>NW_027222400.1:4800000-6000000 GCF_014235925.2 Colletotrichum truncatum
ACCGACAGACAGAGAGAGGCATCCCAATTTCGTTTTCAACCCAGTGTCTCACTCAAGGGAATTTTCTCTACTCCTATCACATCCTTTTTCGTGTCAAATATCGTCTTCAAAATGCCCACAACGTTACAAAAGGCGCGCAAGCATATTGCGAAGAAGCGAAATGGCCATGTCGAAGCTCTGCATGAGTTCTCCCGAGACTCAAAGCGCCTGCACAAGGCGTCGGTGAGAGACCAAAAGCTGGAGAAGCTTGCTGCTGCCAGAGGCAAGAAGGAGCAGCCTATGAGTACGATAACCCCTTGTCAATTTTATCATGCTTTGAGGTCGGACACTTATTATCTACAGTTGACCGTGCCTCTTATTTTCAGAAGGCTGTTCAAGAGAAGGGTTCCGTTCCTCTCGAGCTGGCCACTATTCAGGAGCTTATCCACAAGTACGCCCGTGTTTCCCCCAGCTCGTCGATTTGGAAGACTAACTATGAGTAGGTTCGTGCACCAGTATGATGAGGAGTACGCTGAGGTCAAAAAGACCCGCCGCCCTGGTCGTCCTGCGAGCGCCAAGGAGGACTTGCTGAAGATGAAGATTGCTACCCTCGAAGAGGAGTACAAGATTGGTTTCTGTTAGTAACTCGCTTGGCTATTACTCCAGACTCTCATTGGTCTACATACTAACACGACTTCAGTCTTGCCGGATCTCACAAATGAATCCAACGTCAACCTTCTTGACCGCTGGGAGGGTTCTTGGTCCTTCCTCCCCTCTGTCGCTTGGGTGAGGATAACGAGTGATGGCAACATCAAGAAGTCCAGCTTCCCTCCCAAGGGTAGCTCATAAAAAAGTGATGATTAGAGCGGCGTTTTGGCGTTTTGAGATTGGGAACCATTCATCAGGATTGGGCCATCGGGTAAAAACGAGAAGCAACTCATGAGAAACAAAAAGGACTTTCGGCTTAACTACGAAATGTGCGTTTGCGGGGGTCTCCGCGGGTCACTGTCTTAGACAAGCATCCGCCGTAACAACAATGTTAGACTATTTCTCCGGTTACATACAGCAGGACGTGTGAGGTGTGGAGACCACGGCCTGGATCACAGCAGATTCCACCTGGTCGACCACTGGATTACCGATCTCACCTGCTTGTTGTCTCTCGCCGTTACACATGTGTGTATGGTATTCTAGAGGTAAACGTGGTAGACATGTGGTGTTATGGAGATGCGCTGAATCAATTGCATCCTTCAGCCTGCAAAATCTACCAGCAGGGTTTGTACAGTGTCATATAGAGTCAACGTGGTGGTCTTGTTTGAAACCGTTACGACAGATGCTGCAGACGAAGGACCACCGTAACCTATTCATCTTGCAGTCCAGTATCAACGCATCCCGAGTTTCCGCTGGAGAATCATTGGTCCATCTAGTTGCACACTAAACAACGATTATGTGGCGGTCCGATATCCTTGTCCATTCGCATATTCCAAGGCTTCTTCTCTGATGCCTGGTGTCTCTGTTCGCCAGCTTCGCAAGTGGCTATGCGACTCAGAACGCGGCCGGAATCTGCCCGGCACCTCTTGAACCATACCCTTGGAACCGTGTTCGCCAAACGAGACTGTTCCATCGCATGGCTGGCGCCTCATGCTTATCCTAAATCTTGTCTGTTCACGTGGTACATCACACAGCCAACACTTCCTCTGTTTCTCAGAGTTTAGAGACGGCTACACGCTTTCAACTCTGCCCCTGAAAACATCTCTACTCGACTCAGATCGATCCTTTAGTGGCATGACACCGTAACAGATCGCAAGCTGCCGAAAGATCGGGAGATTGGTACTTGGTTCCGAACTCATTCGCATTCACGATAACACGAGGTGTTTGCTGACCAACTCACGCAGACTTCCTAAAGCATGCTGTGCTTCAATTGAACCAGGAGTATATCTTCTGAGGAGATCTCCGATCACAATATTGCCGTCTTGAAACTTGTCATTTTCGATACATTTATTTCCAATCTTGCCCTTACCTTGAACTCCAACGTAACATCTATTGAGCACATTGCTTAAACCAAGGTAAGTCCTGGCAAGCTACTTGTTTGTCTGCAACAGCCAGCTTACGAGAACAGTAAAATGTGCAAATACGTCACACATCTGCGCATCTGCAATATTTGCAGCTGCGAAGACACGATTTTAATCTCAGAGAGGCAGTGCATGCTTGCCAAGAAGAATGGCATGTTTGGGAGTTGCGACTTGGGAATTAGCAGCGACAGTAACAGCACGATATATCATTGTTGGAAGTGCAAGGAAAGGACCCGTCGAATCCGTCGCGCACCATCGATGCTGCAGCGTGTGAGTCTAAGTTGAGAGTACCGACCGAGTGAAAAGAAAGGATAACGAAGAATTTCTTTTGGTTATCCCTGTTCCAGAAGGCTATCAGCGCATCGTACATCTTCCGTGTGTGATGCCGATGTCTGGACTCAGCGGTGCTGGCATCGCTAACAGGATTCGCCATGATGGAAGACAAGTTCAGTTAGACCAGCATGGGATTGAAGAACGTAGTCTTTGCGGTGGCCCCTGTTGCTACCACTTTCAGCTTAGTCCAAAACAATTGGAGTTATTTAATGGGATCCTGAGTGGAGTGCTTCGAGAATGAGTGGAGGTGAGGTTGTTCAGACGCTGCCAGGTGGTTTATGCAGGGTCATCGGATAAACCTTTGGCCGGATGCTCTCTGAGCTGATGTCAAAAATTTTGGGAGCTCTCCAAAGCTTCTGGCACGATCCAATTACCCACCTCTCTAATCTTTTTTATTGTCAACAACACCTGTTCGGTAAAACCTTTAATACCAGCCACAATGCTTTCCATCAGATCCATCGCGCGCTCTGCGCCCAGAACTCTTACCCGCATCTCTGCGGCCTCCCTCAGACAAGCTGCTCGCCCGAGCGCATTTGTTAAGGCTTCCTCATGGAGCGGCGTTCAGCGCGCATCTGCCTTCTCCAGCTCTGCCTTCAGGAAAGCCGCTTCTGGTGAGACCGATGCCGAGCTCGTCGCCAAGCTTGAAAGCGAGCTTCAGTTTGAGGACGAGGTCAAGCAGAACGAGCAGCTCCCCGCCAGCGTCAAGGACTTCATCGACAACAGCCCCTTTGAGCTCCACGACACCCCTGGCAAGGAGGAGGTCAAGCTTACTCGCAAGTTTGGCGAGGAGAAGTGAGTTTTTCCTATGCGATTGAACTCCACGACACGACGCTAACCAAGTCTAGGATCACCATTACTTTCTCCATCGCTGACCTCGCCAACTACGACCCCGAGATGTACGACCAGGACCGCGCCCTGGAGGACGAGTACGACCCTTCTGAAGTCCAGAACTCCAACAAGCAGGCCGGCGTCCAGTCTACCGGTGGCGCCCGCTCTGCCCCCGCCGAGGAGGAGATCGAGGAGGAGAGCGAGATGGACGAGGCTGCTCCCCCTTGCCGCCTGAGCATCGTTGTTGAGAAGCCCGGCAAGACCCCTGGAGCCCTCAACATTGATGCCACCGCCCAGGACGGCGCTATTGTTGTCGACAACATGTTCTACTACGAGGACGGCAAGCTTGCCCACGCCGCCTCCGCCGAGGTCGCCCACGCCCGTGGCGATGTCTACCCCGGCCCCCCCTTCGGCAGCCTCGACGAGGACCTGCAGATCCTGATGGAGCGCTACCTTGAGGAGCGTGGCATCACACAGGCCCTGGCTGTCTTCGCCCCCGACTACATCGACGTCAAGGAGCAGCGCGAGTACGTCCGTTGGTTGAACAACGTCAAGGGCTTTGTCAACGCCTAAACGAATAAAAAATGAAATGAAAAAATAACCAGGGGGGGAAGGGACATGACGACGCATGACGGCGAGGCGCGAGTGTAAGATGAAACGAAACCTTTGAAAAAAGAAGCTTCTTGGCTTGTCTTATAGCTGTTCCCACTCTACGATGTATCATACCATGGCCTGGCTGGCATGCCAGATGCCCACTATAGGAAACTGTAATAACAAACAAATTCTCCTTCATTTGGCTTGGAAATCGTCTTTTGATGTGCAGTATTGAAAACTAAGCTAGGAGCAAAGTAAAGGTATTTTGGAGGGTCTGCGGGAGACGTAGTGCCTCTATCCCAACTCATGGATAACCGCCTTCTATTAAATCGAGTCCAGTGAAAAGGGTTATTTTACAAGCAAGCGTCTCAGTGTAGCGCCGCTGTTATTGTTATAAGAAAATGACAATACAACTGTCCTGTATCATGAAATAAAGTGTTTCTGGACGCATTGTGGTCTAAACGGTATGTACCGGTAACGCTAGCAGGGACGGGAATGACAGGGCTTCCAACTTTCCAATGGTGTTTCCCAGACAGCAAATTATAACATGATTTCCGTTACCATCCAGGGGGGCCATATCTGTTTCATGCACAGTAGGGAGGCCAGAGTATCGAAAGACGGGATCGGTAACATGCCAACTCCCCTCAGATTCAGTCACGAAGACTGACAAAAAAACATACAACACCAGGTATTCGCTGGTCGTCACCGACCCAACTACTAATCCGGCCCTCACTGGCTTATCTATGGGAGAGCGGACGGGATCCCGAGTTTTCCAGTGGGTATGGTCGTATGTGCTGGCTTTAGAAAGCAAAGATGATTATACTGCCTTGAGGCCGTCTGTCTCCTTCCAGTACATTCCCGAGATTGACGTGATATCTTCACAGATTGAGCTCTTCTTTCGAGAGGAAATGATATGTGTTGTCATGACAGTTTAGAGAACGGTTTTGATATCTTGATCCGATAGCATCGAGGCGCCTTTTCAAAGCCCTGTCTCCCTAATGGCTTTCGGTAGTATCCATCGCGTGGCTGAAACATTCAAGGGTATCTATCCAGCTTTATGCTTGATCAAGGTCTTGGCTTCCTCTTCGACGAGGTTTAGGTGAAAAAGCCCCCTATGTAGTAAGGCTGGCCGGCCAACGTAGCCGATCCAGGCTCCCGGGGATATCAAACAATTGCCGGCCTTTCGGTCCTCCATGTCTAAGTAATGAGATTTTCCTCCTTTCAGACCAGGAGAGTAAGAAAGTCAGTGGTTTCGCCGAGCTCACCAAGGCCTGGTTTAGAAGTTGGTTCATTTATATGGGAATCATTCCCAGTAGCCTTGTTTGAGAAGGTTGAAGTCGAAGAACTGTAGCGTACCCATCAGATTTCGGGTATTTGTTTTGGAACTCTCTCGAAAGAATTTCATTTTAGCGTTGTGAAAGGAATTTTTAATAATGCCTTTATGGGGTTTGAGGAGTGAATGCGCTGCTTCAGTCGTCGTTTATGTGTGTTGACCTCGCCAGGCTTTTCTATGAGCCCAAGAGGCACTTTGATCGGTGTGACTAAACACTGCCGCTTACGTTTGTTGTAAACCGGTATTCAAAGCCGTCGCCTTACAAGCTATTGTCGAGACCGTGGCCAGTATGTGTGCCTGTCTACCACTCCTGCTCCGCGCAAATATAAAAGGCAATCAGACCTGAAACAGCAGTCAGGCCATCGTCGTTGGCGTTCACCGAAACTGGGTTTCGAGACCAAGCGCAGACTGCAGGTCCTTCTATAAGACGCATTTACTAGGGATGAGCCTTGAGCAAGAGATCCAATGAAGCGCCCTCAACTTGATGCTCGCTACCTGGGAAGAATGTGTCGGCGTTCCATAAACAACGATAAATGTGACTATTCAAATGAGACACAACGACAAGTCGGAGATGGTGCGGCCGGTATGGGCGTTCTAATATTCTAGCTGGGATATACTTGTGTCACGCATAGGTAAGCCGGCGTCCCTATTCAACGCTCAAGATTTGAAGCAGCACATGGCACCTTTCCGATGTCTTTGCCTTCTGCAGACGATGTAGACAGTCATGTATCGAGAACGAAATCCAACTACGTAGTCTAAATGATGTCGTCTGAGCTTAACAGAACATAAAATGAGGACAGGTATCATGGAACTGTTAGGGCAACACCTTTGTCGGTATGACTTGTGATGTGACGCAGACTAGGCATTTGTAACACATGACCATGTTGAAGTCGAAATCACGGCGCGCTGTGGTAACATTACTGTTACACATCATCTAATTTACATGCGTTGTCGGTTCTTGCACGAAGGTGCTGTGACCTTTTTATCGAGCCAGCTGTGGAATAACAGAGAAGTCTGTACCGGGTTAACGACCTATACATATATCCAGTTTCAACATGGTTGGTACAGAGATATTGAGATTTTGTCAAATAGGATTATCGACCACCTTTCTAAAAAGTACTAGAATGGTATATTTAAAGCACTTTTTTGCCGGTTCGACATTGCTGTGTAGCAGGTTGCATGGACCGACCGTCGCACCGAAACCGATACACAAACGGTCCCCGAAGAAGTCTCCAATCTATCCTATCCTCTTATGCTGACCTGGCTGTGGTCCAAAGGGTATCTTGGATGGACAAGATATCAGCTGGTGCCGGCATCCACGCCTGTACCCCGAACCTAGACATCGGCTCCTTTAGGGCAGCTGCCAAGCTGCTCGTATACTGTACGAGCCGACTGGCGAGGCTGTGCTTGCCGTATCCTAGGATCGAAGGTGGGGTTCTAAATGAACATCGGCGATGTAGGGTGTCTGCTTGTTTACACTCGATGGCTCGGACTGAGAGGGAGAGCTCCCCACTGCCATTGCGAAACTTGCTGCTATAAGACCGTACTTGGCTGAGACCTGAATGAGAGGCATATCTAGCCACTGCTCTAGACGAACACAAGAGTCAAGCATTGAGTCTCGCAGATAGAAAGAGGATAACTGTAGCTGGCGAGGGCAACAGTTATGAGCAGGGCCCACGTACTATGTAATCGAATGGTGCTTCAAGGCTTAACTAACAACGCTCCTCATACAGAAGCGGTACGCACATGGATGGCACGACATGAGCGGATACCCATGGCCGGACCGTCGAAATCTCTCAGAAATTGTCAATTCCGGGATGCATATTTGCCGGGGTGGCGATATGGCATGTATCTCTGCCAACCTCCAGACAGAGCGGAAAAGCCATCCATCCTACTTTGTCCCCCTCCACGAGGACAGGGACAGGGGGTCTATGCAAGAAGCAGAGAGGAAACAAAATCAAACGGAACATGCCCACAAGGAAGTACTTTATGTCTCCATGTCTCCAGGAAAAAAGACACAAACGGGAAGCCCGGACACCGAGAACCTTCCTATCGTGCAGTAATCATAATTGCGATTAAATTGCATGTTGTGCCGGTTGCCGCGTATTTAGAATGCTGCCCCCCCCCCCCCCCCCCCCCCCCCCAAAAAGGAACGAGCGCTTTGGGGGGTTGGAAGCGGGTGTTTCGTTTGGGGGCCAACGCGGAGCAGACCCGACGCCACCAAAGGTCAGAGGACGTCAAGTCAATGGCAGCAGCAGCAGTGTAAGGCCAGACTCGGAGGATTCAGCAGCCAAAAAAAGGCCCGAATTTTCCTGCAGATTTTCAAACCACCAACGCTGACGGCGAGGCAAGGGGCAAGCTTCACTCTGGCACTCCGCCTCGTTAAATCATTTACAGGAGGTAATCTAGTTCATTTTTAAAGGAGGAAGCGCTTTTCTTCTTGTCAATCCCGGTTTTACAGCCCCGGTAAGGCCAGTGGAAGGATGGAGCCTGTGCAGATCTCGTTGTTGATTATTGCTCATCGCAGCTGATGCGAGCTGGCCTCTTGAAATGTACTACTTCGCGCTTCCGGTGAAATTTAATGATTGCAATTGAAAAATTCACAGATCGCTTCTCGTCTTGAGTTGTAATTATCACGTTCCGCTGTCGTCAAGATTGCGATAAGCACGACGCGAATACGGGTGGAGATACCTTGACTCAAGTGGTTGCATCGTGGAATCTGCACGATGGAAAGCCGGCTGCTACCTTCTCTGTGGGATTCGGGATTCGACCGGTGTAACCCCATGGGATGAAGTCGGTTTCGCCATGCCACCAGCTAGGTGATATTGTTGCCTTTCCTTCCCGCTCTGCCCGTGCGCATAGGTTGCAATTGGGTTTATGGGAGAAACCATGGCAGATTAAAACAGTTATCCAAGGTCGACGGGCTTTGATGGCTCATTTGGATCATATCATGACAGTATAGGTATATATTTGATTGCACCACCGGCCTCGGTGAGGTCTGCCACCCAGAGCAAACGGCAGCGGTGTGAAATGTGCAATTTCAAGGTCCCACCTTTTGATGGAAAAACCAGAAATGATGCCATTAAATTATCCTTTGAACTGCCATGGTGTGGCTAGTCGGAGGTGCAAAGCTTACTCATCGGAGGTTCATTTCGCGTAGCGCTTAGTCTGGGCCCAACGGCAGAGGACAATTAGAGTGTTGTTAGGGTGAAGAAGGTCTGGAAGGTTTCTGAGAGTTCAGACGAACCACAGAACCGGCCTAAGCGTCTTTGGGTATGACACACGAGCCCAACACCACGGATTCAACGGGTGCGGGAATGCGGGGCCGCACGGCCCGTGCTACGGTTGGCTAAGAGGTCTCTGGCTCTGTTCCTTGAGGAAGGATGGTTGGTGGCCTGGCTGTATATATCTCAAAGCACGAGGCGTTGATCCTTCTTTTTTTTTCTTTTTCTTTTGGCGTGGGCTGAGAGAGACAAGTGTTGGGTTTGAAACGATGTTCCTAGAGGAAGGTGATTCACTCCCACACAAGCCCAGAATTAAAGGTTTGACGGGGGGGGGGGGGACATCATGATTCAGGGGTAAACAAGAAGGAAAGACATAATCATCGAGCAAGCTTTGATTGGCGGCAACCCCGCACGTCACTCAAACTTGGCCCGGCAGGTGGATTAGTGTATTATTCGGTTGGACAGGATCATCGAGGCATAACAAATAACCTTGCAGGTGTTTGCTCTGTAACACGACTAATTAGCGAGAGGGAAGGTGTAAGAGATGAAATGAATTGCGGAGCTCCGTGCTAGGCGAGCAAAGCCAGTTGAGGTTGCAATTGTTCATCCAACCCCGGGCGGAACATATTCCATCCCCGGGGAATGGGCGGATGGGTGGGCGGATCACTGACGCGGATTGTTCTGGACCAAGGCAAACTGACAGAGCAAAGAGAGGGGGGGCCTGGACCGCCTTGCACGGGCCCCACGTAGCATCCCTTCTATTTGCCGGCAGAGAGTACGGAGTACCTGCGTCCTGTGCCTGGGTAAACACACCCTTAAACCACGCATCAGAACACCCACCCACTTGACTGGGCCCCCTCCCCCCGAGTGACATAATCCGTAGGGCTACTTCCTTGTCCGAAAGTACAAGATAGTGAGACATGGGACTTGGCCTAGTGCCCGTTAAATTGAACCTTTCATCTGGGTCTGTCCGAACCCATCAGGCAGACGGCCGAGGCAAGCCAAAAAAACCAAGATTTGACCTCCTGGGCCATGCCTTAGTTCCCCTCGGTAATTTTCATCCTGCTCGTTCGCTTGCAAGACATGAACTTACTTGGGTTTGTTATTGTTTGTTGGCCCATGTGGAGGCCGCTAGATATCTTCCCCCCCCCCTCCATCTCACCTTAGCGCTCCAAGGGGGGGTGTGTATATGTGTGTACGTGTGGAAAAGGATTCGTAAGGCTTTTTTTTTCTCCAGAATTAAAAAACCAGACCCATATGACGAGACACCACATCGGGTGGTTTTAATCATTTCGAGGTGGAGGGCTTGCATACGGGAGATCACCGTACGTCTCACATTTAATGGCGCAGCGGCAAAACATCCCGACTTGATGGAAAACCGGGGGGGTCTGTTTAAGTGTGGGAAGAGGGAAACTAAACATTTATCTCGAGTATATATCATGACCTACAACCGCCCTCACCTCCATTAGGAATTTCCCTTTCTTTCTTCACCACAAGGTACACCTTTGCGTCTGTCACTCCTTTTTCCCAACACCCTACGGGTTATTTATCGACGCTTGGCAGGATCCATCCTCCGTTCATTCCTTAGCAACAAAGTTGAATCCCGGTGATTTCACATAAACCCACCCTTTTACCAGTCAAAATGCGTTTCACCGCTGTTGTCGTCGCCGCGACTGCTCTGGCCGCCAACGTCTCCGCCTCTGCCTGCCGTCCCAACGGACGCCCTTCCGGCAAATGGGGCAACTGGGGTGGACACGGCAACTGGGGAAGAGTCACTTCCACCGTGACCTCCACCATCACTCCCAGCGCCCCTGCGCCTACCGTCCCGGCCGTTGTGCCTACCCCCGAGCCCGTCGTCGAGGAGCCTGTTGAGACTACCCCGTCCGTCACGCCTACCCCCGCTGCCGAGCCCGTTGTTGAGCAGCCCGTCGTTGAGGAGACCACCTCCTCCGCCGCTCCCACCGCCACTGCCGCCGCCTCTTCCGGCAGCTCTGGTCTTTCCTCTGACCAGCAGAAGGCCCTCGACGCCCACAACGCTGCCCGTGCCGAGGTCGGTGTTCCCGACCTTGTCTGGGACGCCACCCTCGCCTCCAACGCCCAGGAGTGGGCCACCCACCTTCTGTCCGTCGGCGACCTCACCCACTCCCAGACCAACAGCGAGGGTGAGAACCTGTACATGCAGTACAGCACCGATGCCCCCAACGTCAACGCCGCCAACGCCTGGCTCGGCGAGAAGTCCCTGTACAAGGGAGAGACCATCAGCGCCGACAACTACATGGGCTTCGGCCACTACACCCAGGCCGTCTGGAAGTCCACCACCAAGGTCGGCATGGCCTTCGCCACCGACTCCAAGGGTGCCACCTACGTCGTTGCCCGCTACTCTCCCCCCGGCAACTAGTAAGTTTAACCCAATCTAGACAAAAAGACTCTTTCAAGAACTGCGTCACTAACACACACCTCACAGCCTCGGCGAGAAGCCCTACTAAGTCAGTTCGACAAAACGACATTCGCCACTGGAAGGACTTTGTATATGACGGGATCATACCAAGGCATGGCAAACCTATTCCTGGTAGCTGGCTGGACCGACAACATTCAAACCTTTTATCTCTCTCTCTCTCTCTGATTCACTGAGGGGAGGGGGGACATTCTTGTATATGATTTGAAGGGTTGAAAATACCGACACCGCTTGAGGGGCAAACAAAATCAAGGCCGGATCATGAGGGATTGTGTGTCTGGGACTGCTTTCGTGACCTCAGGTGGAACGCCACATGACCTGATGAGACATAGTAAAACAAGCCTTATGATGCTTCATGAATTATTTGTGTCTCAGAATGCTTAGATGTGATATGTGACTTCCATGCGCCTAAAATACTCAAATGTCGAGTGGAGTAAACATGTTATGAGAATTGTCTCTTTGACTCAGATCGGACTTTTCAACCCCTTGTGCCTGCCTACAAGAGAACTGCAACGGCCCAGGATTGTAATCTACAAGTTTGCTTTTGAACTACCAGCATAGCCTGTGACAGCAGCGGGCCGTGGACGAGACAACCGCTGGGTAGACATGGGTTCATAGAATAGGTATTCACACAAAAGTCAGTTTGGGTGTACAAGATAAGTCGTACGAGCGTTAGAAAAAGGAATCTTTTCATTTGTGGTGAAGATGTATGTCTTTGCGTGAAACAAATTGTAGAAGGCTAGGTTGAGTTGGGTGGGAGATGTATCCCATCCGGTTGCGCATCACATGGGCAGTTGAGATTGTCAACCTACGTGAGGCTTGGGTTGGGTGCCCAGCAGCCGGTAGCTGGGCGGCCACGGAACCCCTTTAACCAGAAATTCCAACTCTTGCAGCAGCCCAACCCCTTTCAACTAAAGGCTTCATTTCGTCTGGCTCTATGACTGATCACCCCGAAACTTGAACCTTTCAAGCCCCGTGAAGTTTGTTTCACTTTTGAGGATTCTTGAACCAGGCAAAGGCTATGCGTCTGGGTGAAGTCTCGAGGAGCCGACAAATTCAAAATTGAAGACCAAAACCGGGCAATGACACGAGTTGCCATGCCGAGTCAACTCACTCAGCCTACCCGAGAAAGCCAAAGCGACATCTTCTAACCTCATAAAGAATCGAGAGAGTTAGTTTATGTTAGATGTGCATCCTGGCGGCATGAGTCTGGTTCAACGACCGCAAGCCAACTCTCATCGTTCCAACAACATTCATGTCAAGAAAGCCATGATCGCTGCCCTAAGATCACACCTCCAGCTTGATGCCTGATCAACAGCTCAAGTTGAGAAAGGGACAGTCACCGAGACAAAACATTCAAACGGATAATTCAAGAATCTCAGACAGAAATCCATGCCAAAGGTTGAACCATGCAACCGTTTGCGAACTTTCGCCGGCTTCTAGCCGCGACAGTCTCAGTGACTCCCATAACTCCATTGAGGCCACATTAAACCCCTTAAATCGCCCATGAAAGACATCCCATGTAATAGGACTAAGATAGGTCATAGCCATGTCTCAGAGCCAACATATCTTCATAAAGCGCAAGTCGTCTCTATCGGGATCAGATGCTTTCCCTGATTCCCCACCAGCAGAAACTTCTGGAAGAAAACTTGCGAAGCCTTTGGACTTCTACCGGACTGCCCGCAGTAAAGAAACAGTATATAGAAAGGGATACAATCTACTCAGCACTCGCTGACCATCAAAGCAACAGCGAGCATAAACTCCAAGGGACTTCCCTTGACGCCGCCATGGCAACCATAATATGCCATACTCCAGATCTTTAAACTGTACTCGAAGCTCTCGCCTCCAGCATCCAGAAAAATGTAATAGGCGATACCTTCTTGTCTACTCCCAACCACACAACCCAGTCCAGATTAAGGCACGTTCGTATCCCGAAGCCTAGTGGCCAAGTTATAGCCGCATGGGCCTCTCCAGAGCGACGTCAACTGCCCCTGCATTCCGGATGCTGTCCAGACCGACTGCCGATGAAGTCCAAGGTGAGGATCGTTGTGTCGTTGAACCGAAGCTGAACCTGCCGTATCGAAATCGTAGTCGTACCATCATTCCTCAGACTCTTCAGCCGCCGTAATGGTTTGTTGCAGCCGAGTAACAGCACCCTAGCCACGACAGCTTCAACGTAACATACTCATTTCCACCTCTTCTCAAATGTGACGTCGTCTAAAGATCCTCGTGATGTGGTCGTCCCATTCAAATAAGTCGAATCGAATCAAATCTTGGCCGTAGTCGACACCGCAACGCCGTATCCATGAACCGCGTCAGTCCATCTTTGCCTTCCATCCCTCTTAATCCAATCTCTTGCAACGGCCTCCTCGATGATCCTCCAAGTAGTGTTGTCCTGGTCCGTTCCGGTTCGGCAGTAGTGGACGTTGTGATGCCGTAAATTGCCTCAAGTCGTCGTTCGCCCAAGTGTCGTAGCCCCCTATTCGCAACTTGACAGCACCCGTCTCATCCTTCACCATCTTCGAAATCCCATCAAATCCACAGCAGTGAATGCATCCACCTCTTCCCAAGTCCCTCATGCCATCATCATCCTCGTTGTCATGGTCGTCATCGCGTTCATTTTTACCGCTGACTGCATACATCAGAGGCAGTAAAACCCGCAGTCTCGTCACATATTTTCAAGACAGAGAAAAAGAAAAAAGACCACGGAAACATCAGCTAAATTTAGTCAAAAGCTGGGGAACACCTTGAATTAAAAACTGCCTGTCAAACTCAAATAACCCGCGGGCGAACAACTGCTCGCCGCCCGCCCCCCGTTCTGCCGCCAAATACGCCCCGATGGAAGCCCATAATGACGTACGGCCGATCATCGCCGATCACCATCGCCTCCTCTCACCTGAAAAGTAACCCCAACCCATCCCTCTATCGTTTCGGATGGCCGTAAAAGGACAAGACCCGAATTGATTGGGAAAAAAATGGAAACGTTCAGAAACTCAACTGGCAGATAATGCGGCCGATTTTCAAATAAACGCAGCGCAGAAACAAGGGGGAAGAGGGAAAAAAAAAAAAAAAAGGCATATCGTGTAGCTCTCGCAGTTTCGCCTGCACGTCGAATCCAAACGGACGTAAAAAAGGGCTCACAGGATTTTCCCCGCTTCCAAGGAAAGGGCCATCCGCATCATCAGCCTCTGCAAATCTTTGCCGTCACTGAGGAGCCAGCACAAACCACGAGAGGAAAATCACTACCCCATTCTGCTCCAGCCTCTTGAAACGCTCAAACCGGTCAATGTCTGTCACTCACCCGCCAGCAAGAACAAAAACCATGGGTCCGCATCACCGTACCACCAATGTTTGCTCGTAGCTTGGGTTAGGGCCCCTCCCCGCCGCAACCCCCCCGCCACACAACGTGCCTTTGGGTACGCGAGACACAGGGAAGACATGAAGGGAAACCCGAAATTCGCCCATCTCAGCCCTAGAGAGAAGGGACACTGAACGGGTCTCGCGCCCAGAAGGGTACCAGAACGTGACGATCCTGTCCTAAACGGCACTTATTGCCGTCGCATTTGCGGTGAATTGGGTCGCAGATCACAAAACATCAGACACCGTCAACCATCCTAGATGATCGGGGATGTCCCAACCTCGAGCAGAGGAGAGGTTCTGATCTTCTCGCGGATCGTGCAATGGAAAACCGGCGGAAGTTCATCCTGCGTGGCGGCGACGTGTCGCCTCGCTACCTCTTCCATTGACCAGTGAAAATGCTCTCTCTGCTGCTCCATGGTATGGATTCAGGGACCCACGGCCTTTGTGGCCGAGAACATGACGTTCGTGAGACACTCATGTGCCCCGCAGCTTCTGCCAGTTGCAAAGTTGGGAAACTTTCCATGGGCAAGAAGGGAACAACGCATGCAAGATCGCCATCTCGGCTACTCGCTGTGTGAGGGGAACCATTCAAACCTGCAGGAGATGGCCCCGGATAATGGTGATAAGCTTAGAAAACACCATAACCTTGTGCCTCCCTAGCCCCCCGCCCCCCCTCGCCTCCTGGCGTTCTCAGTCAACCCCCATGTCCCAGAAGAACAGAGGGGATAGGGGAACCACCACCCGAGGATCTCCTTCGCAGTGTCCCCTTCCAAAGTTCTCCACCAAGGGCGTGGCGAGCTCCCTCAGACTACCGCATCAGGAAACGGACAGGCCATGTTCGTGGTTGCCATTGGCTCACCGTCAACGTTCCAACGGGATGATGAGCGTCAACCCTAATACCCGAGCAGAGGAACCTAGTCCCTTCAGTGTGGCTGACGTTCTGGAGGACGGGGGTAAGGAGTACACAAAGATGAGGGGGACTTCACCTAGGCGGTGCGTACCATGGAAGGAGGAATCGTTTCATAATGAATGCCAGAACGGTTTCTCCTTTGAGAGATAAGAGACCTGTTGAATGAACGCACCAAGAACTACCCCGCGAGTCCGGGAGATCGAACAACAGGCGATAGCCTCCCGTATGGGGGTTGTTGCCTCTTTATCTCCTTCGGCTCAACGGGGAGGGACCCCCTTGTGGCTCGGTTGAATCGTTTCTATTCTGATGCGGACCCCTCCGCCATGCTTCCCGTCCCCTATCCTCGGCGATCCCAGAGGTCTGGATGCGTGTAGGGGTGCAGCCATCCAATAGACTAACCAGTTGCTCGGCCTGATAGAAAGTGACTTCTTACTAACGAGACCCCAATGACACTCACCCCTGAGCGGCTAGTTGCCGCTGCACAACCGTACGCCGCACGACAACCAGTTGTTCATACCCCTTCGCTCTCCAGCTGTGGCAAATGCATGAGGCTGGAACCAGTCAGACGTTTTACACCACACCTTCCACACACCATGCACACACCCCTAGCGAATAGCGCAAACGACCTGCCTTTCGGTTGCTCAGCCACAGTAGCTGCGCAAGTCTCCAGTTAAATCCGCTGAGAAGTGTAGATGTGGCTCGCCCCCGATGCCACATACAGCAAGTGATCGTTCAGTTTGTGGCGTCAGAAGGAAACCGACCTCTGACCTCTGAAGTCTACGTGTAGATCCAATCGCTCGACAGGAAGAGTGCGACTCCTTGTCCAGCTGAGATTCTGGCTTCCAAGAGACTCTGACTGGTTCGTTCCCCTGATGTTATGCGGGTTGGAAGTCTAGTGTGCAGCACAAACCATCCTCTCACCGAGGGTGTGGCCACTTTGGATAGACATAACTGTGGCACCGATTGTGGCTGTACAATGGTGACATATCTCGTCTCTACTGACACAAACATTGCCAAAGAATTCGTCAGCCCTCCTTTTCCGTGCATACTGACCTGCGACTCACAGTCTAGACCTCAGAACAACCGCGAACGTTTATCCGAGGTCTCCAGGCACTTCTGCCCCAGATCGCCGGCGGCCCTCAACGATCGACACTCGTATATCCGCATCGGGAAACATGGTTGAGCCACTTCTGGAAGACAAGCTGCCTCGACGGCCAGACCCGCCTGTTGTCAAGCCTCGTGTTCCTAAGCCACTTGGGATGCTCGGAATGTCACTGTGGCGAGTGCCCTCCCTCGCCTCGTCTTCCCCGGTCGAATGCGCGTCGTCTTCCTCAAAGTACCGGTACTTCGTCTGCAGCTCTGTGGCTTTCACCCCACTCCAGGGTCTTGTGATGTCCTTATGCCCGCTGCATGATGCATGTCGGCGAGATATCCGCGGTTCTCTGCTTGCGCTCGCGTTCAGGCACAGGGTCTGCAGACCTCCTCGCTGCAAGGTGACGATGGTGGGTTATTGTTTGCAACTTTACATCTTGCCGGTAGATGCCTGATTGTGAAATAATGACAAGACGCTTCAAAATCCCAGCCTCCGAGAGATTGCTGAGCACCTGGACATCCTGGGTCATTCCCCATGCTGGCAGCGTTTTGTGACCCTGAGAAACCAGAGAGTTGCATCTGACGGGGGTAAGGGAGGCGGGAGACTTCTGACTGGAGAGGATCATCTCCCACCCGACCCCGGTTTCTGCATAGGTCATTTCAGGCCAACTCCAAATTCTCCGCATCGACCTCTCGCAATAGCCAAACGAGGCCGTACAACGGCCGACCTTATTCTCTTATGGTGATTTCCTGAAGTAGTATGCTGAAACAAGTACATACTCCAAGATGAACCACTGCAAGGTCTTCGAGAACCCAAATAATCGGACTGAAAACCTAGTGAGAAAGGCCACAGACGCTGCGGAACAAGAGTTCCTGTAGCTGATTGTGTTCCGCGATACAACTCGGAAAGGCAGAAGAGTTCTTTGATTGAAAACAACCATCCGCACCAGTAGATGTAAACTCAACATACCCGATGGTAATTGTCCATAGACACGACGGAGCCTCGTTACTGTGATATCCGAAAGTAAGGACGCTTCAGAAGTCCATATAAACTTAGCTTAAGTGCATACCAGGTACAACACCGTTAAGATTACCTTTTTTTAGTCTTCTCCAATCAGCTCACTTGACATTGATTGAATCTGGATGTCATGTAATGGGATCGCGGGGACGTATGCATCCATAGCCATCGGTACCTTAGCTGTATGTACTTCGTATGGCTTGCCAGCTCGGTAGAATACGCATAGGGACCGTTATATGGCCTACTATTGGGTGCTTGTTTCATAGGAGTAGCTAGCTGTTTGTGCTGGTCGCGCATTAGCTGACAATAAGAACTGTGAGCGAGCGACTGACATGGAACTTCTAGACCGCTAGAACGCGCAAGCACTCGCCACAATGCTCGCAGATCCCTCAACTCTGTTGGGTAAAAGAAACGTTGATCGGTGTGGCTTGCCGAACTGCCCTGTGGCCAGTGAGAGCTAGGTTCGGAGATTGTGGTGAGGGTCGATGGTCTCGTTGGGTACAAATGTACCGCGGGGATCGTACAGAAGAGCCGGAATCCAGCCGATGCTAGAGCCTGTAGGCACTTCCGGAGAACATAATATAGGATCGGATGAGGGCCGTCAGAGTCCCGTCATTACTAGTTGGTGACCCCGAAGTCTGCGGCGCTAAAAAAACAAAATTCAGTAGACACTCCACCTCCAACCCCTGTTTGCGCAAGACGTTCAGTGGAAAATTACGGATGTTCTTGACTGTTCAAATCTAAAGGCGTGTCAAAAGGAAAGGTATTTTTCGAAATTGCGACACCTTGTCGCAAGGTACCAAAATAAGACGGATGGCGCGGAACGTAGCTAGCGACCAAAGACTGCTCTCTACCAACGCTGTTGGAGTAGTTTCCAGAGACTTAATATCCTACATGTAACGTGAGAAGTTGTTCTCATCCGCCATCTTGTTGGTGCGATAATGATTGAACATGACAGGGGCGCGATGGAAGCGGACTCTATCATTTAAAAAACACTAGACGGGCGCATGCATGTCGTCAGTAGGTTTAACACCACCGAAGTAGCTCCTGTCATGGAAATGAGGGCTCCCATGCGAGATTAGCCACGGCATATCTGTCTCCCAATCACAGCGTCCGACGCGATCAATATTGCCTCTGCTCTTCTTGTCAGCAATAGCCGCTTCGCATAGTTATCTCGGAACCGATATGAGTTCTAGTGTTAGTGCATGTGTAAGCGGCTCTATTTCCCATTTTGATCACAGTCATTTACACGACGCCAATGTCGGCGCCCTTGTGGTTGAAGATTGCGGTGTCAAAGTAAACGGCGTAAATTCTGTCCTCTAGATTGACCAAAGGATCAGTGGGTATGGTGCTAAGATACAAGCTGCAATGTAGGAGAGCTCATGCTCTATGAAATGTGCCCTTCCGTGCTTGCATTAGTTCGTCAACAAGCTCCTCGACTTCTGCAAGCGAGCAAGAAGTCAATACATGATGGTTTGTGTAGAACAAATGAAAGACAGTAGGTTGGGCACCAAATAATATAGTAAAAGTTGATGCGAGAATCAAATAAAAAGCGAAAAAAAAGAAGTCGCGTCTTGGGCTGTCGACAAGCTCAAAATCTACCGCCAGGGTCAAGTGAAAGAACCAGGTCGTTTTCAGAATTTTGCCCGATTTTGTTGCGCTCCGTCTTTCAAAAAGCCCCTCGAATGTACCGACGATGATACTCAAAAGGGGCTGGATATCTTGCGTGTTTTGTTGCCATGACTGCCCATAATGACCCAGATCTAAATGCCCAAATCATAAACCCGCCCATGTATTTGGTGGCCTGAAGCATTGAAAAGAAGAAATGCCTCATCCAGAGGCTTGGTATCTCAAAATCAACAACGCCAACTGAGCGATATCCCAACCATGCGTGTACGAGTGCATATGTGTGCTCGTGCATCCTTGTGCCCCCGGAGGCATACCTGGTGACAGGCAACCGGGAACAAGCACAAAATCCCCTCTAGAGGCCAAACCCAATCGACTTTGTTGCTGATGTAGAAATGGGTCCAATTATGTAAAATTAGAAATTGAGGCGCAATTCGTAGCCTCCTTGGAGAGACGTTTGGTCCATAGCATCGCCATCACTTGGGTCGACCACCATGTCCCATTCTCTCTTGGGCTGAACTTCGTCCACGAGCTCCTTGATTTCGAGCACCATGTCTTGGCCTTCTCTTAGCTCCGAAATGACGTCGTCGTCCATTTCGACTTCAAGTCCACGTTCCAGCACATGAACTGTCCGCACAATCCTTGACGGTTCGATATTCCACTTGGTGGCAATACGGTAGTTGAAATCCTTCAAGTTTCGCTGAGCTAGGTAGATGGCTTTGTAGTACTCTCGCTTCTCAGGATCAGATGTGTTCGGCCGAATGACATAAAAGCAAGCCACAGGCTTAAGGACACGCTCTGGAGGAGGGCGGTATGATGGATCGACTCCAAGAGCCTCGATCCATCCGCTCAAGTTACCGGCGTCGTCCGTCTTGGTGATCTTTGTCGGCTGGTCAGAGCCTTGCCGCGAAGGAGGTTCGCCAGAACCTTCCCCGTCAAAACCTGACCATTGTCGGTTGGGCATGGCCGAAGCTTGAGATGCCAGAGACAGAGAACTAGGAGAGGGTGATACCAATGATGAACCAGCAACGGAACTGCGTCCGCTTCGAGCCTGCCAAGCTGGACCCTCGCGGGATTCCACCTTTGCAAGGTCGCCCTGTTCTCCGGGGAGCGAAACTGGGTGAAGATCAGGGTCGTCAAGGTCCTCGCCGCGTAGGTACAACACGCTAACAGGCCTGGTGCTCGTAAACATGTCTTGCAGTGTCTGAAGCTTGAAATGCAAGTCTTCTTCAAGTGGAGGACGGCTACCACCTCCAGCTGAACTTGTTGAAGACATTGACCAAGTCCGTTTGTGTTTCTGCACCTTGCCAGGTCGCTGATCTGTGCCCTTAACTTGTGCTGCAGCGGAGGACCTCTTGCGTTTACCGAAATCTTTCATGCCGCTCTCCGCTTGTGCGATTTGTTGTTTAAGCTTGTCAATGGTTTTCTTGACATGCGCAACATCATTGGACAGCTTGCGCTCAGCACCATGGTCACGGAACAGCTTGACCTTGCAGAAACAGATTTCGGGATTGGCGTCCGCTGCTGGCTGGCTGGGGTCCGAGGGCAAAGTGTTGGTCTTGGCGCAGAGCCGGACTGGGATACCCTTCACACCCTTCGAGTGGCTGAAGTCCGTCGACAGGAAGTTGAAGCGTACTGCAATGTTGCACTCAGGGGCACCATTGATTCCTGGAGTCCAAATTACAGAGAAGCCGTCGAATGAGGCCGATTCCAGCTCGATGCGAGTTCTTTTGTCGTCGCCCTCGGTGGGTTGTCCGGCTTCAACGTACTCTACGGCCTGCAGCTTTCCGCCTCTTTGGTGGGCCTCATTCGTGCCTCTTCCCTCCTTCCACAATGCCCAACAGACGCCAGGCTTTTGCCTCTGCTGCTCGTCTTCAAACGAGATACGCACAAATGTGCGGAATTTGGTGCCGGGAGCCACGGGAATGGTTGCATTGGTGTCAACGATGGAAAGTGAGTAGGCCTGACCTTTGTTGAGGTAGGTAACAGGGATCTCATCTGCATGCTTGATCATAGCGGTAGGCGCATTGAGAGTGGCATGGAATCGAAATTTCTCGGCGGAGGGCGGTAGAGCTGCAGCCATGGGCATGCCACCAAATTGTCGCCCCTGGAAGTCAACCATAGGCGAGTTGTGGAACGCACTGTCAATTGAAGCCATCCTTTCTTCAGATGGATCAGAGTTCATGGGAGATCCGTCCTGCTCCATGGTCTCATAACCGGTATCCTGATGCACAAATGTCGAAGGCGCAAAGGACTGTTGAGGGGCAGGAGGCTGAATGAAGGGGTTGAAATGCGGTTGAAATTGCTGAGGGTGCATACCCTGAAAACCAGCGAGATCCATCATGGCTGGGCCAGAGTTCATCGCACCTTCTGAAGTGGGCATGGACAATGGGGTTCCTAGGCCCATACCGAGTCCTAGGGTGGGTGTATGAAGGTCACCGGCTTGCGGGTGGTAGATGGTGTTGGTACCTCCCGGGGTAGGAGTGTAATAGCCAGGCGGCGCATTGGCGAAATTGGTGAAGGAAAACGAGTTGGGGTCCAGCAATGAGGGAGTGAATCTCCAAGGCTCATTTGTCGCTCTAGGTGTCGGATCTTGGTCCCTGAAAGCTTCATGACTGAGACTGTGGCTCCTGCGGGAAGTCTAACGTTAGAAAACACGTCATTTTGAGTCGAAAACCATGGAAATCAATCTTCGCTCTTGGATTGAATTCAAGAGCATGTAATTGATCCACCACTGAGTGTGTACCCCGCGTTTCCGTCTACTCAAGCCATCCCGGCGGGTGTCGCCGGAAGCCTCAATGAACGGCAAACACAAGCTTCAGCGGAAAACTGGCTGGGGGCACGGTACTGACCTTTCTTGGATTCCGGGTACGGGGGGAACAACGGTTGCATCGACAGTAGCGACCTGTGAAGCACCAACTGGTGCAGCGGTTGTAGCAGCTACCTCGGGGAACTGCTTTCTAAACGTAGCCAGCAGTTCATCGCCGGGTTTCTGCGCGCTTGTTCTGAGGAGGAGTATACGAGTCAGCGATAGCCCGGGACAGGCGCAAAAGGTTTCGTGATGGTGTAACGGCGGGCAGCGTGCGTGCGGGGAGCCAAGTCGCACAGCTATTTTTGTCGGCGCATAAGGGACGGGATATGACAGAGCTTACCTTTGACGAAACATCTGGAGAAAATGTGTGCGCTGCCAGTGACAGCGGTTCTTTAACGGTATTCAGCAGTTGTACGGGTGGTCTCCCGTATATTTTCAAGTTCCGTCTGACGAGTGATAGAAAAAATCGAATTGTCGCCCTCGTATGGCTTTAGCTTGTTTGCACTTCCCCTGCTGTGATTCAGATGAGCTGGGTTGGTCCGGGCTTTTTCTCTTTTCCCTCTGTTCTGTTCTTCTTTTTTTTTCTTCTCCCTTTTCTAACGAGCGTAAGTCAGGTGGGGGAAAGCCGGCTGGCGCTTCATAAAGCGATGATAGAGAAAACGAGTGAAAGGGTCGGCTATGGTGTCGCACGCGGTGACAGAAAATTGCTGCAGCGAAATCGGGTGCTCAAATGAAGATAGGCAAGCGACAGAGGCCGCTAGCAAATCGAACAGTTGCTGGTCGAGGGAAAATGCTGCTCCGGTATGACGTCCGTGGGGAGAGAGCGGTATATTAGAGGGCGATGTGGGTACCTGACATGAAGTTATGTGAGGCAGGGTGGACAGGCCGACAAGGATAGGGCGGAGAAAAGATGGCCTAGATGCGCCGCGGACTGTCGCTGTCGATATAGTCCTCTACGTCGGCACGTCGGCGCGAAGACGAGGCAGGCTGATCTTGGTCAAGAGGGGCGGGCGGGTGCGAAGTCGAAGACGGCGGTTGACGGGACTCATATGAGGATGAGAGGTGACAGAATGGTGGGAGTCAAGTGGTTCGCTAGAGGCCGCTGGATCTTGGTTACCAGGTGTGGGATGGTGGCTGCTTGATGGGCTACTGCGCGATGTGAATTGTGAGCATCCGAAGATGGCGCGGAGGAGACAGGCGTAGGCGCGGGCTGGATGGGGTGTTGTGAAGCTGGTGCAGATAGTTCTCCCAAGCAAGACTTGCAGAGAGAGAGAGTCAAGGAAACGGGATGGAATGAATGGGATGAGCGGTATCTAATGTATGTATGTAGTGTAGGCGCGCATGTCGAGGATGGTCAGGTATGGATGGTGTGTGCGCGCGGGTTCGAGGAGTGGTGCCCTTGGGCTGGGTATTTGGGACCGCGGTCTGGGTCCTCTTTTGGAGAGGAGACGCAGTATGGGTATGGGGCCTTGGGCTATGGGTATGGGTACTGGTATGGGTACAGCGGACAGACGATGGACGTGGGATGGGGGTGAGGTTGCGAGTGTGGTGTGGGATATGAAATTGAGAATGAGTATGGGTACTGTGGATGGAGGTGGGCAAGGGTGGACGCCGTGGCTCGGGTATGGGTACCTTACGACGTACTTGGGTAAGGTGGTAAGGCAAGTAGCTTGTGGTACGTACTCTGTTTTTATCTTTTTTTTTTCTTTTTTCTTTTTACCCTTCTTGCTGGGCTATGTGTGTGAGGTGAGGTGAAGGAGCTACTGAATGAAGCTAAGTAGAGCAGCTGTGCGGCGTAGCTGAGCCGAGAGACAAGTCAAAAGGTGGAGGTTGCCAGGTGGTGGACGGAAGAGCGGATGAACAATTTTGGATTTGGAAGACGTTGAGGGAAGAGGGGGTATGTGTCTTGAAATAATCCAGAGAGGATGGTACGGATACTGGAGGGAAGATATGGAAAAGAGTGAGTAAAAGAACAAGCGAGACAGAGAGAGAACGCGAGGAGAGGTGAGGGAGCCGGGGAGGAGGCAAAGAAGGTGACGGTGAGGCGGGTTGACTCGAGTCGAGTTAGATGGCGGTACGGATATGTTCCTTAAGATGCGGTACTGGGGATTAAGGTGAGGAGAGAGGAAGAAAGCGGGAAAGAGAAGAGACAGATGCAGGCCTGTCAACGGGAGAGGAAAGAGGTCTGCTGTTGGTGGTTATCGTCCTTCTTTTGGCTGAGGTGCTCTCTTCTGCTGGGAGAGTCGGATGGACATCTAAAGTCACAGTACTTTTGATGACGCCTGATATGCGTGTAAAATAGATGCAAGGTACGTACTCTCGGATTCGAGAGGTAGGCGCTGAAATGCGTACTAGTACACCACCGCTCTGCTGTTGCGGTCTCTGCAGTAGGGATTAGGCATCTTCTTCGGCGGCTTCCTCCACTCGCTCCCCCCTCTCCCTTGTCAAGCCACCTCCCCACCTCGAGAAAATAATTGTTAGTGCGCGACAATCGACCTTGTACCGCACACCCCCCGCTCTCTGCCCCCCGGATGAGATGTGTCGACAGGGCTCTCCTAATGAGACACCCGCCGTGGCATGCCGAGGACAGCAACAGTGCCGTCCGTAGTCACTAAGTAAAGTGCACTTCTATGGGAGTACCCAAAACATCGATACATAGTACGTACTTAATTACACCTATTATTGAGGATGTGGATGAGGAAATGTGAGTGAGGTGACCGATGACCCGATTCATCCTCCACAACCTCTTGTGGCCAAGTCACTCGATCTTGGGTCTCGGGCTGATGTCGAGCAAAAGCGCAGACACGAGAAGTTGACACGCAAAGTTTTGAAAGGATACGCGATCGTACTTAGTGGCCGAGACGGATGACTCCATAGCGCAGCGCCAGTCTTGCGTGGCCGTTAGCCGTGGGCCGTGTTGTTTGATAATGCATCCATCTTTTGGTGTCTCTTGAACTCACCTACTTTCCATTACTTTCTTTTTGTGCGAGGTACCCTAACAAAGCGATCTCGGGCTGGCTTTGCAGATTTCCAGCGCTCTCATTCGTTTCTTCTTTCCTGCATAGTCAGCCGACCCTTTTCCCTCAGCAATAGAAGTAGACTCGGCCAGAGTGCGAAAAGTGTCGGAGAGTGGGGGATGGGCAGGGGGAGCAAGCCGCACTGCATCCGCCTTAGCCAACTGACGTAGTGTTATGGGCTCACCTCGCTATCGCAGGCCCGACCCCGTCAGTTTGGAAAAAGAGGAACGACATTCGGGGGCTATTCTCTCCCGGGCCTGGGCAGACACGGGCGCTCCAGGTGGCAGACGCCGCCTTCTTGCTGTATTGGGTCTGGCTCCTCTAGCCGATTCTTTCCTCATCCCTCCCTTTCCTCCGTATAATCTTTGGGAGGAAAACGTGGTTGCCATGATCATTCTTGGCCGGTGGGAGGCAGGAAGTACACTACTTGCCCTAGCTGGCCTTGGGGGCAATATGCTGGGTCATTTTTTTAGGCAGGGCAAACAAACGGAGATGTAAAGGCGGCAGGTACGGACGGACACCGAGCTCTGGTTGGTTGACCGGGGACATAAGGTCCCTTTCCCGTCCCATTTCCCGTTTGGGACGGTGCCCTCTTTCCCATCGTCACCATACCTAAGGTGTGCGCGGAGTACCTTCAGGAAGGAAGGAAGGAAGGAGGGCAGAGGCAAGATGTCCCATGTAAGGCAGGAACATGCTTCAATCTAGCGCGAAGTGACAAGTCCCTGCTTCGAACGAAAGGCGCCATTCCCGCTGCCTTAGCGCATCAGCCAATCCCCCATTGCTAGTTGTCCGCCTGGCTCCTGCCACTTCCTCTCCCCAAATGTGCACCCAAAGAAATGTCCCATCCAAAGGTGTGTGCTTTTCCACCAAGAAAGAACAGACAGACATCTCCCACACGTACGGTATATGCTTTCCTACGTAGTTTGCAGTAGAGGCCGCATTTTTCTTAAACCTTAACGTACCAGCCTCACCTGCGGACAGGGGAGATACTGGATGTTGCCTTTCCGTTCTTGTCCTTAGAACTGAGCTCCTACACAACCTACACGCCCACCTCCTTCCCTACTATGTACTGTTTCGGCTCAGCTTGGTGGCAGCTTCAATCACATCATCTCCCGCACAAGGGCCTTCCTTCGACAACTTCTACGGCTCTACCACACATTACCGTCATTTTCGACTCACTTCCGCAAATACGATGAAAACTGTATTTTATTTTCCCCATCCTCCTTTTTAGCATTCCCGTGTCACCGAGCTGCCTTTACTCTCGGTGTTTCCAACTTTGCAAGCTTCATCCCTCTTCTCTTAGGCTGCCAATACCGCAGTGGCCTCGATTGCAGAGTGGGTGAGTGGATATCGTCTGATTAAAGCGCTGCGTCCTCGATCGGTACTTCTTTAGATCATCGCGCTTCTGGCAGTTATGGCTGCTCCATTTTTTATTCATACCAGCGCCGCCCGTAGGAGCCCGTAGGGGAAAAAAAAAAAAAAAACAGGTAGAAGTACAGACCAGCTTCTTGAGCAGCCGCCGGAGCATTGAATAAATCTGCCTTTATTGTTTATGTCCTGCACAAAACGGACTCCTTATGCGCCCTGTGTGGCTCTGAGCCTGGGATGCGCCTGCCCATACGTTGGCCACAGCTTCGTCGTCTTTCACCTATTACAGGCGCCCATCATACGTTTAATACCTTACTTTGTTTCTTTTACTATGTGTCTATCCGTCAATCCCCCGAGATAATTTACCAGCCCCCTCTCTTCTTCTTAGGCCTCGGGCGCATTCCACCGGGACATCTGGGCCCATCGCGCAATACCAATGCATCTGGCCATGTCCGCCGAGATGACTAACATGGGACACCAACTCTGCCTCTCTACTATTGCAACCTGTGGCTTAATGGGCGACAACAATATCGGAGCATGTTATTGTTATTATTATTATATTATTATTACCACAATTTACATGTTAAAGAGCTCTCAGTAGCTTATCACTTTGAGAGTCGCAGCTTAGGTGCCGCGTCAGGTTGACAAGGTATTCTGTTGATGTTTTTGCTTTCGCCATCCAGACCTTGGAGGATCAAAAATTGCTTCTCTAGCCCAAGTTATCATTGACTTGGCATGAACCCGCCAACGGCGACAATAAAAGAAAGCACACCGTCGTCGCCGGAAGTACCACTACTAGCGGTACCCTCCACGCAATGAGCCATCCGAAAGTACACCAGAATAGGACCGCCAAAAGACCCTAGACCCTTTGTCCGTGTGGCTGTGTAATCTCCGTTTCGCCCCCTTCGCCGAAGCGCCTTACTCTAGACGAAGTGAGAGCCGTCGACCCCCAAATCGATGGATGCCGTAACAGGAGATGTCCGAAGTCAGACTGCGGCTAGTGTTGTCGTTCGACAAGAGCTATCGAGAGGCTCCTCTCGCATTGTGTTTACACCATCGGTCAAACCTGGGTCTGACCAGACCAGCTGACAACGGCACCCATGAATACCTAACAGAGTCGATCATCGCATGGACGGCCAGCAAACCCGGCCCAGTCACGGAAGCCAGTGTCGACAAACTCAGTCGGCGGCGTCAATACTGTATGTAGTAGTCTCGGATCGCCCGTCACCACACCAGGCCCTTGGGATACGCTTTCGCTTGGCCCTACCTATGACTAGCGAGGGCAGATCTTTGCTTTATGTGCCGCAACCACCAGAGTCACTTTCCTTCCCGTTACCAACCACGATTTAACGGCGAGATCAGCAGTCCACGCATCGTAGGATACCTGTTACTCACAACGGCCGCCGGCCCGAACTAAACGTTAACCATACGTTTCAATATATCCTGGCGAGAGAGTCTATTCCAATCACCAAGCGTACAGTTTTCTCACGGCCAGAGTATATGCTCCCCCGCTATTGTCACCGTCAGGCTACTAGTGCCCAATGAGATTAACGTTTTTATCCAATTTCCTGCATCATGGGTTAATCCGACAAAATTGCTTACCGTTCGCCCCTTGGAGCGTCATTCGGGCACACTATCCTATTGCAGACGGAGGCGTGTGGCTTTGCCGGCCGTTGCAGACTAACTATTAAACTCTAAACTGGAGCTATCACAACGTTCATTCGACCGTCTCGTCGTTAGTACTATCGGAACCGATATTGGTATCTGCGGGAGGGATGGAGCACGTGGTGTGGCTACCACTGAATCCATACCTGAGAACTAGCTGTGTTTTTTCCCTTCTCACTTGGTTATTGTTGGTGTTTGTGGCACAGCATGAGTCAAATTCATGACCAGCGTGGCAGCCAAGCCAGTGAGGCAAATGCGATTACGACGCCACACTGAGGGATCGATCCCCTAGCTGTATATACGGAGGACAGGACGTTGTTCAGCCCATCAAAGAATCCACATACCTACAGACTCGACTGCATGTTGAAGTTGAGCTGGGAATGCCTCTGATCGTCGGTGGTTATTTTTATCTTAAGCCATTACTCACAGTAAAGCTGCTATTGCGACGTTGTTCCCGTCACCTCCATGTCACCGACGTGACCGAGTGAGTGCTAACAACATGGTCTTGTCATCGCGACGTCTTTCAATTGAGACCAGCGTAGGATGAAAGCAATTTCCGCACCCCTCTTATTATCGGACATGATGTCTGTGCTACGAGGGCGCCGTTTATGTGACTCCGCTGGGTGGAGAAAACACAACAGTTCTGGCCATAACAATGGGGAGTTTTCTAAACTCGAAGCCATGGGGGCTTTTTAGTTCCAATCAAACCGAAGCATGTGTTATCAGTTTCATGCCGGTGTCTCAATCGTGGCTGCGGGAAGGGGTTGCGAAGAGAAAACGGAAGGCTTGACGTCATAAGTTCCAGGAGCTGTTTTGTTTTCGCAGGCCGCATCTGGGCTTTAGGGCAAGGGCGCCTGTAGTTGTTCTATGCAGAACCACCCAAACTCCCATTCTGGCGTCTGAACCACAGGCTCACAAGACCCGGACTGAGTTCGGCGACAGGGATAGCTTCTTCGTGCCCTAGGAGTTCACGGTAACGCTGTTCAAGTGTTTCGAGTTTAGGCTCTCTTACACCAAAGTACCCCCTAAACGCCTACCAGCTAGGCACCTTTGCCCATCCCGTGGAACATTCTGGGCCGGCGCGGCATCTCGAGACAATTTAGACGAGAATGCTACATTGGCGCGACTAAATCTAAGTCTTACCAACCGCAGCTCGCAATGTCGCGAGAAACAATGGATCCTAGAATGGCTCGCAGCTCCTTTCATTTGTCGTGAGGGAAAAAAACCGACGAGGGTGCCAGACTGATCCTGGCAGCCAGGTCCAGCGCTGGGCCGCCGCAATGTCCCGGCAGATTGGCGCGACTGTCATTGAAGGGGAGTTGGCGTTGTGATCCTTGTTTCATCTAAGCTTATTTACCATGGGATTGCCTTTCTGCCGGAATTCCATGTCGGAACACATATCGTGTCATTTTTGATCAAAATAAAACAAAACAAAGATTCCTTGTTGATAATAGAGATTCAGCTGCAAGTTGCTCCAACCAAACTCTTTGGCACAATTAACCGTTCCCGCAAGTAGCAACCTTAATCGGTTGGTGGCTGGCGATTATGTGCGAACCCGAAGATCAACAACTGTCAAAGTCAGCTTAAGCGATGCCGTGGTCCATTTTAGCGAGCCTGGGCTAGTCACTGCAGCTTCCAGCACGTCCCAATAGTTCGGTGGAGGCACACTGGGCCTGACGCGTGTCTTGACACATGTCCTTGCAAAATTGGTGCCAACGCTGAGCCTGCGGTGTTTTTTTTTTTTTTTGGTACTCTCTTACTCTTTCTAATTGACATTGACGTTGATAACTACTTAGTTGAGTTCTGTTGTCTGCGCTTTGATAGTGTTTAATGAGAGTGAGCTCCACTACCCACAGACATGCCGCGAGCCGTACGCCGCACGATTAATGCTAGCGCAAACGGCCCCTCGCAACAAGTCTCAATTCGGGCGGCTGTCTAGACCATCTCATGTCAGGCATAAATCCTGAGGGCCGGGGCAGGCGGCTGGCGGGTCTTTTTCGCACGACGAGTCCCCAAATTTCCAACATGAGAGCCGGGGGGGAAGGTCAGCAAAGAGGAAGATGTGACGTCATTTCGACCCAGGCACACCTCCTTACCCACATATCCAATGTCGAAACTCATCAACACACACAGCCTGCTACACTAGAAGCGAACTCTCGCGTCAGCAGAAAGCCAGACCCAGAAGCTAGACCGACATTTCGATGAAGGGTCTTCCGGCTAAGAGCCCTGAGGGGGACTGCAGTGCACTAGAGATCAAACGAGTATATACAGGGAGAGAACGGTGTACGAGAATGTCGGAAAAGGGCTCGCTTATTTGGCTGTTACGTCGATCACATATTGCGGATGCTGGAGAATCTGTTTTGTCTGCCCTACGAGTAGTTCATCCCAGCACAAGACTGAATGGGGAAAGGTTGAGGCCAATGAACGGCGGTTATGGCTCCAAAGTCAACAAAAGCTGTTGTAGCTGGTGCTTGCCCAGCTGTTCATCCCGTGTTGGCTGCAGACTCGGCACACACACACACACACACGCCAGATCGTAGGATCTTTGACGCATATACTGAATCATCATTTGGAGCAACACTCTTCCCAGCCATCCCCAAAAAACACAAAATCATTGGAGAATGCGGCAAGCAATCACAAACAGTAAAAAAAAGTCCGCGTCCTGGGTCCAAATTTGTCAACCATGACAAAGGGTGTGAGGGTTGCAGCTTGCAGCGAAAAAATCGACGGTAGGCTGAGTGAACAGGGATGATAGTTTTAAAGGAAAAGTACCCAGACTTTTGAGCCAAAGCTCTTTCGCCAGAGTCAGACGCCGCAGGGAAGGCCTGGCAAAGGAGACGAGTGTTAATCCATAATCCACTTCAGAGTGCCCGCCGCACAACCGGAGCGCGTGTACGGGCTTTGACTCGACAGGCATCTGTGGCAGACCCGAAAAAAAAATGTAATCAAAAATCGGTAGTTGAAGGTCCCGAAGAATCCCAGTGTGACGGTATACCACGCGTCGTGTTGAGCGGGTTACAGTGGGCAAAGGGAGCAAAACTGTGGCCGTCACGCTGGATGGGAAATGGAGCCGCTATAGGATCGACCCTCGTGATCACTTGCAGCCATGTGCGCTGACATGGGACAAGGGTTGACAAACATCTAACTAGACGAGAAAGAAGGAAGAAGAAAAAAAAAAAAAAAAGTCGCCCCTCCAGCGTCGTGATCATTACCATCACCAAATGGGCAAATGCCTCAACGACGACATCGGTGGCCATTGGAAATGGACCTCATCATCTGGGCTGTTACTCTGAGGGTTTTTCCCTGGTGCCACCGGAATGGAGACGGGGCGGCAGGAAAATTTCAGCGGGCGGATCACGTTTGGCTCGCTTCATGAGGATGGTAACCCAGTTGGGGGTTCACGGCGTATATTGGGCCGCTTTGTGTTGTATCTTTTTTTTTTTTCTTTTTCTCTCTCTTCGGGGTTATTAGTCTAGTACAACTAACATTATGGAGGAGACCACTGGGGCCCAGGGACTCTCCCCCCCATCTCCAACTCCATCTCCAACGCGGGCCAGGGGAGGGGGGAGGGGAGAGGGGGATAGGGTGTCGAAGTTAGTTAGAGAACGCACCGCCACGAAACAATGATGTCATATCGTGTCCTGCAAAAAAACTCTCCCACAGGTGGGTCCCCTTCCACCGAAATACCTCGTGGAAGCGACCTTGTCTCCACCACCCACCCCACGACATTCCGAATAACTCACAAACTTCATTCGGCTGATTGGCGATCCTCGCAGACCACAGCACACCCACCCGCTTTCTAGTCTTACACAAATCACTGCATACATACGCCTGCACTATGCATGTCGCTTGATTCGTGCCAGCAAGTGGGCGCTAGTATACACACACACACACACACACACACACACACACACACCGACACCGCACACATACACACGGCATGCCACCAGAGATGCGACGGAACTTTACAGCACCAGCCGTTGCAAAGAGATGAAACACACGCCGAACAGAGACGAGCCATGGTTCAGAGACCAATTGAACAAGTGAACCAAAAACAGGCACACAGCCTGAAACGCTGCCATCTGATCATGTGTAACTGTTTCGCTGCGTCATATAGAGAGAGAGCGTCGCTAACGGCTGCTTTTGGGGTGGTGGCATAGAAGTGGCCTTCGTTGTACGAACCGAATCGGGGACGTTGCGATGCTTGCAACAACGTCATCGTCTAGTTATGGCTGCAGACCGCCCCGTCCAACACACTCTTTTCGGCCACACAAGGCTTCGGAACCCGGAGACGAGCCTCGGCGCTTGAAGCTGTTCGGGACGCGGCACATGGATGATGTGGCGTCGACTGATGAAGACCGCCGCCGAGCCGACCTAGGCAGTTCAACGCAGCGCTCGTGCTGGAACTTTTCCACTGCTTGTGTCCGGATAATTCACCGGGTGGATACGATGTGGTGCTGCCAGGCGAGATGGTAGAGTACTTTGATGGTGGGTATTCACCTCCAGCAGGAGCTCCCTGGACCTTCCCCGGGATCTCATGGGCCTGCTGGGATACCATGTCCAACCCAATTGACTGCCACCATTTACAAGAGACGACGCGCTTGTTGACGACGCCAACAACCTTGGGGCCTCAGGTCGCACCCGGGCATTGGAGCGAATAAGGGGGCCGTGGCGAATTTTACTCGGTGCAACTCAATATCATGAGAAGGATCAGCTTGCAATATCAATAGAGAAGAGCACGGAGCCGCCAGCATACCGTGAGCCCTTGCTGGCTGACAGCAATATTGGGGGCAATATCCGTATGTGTCTCGCGCGACGTTGTCGCGAGCCAAAAACCATTTGCCAAGCTTTGAAATGCAACCCTCTAGACTGGCTTTGTGAGCGGGCGCCTGTGGCACCCTCTCTGATGGACCTGGTTCAAGCTCGTTATGATTGCGCAAAGGCCCAGAGGGTAGCGATGCACGTTTGCGGAGCCGAAGGACGTGTGGCTTCGGAGCATGAGCTTTTGGGGGAAGAAGACCCCCGCCACGGACCCCATGCCGTCCCGTCTGATGGCATGTTCACACGCTTCCAATGTCCGTTTAGCATTGTAACGGCTAGTGGTGTGGTTTCCCAATCTGGATTCATCGATGAACCAGCTTAGGATCTTCTGCGAGACGGACCCTAGGGGTACAGTGCACTAGCAGTAAGCCCTGAAAGAGGGATCAGTACCAGCCGCTGGCTAGTCGATCAAGGGTCCTGTGCCACCACCTGTTGCGGGCTTGATAGTCATCACTCAAAGATGTGCTAGCGGTCAACTACAATAAACACGCACAGTCAAGAGCGATAGTGTGGTCAGCGCGGTGGAGGTCAGCCCTCGACTAAGGAACCGCAATCCGAGGCGAGGTGGCAACGACCCGTTGCACCCGTTTACGTGCTGAAATTGCTTCCTCGTGACCTTCCAGTGTCAGCGTAGGATTCCGTGCCTCAACGGCCTGCCGTAATTGCAACACTCTAGCGAACTCCACAGAAAGGGAGGCGCAGAGCGACGAGAGTCGCCTGAGGCATTGGCCGTGATGACGGAGATTCGATAATACCAAGCATCATTAAGACTTTATCCAACCTGTCAAAGTTCGCTTCAACGCAGACACGAGTCAGTCAAGCAGAGCTTGACAAAACACCGTTTGGATGGGACGTCAATGTCAACGGAAGGGCAATGGGACTGACGAGCCCCGGCTCGTCACCCTGGAGCTTAATCCCAAATCTTACACATGCGATGGCAGTGTACAAGGACGCATCTCGGGACTTGATCCCGCCTCCAGGAGTGGGCAGCATGGGCGCATCTCGGGGAGTGGAGTCGTGAGGTCGCCATTAGGCGCGTCGGTGATGAGAAGCTTTCGTCAATATGCGTCAGGAACAGCCTACCCCTACGGAACGGTTATGTCCACCTGCTTAGGTCGAGACCCACCCCATGTTGCACTCGGAGTCCCGGGGCACAATGCTGCCCTGTACCGGGACATGGAAGCCGGGCCTCTAGGGAAGGCTGTCGTCACCCCGGAATGTGCCCTTTGGTCGGGTCTAGGAAATGACGACGCTTAGGGTTAACTTTGTAAGCGCCGGTCGACGAGGGTTGCCGGCGGAGGTTACGGCACTAAGGGCGGCAGAGATGCGCTTGCTGCGCAGGTACGGAGCGTAGACGAGGGATGCTCACCAAACAAGCACAAGCTTCATTTCGCACGGGCCCGGTGGGACACAGAGAGAGGAGAAGCAGAGAGGCACAAGAGGGGAGGGAGAGCGAGCAGCAGCAGACAGGTCCCGCAGATTATCAGCGAGATCAACGCATTTCTGGCAGAGACCGGCTCAACGGGATGGATCTTTGGGGCTCTTGGGAGTGGATTTGGGTTGCCACGACACCACGACAGCGGTGGTCCGGCACTCTCAATGGCCATCGGAGAGCATCCCGCAACGCGCACGACCATGGGATCGCCAGGATCAGGGTTCAGTGGGTGGATTTGCCCTGGGAACACATTATAAGGGGTGTCCCACGGACGCCGCTGGGATGCAGCGATTATTGACGGCCACTGTTTCCAGAAAGAGAATTTGTTTTGTCGATCATGAGGTCATTTTGTGATGGAGGGAGGGATGGTAGTTGGAGGGCAGAAAAAATCTTCGATGGAACTTCCATCGCGTGGGTCTTGCGGGGACTGCTGGGATTCGCAATTTGGAGCGAGAGAGAGAGAGAGATACTGCATGGCTCATGAGCAGTTGAAAGGTAGGTTAGGTTAGTTAGTTGGGTGGTTAGGTTAGGTTGGTCCCCCTGGCGTGTGACATGATCAAGGTTGGCGAAGGGGACGGATGAACAAGGGTCGGAGAAGAGATTTGGGTTCGATAATGTTTGCTGGTCAACCATAAAGAGAGGACAGGAAAGCAAAAAACAACAATGATGATCATTGCTGTAGAGGGAGGACTTCTCGATGGTTGGAATCCGTAGATGGAACCCTTGATCGCGTTGCCCCCCCTGGGAAAATCATTGAATAATGATATTTATAGAGGGCTGAGCCACGATGGGGGACCTCCTTGGAGGGTAGGCACTGACGTTATTCGCGTACGATTTTTGCATATGTCAGACATGGGGAGACGTTGAACGCCGGAGGGGGGGGGAAGGGACTGTAAGAGAGAAAGGGGGTGTTTTGTTGACACGTTAGCGGTGGGTATGGTGAAGTGAAGAAACCACCCCCGGTCCCCCGAGACACATGTCCGACGTACGACGTACGTCTCGAGTTGGCGGCCGAGGGTGTTGTTGGCCATTGGATTGGGGTTGAGGGAGGGCCGTGATCCCCGGGCCCTTGGCCCCGTCCACTACGGAGGCTTTGCCACCCGTTGATCGCTCGTGTTCGGCCGGCTGCCCGGAAACACCAAAGGGGGGGTGTGGATGATTCTCCGAAGGGGCTGGTGGTGGTCGTCGTGGTGGTGGCCATCAACCCAGATTGGGGGTTTTGTTCCCTCTCGCAGGAGATTTGACGATGGCGGTGCTTATTGGGTGGGGGCGTTGAAGCTTGTCCGGGTTCGGTGATGCATCTGGGTGACTCTCGACGATGCAACGCTTCAGGTGAACCCGTCAGTTGGAAAAGCTGGATAATGGTAAGAAGCGCAGATCTTCCAAGATTCCCATGCGGAAGAATACCCTGAAGTTGGCAGTTGGGGGTTTGAGCAATACGAAGAGCCGGGTTCGGTGAATGAGTGCCGAATGCAGGTACTAGGCGGAAGTGGGCTCTTTCTCTCTCTCTCTGTGGACAACTTTTGCTAGGCCCTTTAGACTTGGTCGAAGCTATTTCGCGATATTGGATATTGGTTGGGGGGTGGCGGCGGATTCAAGATTTGGGGTCCATGCGATGCGAAAGGATCAAGGAGAAGCGGGGAGGGCGTTGCGGCCACGCAGCATTGACTTTTTGACGACGATCCCATGAGACGCACAAAGGGTAGCATGATGGACTGGGATAACCCCCTTTCATGCTATTCTTGGTTTGACTCGTAGATGGTCTGATATGAGGATACAGTCGGTACGAAGCCGTTGAAGTATCTCTAATGAGGTCGTGATGGGACGGGATTGCCTTGGGCCTTGGAGGACCCCCTGGCAGGACCCTGAGTTCGGGGGGTGTGTGTGTGTTCCTGAAAATCAGATTGCGGACGCCCTAGGGCAGATGCAAAAGAGCCGCCTGTCGCTCGCTTTTGCTGTATGTCTCGTGATGGCTTCAGGAGGTGACTAGGTCACGAGACTAGACTGGACGGGTTGCGGTCCGATAGGGGGTCGGAAAGAGGGGGGAAGGGAGGCGAATAATGGTTTTTTTACGTACAGCAAGAAGCATGAGATGCGTGTGTGAACTCGTGACACCTTTTTGTGTCGTTGCACTAAGACCTGACAGGATCTAGTGGTCGGGCCGGACTGTATTGTTCGCGGTGGCTTGTCGATGGTGTCTTTGGAAGCAATGCTTAAAAGATTTGTTGGTTTCCATACAAAGAGTGTGGAGGAGCGAGGAGCAGTCTTAATGAGCATTGCTTTGCCGCAATTTCTTTTTTTTTCCCCCCTTCTTTTGGTCCATCTTGGTAGGGAAATGTTTATGGCCTTTGTTGTTTACGTGTTCTTTCTTCAGTTTGGAATTTCTTTTGCGATGAAGGAAATTAAAGATTGATTGAAGCTAAAGCATGAGGAAACGTGGGAGCTGGTCACCAGGATGGATGAGTGGGATCCTTCTGGAGAATGGTGGATGGGATACAGTGGTAGATGGGAGCACATGGCAGCAACGAGAGGCTGCGGCGGAATCTGGCATCTTTGGCCCTCTATCCAACACCCGGGGCTTTGAGTCAAGGTCTCGGGGCTTGTGAAGACGGTTGGATTGCACATGTGCTTGGATGATTGGCCGGTGTCCGGGTTGTTTGGCCGTGCTGCTTCTGGACCTTTTTGGCACATGTTTGGACCGGTCGCGGTCCCTCCTTTGACATTGAGGAACATTGTGTAGCGTTTCCGTCGGTATGGGGAGAAGAGAGATACGTCATGTTTCTCGTTTTGAAAGATACTCTACAGCGGCTTTCTCGTGTGATTTTCTTCTACTACAAACTCATCTGTTTGGAATCATTGTTGATGTTTATTTTACATGTTTTGGTTTCCGTATCCGACTTGACTGAAAGTTGCAGAAATTCAGAGGTGCAAGGTCGGTGATGTCGAAACAGTGGACATAGCTCTTATCAGCCCCCCCTCGAAACTACAGCAGTCAGTGCTGCTGTCGTGCGCTGCGTGCCAGTTCCCCCCCAAGAGGTGCGCGACAGGTGTCACGCTCCGCCCAAGATTAACAGCGGGCTCCGGCGGCATCTGAAACCTTATCAGAGACAGTCTTGGACAGTGTCCACGCTTATCGGCTCGCTGCCAAGCAGCGCCGAAAAGGCCTAGAAGGGTGCTTTGGGCGGCGCTGGCAGCACGTCACTCCTGGCACTGTACGCCAAGGTACCTTTTGCCCGCCGCCCCTCTCTTGCGCTATAAGCCTTAGCGCCGCTTTCCTCAACGCGGCGTCACCACTATTACCCTTCCCGCTCCGGTGCATGGAGCTCTACTGCTGCTTGCTTGCTTTTTCATGCTCTCTGCTTGTTGCGTAAGGCATGTCATCTCCATGTACCTACCTACTGGCCTTGTTTAACTAGAGTTTACGTGTACCTCGCGGGGCCTAGAACCTCTCTTACTGCTGTTTTTTTTTGTTGACGCAGTGCCTTGCTGCTGCATCATTCCCTCCTCTTTTTTTTTCTGCTCTTTATCCCACCGCCCTGCTGCTGTTGCTGGAGAATACATCCACCTCTTCTTTTTTTCCTTTCTTTTTTTCTTGTCTCCCGTATCTTCTCCTCTTTACCCCTCCATACAACATCATCTCGGCTTTACCAAGCTACCTATCTATCCTCCCCGCTGCCCATCTGCTATCCGCGCGCCGCGCACGAGTCGGACGACTGAAACGAAACGGAACGCTCCTCATCTTTGACCCGGCGTCGAGATCAACGGACCGACTGTTGTTCTCTTTTCTCTTTTTTCCCTCTTTACCCTTAATCCTTATTGCGGCCACAGAAGAAAAACAACACTACCAGCAGTCGACAACAGAGAAGCGGAAAGCTTACTTACGTCGTCTTCTTTTTTTGTGGTTCCTGAACCTAGTTTCTGAGAACCAACCCCCGCCAGCCGTTCTCGGCCCCCCACCTTCTACCTCGCAGCACGCCGCTTTTTTCGACCATCGGCGTCTTTGAGACTAGAGAGGAAGACGTCGTCATCGCCTATCATCACCACCAACCCTACCGATCATCATGGCTCCCAAAGCTGCGCTCGACACTCCTGAAGAGCCCCAGAGCGACGGGTCCAAGCTGAAGACTTTCATCGGCATTCTGAAGAAGTGAGTACATCGTTTAGACCATTTGGCGGTCTGTCTTTGTGTTGCGCCGCACGTTTGGAGGAGACGAGAGAAAGATGTGGACGGAGGCGAAGTCATGCGCCGTCATGGGCGGGGGCGATAGCTTACGAGCGACGATCCCAGGAGGGGTAGATCGCATCGTCACCGAAGAATCAGCACTGCGACACGTAGAGACAGACAGTTGTGGTGCCAACATTCGCTAATCCTCTGCCTCCACCATCTAGGTTTATTGGTGTTGCCGACCTCGCTGCCGTGCGTTTCTCGCTCCCCTCTCAGCTTCTCGAACCCACGCCGAATCTCGAATACTGGAACTATCTCGATGCGCCTAATGCCTTCGTCGCTATCGGCACCTCTGATGAGCCCCTCGACCGCATGCTCGAGGTGTGCCGGTTCTGGTTCACCAAGGACCTCAAGTACGTGAAGGGCCGGCCTTGCAAACCATACAACTCCTGCTTGGGAGAGTTTTTTAGGGTAAGCGTGGCCTCTTTGGAACGATGCAATGCGATATGCAGTCCATGACTCGCGATACTGATGCTGTTGCAAGTGTAACTGGGAGACGGAGAACAACGCACCCAACATCAACACCACAGCTCTTAGGGCCGGAAGTGGCACCGCTAGTAGCTCGTCAAGCTTCAAGTCTGCCAAGGGCGACAAAAATGCCTCGGCTGTTTCTCTATCCGTCCCGCAGCACGGCGCCTCCACTCCGGACAAGAAGCCCGTACGCGTCTCGTACCTCACCGAGCAGACCTCTCACCACCCGCCCGTGAGCGCTTTCTACGTGAGCTGCCCCGAGCGGGGCCTCTCCGCCCGCGGCTTCGACCAGATCACGGCCAAGTTCACGGGAACTAGCATCCGCGTCCTGCCCGGTGAGCACAACCTCGGCATCTTCATCACGCTCGAGAACCGCGGCGGCGAGACGTACCGTCTTACTCACCCTGCGGCGCACCTCGGTGGTATGCTCAGGGGTAGCTTGAGCGTCAGCGTCAGCGAGATGGCGTACATTACGTGTCCGCAGACTAAGCTCAAGACGATTTTGCAGTATGTCGAGGCCGGTTGGCTCGGCCGCTCCACGAACCGCGTTGAGGGTGTCATTTTCCGGTATGACCCGGATAATGATGACAAGGTGAACATCAAGGACGTGCCCGAGGCCGACATTGTCGCCCGTCTCAGCGGTCCCTGGCGCGAAAAGGTCCAGTTCACCTTGGGTCCCAAGCCTGTGGTATGTATCTCTCGTAGACCATATTGAGCAAGATACTGACTTTTGTAGGATTCGCACCCTCCTGAGGCTCGCTACACCATTATTGACCTCGAACCCCTTAACGTAGCGCCCAAGGTCCTTCCCCCGACGGATAAGCAGCTCGAAAACGAGTCCCTGATGCTCTGGTCCGGAGTCACCGAGGCTATTCACGCCAAGCAATTCTCCAAGGCTACCACTGTCAAGGTCGAACTCGAAGAGCGCCAGCGTGAGAAGGCTCGCGAGCGCGAACGCACGGGAGAGACCTTCAAGCCCGTCTTCTTCGAGCAGGTTACGGGCAACGACGGCAAGCCCGAGCTCACTGAGAAGGGACGCGAGGTGCTCGCCCGCGCGCAGAAGGGAGAATGGGACATGACTGGCATCATTTAAGGAGAGGATGACTTGAAATGAGGTCAGGCTGGATTACGGCAAGCATTTTCAATAGCGCTGGTGCTGCATCAGGCTTTTCGTCTTTCTTTTGGGTTCTCGGGCATTTGAATACCTCTTTCTTTTCTGTTCTCTTTTTTGACGGCCGACGACATATGCCACCCATCAGTAAAGGATTGAGGTCGCATTATTACTTGTTTCCTTGCTTCAATTTGATTCCCACTAGAGACATGGACTACAATAACGTGTGGATGGGAGGGGAGGAGGGGATGGTGTGTCACGAACGAGACAAGACGACGGAGGTAGAGGAAGAGGAGTTATTATTAAGCATTTTATTTGCCATCATTCGCTTTGTTTTGGGACGTGGACGAAGCCTTGAGCTTTGTTCCTTTCCATTGTCACTAGCATACATACACTCAACACACAAGCACACAGTTACCGCTCCTTACGGAGAGGTTGGCGTTGGCATTTTAGATGGGTTGATATTTCTATCTAATACAGTTTATTGATTGCTGTGGTTGTCGTTGCTTTGGTCTGTTATGCTTGAAGGTTTAATGAGGTAGTCGCTAGACGACAGAGAGAGTACGCAGATTGAACGAGGGGGCTTGGAAGGCGTGTTCGTGATGAACAGGACGCAGAATGCAAACTAAGAGAAAGCCTATCTTGACCTTTTTTCTTTGGGTTGTTAATATGACAAGAGGTGTATGCTTGATAGAATACTTGACCCTCCCGGCTACCCGATGCACCCTTTCATGTGAATAAACAGAGATAGTGCACCTAGTGCAAGGATGAAGCAACACTGGCTGCTATGTGCTGTAGAAGTTAATTGGAGCCGTCAATGACTCAACAAGTCTGCGACAAGAAGCTTTATGGAAGGTTGTAACTGGACTGACTCCTCACAGAGTCGAGAATCAGTGGCACTCGAATCGATCTTTGCATAATCGATAATACCGCAGGACATGGCAGCGGATCCGTGACAGATTATTAATATATTTCTTAACCTAAAGACAACAGTGCTCTCTACATGGGCGGCGTTTCCTCCCTGACATTACTAGGATATACCCAGACGACCTTGTCGCAACTGCATATAGTCTCCTCAATCATCACTCGAATACCACCTGGCGTGTACAACAGCGGGAGACAATCTCCAGTGTCATCTACACGCGCAAAGATGTCGATTTTCCTGTCTCTGAACGGCTTCGACAGGGCTTCGAACGAGTCGCCGTGGGCCTTTTTCCACCTAGCCAGCTCCGGGAAGATTTCCTTGTCTATTCTCATCGGCCTCTTGTGAGAATGGTCTATGCCCGACCCGTAACCCAGTCTCCCCGCGTAAATGACCAGCTCCCGGAGGCTGGGCAGCGCCAGGACCGCGTCGATGGTGTTCTTGTTGTCCTGCTTGAAGAAGTCGACATTGTGGAACTCCACCAGCTGTATGTAGTCAAGCACCCCCCTGAGCCGCGGGGTCGGGTGGAGCATGGCGTGGCGGAGGCCGCGCTGTCGCGCCGCGATGAGGGGGGACGATTCCTCGTCGCGGAGGATCTGCGGCCTGAACACGTCTCGCTCAAAGTCCATCCAGCTGTCGATGATGATTTCCTCCGGAGGCTGCGGGAAGTTGTGCGCGGCGGGGAACCGTCGGAACCTCCGGTGCACCATTGCTCTCGTCCGTCTGTCGATCTGGGCGAGATCGCAAGTGAGCCAATACCGCTCGTGTTGTGCGAACAGGTCCCCTTTGATGTGGAATTTGTTGTTGTGGCCCATGGGGTCTGTCTCATCGTTGGAGATGGAGTCGGGATTCACGCTGTCGCCGTTCCCTTCACCTGGGCTACCACGGCCGTCTCCGGAGGCTGAGGTTGCGAGTGCATTACTCTCGCTACTTCTGCTGAGATTGAATTCTTCATCGGCCTTGTAATACAGATTGTAAATGTCACGTTCAATGCATTCGTCTGCCGCTTGCCGGATGAGCTCCTCGATGATCTTGAGGAAGATTTCGTAGGGAATGACTCGAGGCCTCATGTAGATATCTTCAGTGTCGTCATCAGTGAAGCTTTCATCATCAGTGAACGTGTCCTCATCAGTAGTGCTGCTCATTGTGGTTGTTATATTTTTGAAGTACTGTTTAAGAAGTGGTTTGCAAAGTGCTGTAGACAAAGGCGGATGGCAGGATTCCGGTCTTGCTGTGGAAGAGAACTAAGGCTGGAGATGGGGGCAGCTTGATTTTCGCTATTAGCAAAAGACCCTCCTATTGCCATCATGTTAGCTGTTCACCTTGATTCTACATTCCCGTGTCTCCATTATCTTCCTCGTACCTCAGTGAAAATAAGACGTTTGCAAAAACCCCATCACGACTTACCTAGAATCGTGGCTGAGTGAGTCGTCCGTTCAAAGACAAAAAGATCTACCCAACCGAACTGTAAGAGGGGAAGTAAACTTCTTCACAACCAATGGTAAAGAACGACAGACGAGCTTCAGACCAGTGACGACACAAGTATGAAGGAACACAGGGGTGTGCAGATGACGTCAACTTTGGATGATCAAAAAGCAAAAACACACAACACCAGGTATTCGCTGGTCGTTATCGACCCAATTATCATTCTGGCACTTTACAACATTGTCTAGGCGGAACAGCGACCGCCTCCGTCGTGATGACTTTAACAATCCAAAGGGGATGGTTCTGATCCTCAAAACGGACGGAGGAAATATAACTATTTCGATGGAATCGTCCTACATGGTTTGGTGAGCCGTTTCAGCATACAAGGATGTGCTTATAATCTTGTTCGAATTCATGTCTGATGTCTAGGCGCCCCGTGCCGCTTAGGCTGACGGGATAGAAGGCTAACTAAAATTGGAATAGGGGCATTAAGTATCAGGAGGGGTTCACTAGAAATGTTTAGGTCAAGGTATGTTACACTACACACGTTATGATGGTTTTGGCTTACACAATCGGTTGTGCTTTCGTTCAGAATCAATCAAACTGATCGGAATGTCGCTTGCTTTAGGTGATCTTCTTGGCTATTTTCTCTTGAGTTTTCATGACAGCTTTACATGGTTACGGTGCGTCAGGCTTTGTCAATTTGTTTGAATGTGCCATTTTGATTTCATTTTTCATCAATGGGGCTGTACAAGCCTCTTTATGATGAATGTCCCTCGAGTTCCTCTGTTCTCCATCTCGTACTCACTTTAGTTCAGTCTCACTTGCAAGGCAATAGCCACAAATGACACAAAATTCCTAAAAGCGCCTTGATATGCCATCCTGTCTCACATGGAAATGATTTAGATTAGATCTTTGCCACTTTTTCCGAAGATCGTCTTTACCCTTTGATTTGAAATGCAACTCTTATTGTTTATTGCCTGGTTCAATCATGAGCTTTTGCAGGGACTGGACATGAAGCGAACAACTTTTGCCATTGCTTTCCTCGGAAGCATCGCGACAAGCGTTGCAGTTCGTCCTGCGAGAAGTTCAGATTTGGTCTCATGCTTTACGTATCTGTCAACCTACCTCGAGCCTGTGCTTCCTTCAACTACGTTAACCAAAGGTTGGCTATGCTTTCTTCTTTGATACAGCTCCTTCTTTTGCCTTCTAATCCGTTTCTGCAGGGCTACCGTCAGACGACCCTGTTCTCACATCTCTAAATCCTGGATTTTCACCGTTGTCAAGTATGTCTCCTTGATCAAGAAATGGTACTATCACCGCTAAGCTGGGTGCTCTTTGCGCGTAGCAAAAATAAGCGTCACAATCCCGTCGTCCTCTGGCGTTCTACAGAGTTCAAGCGGCACCATTTCATCTACATCAGCCGTAGGAAGTTCAAATTCTACCCTCTCTTCTAGCGCAATACCTGGTCGATCTCTAATATTCTTCGCCTATCCCCTCTCGATAGCAAAGAGAGCCCTGGGAGGTTTTGTGGTCAGCGGCACCGTTTCAGATTCCCCAAGCTGTAGCTCTGCAACTGTCTACAACCTTATCTTACAGAACGGGAATGTAAAACTTCTGGATAATGGTAAACCTATTTCCTACTCTGCCGGGGATACTTTCAAGGAGTTTCGCGGCAGCGAACCGCCGCCGGCCGGATCTTCAACGGACGTTGGATTTGCAACTACTGCTAGTGGGACGCTGGTTTGGAGCAATGCAGATCTGCCATATGGACAGGCAGGATTCTGTCAGAGTCTCAGGAGCGGACAGTTGTTCGTCACATTTACATCGGAGCCTCCAGATTGCATTCCTGTCGTTGTTAATGGTTTTGACGGTAAGCCGTATCCTGTCTCGTCACGCTATGCTTTAATCCGAGGTTCAGGAGCCTTATTAGCCCGCCCTGATGAGACAGCCGTTGACAGACTTTTTGGTGCCTTATGGACTTTGTGGTGTCGATTGAAATTGTGTAGGAAACAGACTAGTACTAACTTTAATGCATAGCGAACCGATGCGAGAACGGACAAATTGTAGGATTTTCTCTCACCTCAGATACCTTTCAGCAAACCCAGGCTTCAAACAGTGTGTCAAACTCTGTGAGAAGCGGAATTGAGAGCACCTCTAGTATTTCATCTAAGCTCTCCGGTACCATCATTCAACCTACCAGTCAAGCTACCGCAATTCCAACACCAGGTCAGCTTTTAACGTTTCCATAGGGCTCCAAGTCTGCTTAGCTTTTTCTAACCCAACTCATAGGTTCATCCTCACAATCGTCTTTTTTATCATATTCTACTTATCAGTTATCATTGAAAAGCTCTTCTGTAACAAATTCACCGCCTGGTGGCAGCCCGAAGCCAGACGTACCAACGACCGCACCCTCACAGACAACAGCAACAACGCAAACCACTACAAGCCAATCATCTTCTCCATCTCCCTCGCCCGCAAACTCTCCTTCGTCAACGGCCACGTCCACAAGTAGTACCTCTACTCTGTCTACCTCATCACTCATAGATTCAAGCTCAACTTCAGCAAGCTCCACGTCAGCAAGCTCCTCCACGACAGCAGCACCAGCAATCGCATGTACGTTCACAACCACGGCAGCAACATCCAGTAGCGCCCTCTACTTTTCTACTGTAGCCTCTTACAACTTTAACAACGGTTTGACGAATTATGCTATTGCTAACCCGGACACGAATTTGTGGGTTTCTGATGTCCCGACTATCACGGATGAAAATGGGCTGCCTAAAACGGTGGCTCAGATAGTAAACATCGCGTCGCCAAGTCCACCAGGCCCTTTTCTAGTGAAGACGGTGCATCCTTACCGTGCCTTCCTTGTGGGAGATGTTCTGTATAGGTTTAGTTTTGTAGCAAAGTCGACAACGGCTACATGTGGCACCTTTCCAAATATACGCTTCACTCTGGCTAGAGACAGCAACAACTACTCACCATTAGACATTTTCCTGGTCTCAGACGGGACTGCAATAGGCAATGACTGGTATCTATTCTATTACGACTTTAGAGTGGCACCCGGAGAGACTGGTACAGACTTTAGCATTCTCGTTAGGTTTTTCGCTGTGGCCAGTGGTGCAGTACACACGTTGAAAACCATGGCGATCGCGAGGATCTACGCTCCTGGAGAAGATCAATTTTAGAGTCTAGAGTCACATTGTATCCTTTCCATCAATACATATACATCCATTTTTTTTTTTTTTTAGTTTTCTTTTTTTCACAACTGTTGGGCTCCCGAGTTTCTAGCCTTCAAAGCCTTGCTTGTTGCCAGTGGATGTTCTGCTGCAATTCTCCACTATCACAAAAAGTGGAAAAAGACATACAACACCAGGTATTCGCTGGTCGTCACCGACCCAACTACTAATCCGGCCCTCACTGGCTTATCTATGGGAGAGCGGACGGGATCACGAGTTTTCCAGTGGGTATGGTCGTATGTATCATATTGGCCAAGTAAAGTGGCCTATATCCTTAGAGCTGACCCCCTTGACTCACAACTCTACTCACATCGCATTGTCACTTGTTCCGCGACATCTATGAGCTGACCCAGAAACACTTTCTCTCTTCCAAATGAAACTGCGTTAAAACTAATAGTATAATTATTCTAGGAACTGGACATATGTTTGCCAGGTCTTACCTGTGTGGCAAGCCGAGACTCGTTCAAGGTGCTTGGTATGCAGTGGATGACGCAAGGAGTTTATACATAGGCTATATTTTCGTAACGAGGGGAAACGGTGTTCAAGCCTAGCGTGACATGCTTTGCTCATATGAGCCTGTCCTTGTCTGCAACAGTATTCCGACTGACTAGGTGTCGACGGTTGCCACCATAGTCGCGCAATCTGTCCGGAGCACCAACAGCACGGCGGCTGTTGGCGAGATGGTTTGACGTAATCGACTATTGACCCACCGCCGTTTCCTTTGCCATCTTTTATGATGGCTTGGCCGTGTCACAATATAAAGTTTACCTGGGACTCAGCGCTTCGCGATCATTCTGTCTTTTGTCCAAAGCCAGACCACAGCTGAACAAAGAAATTTCGCCAACTCGGATTTCGTTGTTGTTAATGTATGTAGTTTCAGACGCATCGTTGTTCAACAACAACGCAAACCATTGTGGGAAGAAGACGACACACCGGTGCTGGTTTCCGGCAATTCGCAGAGTAAGAAGGTGCAACCCCTGCCAAAATTTTCCCCAAGTGGCTGCGCCACGTGTAGGAAGGTTGAGTCTTCAGGGCACTTCCTTGATAGCAGCTAATCATATTGGCAGCGGTTGTGAATCTTGATGATGGTTGAAACCTGCACATACGAATTATCCTTGGTAGCCGCCCTCCCACTGCCAAACCCAGAAAGGTCCACGGCAGTTTATGCAGAAAACTTCATCTTTTGAACTGGTGTATTAGGGGTAAGAAGCATTTTGCATCGCAGGCTGCAAACAATTGGTCAGATCCTAAGGTCTGATGCGCAAAATCCGACCATAGGTTACTTAAGCTTCGTTGCCTGTTGATAGTGCTACATGTTGACTAACCCCTTCCAACCGTCATGTCAGTTCGTGTGATGAGGTCTCGACTTGAAGCTCCTCTATTACGCAACAGAAGCATATTTGAAGATTACAATACATGTCAAATGTGGGATCAGTTGCTTCAGCGATGACTGCAGCAGTCTACAGGTTTGGCGGACAGTGCCCTTAAAGTGGTTAGAGTGTCGGGAGAAATGAGCCAAAGACAGGACCAGTGGCATGTGGCCGGCATAGAAGTTAAAGGTAATGGATACTCAACACAAGGGCCGGTCTAACGGACTACCTAGGCAGTCTGACGTTGATGTAACGTCGCACACCCACTTCTCGCACACCCCCACATTTCGCACACCCATAAATTGGGTCATCATGAGGTATTCATCAACTTCATAACTATAAGTCTGATTCGTCTCCTGCAACTGTGATACTATCGCCAGTTTTAATAGGTAATTCAGGCTCGCTAGATTCATCTGAGCTATCCTCAATTTCGCCAGCCTCAATTTGGGCTTTGTGAATTGCCTCAATGTTGGCAAACTTCGAATTTGGGCTCATTTGGACCTTACGCCGCTTCCGTACCATTCCAGCCTCAACTTCTGCTTCCAACATTGCAATCTTCTTCTCTGCTGTAGCCAATTGATAGTCCTTTTCATCAAATCCCTTTTGAACCTTCCGAAACAACAGTCGCTGCGTTTGCTGATCTTTATCCAACTTGCTGAATAAGCTAAGTTGATCATATAGATCAACTGTCTTCTTGGGCGTTGACCAGGCTACTATGGATGTAGCAGATGCCCAGTTTTCGTCTTTTCCACCATCAGAGGCCCTCATAGGCGTAGAATAGCCTGGCTTTGAGGGCTTGGAAGCATTCTCAAGCAGTAGAGGGCTCATGAGCGGTCGAGCTATCGAAATGGGCCATAGTCCTGTTGCTTTCCAGCCGCTTCTGATATTCTTGCTTGAAAATGCCATCTGGCGTGCTTTTCCATAGCAGGTAAGAAAGTTCCGTTTGCCTACAACTGTAGAATCGTTGTGTTGAATGAGGTATCCAAGCTCTTTTCGATAGGTCGCCTTGAGAGGCCCAAAGACTGCTTGGTCTAGAGGTTGGAGAACGTGGGATGTATGTGGCGGTAGGAAAAGGAGATATATCTTGTGTTTATAACAGAGATACATAAATTCTGTTGTTTCATGACTGCCATGACCGTCTAGGATCAATAGTCTCTGCTCAGAGGGATGATCAGGCTTAGTCAGAGGGATAAAGATGTTCTCAAGCCATTCCACAGCTGTAGAGTCTGAAGTCCAGCCATTCTCAGTTGCTGTGAACTTCCAACCACTGTAAATATCACGTTTATGGATATCAAGAGGAAACCATTGTTGTTGAACCGATTTCCCTCGATAAATAACAAGTGGAGGAAGCGCCTGACCAGTTGCAGAGACACACTCAAGCATAGTTGTCCAAGCCCGAGACCCAGGCTGTTTTTTTCGCATTGATGAGCTTTCTGATGATCCCAGTACTAAGCCATTTGATCCTCTGCCTTCTAGGATACCAGTTTCATCCATGTTATAGCGATGATGTGGTTTGATCGCCTTGATCTCTGGAAGGGCGAGTTGTTGAAACCATTGCCTGATTACATTAGTTGAGGCCCCATTGACACGCTTAGAATCGATGGCTCTAGCTCTATGAACCTTGATTGATGGATTTCTCTTAATAAAGAACTGAATCCAGTTTCTCCCAAGTGGCTGGGTAGTGCCTCTGATGTCTAGGATTCGCTGGGCAAATTCCTTGAGTTGTTGATGTGTTGGCGGCAGCCCTAACGCCGCCTGGATACGCACCCATTCAGCTAAGTGACTTTCCTGTGCTGGAGATAGCTTCTGGAAGCTAGAGAAAGCTACATTTCTTGCCTGTGAACCCTTTAATCGAGACTGGAGGGTTGATGGTGGAATTCCAGCATCATGAGCTGCCTTTCGGACACTCTGCCCACTTGCAACTGCATTGAGAGCTTGATTGACTTCTGTTTCCGTATACTGGCCCATTAAGCGTATAAGAGTAACTATTCAAAGAATTATAATAATCGCTGTAAAAGTGGTGAAGATATTAAAGAATGTTGAAGAGGGTAAAATTCTACATGAGCGATTTATGGGTGTGCGAAATGTGGGGGTGTGCGAGAAGTGGGTGTGCGACGTTATGTGGGGAACCGCTGTGTGCGTTTGTGCATCAAACTTTCTACTTTTAGGCTTTAGCCATCCCTTCCCCAGACCGGCTGACAGAGAGATGACAGAACAACCCCTCTTTTCCTCGGCATTTTCGTTCTCACACAGTCTTCATTGTACACGAGCAGCATTATTTCCAGTCTCTTTCCAGTGACGGCCAGTATTACTGAGAAAGGCTACCTGTAAAAGATTACTGCCCTGAGACTCACTGCCGACAACGCGCTTGCTGCAGCATGATAATAACACGCCATCGCGTGTTGCTACCACTCATGGAGAAACGAGCACGCAACATAGTATGACGAGCCAGACCTACAGTGTGTGTTCTCGTGAGGAGAATACCAGATCTATTATAACTACTGTGGTCCTCCGAGGAGAATGTAAATAAGACTACTGTACGCTTGTCATGCCCATTGACATGTGACTGTCAGTTGCCAGAGGGCGCCTCCGTCTTGGTGGCTCATCGTGAAAATGGAAAACGACCAATCCCGGCTTGGCCACTCTTTAGATTCATAACAAGGTTAGCGCACATCTCAGATATAACACCGTATTAATTCATAGTAAATTCTAGTTTATGGTCATCATGCGCATGTCTGCAATATCTGCAAAAACCATACGACAAACACGATGACTGGAGAGGGATGTTTTGCAAACTCTGCTTCAATAGATACAATGCAATTATAGAATTCTGAAAGATATACTTCATCGTTAAGCGAAGACTGCAACCCATAACATCGCCGACAGTTGCCGCATTGGAAACGCAAACCAATCCAAGCAGCACATTGATAATCTATAATTTTTAATGTTACAGCGCACTTGGGAGGAACTATTCGCCTCTACCAGATTTAATTGCTTCAGTAGTCATGTTTCGCTGAGACGTCGAGTCAACATAACGTTACTTCATTTTCTATCCTTTAAGCCACCTAGACGTTGGGCTGCAGACTTGTCTCTTGAAGCAACTAGGACCAAGGAATGATGTCACTAGAACGAGTAAAGATGTATAGGATGAACAGAAATCAGGCCTTACGATGTGCCTGGACATGGCTCCACAAGAACGCTTCAGCAGAGTTCTCCTTTGTAACTGGACTAGCTTTGAAACCCGTGAGTGGTTGCAGGCTGCAGCCTTTTGGATAGTAGGTGTAGATCCTATACCTCTGATGAACTTTTACCAACCCACGAATTTCTATTTTTCATACATCTGTAACCACAGCACATATATCTGGTTTTTAAACTAGCCTATCGACTCAAGACGATCGCATGGAAGAGACGCGTTGCAACCTATGCTGACCAGGACAAGGGAGCTCATCACTGACCCCTGCCAACCAGCTAACTGGGCTGACACAAGCGCGGCGGTGCGCGGCGGTAGGCGGCTGCACTTATTCTGGATTCTAGGTTGTAACCAAAAACAGTAAGAGAACGTATTGCCTTCCTGCAATCTATGTTGACTAGTATATCTGTCTCCTATATGATGTCTCGGCATTATTCAATAGATCGCTTTTATAGATCTCGGAGGATTCCACTGGTTTTAGAGTGACGAAGCCACGACACAAGCCGGAATCATGGAAGCTCATTTGATCATTTCAAACATTTTGAAAAAGGCAGGCCCGACGGAGTCAAATGATGGATCTCAATTAATCAACGCGGATCAAAGTGATTGGTCGACACATGCGATCGCAATGTGGGCTGCTGAATGGTTGGGTTGCGGCAGACGATTCACTCTTGCATTTCCTCGCAAAGCCCAGGAACTGAAGCCGAGATGTACGATGAAGTATATGGGACCCGGGGGGTTTAGTGGTGGAAAGTAATGGGACGGGAACTAGTGAGGAAGCTCTTGGGCCATCTGACTAGCTGCACCCTAAACATACTTTTTCTTCGAAAACTTTTGGTTCGTAACTGCATGCCGGTGTGTATAAGCTCCGCCGATGAGCCGATCACAAATGCAAAACAGATGGGCAAGACCCAGAGAAAAAGAGCGATCAGGGGAAACCTTGCTTCTTTGTACTGCATAATAAAATAGAAGAGAATCGGTTTATAAGCCTTGTTGACCACCATGTGTTCAACGAAGAGGGGTCAGACAGTCCTGTCTGCCCACCCCACTCGCTTCTGCCTCAGCTCGTCTACTCCAGCCGAGTACAACGACATTCGATGATTTCGAGATGAGCTGGTCCGAAGAACAATTCGGCTACATCGAGACCGCCGAGCGCATTGGATCAACGCTTTCTCTATTCGGTTCCTTCTTTATCATCGCTACTTTCCTGTCGTCCGTGGCATTCCGGAAGCCAGCCAGGCGAATCATCTTCTACGCCACTCTTGGAAATATTATGTCCAGCATCGCAACGCTTGTAGGGCGGGAAGGAGTCAGAAAAGGTCCAAACTCGGCTTTGTGCCAGTTTCAGGCGTTCTTTATTCAGCTGTAAACATATTCCGCGAGAGATTCAACGACGATGAATGCGACGCTGACTAATGACACACTTCAGATGGATGCCGGCAGACGCGTTTTGGGCATTCTGCATGGTTCTCAATCTCTACCTTACCCTTTGTAGAAGGTATTCTGTCGAACAGTTGCAGAGTATGGAATGGAAATATTTCCTAGCATGCTACGGAATACCACTACCTACAGCCCTGGCTTTGTGGTTTGCTCCTACGCCGGATGGCGGTCGTTACTACGGCCCATCATTGGTAAGTTATAAACCCAAGTCGCCTCTGATAGCCCTTCTAACATTGTGTTTTCAGTTATGGTGTTCCATCGCTCAAAAATGGAACATCGTCCGAGTTGCTTGCTTCTACGCGCCAGCCGGGTACGTACGCAACAAATCAACTGTAGGCCTTAACTTATAGTATCTACAGAGCTGTCATTGTCGCCACGTTGGTTGTCTATATTATTATTGCCAGAAATGTGAGGTGTATCCGGAGATCTGTCAGCGATATAAGCAGGCGGCAACGTGAGGTTATCGCATTCGACTCTCACACAAATCACGCAACCCGCACGGCTGAATTTCACAACGAACTACACACTGAAAGCTCGCTTAACTCATGTTCTAACAACGATCACTCATCCACATTTGTACGAAGAGATGTAATACAAACTGAACAGAAAAGCATGGATGACATTTACACGCCGATATCTTGTGGTTTCAATCCTGTTCTTTCTGGCTTTGATTGCAACTTGGGTAAGAACCACAAAATTCGCCTAAACTTTAACTGACATGTGGCGGATTATTTTAGCTACCCTCTATGACCAACCGTGTTTACAGCATTGTACACCCAGACCCGCCTATCTTTTGGCTTAATCTAATGGCAGCATTTGTATTGACACTCCAGGGCTTTTGGAACGCGATGGTTTACCTCGGCACCTCATGGGCTCTCTGCAGAGATCATTTGCTTCAGAAGCTCAGGTACTTGTTGTCGGGGAGGCAACTGCCACGAACGTCCGATGCAGCACTATCCACGATCGAGACCAACAGGCAGAGAGTATGAAGTAATGATGTTTAACGAAAAGGAGCAAGTCGCTTACCTAAGATTGGGGCGTTTCGAGGTGTCGAAGGTTGTTCACTTTATCGACATAATGCGGAGGTTCAAATTATTTAAACATTTAATCACCAATTCTAAAACAACTTTCACATTCATCAAACATTTCTCAAGATTCGCTGTTGGTGAGCAGGAAAGTTAAAGCCAAGTTTCTAATCCAGCTGGACATCTCGTCGGTTTCGATAAACTGTGTCCTGAGCTTGTGACGTGGGACACTGAGATTCTATTTCACAACTCGAATGATATCAATTGATAAGAGACCAGTATCACCTACCGATTGGACTTTGAGCACAACGTGTTGTTGGTCACATGCTGCACAGATTACTATCAGAATGATCCGAGGTCAAGCCGTTGATACTTGTGGTGTGGATGCCAGATGTCAAAACAGCTGGTAATCTGTGCTTGGGACAACTAGAAGATAGATCCTTGCATTCTAGCCCCTAAAGGCTCAAGCTAAACGGCAGCTCTACTCATCTACGTTATATGATCACCACTTATGGTTCCTTGAGATTACTAATTGAAGTATCCAGGTTGTATCCATGTCTTCCTTAGCACCTGAGGTGGCCGTCGTTATTACCAATGCAAGTATCTGCGATTTGTCAGTAAATGCGTTTGTGTGAGCCCATATTCACTCACTCAAGTCAATCCAGGTGGAAACTTTGTGGTTGGGATCCTTGGTGCACTGGCAATTGAGAATTTTCCCACCACTTCCAAGGCCACAGTCGCATCCGACGAAATAAGGTCTGTTATATGTTAGAAAGACGCAACATCGTATGAATCGTAAACGCATACTTGCTAGGCCGACACTATTCCGTTGCATTAGTATTCATGACATTATAGAGCAGGAGGGCTTTGCAATTACTATAATCTTTCCTCCAACGTTTGCAAGACATCTTCCGAGGTTGACAGATGAGGTTGGCTGGCTTGCTTCATCAACAGGACCGGCCGTAAGACAATCGGCGGTCAGCGTGTTGCCGGAATAGTGCACGTTACTGCACGACGCGAAAAAGTCGCCCGTGGCCGTCACGAATGGAATGGCCATGGCCACCGTTATAACCGCAGAGAATCGCATTTTGATAGTAGAAAGATATGCTTCACTGGAATGATTGAAAGGCTTGTGATATGTTGAGAAAAAAGTCTTTTCATACATGATTGAGAGGGAGAATATTCCTCACTTATATACTCAAAATATCGACTTCGTAAAGCAGAACGGGCTGCTTTCCGGAAACCAATCTCGTAGCTGAAGACATATTTTTCCGTCTATCAAGGACACTAGCCCATCGAGAGTGGCTCGCACTGTTCAATAGAAGGCGAAGCTGATCCGGATAGAGCCTAGAGAGCTATCCGCTACAATTACCGAGTCAACCGGGAAGCTGGCTCTGGTCGCACTACCACTTGATACTCGTATTGACTGTGACTAAGGTGAGCAATGAATCGATGAGTGACCGGAAGAAAGTTTACTTTGAACACATCCTAGTAGGGGGTCAGAGTTTGTGAGATGAAGTTCCTCAGGTGCATTTCCATGGAATGAACAATGTCCTTGATAAATTAAATTCGACATGCTAGCGCCTGGTCTAGTTTGAACGACCGGTATGCTGTTAGATACAACTGGCCGACCAAACCTCACAAGGCCCGACTCACTCAAATCCGAAGCTAGGTACTTTGGCGATGAAGTAGTTAATGAGATACCTATCGATTAGCCCATCGGGCTATGGCGGCGCCTAGATCAATCTTGAGCAGATGAATAACTATTTTGTCTAACATATAATCTGTGTGTATGGGGTAGTGTTGCTCCCGGCTCGTGCCCCCCAGCTGATGCGAAGCTGCGGTTGGCGAATCTTGTGTGAAATAAGCAGAGTGCTAGTACGTTCTCTAGCATCATATGAAATCGGTTAAAGCGGCAAGCCCAGCACAATAGAAACTCGCAGACATATTATTCACGCAGGCCGACCTAAGTAAGACAAGTGTAACGACGACATTGAGGCAGACGCGTTAGACACTAGGGTGTAAGGGTCACACAGGGGGTACCCTACTCTGGATCACAGATCTAACCAACGATGTGGGGTCCGGACTACACAAGTTGTTAAACCGAAGGCAGGCTGTAAGGTATCCTGCTTCTTCTTACTACACTTTTTGACGTGCGCTTGGTCGATATTCTAATCTCCAAGTGTTTCTGGTGTTATTGTACCATGCGGGCTGGAAAGAATTTTGCTTGTCCCTTAGATGAGAAGAAGAAAAAATATAACAAGAATGGAAGATAAAAAACTGAATAGCTAATGTTTCTGGTCGTATTTAGAGTTCTTAGTTCATCACCCTCGGAGGTCCGACCTCGGGTACACGGAACAACTGTCCTAGCATTAGACTGTGTATTGATGTGGACCTGGGCTTACATGAAATACCGTACCATAAACATTAGGATGTAAGCATTTATTTAGCATTTAACCGCATTTGATCTGATCTTCGTAGGTCGGGCTACTACCCATTGTATGAAGATGGGTCATCCCTCGGACTATCTTCAAGTCCGAGGCCGAGACTGAGACAGATTTGTCCGTACAGCTCCGCTTAGTTAAATTTCCATTAATCCTAAACTACATGACTGCCGGTTCTACCAGGAATGAATGTTGGTATATTGCTTGCAGCTCTCAACTACCCAACATCGTGAGAATCGTTGAAGCTACCACAGATCGCTTTGTAACCGAAGCCTTGGGAACTTGAAGGCGAGCGGTGGCACCGATGTCTCCACGCACAAGAGTCAAGCCTGAAGCCTAATATTTAACAAGGGCTAACAAGACTTTTCCGGAGCACGGTAATCCCTGCTCCTTTGAAGAAATGTTTTTTACTAGAATACTTATTAAACACACAGTATTCTATGTTATAGAGCTTTACACACAGCGGAAAACTGGCAATTGTTCTATGGTGTTACGGGCTATGCTCTGTTGATAGCTAAACCATTATCCCTACTTAAGTGTAGCTAAGCAACAAGTGCACGACTTGTTGTCACGTATCCTTTTGGGCGTTTAGCTCAACCTCTATTATTAATATGTGTCGGAGGCTGGTATGCGGCTGCCACTGCAACCCTGTAGGCGGGGTCTGGCCCTTCACACATAGACTATGAAGGCTACCCTGCCGTCTTGCCCACGCTAGGCCTCGAAAGCCTAGTTGCGTACACCACTACGCGTATTTTGCCCCAAAAAGGGATAGGGGCGGTAGAGATGGTACTGATGTGAAGGGAGAGAGAAAGTTAATTTAGCGGGCCGCCGGCTTTATCGCAACTTTGCGGCTATAGCGGCCACCGAGGCCCGATTGTGTTCTGGATAGTACGGATTGATTGGTAATACACACTGGGAAGATGTGATGCTAGGATACTGAAATCAGTATTCTGCCAGCATTCGACAATGAAGCAACAACTTGAAATTGAATATAGATTATGCAGCTCGTTGTAAAGTAGAAAAAGGTATATATGTGGACAAAGACTGGCTTGTGACCAGAACATTGGTTGTTCAAAATTTCTAGACTACGAGACGTTATTCACAGTACCATTGCTTTCACCATCAAGCAGCCTCGAGGTTGAATTCTCAGCATACTATCTTACATTATGACGAATAACGAAGCTGCTTGGATCAAGCATGATAAGGCCTACCCTCTTGAAGTCGGTCCAGCCCCTTTCCCTGAAGCTGGACCTGGAGAAGTCGTTCTTAAAAACCAGGTGATAGCATTGGTAGGCTTATTCATTAACGAAGCTCTCATGACGATTAAATAACACATCCGGCAGAACCCTGTTGAGTGGAACATTCAGTAGGCAGTGATTTCCTTGAACAGTGTGAGCTCTCACACAATACTTACGATTCTCAAGGGCGAACAACTTTTTCATCAAGGACTTCCCCTTCATCCTCGGTGCTGATGCCGCAGGCTATGTTGAGGAAGTAGGCGAAGGAGTAACTCATGTACAAAAGGGGCAGCGCGTGATGGGGTACGTCCAGAACGGAAGATCTCCAACCCACGTCTAGGCCGTTAGCTTGTGCTCCGGGGTGCTTTTTGTGCTGATGCGACACTCGATGTAGGTATTGCATGGGTCTCGGTGTGAACAAACCTTCATACGGCGCCTTCCAGCGGTACCCGACCCTGTTTGCTTCACTCGTTTCCCCAATTCCCGATTCAATCACTTTGGAGCAGGCAGCTGTGCTGCCTCTGGCCATTACCACCGCCGCGACGAGCATGTACCACCAGGACCACCTCGCTCTCCCACTTCCACAGCTGGGAGTCCCGAGAACTCACGAGACAGCCAAAACAATCTTGATCTGGGGCGGCGCGTCATCCGTCGGGAGCGTCGCGATCCAGCTGGCTGTAGCATCTGGCCTTGACATCATCACGACAGCCTCGAAGCACAACCATGAGTTCGTTCAGTCTCTTGGCGCCGCTCAGGTCTTTGACTACAAGTCAGCGACAGTGGTTGACGAGATAGTTGCTGCGCTTTCCGGCAAGAACCTGGTAGGCGTTTACGACTGCATATCAGAGCCGGAATCCATGGAGCCCCTTGGAGCCATTCTCGATCGAACTGGACCCAGCAAGGTCTGCTTCATTGTGCCTCCAAAGATAAATCTCTCCAAGAATATACAGTGGACAATGTGTACGCCTCCTTCTCCTGCAGAACTTTCAGCTTGACAGGTTAAGAACTAACCCGGGGTTTCAGCTCTGGCTTTTGAGATTATGAACGACAAGGGGAAGCCGGTACTCGACCACGTGTGGGGCAAATTTGTGCCAAAGGCCATCGTAAACAAACAACTCAGGCCTAAGCCGGACCCAGTCGTGGTTGGTAATGGACTTGAGGACATCCAAGCTGGCATGGACAAGCAAAAAGCAGGGGTTTCAGCCAAAAAGCTCGTAATCAGGCTCTAAGGGCCAAGTACCTTGCCTGTTTTGATGTTCTTGTTTTTGTGGTTTAAGGATGAGTGAGTGGTAGACTCCGACCTAAATCAGTACGAAAGCTTAATCAAACCTGGCTCCAGTTCTGTTTGACATGATAACTCACTGAATATACTAAAGAAGAAAGCGACGAAACTGAATGGAATACAAGCAAGATTCCCATGGGTTTTAGATCTAATATCAATGCATTGTCCGTTTCGATTCGAGCGCTTCGATATGAAGTTCCTTCTCTGGCCTAGGAATGTCACTTATGCTCCCCCCTTCTCCAAAATCCCACTCCGGGGCGTATATGGCTGGATCTGCACCCCCAGATAGAGCATGCATCCGTAGGATGTCCCACTGGAACTTGAGGATCCTTTCGCTAGGCGGGGCAGCCTTGTCGGTCCCCCAAATCTCAATGACTTGACCGTCGGCAAGTGGCAGGCCGTTCACATCATAAACGGCAACCTCCGGGTCCCAGGCTTTCCACATATTTCGTGGATTGGCACCTGGGGCGGGTACGTCATACAAGGACGCCAAAGTCGTGCGCTTCAGCCAGTGGAATCGAACCTTGATGCCGTACACCATTTCGGGGGCTTGCTTTCCCTTCTTCATCTCTGTCACGCTTGCTGAAGCCCTTGGGGGTAAGCTTTGAGCGGGCGTGTCTCTAGCGGTGGTTGTAGATTGCTCGCCATCTGCTACTTTGGGTTTGACAGGTTTCTCTATTTGTCCATACGGCTCCAGGGCAAAGAGACCAGCCTCCCAGTATTTTTGAAGTTGAGCACATAGGGTGATCATATTCTCAGGGCTGTCGACTTTGTTACTGTCAGGGGAAGTGAGACACTGAATGAGGTCCCTCGTGTAGGGTATTCCATAGACGGCGGTCAAGGTCCTCAGAGCACCATGCACGATTGTCTTTTTGTTTATCGCCCAAAACGGCCAAATATGGCAAACTTCAGGATAATCTTTACCGGTCAAAACGCAACGCGAGCCGTCACGAGCCAGAACCTGTAGAATGTAAGCCTCTGCTTGGAGTGAAACTGCCTTGTTTGTTGTAGAAGTCGATGTACCGCTTCTACCGCCCCGATACCTCGTTCAATGTTCGACTCTTCCTTGGGCCAGTCTTCCTTGGGTCCTTTGGTGACTGCGGATTGGTCAGCTGAGGTTGGGTTAAAGAGAAAAGTACGATTACTCACAGAACCACACGAGATGTTCGATTTTTTCCAAGTATGTGGGTATATGAAAGAGTAAAGACTGTTTCTTTTCTTCATCTTGTAAATCTTTGGCGAGTCTTTCGAGAATATCTATTTCGAGAATGAAAAGTTGTGCCCAGAGGTGCGATTGATTGAGTGTTTCCAGATCTTGCTTCGAAACGACACCATCTTCATCGTGGCAGAGGATACGGATTCGGTTAACAAGGTCAAGTCGGATTGCGAAATCGTCTCCGCCAAGGTAGTCCTCGTGGGGCCCCATTTCTCGAACGACTTTGGATGTTAAGATAGCATTGAGGGAATCAAGCTGCAAAGGGGATGGGCTGGGTCGTCCGTCCTTTGGGTGAAGAAAGTCGGCCAGAAGTTGTTGAAATCTGGCAGTCTCCTCCGGACTGACAGAGAACGACATTGTGACAAAGAATACAGCTTTGAATCAGTCAGCCAGTTGGTCAAGTTTCAACGAGAACCAAGGGTAGAACGCACACCTTACTGCTGTGCTGTCGTGTATGGGCAGTATGTGACTGTGAACAAGAGGAAGAATGGAAAATTTTTTCAAAGCAAGGTCGGCTTGGTTAATTAGGCTTCAAGGTGGCCTGAAGAGAAAATTTCTGGGAGGGCTTCTAAATATCTCTTTGGGTCTTTGTTGATTAGGTACCTTTACGTTCGCCGGTCTCCCTCATTCTGCTTCGTGCAGCAGTCCTTTACGTTCCCTTGTCCTGCAATCTAAAAATGCTTATTTTATCTTTCGGCATAAACACCACAGGCTTGACCACGGAACCACCAAATCTTAAGGCCGACCAGCTTTGTTGACTGATACTTGTGTATGGTTGGGAAGGCATTTCATTCTGTGCAAGTGATTCTTATTTACGATGCCATTAAAGCAATGCCTTGAGTCTCAAAGTACATACATGTCCCACTCCAGCTGCGTGTCTCTTCCGTTCCCAGCTCCGCATACAACATTCGATGAGCAAATGCCTCGATGCCACCAGCAATTATTTGAGACCGATTGATCTCGTCCCCGAAGCCCAATGGCATAATAATTTCCTTGCAAACTGATGATGCAAGATCCTCGCGTGCCGCGCCAAAACACCCTAACTGAAATTATGTCTGCGAGCAGCATGTGCAATTTGCGTCACGGTATATCACCCGGATCCCCGTCTCTAGACTGATAACCTCCATCGCCAACATGCCGTTTTCCGTGATCTTTCCGTAAAGTTTGACGCCTCTTTCCTCCAGTGGCCGATATACGGACAAAAAGGTCGAACCGTGGTGTGCAACCCAGTTGTGAAAATCAGGATAGACGGCCGGATCGATGGGTTGCAAGCCTCGGTGAATGATGGGTCCTCTAAGCTCGGGAAGAACAGTTCCAACGCTCATATGGATAGCTTTAAGATTCGGGATAGTTGCGATGGCTTCCACAGCTTTGGTATTCTCCTTGCTGAAGAAATATCCCAGGGGGACGAAGAAGCGCTGGATAGAGTTGAGCAAGGGGACGCATTGAGGGTTAGGATGCGTGAGAGCCTGCCTGAAACGTATCGTTGGCTCGGAGGGGCCCACGATTTTGTCGGGAACCATGGCACGGGTTTGGCAGTTAATCTGTGAGGGGAGGCGTGTGTGAAGGAACCGAGATAATGGCAAATCTGGCCAATATTGTGGGTTCCCTTCAGAGTCTATCTTCCGGACGACAATCCTCGATGGAACCTTATACTGATATCCAAGTATCCAGGCCGCCGGCAATTCCGAGAATCTGACCGAGTTGATGAGCTCGTCAATGACCTCAAGAAAGATCTCATAGGGGAGATACGCTAGACCAGTCTTGCTTTGAGCTTCTCTTTGTGGTGGGCACGGTAGAGATGACTTGCCAACATCCTTGAAGTTCAAGGACAGCGGCTTACTCAAAGACATGGTGCTGATCTGTGACAGGATGAAGGGTGGAAGGTGCGTAGTCTGTTGTGGCCAACCAGCCAAGATGATCTGTTCAGTTAACTCTGTAAGTATTGTGGTTCGCGTGAAAAGGGCGAAAGAGATTTGCTCACTTTTCAGACACAGGTTGTGTCAAGGGAGCTTGACGCACAGTGAAAGAGAACGCGACTTGTGAGCTGAGGAAGGTCGTGAACAGGGCAAGGTTGAGTTTAGGAGAACTGAATCTTGTGGACCGAGAAGAAAGTGATTTTTGATTCTGAATTGTGAATCAAATTTTGTGCGAAAGAAAAATTGATGCTTTGTTTGTTGTGCTGGCAGTGGAAGCTTTCAGCTGGTGGGTGGGCTAAGGTTGTGGAAGAAAATTGAAATTGGGTTCAAGTCGGCAAGAACTGGGCTGCTCCTCTTCACTTGATAGGACCGCCTTCCGAAAAAGAAAATGGGGGAGGTAGGGTTGTGATTCACAAGCAATGCTTGTAAGTGTGCTGCCTGTAGCACTTGTTCAGTGAGAATCCAACATCAGTATCCTGTTACCGCCATCTCCCGGATTATCATCTTTAATGGTTGCCATAATTCATACTCACAGAGTCGCTCATCAAATATTGCTCACTTGGATAATTCATAAGACTGCTCAATGGATTATAGTGCAAAGTCTGACCTGTGATTAATGCTCAAAACGTGTGTCTACCGCCTTTCAATCCTCCCATGATGATTCCTATTCCGTTTTGATTATCATACAAGTCCTTTCCTAAACCTTACAATCCAAATGAGTCATGAAGTCCTCCTTCCTGTGTTCCTTTGGCTACATAGCGTTCCCTTTGCCGGTTTTGGCAAGTTCGCAGCAAGGGCAGTCTGGCTCCAAGAACTTGATACGAATGTACTCCTTGGTGATGATCAGCTCCATCATGGGCTCCGCAGGATTGATAAGCGTTCCATAGAGCTTGATGCCTCTCTTCTGGAAGGGTCCCCACATGTGGAAAAAAGATGGACTCAGGATAGCCCACGACGAGAGCTCAGGGAAGATGTTTTCGTCAATGGGTATGATCCCACAATGTCTTTTTCCTGGCGTCATTAGAATATCATGATTGAACATGCCGACGTTCATTGACACTTGTTTTAGATTAGGAAGAGTTGATACCATTCGGACCGCATCGGCGTTAGTTATGGTGAGATAATAAGTCGATGGAAGGTACAGTCGCTCCAGACAAGCAACTATAGCATGGCCTTTCGGGGTGGGCAAAGTGAGGTTCTGGAGGAACCAGTGCTCTTCTGGAGTCAGTTCGACAGAGCTTTGTGAGCAATAGGGAATGAAAGCATCAATGCGAGAGACCACCCAGGCCTTGACAGATGAGGGAGTATGGCGCTCCTGCAAAGGGAACCGTCGGAACTTCTGGTGAACCATTGATCTCATCTGTCTGTTGATCTGTGACACAAGGCGGATAGCCCGGAAACGTGCTCGCTGCGGTGATCCCTGAGGTGGCCCATTGTAGTCGTCGATCAGAAGTAGCTTCTCCGGGAATTCGGAATCGTATTTGATCCACCAGACCTTTTGTTGCTGAGATTCTTCGGCCTCAAGAGTGAGCTCGTCCATAACGTTCAGGAGGATCTCGTATGGGATAATGAGGCCCTCTTTTTGGTTGAGCGTCTTCTGAAGAGACATGTCTGCAATTGTGCCAAAGGACCTTTCTCCTAACTTCGCTTGTTAATTTTGATAAGTAAGGACTGGAAGGACAGATCGTTCTCACTGTTGGGTAAGCTCTGAGGCTGCCGTGAAAGCTAGTAGGCCGGGCTGGGGAATCTGCAAATCTGGAAATCTGCAGTGTTAGAAGCACGAGAAGAGGCACGAGTAGGTGGGAAATATACCTTTTCACCGAATATACAAGATAATGGTGATTCACGCGCGTGAAGTTCTGCTCGTCAGAGTCGGGCCTCTGAAGCGACTCACGAGAGAGCTGGAAGGATAGCTCAAACTCGGGTGAGGGTTAGTGGAAGAGAAAAAGTGAGTTCTCGTTCACGAGAAATCTGTGAAATAAATACCTTTTGTGGGCTGAGTTGTTGAGTGAACCAGCGGTCCAAGTGATATGGGGAGAACAGAAGGCAAGAGCTCAAACTGGTACGCTGGTTCCTTCCTAGGAAGGTACACCCAACACCTGCTTTATTTAGGCACATATCAAATCTTTTCAGATAACAGTGGCCATGTCTCAATCTCAAAGCACCGAGCCAAAATGATATTCTTAAGTAACAACCAAATGATTGGTTACAAATGTATTGGTATCTAGAGACGAAACCGGACAAGCAATTGACATAAACCGCCCTCGATGAATCCGTACTCCATGAACAACCCCAGAGACAATATTGACTGAACATACACTCAACTCCATGACCCATAGACGCCAATCTTTCCTCCTCGCTAACAGTAGTATATCGCCATTCAAGCTTCTCCAGCTCCTCTTCACTGTTGGAAGCCGTTGCATGTACACACATAACCAACAAGCTTGACGCGAACGCCATCTTTCGTCGGAAAAAGCTCCACCTTCTTCCTGCTCGCACTCCCACCAAAGCCTACAAACACGGCGACACCCCTCTCCTGAGCCTGCCGACAGAAAGCATCCAGTGCCTCACCGTGAGTTTCCTCCCATTTCCCGAGAGTCGGAAATATACTCGAATCTATTGGAATCAACTCATCGCTGGGGTGAGGGTGGTCTCTTGAGACTTGATGATGTGAGCTGACAAAGACCACGTCTGAATCTAGCGTGATTTCCCGAAGGTTCGGAAGCGACAACACCGTCTGGATATCCGTGGCGTACTCTTCTTGAAGAAACTCCCTCGGCATGCCGTGTATGCTCACAATGCACTGGACAAGGGTGCTGTCCTCGGGAGTCGGTTGCTGCAGAGCTTGTCTGAGACGCGAACAGTCTTCGGGCATGGTGCAAAAGATGGGCGCGAAACGATCGATCTTGGGATACACCCACAGAAACGCTGTCCTTTGGGCGTACGGATCCCAAATTGTTATGCGATGGAACTTCTGATGTACCATGCTACGAGTCTTGCTGCTGATCTGTGATGCGAGGCGCAGCATGCGAAATCGCCACATGCCTTCGTCTACCGTGTGCTGAGGCCCCGTGTACAACTCGCTGACTTGCGCGCTAAGCCTCGACTTGGTGCTGGAGTTGAGAGATAGGTAGAAACGCATGCTGATGGGGTCTGCCGAATACTCGGCTCGTGAAATCAAGACGTCGATCACACTCAGGAATATCTCGAAAGGAAGCGGTGGAGGATCCACATCCGCGCAGGAGGCCATGTTTAACCGTGAGCTTAACGCGCCGGACAGCGAGGTGGGGGAGTAAGGAGAATCCATCTGGGCCTGAAGCCGGTGACGGGAGACGGAGGCCAAAATAAAATGTTAGTGTAGAAAGATGTTTATCTGATACGGCTCATGTGTTAGAGGTCATGAACGCAAGAAGACTTGCAATGCTGATTAACACGTACTGGCTTAGTGGCAAAAGCCTAAGGTGCCCTTGAAAATGTGAGGAGTATGAGATACTACGGGGTTATGTTTTCGAGAAGAACTTTTTTTCCCCCTTCCCTCTCTCTTTTCCCCTGTTAAAGCGTAAAGATGCGGTCATGACCTTGACTAGGAAAGAGGCTGGCGTACTAAGGTGCCACCGTTGTTCGACGGAGTGAAATCGGGCGACAAAGAAAGAGGCGGGCCCGCCAGACCAAGTTGCTTCGGACAAGGGCCTTCTTCACTCAAACACAAAGACTAAAGTCAATTGGGAATAAATAAAAGTGCCGCCACACTCCTTTAACTAACTGCAATCTCTTCACTGCCATACAAAGAAGCCACTTCGGGTAAGAGGAACAGCCACCAAGGGATCAGCTAGTCCCGAGACACCCACCCAAGGCCCCGGGTTCGCTCCCCTTATAGTCATCCCAGGGTAGAATGTCGCCAATTCGATGTTCTTTGCGCATTCAATAATGGCTAGACCGCTGCACCTGGTCGTTCGATCTCGGGAGGACCAACATGCCGCGGCACAGCTTCCCCTAAGGAAACGTTGTACCCCAAAGCGCAGCCGCCGAGGCGCCGCCGTCTAAAGGGGATCTTAATATAGACATACAGGGTCCCTCGGCAAAAACGAGACCTCTTCGTCATCGGACACCAGGGAGACGCGACGTCTTTGCTCTCGTACCGCGGTCACTAGTCGCTGTCGCTGTCGCTGCTTTCTTCCTCCTCGTCATTGCCTTCATCACAATCACCATTCCGGTCATTGTCCTCCTCGTGTTGATTGTTATTGTCATTGTCGTCTTGTTCATCTTGGGTTTGGGTTTCGAGATTGGTATAGTCGTAGTCCTCATCGTCACAGTCGAAGAAACAGTGTTTCCGAACCGGTGGAGGCCGAAGGGTGCCGAGAGCATCCATAGTTTCGTTGAAAGCGATATTTCGGGACCTGCTGAGATGAATGGTTAGATACAAGTGTTGGAACCACATGGTATGGGTAGGTTTTCTCTGACCTTCGGTCTGGGCACTGAAGTTCTCGAAGGAAACGGTGATGCCCAAAAAGTAGCAAACTTTCTGCTCAAGGCTGGTGTTTGGCGTCAAAATATCGGGCAGATGAGAAGGGCGGCAACATAGGTGAAGTTGGATGAAGGAACTCGCTTGTTTTTGGACAAGGAATGTACAAGCCACAAGGAGTTCCCAACTGTTTTGTCTTTCATGCAACCATCCGTCTTCGCCAGCTTCCACGTATCAGCTTATCGAATGACCGAAGAAATGGCCTCATTGCCATGAATAAATAAGGGCGCAAGGCATAAACCATGTTACTGCTGTGTGTGGACTTGGGCTGCAATCTCAAAAAAGCTACTGGGAAACGCGCTTGTCACTCTGTTGCGGTATGCGAAGTCACAACCAGCCTAAATATCATCAATGATTGGGTTCAATGAGTGGCGTGACACATGATCAAAATCTAAAAATGACATTTGCTTGCGATAATTGAAGCACGAATGTAGACAAAACTACCGTAGAAGTTGCTGTTTTTCCGCTTAGAGAACCACCAAGAAGCCGACAACAACGTTGACGGTTGAGACACGGCGAAGTACCACGGGCCTGTTGAGCGAAACGTTGAGAACATGTTGCACCGAGTCACGCGAAGCCCATTTTCTTTCAATGTTGGCGAACAGTCTTATGACTTTGCCGGTTTCTGAACTCACCATGTGGTATACATCTTAAACTACTTTACTCCCGCATCTGTCTAGTTGATGCCAGTGAGATTATTAGAGGTTAGAAGGTACATTCGGTCTGTGTCTCATCTTTCTCAAAATTTCCTGCGGCCTTATATTTGAATCACTAGGCCTGCGCCCTCGCTTCTCCTGGAGTAATATCATGTCTGCTGTATTGGTAGCATTCCGTTCGATGCGACGCACACTTCGGGTCAAGACTGAGATTCGGCCGAACTTCATGTCCAACGATTCTTGCGGCGATGGAACCCGGCCATTTAACAAGGATATCGAAAAACGCCTAACAGAACGTTTTCTGCAGATCTGGAATTTTAGTCTTATTCTTGATTCCCCCATTGGACGCCGCGACAGATCCGGCAACCATCGACCCCGGGTTTTGGCATGTCGGGCGACGGCCACCGCGGGGAAGTGGGCCTTGGGATGACATCTCCAGGGACGCGGAAGTGTTTTGCAGCGCACAGGGTAAAGTTCCCAGATGGAGTTCCCTGCAACGTGGGAGGGCTTGGCAGCGGATGCCTGTCTAGAGTGAGGAACAGGTTGGGATGGATGTCGTATGTGCGATTGTCTTTTTTCCCAAAGAATTTAGTGACTTCCTTAGCATGCTTCTTCGTTCGATTGCATCATTAACAGCGCCCTGAAGATTGTTTATCCAGACAGTGAATGAAACCTGCAGGAATTGAAAAAAGAAAATGAAAAAAAAAAAAAAAAAAAAAGGAGAAAAAATGGGCTGGGCAACGTCGTGTATCAAATCTCAACGGTATGAAGAGCCGTTTCATCAATCATCACCTGACTACAATTATTACATGTTGAGAACCCCTCTTTCGGGTTGACGAAAGACTTGCGGGTGCTGATGTCAGATCAAACAAAGTGTTTGTCAAAGGGGGGAGGGAGGATATCTCCGTATATCGGAGCCGAAAGCGGAGTTCAGCTCATCCGAAGCCCCACCTCCCCCGGTTCTCTTGTGGCTTCCGAATTGGGAATCAGGCACTGGCCAGAACGCGGCCCTCGGTGCCGATTTGGCTTTCCAGGCTTGGTATTTTTCCCTATTCTTGCTTTTTTTCTCCCCTTTCTCTCTCCTGCCAGGTTCATCCCTTCATCTCACCTCAGACGCAGCGTCCTATAAATTGACGGACTGGGTGTGAAGTGGTCCAGTGACAACAAACTGCATACCACCACCAAACCGGCTTTGCTGCAAGGCTTGACACGTACTTAGCCGCCTTTTTCAATCGCGCTGCTTTTCTAGAAATTCCAGCTGAATTGATTTGCCGTCACCACTAACTAGGCCAAGGCCAACAGATTCGGGCAGACATGTGTATTTTCCCGCGGGCAGGACCCCGCTAAAAGGGTCTCGGATATCGCCCGGGCCAAACCAGGGACAGGCGCCGGGAATAATTTGCGACACTTTGCGAACGAGACATTGTTGACAGGTTCCACTTAGGAGGGTGGGAAGCCATGCGGAGGGCGCAATCCGCAAACCTTCAAGGTGGTATTCCCGATAACCTCGACGTCTGCGAATTGTTTGGAGCAGATCATCAAAGAAGGAAGCTGTGTAATGAATGATGGCTACACCTATGCAAGGCTCTTCTTTGAGTGTGTCGTACGAACAGTTTTATGCTCAAGAATCCTTTGATCACCTACAGAGTACTTGGAAACCCTCTTAGCCGGTGGCCAGAACTACTTCATCCGCTTCTTATTCCCATGGGGGAGGTGGGGCCCGAAGCGGACCTCGGTTGGGATCCACTCCTCCTCTTCATCTCACGACCAAGATAGGCTCCTTTGATAACGAACGATAATTTGTCAAATTGGCATATCGGAGGCATTCTGTTTACGATGTTGGGAGATGTTGAGATTGCAAACTTGTGTCTGCTGGTAATTTACGCTCTTGTAACTATCAGTATTGATGAGTGATGCTGTTTCAATACTCCAAAGCCGGAGGATCGTATAGACAAAGCTCACATAATCCCGCCGCTCACCAAGCCATTAGTCCTCTTGGTTGCCGGATATCTTAGCCCAAAAAAATGAAGCAGTCCTTAGCTCCGTTATTTATCCCCGGGGGGTAAAAGAAAAGGGCGGATCGACCAAGTTCCTTCCTACACACGCTCCGATTGCGTGCCATGATTACCCACACCGCGCCCACTACGCCCTTTACATCGGTGGATCGGATGCGGGCTGCCGCCCACCACCCTTGAGCCTATCCACACCAACCTCGACGGTCCGCCGCGTTGCCCAAATTTTGTTGGCTCGTCATTCGCATCTTTGCTGTTTCTCGACTCTCTTTTCTCTCACGGTCCTCCTAACCACCCGGTCTGAATGTCCACTAGGTGACTCATTTCCCGTCTCCATTGGTCCCCTACGCCCCGTACACTTCACATATCCTGGTCGAGAGACGCAGGAAAGGAGCACCTCACTGGACCCTGGCATTGTGGTTTTTTTTGGTTGTAAGATATTGCGACGTTAAAACTCTTGTCCCGAGGCTCAACCTCGCGTCTGTCCGTCTTTCTGCTCCCCATCCCCATCTTACGCCTCTGCAAGACACTTCGTTTCTCCTCATTCCTTAACAGGAGCATTCGAATTTGCTGCGCGCGTTCGCCTAAGAATTAAGCTTATTGAAAGCCCCCCCTCTCAGCGTGCTCGCTCGTTAATCATGTCTGCCGTGCCCGATCCGGAAAAGGGGTCCCACGCGGCCGACACCGCGACAACGACAAGCTCCGGCCAAGACTCGCCGCCACTCCGCCCTTTGAAGGGCGTCGAGTCTCGGCACAGCCACCGGAGCCGCTCCTTGTCCCACTCGTCCACCGACACTGACCCCCTCGAGCCTCTCTCTCACGCCCTTACCCCCGACCTCGAGACCGAGGCCGAGCATGCTGCCCGGGAACCCATTACGTACATGCGCACCGGCACAAGTGTCGGCAGTACCGCCTCGCGCCCGCCTGATTTTGAGGTCACCTTCGAGCCTGGGGACCCCGAGAACCCCAAGAACTGGCCGTTGTGGTACCGTGGCTGGACCATCTTTGTTGTCTCGTTCTCTACCTGGGTCATTGTCTTGTACAGCACCAGTTACACGGCGTCTATTCCAGGCCTTGTGGAAGAGTATCATTCAACAACCGTCATTGCGACGCTGGGTGTCACAACCTACCTCCTCGGTCTCGCTGCTGGCAGTCTGATCGTTGCCCCCATGAGTGAGCTTTACGGCCGTCAACCAGTCTACATTGTTTGCTTCATCATCTCGTCGCTTCTCATCATCCCATGCGGCCTGGCCAAGTCTTTGACCACGCTCATTGTCGTCCGCTTCTTTGGGTGAGTTAACCTGCAAATACAGTTTTGAGCATGACGTCTAACAAGGTCACAGCGCCCTCTTTGGTGCCGCCTTGGTAGCCAACAGCCCCGGAACTGTTGTCGACATCGCCGATGAGGAGTACCGCGCACTCGCCATGTCCTTCTACAGCATTGCACCACTGAACGGCCCCGTTACCGGACCCCTCATCGGCGGCTTCGTCTACCAGTACCTAGGCTGGCGGTGGACTAACTGGGTCGTCCTCATCATCGCCGGCTTTGCCATCTGCCTCATGTTCACCCTCAAAGAGACATACGCCCCGACCATCCTGCAGCGCAAGGCCGCCCGCCTTCGCAAGGAGACCGACGACCCGCGCTGGTGGTGCCGTTACGACGAAAAGGTGTCCAAACTGCACCTCCTCAAGGTCAACCTCAGTCGCCCCTTTATTTTCAGTTTCACCGAGCCTATCCTGTGGTTCTTCAACATTTGGTAAGCACCTTGGGCTTTCTCTCTCTCTCGTGACGTTGACATACTGACCACCTCCTAGGATCTCTTTGATCTACGGCATCCTCTACCTCTGCTTCGTCGCCTACCCGATCGTCTTCTCCCAGCACCGCGGCTGGGGCCCGGGAATCTCCGGTCTTGCCTTTATCGGCATCGGCATCGGAACGATCCTCGCCATCGTAAGCGAGCCCATCTTCCGCCGCATCATCAACTCCCACCCCAAGGACCCCGTCACCGGCCGCGTCCCGCCCGAGGCTACCGCGCGCGTCATGACCATCGGCGCCATCCTCACCCCGATCGGCCAGCTCGTCTTTGCCTGGACGAGTCTGCCGACCTCGATCCACTGGGCCGTGCCCATTGCCTTCGGTATCCCCTTCGGTGCCGGTAACACCATCTCCTTCATCTACGGCTCCAACTACCTCGCGGGCGCGTACGGAATCTACGCCGCGAGTGCTCTGGCAGGAAATGCCGTCATGAGATCGCTCTTCGGCGGTACGCTGCCGCTCGCGGGACCGAGCATGTACAGGGCGCTCACGCCGCAGTGGGCGGGCACGCTGTGCGGTCTGCTCGAAGTGGCGCTGATTCCCATCCCTCTCATCTTTTGGAGATACGGCGAGAGGATCCGTTCCAAGAGCCGTATCATCCGCCAGATGAGAGAGGACCAGGAGAAGAATGAAAGTAAGCGGGCCAGGGCCCAGGCTAAGTTGGAGAGGAGGAAGGAGAGGGAGGCTGTCGCTGGTGGACACGGCGAGAAGACGGGGGTTTTTGAGAGGGACGAGCCAGCTGGACCGACTGATATCGAACAGACCACTGATGTTGGTAAAGCTTGAGGGGTCGGACAGCAGTGTGAAAAACGAAGAAGAGTAAGTAAATACGTCGCATCACGATGGACGAGCATGTCTTGATGATACCAGAGCGGCATGTCAGGCGTTTTGGGTATTGCATAGAGGTTTTTTTACGGAAACCCACGATATACATAGACGGGAATCGGCAGAGTTGCACATATAGCCCACCTAAAAGTAATACCATTTCAATATTAGGAATACCCTATGGCAAACAGTCCGTTTTAAGTGTCATCGTACACATGAAGAGAACAAAACCGACGCGAAACGAGCGACGTCTAACATGCACCCTAAGTGAATTCACACGCAGCACCTTCAAGAAAGGTGTCCGGGACCAGTCAGGAACTGCACGCACCCAACATGTCTAAACCCGCCAACGCCTCCATTCTTCTTACCCTTGCCTACATCACATTAGCACCTGTCAGGGCAAGGTAATCACAGCATAAGAAAACTTACAAGAATTCCAGTTATCAGTAAGGAGGTAAGTACACCAATCGTCACCGTTCTTGCCGACCCGCTCATTATTGCCAAACGGATCGATGGAGCTCTGCGTCTTGATGTGGGGCCATACGCAAAACTCGAGCCAGCGCACCTCGAAGTGCTGCTTCGTGTACACGCCCGCCCCGTTGCCCTTGACCACGGCCCGCGGCCGCATCGTCGGGAACCGCGTCCCCAGGCTCGCGCAGAACCGCTTGGCGTCCTCGTAGAGGTCTGTCGCGTTGACGGGGTCGGCGTTCTTGTACATGTGCTTCGTGTCGAAGCAGGATTGCGGGCCGAGGATGGTTTGGTTGTATGAGCAGCGCGGGGCGAGGGAAGGGATTAGGGAGCGGATGGAGAGGGCGAGGGTTTGGGGTGTCAGGAGGAGGGTGGTGAGGAGGAGGAGGAGGAGGTGCTTGGACCTGGGGATCATTGTGACTTGTGAATGAATGAGTTGGTGACGAGTGGGGTTGTGTTTGAGAAGAATTGAAGCTTCGCCCTTGAAAGAGTGACTGCCTTAGGTTTCCGAGTTGAATGGCTGGGATGAAAGTCTGGATGATGAAACTGATAAACGCGGACCACGATGGTATATGTATAGTATGGGTATGAGAGCAAGGAGTGTTTGTGTGGACTTGCCGAGACCTTCAGGTTGTTCTGACTCGGCAAATGAATTTTGATAGACAATGGCTCACCAGTCGAGGCTGTGAGACAATGTTTACCGTCATCTCGACGGATTTCTTTGTTGGTAAATTGTACCACCCTGACCCAAGCATTTCAAAACAACATGGCGAGCAAACACTTACATAAAGTGGTCTCATCATGCCTCAAAGGGTTTAGCTGTCGTAAAACGCAATCTTCCTGGAGGATTCACAGGACTTTGATTTAGTCGAAAGGAGGGATAATGACAACTCCTTATTGCTATTTGCCTCGCACCAACTTCATACATAGATATTATCATACAGCTGCTTTGGGATTCAATGAATGGCATACACATGAAATCCAAGGGTAAGGGCACATACTTAATAAAATTTATAGCACAATTCTTGGAATATGCTGCTGTTTAGTCTAACGAACTTGAATGCCGTCCGTGGATTCAAAAACCTTGGTTTCTTGCGAAGCACTTGAACTTTGAGCTTCCAATCCGACTTTTTATCCCTCGAATAACAACAAACTTGCCTTTGTGCCCAATATATCGCATCTGCTGTTACAAAGCAAAATCTCGGTGTAAGGAATCCCGACCATTGAAAGGGATGTCTTCCACCACCCAGCAGCGACATGTGGAAGGTTGGAATTAGTGTTTCTTTCCCCTAGTTGGGATCACAAGGGTACCCATAGAGTAGGAAAGTTTTTTAAGGAGTAGAACCGTATGCTTTCTTGACTTTTGTCTTGGAAAAATTCTAGTGGAAGTGCGGACTGAAATGGTTGTGGAATGTTTATGCCGTCTGACTGTCCGTCGCATCGATAGCCGCCAACCGGAGATTTGGCGGGCACAGCGCCACTTCAACGTGCGAGAGGTAGGTCCTGCTCCCTTATCTAGAAGAAGCCGTACGATCTTTTCATGGCCCCTAGCAGAGGCGGCCTGGAGGGCGTTGCCAAAGTGACCGCCTTGCGCGTTAACGTCGGCTCCGTTATCTAGAAGAAGCCGTACGATCTCTTCGTGGCCCCCATAAGAGGCGGCCTGAAGGGCGTTATCATAGCTGCCGCCTTGCGCGTTAACGTCGGCTTCCTTATCTAGAAGAAGCCGTACGATCTCTTCGTGGCCCCCATAAGAGGCGGCCTGAAGGGCGTTATCATAGCTGCCGCCTTGCGCGTTAACGTCGGCTCCGTTATCTAGAAGAAGCTGTACGATCTCTTTGTAGCCCCCATAAGAGGCGGCCTGGAGGGCGTTGCCATAGTGGCCGCCTTGCGCGTTAACGTCGGCTCCGTTATCTAGAAGAAGCTGTACGATCTCTTCGTAGCCCCTAATAGAGGCGGCTATGAGGGCGTTGCTAAAGTGACCGCCTTGCGCGTTAACGTCGGCTCCGTTATCTAGAAGAAGCCGTACGATCTCTTCGTAGCCCCTATAAGAGGCGGCTAGGAGGGCGTTGCTATAGTAGCCGCCTTGCGCGTTAACGTCGGCTTCCTTATCTAGAAGAAGCCGTACGATCTCTTCGTGGCCCCCATAAGAGGCGGCCTGAAGGGCGTTATCATAGCTGCCGCCTTGCGCGTTAACGTCGGCTTCCTTATCTAGAAGAAGCCGTACGATCTCTTCGTGGCCCCTATAAGAGGCGGCCTGAAGGGCGTTGCCATAGTCGCCGCCTTGCGCGTTAACGTCGGCTCCCTTATCTAGAAGAAGCCGTACGATCTCTTCGTAGCCCCCATAAGAGGCGGCTAGGAGGGCGTTGCTATAGTAGCCGCCTTGCGCGTTAACGTCGGCTCTGTTATCTAGAAGAAGCCGTACGATCTCTTCATAGCCCCTATCAGAGGCGGCCTGGAGGGCGTTGCCATAGCTGCCGCCTTGCGCATTAACATCGGCTCCGTTATCTAGAAGCGTTCTTATTACTCTTGAAAGCCCACTGCAGCAAGCATAGTAGAGAGGTGGTGCTTTGGGAGGGCTAGGATGCAAATTCCGGTCGTCGTCTGGTTGATATAGGCAACCCCATTTGTAGAACGTAGTCGCGTTTTGTAGAAAGAGCCCTGTTTCTTCTACAATATCGTCAGAAGTTTCCGCTAGTCTAGCATGCTTCATTGAGACCTCTGCCGCATAACGCGCTAATGGAAATTCCTTCCTCAGTACTCGAGGTGTACCCGTGATATCGTTGATGTAAGTGAAGCAAGTCCTTGTGATAGCAATGCTGGCAGTTGTAAGTTCAAACTGACTTTCGGAGATAAGCCACTCCTTTACTGAAAAGTGTGCAAGTTGAACTTCCGTTACAATGGCGTCGTACCGGGAAACCTTAGCGAAAGATAGTAAACCTGGGCAATAACGTAAGATGTCCTCGTCGTTAAGAAGTCTCCGCTCGGGGTTAAACTCCCGCTTCTCCTGAGTAACCAATGTGGCAAGTATTTCTATTGCCTCTGGTGTTATGAGGGGTCGTTCGGCATAGGCGAGGAACTGTAGGAGGCGTATAGAGTCTCCCTTGAGCTCTGATGGAATGCATGAAAGCATTCGTTGGTATGTCTCGTTTAGGTCTCGAGGTAAACTTGCTAACGCTGATTTGATAGCCTGTATATGAAGGCAATTGACAAGACTGTCTAGCTGGCATGCTGCCCATCTAAACCTATGCTAATAATTAGGGTTTGAATGATCTCAAATAAGCTAATCTTATAGACTTACATTCCATCAGCCCCATCCCCAACCTTGGTACGGATTTGGTCAAGGACATCTTGCGGTATTTTCTTCTCTATGAAGTTAGGCCTCTGGTGAAGCTCGTTGCTGACATAAGAGCGAATGTCGGCGTCGACAGCCTTTTTATCAAGCAACATGCAGTTATTCTCACCGAAAAGCCTAGGAATCTCACGCTGAAAATCTGCTTCGGGCCGCCCAGTCACAACCAACTTGGTGTTGCCAAAAGCCGAATTGGCTGTCAAGCCTCGCATCCATAGAAGTAATTCGCTTCTCGTAGTACACTCATCTAGAGCGTCCAAAACAATAGTCAACCTTTGAGGTATCCGCATCATAGACTCAAGACAGGTCGAAAAAGCTTTGTTGTCTGGTTGTTTCCGGCCACTTTCAAAGGATACAAACAAAGCATCAAGTCTCCTTGCTGCCTCATCCCCAGTGGAGTAGAGCTGAAATGCAAGTGAGCGTAAGAGATTAGCTAAAGTCTGTTTCCCGGTATCGGTAAAGTCGAAGAAGAAAGTAAGTATCGGTCCATTGTCATTCTGGCTGAGATGGTCAATAATTGTCGTGCTCAAAACCGTTTTGCCACACCCCGCCAGGCCGTAAAGCCAAAGATGTTGGCGTGTTTCGTTCTTCCACTCAGAGAAGAGGTCGCTCTCTAAGAGCCAAGTTCCTGTGCCTGAATGTCGAAGGTCTCTCGCCCTTGCAGCGTTGGTGGAAGGATCTGGTGGCGATAACCAGCGATGTAGATCGTCGAGATGTTGTTTATTTCTAGTGGCCATTGCCGCATTCTTCGTCTCGCTTAAATCCAGATGCAAGTGGCCGAGGTCCTCTTGAACTAAGGTACATAAGTTTAGAAAATTTAAATTGCATAAGGACTACAAAACTAACTTGAGTTTAGAAGATCGCTGATTCGCCTTTCTGCTTCAACTTTGTTGGATGGGATTTGATGTAAAAGATCTGCCGCATATGCCGCCGCCATCATTGCCGCAAAGCCTTGCCACCGTTTGTTCTTGTGAGAGTCAGAGTAGTCGCAGATCCCGCGAATTACCAGACATGGAAAGTGATTCATCAGACCGGCAGCCTCCATCTCGAAGCAGAGGACGCCGTGTTCTTTAGCTAGTTTGTCGCGGATCGTAGCGTCCTTCATTAACTGATTTGCGCTGGCAATGAGTCCGTAATGAATTGCGGGGTTGTCTTCGAGTTCATCTCGTGCAGTACGACTTAGTAGATGAGTCGAATCATCGCTGCAATTGCCGTCGCATCCATTTGCCGATTCTGGATGGACGATGTCGGATCGGTAGAGTTTATCACTATCCGAGGGGGGCCGAGAGTATCTTTTCTTCAGTCGAGGCCACCGGTCCAGTGCGCTATCCACAGATCTGTTAAGTTGATGCCCTTTTATGCTGTATCGACTCCTGAGTGCGCTAACAGCTGTTCGTAAGACCATAGGTGGTTGGTCTAGGATGCTAGTAATCTCAAAGTCCCGGTTCTGGATGGTTTTTCCGAGGTCATACTGGAAAACGCCCCCTTTGTCTCCATCACGGCGGCTAACAACAATATCACCTAGTCGTATATCATGTCTTGGACTGGGGGCTCCCCCACCGATGCCAACCATCAGTCCAATGCGCACATTTGGAAAGCTATGCAGCATGCCGCGAGCCACAACCGCAGCGGCAGTTAATCCATATTCTCCATCTGGTAAAACAGCGATAACGACATTATGACTTCCAATCCTGCCCAGAGCATAATTGTTGTTGTCGTTTTCGGCGACTGGAGGGCAGTCTTCGTATTCTTCTTCCAAAAAGGCTTGCGCGGCATCAAACTCGATAGGAAGGGCGCAAATCCAGCCGACCGTAAACTTTGCGGAGTCCGACATGGCTACGGCTCGAGTTGGGGTGGATGCGCAAGGATTCGGACCAAAGAGAAAGCAACTGTGAGGCTATAGAGTAGAACTATTTGAAGCAAGCCAGGAAGACATGCGGCGGATGGCCTTTTTGTCTAGTTCATACAAGATCAGGCTGTCGTTCGTTGCACAAGGGATGACATGGCTATTTGTGGTTGCATGTCAGCTGAGCGTTCTGCAAATGTAATTGGAGGGGAAGCCTGAACAACTTCTTCCCAGTCGCAGGACATCTGCAAGAAGTGAGGACACCTGGGAAAAACGATTGGGTCTACTGTGTCCCCGCTCTCGATGCGTTTCCGTAATCCAGAGCGGACAAGCCGATGCCAAGGACTCGAGCCTGCTCGAGGTGGCACAGAAAGTGTGTTGCAGGGCGTCTTCTTTTCCCCTTGGAGCCATATTGTCGAAAATTGCGACACAAATCGAGAACAATTAGGCGGCCTAGCGGCGGCTGTGGCAGTAGTTACTGCAAGTCTGTTACTTTTGGCTGTCGCCATCTCTTACCTAGCACTGCTGGCAAAGTGAAGTCACTTCTTGACGGTCTTATTCTGCCGATCTCACAGTTGGCTACAGTCAGAAGACAGATTTCAGAAGCACTCATAACGCGCAAGTGTAAATCATGGGAAAACTAGACTTGCAGCAAGACTGGCAAAACTGCCATGGTTCCAACAATCTACTCATCACCTGCTGGGCTTGGCCACTTTTACCATCAGGTCACTTTCGCAACCGCTTTCGCGAACACAGTTGCTCCGTACTTTTGACAGCTCCTCCCGCAGAAGTCAACCTGCCGCCGCAGATGTTCTTGGTAGACACTTTTCCCGACACTCTTGCAGCAACAGACACTGACACTCTGGGCCTCTGGGCCGCAGAAGATCAGGCTCCACCAGCCAACAGAGCGGCGGGCCAAGCTTGTTGGCGCTCTCTCACAGCGCGCAAACTGGATTCCGCCTGACTGCTGCCTGTCTGCCTGTCTGACTGCCTCGCCTCAGCCACTGCAGCCTCGGCGGGCAGAGGATTGCTCAGCCGCCCTGCACGTGGCAAACGTTTATCCGAAGCCTATCGTGGGATGCGTGCATTGAGCTGCTCTCTTTGTCGTCGATCTCGTCATTGATTTTCATCCACTTTTGGCTCGGCTCACCACCGCTGTGTTAGTGCATAATTTGGCATCCACCCCATCACTCTGTTACGACGACAGTCAAAGGGCCTTTGGTTCATATGGAATGCACCGGACAGCAGTAAATTTCAATGGAACATAGCAACGGTTGGTAAACAGGACTTTTGTTTTGTTCCTTTCCTGGTGCATCACCTTGTCGCCTTGGCACAGCCCTAGTCTCTGAAGCTTTCATCTCTCAAGCTTGCTGGCTAGCTACGATCTCCAAGCGAGGGCTTTCCCAAACAACAAAATGGCAGAGCTTAGTGCTCGCCAGCAAACAACTAATTTACTCTTTTCGTCCCCTATTGAAACCTTTAAGTAGGTGCAAAAACACCGAGTTGGAATATTTGAGAGTCGCGAGCGCACAGCGGTCCGCCCTGGGCATCGGTTCACTAAACATACAAGGATGGTCCCTAACTCTGCGGCGTGTTAAGCTTTTGGTTTGAGAAATGGGATGACCCATAATAGAACGCATTCCACCAGAACCTGGATGCAATCACAACGGAAAGGTTATGGAGGCAATATAGCTATCTATAATAACGAAAGTACCAAGCATTTTTTTAGAATCTATGGGGGGGGGGGGGGGGGTTTTCTCATGGGCATAGTGTGATTCATCCTGCGGACATGGAGGTGTAAGTCGTCTGTCCTTACTTGCTACCTTATCCTGGACTCTTCGACCAATCTGATTTCTCCTAACGCTGCGTAGGAGGCTACCTCGTCAACAGCCGTGATGATGAGATAGTCCATGACCGGCCAGACCTGTGTTCCTCTTTCCCGGGCATCAATCATCCTTCAAAGCCCCGATACCAAAGTCTCGAACTACACTGCCAGACCCTGTCGGATGTGTTCTTCGATTCTGACTGCTCATTTGGACCCCTACACTCTGTGGCGCAGCTCGCTCGACCAACTCAGTGTCACTCATCAAGACTTAGCCAAGGCACGTTGCAGTGATGGCTTGGACATCAAGCAGTCTGCGGTGAGTCTACTAGGAGGTCGTTGAGCCGATAGCCAGCAGCTGTTCACGATACTCACTACCCAAATCCGGCATACACGCCTGGTCACAGTATCAGCGGCGTCAAGGTCCATAATATAGGTGCACTTCATCACAAAAGCCGCAAAATCCAAGCTGAAGATGACGTATCTGTGAAATTGGATCATAATAGCTGCGCAAGGTGAAGAGCTGGCATGAAGCAGACCAAGAACACTAATTGATTTCTCCTAGTGTGGGATTAACAAACTAGCCTGCCAATCGTGAAGTGCTGTTGCCTAGACGAGAAACTTCTCATGAACCCCGGCATGGTGCCTAATAGCCAAACATACCCGTTGCACCCAAAGCTCACATCAATCAGTGGATGCCTGTTGACGCCGCAATCTCTCCTCAAACACCCGCTTCAGCGCCGCGTGCCACTCCTGCTGGTCCTCGGCTATCACCAACTCAGGACGGTCCGCCGAGACCAGCAGCTTCTCATCGGGTCCCGGCATCTAGCTGTCGTCGTCGTCGGCATTTCTAGCCCTCAGAAAAATCAGTTCCCGCCGCATCATCAGCCACGGGTGCACCGCCGTCACAAAATCGTGCACCGTGACGAAACCCCCCGACGCCGTGACCACCAGCCGGCTCAAACGTAGGCGGTTCATCGTCAGGCGCCGGCTGCACGTCCTCGTCGAACCCTTCCTGGTTCAACGTCCACCATGTGTCCTGCCAATCGCTCAGGTGCTCCTCCCCAACGGTAAGAGAAGCGACCGGCTGCTCCGTCATGGCCTCCTGGGAGATCGGGTGCCAGGTCGTGTCGGTGAGTGTTTGTTGGAAGTAGGGCTCGCGCGGAGCCTCTGGGCTGTAGTCCTCGGGCATAATGAAGATGGACGAGGTGAGAGGGCCCTGCAGCGTCCAGTAGAGTCGCTTCGCCGGCTGGGAAATCAATGCAACGGGTGCTGGGATATGAACCTGCTCCGCTGAGAGCGGCGGTTGGAGTGGCTGTAACGACAATCCGAAGAAACTGTGCGGACTCGGGATTGCCATGTTTCGATAATGATGAAGGGATTACGAGAAGATGTTCAGTGTTTGCGAGCGGTTTGCCGGTTCAACGTTGGAGGAGTGGGAAGTGCTGCAGTTCTTATACTGGGCCGAAGTACCGTAGCGTCCAGGGGGGGGCTACCATGGACTGTGAATGCATGATTCCATTTATATCAAGTTGCTCCGCTACTGAGCTGTACTGTGTATAAGAGCCCTAGGAATGGATGCCTGTGCGATATGAATTGTGAGGATATATTTCGTTTTGCGAAGACTTCGTATGTCATAGTCCCCTGCGGATAGGTAGATGAATACGCTCAAGTCGTCCATGTCGTCGTCTTATAAATCCATGTCCCAGACACTGAGGTCCGGCTTGCCATATGTTTGGCTGATAATCAATCATTTCTCTGTCCCTAATTAATGGCATATTTCTATTATTGACCCCATAACATCCGCTGTTGGGATAGCCGGAACTCCGGAACTCCAGGTTGAAGTGGCTCCATCGCCGGCAGTCCTGCCGGCACCCGGGCTGCCCACGTGACGGGCAGACCGGCTGACGGCTATAAGACCGACAGCCACTTCCTCCAGCACTTCTGCTGGAACTTATTCCATAGACATACAGACACGAGAATACAGACCAGTTCCCCCATCAGTTATCCCACTTCAGGGGTATCCTGTGATACCAACATCCGCTGAGGCTATGTAACAACTAAACCCCATGTATTATTGTCTTTGGTATGATTTGATTTCAAAGGCTGAATGCCAGATTCCGTGCGTTTTGGACACTAGAGAATGACGGTATAATAGTGATACCCATAGTGATCCTCACAGTATTCGACCACAACAGTTACACTAGTTATGTTCCTTGTGATGCTATCCTCCACAGGTCCTTTCATTTGCAATCTACACTTTGCGTACAGAACCTTGCCAATCTTCAGAAGGCTATAGTCGTCATGTTGTGACCACAGAGATAAACGCAAAGTGGGACACCTTGAACATGATTAAACTGTTGCTTGTTCTTGTGTCTCATAAGTCTTATCCAGAATGAGTTCTGGTAGTAATACGGGCTGAAGTGGTTGTTGAAGTCACCTCGGCAGCCGGCAACCAGCATTCTCACGACTATGAAACCACTTCAACCCAGAGTTCAGGCAATATCAATGTATCACAGTGTTGTAATTTACTCAGTACTTACATTACGAGATGAGAGCTGAGTCCTCTATGATCTTAGAAACGAATGGAGAACGTGTTGCGTCATGTGATTGCGTCTTTTACTGTTCTTATCAAATATCCCTCGAGTCGCGTACCACACCATACAACTCAAACTTCGAAGTTGAGAAAATGATAATATGATGGATTAAAGTATAAGTGCATAAGTAGCTTAGGTTGGCTGTCTCTAATACAAGTAATTGAGGTATTGACTGAGATGAGTGGAATATGCAGGTTAAACCGCTTGCTATCGGCTATCCTTCAAAAAGGAGTAAACCTAAATACAAAAAGCGCCTCATGAAATACAGATCCCTAGATAGACTGACAAAGTTCCTGTGCAGCTTCATAACTACAAAGTTGTCTTTAGCCAGGTAAATCTGCCATACTAGGTGGGGTTGTTCATGCGTTACTGGAGATCGATAGACCATTCCGCCCCGTTCTCAGTAAGCACCCTCACAACTTCCAGAAACTTGTCCTTTGAGGCTTTGTCGAGTGTAGTAGCTCCATCAGAGTCCCAATCATTAAATCCAACAAGAACCTCAGCAATCGTATCAAATTTTCCCTCTAAGGCCGAATGGAGTGCAGCAGCTCCATTAGAGTCCTGGATATTAATATCCGCACCATTCTCAATGAGAAGCCTCACAATCGCCTCAAATCCTCCTTTTGAGGCCAGATGGAGTGCAGCAGCTCCATTAGAGTCCCGAGCATTAACTTCCGCCCCTTTTTCAATAAGAAGCCTAGCAATCGCCTCAAATCCTCCTTTTGAGGCCAGATGGAGTGCAGTAGCTCCGTTAGAGTCCCGAGCATTAACTACCACCCCGTTTTCAACAAGAAGCCTAGTAGTCGTCTCAAACCCTCCCTCTGAGGCTGAATGGAGTGCAGTGTGTCCTTTATAGTCTCGGGCGTTAAGTTTCGCCCCGTTCTCAATGAGAAGCCTTGCAATCGCCTCAGACTTTCTAACTGAGGCTTCATGAAGTGCAGTAGACCCGTTAGAGTTTCGAGCGTTAATTTTCGCCCCGTTCTCAATAAGAAGCCTCACAGCCGTCTCGGACCCCATCTTTGAGGCTTTATGGAGTGCAGTAGGTCCGCTAAGGCCGCCAATATCAACGTCCGCATTGTTGTTGATAAGATATTTTACAGTCGCTGCTTTGTTACATTCGAAAGCTCTTTTGAGAGCTGAGCAGCCTTCACCGTCTCTCTCGTCGATAATGGCCCCTATCTTGAGTAAAATACTCAGTAAGCCTACGCGGCCTTCTTGAACAGCCCAAGTAAGCGGCGTTCGTCTCTTGAAATCTTTAAAATCTTCTATCCGAAATAATCCCTGTGTAACATTTGTTCCTTCCACGATTGTCGAAGGCGAGTGTAAAAGAGCAGCAACAGAGGCTTTGTTACGGTGTGCCAAAGCAGTAAAAATTGGATAACAGAATCTCTCACCCTTTACCGTAATTCCAGCTGTTGGATGTTCACTTAATACTGTGTGTATCAAGTTCGGACAGTCCTTTTCAGCCAAAATGTAAATAAGGCTAGCATCGGCCGTAAAGCGACGTAGTCGATACTTTTCAAAGTAGTTGACGGTACTGATCCATTCTCGAGTATTGAATCGCGATAGAAAGCCGTCTTGGGGGATCCCTTCCGCTGCAAGCTCAGCGTGATAAAGAACAGACTGACTGGCATACTCCAAAAACGGATACTTTGAGGAGATATTGGATGGCGAACTAGCAGAATCCCTTAACAATATGGCTTTGGTACCTAAATGAACCGAGTCGTGATTCATATACACCTGGCAACATTGTTTGAGTTTCTCGTGGCTTTGGATCCTCCATTCAAATCCCAAATCGGGCCATAATTGGTGAAGGCCTCCAGATTTGAGTAGGAAATCGCTAACAGACTCGTGAATGAATTGTACCCTAGGATTCTTTGTCTTGGTAACCTCCGCCAGACCCTTGGAAGAGCCAATGACATATCTCTCAGCGCTGAGCTCCGCACCTGTTTCAGTGAGATTTGGAGGCTCGGAATCGGCCAAGTCTTGCATCAAAAGACCAGACCAAAGCGCATGACTGAACTCATCTGGTCGCAAGGGACGTCTAGCACAGAGAATCAGTAGTACACAAATTAGCAGGCTTTCCCTGTTTATGCTGTCACGCCTCAGCATATCACTGAACAGTTCGTGAAGACCACTTGGGATCTCGTCGAGTCTCCTTCTCAGAGCCATGCCACCTCTAGCATGTTCATTGTTGAGAATGTCGACGACCAATATGACCCAGAGGAACACTCCGGACGCCTTCTCTAGAAGCTTGGATCGCAACTCATTACTGACTATAGGGTCTTGAACCCGCAAGCGGCTTTCAACATATGTTGCTAAGTCTTGTGCATGATCCGGTTGGTTCTCCAAGGTAAATTCGATTCCACGCCGCACAAAAATATAGGGGTAGTGCCGACTAGAGAAGCAAACTCGAAATGAAATGTTGTTGTCTGCCGAATGCTCTGCAAGATCTTCGAAGTATTGCACCATGTCCATCACCTGTTGTTCATCGCACTCATCAAGAGCGTCAATAAAACAAGTGAAGTGATCGTGGCCGAGAGAGGAAACCGCGTCATGAAAGATGTTCTTAAGTATATCCAGGGAAGGACATTCGTCAGGGCTCTCAGTGTTGAAATCCTGATTATTTAACACTGACTGGAGCCGAGGATAACCTTTGAGCAATTGTAATGTTAAAGACCGGTACATCCCTTCGATAGACTTTTCTAGATATTCTCCACGAGCATTGAAGAAAAAAGAAGCAGTAAATCCTAAGGTCTGACGGACATTGCGCATGTTCGAATATGCGAATTTCATTAGTGTTGACTTCCCTGCCCCGGGCTTGCCACGTTTCCATAAGAAACCGTGGTGTTCCGCCAGCTTTTCGGGGTCAAGCCACACTTGATATGCAGAGTGTTTAATAAACCACCGGCATGTCTTGGAATGGGCAGCTTTTATGGCAGCTTGGCGGAAATCTTTTCGGTCGAGGTGAAGAGCCTGGAGCACTCGCTGTTGGCGACTATCGGAAGCTTGTAAGCCTGTGCATATTGTTAGCCAATATGAACCCCTAAAGACAATAATGCCTTCTTACAGGGAGCAGTCATGCAGGAAGGTCTGATACGTATGTCACTCAAAGGAAGAACCGATAGAAATTCCCTTGCGTATGCAGCCGCTGTAGCGGCAGCATATTTCTGCCACGACTTGTTCTTGTGGGCATCCGCATAGTCGCAAATGCCTCGAATCGGAAGGCAGGGGATGATATCCATCAACCCGGCAGCCTCCATCTCGAAACAAATGACGTCCAGCTCTCAGGCGATGGCATCTCGCTGTGAGGCACTTCTCATGACTTGGTTTCCTGAAGCTACTGCGCCGTAATGGATCAGGGGGCCATTCCGTTTACTTCTAGGAACCAGCTTTGAAATATCGCAGCTTTGACAGCTAGATGTTGAAGATTGATGATTGTATGTCGAAAGGAAAAGCTCGTCTAATAAGTTTGGGCGATTTTAATCGGAGTTTTGTTTGAATCTCTCTTCCAGGATGGATGTAATTGAGGTCCCCTCTCGCTCGTGTTTTGTTCGCAAGGCGGACACTGCTGTGCAGAGTAGTTGGTGTGGAATCCTTGGAATTGCTGTGCGGCGAATCTCTCCGTCTCCGATGATCTTCCCTAAATCATATTGCATCACTCTTGTCCCAACGATGACATCGCCTAGGCGTACATCGATTTTGCTCGGAACTCCACCCCCAATTCCGACCATCAAACCTGCGCGTATAAGAGGAAATGATCGTTTCAAGTTTGACAAGACGCTGGCTGCATTGATCGTTCCATAATATCCCTCTGGCAAGCATGTAATGACAACGTAGTATTGTTCAATGCTTCCCAGAATGTAGGTGTTGTTATCATCGACGTCATTGGGCAGAGTTTCGTGTTTTTCGTCCAGCATAGCTTCGGCTGCCGCCATCTCAATGTATAGCGCGCAGATCCAGGCAATAGTATATTCGCTGCGGTAAGCAAATGGCGGGTCAGGCTGCGTTTGAACCGTGCTGTCTGCAACATCGCGAGAGGTTTTCTGCCGTTTTGAAGGGTGATCCAAGCCCGTCAGATCCACTACATCGCGAAATCGTCTCAAAGACATTTCAAGTCCTCACTCATCCAATCAATGCAGAAGTGCCAACAAAGTCTATGTGAGAGCTTTTCACAAGCAAAAGATGACAGAGTTCGCATGAAAGGTTTAGTGGGGCATTGTTTTTTGTTGCAACAACCGAAGTTGCGGATTGAAATGGTTCCGTGGCCCGCAAGACTGCCTGTTGTTGGCTGCCCACGTGACGAGCAGCCAGTTGGGAGATAACTACCCATTTCTCCCAGAACTTCTTCTAAACATTGAACACAATACCAAAGGCTTTAGCCCCTTAAATACGGCATCCCATTCTACAACTACCCCATGTGACCCCTGCAGGTTTCTACTCGATGAACGCATGAACATGTGGAGTTGGAGCACAATCATAAGGTGTTCCAAAACGCTGATAACCCCCTTGTCGATTCCCATGTTCACGCTCCACCGCTGATTGGGTGCCTCAACCAACAATCACACAAAAAATAATCAAGCCGTGGAAGCCTGGTTTGCTACCTTCTTATACTTGGCACTGGATCGCACTAAGGCAGCTGTTGTTTTGGGCGGCCGATATTACCTTCAGAAATCTTTAAGTGGTGAACTCATCCAGTCATCGCCCTGTCCTGTTTCCAAACAGTCATGACAAAACTTGACATTGACTACAGAATCATTCCCGTTAACCCCATACTCTGGTAATTCCGCAAAGAGACTCTTCCTTCATCTTCAGGTCTTTGCCGCTAATGTCTCTCACACTTCAGCGAAGTATGTAGCATGATAAATCTTCTTTACTATCTTGGACGCTTCAGGATTGATTTTGGCCCAAGAATGTTAACAGCTACGCTCGGCACTTTGCCTACGGGAATTCTCAATAGAAGCCCGTAAATGATAATGCAATAAACTCATAGACACCAGGCTAGGCAGTTTACACACGTACAGTATCAGTTTAGATCTGTAACTTTTGGGATCATAGAGGTCCCCATAAAGTGTTATGTCCTTCTGAAGAGAGAAGACCAATATTGGTTCTTGTGTCTGACGAAGTAGAACTGTCAGCAGAAGCGCTGGCTGGCGTGACGTGGACAGCCGGCGACGGAGCCACTTCAACCCGGAGTTTTGGAGTTCCGGCTATTCCAACAGTTACTAATACTCCTCTAAAGGGCGAAATATACCGTTAATTACCTGTGGACAACTCATGGCAATACTGCATTATGTTCGTTGAAGCGTTGTTAGTCTAGTAGTCAGAGCAAAGTAGCTGTATAATACTGCGATGAAGGCCCTTCTTATTATACTAAACAATGCTCGTGAACCTTGCCAAAGTAACTAAGAATATCTACGGTTATCCGTACAGTCTTTCCATGAAGAGCTCCACAGGCCCTAGTATATTCGTGACCTGAGGCGATTAGTCATTCAAGGCATGGCGGCCGCACATCCTTCTTATTTACGTCTACATGGCTAGCCTTTCTTCGACTCGCTTTGGTAGTCGTAATTGTCAGCTAGTATGCGAGGTGCTTAGGCATCTCTAACCAGAACAGCTTTCAAAGCCATTTCAATTCATTGGATGTACACAAAGCCATGACTCCGTGTCAATCCCCTTGCCGTTCACGGAGAAGCTCTGTCGTCGTCGACGGAAACGAAGGCAGTGGATCTCTCTGGGGCTTTTGTGGCGCTAGATCCAAGGCAGACTGGCATTTTCCAGAACTTGATGACTGGCGTCGTGGTTATACCCTCTCCGGTTACGTTGCCGCCGCTATGTTGCCTTTTTCTCGGCATCCCGGCAGGCTGGATTTGTGGTGCAACAGCCAACATCATTGCGAAGGCCGATCTATGCATTAGTTCCCGCCGGTGGACTTTTCTTCTACGTCTGCTACGACGCTTTTTCTTCCAATCATGATTCGTCGTTTTCAAACCTGAAATGGTGGTTGGGTGGCCGCGTATGATTCATGTTGCGGGTAAGACCGGAGGTCCGAGATGTTGATGCACGTCCGACAGTCCACGTCAGCCTAGAGAAAGGCAGTAGAAAAAGATTGCGCGGTTTCGAGCAAGATATTTTGGTCGTGTAGCTGACCAGCGTCTCCGAAGTTGCTGAAGCGTCTGCTCTACGGGATGATTTCAAGGTCAATGTCGTCTTATGGGAGGAACCGAAGGCACAGTTGCGATGCACAATGCATATCATCATCATGGGACCAATCGCCGAAGCAGTGTATCCCGGCATTTGAAAAATCCAGCCTCTTAATTGTTTGGTGATACCTACTTGTCACTAAAGCTTTTGCCCCTGAACTCGCAGATCATCACATGACAATCACTTTCAGTTGGACAAAGCCTTAAAGACTTGCCCGCTTACCTCATTCCTTGGCCCGAAGGAAACACATTTGCCTACCTGAATCTGCCATGCATGCATTATCACTCGCAGAAAACCGAAATGGTTGAAAGGGTACTAATTTGAGATGGCAGGCCATCTGCCAACGTCTGAACCCCTGCATCGCGCTCTGAACAACTCGATCAACTTTGCCATTGAGTCGGGACAGATTTCGGCTGGGAGGGCTGGCTTTGGCAAGGTTTGAGGCGACTTCTGCAAGGTGCCGGGCCTTGCAGGAGGACTCCTGGACGCGAGTTTGAAAGGCGGCAGCACTCGCCGACCGCAGGGCGCCGCCAACGCCACACAGGATGACATTCGGATGTCAGATACTATCCGACAACGACATGGACTTGACACATAAGCTTGGAGGATTTTTTTTTTATGCCGATGGTCAGTGTTGTTGTAACCTGCAGCTCGTGGCTGGTTTGTTCACAGACCGGATCACCATGGCCGTGCTGCATATTGTCTTACAGACCAAGGTGCCGCATTCCCCTTATCGGGACCGAGCCCAACGTGGCGAGGGAAGATGAGCGTGATGCATCAAACAGAACTCTTGCCATCTGTGAGCTGGGATGAGAATATTTATCATGGACTTTTGCCCCTACCATCGACTGTTTCTTCATTCACTGCAACAAGTCACTCGCTGAATCAAGACTCTTACCTTCGTTTCAAACCTCGGCCACTTTCGCTCTTCACGCCCCAATATTCCACCATGTATCGCGCAACATTGCTTCTGGCCGCGTTCGCAGCCACTTCTTCTGCCTACCCCGGCTGGTCCAATGTAGACTTTCTGAGCCAACTCCACTCCCGTGCTGAGTCTGTCAGCAACGAGCCCCTCGGTGACCTCGCGAACCTTGGGGACTCGTCTCTTTCCCCTGTAGGAAAGGATATCAAGAACATCCTTACCACTACTGCCTCTGCCCTTTCGGATGATAAGTACGGCGACAATGTCCCCGCACTTGGCAGCAAGGAGTGCTCTGATGACAAGTGCTGCGTCTGGAAGCATGTCGGCGACGAGCTGGCCGCCATGTTCCGTGATGAAAACGGCTGCACCGACCCTGCTCGCGCAGCGATCCGTCTCGGCTTTCACGACGCCGCCGGCTGGAGCAAGGCCACTGGGCCCCTTGGAGGTGCCGACGGCTCCATCGTCCTCGCAGCCGAGGAGATCGAGAGACCCGCCAACAATGGACTGGAAGAGATTGTTGGCCAGATGAAGGTTTGGTTCGAGAAGTACAAGGGCAACGGGGTTGGCATGGCCGATCTGATCCAGTTCGCTGCCAACACCGGAACCGTAATGTGCCCCAAGGGTCCCAGAATCAAGACCCTTGTCGGCCGCAAGGATTCTTCTGTGGCTGCACCCGACGGACTGCTGCCCGATGTCAACGACCCGGCTGAGAAGCTCATCGGTTTGTTCGTCAACAAGACCATTTCTCCCCCCGGTCTTGCGGCCCTTGTCGGAGCCCACTCCACCTCCAAGCAACGTTTCGTGGACCAGTCCCGTGCGAACGCCCCTCAGGATTCCACTCCGGGTGTCTGGGATACCCTCTTCTACTCGCAGACCTTGAGCGGAGCACCATCTGAGGTTTTCACCTTCAACAGTGATATTGCTCTCTCCAAGGATGCCGCTACCGCGCCTGCTTTCAAGGTTTTCGCCGAAAACCAACTTGGTTGGAACGCGGTAAGTTTCACGCCTGAATCACATCGTTCAGTCAGTTTCTAATACTATCTAGGCATTTGCTCGGGAATATCTCCGTCTTAGTCTCTTGGGCGTTGATAACATCAATGAGCTCACAGACTGCACCAAGGCGCTGCCTGCGTCTAACTAGACGAAATTGGCAAACTGGTTTGGAATGTAGGTGGGATATGGAGCGGTGAGCCGACGGGGTTATACTTAATGTGGAGAGCATGTGTAACTAGTTATATTTACGGACTTAATAGTTCAAGACATAGTATTACTACTTCAGTCGCCATATGTTTTAGTGTAACTCACTTACCAGATGAATGTCATAGAACAGGCAAGGGTCATTATGCCTGTTCGCACACAGTCACTTACGTAATTTTCCAATAGTTGTAGAGAGTTCTCTAGGAGACATTAGCACAATAGTGTAGCACTAAACTCCTCCATTACAAAAAATGATTTTATCTCATCATTTCACGTCGAATCTTCAGTTAAATGTGTTGAAGGGCTATTTGCATTTGACTTTCAGAGGTACAAATCAAATTGAATGGATTATCTTAGACTGTAAGACGGTCTTTGAGTAACTGTTAACCTCCTTAACTTCCGTTCACTGCAAGCACTTCTTACTCCTGCTTGGGCCACGCCTTAACACCGGCCTGGATGGCCTTCAGAAGGCTGAAATCGTAAGAGTCCTCGCCCAAGCTCCAGGCAGCAACACCACCAATGCCGCGAGCCTTGACAATGTCGTTGAACTTGCGGGTAACGAGGGCGGGGGTGTCCCAGGTCCAGAAGAAGGGACCAGCAGGGTCCCAGTACCACTGGCCACCTCTCTCCTCATCAGTCTGGCCGTTGGCAATGGCCTTCTTGAAGGACTTGAGAGTCGAAGTACCGTTGCAGACACCGTAGTCGGACTGGCAGCCGTTACCGCAGTGAGCAGCAGTGGTGCCACTAGACTGAGGTTAGCAAAGGGACGATACATGCTTGAAAGATTGTTCAACTTACCAGAAGCCGTACTGGCTGCAGCAGCTACCGGTAGGGCACTTGTGGAAAGTGCCGGCACCGCAGGAGTCGTCGGTGGAGGTGGTCAGGTTGGTGGGAGCATCTTGGAAGTTGGCGGTCTCGAAGGTCACGGCGCCAGAGTTGCCCGTGTCAGTTCCGTCGGCAGCTTCGAGGAGAACGGTGGGGCATCCGATAGGGGACGTGCACTGCTGACCCGGAGCAGTGGTGAACCACTTGGCGTACAGAGCGAAACCGAGGTTGATCTTGGCAGGCTCGACACCAAGCGCGATGTAAGTGTCAATGGACTCGAGCGATCCCTTTACATCGGTGTGGTGAAGAGTAAGGTTGTCACGGCGGTTCATCAAATCGTAGGTCATGACCTGGTCGGACGCCATTAATGGTTATTCGGTTTTTTTGCTTGGATACTGTCACTTACAGTGAAGTGGTCAACGGCCTTGTTGATCTTGGGAACATGGTGCTTGGTGAAAGCAATCATGTCGCGCTTAAGTCCAGGGGCGGTGACGGAAAGCTCCATCTTGTGGTGCTTCAACTGAGTCTTGATGGCAGACAAGAGCAGAGGGAAGGTGTTGATCTCGGAAGTCTTGTTTCCGTTGGGCTTTTGCTTGTAGTCGGCACCGTTGCCACCAGGGTACTCCCAATCAACATCTGATGTTACAAAACAGATTAGTCTTCACGTTCGATGTAATGAGAATCACATCATAGTCTGTTACAACTCACCAACGCAGTCGTATCCAAGCTTCACGGCAGTATCCGCAACATTCTTGGCGAACTTGTTGCGGGCCTCGTTGGTAGCGGCACCGAGGCCGAATCCATCGGTATCTCCCCATCCACCGATTGCCATGCACACCTTGACGCCATCATCAAAAAGAGGTCGAATCTCCTCCAAGGCCTTGAACGGCTTGTATTCGCCAGCGGGCTCGGATGCAAAGAGAGAAGAGTTGGCGAAAGCGGTGATTACGTGGGTAATGCCAGAGGTGATCGACTTGTCGGGAATTCCCGTCGTGTGGTATCTGTGAAGTAACTGTAAGCAACTGCAATGAGTGATTCAAGTCCTTGTATGTAAATCTCATACTGATCGTAGTACATGACATATCGAGGAGCCGGAGATACGTCCTCATCGTCACAAGAAGCGGTAGCGGCGGCCACGGCGGCCAACGAGACCAGGCCAAGCGATCGAAACAGCATTATTAAGAATGTTTGTAAAGAATGTGGTGGCTCAATATATTGAGGCGGTCTGGTTATTATGAAAAGCGAGAGACTGATAGGCGTTGAGAACGCTTGATCCTAAGAGGAGCGTTCGGGATGGGAGCGGGATGTGCGCATCTTCTAATACGCCATGAGATGGGACTCGTAGCAGAGGGTATACCCTCGCGCAAGCAAATGAACGGCACCCGCTTGCGGGCCAGCTCCTTTCCTGCAATACCTGCCGCCCTTAGGCCATTTTCAAGTTTACTTCCTCTCAGCCCATCGTAATCATCGCATGTGCCAAGAGAGATTGGACGGGAAGGCAAGATGTGGATCAACGGGGGCGGACACGCGGCAGTGCGGCTCCAGGATACCCAGTTGAATGGTTGAGGCGCACACTGCATGGCTCGATGCCTCTGCCTCATAGAATTTGAACCACCGCTACTTAATGTGGGGGGCAATATACCAGAAAGTATAAAATGGTGATTGCCTTACAATCGGAAATTACTGTTGGTCAAGTTCCCGCTTTGCGAGATTCAAACGCTGGGATACGCCTGTCCGACATGTCAGCGACTGAGTCGTGCGTCATAGAGTTGGAGCCATTGCGCACCAAAGCATGGAGGCATGAGTTCGAACGAAAAGCTTAGCTGAAAGCTCGAGCCGGAGCTTCCGTCTCGTATAAATAGGGGGACTGATTGGTTTATCATTTAAAAGTCAGATGAGGCGCGCGTCAACTTTCAGCTATTTTTGGATGGCAGATTTGACGGCTGGTTTCTTGCGGTCTGCCATAAACATCCTCTGAGACTAATTCAAGAATCTCGATTGTTCTACAAGGTTGCGAGGGGCTTGTGCAAGCACCATGGAACTTTTGCCAAACTTTCTTGATTTTTTACGTTTGTATTTAAACAAGTGCGAATTAGCCACATCTTTGTGAACCTGTGTGATGTATGTTCTTATAACGCGGCTGGGTTTGAACAACGTCATAACTCCAGTTGAGTGGGTGACTGAATGTCCAAAGCCAGAAACAAAGATTTCTTTTCTTCCCCGTCTGTCCTTTTGGGCCGAGGAACTACCCTCCAAGCCAGACAAACAAAGAGGAACAGGAAGATTAATTAACTGAAAGTCAAGGGTGTACCTGACAAGATTAAGTGTTACGAGAATGAGACCAAGAATAATCGAAGAAAAGCGTTCTGCTAATAGTAACATGTTTCGAGGCGATCTCCTTAATCAATTCCAATATTGAACTAAGCTTAGCCATAGGTTATTCCAGATTGGACAAAGTCTTGCTCGCTCTCGGTCAATGTGCTTATGTTATTAATTTGGCTGGGGCCCAACATTGCAGGGTAGTGCAACCCAACTAACCAGTGTCAACCACTGACGTAGGGATGCCACTGTCATCACATGGAGGAAGAGCAGTTTCTCCTGAACTAGGAAATACAGTCATCACCTTTTTTTTTTCATTTGAGTCTGTTAGATAAAACATTTGGCTTCGCTCAAGCGCCCTCCCCACACGCGTCTTTATTTAGACTTCAACACGCTCCGAAAAGACACGGGATTCACACGCACCTACTGACAGATAATGTCACACTGGTGACGTTCAACTTATTAGTACTATCTACAAAATCTTATTGAACAGGAAGCTACTTTGCCGAGGTTTAGCCTCTATGGAAGTGGCAGAAACTCCTATCACAAACACAGCACAACGGGGCAGACCATCGGCAGAAGATTGAATCAGTAAGCCAACAAGCTGTACCATCATTATATGATTTCCCGTTATATTGGCAACCAAAGTCGCACCAAGTCTTGATTTATTCACTTTAACCGTCTTTACAATGGCTTTCACTGTTCAAGTTACGAAAGCTTTCGGTACCGTGGTTTTCCTCACTGTCGTACTTGCGCCTAGACGATGTCCAGTGACCATTTGGCACAACCGGTTAGTTGTACGAGGTTTACCATTTCGTTTTCAAGCTTGAGGAGAAAGTCCCATCTAGGATTGCACACATACAACCATATGCACATAATATACATGTTGGTTGTATGTTGAATCTATGAATCGCGACTAGCATATCCCTGTAATAGAGCGTGCTGATCTGTTAACGTTTTATTTAACAACGCAGCGGTTACAGAAATCCAATTTGACGAAGTTCCTTGACGAATGTGGCTGATGGTAGGAAATAACTACCTGCTTTTACAAGCTGAAATGGTTTTCAGATACAGTTGTAGCCAGTTTCCATACCTGATTGACAGTGATTTCTTAACCCAAGATCGGCCGTCCACTGCTCATGACAAAAGTAAATAGGCTTAGAGCAGTAGAACTCTAATAGCCTGGCTAAATTGTTATGAAATATGGGATAAGGGTCCAACTGCAGCCGATGTGCATTAAACAAAGAATCGCCCTTGTCGGGCAACCCGCTTGGTCGGCGTGATGACACGTGCAGTTCCAGCAGCTGAATGAAAGTCCAGATATCAATTAGATGGGCAAAGTAAAAGAACCATGGAGCATTGGGCGTCTGTCCAACTTGTTGTCTTTGCGGACGTGGAAGTGCCGTCGAGCGCCTTGAAAAACCATTTTCAGCTGCATTTCGTGACACTTTCATCAACTATTGCCTGCGTAAACAATCACCCATACCTACCTTATAGAAAGACTAAGGGCTGAATACTCACTTCCTTGAACAAAAAGACATCATCAAGTAAATTAGTAAGCGGGAACAAGGACGTATGGCTTTCTGGGCTGCATGTGTGGATCATGGAAAACCTGTTATTACCCCAGCAGCTTCCACAAGACGGCCAGAGCCCTTCAAGCAGGGATCCTGTCCACAATTCCAGTCTTTATTTACAAGATAGTAATTAGCACTAAAAAGAATAGCTGCGCGAGATTTGTGGTAGCTGCTGACAGTCAAAAGGATAAACAAACATTTGTAGTCAACCAATCTCGGCCATCCTGTATTAGGATGAGACTATGGCTATCCGTAGTTGAAGTCGCCGCGCTCGCCGTTTGCCTCGTTCGCGTTGGGTAGGTTAATCCCCCGCATTGCACGATTACACAGTATACTATATTATCCGTAAGATTTTCGTTGATCCATAAGGCAGCTTTTTTCCAGACGTCGCCGAGAGCGGAAGACCCTAGTCAGGACCCTTGACACATGTCGGACAACGGTCCAGACTAGGTAAAGCCACTGAACGAAGTGCCGGACCCATACCTGATGCACCGTGACGATTTGCGCGCGGTACACGCAACACCCCCCCCCCCCCCAGAAGGTTATGCTAAGCTTCCCCCCCTCAAAAGGACTCCAGTTTTGTCACACTGGTCGATAATTTCACGCACAAATTTTATTTGTGCCATTATTTGAGCCTCGGCTTTGAGTACGAAGTTTGAGACGGCGGTTTACAATTGTGCGCGAGTGCCAAGCACGCATGACTATGATGTGCCCTTAATTTCGACCTTCAACTTCATGCCGTCGACAGGCTTGGAGGTGACTAAATCGGTCTGCCGTAACAGTTAGCATGGAAACCCTAGAGCATCAAGCCTAAGTACTTACGGAGAAGAGTGTGGATTTCGTCTTGTAGTATCCCTTCTCATCAAGCTGGGGCTGTCCCTTTTCATCCAGGTCCAGCTCGCCCAGGCCCACCTTGACAAATTCAAAGCGCCTTGCGAGGCAAGCCAAGACAACTTTTGATTCCAAGTTTGCGAGTTCTGAGCCGGTGCAACGCCTTGGGCCTCTCTCATATGGTCTAAACGCACTCTCCGGGATATTGGCCGCCTCAGGACCGAGCCATCGCTCGGGTCTAAACTCGTCTCTAGTCTCACCGAAGATCTTGGGGTCGCGCTGAATGATATAGGCTCGTGGACTTAGACAAAGGCCATCGACTACAAGGGGCTGGCCATTGGGAAGAGTCAAGGTGTAGTTAGCTCCCTTAGGCGTCACGCGGGCGGTGGTGCCGGGCGGGTGCAGGCGCAAGGCCTCTTTGATGATTGCATCGGTGTCTGAAGTACATCATCTTATTAGCCCAGATTTCATCCCGAAATCAACAATCAAACTTACAAGGCAAGCGTGCTAACAGCTTTCCGGCTTCGTGGCCAGAGAGTTGATCAATCACGGATTTCGGGTTGGGGTCTGAGCCGAAAACTTCGTCAAGTTCTTCCTTCAGAGCCAGAGCTGAAGCGGGACGTCTATGGAGCTCATAGAAACACCACTGCAGCAGAATACTTGTTGTGTCGTGGCCGGCAAACAGGAAACCTCGGCAAGTATCACTGGTCTGTTGAAGAATCTCAGGCGTCAGTTGGTCGATGCCATGTAAACTCAAGGCCGCCACACTTCGAGAGGCCGTGACATCACCGGCTTTGAATGCCTTGTGCTGCCTGACTATCTCCTCCTTGAGAATCGTGTCGAGTTCCTTATCGAGACGTCTGATGGTTCGTTCGTTTTCGGTGAAGTATGTTCGAAGCCAGTGCTTTCCCTCTTGACGCTTAATGTAGGCATGTGACAATGCCCGATACGTTGTAAGCACCTTGCTCTGCTTGCCCGGAACTTGAGCATTAAGATCCATGTCAAAGGTCACAATGCCTGTGAAACGTCGAACGTACAAGGTAAGCGTGTGACGCAAATTCTATGTCAAATCTTGGCCAGAACTTACCAATAACATCGAAAGCCAGATTTGTAGTGTATTCGTCAATGTTGAATTCCTCACCGGAGGCAGCCTTTTGCTCCATCAGCTCAATGAAGAGCTCTGTCTTATCCAGAACAACCTTCACGAGACTAAGTAGGTGCTGCGGTTGCATGCCGGGGAGAATTCTCTTTCGCAATCCCTTCCATTCATCACCCTATCATACGTCTTACGATTAGCTATGCTGCCTCAGGAGAAAAGATAGATGGAGTCATTTACGTCGGTGGTAACAAGAGATCTGGCGCCAACCAAGGGAGCTAGATCCTGCATGGCAGGGTGCTTGGGGACACTGGTGCTAAACTGCTTCGTGGGCCTGGTCACTTGTTCAGCAACGTCATTGTTCAGAATGAACAAGATCATGAACTGCTGCATTGGTCGCCAGTCAACCAGGAGGACGGGCGGGAAGCCAAGCTTCTCCGCTTGTTCGTAAAGAAGTTCATCTGAGCAAGGTAGGTACGTTAGCCTTCTCCAAACACGGCGGTCGCTCATCTTGTGTTTTACAACTTACCAAAAGATCTACGGGGGTCACCTAAGGCGGCAGCCTTTTCAATCCATGGCCAATGTCCTCTCTTAGGGTCAGCCTCTTCGGGTTGCGGGAAATGCGAGAACAACTTGATGTCGAGGCCATCTGATTTCGACCTCTTCCATGTGAGGTAGAGGACTACAGCAAGCGGAAGCACTGCCAAGATCAAAAGCTTCCACTGAAAAAGCACACTCGTGTCGAGCTTGCTGAAAATGCTGAGCAGAGCCATCTTGCGACTGAGGGGAGCTGAAGAACACGCAAAAGTCGTGCGTCATTTTTGAAGAAGGCCAGCTGGTATATATTGGCCATATATTGGCCAGGCTGCCCCAATAACCCCTTGTGAACTCTCTTTGCTTCCACATTTTGCTTCCACATTATGCTTCTCGCAATGGACTGCGATGATCATATCCCGTCGGTCGGGAGATGCCCGCTCAGCTTTGGGTTCCAATTGGCGGAACGTCGAAACTTCTTACATTCAGTACTACATTATAGCAGGGTAGGGGGTAGTAGATGAATCGGTAAGGGGACAAATCCTCCCGCTTTCCGGCTGCCAGCGGGCCATTCAAAGCAATGCCAAGTCGCACTGTGGGTAAGTAATCTTTCTCGTGATGGAGGTCGTCGAATCAGGCGGGTTTTATCTAATCTGATGCATCTTATCTGATCCGATGTCACCTCCGATACTTCATACAAAAGCGGGACACAATAGACAATGTAACCAACCCCACCAGTGTAACCCCACGCAGACCAGCCTCCAAATCACTGTAGCAATTCATTACTGTGTTTGGCCAAGCCTCCGTTTTGCGACTGCACGTTCATGTGCTAGGTAGGGATAGAAAAAGTTTGTTGTCTTCAAATCCACTTTTGAGCTTCCCGAGTGTTTTGGTTGGCTCCCATTCTCTGCAGCTAGCAGTGACTACCGCAAGCAACAACTTGTATGCCGGCCCTGCTTATTTCAGTGCTGAGCTAACATCCGTGAGATTAGTATATAGTGCAGTTGAACCTGGCTTCACTGTCAAAATTCATCATATGAAACCCATCCCAAGTTATAGAAACTGAAGCCTACGGAAATGGCAGGAAATGGCTGGTAAAGCGGTATCCGTAATTGAAAGTTCTTCACTGGTAGACTTTGTGCGAAGACCACAATTGTAAGGTATTTATGGAGAAACTTGATAGGGTAGATTTCGCCTAGTTAGCAAGTGCCTTCTGAAGTTCAAAACAAGTACTATGTAGTATACTTGGGAGAAAGCCCCCGAAAGAAAAAAAAACGGCAGAAAGGATAACGGGCGCTATCAACTTCTCGACAATTGAGGGAGCATCAGCCATGTAAATACCCATAATTCAAGCATGTGTGGCTGCAAAATAGCCCGAATCAATTTGCTACGTTAAGTGAAATTCCGGCAGTTGTTATACGTCCCAGTCCTGTTCTGGAGGAGTTTCTTACTCAGTATAGGTTGCGCTTTGGATATGTTGGCGTCTTCTTATCATTATGGAAGCTCGCACGGAGGGTGCTGGGGCCCCTATATAAGCGGAACCAGTGACGATGTTGCCAAAGAGAAATGTTTGGGAAAACTTTGCGACTGTTTTGAAGTAAGTCCACCCATGCATAATATATTCCAGGACATTAAACCCTTAGCTGTTCGCTCAGAGTACACAAAGCTCTAAAAATCTAGACATGTATACTTCCGCTGACATTAACGAAGTGACTAAACCTCTTTTTCTTGTCATTCATGCATTTACATGTGTTAGTATACCCGGCTAATGACACAGCTATGTGTTTTTGAAAGTGAAGCTACATGTATGTCTATGGTGTATTTCGCTTGAAATGTCATAGATTGCGCGTTACAGAGTGGAAAGGCCAAGTGCATTTCCCAAGGTAACTGCAGTCATCTCTGGTTAGCTGATAACTAGTCTTCCGTGAGCTCTCAAGGCTCCTTGGATTTATAGTTCTCGTCACATTCTTTTCATTCCCTGCCTCCCCAGCACATGAGTCACATAACATCGGCATACGACAGAAGGCTGGAAAATTGATGATAACCCCGCAAGATGCCGTAGCGGAGCTCAAATCACAATCCTGGAAACCTTTTAATGACTTTTACGCTGGACAAAGAAGTACTAAGTTGTGGTGATGGCCTAATAAACAAAATCACCCTGGCGGTGTCCACCAAAACATGGAGCCAAATTAGAGAAACTGTCAACCTTAAAACAACGATAACGGTGGTTGAGATACTCTTACCACGTCACTATTCCGGAAAAGCATCTCATACTTGACAATCGTGATATAGCTTACATACATATTTAAACTCTTTAGATTTATATTTTGCTTATTAGTGGCTAGTGAATTCAGTAGACTCCTTTCGTCCAAATCCCAAATTTGCCATATCATTTTATGTCAGAACGTTGGAGGACTTGTAATTATGGAACTCGTTAGTTCCCAAAGAGGGAGTGAAACCCACCCAATGAGAGGGCAGCCTTTCGACCAATTAGAGTCTGAGGAGTAGGGGCACCAAGGCACGAGTTTCTCGGACGGGGTAAGAGAAGCCTTTCCTAACGGAATCCATGGATTACCTTCATAAAGAAGGAAAAGGCAAACCATTACGGAGTGTATCATCCCTAATGCTCCCCTCCGCTCCTAACCTACAAAAGACAGCCGCTGCCTGCTCGACCTGATCTGACCACTATTGGCATCCCCCTCGACATCACACTTATCCTCTCGCCCATTTCGCAATATTACCTACCCCCTTCTGTGAAACCCTTCTCTGTTCTCAGGTCTAGCGATTCTCGTGGCTGCATTGGATTCTGTGTCCCCGTTTCTCCACCTCGCGCGCAGGATTAGCTTGCCACACCAAAACGCCATGCCAGCCCCAACCCCAAGCTCCGAGGCCCTCAGCCTCTTGTGGAGGCTTCAGGGCCCATTGGAGGAGAGTATCTTTGTCGTGCAGAATTGGGACACTCGTAATCCGCCACGCGAACCCTACGCCACCAGGGATTCCGCGGGCAACCTCACCTGGCACGCTATCTCGCAGGCATCGCTCGCTGAACCTAAGATCAAGTCCATAAGCATACATGTCGATGTTTTGGAACGCTGGCAGCGGGAATGGATCGAGTGGCACGAGCGGCACGCTAGTCCCGAAGACGATCACTGTATCTTTGGCGAGCTGCCTGACGACGAGCTCTACAAGTCAGAGGGCGACGACGAAGAAGATGAAGACGACGATGACGATAGCGAGGGAGAGCTCCTACGCTGCTGCGACACTGAACGGCCAAAACGAGCACTGCCCCTTGGCATCAAGGCGTCTAATATGCGATACATCACGATCCACGACTACATCTCGACGCTGCACCCGTGGCTGATGGGCTTACGAGAGGACATCGCAAAGGCCGATAATTTATTAGGTGATAGGAAACCTGAGGAGTATGAAAATCTAGTGGTGGATATTAGCAACCCTCACTGTCTGACGGTTATGGATGACAAACGGTTTCTCGGGACTAGGTATACAGGTGCTCCAGTTCCCATAGACACGAGCCAAGAGTACATGGACTGGTTCAACAAGGTGTTGGTCCGTGACAGACCTAATTGGGGTACCCCGATTTCAAGACCATAAAGAGCCGTACGTATGCAGATGGCCTTCTGTACAAACCTACGACATATATAGCGTATAGAAGTAGTTATACAGAAATGGGAGAAAGAGACCACCCGCATTCTGTTGACACATAACGCTCACGTTTTGGGGAGCACTCGTAAAGCGACGCCTCAGCAATATTTACAAGCCCCCGGTGGGCAGTACCCGTGGCTGCATGTAAACTCGTAGAGGTCGACGTAGTAGCCGTGGTCCTCGCCCCCGGCGACGTTGTCATCCGGGCAGCCGTGTTGGCCGGTCAGCTCTGGAACAGCTGCGGGCTCGGCAGCGGGCCCTGAGCACACGCACACGCCAGCGGGACAGTGATTGAAAACACAACTGTACGAACAGAGGCCCTTCAAGTTGTCTGAGATGCCTTGGGCGTTCGAGCCGGCTGTGCAGGCCGGTAAAATAGGTGCCGTGGAGGACAAGGGACCAGCCGTTAAGACGGATGCGGCTGTGGCCGAGGCGGACGGGTGAGAAGTGGCTGTGCTCGACACTGTAAACGGCTCGGTTGCTAGCGGGAAGGAAATTGGCAGACAGACTTTCAGCTTGTCTAGTTCACTAGTATAATCACATTTGTCCATTTTGTTTTCAACTTGATGGAAACACCACGTGATTTAATACCGAACTATTTGTTAGAATATGGCCACAGACTTCCAGTGGCTTACCAATCATAAGTTCAATTAGGATCGAACGGAAGTTCGGCACAGGTTGTAGAAACGTCGAATTCTGGGTATTTCAAGCCGCCAATCGAATGCTCGGGATTAAGTTTTGGCTTCAGTTTGAGAGAGTCTAGAATTCAAGCAGAATGCGTTGGAGACTTCGAGAAGACAAACTGTGTTCTGGACTGCAGAGAAGCACGTGGCCTTCGATCTAGAGGACAAAGTTTTTCCACGCAGCCTTTTCATAGAACGTGATGCGCACGTGGTTCTTCATCAGTACAAAGAAGCTCAGACGCTGACTATTGGAGCTTTGTCACCCCTAGATGGCAGACTGTAATTTTGCGCCAACATACTGGAACACATGTCTTGTTGCTGGATTCCCAACACGACTGTTGAAAGAAATTTGAGACCGTCTGTGTCAACTTGTGTAATATAAGGTATCTGTCAAGATTCTTAATCTTTCGTGGGTATTTTCGATCACCATTAGCTTCTCCAGCCACGTGTATACATGCCCGCGCGAGGTATGTCTCGCAGCCCTAGACATGCCAAGTGAGTTTTGCTCGAAGCTGGCCAGCGGCAATGTTGGCCGCTTATTGAATCGCGAGTCGAGATCGAACATGGCTATTAGCTAAATGAATCACATTACCCGTAGAGATCTGGCAGTCTCTATTTAGTAGTGAAACGGTACGTAGTCAGGCGATTAGGTTAAACCTACACCAAGACCATCGCATAAATGAGAGTCATGGGACTCAGACTGTCATGCTGCGAGCGTGGCGTACCTTGATTAGAGAGACTACCTTTCTTTCAGCATCGGAGAAATACTCAATCAGTAATTCTCAACCGATTTAAATGGAAAAGTCATGGATGCTGAACAAGATATGCTGACTCAATGGTTTTTCACTGCACCTGAAGCAGAAAGATATTTTAGTTAACAAGAATGGTATTTTTGAGCAATTGATCTTTTTCCGAGCATGGGAATGAATATTTGTTGCCATAATGTTCCATCTGGGGAGGTGTGGAGGAAGATTCGTGGGAAGAAGCTGAGTTAACTTTGATGCTATCGTTAGGTAGCTTCTTTAAAAAAGAACTGTCGCACCCCTTTCTGCTTCATGAATCAGGGCGGGCTATTACCTAAGGAAGAGAACTTGATTCAGTAGTTAACATGACACTGCTTTTGTGAAAGTCAACCACACTTCTCGGTTCTCTGTTTGATTGGATGGCGTAAACGTTCGGAAATTGATTAGAAGCCTACATTTAGAATTTTCACGACTTATTTTCCCTCCAATTCCGGAGTCCGAGAAAAAGTCCTGAGAATTGTAGCGAGTCCTACTTTGCAAGCGTCGAATTATACTTTCGGAATTCTCCACCACATATGGAGATGCGCAGATTCTGTCCAACAAGTGCTCGAGTCAGCTGTGCGATGGACAACTCCGCTGAAATAATACCAGAGTTAAAGATCCTGAATACAATCAATAAATTAGAAGTTTGAGCTTGCATTTACGAAGACCTCGTTGTCACTTTCAGAGTTGTGGATTGCAAGTATCAAGGACGTCGCCTGCGCACTGCTGACGGGAGATCCAACTCAACGGCATTACCGGCAACACTGTCTACGAAATGACTCAGTAATGTTGCTCTTCGAGAATTGAACAATTCGATGTTGGTGTTGCTACGGAAGAGTTGGTCCAGCTCACTCCTCGACCTTCAGAGATCTCACCTCGTAGAACCATTATAAATTGTGTGTCGGACCAGTTACCCCTTTTGGGATCGTAGTAACTCGGTGCTGCATTGCCATTTGAAAAACGAAGCAGAGATTTGATGACCAAGCCAATGCCTGGCTGACCAAACCCATGAAACTAGGCCCAAAACACAAAGAATGCGATCCCAATTGTCCGGGGTTTCCTGTAACAATGCGAACGGATCTTGTATCCCCGTAGAATATCCCCGTCGATAGTCTGTGGGAGACGGCAAGCTCGGGCACCCGTGGTGGCTCTCTGTGGAGCCAGATGTTCTCGGGTTTATGCGATGTCTCGACCCGCACTGGACGCTACCAAATGAACTCAGCAAAAGACACAATGTGTCTTCAGTTGTCTGGTCGGAGCCCACTCCGGTCGATTTCGACGTCACAAGAATTACCAAGTCTCATGTATGTTGATTGCGCACAAATTGTTCGTCCAAAGGCTGAATATGGGATATTTTTAACTTCATCTTGGCTCGGATTTTGACGTTGGTTAACCGCTAACTGTCTTTGAATATAATCACCTCAAAATAGCTGAGATCTTCATTTCCTACCGGATAGTATATTGCTTTTTGGAGATGACGAATCAAGTCCTGTACGGAAGGTTCTCCGAAACTTCGAACTCATGGGTCTTCCTAGATCCGCCTCCGTAGTGTGAGATTCGTCTCATGTTGACTGCGATCTGGTTCGGTTCCAGTTGCTCTTGATCGCTCATGTTCTTCACACCCATGCCGGGATCAACCAATAGAATGCATCTCAAAACTCTTAGCATAAACGAACGAATACTAGGAACCACGAAATGATATGCCAGTCCAAAAACTCATGGTCGCTGCCTGTTGTTCTTCTTGGGAAGGGAACAATTGTGCGGATCCATGTGAAAAGCATATTCTTAAGGAGCACCTTTTTCCAATGCCCAGGTTTTGGTTTCACGATTGGCTGGTGAACAGCGACACCTTGGTAACGCAACCGATGGGTGGCTGTGAATTACTCGACGACTTATTGCGCGAGTAGTGCCCGCTATATCCGGCACATATTGCGCCTCACTCTTTCTTCCTGTTCGGGAATACATCAAACTGTGGGTTGACACGATATTGTGAAGGTCATTGCCTTGCAGTCTTGTTCTAAAGTTCTTGCTCGATCCATCCTCCATCGTGTCAAGAGTCCAAAAGTGGCGGGCTGGTCATGTCCTAATGTAAAAATGTGTGATTGAAGCTAGTAAAAGCGAAGTTCGGCGCAATTTGAAACCGAAATCTGATCTGTAGCCCATAACCGTCATCTTATTACTTGTTCAAATAAAACTTTATGATTGGCTGGTCTTCATTAACACTAAAGTGGCCGGCTCTTTAAGGTTTACCAGCATAGCCCCAGGAGTGAAGGCACCGCAATAGAACTCAATAGTTCAACAGATTGCAGGGCCAATCAATTCTCTAGGTGAAACGGATGCTGGAAACAACTTCAATCCTACGTGTTCTAGTAGCTGAATGAGTGATTAACTACTAGAGAATAGGTTTAGGATATCATATGCAGGTTACCAATCGTTAATATGTGTTGGGAGCATAATGAACATGGTCTGTAGGGGGTGCTAGATTCCGTGCGTCAATCTTCGAACGGAATAGACGGGTATTCTAAAGTAGTATTTGTAATAGCCTTGATGGTCCAGCGCTCTCCATCAGCGGCTACAATTCTAAATAAGGAAAGCTCGTCATCGAGATTCATGGAATAGATCGCGGTAATTCGGCTCTCACGAATCATAACCTTGTAACCTGCGCGCACTTGGCAACCCCCACGAAAAATGACTCAGGGTTTGCCTGGGGAAAGATGCCGAATAGTACTAGCAGCGGCAAGTTCTATGCAGAGACCCAGACCTGGATGTACTCGAACATCGCACCCCCGTTAACGTCGATTTGGAAAATGACTCAATTTCCCGTTGTGCTCTTCGCGCCCGCCAATATCGTTAAACCGGTCTCTTGGTATTCATGGCGAAACTCGGCGACTTTTTTCCGACTGGCCCCGTGTCACATCGCTTCTCATAGTTCGTATAAAATGGAGCACAATCTTGTGGCTACGATTAGGTATAAAAGTTTAATTACAACAGGGGCCGCCTCTTTGGTGCCGACTTAATTGACCACAGCCTTCGCCGCTACGCCCGTGGACCCAGAGTATCAGGGTCTCTCAACGTTGCAAATCAAGGGTACCTATTTGTTACATAATACCTGCTAGGAGTATCAACCCATGTCACTTTGAAGACTCGGCAACCGAAGCTACGACCACTCGTTGTCCCTGAGCATTAAGTCGTTGATCAGTCTCCTGAATCGCCAGTACGGCTTCATTGGACTTCTTTTCAGATCGTTTTTCTTTATCATAGCTAGAACCCCAGTTAGATGTGTTTGAGAGAACTCAGTGCCTCTGACACATGGTTATGTGCTTTGCCTGGATCGCTCCGACCCTGAGGCAGTCTCTAATGCCAAAGAGCTGTGTCCATGCAAATGCAACAGGATATGATGCAATTGATGCTCTCTTAACTTGACTCGTCCCCCGTTACAATGCAGTGGGTCTTTGTAAACTTCCTCAACACCGTTCCGTTCTCGTATGCCTACCGCGCGTTGAGGTCCTGTCCCTGACCCAACGAAACATTGTCTCTGCCAAGCATGTCCAACATCGGCCTTTCTTCCTTAAAGAACATCTTCAGTCTGCCTTTACAGGCCTAAAATCATGCTAAGACATAAAACACCGCCTCTTGGAACAGCATATCATCAGTAATTTAACTTTGAGCATAACATATTGAACAATACCTCGTCAGTCCTGAGGAAACTCAAAGCCAAGTCCGAAGACCCTGAGACAATGGCACTGAATCAATATCATGTGAACCGTAACTCAAAGCCACTCGGCGTCCATAACGGTGATTGCCAAAATATGTCTTAGCCGGGTATAAAGAGCTAGATGGCCGTGGGTGGAACGACTCGAGCCAGATCACAGCACTACAAATCAACAATTTCTTGAATCTCTACCCTTTTCCAAAAGAGTGCGCAAGGACATTCTTACGGTCCCAGACACCAAAGATGTCGTCTATCTCAAAGTCCATTAGCATGCTGGCCCGCCATGGGGGCCGGAAGCGAGCTGCCATTACTCAGTCTCGGACCTTGGCAACTGTCTCGGACCACAATCTTGCCCAGATGGCAGCCACAATGCCCCCAGGTTACAAGGCGAAGGTTGCTCAGCTGGAGACATTCACACTGCCAGACCGTGTCACCGGTAGCAAAGGTGACATCGCAATGGGAAAGGCGCTCGTCGACGCCTGGCGCCGTGACGGTATCCTTCAGGTTTCCATGAACGACAAGCAGCAAGCCATTTTCAACGAGGCTACTGCCTCCAGCAAGGCATTCTTCGCAAAGCCTCCCGCAGAAAAGGCGGCTTGTGTTGATTCCCAAAGCTATTCCGGTTACATCGCTTCCGGTGAAGAGATCACCGATGGCATTGCCGATTACTCTGAGATTTTCACAGTTACCAAAGACCTGGACCTTTCTGAGCCACGTGTCCGTGCAAAGTGGCCCTGTCATGGCCCGGCACCCTGGCCCGACTATGAAATGAAGCAACCCATGACTACTTACATGGATTACCTCGGCGAGAGTGGAGAGAAGTTGCTCCAACTTGCTGAACTCGGACTTCAGGTCCCTGCTGGATCTCTCACGAACCTCACCGCAGACGGCTGGCATCACATGCGTATTCTGAGGTGAGTGACTTAACCTTTTTCTCCCTAAGGAATACTTTGCTGACGAGTCACTAGATTTCCTCCCACCCATAACACCAACGGCAAGGGTAAGGAAGGCCGTGGTATTGGTTCCCACACAGACTACGGTCTTCTTGTAATCGCCGCTCAAGACGATGTTGGTGGTATGTTTATAAATCATAAACGGGATCTCAACCTCAATCTAATGTGTTCAACAGGTCTCTTCATCCGCCCTCCCTATGATGGCGAACATTATGCCAACTGGGAGAAGAGCGCAGCTGGCATGAAAGAGGATGACGAGGGCTGGCATTACGTCCCTCCTGTTCCCAACGTCTTCACCGTATTCCCAGGTGATATCATGCAGTACATCACCAATTCCTATCTGCCCTCCACACCCCACAAGGTTGGGCTGAACACACGCGATCGCTTCGCCTTCGCCTACTTCCATGAGCCCAGCTTCCAGGCTGTTGCCAAGCCCCTTCCCGGCTACGATGTGGGACAATCCCCAAAGGAGGGAATCCACTACGGCACCCACTTTACCAACATGTTTCTGAGAAACTACCCCGACAGAATTACCACCAAGAGAATGATGGCCGAGAACCGTCTTTCTAAGCTAGAACAGAAGGAGCTTCGCACCCTGCCGCCCAAAGGTCAGAGCACGGTTAACTATTCCCCTAGCGTTGGGTACCAGCCCCAGCAGCAGGCTTCTTTGTAAACATTTGAATTTTTCCAGCGAAAATTGGCTTGAAACAGGTTGGGAAAAAGCGCGTCGATAGCAGACAAAGATGGAAATACCAGATTGGATCATGAACTCACACAGGATTTTTTTTACACATAAATAACAAAAGCTACACATTAAGTCAGTTGACATGCGCAAGTGAGAATTGCAACTCCCATCATGACTCCGATCATACACATGCAAGGAGTGTGACTGTAGGGGTTGTTTAAAGAACATAGTTTGAGGTTCGAAGCTTGTGATCACATTGATTGGTCGGTACAATTAAGCGGGGTCCTTCCACTTGAAACTGGGAACTCTAGGATGGCCTAAATCTCCCCAGACTGTGTGAATATTTTGGAGTTGCGACTGAACTGGATTACCTTTCTCCACACTCAACAAATAGGCCCACGCAACCACACCAAATCTCTCCCTGGCTCTTCCTTGACAACCCACACCACTGAACAAAACAATGGCGACAGCAGCCATCCGATTTGTCGCAGGTACTAAGAAGGCTCCCCTCGGCACATTGTACCTACAGTGCCATGTTAAGCCGGGAGCCTCCCGTGTTCGGGAGGGTGTTACGGCTGTGACTGACGGGACTGTCGAGCTGTGTGTCACTGCGCAGGCACGTGAAGGGGAGGCGAACAAAGCTGTTGTGAAGCTCCTGAGCGAGGTGACACAACTTAATTTATCATTGCATTTGTATCTTCGCTAACGTAGGTTAATCTAGGTTTTGGGCCTTCCAAAGTCAGACCTGGCCATCACTCAAGGACTGAAGTCTAGGGACAAAACAGTTGCTGTGAACAATGTCAAGGATGGCGAAAAATTCACAGAAACTATCAGGGAGAAACTTTTTGAGGCAGTTAAAAATCAGTAAAGACTTCAGAATGAATTGATGCGTGGTTGGCATGCAAGCATTTCCCAATGGTCGATGATCGTTGTTCTACGTTTGCGTATTGTTACACATAATGCGTATTATATTTGCCCATGGCAGGCCCAAGTCGTCTGAAGCCTCAATGCTACGCTACCTTGTGGAAGTTCTGCCTTGTGTGGTGTGCAGGCTGGCTGCAGAGAGAAACCAGCTCTCCTGTTAAGCGACCAGCATCGTTATCAAGCATAATTCTTAGAGACACCTAATTTGAGGATTTGGGACGTTTAGCATCAACAGCGATTTTTCACTTTCCACTCTGCAAGTGCTTCTCTACATAGGGCATCAATGGAGCAGACCATATGCTGAAGAGATTGCCTTGGTATCATCTACTCGCCACCGTATTGCGGTTCGCGGTGCTTAGCGAACATATCTGCCGGCAACATATGAAGCGGGAGAATGATACGCCTGTTGCATTTAAGCATGCAGTCATCAGATAACAAGGTACAAGTTATAACGAAATGAGGAAAGGAACCAAACGTCCTCTTCTTGATTAAAGACAGAACTGAGAAACAAGAAAGAACTACCCCTCTGGAGAGTGTTCCGATTCCAGCAGCAATCAGCAATAGCCGCCGGTTGATATGCAGTCAGCGTACCACTTCGAGCTTGGCATGCTTGGCCATGCTAACCCCCGCATATGACCTCTACTATCTGTTCGTTGATGCAACTGTGACAGCGGAAACGATCGGCGTCAGTTGCAGATGTAACAAGCTACTCCTACGCTGCAAATTCCTAACCAGAATATCAGAAGCCAATGATTTAGCATATATATCGCCATATTGCACATTATCGTCCTGTAACGTATAATTATCCTTCAGCCACAAGAATGACATTTGCCTCTATTCTCTGACAGAGCATGGTTTAATTTGATTCGTAGTTTCACCTCTTTTCGAATTTTGATTGCCACGGTCCCAATGGCTTTTGTTGTTAATGAAATATGGCAATCCTGGAAATCTCTCTCAATCAGTGAGCAGACACACACGGTGATGTTCATTCTGCTGGCCCCGGTTACTAGCTGCTTTATATGGTTTTTCGTTTCATGGCAAACCTCACCGTTGAAGAAATATCCTGGGCCGTTCCTCGCAGGCAAGTCCCGAGTTCCCTTCTTTCAGTCGCTTTTATTATTCGCTGTGTGCCATAGCAGGAGCAAGAATGTGACTGACAGATTGCGACAGGATGGACAAACCTTTGGCGGCTATGGCAGGTTATCGGAGCCGATTATGCTCCAAAGATGAAGAGGCTGCATGAGAAATATGGACCTATTGTGCGCTTAGGTCCTAATCTTCTAGACATCGATATGCCTGAACTGATAAAGGTCATATACAGCACTGATGGCAAGTGGACAAAGGTAAGCCTTTGTTCTGGGAGAATGACATTCATCAGCAGTCTGCTAATAACACTTATAGTCTGACTTCTATAAGAACAGCAGCTCCATTGTTGATGGAAAGATCACATACCATATGTTTTCCGAAACAAACAACGTCGAACATGCTCGTTTGAAGAGACCTGTCGTGCGACATTATTCAGTGCCTAGCGTCCTGGCTATGGAATCACATATGGATAAGATTATTGACGACTTGTGTGCCCATTTACAGAAGCGATTCACAGACACTGGCGAGTCGTGCGAGCTTGGCAACTGGCTTGCTTTTTGTAGGTACATAGATGTTCAGTATGACCGCCAATGTGACTAACACGGTGACTTGTAGACGCTTGGGACTTCCTCGGTGTTGTCACATTTAGCAAAAAGTTCGGATACATGGATGAGGGCCGCGACTTCGACGGCACGCTTGCCATTGGAGACCAATCAATCGACTATCTCGGCCTGTGTGGACAAATGCCCTGGATAGACTATTGGTTGGATAAGAACCCAGTTTATCCCCTTGGTCCTCCCAATCTCTCCAATGTCACGAGAATCGCCGTGGAAAACCTTACAGATCGACTTAGCGGCAAGGACATGAACTTCAAGCCTGAGAAGCCGGATTTCCTTCAGTACTTCATCGACTCAAAGACGACACATCCTGAAATAGTGGATGAAAGCACAATAATTGGCTACCTCCTTCTGAACTGTAAGCAAATTTGTCATGCCAATCGAATAGATGATCACAGGTTCTAACACCAAAAACAGTGATTGCCGGCGCGGATACAACTGCTATCACAATGCGTGCCCTCTTTTATTACTGTCTTAAGAACCGCCGTATTTGGGAGCGCCTTGAGGAAGAAGTTGTTGCCAGTGTACCGGCCGATAGACCAGCTCCTCACGCTACCGCCCGCGCTCTTCCTTACCTTGAAGCTGTATGCCGGGAGACGATGCGGTATCATCCAGCAGTTTCCATGACTATGGAACGTATCGTCCCGAAAGAAGGTCTTATCCTCCCAGATGGGTCCCTTGTCCCTGGTGGCTCACTTGTCGGCATGAACCCCTATATCGTTGGGCGTAACAAAGACGTTTACGGCGTTGATGCAGAAGAATACCGTCCCGAGCGTTGGCTTCAGCAAGACGATGAAGACGATGAGGCGTATAAGCTGCGCATGAGACAGTGGAACGCAGCTGACATCACCTTTGGTGGCGGCTCGCGGATCTGTCTTGGCCGTAACTTGAGTCTGATGGAGATTTACAAGACCGTTCCGTCGCTGATATCAAGGTTCGAATTTGAGCTTGTTGATCCACATGAGACGTGGTGGACAAGTTCGCGCTGGTTCTATCGTACTAAGGGTGTTGTTTGCAAGTTGAAGCGGAGAGTGGCAAAGGCTTGAGAATACACATAATCTCTAGTAATCACGTTGCTGCCTCTTCAGAGTGCCAACAGAGAGCAAATCGTAAACATCACAAGAAGCATGTCTAAAACATGATTCGGCAGGCCTTCATAATATCTCAATATGAATTCCTATTAAGTTCAGACTAATAATAACCTAGTTTCTGGCAGTGAAAGTGCCGTTGGTGCATTCGAATCCCAACTTGGGGTTGAGATCTGGCATCGCCTTCATACAGATAACCTTGGCGGCGCTCTTGTTCTGCGGTTGAAGCTTGATGTCCTTGGTCACGAAATTCTTGCACGACTTCTCGGTGTTGCATTCAATAATAACAGCTTCCGTATGCGATAGGTTGGGAAGACCGGAATTGTACCAGCAAGGCTATCGAAATGTCAACAAAGCTCTCGCACACAACGCTCAGAGGTTTATGGGGTGACTTACGTCTGTAGTGCATGAGCCGTCACCAGGGTTGAAGGTGTTAATGCTGCCAGAAAAGTGCTCCCAGGTGAAGTCCTCCATCATGACAGAGGAGTTGTTTGGGCGATCCCCACCGGCACTTGCCTGGTTGAAGTATGTCTGGGTCACAAAGATGGGGAATGTGACATTCTCGACTCGAATGTTGCTCCAGGTGACGTTCTTGACCAGGCCCTGCGTTTTACCTTGTTAGACGAGCGCAATAATTAAACATTCAATAGGTCTTACCTGTCCTCCAATCCAGCTCTTGAAGCGAGAAGCATAAAGGCCTCCTTGAACAGTTACATCCTCGAAGCGGATGTTCTGCACATCAGCCGGAGAAGCAGGCTTCGATCCGAGTGAGCCAACGCTCATGCCATGAGTCTCGAAGCCAATGGTCGCGTGCTTGAAGAGAACATTGTGAGCTCCGTCATTGATGGCAATGGCGTCATCACCGTTGAAGATGTTACTGTTCGTGATGGTTACATCAGTGGCGCCAACGTCGAAGCCGTCGGTGTTGAAGGGGAATTTGCTGCTGGAAGATCGAGCGTCGATAACGGTGTCTGAAATGGTAATGTTCTTTCCCTTGATAGAGAAGTTCCAAGCAATGGGTTTCAATGACTTCATATACTTCATAACGCCGTTGTTGACGTTGAATTGCATGAGATGAGGGCGGTTGGGTGTACCAGCCTCGCCAGGCTTGTTGGCATCCCACCAAGCTTGTCCGTACGACTTGATCCATCCGGCATGAGGCTATTGGTAAAACATTAGCAAAGTGTGTAGCCTTAATTTCGGATTCGAACAATTACATCAGATGAGCCGATCCACTGCACGTTAGTGCCCCCGATCTGGAACCATGTGAGCGAACCACCCTTCGCCTCAACGAGCTTCTGCACGGCGGGGATGTCTTGAGGCAGGGTCAGATTTCCCTTCACGGTGATGACCACATTGTTCAGCTTGGCAACGAGAGGCTCGTAAATCTTATACTCGGCACCCTCGGAGAAGACGATCTCAGCGTCGTTGGCGCACTTCTGAAAGGCCTCGGCAATGACTGGCGAGTCTGACAAGGAACCTTTAGACGGTACGATAATGCATCTGTTGGCCTTTGCGGTATCCGCAACCGCGGGAGACACAAGGCAAACTGCCAATGACAATAGATGGCGATACAACATGGCAGCGACCGACAGATCAGATCAGATCAGAACAAAGAAGCGACGAACGGTGATGTTAGGATCGCCGGGGACCGAGACCTGGAGCCAAGCCGGGCATTATAAACGCCATGAAGCTTGGCCGATCTAAGCTTCATGGTGAGGGGTGTGGATGTTACACCTGGGGCAGCAGCCTATCTGATTGTGTTTAGTGATTTCAGTTACCAAGGATGGTATGGGTTGCGGAAATGAGGTTCGGTAACTTTAAGCGTAAGGAGAGATCGTTGCTTGAAGAGGCTCTAGGGCGGTCTGGAGTGGAGAAGTTGAAACCAGTAAAGAAACGAATGCGAGTTCGGATGATTCCGTTTGAGAATGGTTGATGGAAATTCTTTCTCCGTTTCTAATAGAAAATAGGCCCCATATCGACTTAAATGACACGTGCGTTTGTAGCCCCCTCGAAAAATGGTGCTAGACTAGGATAACGGTCGGATATCCGGCACGCTACATGTGGGTGGCAGGCCTCGCCGGCCCGTCACGTGGGCTGACGGCCGCCACCACTGGTCTTAGCCAGCCTCCACAGCCCTCTAGCCAGTTAGTTAGTTCTTCCAACCAACAACACCACTTTTCCCATTCTGAGCGTTCTGTGCCGGTTCTCGCCCATAGGTTATGAGCCTAGCGTTATTCTTTCGGAATAACGTCGTTTTACCTATTATTCTACTCGTCTGTTAATTTTCTATTGATTCATGAATTTTTGCGATTTTATTTGCTTTATTTACCCTTCTGTGCGATTTTCTCGCTTTCTTTCCTCTTCGCTGACGAATTTCACTTTCTGACGCGATATTAGCTGCCTAGCGCGCACGAATATTACATAGCATGCAACCGACTATTATAACCTACTGGTTTTTACAAATACTACGGAATTCTATTATAATAACAGACTTTTTAATTATAACTATACTATAACTATAACTATACTTTTACTTCGATTTCCTTGTTTTTATAAGAATTTAACTATTTTAGCTTCGGTTTTTTAAACTAGCTTATTAGTTTCTTATATCTTTTATAAGTATTTATTCTTCCTTTCGATTTACTATATTTCTATAGTTAGATCTTATAATTCTACTTATTTCTTACTGGGGAACGGCGGGCAAGCCGCCTGTTGAAGTAAGCCTCCCGTTAGGAAGACGAGCTAGTAATCGGGTTAATGTTTCACCGGTCCAGGATTAGTAATCCTACCAAGACGACTCCATGTTCATGCATAATTACGGGTGATCACGGCGCTTAACTATCAGATCCTTTCCCCTCACCTTAGACAATTCTGGGTTTTCTTGATATTGCGCTTCAAGTTATGGCTCAACAAGCTCTTATCAACTTGCCAGCTGAACTGATAACCGAAATCTTTTATCATCTATTATCACCAGACCCTAAGCACTTGCGGGACTATCAGAACTTCCGGGAAACATGCAAAACTATAGCTGAGGCAACTTCTTCAGCTTTCAAAGCACGCTTCTTCCGCATTCGCTACGTAATGCTAGAGAAGGAAAGCCTATTGAATTTTGTGAACATTTCACGCCACCATATTCTGAGTCAAGCGGTTGAAGTTGTCGAGCTCTGCGTTGATCATCTCATCCAACCCAAAGACTACATGAGCCACGAAGAACTAGAGATTTGTGGACTCAAAGACGAGTATGATTTCTTCCGAGTTCGGAATGGCGAAGTTGTCTTACTGGGCGACGATAGTTGGGAGCAAATAATCCAAACCTATAAGGATGGATGGCAGGAGCAAACGGAATTCTTCTCCCAAAGGCAACATATGAGTTATTTAGCGATAGCTCTCACTAACCTCAAAAACTGCAAAGCTATTGGGATATCGGATCATACCCGACCATGGGGCGCCTTTAAGCTTGGGCGACGTATTGGCGTACTTCCAAATAGGTTTATTTCTGATTTCTTACCTAATAGCATGGTTCATGCCTTAGTAGTAATCAGAACACTGTTTTTCGCACTTATTAAGAGCCGCCTTCCCATAGAGGAGATATATATCGAGTTTGGAGATATGATGGAAGGTTGTACGTCTGTTAACGTCCCACACCCACTTCTGGGCACCCCCCACATTTGGGCACCCCATTTACACCAAAAACGCCGTTTTTCGAAATTCTATATTAAACTAACTACTATACTTACTAAGAAAAGAAAATATATAAACTATGTTAAGTATAATTATAGCCATCTAATTTTTTATAAAGGTTTAAATATAATAATAGTTATAATATAGAAGTTTAAAACTAAAAGCTTTAAAATGTTAGTAGATACTAGTAACTTACTAGTATTCCTTAACATTAGAAAAATATATTTTCGCTTATATATACTTATTTAAAAAATCTAGGAAATTAATATTTATACTTATTAAAAGTATATAATTATATCTAAAAGAGATTTAAAAGTATTACTTTAGTAAATATAGTATAATTAAGGGTTAAAATTCTATAATAGAAACTTTTCTTAAGGGAAATTTTAAAATATTATTCTAAGCTTAAAGAATTTTTTACTAAGTATAAGAATATATAAATCTACTATATCTTACTTAAAAATTCTAATCATATTAGTTAAATATCTCTACCTATTTTATATATTAAGATATAGGCTAGGTAAATTAGTATTATAAATGTTAAACCTTGAATTTATAATACTTATTATCAATAATACTAGTATATAGCTACTTAAGTATTATAATTAAGTCTTAATCTATTTAACATATATTTATTCTCTTTAATAAGTAAAGTATTTAGTTTAATATAGAATTTCGAAAAACGGCGTTTTTGGTGTAAATGGGGTGCCCAAATGTGGGGGGTGCCCAGAAGTGGGTGTGGGACGTTATTCCACGGATGCTATCGCTCCCAAGCAGTCTCGCAAAAGCCGTAAAATCCGAAATCACGACCATCACAAAGCTCAGTCTTGTTATCAATCCTAAGGATAGCGATAATCATTTCAGCCAAGAAATTAGAAAATTCTTTGCAGAGAATGACCCAGTACAGGAAGAAAAATATGATTGGCAATCAGACTTTCATAGCTTCTCTAGCCTTTTTCCAGCGCTCACCGATATTACTTTATTCTTCAACTATTGCGAAGAGAAGCAACAATTTCCAGGACTTTCAGAAAGCCTCTATATTCCTCTTCTTCAAAGGTTATGCCTTGAGTATCTAGACTGCACGAGAGACGAACTCCTGACGCTCTTACGGCGACATCAAAATACACTTCGAAGACTTACTCTCGAAAATGTTAAAATTACTACCCAAGGTCTAGACGCTTGGTCTTTTCTCATACAAACTCTTCAGAACGAATTTAGATTAGATGAGTTGGAAATAAGAGGGTGTGGTATTGACGATTGCGATTTTAATATAGATTTTGATCTCCCTGATCGACTTTCTGCACATACCAGCGAGGAAATGAATTTACTACAAAAGGAAATACTTCAGGTTGAAGAAGAAGAAAGACTTAAAGGGATCCAAGCATAGATAGCGATCTTCTTAGTATTGAATTTTGATATGCCTCATGTTTTCCAACGCAGACTATTTCCTCCCACGCAAACTGCCCCGTTTAGGCCGCTTCGTTGGACTCGCCCCATCACTGCTGTCTTCAATAGTCTCTACCTCTCCGGATCGCTTTATATTAATAGGCGCGACGTCGCGGAGGCCGTTAACAGAAAACGGATCATCATTATCGACAATGGCGTCCGAGGCTTGTGAACCTAAGCATATTAGCTTTCAGAATAATAAAGTAGAATCGTCAAGCTTACCATTATTAAACAGAGGCCCAGGCACTTTCGCGTCGGCAGACATCTGTGCGAGAGGATCGAACTTGAATTTTCCCTTCGTACGTTCAGTCATATCTCCTTTTGACGGCGTAGAAAACGGATCGCGCGAGGCTGCGGTCTGCCTAGGCTCCCCAGCAGCCCAGTCAACTTTGATAATCTCGATGAGTGGGACAAACTCAAGGGGGTTATAAGGATAATCAGAGGTAAAGACGGTATTCTTGTTGCAGAAACCATGGAAATAGCCAGTAATATAGGCTTTTTTTCCATGCTTGCGAAATGGTGTTGTCTCGACGCGGTAATCCTCGCACTTCTTCTTCATATGTGCTTTGCATTTGGGAAGCATCGCGTAAACGTAGTTAGCATACCATCCAGTTTTGGGGGTATAAGCAGCCTCTGTAGAAGTAAATCTAGACCACACCCTGAAGACGGCTGACGAGTTCCTGGTTATTTCATCGAGACCAACGGAGGGATCATCGGCAAGGGGGAACTTTTGGGTATCGACAAACCCGTTGAAAGTTACGAACGGAGGAGTTATCGGGAAACGAGGAGATAAGTCGGCGCAGGTACGGTCAGAAATACTAAGAGGGAGCTTTAGGATAAGTATTCTAATGCCACGGATGAAGAAACTTACGGCGTGAGGGCATCGTCCTGGATCCATGCCAGACGTTTATATTCCACCTCGTCTTCGCCAGATAGACCACAGGGGACGTAACTGAAGTGGGGATCGCAGATAATAGTAAACCATTGGTCTTCCCAATCCTCGGTAGTTAACGAACCTCCCAAGTGGAAGCGAGAGAGATCTAGCGATAAGGCCCCGGCGTGTAAGTTGTCAAGTATATTAGGGAAGACATTAGTCAACCACTCTGGCGTATGAATCGGTATCTGGATTTGACCAGACCAGTTCTGGTACCGAAATATCTGGGAGTCCCTGCTTAGAGATTCAACGGCAACCATTTTACCTGTAGCAAGCATCGTGAGGGGGAGGCTCCATGGCGAAGGCAGGTTCAGCTCGGGCTTCGGCCAATAGGCAGCCAAGTCTGGCTTTCCAGTACCCATAGCGGCAGGAGGAGGCAAGGCGAAATGGTAAACAATCTGCAAGGAACCAGTATAAAACGTAGAAGGAGCTTTCGAGACGTAAGGAAGAGCAAGAGAAAGGCGAATCTAAACATTCGGGTTATACTCTTATAAAGGAATAAACCTTGTACATGAGGGGGCGGAGGAAGAATCCATCGGAAGGGAGATTTTTCAGCTTTGCTCCCTTATCAAGTTATTAATACAGGAGAACCAGGTCTCGTGGTCGCCTGAAGTTGTCTAGTTTATGCTGGCAAGACGTAGACTGCGTCTTTTTTCTACAAAGTGGGAACAACAGGGGGCTTATTACCCTTCTATTGGTAGATCACAAAGTATTGTTTCTTATTCGGATGGAACAGGAATGATTCCAGCTTTATTATAGTAATGCAGCAGCAAGACATCCGTCTTTGCAATACGAAGTTACTTGCATCTCGCCTTGGGCTAATACTATATGAGAAAAGATGTTCTTATTGAGGCAGTAATAACATTTGCAGCTAGGGCAGAAGGTGATTTCAGCGGATGGAGCGAACACGCATTACTATTGCTAAGCTTTAATATTCCCATAGTCAAAGGAATATAATAGCTTTTTTGATCTCCAAAGACCTTAGAAATCCTTGAATCGACTCTAAGTTTTATCATGCCGCATCTTACAACACCAGTTTCCTCATTCAATGACACTCCTATTTCAATTCAGCCTGAATTGAGGCCGAGACAAATAGCCGGCAGGGAAGAGCAGACTTCTCCTTCAAACCACAGTCGCATGCTAGCACCGGGACCACCGCCTTCAGTCAATATTATGGTAAGGTCCCTTCAAACTCAATAAAATCACTATCAGGGCCCCTTTTGACACAGAGTTACTAGAGATCCCTCGACGAAGGATTAAAGGTTCCTTCGAATCGGAACCGAAATCTGCTGCCGACACCACCATCCTCGTTCGACAATATCCGAAGCCCGAATAGAATCGAATCTCCATTATCACCTAGATCAGTGTTAGTACAGACACCCTATAGCGAGGGGTTAAATACATCGCCTAGTAAAATTTCCCTTACGCCTAGGAAAAGCCGTGGAGGAAATAGGCAAGCCCATGCTAGTAGCAACCTTTGGGAGCAAAGTAATCGACCAACCCTACTTCCGTGGAACCCTAAGCCTATATCAAGTCTAAACACGCCCACTACCCTAGACATATCACAGCATAAGAGAGCTCAAGATAGCCAGCATATTCTTTCTGAAGCGCCAAGAACTCAAATACCGTCAGTTGCTATTCGCCAGTCTAATCCTATCCAGCAAAGGCATTTACCAATTCGTCCATCACTACCCAAGCTAAGCCAAAAAGCTAGCTATATTGAGCTACTAGACACACCCGAAGCATACCAAGCAAGGAAGAAGGAGATCGAACAGACAGTACAAGAAGCAGATCGCCGCTATATCCAGAAGAAGCTAGACTCTATGGATCGCACGTGGTGCCGACCAGTTTCCCGAAAAACGATTCTGGAAAAGACCAAGACGTTCCACGAAAGCATGCATGATGACTTTACACTCGAAATCGAATATTGTAGAGTATGTTACCAGCAAAAGCCTCCCAACTCACTAGTCAATTATACATGGGCCGAACTTGAGCCATTATACCTAAGGGTGGAGGACCAAATCCCTGTGTTAGACAGAGAACATTTCCTTTGTATGGAATGCTTTCCTAAGGAGCCAGAGGCAAACTTCGCTATTTGCACCCAGTGCAAGACCTCCTTACAGCATCAAAAACTGCCATACGCCTGCCAGGTGAATAATCTGTCTTTAGGCTGCATCCATCGGTATCCTCATGTTTTGAAAGATCTTTCACCACTTGAGGAGCGCCTTATTGGAATTTATACCCCTGTGGTTGGATTACGAAGCTTACTATCGACGTCGAGAAGTCAACAAGTGGCCGCTACCGAAAACACAAGAGAGGCCATATTACTGTGTTCCCTAACGACGTTCAAGGCGTAGCAGCCAACATTCTACCTCATCCACTCGTGGAAGAGCGAGACAGGTTGCATGTATGCTTTGTAGGTCCTCGGACACCAGTACCATCCGATCTTGGCTTTATGTTATCAGTGAACCCCCAGAAGCTCAAGCGTGCGCTCGTTTGGCTTCGGGCGAACAACCCACTATACCGGGATATTAGTATTAGTGAGGATCATCTTAGGACCTGGGGGGAATGGTCTCCCGGAACTGAGGTACCCCAGGGACTTGTGGAGAGAATGGTGGCGTATGAGAAGCGTGCCGAAGACGAAATCCGTACAGGACACTATGTCCCTCCTGCCGAGCGAGGTCGCCCTGATGAACCTTTGCGTAATGCTCACGATGTTATTGCAAGTCTAGAAGATAGGGAAACCAATGCTGCGCACCTCGAAGCTGAAAGCAACGCTAGGCTAGGGGGAATCCATGCGGGTGATTGCGACCCATTTGATATGGACCCTCGTCGGATAGATGAAGAGCTGTCCGAGTTAACCTCAACTGGACTAATGGCTACTGAGGTATCTGGAGAGCATAGCCCACAAGAACGACTCAGGATTCTTCGAGAAGCAACAGTGAGAGGGCCCCAGCGTAAGAGAGGCCGAAAGCCAAAGGACGCAAACGGAGACAGCACCCTCCGATATAAGAATACAGAACCCTATCTAGTCAGTCGCAGAGGAGAGGAATTTGCTGATTCGAACGATCCCGATTTCTTCCCTAAGGCTTTCCCTTGTTTATTTCCATGGGGTCGAGGCGGCCCTAGGATATTACGTGAAGAAGAAAACGAAGATGATCAGGATGAACCGCAAGGTCCAGACATCCAAAGCAGTCATAAGCCGAACGGATTTTACCTTCGAACCTGGGCACGATTCTGCTTACAGAGGCATGGTTAGTAAAACTTCTGCTTTATAAATAGAAATAAGTAACTAAAGTAATAGTATAATAGGTGCTTACTTTGCTACACACCCAAGCTTCCCTTTTTTAGTATTCAATATGCTTCTTCGATCAGAGAACCGACGGATTAGTTACTTGCGAATGAAGAGGTCTTCATTTGCCAAAGTCGAGCAAATCGTTACAAGACTTACTCCCGAGGAGATTGAAAGAGCAGAAGAAGAGTACCGCGAGACCCGGACGACTACTAACAGCAATATAGCATACTTAATCCGGGAGTTAAGCGCGTTTGGACATAGGCAGCATATGTCAAATGAGGAGCGTCTCTATTCTCGAAGGAAGATAAAGTCACTATGCCTCAAGTATGGAATGCCGTGTATATGGTATACAATCAACCCAAACGATCTAACAAACGAGATAAATATGAAACTAGCCGCCTTTCGGGTAGCACATGGCAAGGCGGCAGAGGAGCTGATGGAAAAGTTCCGGAAGCAGGTTGGACGCGTACAGCATGTTATCCGAGACGCAGTTAGTTCAGCAAAATTTTTTCATCGAGAGTTGGAGCTTTTCTTTCAACATTGTGTTTCTGTTAGCGAGGAATCAATGTTTGGCAAAGTCTCTTGCTATTTCGGCTGCGTCGAGACAAACGAGCGTGGGGCTCTTCACTTACACGGGCTCTTATGGTTAGACGCCAATCTCGGGCTACCTGATCTTTTTCATGATCTTGCCAAGCCGGATAACGCGGACTACGCAGTACAAGTGTGCCAATATATTGATTCAGTATTTAGTGAGGTAAGCATGTTTCTCTATTTTCTAAGTTTATCGTGCTAAGTAAATGATATAGTGCTGCGACGAAGGCAAGGCACGACGATACCGCCGGTGGGAAAGCGTCTTTACCAATATCAAACATCTTACGGAGGATATCAGCAGACTCGATGAAGCCCTTGATGCCGAAGCGAATTGGGTCGCCTACAGGTGCCAAATGCATAGCTGCGGTGCGACATGTACAAAGTATAGTTTCAAAGACAAAGGGAAGGCTGGGTCTCGGCATCCCTGTCGGTTTAAAGCACCATGGACACTGCGCCAGCGAACCGAGTTTACTACCGATGGCCTTCTGCATATCCGAAGAGATCACGAAAGAATCAACAGATACAGCCCAGGTTTAGCAGTAGCTATGCGTCATAATACGGATACTACATTCCTCCCGACTAACTCGGCTGGACTCTCCATGGTATACTATGCTACGAATTACTCAACAAAATTAGATACGCCGCTTTGGAAGAGAGCAGCGCTAGTCAAGGCTGTATTTGATGGGATGGCTGATCAGGGAGACGACTACGGACCGAATTGTGGAGACAGCGCGGCAAAGACAGCACAACGGAATAATAAGACACGGCAGTTTCTTGCTCGTACAGCAAATCAGATCTTTACAAGTCGAGAACTTTCGGCTGTAGAGGTTTGTAGTAATCTCCTCGGGTACAAGAATAGCTATTGCAGCGAAGCGAGTTGGATTAACGTCTATCTCAGTTCGCTTTACTGGGCTATTTTCCGGCGCTGGGAGGCCCTACGCAGAGCAGCAGGGCCGGAAGTGCAGCAGCGGGTAACCCCTGAAACGATTAGATTCGGCGCCGGTGGCATGACTTTGCCATACCTTGAGGCATATGCGCATCGCGGTCGCCTGTTAGAACAGCTTTGCTTTTACGAATACCTATGTATGGTTCGCGTACGGAGGGTCGGACGAAGGACCAGGATAAACCAGTCACGGTTTATACCGTTCGATTCTTTAATGACAGACCGGGAATCGTGGATACAAGAATTGCTCCCAAGGACACATCAAGCAATTCCAGTTGTTACCGGACATCTAAATCATGACGTACAAGGCACAGAAGAAGGGTATTACAAGAGGTAGGTATATATATATATATATACCTCAGGCTATACAGTCGCTAACAGACAATAGGTCAGCAGTCCTGTTACTCGGCTTATTTGTGCCGTGGGAAACCTTTATGCAATCCACTAGTCCCGATCCAGGTGACATCTGGGAGAGATTATACACCGACATGCCAGGTCGGGTTAAGGCTGTGGTAAATAACATCCAACTTCTTCACAAGAGCGCAGAAGACGCAAAGAAAGACGCTAAGCTTTGGGCTAGCCGGAGCGAGGGCGATGAAGGATACGAATTTGATGTGCCTGAGGAGGGCTTAGACCTTTCAGAAGAATGGCACCCAGATAGGATAGACCTGCGGCACACCTTTCACGATATAGTCTTCAGCCTACAGGACGGACCAGGAGTTACGAATGGTTCTCCAGGCATAAAAGAGTTGCTACAAACGCTAGATAACGCCGGGTTTTCTAGCATAGATGACGACTCCAGAATACAAAGCACCAACAGTCAACCACATATGCAAACAACACTACCAAAGCAACATTTAAAAATCACCAAAGCGGCGCAGGAAAGACTCCATAAAGAGCGAATGCTAGCCATCGAAGGGGATGAATCCGCCGAAAGACCCCTACATACCGGTGCCGAAACAGGCTTTGGCGACAACGATGCTAATATAGATTTCCCAGCCCAGCCAGCGATAGTTGGACTGAAACCTGCTTCAAACTGGATCGCAATTACGGCCGCTAATACGTTCACCCAGGCAGGGAAGATTATCGGTGCGGAGAGAACATTAAATCGCATGCAGGGAATAGCGCTTAGTCTCATCTGCGAGGCGCTCGACGAACGAACAAACGGCGCTGATCGGCAACACCTGCAATACGTTGGCGGGGGAGGCGGCACTGGAAAGTCGTGGCTTATCGATACCGTAAAAGAGGTTTTCGCAGCCAAAGGGGCGTCCAGCCGGCTTGTTATTACGGCAACGTCGGGAACGGCCGCAGCAGGTATCGGCGGTAATACAATTCATTCTGCTGTAGGGCTGGCATTTCGGGACGCCGATGGCGCTACCGTAGAACCAATGTTATCGAACAATCTAGAGAAAGCCAAAGAACGATGGCGCAGGCGGGATGCTCTGATAATCGACGAGGCCAGCATGCTCGGACTCCAAACATTATATGATATCGATCAAAAGCTCAGAATGTTAAGGGGCTTCCCAGAGAAGCCTTTTGGTGGCATTTCTGTCGTCGTGTTCACTGGAGACTTCTTACAGTTCCCGCCAGTTTTGCAGAAGAGCCTCCTTAGTACTACCGAACGAATTGGTATAGTGCTAGGAAATATAGGACCGGGAAGCAAAGCTATAGAGAGACGCTGGAAAGAGGCTAAAGCTAAAGAACTCTGGCAGGGGTTTACTAATGTTGTAGTACTCGACGAGCAAAAACGGGCTGAAGGGGACGCCTACCTGCTTGGTTTTCTTGAACGCCTGCGAGAGGGCAAGCAGACAAGAGAGGACGCCGCGAAGCTCGAAGCGCAATATAATAGCGAATCGAAATTCGATTTCACCAGCGGCAGGCGAGCTGTTATACCTCTAAACCGACACCGGTGGGATCTGACGTTGCATGCAGCCCTAGCATATAGCGTCGATACTGGTCGTAAGATATCGATATATCTTTCGAAGCACAAGTGGGAATCGCGGATACCTACAGCAGAGGAGAGAAAAGCAGCCATGCTATTAGGCGACGAGGGCAAGCTGAGCGCAGCTGGTATGTTCCCTTATGTCGAGGGTATGCCGGTGGTAATCAACGAGAACAAGTATATGGGTCTCAAGGTTGTCAACGGCGCAGAGTTTACAGCCGTAGGAATTCTTCATCCGCCCGGAGTAGAAGAGATCATCATAAACGACAGGCTGTCCATATTTCTCGGACCGCCTAGTGGTATTATTCTCCAGTCCGAAGAAACGAACGGGTTAGCTTTCCCCCATCTGCCACCTAATACTGTAATGTTGCCAGCAGCCAATATTCGAGTACCAGAAAAGCACATCAAAATACTCCGGCCAGATCTGCAGAAAGCCAATGTAAAACTAGCGCTAGTCCGGACAGGGCTCCCATGCACACCAGGCTTCGCATTAACCGACTTTAAGGCACAGGGGCGGACACTCGAAAAGACACTGTTAGGGCTTTATGGGAGAACAGTGGGTAAGAATACGGGGGAGCTTGAAAGATGCGATGCAGTAAGCATGTATGTTCAGCTATCCCGCGTGCGGCGCTTTGAAGATATCGCTCTCATACAGCCGTTAAACGTAAAGCAGTTCCTAGAGGCGCGCATGCCGGAGGAGCTAGTCGAAGGAACCAAAAGACTAAGGATCCTCGCGGAAGCAACAGTCCGGGCGTTCGAGGCTAGGGAGAGAGATGAAGCATAGGAGGGCGGAATAGTAAATAGGGAGGTAAAACCATTAAGATGAAAGGACAGATTAGTGGTCTTGCCTTGGCGGTTCAGGCATGTTATGAATCGGGTTAACACTGGGTTATTATCGCGTATTGCTGTCTTGTGTAGTGCTGTTGGACTTATTGCTATGACCAGAAGGAGGGCATACAATAGGCGTAAAGTTAATATGTGCTAGACCCGGAGGAATCCTCCGTACCTCGAATGTCCGCTGGAAAGACAAGACTAAGGAAACCTCCGAAACCTGCTGGCCTAATAGCTGGCACTCGTTCGTCAAGTGAGCTATCGAGGCGTGGATTGCTTCTAACCGGGATGTAAGGTCTTTGTAATGAGTAACCAGCTCAGAAGCATCCATTCTGGCCAGTGTGGATGCACGCGAGGTAATACCAGGGTTACCGAGAGTCTCCAGTTCTATCTCCCATCGATCCAAGGCAGAGAAAGAGTCAGAGAGAGTACCTGGTGGCTGTCCGATCAAGCCCAAGGATACACCCGAACGTCTAGCGAAAGAAGCATCTAAAATAGTTAATAAAAGAGCAGGACGAAAGAGGACAAAAAACCTTACATACGGTGACTACAACGGGAACCAGTATTATTCCACCAACAGTTAGCACACCCACCATTCGTAGCCCGTAAACCCTCAGCGGACTGCATTACAATACATTGCTTCCACGGACCATTTGAACGGGCACATCGGTCGCATGGAGGTCGGCGCTCAACGCCGGTAGCCTGAACCAGGGCAGCAATAATGCGATAACCATGATCGAACGACAGCGTCTTGCCCTGTTTCCGGGGAGCAAGCTCCCGGGCTATTGGAGAGCAAGATAAAACTTCTATTGTTCGGCTGGTGCGCATAGAGGTGCTCACACCAAGTCGATCCAGCAGGTCACCGCCAGCTAGAGAAAGCATTAGTGACGTAGATATGAAGATGAACAACCAGAGGGGACTTGCTATCACAAAGCACAGGGGGGTTATGGGGCATAGACATAGAGGAGAAATACGATATTATGAAACCAGCAATAGGAAGGACAAGCAATAGATATTAATCAGATAGATAGGAAATCACGGAAGGTAACGATAGGGTGGTATTAGGATGGAAAGTTCGATGGGCGAGGTTGGGCCGGGCTAGGCCAGGGGTTGAAAAGACGGGAAAATGAGAGTGGTTGGCGGGAAATAAATGGAAGAAGACCGGCAAGACATTGGGTAAACGACGGGAAGACCCGAGGACGGCGAACATGAGAGGTGATTGGCCGGAACAGGGGTTAAACGAAGCTGATTGGTCGAACGAAGAATAACGAGCGCTGATTAGTGGCAGGGTCGCTACGACCAATCAGCATCGATTTTTGCTCTAGCCAATCACAGAACAGGAGACCAGGGGGGATCAAGGCACAGGATAGTTTTTTACGCCTTCGCGGATGGAGAAGTTAACCTTCCTAACGGAAGGCATGTTCTTACGTAAGATTCTCCTTCCTATATAATATTTATACTTCTTTAGTACTATTTACTTATTAATACTTTCCCTTTCTAATAGTATATATAGGTAGTAGCGAAAGTAAGCTATCTAACGTATAGATACGCTTCTAAAGCTATAGCCTTAGAGAAACTGTTACGACCCGTTAGATACACCTAACAGGACCCACTCGGTTGGGCGGTTATGACAGGACTTTGTATGCAGGGCCACGGGAACAAAAGGTAACCTCTGGGAACGGAAGAACTATAGAACGGAACAAGTCACGTGATGAATCATTCTAGGTCAGAATGATCCAAGAAGAGTTGGGGGCCAACGGATCATGTTCGATCAATATGATCTCCAACGACTACAGACAATACGTGTAGATAGACTCCTATATAGACCAGGACTTGAGTACCTGCTCAAGCCCTCTAGATAGTTCTTCAGCAATCAACTTGTGATTCATCCTCGAATGACTTTCAGCTTACCTCTCAGTATTGTGAATACTAAGAACCTCGTTACCATAGTGTAAGACTGATCACCTTACCCTAACCCTACGATCTACCAGAACGACCTCTACGAACCAGTGTTAGTCTCTTACTGCACCTTCTGTTAGCAGAACCCTACTGTCAGATAGCTGGCCGTAACACTTTGATTGCTCCTGTTCAGTAAGTTGCCCTTTGAGACTAACGAACAGTATAAGACAAGATGTCTTCGCACGGAACTACCGAAAACCCTACTCCTGGAACCTCGTCCACGTCCGAGAGACGTATTCCCCAGAATCTGGCCCAAGAGATTCAAGACCAGGAAATGAAGGAGGAATCCGATAGCGATGACGACAATGAAGAACTTAAGCGGCAACTTGAGCGGAACAACAACGAGCTCAGGGAAATGAAAAACCTGTTCAACCAGAACGTCAAAGCCCTCAAGGAGCTACAGGAACAAGCCCGCCGCACCAAAGAACTAGAGAAGGAAGTCACAACCCTTCGAGCTGCCGCGAACGTCATATCAGCTCCTGTCGAAGGAAGAGAACGCCTTAAGCTCAACACCCCTACCACCTTCGACGGAACCCCTAGACAGCTCAAAGGATACTTGGTACAGATACAGACCTACCAAGCCTTCCACATCAACACGTTCCAGAACGATACCGAACGTGTCGTCCACGCCGCCACCTTCTTGAGAGGGAAGGCCCTCGCTTGGTTCGAACCCCTCCAACAAGAATGGCTGGACACCCCTATCGAGAGATACAGTCAAGAAGTAAAGGACATCTTTTTCAGCTTCAGTGGATATGTTAAAGCCCTTCAATCTCTCTTCTTAGACCCCGATGAGAAAAGACAAGCAGAAAGAGAACTAGCGAGCCTACGACAAAACAAATCAGCTACAATGTACGCCGCAGAATTTCGACGACTCGCAGCCAGACTCGACATGACCGACGAAAGCAAAGTCTTCGCTTTCTACCAGGGTCTCAAGGACGACGTCAAGGACGAAATGGCCAAAGTGGACACGCCACCTAGCTTCCTTGATTATGTCGAATACGCTATTAAGATTGACAACCGACTGTTTAAACGACGCAAGGAAAAAGGAGAAAAACGTCAAACAGCCAACTCAGGAAAGAAATACTAATAGCAACCCCAACACAAGTTCAACAAAAACCAGAACAACAGGAACAACAATCAGCAGAGCACCGCACATAGACAACACAGCGGACCCATGGACCTGAGCGTCGCGCAAAAAGACAAACCCAGACGCAGAGAATTCAAATGCTACAACTGCGACAAGCCAGGACACATGGCCAGACACTGCACACAGCCTAAGAAACTTACGGCAACCCCTAAGCAAGCCAACGCTGCAACCAAAATCCCTAGCCACGAAGAAAAGGGATGGACAGCCTGCTATGACAATGATTGCACCACGCACAGGCATGCAAAAGAGAATAGTAGATGGTACCCTCAAAACCCAGCAGGACGATCGGGATACGACACCACCAACATACCCAAGGCCATTGCTATGATAGACCGATACACCGGTAGACCGGATTACACTAAGCAGCGACAGGAGCCACTCGACGACTGGGAACAAGCAAAGAAGGCCGCGGAACTCAACAACGCCTTCCAAGATGGTAGCATTATGCACCAACCGGGACTCTTATAGGACATCCCACGCCTCGCCAACTATCGACAGACGAATGAAGTAAACACCCCGGAAAGTTTCTCAGAAGAAGAAGCCAGGAAACTCGAAGAAGAAAACGAGACAGCCATCAAACGGATACAAGACGCCATCAACTACACGATGCAAATTCGAAACAACAGCGAAGTTAGAGACACCCTCCAACACATGCGGAAAACCCGAGACCGCCGCATCGCACTACGCGGAAACACCCGAGGACAGTATCAACTCAAGTACAAAGCAACCCAATTTGTCTACCGACCCCAAAACGATGGAAAGACGGAACGAACCCTCGCGGTAGCCAGCAAATACGCCCGCAAAGCCACCGAGCAATTGGATGAAATGCTGAGACAACAACAATTCAGGGACGCCAGCACCCAGACCCGAGTATACCAAGCAAAGGACAACCTAAGCCAACGATGGAGCTCACCATATACCACGGTAGCCAGCGACTCGACCTTTGAATTGCCACAAAGAACCCGCGCTACTCCTCAACCCATCTCGGAATGGGCTGAAGACGTCGTAGACGGACCACCCTCGGCGGAAGTACGTCCACAAGGAACGTCGATAGACGATACCGACCCGGAAGACGCAGAAGAAGAACACCATCTCGACAGAATAGAAAAAATTAAGGAAGCACTAGAATACAAATACATCGACCCCCAAGACGACTGCCAACAGATCGCATTCCATGCAGAAGAATATCATAACAAAATCCCTACAACAATCACACAAACCCGGGATGAAGAAATATTCTTGGAAGACGATCCCAGGATTACGACACAGCACAGAGAACACAAGGAGATAGCATGGATCTACTGCATCTTCGATCACTGCGCCTACCATCTCTCAAAGAAAGCAGAAAACGAACTATACCCCAAAAGAAAAGAAGAACTGCGAATCCGCAGAGCCCATGAGGAACAAGAACTCTCATATTGGGAAGTACGGGGAGAACCCGGAGAATGGAAAACCAACAACAATGGAATAGCATTCCTACGACCCAGCATCGAATACCCTCAGAAGTGTGTGAACCACTTCACGGGAGTCTGGTGGAATTGCAGGGAAGACCTATGCAAACTCTACTACATTCCAAAAAGCGAAAGTTAGAGATTCCGATAACAAGAACTAGACAAGCAAGGACAGGACGGCGAGACGCCCAGCCCACCTCGTCTAGGAATCAGAGAAAGTAACCTCGGCAGAGACCGAAAGAAGGGCGAGAAGGCCCTCTACTCAAAAAACTAGGAGAGCCGCCTTGTCCGGGACACATAGCAAGCTCCCCCAGCAAGTCCCTATATGCTACATTCGACGACGACGCACAAATGAAGATCACAGTAAACCTAGGCGGATACACCACACAGGTCCTGATAGACTCAGGAGCCCAAGGAAACTTTATCGCACCCCGAATAGTGCAACAGCGAGAAATACCATGGAATCAGAAGCAAAACCCTTACCGACTAAGGAATGTAGAAGGGAAAGAAGTCGAGTATGGCGGAGGCAGCATTGATCAGGAGACAGCGCAACTCCCTTTGCTCTACCATGGCCATCAGGAGCTTATCAGCCTCGACATCACGGAGATAGGAAACCACGACGTTATCCTTGGAATTCCATGGCTACGAAGACATAACCCACAAATCGATTGGGTTACCGGCCGAATGAAATTCAATCCAGCCTCTGAGAAGCACTCGACGAAGGCCTCATGCGGATTACTAGCAGCAACCAGAGCAAGACCACGCCTGATGCTAAGGATAAAAGACATTGGCACTAGGACGCTAGCAGCCACGACGATTGACAAAGTCACGGAAGATCCAATGTCAAAGATACCTGTTGAATACAGGGTCTACAGCAAACTCTTTGCACCAGAACTCGAGACCGGATTACCGGAACACAGCAAGTGGGATCACAAGATCGAAATTAAGGAAGGACACGAACCCACCTTTAACAAAATATACCCACTCAACCAAGAAGAAATGAAAGCCTTAGACGAATGGCTTGACGAAAATCTTGCGAAAGGATTCATCAGACCTTCGAAATCACCTGCAGGATACCCCGTACTATTCGTACCAAAGAAGAACGGGAAGAAAAGACTTTGTGTCGATTATCGACGACTCAACGATATTACGATCAAAGACTGTTACCCACTGCCCCTCATATCGGAACTAAGAGACCTACTCTACGAGGCCCAATGGTTCACAGCCTTGGACCTTAAAGGAGCCTACAACCTTATCCGAATTGCAGAAGGAGATGAGTGGAAAACAGCCTTCCGAACGAGAAGAGGACAGTTTGAAACGTTAGTCATGCCATTTGGACTCACCAACGCACCGGCTACATTCCAAACTATGATCAACCAAGTACTACGGGAATATCTGGACAAGTCTGTTGTTGTGTACCTCGACGACATCCTTATATTCTCCAAAACGTTGGAAGAACACAAGAAGCATGTCCACGAGATTCTCAAAGCACTCGAACAAGCGAAGCTACTTGTGGAACCAGAGAAGAGTCTGTTTCACAAACAGGAAGTAGAATTTTTAGGGTTCACAATCACGCCAGGCGTAATCAAGATGTCCCCTAACAAAATCAAGGCTGTGCAAGAATGGCCTACACCAGAGAACCCGAAGGACATACTATCCTTCTTAGGATTTGTCAACTTCTACCGAAAATTCCTCAAAGACTACTCCAAAACGATATTGCCTCTTACCGAACTCACTAAGAAAAATGCACCTTGGGAATGGACAGACAAACAACAGAAAGCGTTCCAAGAAGTCAAGGACAAGGTCACATCGGAACCCGTCATCCAGATTCCGAACCCTGAGAAGCCCTTCGAGCTCGAAACGGATGCTTCGGACGAAGCTGAAGGAGCGCAGCTAGGCCAAAGGGACGAGAACGGAGTCCTACACCCCTGTAGATTCTTTTCAAGGAAGTTCCAAGGACCTGAACTGAATTACCAGATCCATGATAAGGAACTTATGGCAATTATCGACGCATTCAAAGAATGGAGACCCCAACTATCAGGAACAAAGTACGAAGTAAAAGTGTACACGGATCACAAGAATCTGGCACACTTCACCACTTCGAAAGAACTCAACAAACGACAAATCAGATGGTCAGAATTCCTTTCAGAATTCAACTTTCGAATCATCTACAGGAAAGGATCGGAAAACGGCAGAGCAGACGCCCCTAGCCGAAGACCCGATTACAAGGACGAAGTCCCAGAAGAGACGCAAGTGATTCTTAAAAACGAAAACGGCGACCTCGTGCCCGCTGCAAAGCTCTTAATGATTGGCGAACGTGTCAAGACCAGCACGACTGGAAGGATGACACACGACCAAATCAGGGAAATACACAGCGCGCCCGCTCACGGTCACCAAGGAGTCACAAAAGACCTGGAAACGAATCAGGCAACATCACGACAAGCGAGTCACACGGAAAGACGTCGCTGACGCAATCAAGGATTGCGAAGTCTGCGCAAAAAGTAAGCCCAGCAGACACAAACCATACGGAGAATTGCAACCATTGCCAGCACCACCAGCACCCTGGCACTCAATCTCTCTAGACTTTATCGTCAAACTACCAAAATCGAGAGAACCACTCACTAAAATACAGTACGACAGTATACTAGTGGTTGTGGATAGATTCACGAAGTACGCGTATTTCATACCATACTTGGAATCAAGCACGGCAGAAGACTTAGCATACACCTTTCTCAGGATCATTGTCAGCCAACACGGCCTGCCCCAGGAGATAGTGTCAGACAGAGGATCAGTCTTTACGTCCAAGTTTTGGAGATCCCTGATCTCGCAGCTCGGAGCAAAGCACAGCCTCAGCACTGCCTTCCACCCGCAGTCCGACGGACAAACGGAAAGAATCAACCAGATCCTGGAAACATACCTAAGGAGTTATGTGAACTACGACCAGGATAACTGGGTCAAGTTGTTACCAACCGCACAGTTCGCATACAACAGTTCAATAGGAGAAAGCACGCGAGAATCACCTTTCTTCCTCAACTATGGATTCAACCCTACCGCTTATGGAGAACCCCGAACCGGCTCTGCCGCGATAAAAGCAGTAGCAGACATCAAGAAACTTAAGGAAATCCAACAAAAACTACCCCAAGAACTCGAATTCGTACAGCAAAGAATGAAGAAACACGCCGACCGACATAGGGTGAGAGGCCCACCCCTAAAAGAGGGAGGTAGCGCCTACCTCATACGGCGAAACATCAAAACGAAACGACCTAGCGACAAACTCGACTTCAAAAAACTAGGACCTTTCGAAATCACGAAGAAAATTTCCGAAGTCAACTACGAGTTGAAACTACCGGAAACAATGAAATGTCACCCAGTCTTTCACGTCTCATTATTAGAACCAGCACCGGACGGTACACATACCGAATACTGCATCATTGTGGAAACAGATGACACCGAATACGAAGTAGAACGCATTCTAGACTACCGGAGGAATGACGCAACAACAGAATACTTCATTAAGTGGAAAAACTATGGACACGAAGACGATTCGTGGGAACCAGCTAAGAACCTGGAACACGCTCAGGAAGAACTCCAACAATACTGGCACCAGAGGACGTCTCTGGACCCCAGTCGTCCAAACCGACGCCAGACCAATCCACGACGCCAATAGCACCCAGGGAATGAAGTGCACCCACAGTTTCCGAGCTAGCACTCTGCAAACCAAGAACCTCGGAACGATACTCATTCTCAACCTCCTCCACACGCCGCAAACCAGATCGAATGAGATCAGTCGCCTCACGATTGATGTCCTTGCGACGCCTTCGTAAACGACGAATCTTCGCCATAAGAGCTAACTGCTCTTCTTCAGCTTTCTCAAGCTCATCATCAATTTTTATTTTCTGTTGCCGAACCCGAATGAGGGAAGCCGCGGAAGGACCGTGAATGTCGCAAGAATGCTTATCGGCAACGCAACGCGAACAACGAGAAGAATTAACTTCGGAAACGACGCAGTCGACACCGGCAGCCGCGCAACCGGAACAAGGGACAGGCATGATGAACCCGAACAAATCGACAAGCTGGCTAAGTTCCTTATAAGCCACAGGGTTCTTTGATTTGGATTTTTGAACGCGACCTGACATGATGTCAGCATCATGAATAAACAAGGAAGCACGATTGACGACTCCCCAACCTGGGAAGCCACGACCTACTTATGTTGGCCTTGAGGACAAGACCATCGAGGGGAGACCTGATGTTACGACCCGTTAGATACACCTAACAGGACCCACTCGGTTGGGCGGTTATGACAGGACTTTGTATGCAGGGCCACGGGAACAAAAGGTAACCTCTGGGAACGGAAGAACTATAGAACGGAACAAGTCACGTGATGAATCATTCTAGGTCAGAATGATCCAAGAAGAGTTGGGGGCCAACGGATCATGTTCGATCAATATGATCTCCAACGACTACAGACAATACGTGTAGATAGACTCCTATATAGACCAGGACTTGAGTACCTGCTCAAGCCCTCTAGATAGTTCTTCAGCAATCAACTTGTGATTCATCCTCGAATGACTTTCAGCTTACCTCTCAGTATTGTGAATACTAAGAACCTCGTTACCATAGTGTAAGACTGATCACCTTACCCTAACCCTACGATCTACCAGAACGACCTCTACGAACCAGTGTTAGTCTCTTACTGCACCTTCTGTTAGCAGAACCCTACTGTCAGATAGCTGGCCGTAACAGAAACGCTTATAATCGAGGTACGACTATAAGTCTATCCCGTATTATTATAATACCCTTATTTTTTACTTTAAGATATCTTAAAACGACTTTAAGACTATCTTTACGCTTCTTCCTTACTTAAAAGGTAAATCTAACTAGAATATATAGCATATGCTTATTATAGCGACCTTGCAAGGATACGACTTCGAGATATTCCTCGAGACTAACGTCCCTCGCCTTGCTAACCCTATCGCTATAGAGGAATAGAGAAAAAACCGTAACGTTACGTATAGTCTCCTTATAAACGCTAGCGAATCGGTTCTTAATAGACTTTACATAGCAGGTTAGATCGACGATAGAAACCTATACTAGTTATAGTAAGCGTTCGAGAAGTATATTCCGAGAATCTTATAAGACGCTATAGCTGCCTTTATTAACGAGTTTGCTAAGACTACTACTAACGATTATAAGATACTTTATAATACTTTTAATCGCTATTACTACCTTAGAAAGCGTATTAAGACTATTTACGGTCGTCTACTAGACTCCTTCCTTACTATTTTTCTTTTTAATTTTTTTAAAGACTGACTTCTTAATATATATAACGTACATGATAAGCGAGTGAGACAGACAAGCGAGTGAGACAGTAAACCGCGACCGTCGCACCTTGACGCGACCGGCACCTTTTCCTCTACAATAAATCATGGAATCAGCTAGTATTGAAAGAAGGTTACAAATTGCCCTTCAAGCAATGAGAAATGACCCAAAACTTAGTGCTCGGGCCGCAGGTGCACTCTATACAGTCAGTCACGCAACATTAAGCCGGCGACTAAAGGGAATAGTCTCACGACGCGACAGCATGCCTAATTCACGGAATTTATCAGATTTAGAAGAGAAGACAATAGTTGAGTATATTCTCGACCTAGATGCGCGATCATTTCCTCCCCGGCTGAGTGGTGTGGAAGAAATGGCCAATCGACTTCTCGCAGAGCGCGACGCGCCTCCAGTTGGGAAGCGCTGGGCTTCTAATTTCGTCAAGCGACAACCACAGCTTAGGACGCGTTTCTTTCGCAAGTATGACTATAAGAGAGCTCAATGCGAAGATCCAGAGGTGATTCGTGGCTGGTTTTCGCTTGTGAAGAATACAATTGCGAAGTATGGTATTGCTGATGCTGATATCTACAACTTTGATGAGACCGGCTTTATGATGGGCGTTATTGCTTCTGGAATGGTTGTTACAAGTGCTGAAAGGCGTTCAAATACGAAGATGACACAGCCTGGCAATAGGGAATGGGTTACAGTTATCCAGGCTATTAATTCCCAAGGGGAGAGCATCCCGCCATACATCATCGTTGCAGGCCAGTATCACCTCTCAAGCTGGTATACAGAAACCTCTCTTCCGGGCGATTGGGCTATTGCAACGTCTGAAAATGGATGGACAACAAACGAGAGAGGTATTGACTGGATCAGACACTTCGACATTTATACAAAACCACGTACGTCTGGGAAATATCGCCTCCTCGTTGTTGATGGTCATGAAAGTCACCACTCCGCAGCCTTCGAGCTCTTTTGTCAAGAAAACAACATTATTACACTGTGCATGCCGGCTCACTCGTCTCATCTACTTCAACCCTTAGATGTTGGTTGTTTTCAGCCGTTAAAGAATGCCTACGGTCGGCAAATTGAGAATAAGATGCGGCAAGGCACAACCCATATCTCGAAGGAAGATTTCTTTGCAGCATTTCACGAAGCTTTTAAGCAGTCTTTTACGAGGAAAAATATCCAGGGAGGTTTCCGAGGAGCTGGACTTGTCCCTTTGAATGCAGAAAGTGTTCTCTCAAAGCTGGATGTAAAGTTCCGAACGCCAACGCCTGAGGAGGGGGTCCCTCAGACACCAGACCCTTGGATCTCTAGGACGCCGAGCAACCCAAGCGAAGCAAGATCACAGTCTACTTTTATTAAGAGTCGAATCTCACGCCACCGAAGCAGCTCTCCAGCATCAATTTATAGTGCTGTGAGTAAGCTAGCCAGAGGGACAGAAGGACTAGGGCATCGGGTAGCATTACTAGAGTCAGAGGTTCAAATCCTTCGAGAGGAGAATGCAATATTAAGTCGGCGTCGAAGGGCTAAGAAAACACGTCTACAGAAAGGAGGAAGTCTTACTATATCTACTGGAGAGGATATACAGTCGCAAAGAGAGGCAGACACGCAACTACAAGAGGAAACGCGACGGAGTAGTGGTTGCAAAGTGAGGTCTGAGACGACTCATCGTCGGTGTGGCGTATGCGGGAATACAGGCCACAACGCGAGAACATGTCAATTTATTGAGGAAACATCCGAAGAACAGGAATCCGAGTAGTATTAATCAATCTAAGATTTCTTGTTATAGATTTCGAAATTATTGTCGCGAAGGTCTGGTTTACTGTCTCACTCGCTTGTCTGTCTCACTCGCTTATCATGTACGTTAAGCATTTTACCTTAAAAGGCGCTACCTATCTTACGTAGAATAAGGTAGCTAATACGATTTATATACTTGCTTAAGACGAGGATTAAAAGCATAGTTATGCTACTATTTATAATATACTTAGAGGTAAGTCTGTTAGTAGTAAGGGTTTTGCTTTTCTAGCCGTTACTACTACCGTTACCTCTATTATTATTACTTTTAAGGAAAAGAAGAAGTACGACTATTATAACTATAATTACGAGACTACGAAGTACTATATCGTCTACCTTAATCTTATCCTTCTATACTATGTTAACTAGGATAAGTTAATTAAAAAAGTAAGAAAGTATATATATAGCGATCGCTACTACTAGGATTAGCTTACTTCTATTAATAGTATCTACTAGACTATTATTAAAGCGTTACCTACTATCTTAGGTTAGTCTGCCTTTGTATTATAAGAAAAGGCGCACGCCTGACCGTTGCGCTAAAAGGTGCCGTCTAGCTAGATGTTATCTAACTAGACGTTAACAAGCCTTATAGACCTATATGCAGGTAGGAGACCTATATGCATAGTAGGGCTTTAGCCCCTACATATGCGTGCGCATAGAACTATGACAAGTGCCCCTCTCACGAAAGGCACTCGTCCCGAGGGCACCCTAAAGCCATAGAGGCTTTGTAGCATCGTCAGGGCTAGACGGTCCTGGCTCCTGCTTATCAGAAGTTCCTAGACATCTCCACGAGGAAGAGAACAGTGACGGCTAACGTAGCGGCCTTCTTGTGGGCATCTCATAGCGTATGTAAACTTTCCTGGCTAACTCAGCAGATCACCAGACTCGCGCGCGTACGTAATGAGGGAATCGAACTCCTCATGCCTGCTATAATAGAGGAACTAGGTTGTGCTACTACATGTCACAGGAAAAGGCGTACGCCTGACCGTTGCGCTAAAAGGTGCCGTCTAGCTAGATGTTATCTAACTAGACGTTAACAGGCCTTATAGACCTATGTGCAGGTAGGAGACCTATATGCATAGTGGGGCTTTAGCCCCTACATATACGTGCGTATAGAACTATAATATTTTGCCTCTATCGCTAGCCTAATAGTTTTTACTACTACTTATAATAACCTTATTACCTAAGACGATATCGTTCTCGATTCTAGTTATACTACTTTAACTTTTAATAACTTACGATATTTCGTTAAGTATATTAAAAAAAGCGATTTAGTACCTTCTACTTCTACTTCTAACGCTTTAGTCTAGTTACTTAGCGTAAGCACCGTCTTCTTCTAGACCTAAGACCCTACTAACCTTAACGTTATTTACAATTAGATACTTTATAACGTTAAGTATAACCCTTCTAGCCTAGCTAACTTACTAAGCCTTAGAAAACTTCGTCGTAATTACGTAGAATATAATTAGCAGACCTTAAGCCTTATATACGTAACATAGCATACTTCCCTTACTAAAGTTTATTAGGTTTCTAACGTCTACGTCGTTAAGACTTATAATACTAGAAATTACGTGCCTTAAGATATTACTATTAGCCTTGCTGCTTTCTAGGCTACCTAGCGACCGTCTCTTAAACTAATATACCGCCGGCTAGTTTACGCCTACCTATTACGTATTATAGAGGCTTACTACTGTGTTAGCATTCGGTTTATAACGTTAGAAATTAACGCCTTCTTCTATAAGTCTTACTATCTTAGCAAATCTACTAAACGGATTAGTCGAGACTTATTACGGCTAGCTAGTAATAGTAGGGTTTCTACTAATAGAAGTTAAGGCTACGATACTAATAATAAGTCTTGCGTCGTATATAGGTATGTCGTACTAGTAGATCGAGGGTTAGGGTAAGGTAATTAGTCTTATACTAAGTAACGAGGTATAGTAATATTATAAACTATAAGCTAAGCTGAAAGTTATCGAGGATAAATTATAAGTTGATTGCTAAAGAACTATCTAAAAGGTCTTAAGCAAAGCTTAAGTCTTGATCTATATATAAGTCTTTAATAATCGCGTAATAGATCTTAATAAGCGCTCGTCGTATACGATAAGTACTTATTGCTAAGGGTAAGCGCTTACTTCCTTAGCTAGGCGCTTATTATATTATCTTATCTCTACGTAACCTATATAATAGTTTTTCCCTTTCGAGGTTCTTTTATTACTTTATCCCGTATCTTATATATAAATGCCTTGTTCTAGCTGCTAACCTAGGTAAGTCTATTAACCCTTTGTTAGGTATAACGAACAAGTCATAATATTAGGTCTCCCTTAGAAGGTCTAGCCTCTAGACTTAACATAAGTAAGTTGTTTTGCTAGATATATTAGTTTCTATATTTCTCTCCTTCTTTTACTAATAAGATATTAGAAGAAACTTTTATACGTAGCGCTGCTTATTTACGCTATTTTCGCTATATATTTAGAATTATTTATAAAGGTTATAACGCTATTATGCCTTATTCTTATTATCGGTTAAATAGCTTTCGTTATCGCTTGCTAGCAAGCTTGTCTATTTATAGTAAGTATATTCGTATAAGTAAGACGAAGCGTGATTATAATGCTAAGGAGGATACGATTTATAGTTATAAGTTTATAACTATTCCTTATTCTTATTAGTATTACTAAAATTTTCTTTAATTAAAAGATTGTTAGATAAATTAAGTCGCTTAGATCGCGAAAAGTAGATATCCGAAGCGTTATTTATAAAAAGAATAAAGGCGTTATAAAAGGTATAAGCTAATATAAATAAAGCTTTCGTAAGGGTAAAGTATATTCGAAAGTAGAAGTAAATATTATTTTTAAAAAGGTAGGATTAGTTAGAAGTCGAAGAGGCAGGTTCCTTCGAGACGGTTGTTATAAACAACCTTTATACCTTAAAGGTATCCGATATTATTAACTAGTCTAGCGTTAGACTTCTTAATATTTTAGCGTCTTTAGGTTTTAGTATAGCTAGTAGTTAGGTTTTTATAGTTTTTAACCTTTTATTCTTTTAACTATCTTAACTATTAAACGTTTCTTTTATCGTCTTAATACTTTATATCTTTTTAATACTTTCGTTCTTCCTTAGGCTATATATTTTTCTTCTTCCTAATATTTATATAGTTTTTCTAAAGCATTTTTTAAGTATTCCGCTAGTTTTTATAAATTATCTTCGTATCTATAGCCTTTCTATTTAATAAAGTATTTTAGTTAATAGTCTTCTATTATATAGTAGTCTAAGACTTTCTCGACTTTATATTTAGTATTGTTAGCGTCTACTTCGATATAGTTGCTTATATATAAACCTTTTAATACTAGTTTAAGAAGTAAGATATAGAAAACTAGGTAATATTTTATAGTTTCTAATAGTTTTAACTTATAATTAACTTTAGAAATTCTCTTAGTAATTTCGAAAGGTTTTAGTTTCTTAAAGTCGAGTTTATTACTAGGTTGTTTTATTTTAATATTACGTCTAAGGAGGTAGGCGCTATCTCCCTCCTTAAAAGATAGTTTTTTATCCTTAAACGGTCTATATGTTTTTTTATTCGTTATTATACGAATTCTAAGTCTTTTAGTAGGTTTTCTTAGATTTTCTTAAGTTTCTTAATATTTATAATAGCTTTTATTACTACTAAACCTTATCGAGGTTCTCTATATATAGTAAGGTTAAATCTATAGTTAAGAAAGAAAGGTAATTCCTAAGTATTTTCTCCTACCGCGCTATTATATACAAATTATATTATAAGTAGTAACTTAACCTACTTATCTTATTTATAGTTAACGTAGTATTTAAGATATATTTCTAAAATCTAATTAATTCTTTCTATTTATTTATTAGTCTATAGATAGAAAGTAATACTAAGTTTATACTTTACTCCTAGTTATAAGATTAAGGATCTCTAAAACTTAGATATAAAGATAGATCCTCTATTAGATACGATTTCTTATAATAGTCCGTATTAGCTAACAATAATTCTAAGGAAGGTATATACTAAATCTTCGGCTATGCTTAATTCTAAGTAAGGTATAAAATAAACGTATTTAGTAAGTCGATTTACTATAACTAGTATGCTATCGTATTTTACTTTAGTAAACGGTTCTTTTAATAGTAGTAGCTTGACTATAAAGTCTAGTAAAATCAAGTATTATAATATAAGAGATATTAGTAATAGCTATAATTCTCTATATAGTTTATATCTATTAGGCTTGCTTTTAGCATAGACTTTATAATCCTTAATTACTTCGGCTATATCTTTATAAGTAACTTATTTATTATAATATTATCTAATTCTCTTCTAGGTTTTAGTAATATCTTAGTAGCTATATATAGGTATAGTATAGATTTCTATAATCTAGTCGTAAGTTATTCTTCTAGTTATATTAGTCTTAACTTTTTTACTAATTATTAAGAGTTTCTATACTAGCATAAGTCTTCCGTCGTATTTTTAAAAATAACCTAAGTTTCTTTTAAGACCGGGACTATAAGGTTTAGTCGTTAGCTAAAAGTATTAGCTTTGTTATTTTCTAATCCTTTACGATAGATAATTTTAAAGTTAAATTTTAATAGGAATTCTAACTATCGTATTTATCGCTTATTAAGTTCTTTAGATATTATAAAATATGCTAGGTTTTTATAGTTAGTATAGACCTTAACTTAATATTTAGTTTTTAAAAGTTATAGTCTTTATTCCTTAAATGCTTCGATAATTACTATAAGTTCTTTATTATAAATTTAGTAATTAAGCTTTAGTCTTAAAAGTTTCCGAAAGTAAAAGGCATATAGGTATAGAATACTGTCTTTATCTTATTACCTAAGTTATCCTCTTATAACAAAATCCGAAGCATCGGTTTCTAACTTAAAAGGTTTTTTAAAGTTTAGGATTATAATAACGGGTTTTAAGCTAATATAGTCTTTACCTTTTAGAATACTTCTTATTATTTTCCTAACTATTCCTATAGAACGTCTTTCTATATAAGCTTAGTAAGGGGTAATATCGTCTTAGAATAGTTTTTAAGGAATCTTCGGTAGAAGTTAATAAATCCTAAGAATGCTAGGATGTCTTTAAGGTTTTCTAGCGTAAGCTAATCCCTAATAGCTTTAACCTTATTTACTAACATCTTGATTTATCTAGGTATAATAGTAAATCTTAAAAACTCGACTTTTTATTTATAGAAAAGGCTTTTATCTAGTTTTATAAGTAGTTTAGCTGCTTCTAATGCTTTAAAGATCTAATAGACGTATTATTTATATTCTTCGAGTATCTTTAAGAATATAAGTATATTGTTAAGGTAGACGATAACTATCTTGTCTAGGTATTCCCTAAGTACGTAGTTAATTATAGTTTAGAAAGTAGTAGGTATGTTAGTAAGTCCGAACGGTATAATAAGAGTCTTAAATTATCCTCGCCTTATCTTAAAAGCTGCTTTCTATTCGTCTCCTTTAGCTATTCGGATAAGATTATAAGCTTTTTTAAGGTTTAAGGTAGTAAACTATTAAGCGTTATAAAGTAGGTCTTATAGTTCCGAGATTAAAGGTAATAAGTAGTAGTTTTTAATAGTAATATCGTTTAATTTCTTATAATCTATATATAGTCGTTTCTTACTATTTTTCTTTAATATAAAAAGTATTAAGTATCTAGCTAGTAATATCGAAGGTTAGATAAATCCTTTAGTTAGGTTCTTATCTAGCTATTCGTTGAAAGCGTTTATTTCTTCTTAGTTAAGGGGGTAGATTTTACTAAAAGTAGGTTTATAACCTTTTTTAAGTTTGATTTTATAGTCGTATCTATTATATTCCGGTAGTTTAGTCTTAAGCTTTAATATAAAAAGCTTACTATATATCTTATATTTAATAAGTATCTTCGATAGTAGGTTTTTATAACTTTATTAATAGCTATCGTAGCTAGCGTCTTAGTATATATATCTTTCGTTCTAAGGAATAAGCTTAGTCTAGTTCCTTATACTACTAGTAATCCGCGTAAAGGCTTTTATAAGCGTTACTTAGGAGCTAGATTATTATATATAATTAAGCCTTTTCCCTAGTCTATCCGGGGGTTATTCTTTCTTAGCTATAAGATTTTAAAGATAACCTTATATCGTCTTATCTTAGTAATATTAAGCATAATATATTCCTAATAGCTATAGTAAATTAAAGGGAATAGTATAGTCTCCGAATTAATAATGCTTTTACTATACTTAACTCTTTTCTTTTCTACTGTATTTAAAAGGTAGGGGTTTTATTTCTTAGCTTATAATATTTCTCTTTCTTATATTATTCGTAGGGATATAAAGTTTCCCTAGGCTTCCGAGTCGATTAAGGCTTTCGTAGTATAACCTCCTAGGTTTACTATAATCTTAAGATATATATCGTTTGCTATAGTTATATATAGGGACTTTTCCCTAAAGCCTATCTCTTATCCTTCTAAGAATAGCTTTACTTATTTTTTAACGATTTTTTTCTTTTACGTTTGTTTTTTTATAAATAGCAAGGTTAAGTATTTCTTTAGATAGTCTACTAGGTTATTATAATAGTCTCTATGCTTTAGATTTATCCTTATAATATACTTTATAAATATCCCGAGTATATTCTTCTTACGATATTATCTTATCGTATTAATATCTTATTAAGTATTTATAATTAAGTATAAAGATAGTAATACCTTCCTCTTTCTTATATCTTACTAAATCTTATATAGGTAGTTCGACTTTAGTATAGACTTACGTAATAGGCTTAATACTTTATCTATATAAGTAGAATTTATATTTATATTATTAACGACGTATAGCTTATAGCTATTAATAATATATTATCTTTAAAATAAGTTATAGTATTTCTTAGCTTTTAAGTTAAGGATTAGGTAGTCGTTAGCTTAGATAGAAGATTTAAAATATATTTTCTTCTTCTTAGCTAGTATCCCGAAGAAATATAGTTATTAGTTATTATCGTAAGGATTAATTTCTTAATACTAAAGGATTTCTATTAAGTATCGGATCTTATCTTATCGTTCCTAGTCTTCCTCGGAACTAGTATTATCGATACTAACTACGTCTTATAAGGTTATATCTATATAGTCGTCTTCGATCTAGTTAGGTGTTTTAGATTAGTAGGGGGATTTGCTTATCTTAAAGTATTAATACTAAGTAATTTTTTAAAGCTATTATTCCTTTTTAAGGTTATATTTATTAATTTCTTCTTCCTTGATTTTATTTATTTCCTTAAGCTCTTAGTTAATCCTACGGATTCGTTTAAGGTTATCTTAAATACTAATTTATCGTTTAATCTAAGCGTCTAGCGCTTTAGTCTATTATTACTAAGTAAGGTTACTTAGGTCTTATTAGGCTTATTATTAGTAAGCGTCTTATCCTTACTATAGTTAGGCGATCTATCGCTTATTATCTTAATATATCAAGCTTACGTCTAGTCGCTAGTTTTAAAGCATCTTATTAAGTTACTTAATTATTTTTTGTTTTATCTTACTAGCAACTGCTAAGGTATAGGTATTCTTCGTATCTCTATCGTTTCTAAGTATAAACTAAGTAGTTCTATGCTTAAGTATATATTATCTATACGTATTACCTTATAATAAGATATATTTATTTTATTTTTTTATAAGGTATAAGGTAACCTTGTTATCTAGAATAATTGCTTAGGTTTCTACTTTTATAGCTTTGTTAAGTCGTCGAATAGCTTAATTATTTTCGTTTTCTAGTTATTAAATTTCTTCTAAGGTAAAGGAGTTAGAATTTATAACTTAGTTAACTTAGGTATAGTTAGTAAGTCGTTAATTATCTTAGAATAGTCCGGGGTGATTTACGATTATTTTGTTTATAAAGGCTTTATTAAGTTTATTAGCAACTTCTTCTTATTTATATCGGTCTAAGGGTTAGTTATTATTAAAAAAGCTAATATCTTATTGGTTTGCTATTACGAGAATTTTATTATTTATCCTAGTAGTATTATATCTAGATCGTCTAGAAGGGTTTTTAAGGTACTATCTACTATTTTCTTTAGCTTTCTTATAGTTATTATAAAGATTGTTAAAGTAGTTAGTCTATTCTTTACTATTATAATCTTATTATTTTTATATTATGCTAGCTTGTTACGGTAGTCTTTAGATCTATTTAGGTTATTTATAATCTCTAGCTATATATCTAGGTTTATTATAGTTATAATACTTAAATTCCTTTTTTTATTAAGGTTTCTAGTTTTATCGGTTGTCTTTATTAGTAACGCTTAGGTTTATAAGGCTGTTATAATGTCTATAAGTAGTACTCTGCTATTAATTCTATTAAGAGTGGTTTTTATCGTATTAATAAAACTTCTTCTAAGGTTGCTATTAGTATTTCTTAGCCGAATTAGTAAGTTATTATCTTTCGCTTTTTTCTCTTCTTTGCTTATAAAGTCGGTTATCTATTTTGATAGCAAGTTCGGTATAGCTAAGAAAGTTTTTTAGTTTATTTAACTTAATAATCTCGTCCTTAACCTTGTTTTTAAGTCTTAAGTAGAAGATAAATATCTTAGACTTATTAGTTATGTCTAAGGTAGTATAAAGGCGTCGAAACTTAGTAGTATAGTAAATTACCGACTTAGTTTGTATTACGACCTGTTAAGTATGCCTAATAGAGAAACTAGCCCTACTCGAGGATAGCAGCTAGAGACAAGATATATGCAGGCGACGGAAGGGATAAGGGTTGCCCCGCTGGAAAAGAAAGAACTATGTTTAAGTTACGTAATAATAAGAAAGGAATAAGAGATACGACTCTTAGCATGTCGGCTGCTAATAATTAAGATATTAGCAAGCGACAACGTAGACGTCAGCCTTAGGAAACGGGACTTATATATAGACTAGGACTTAAGTACCTACTTAAGCCTTCTAGATAGTTCTTTAGTAATCAACTTATAATTTATCCTTAATAACTTTTAGCTTAGCTTATAGTTTATAATATTACTATACCTTATTACTTAGTATAAGACTAATTACTTTACCTTAACCTTCGATCTACTAATACGATATACCTATATATAACGTAAGACTTATTATTAGTATTATAGCCTTAACTTCTATTAGTAAAAACCTTACTATTACTAGCTAGCCGTAATACTTTGATTACTTTTGTTTAGTAAGTTAACCTTACAAAACTAATAAATAATACCTTCGATAAGATGTCTTTATCTAGCATTACTAAAACTCCTACTACTTCTCCTAACTCCTCTAAGGGGAAGGCACCTGTTAAGAACCTTGCTTAGGAACTTAGAGAAGAAGAAATAAAAGACGTAAAAGAAGAATCTAAAGAAGAAGAAGATAACGGTAATAAAGAACTTTAGCGTTAGGTTCGTAAGAACAACCGTAACGTTAGGAGACTTTAGGAAATGTTTAATTCGAACGCCGTAGTCCTCGAGTAACTCTAAGCTACTATCTAGAACTTTGAAAGACGTAACTAAGAACTCCTAAACTAAAACTATACTTTATAAGGTATTATTAATATTATCTAAACCTTTATAAATAGACGAGAGAAGCTCCGTTTTAATACCCTAAGTAAGTATAATAATACTCTTAGCAAACTTAAGGGATTCCTAATTTAACTTAAGAATTATTATAACTTTTACTATTTTAACTTTAGAAATAAGTCTAAGAAAGTTTTATATACTTTAACCCTCTTAGACGGGAAAGCCTTTTAATAGTTCGAACCGTTTTTAGAAAATTACTAGTAAAACGAAACGTTAGAAGACTATAATACGGAGACTTATAATATTTTCGATAGCTTCGAAGGATTTAAGTATATACTTAAATCCCTATTTCAAAACCTAGATAAATATAGTAAGGTAGAAAAGGAACTTAATAACCTTAAATAAACTAAGTCGGTAATTTATTATGCTACCGAGTTTCGATGCTTTTATACTACCTTAGATATAACTAATAAGTCTAAGATATTTATCTTCTACTTAGGACTTAAAGACGAGGTTAAGGACGAGATCGTTAAGTTAGATAAACTAGAAGACTTTCTTAGCTATACCGAACTTACTATTAAGATAGATAACCGACTTTATAAGTAAAGAAAAGAAAAAAGTAAAAGACGATAACCCACTAATTCGGCTAAGAAATACTAATAGCAACCTTAGAAGAAGTTTTATTAATACAATAAAAACCGCTCTTAGCAGAATTAATAGCAAAGTACCGCTTATAGATATTATAACAGCCTTATAGACCTAAGCGTCGCTAATAAGGATAACTAATAAAACTAGAAACCCTAATAAAAGAAGGAATTTAAGTATTATAACTATAATAAACCTAGATATATAGCTAGAGACTATAGATAACCTAAACAGATCTAAGGACCGCTGCAACAAGCTAGCATAGTATAAAAATAACGAGATTATAATAGTAAAAAATAGACTAACTACTTTAACGATCTTTATAACGACTATAAAGAAGCTAAAGAAAATAGTAGATAGTACCTTAAAGACCCTTCTAGACGATCTAGATACGATACTACTAAGATAAATAATAAAATTCTCGCAGTAGCAGACCGATAAGATATTAGCTTTTTTAATAATAATAACTAACCCCTAGACTAGTATAAATAAGAAGAAGTTACTAATAAACTTAATAAAGCCTTTATAAACGGAATAATCGTAAATTACCCCGGACTATTCTAAGATAGTCGACGACTTACTAACTATACCTAAGTTAACTAAGTTATAAATTCTAACTCCTTTACCCTAGGAGAAATTTAATAACTAGAAGACGAAAATAATTAGGCTATTCGACGACTTAATAAAGCTATAAGAGTAGGGACCTAAGTAACTATTCTAGATAATAAGGTTACCTTATACCTTATAAAAAAACGAAACGAACGCGTCTTACTATAAAGTAATACGCGCGGACAATATATACTTAAGCATAAAACTACCTAGTTTATACCTAGAAACGATAGAGATGCGAAAAACACCTATACCTTAGTAGTCGCTAGCAAGATAGAACGAAAAATAATTAAGTAATTTAATAAAATACTTTAAAACTAGCGACTAGACGCAAGCTTAATATATTAAGATAATAAGCAATAGATCGCCTGACTATAGCAAGGACAAGACGCTTGCTAATAACAAGCCTAATAAGACCTAAGTAACCCTACTTAGTAATAACAGACTAAAGCGCTAGACGCCTAGATTAAACGACGAATTAGTACTCGAGATAACCTTAAATAAATCCGTAGGATTAACTAGGAGCTTAAGGAAATAAATAAAATTAAGGAAGAAGAAATTAATAAATATAACCTTAAAAAGGAATAATAGCTTCGAAAAATTACTTAGTGTTGGAACGGTAGGTAGGAATCTCGTAGATAGTACGATATCCTTATAACAGGGTATTAGAGTAAGGGAACTTGTACTTATGAAGTAGGGCTTTAATAGTAAAGAATGTATAGGCTTATATTGAAGCTGAGTTGGTTAAAGAGAGTATTCCATAGGGATCTGAATGTCATATGTTTAAACTAGCAAGCAGCCATTCTTAGCTAGTTACTTTTGTAAGTCCTACTAAGTCTTAGATAAGACTAAATAGGATAAATAAGTAAAATAGAAGTATAATATACTTATACTTCTAACACTTAGTACTAATACTTCGGGATAAGCGAATTCCCCTACTAATCTAAAGAACCTAACTAGATTAAAGACGACTATATAGATACGACCTTATAAGACGTAGTTAGTATCGATAATACTAGTTTCGAGGAAGACTAGGAACGATAAGACAAGATCCGATACCTAATAGAAATCTTTTAATACTAAGAAATTAATCCTTACGATAATAACTAATAACTATATTTCTTTAAGATACTAGCTAAGAAGAGGAAAACATACTTTAAATCTTCTATCTAAGCTAACGACTACCTAATCCTCGACTTAAAAGCTAAGTGTTAGAAGTATAAGTATATTATACTTCTATTTTACTTATTTATCCTATTTAGTCTTATCTAAGACTTAGTAGGACTTACAAAAGTAACTAGCTAAGAATGGCTGCTTGCTAGTTTAAACATATGACATTCAGATCCCTATGGAATACTCTTTTTAACCAACTCAGCTTCAATATAAGCCTATACATTCTTTACTATTAAAGCCCTACTTCATAAGTACAAGTTCCCTTACTCTAATACCCTGTTATAAGGATATCGTACTATCTACGAGATTCCTACCTACCGTTCCAACAGGTTATGAGCCCAGCGGAGTAATAACTTTACTTATTCTTTTATCCTCAACTCTTCGGTTATTAAATATCTTAAACTCTATTTTATTCCTATAAACGATATAAGTTTTAGGAATTTATATTTATTATTCTTTTAAACCGTATATTATTATAACGGTTATTATTATAACGGCTATATTCCCCTAAGACGAAAAGTCTAAAACTTTAACTCTATTCTAGTACTATTAAGGCAGACGAAGTGTAAGTCCTTAGTACTACTAAATACGAGACTATTAAGGGGATTACGTCTTAGAAACTATTATTCTAAGATATTACTTGCTGCTTTTAGTGCTTATATACCCTATTATAAAGGCATATCCTAGGGCTTAGCACTTAATAACAAGGCAAAATACCTGTTATTTACTCAAGGCATAGCTCCTTAGTATCTTCAGCAGCCTATTAAGGGATAAATTCCCTATATTATAAGCAGTTTTTGGGCTATAAGTCCCCTATCTCAAGGGCAATAAGTACCCAAGGGCTATAAGTCCCTATATTTAAGGGCAATAAGCACCCTATTAAAAGTCAATATGTCTTCGACTACTACGACTACTACTACTGCTATAAGAGCCGTTACAGGCTGTTTAATGCCTGAAAATCAACGATTAAAGGGTATAGATAACTGGAATACCTGGATTACTACCCTTCAAATCTATTTTAAATTGCTGAATTTATCCCAATACTTTGAGGATCAAGAGAAATATTCAGCTATAACCGAAGAGCAAAAATCACAAGCCTTACTAGTTATAAGGCAAAATTTACAGCCAGAACCTCTTAGCCTGGTTTTTAATAATAAAGACCCAGCAGAAGCCCTAAAGTTACTAAAGGATACCTATGAAGGTTCCGGGCCGGTTCTAAGGCAACAGCTATATCTCGAATTCCACGCTATTAAATTCGAGGATTATAGCTCTTTAAATCTATTTATTAGCTCTTTTAAGGCTTATTTATCTAAATTAGCCTCTGTAGGAGCAAAAATCGAGACTATAGACCAAAATACGGTCTTTATAGCTGCCTTATCAAAATTATTTCCTATTTGGGCTGAAAGGCAAAGGGCTGCCTTACGTTCTAAAGAGATACCTACTTTAGAAGCCCTTATTACGGATATATTAGATGAAAATAGGCGTGATGAGGACACCCCTATGTCTAATTCCTATATCCATAGGCAACAGTCTCAACAACGGTCTAAAAAGACTAAGAGGTCTAACTATAGACCTAATGCCTTTAAAGGCAATAATAAAAGGGAAAACTAACAGCCTCCTAGCAACTCCTACTCTTTCTATAATTTAGAATATTATAGTGGGATTGATGCTAGTTACTTTAATAAGAGGCCTAATAGCCCTAGTTCTAGTTCTAGTCCTAAGAACTGGTGGCTGTATGATTCCGGTTCTACTGTTCACATAGCTAACAGTAGAGAATTCTTTACAGCCTATACTTCTAAAGACAACCTCCCAGAAGTCAAAACAGGCGCTGGACCTATAAAACCTAAGGGCCAAGGTACTATAGACCTACCGCTCTACTTTAAAGGTCAAAGGTCAACTATTAGGCTTGAACAAGCCTTATATATACCGGATTTCCCTATAAATACTATTTCAGGTCTAAGGCACTATCTCTCAGGAGGCTATATTAACGGGAATTATTTATATACCCCGTCTCACAAAGCCTTTGCTGCCTTAAATATCCCTAAAAGGGGATTTTTCCTATCTATATATGGGAAATTAGAACCTGATATTCATAGTTTGAGGAATAAGAAGACGAATAAGTCCTCCTCAACTAATAAGACTAAAAAGTCTACTACCTCTAATTATAACGAGGTTGATTTATCCTCTAGAATCGATGAACTTTCCGATTCTGAAGCCTCTAACTATATGGCTTTTGGGGAATTACAAGGTAACCCTAACCCTAAGGGTCTAAAGGGTCAAAATAACCCTAATCTTAAGGGCAATAACCCTATTAATCCTACTATGGATTGGCATAACAAATTAGGACATCCTAGTTACTCTTACCTATGTAAGACAGCTAAGATAACTAAGGAGATTCCTATCAACCAGCTTAAAAAGGACGATTTACAGTGCCCTAGCTGTGAGAAAGCTAAGTTAACTAGACAACAGTCTATAGTTAACTATAACAGGGCTACTAAACCTCTCGATCGACTATGTATCGATACGATTAAGATTACGCCTTCTACTATAGCTGGGAATATCTACGCTATCCCATATACTGACGATTATACTAGCTATAGAGATATAGATTTCAGTCCTACTAAGGATAAAATCTTATCTCTTATACAAAATAAGCTAGAATATTATTATACGCAGTATAACCAGTACCCTAAGTCATTACGAATTGATAATGGTACTGAATTCGCTATAAGCGAATTAGAAGCCTATACTAAACCTAAAGGGATAGTTATAGAGCTTACTACTGCATACACGCCAGAACAAAACGGTATAGCTGAACGAGCAAATCGAATCATAGTTGAAAAGGCTAGAACTATATTACTAGCTTTAAAACTACCTCTATTTCTATGGGATGAAGTCTTTAAAGCTGTTATTAAGTTATTAAACTATACAGCTACTTCAAAACTCCCTATTACACCATACGAGGCATTTTTCAACTATATATTTCCTAATAAGGATAATCGACCTGATTTATCTTCCTTATATAACATAGGAGATTCGGTCTATATATATTATCCTAAGGAAAAACAAGTCAAATCGAATAAGGTTTATACCTATACTCAAGAGGGCATATACCTCTATACAGAGGCAACGAATATTCATATTATATACTGCCCTACTAAGCCTTATAAATCACGAATCATAAGGGCTACTCATATTTGTTTTATACGAAATACTATAAGAGAGGGGGAACAAGAGGCTCAAGATTCCTCTAAATCCATTACTTCTAGTATTTCTAAAGACGTCTCTAGAGACGTTAAAGAAGCTAAAGAAGTTATACCCTCTAAAGACGTCTCTAAAGACGTTATAGTCTCTAAAGACTTTAAAAACAAAATCGAAATCAGGCTTCCTTCTATTAAGAACAAGGAGGAATATATAACTATTAAAGAGAATAACTATATTATTCACTATCTCTTTTCTAGTTACTATACTAAGGAACCGTCTACTATTAAACAGGTTCTTAAAAGCCCTGAAAAAGACAAATGGCTTAAAGCTATATATCAAGAGATTTCCCAACTTATCTCTAAAGGCACCTTTAAGGCTATAAATTCTAAGTTAGCCTCAACCCAGCCTATAACGGCTAGATGGGTATTTAAGCGGAAATTATTACCTAATGGAAAAATCGATAAATATAAAGCCCGCCTTGTGGCTAGAGGCTTTGAACAACGTTACAGAATCGATTATTTCCAGACTTTCGCTATAGGGTCTAACCCTACAACTTATAGGGTTTTATTTGCCCTTGCCGCCTATTACGATTGGGAAATTCATCATATCGATATCATAGGAGCTTTTTTAAACGGCAAATTAGAGGAAGATATCTATTTAGATCCCTCTAATATTCCTCTAGCTGAATTCTTTAAACAGAACCCTAAACAAAACACTATAGGATATAATCCTACTAGTAATCAGGTTCTAAAGCTAGAAAAAGCCCTATACGGCCTAAAACAGAGCCCTCGACAGTGGCAACTTAAGGTTAAGGCTATATTTAAACAACTAGGCCTACAACCTCTTAAATCCGACGAGGCAACCTACTATAATAATAATAAGGACAATCCTATTATCATAGTAACCCACGTCGACGATTTTATTATATTCGCTAAGAATCTTAACGAAATAAAGAAGCTTAAGTTATTGGTTTCTAAATTCGTTGAAATTAAGGATCTAGGCGAAATCAGCTATTTTCTAGGTCTCAAGATCACTAGAGATAGACCTAATGGGTCTTTACAAATCTCTCAAAGCCACTATATTCAACAAATCCTAGAAAACAACAACTTTAACGGCATTCAAGAGGCTATACGAGAGGCTATTTGGCTTCAAGGTCTCCTATCTGAACTAGGCTTTAACTATAAGTCAATACCAATCAAAACCGATAATAACGGAGCCCTAAACCTAGCCTATAACCCAGAATATCATAATCAAACAAAACACACGGCGATATACTATTATTATACTAGGCAAGAAGTAGAAAAAGGAAATATCTCTATATCCTATATTCCTTCTACTAGTATGCCGGCTGACGGGTTAACTAAGCCTCTATCTAGACCTAACTTTATTAAGTTTATTAAACTTATAGGTTTAGATCCTTCTTCTAGTATTAACTAGAATTACCCTTTATCTTTTCTACTAAATAGTATAAAAGAGGGGGTGTTAGAAGTATAAGTATATTATACTTCTATTTTACTTATTTATCCTATTTAGTCTTATCTAAGACTTAGTAGGACTTACAAAAGTAACTAGCTAAGAATGGCTGCTTGCTAGTTTAAACATATGATATTCAGATTCCTATGGAATACTCTCTTTAACTTTATCTAAAAGTCTATTTAGTTAAAGAAGATTCTAGTCTGATTTATAAGCTGCTTTATAAGCTAGTTGACGTATATACTTACGTATACTAAACCTAGCTTATAGCTTCCTATATTAGCTATTATAGGCGACGTTATACTACTATATAACTAGCCTAATTCTCTCCCTTAGCTAGCTATTAGTTCCTCAACCAACTCAGCTTCAATATAAGCCTATACATTCTTTACTATTAAAGCCCTACTTCATAAGTACAAGTTCCCTTACTCTAATACCCTGTTATAAGGATATCGTACTATCTACGAGATTCCTACCTACCGTTCCAACACTAAGAAATATTATAACTTATTTTAAAGATAATATATTATTAATAGTTATAAGCTATACGTCGTTAATAAATACGAATATAAATTCTACCTACGTAGATAAGGTATTAAGCCTATTACGTAAGTCTATACTAAAGTCGAACTACTTATATAGGATTTAGTAAGATATAAGAAGGAGGAAGGTATTGCTATCTTCGTACTTAATTATAAGTACTTAATAAGATGCTAACACGATAGGATAATATCGTAAGAAGAATATACTCGGGATATTTACAAGGTATATTATAAGGATAAATCTAGAGCATAGAGACTGTTATAACAACCTAGTAGACTATCTAAAGAAATACCTAACCTTGCTATCTTATAAAAAAACAAACGTAAGGGAAAGAAATTGTTAAAAAATAAGTAGAGCTATTCTTAGAAGGATAAGAAATAGGCTTTAGGGAAAAGTCCCTATATATAACTATAGTAAACGACGTATATCTTAAGATTATAATAAACTTAGGAGGTTATATTACGGAGGCCTTAATCGACTCGGGAGCCTAGGGAAACTTTATATCCTTACGAATAATATAAGAAAGAGAAATACTATAGGATAAGAAATAAAACCCCTACCTTTTAAATACGGTAGAAGGGAAAAGAGTTAAGTATAGCGGAGGTATTATTAATTCGGAGACCGCGCTACTCCCTTTGATTTACTATAGCTATTAGGAATATATTACGCTTAATATTACTAAGATAGGACGATATAAGGTTATCCTTAGAATCCTATAGCTAAGAAAGAATAACCCCCGGATAGACTAGGGAAAAGGCTTAATTATATATAATAATCTAGCCCCTAAGTAGCGCTTGCAAAAGCCTTTACGCGGATTACTAGCGGTATAAAGAACTAGACTAAGCTTATTCCTTAGAACGAAAGATATACGTACTAAGACGCTAGCTGCGATAGCTATTAATAAAGTTATAGAAAACCTGCTATCGAAGATACTTATTAAATATAGGATATATAGCAAGCTTTTTATATTAAAGCTTAAGACTAGACTACCGGAATATAGTAGATACGATTATAAAATCGAACTTAAGGAAGGTTATAAACCTACCTTTAGTAAAATCTACCCCCTTAACTAGGAAGAAATAGACGCCTTCGACGAATAGCTAGATAAGAACCTAGCTAAAGGATTTATCCGACCCTTGACATCCCCGGCCGGATACCTAGTACTCTTTATACTAAAGAAAAATAGTAAGAAACGACTATATATAGATTACTAGAAATTAAACGATATTACTATTAAAAACTACTACCTATTACCCTTAATCTCGGAACTACGAAACCTACTTTATAACGCCTAATAGTTTACTATTTTAAACCTTAAAAAAGCTTATAATCTTATCCGAATAGCTAAAGGAGACGAATAGAAAGCAGCTTTTAAGACAAGGCGAAGATAATTTAAGACTTTCGTTATGCCGTTCGGACTTACTAATATACCTACTACTTTCTAAACTATGATTAACTACGTACTTAAGGAATACCTAGACAAGATAGTTATCGTCTACCTTAACGATATACTTATATTCTTAAAGATATTTAAAGAATATAAATAATACGTCTATTAGATCTTTAAAGTATTAAAAGTAGCTAAACTGCTTATAAAACTAGATAAAAGCCTTTTTATAGATAAGAAGTCGAGTTCTTAGGATTTACTATCATACTTAGATAAATTAAGATATTAGCAAACAAGGTTAAAGCTATTAGGAATTAGCCTACGCTAGAAAACCCTAAAGACATCCTAGCGTTCTTAGGATTTATTAACTTCTACCGAAGATTCCTTAAAAACTATTCTAAGACGATATTACCCCTTACTAAGCTTATACGGAAAGACGTTTTATAAGAATAGTTAGGAAAATAATAAGAAGTATTTTAGAAGGTAAAAGACTATATTAGCTTAGAACCTGTCATTATAATCCTAAACCTTAGGAAACCTTTCGAGTTAGAAACCGATGCTTCGGATTCCGCTATAAGAGGATAACTCGGGCAACGAGATAAAGACGGTATTCTATACCTATATGCCTTTTACTCTCGGAAACTTTCAAGACTAAAGCTTAATTACTAAATTCATAATAAAGAACTTATAGCAATTATCAAAGCATTTAAGGAATAGAGACTGTAACTTTTAAGAACTAAGTATTAAGTCAAGGTCTAAACCGACTATAAGAACCTAGCATATTTTATAATATCTAAAAAACTTAATAAGCGATAAATACGATAGTTAGAATTCCTATTAGAATTTAACTTTAGAATTATCTATAGGAAAGGATTAGAAAACGGTAGAGCAGACGCGCTTAGCCGAAGACCTAATTATAAAGACGAAGTCTTAAAAGAAACTTAGGTTATCCTTAAAGAAGATAATAGCGACCTTATACCCGCTACAAAACTCTTAATAATCGGCGACCGTATTAAGACTAGCACGACTAAGAGGATAATATACGACTAGATTAGGAAGATATATAGCATACCCGCTTACGGTTACTAAGGAGTTACGAAAACCTAGAAACGAATTAGATAATACTACGATAAGTAAGTAATAAGAAAAGACGTTACTAACGTAATTAAGGATTACGAAGTCTACGTAAAAAGCAAGCTAAGTAGATATAAACTATATAGAGAATTATAACTATTACTAGCATTACTAATACCTTAGTACTCTATCTCTTTAGACTTTATTATCAAACTACTAAAATCGAGAGAACTACTTACTAAAGTATAATACGATAGTATACTAATAGTTATAGATAGATTTATAAAGTATACGTATTTTATACTATACTTAGAATTAAGCATAGTAGAAGACTTAGTATATACCTTTCTTAGGATTATTATTAGCTAATACAGCCTGCCTTAGGAGATAGTATTAGATAGAGGATCTATCTTTATATCTAAGTTTTAGAGATCTTTAATCTTATAACTAAGAGCGAAGTATAAACTTAGTACTGGTTTCTATCTATAGACTAATAGATAAATAGAAAGAATTAATTAGATTTTAGAAATATATTTTAGATACTATGTTAACTATAAACAAGATAATTAGGTTAAGTTACTACCTATAGTATAATTCGCATATAATAGCGCGGTAGGAGAAAATACTTAGGAATTACTTTTCTTTCTTAACTATAGATTTAACCTTACTATATATAGAGAACCTTAATAAGGTTTAGTAGTAATAAAAGCAATAGTAGATATTAAGAAACTTAAGGAAATCTAATAAGAACTACCTTAAAAACTCGAATTCGTATAACGGAGAATAAAGAAATACGCCGACCGATATAAGGTAAGAGGCTTACCTTTAAAAGAGGGAGGTAGCGCCTATCTTATACGACGAAATATTAAAACGAAACGACTTAGTAATAAACTCGACTTTAAAAAACTAAAACCTTTCGAAATTATAAAAAAAATTTCCGAAGTTAACTATAAGTTAAAACTATTAGAAATAATAAAATATTACCTAGTCTTTTATATCTTATTATTAAAACTAGTATTAGACGGTATATATACCGAAAACTATATTATTATAAAAATAGACGATACTAAATATAAAGTAGAACGTATTTTAGACTACTAAAAGAATAGTAAAATAATAAAATACTTTATTAAATAGAAAAACTATAGATATAAAGATAACTTATAAAAACTAGCTAAGAACTTAGAATACGCTTAGGAGGAACTCTAATAATACTAAACCTAGCAAGATTACTTACTAAGGGACTAAGATTAGCAAACTCCTCCCTAATACTAAAGGAAGACTAGGAAAAGTTATTAGGAACCTTAAGAAACTAGAGGTTACTAACTATACTAGCCTTGTACGTATCTAGGGCTAATAGTAAGCTATCCTCCGCGTCTAATTCTTATATACCTTGCGTAAACGTCTCCTTCTAACGCTCTACTACCTTCTTTCGAATTTAACGAATACGAGATAAACGGCTTACTACTAGAGCTATATCGGACTAAAGACGTGCTAACTCCTTATAGATCCGTAGTACCTTTTTACTAGCCTCTTCTTCTTTCTTATCCTACTCCTTACGCTAGGAATTTAATTTTGATACTACTAAATTAGTAAGAAAATATCGCCGCCTAAAGAAAAAAGAACTTACGTATCGAAGCTACTACTAAACTATTATAAAGCTTCTTATACTAAGCATATAACTAATAACGATTTACGCTTTTAGTAAATTAATAAGCATGTTTCGTATAGAAATAATAAGTATAAAGCATATCCGTAATAACGCTAAAATATATAAAAGACTTATTAACTACTTAACGAAGCGTTTTTAAGCAAGGCTATTTAGATTTTAATTTTAGAACGTAACCTGATATAGTATTAGTATTATTAAAGGAAGTATGTTTAAAAGACCCTAACCTAAGACTAGTTAACCTACTTATAAGCCTTGAGGATAAGACTTTTGAGAGGGAGACTTGATGTTATAACCCGTTAAGTATGCCTAATAGAGAAACTAGCCCTACTCGAGGATAGCGGCTAGAGATAAGATATATATAGGCGACGGAAGGGATAAGGGTCGCCCTGCCGGAAAAGGAAGAACTATATTTAAGTTACGTAATAATAAGAAAGGAATAAGAGATACGACTCTTAGTATATCGGCTGCCGATAATTAAGATATCGGTAAGCGACGACGCGGACGTCGGCCTTAGGAAACGGGACTTATATATAGACTAGGACTTAAGCACCTACTTAAGCCTTCTAGATAGTTCTTTAGCAATCAACTTATAATTTATCCTTAATAACTTTCAGCTTAGCTTATAGTTTGTAATATTACTATACTTCGTTACTTAGTATAAGACTAATTACCTTACCTTAACCTTCGATCTACTAGTATGACATACTTATATACGACGTAAGACTTATTATTAGTATCGTAGCCTTAACTTTTGTTAGTAGAAACCCTACTATTACTAGCTAGCCGTAATAGTTTATTTAAGGTTATTAAGTTCCTTTTCTACCTTACTATGTTTATCTAGGTCTTAGAATAAAGATTTAAATATATACTTAAATTTTTAAAGCTATTAAAAATATTACGGGTTTCTATATTATAGTCTTCTAACGTTTCGTTTTATTAATAATTTTCTAAAAACGGTTTAAACTATTAAAAGGCTTTCCTATCTAGGAAGGTCGAAGTATATAAAACTTTCTTAGACTTATTTCTAAAGTTAAAGTAGTAAAAGTTATAATAATTCTTAAGTTGAATTAAGAATCCTTTAAGTTTGCTAGGAGTATTATTATACTTACTTAGGGTATTAAAACAAAGCTTCTTTCGTCTATCTATAAAGGTTTAGATAATATTAGTAATACCTTATAAGGTATAGTTCTAGTTTAGGAGTTCTTAGTTACGTCTTTCAAGGTTCTAGATAGTAGCTTAGAATTGCTTAAGGATTATAACGTTCGAATTAAATATTTCCTAAAGTCTCTTAACGTTACGGTTATTCTTACAAACCTAACGCTAAAGTTCTTTATTACTATTATCTTCTTCTTCTTTAGATTCTTCTTCTACGTCTTTTATTTCTTCTTCTCTAAGTTCCTAAGCAAGGTTCTTAACGGGTGCCTTCCCTTTAGAAGAGTTAGGAGAAGTAGTAAGAGTTTTAGTAGTACTAGATAAAAACATCTTATCGAAAGTATTATTTATTAGTTTCGTAAGGTTAACTTACTAAATAAGAGTAATTAAAGTATTACGGCTAGCTAGTAATAGTAAGGTTTCTACTAATAGAAGTTAAGGTTACGATATTAATAATAGGTCTTACGTTATATATAGGTATATCGTATTAATAGATCGAGGGTTAGGGTAAGGTAATTAGTTTTATACTAAGTAATAAAGTATAGTAATATTATAAATTATAAGCTAAGCTAAAAGTTATTAAGGATAAATTATAAGTTGATTATTAAAAAACTATCTAAAAGGTCTTAAGCAGAGCTTAAGTCCTAATCTATATATAAGTCCTTAATAATCGCGTAATAGATCTTGATAAGCGCTTATCGTATATAATAAGTACTTATTGCTAAAGGTAAGCGCTTACTTCCTTAGCTAGGCGCTTATTATATTATCTTATCTCTACGTAACCTATATAATAGTTTTTCCCTTCTAAGGTTCTTTTATTACCTTATCCTATATCTTATATATAAATACCTTATTCTAACTGCTAACCTAGGTAGGTTTGTTAACCTTCTATTAGGCATAACGAACGGGTCGTAACAAGACTACCTACTTCTACTTATAAGTATTAGTAATAAAATTTACCTTAATCTCGTAGGTATTCTTCCCTTATTAATAAAAGGGAACCGTTAGGTTTTATACCTTATAGATAAGTATAATAGTTACTACTAGGTTGTTTTTCTACCTAACTATAAGTTTGTTACTATCTTAGTAGCTATTAAGAAATAGGATACTGAATTTTATAGTCTTACTAGCCTTAAGCCTAAGGTTTAGGTTTCTAATAATACTTCTAAGCTAATTAAGGTTTTTAACAACCCCTACTTCGAAGGTACTTACTATAATACGACTATTACTTATACGCCTTTTATAAACGGTATTATTAAGCATACTAGTCGTACTATCGTCGAAAGCGCCTAGATATAGCTAATTAATATATCCCTTCTAGAGGAACTATAGGATTATAGTATCGATTCGGTGACTTAGATTCTTAACCTCTTGCCTATACCTTCTAAGGGTAACTTAAGCCTTTACGAGATTATAGCGAGAGAGCTAAACTTAGCTGCTAAACGTAAGGCTCCCTATATTAAACATCTCCGAACGTTTAGCTATGCTGCCTACGTATATAAGAAAGGCTTTCGACGCCTTATACGCTTTGCTAAGATGGAACTATAAGTAATTAAGGGATTCCTCGTTAGTTATGGTTCTCTTCGTAGCTATATTTACTACGTTTACCTGCCTAATCGAAAAGAGGTTATTTGCTATAGAGATGTTCGATTTCGTAAGGAACCGTATAAGACAGTATTACTTCTAACTACTAGTATACCTAATATTAATAAAATTAAATATAATACTACGTTTATTAAACTAGATATTATTATTTAGTATACTATCCGTTAGAAGCTTATTAAAGGTAAAAAACCCGTGACTAGTAATCCTAAACTAGATAAGACTATCGTTAAAAAAGTAATAATACCTACTAATATATATCTTATGTCTCTACTACTAGAGAACCTATTAGAGACTACTACTATTATCATAGGAAAAGGCGTACGCCTAACCGTTATACTAAAAGGTGCCGTCTAGCTAGATATTATCTAACTAGACGTTAACAAGCCTCATAGACCTATATACAGGTAGGAGACCTATATGCATAGTAGGGCTTTAGCCCCTACATATGCGTACGCATAGAACTGTGACAAGTACCCCTCTTACGAAAGGCACTCGTCCCGAAGGCACCCTAAAGCCATAGAGGCTTTGTAGCATCGTCAGGGCTAGACGGTCCTGGCTCCTGCTTATCAGAAGTTCCTAGACATCTCCACGAGGAAGAGAACAGTGACGGCTAACGTAGCAGCCCTCTTGTGGGCATCTCACAGCGTATGTGAACTTTCCTGGCTAACTCAGCAGATCACCAGACTCGCGCGCGTGCGTGATAAGGGAATCGAACTCCTTATGCCTACTATAATAGAGGAACTAGGTTATGCTACTATATATCACAGGAAAAGGCGCACGCCTAACCGTTGCGCTAAAAGGTGCCGTCTAGCTAGATGTTATCTAACTAGACGTTAATAGGCCTTATAGACCTATATATAGGTAGGAGACCTATATGCATAGTAAGGCTTTAGCCCCTATATATGCATGCGCATAGAACTATAATAACTATACCTTGTAATAGTATTACTAACGAATTAAATAATAACGAATTCGTTGCTTCCGTAGAAATAATAGAAACTAATTACTAAGACCTTAATTCCCTCTCTACGATTGTTAAGGAAGTAATAAGTCAACCGGCAAAGTCCTCTCAACCTTATTACGCCTTAGCCTAGCGATTACCTAGTTACTACTAAGCTGCTAGTAGCATACGCTCTTATGCTAAAAAGACCTTCCTATCTACTAATATTCTAGCTTTACTAACTTCTTATTAATTCTTTCTTAGCATGCTTTTTACTATTGCCTTTTCGAAAGTCCTACCTAACGGTATAGCGATTCCGAAGTCCTACCGCAAGGCGTAGAAGAGCCTATAGTAGCCTTAGTAGGAATAAGCCTTTAAACGAGAGATAACTTAATTTATAGAAAAAGGGGTTTACAAAGTCGTTTACCTACTATATAATACTAAAGTCCTGCTTAGCAAGTAGGTATATAATATTAAAACTAATAAAAACAACGAAATCGTATGCTATAAGGCTTAATATATAGTTTATAGAAATTATAAGAAAGGTAACTAGTTATTATAAGAGGTTTATACTATAGTTGCCTTTGCTACTACTACCCGACTTTTCTTCGTAGTTATTATACTTCTCGATCTCGAATACGAAGTATATAATTTCGATACTACCTTCCTAGCTGCCTTGATTTTAGAAGGGGTTAAGGTATACGTCTAGCCTCTTGCTAGCTATACTACTATAGACAACAAGGTTTAGCTGCTTTATAAAGTACTTTATAGATTAAGAAAATTACTATTTTAGTAGTTTCGACTTATTAAAGGTAAAATAAAATAAATTAGCTTTACTATTATTAATAGGGAGGTTTATCTCTTTATTAACTATAAGATTAAAGCATACGTTTTTATATATATCGACGATAACGCTATTACTACTCTTAATAAGCAAGTTATAATAGAAGTTTATCGTCTCCTCGAGAAGGTCTATTCTCTTAAAGACCTTAGCAAGGCTACCGATTTTCTCGGTTTCTAGATTAAACGCGATAAGGCTGCTAGTAAGATTTTCGTTTCTTAGGCTAAGTATATAAAAGCAGTACTTTAACGATTCGACTTTAATAGTTTAAGCGTCGTTAAGACGCTTATAGCGATTACTAACGATCTGCTTATTACCTAGGATAAGAATAAGTACTTACTTAACGAATAGTAACTTTATATCGAATAGACTAGCTACCTTAACTTCCTAATAGCTAGAACTTACGTTGATATAGCCTATACCGTTAGTAAATTATTATAAGCGAATTTAAGGTTTTTTAAAGCTTATCTTCGTATTATTAAGTACTTATTCTAATACCTTAAAAGTATTATTTATCTCGGTATTATACTTAGAAGTATCTTTACGATTAATAAGTTAAGGCTTTACGCTACTATAGATACTTTTTTCGCTAATAATAAGCTATTATAAGTCTTAATAAGTAGTTATATTATCTTCCTTACTAGTATGCCGATTGCTTAGAAGTTAAAGAAATAGACTTTCGTAACTTTAAGTATTATAAAAGCTAAATTTATTAATCTTATACTTATAATAATTACTATAAAGTAGATTAGATATTACCTTTCCTAACTACTTAGCAAACTTATTACTATACTTACTATTATATTTACTAATAATACTAACAGCTATAATAACGTTATAAACCTACTTAATAAGGCATAAACCCGCTATATCGACGTCTAATATAAATAGATCATATAAAAGGTTTATACTACGAAAAGTATTAAACTCCGACTTATTAAAAGCGTTAATATAGCTGCCGATAGACTTACAAAGCTACTAGTTACGGTTAAACATAAGGAATTTGTTTGTTTATTAAGCATAGCGGAGGGATTAGATTAAGAGGGGGATTTTAAGACTATAAGACTATTAATATTAAGACTTCGGGATTCGGAGGATTTCACAGCCTCCTATTGGCTAGGTTTAACTAGTAATTAACCGAGTTTTCTAATAGTTGAGAACTCCTCGGATTTGGAGGAATTGGGACTTTTCCTGTATTTTCCTATTATTCTTTTTCGCTGAGGAGTCTGAGAGGGGGTGTGGGTGGCAGGCCTCGCCGGCCCGTCACGTGGGCTGACGGCCGCCACTACTGGTCTTAGCCAGCCTCCACAGCCCTCTAGCCAGTTAGTTAGTTCTTCAACCAACAACACCACTTTTCCCATTCTGAGCGTTCTGTGCCGGTTCTCGCCCACACTACAAGTCCCTTCAGGGGATCGAAACTCGTGAATGTTGGTTCAGCATTTGCATAGGAGAGTACAAATAGATAGGGGCAACATAGTTCGGAAATAACGCTCCCCTAAATTTCATGAAATGTTTAATCATGGGTCGATTCATGGAAAGACCCAGGAGACGACCGAACTGTCTGCGCCCCTCTATTGAAGGTTTTAGGGGTCAGCCGCCACTATGTACTATGTAAGACATACAGAGAGACTGAATCAATGCTTGGCTAAGGGAATTCAGTTTTTTATTCTCTTAAGCCCGTGACGCCCACGCAGTTACTTATTGATTTGAGTGGCAGCTGCTCAAAAGCAGTGTAAAGGTAGGCCATCCTTGTCCAAGCAGCCTTTTGAGAGAGAGAGGAGTAGTGTCCTAAGAGTAGACTGGGCCTCTTCGGGAAGTCTTTCTGTTCAATAGAGGATCATTTTAAATCGAAAATGATGGATAGAACTTAGAATGCAAACCAAAGCACTACGCCAGTTTGGGGTCTATCTTCTTTTAATTTACTTTTTCCCAATCATCAGTTGGCAATCGTACCATTCCTGAACTGGTGGACGAAACCGCTGTATACATATTGCTCGTCATGAAGAAATATGCAGAAAAATATGGTGATTTCCGGCCAGCCCGAGCCTCTACTTACTTCGGTGTTAAGCTTTGACAGCTGCGAAGCCATACAGGGCTGCGGTGCTGGTCATCATGACAGTTCGAACCTCTCAGGTTTTGTCAAGTGCGGAATGGAGATGGTTACATAATCCATTCTTATGTAATCACGAGCTCGAGGTCTGAGCCAGCGGTTGCACCTGCGCACCGTTATGACGGAGAAGCCCCACCCAAGCCAACGGCTGGGAAAACTTCCTACTGGCACAAGCCGCGGTCGCAGCCCACAGCAAAGCTCGAGTCTTGTCCCCTGGTCACTTTCTTGTGGGCAACGCGTGCGACCTCGATTCGCTTCGATAATTCCCACCCATCTGGACATGAAGTCTGGTCAACATTAATGTTGACAGCTTCCAGATTCACCCGCCGAGTCATGACGTCCTCATACGCCAATGGCTCCGCCAAGGCGGCCTACTCTTCTTCTGCTGCGACGACCACTGCTCTGAGCAGATGGAGCATCGCGACGAAACAGCTGCCAGCTGTCGACAAAATCAAGAGCCTACACATTTACGACTTTGACAATACCCGTTAGTCATTTCTTAAGTTTGGTCTACGTCATTTGCCCAACTGGACGTTAACACTACATTGCTCTCTAGTCTTCAAAACCCCTCTCCCGAACCCCGCGCTATGGAGCGGCCCTACGATTGGTGTGCTCTCCTCGCAGGATGTCATCTGCAATGGTGGCTGGTGGCACGACTCCCGAATTCTTGCAGCGACGGGCGAAGGCGCCGATATCGAGGAGAAAAAAGCTTGGGAGGGTTGGTGGAACGAGAAGATTGTTGAGCTGGTCAAGCTTAGCATAAAGCAGAAAGACGCCCTCTGCGTGCTCTTGACCGGTCGCTCCGAGCGCGGCTTCGGCGAGCTCATCAAGAGGATGATCCAGAGTAAAGGCCTCGATTTCGACATGATTGGCCTCAAGCCTGCCGTCAGTCCAACGAACCAGCATTTCAGCAGTACTATGCATTTCAAGCAACTCTTTCTGGCGGCAGTGATGGAGACGTATAAAAACGCTGAGGAGATTCGCATCTATGAAGACCGACCGAAACACGTCAAAGGATTCAGAGATTTCATGACAGAATACAACCGCAGACAAAACCTCAATGCTACCCGCACCCGAGGTCCAATTACGGCAGAGGTCGTTCAAGTGGCAGATCTATCCACAACATTGGACCCTGTGGTCGAAGTTGCAGAGGTGCAGCATATGATTAACCTCCATAATGAGGAGATCGCAAAGCAACCAGCCGATATACGTCCACAGCGGCTTCAGATTAAGAAGACGGTCTATTTCACAGGCTATATGATCAACAAAGAGGATACAGCGAGTCTGATGAAGCTCGCCCAAATCCCCTCAGGAATGCCTGAGCAGGAGCTCAAATTCCACGCGAACAACATTCTCATTTGCCCGCGTCCTTGTCCTGCGAGCATTCTCGAAAAGGTCGGGGGCATGGGCAGCAAGATGAAGTGGGAGGTTACAGGCACAGCTTGCTTCGAAAACAGCATATGGGCAGCTAGTCTTCGTCCTGTGCCTGCCACAGCAAAGTTCCACACCGACAACCCTGCCCCTCTGGTTGTACTTGCCCTCCGTAAAGGCGCCCGCCCAGTTGATGCCGGCAAGATCCAAAACTGGCAACCCATCCCTCCCGAGAAGGCTATGACCTTTGAAACCACGGTCGGCGAAAAGGTGATTTTGCGAATCGAGCCCGAGGATCCCCGCGAAGATGAGTATGAATCACTCTTCGCCAACAAGTCATCTAAGCGGAAACATGATGGCGGTGATTACTCGCGCGACCATCGCCATGGCCCTTACAACGGTCGCAACGAGCGTCGTGACTTTCACTCGGGACGGAACCAAAATCGCGGAGGATACCGTGGAGGAGGCAGAGGTGGTAGAGGCCGAGGTGGTTCTAAGGGTGGCCGTGGTGGTCGCGGCATGCACGGCTACCGCTCCCTCGACGACGTGGAACCTCGCAATCAACAGGGAGGTTACGGCCAGCCGGTGGAATATGATGACAACAGCTACCCAACCCTTCCTCAGCAGCCTCAACAGCAAGGCGGCCCCTACGGCCAACAACCCCAATACCAGGCTTCGTTTGGTGGTGCTTGGTCATCAGGACCTCCTCCAAATGCCCCAACTGGACCCCAAGGCCGTCCAATGGGCGGTGGCGGCGCTAAATACGGCGGTGGCGCAGGTGGAAGCGACTTGCAGAACTACTACTAGACGTAAATGTTCTTCTGACAGCCGTTCCGTCAGCTATATCGTGATGGCGCAGAAAAGTTTCAGTCAGGTTACGCAATCGTATAAAGTTTCATCACCTGGCGACTTACAAGTAGTCGGCATGAATCGATGTTCAGCTGGCAAATCGCTCATTAAATCAGAAAAAACTGGAGGGCTTTCTTAGGGGGAAAAGGACAAAGTGGGATGTGGGAATTTGCATCTTTCATAGGATTAGCTTGGCGTCTGGAGGCTGTGGCTTTGTTATGATACCTTAGTAACTTGCAATATAGCAAGTCCAAGTCAATTCAAGACTAATCATCTTGCAGGCACCCGTGAATCTTGTGCAATAAGTCTCTGCAGGTACAGGTAGGGTTACTATTTTAACTTGAACTTTTTTTTTACTCTATTGTTGCTATGCCTGTCTAATCAGCTAAGGGGGGCGTGCACCATGCGTTCTATCGCTGCTGCTGCTGCTGCTGCTGCTGCTACAAGGGACCCTCTGACTGTCGGCACAAGACCTACTCGTCATCCTCGTCAGAGTCGTCATCCTCCTCCTCGGCATTCTCGAGCCACTCGACCAGGACTCTGCACTTCTCCTTCAATGTACCCATACCCTCGCCCTCCTCGGCGCGTTCGTCCTCCCACCACGCCAGGATTCCCTCTTCCTCCAGTACGTCGAGACCGTAGAGCTGCTGCAGCGTGGCAGCCAGCAGGACGCCAGCACGGTTTTGCTCGAGGTTTCGTACACCGAGCAGAGCATGCTGCAGCGCGAGGACGAACTCGACCTGTTCCTCCTCGGTGCTACCGACACCGACCTCGGACACGAACTTGGCGGCGCCCTTCTTTGAGGCAAAGGTCGACTCGGCTGCCTTTGTGGGTTCGAGGGCGCCGTTCTCAGGTTCGAGAAGCTCCGCGGCGCGGCGAGCGAAGGCGACGGCGACGGCCTTGCGCATGGCGACATCTGAAGCGTCGTTGGCGAGACGGAGACCCATGAATTCGAGCTTGGCGGAATCGAAATCACCAGACTCCGCGCGGAGGGCGTCGAGCAAGCCGTGGACTGCGTCGTGGTGGAAACCGGCCTTACCGGAGGAGTCGTCCGAGACAAACGAGTCGTGGCGGTTGCGGGAGTCGGCGGAGAAGGGTGTGATGCCGGATTCGGAGTCTGAGTCGTCATAGTCGGAAGAGAGGGTAGAGACGGAGGATGTGGAGAGGTTGAGGTGGGCGAGGTTGTAGATGAGGGAGCGTTGGAGGATCGAAGGGTCCTCATCGTCTGCTTCCTCAGCTTCGGGGTCAACGTAGCGCGCGCCCTTACCAGTAGCGCCTACGAGGGACTTGTCGGGGTTGACGGGGCTGCCGTTGTATGTGGTCACTGCGAGTGCGGTGCTCTCTGGAACTTGGACGTCCTCGCCGATAACGACGCCATATGAGAGAAGTGAGCCGGCGGCGACTGAAGAGCCCTTGCCCACGACGCTGGAGTCGGCGAGGATGGCACGCGTGATTACTGCGCCGTCTTCGACGATGGTATCGTCCCAGATGAAGCTGTTCTCAATACGAACGTTCTTGCCGATTGTGCACCGCCTTCCAATAATGCTGTCGGTCACCTTACTACCGGCACCCACGCTGGTTCCCTGGCCCAAGATGGATCTGGCGTGCATGCTGTCTGGCGCCAGAACAGTTCCATCTTCGATTGAGACAGCGCCCGCTGTCATCTTGTATGTCTGTCCGGGAATGATATTGCAGTCAGGGACGAAGGGGAAAGTCCACCGGCCGAGAACATCTTTGCTGATCGACTCGTACATCTGAAGGTTGTTGGCGCGTGCGGCGTATCCGTCCTCCAACACCTCCGCGTAGATGGCCTTTCCGTTCAACTCCCAGTCCTTCAGCACACCATGCAGGAAATTTCTCCTAGGGAGCTCATAGTCGAAACTCTCGGACCACAGCGCCAGCACCTCGGGGGTGCAGATATCGATCCCGGCATCGATCAGATCCCCGCGGATCTCGAAATCGGCTGACAGCTCGTCGACGACAGCCGGGTCGAGGGTCATGTAATGGTCGCTCTGGAGGGGGTGCGTCTCGTCGTAGTGTAAGCAGCGTTTCGTCTTTGAGTCCATCACGAAGACGGGGTTAATGCCATTTGGCTTCGTTCTGTGCTCATCCGCGCCGCCGGATCGCAGGACCACGGTCATGATGTTGGTCGCAGCAGCCTCCTTGCGCGCCTTGTGTGCCGCCAGCGCGCCGTCAAGGGAGATGTTCGAGACGAGATCACCGTGGACAAGAATGAAGTCACCATCCATGATGCCGCGACCGTCGAGGTCACGAAGGAAGTCGCCAACAGAACGAGCATCAGAGACACGGATGAACTGCAGGCTGGTGAAGGGAGTGCGAATCGACATTGGCGACCAGCGGGAGGTGTTGATGTAGTTTTCAATCTGCTCTGAGTGCGAGCCGCAGTAGATGAAAACCTCTTGGACGCCGTTCATGGCAAGGAACTCGAGCGTATATTCGATGAGAGGGGTGTTTGCGAGGGGTAGGAGACACTGCGGGCGAGGGGTTAGTCGGCGTCGCATGGGATCGCGGACAAGATCAACGACTTACTCTTGGCTTCTCGACTGAAAATGGAGCAAATCTGTCCTGGAAAGAGTCGGTGATGACCTGCAATGGGCGGGCGCGGTGGTCAGCAATCTCGAGGTCATCACCAGGCTCTGCCCCACCATATGACGCTTGCGGGAACTCACCACGGCCTGCAGGACATCCTCACGCTTGCCCTCGGCGCCGGCCTTGCCGGACTTCTTGCCCTTACTGGCACCGGATGCTTTTCCCTTTTGCTGCGACATGTTGTTGAAGTGGATCGCGGGGGGTCGGCGCTTTATGGGAGGGGAGGGGGTATCTTTCTGTCGCGGGTGAGTCAAAGCAGGTCGCAGCTTGTGAGTTGCAAATTTAAGGTGAGTCAACGGCTCCGATGCGGGGTGGGCCGTGCGCTAACCCTCCTTCGGTGTGCGTCGGTGAACGAAGCTCACCGAAATGTTGTGACCAACTTTGAAAGCAACTTCTGTTAAGAAAGAGCAATCAAAATTGAAAGGGCCTTGTTCTTCACTGCTTTAAAAATGACGGCGATTGTACATTATTCAGGTTCTGGTGGCTCCCATCGAGGGAGTTTGCATTCTGTGGGAGTTGTCTGCATTTTAGTGTAAGGCCTCACTCCTTCGTGCCTCCTTTAAACTCAGGCACTTAAGTAAAGCTTTCTAGTTAGTTAAAGATACTGGCTAGGTCAAAGGTTTGATTCCATTTGTCCATCTTTTAACCACAACGCCCATATCATGGGATGTCAGAGTCGGTACTCATGAACACCAACTTCAGAAGACACGGAAGTAACTTAACTTTCACCGCTCCTTTATGTCATCGACCAGCTACGGGCATTATAGAAAATGAATTATGACCATCATCTATCTGGAATACTTAAACACCCCTCTTGGTCTCATAGCAGTTGTAGGATGGTAAGTCACAAGAATGGGGCCCAGGCGGCTGGGACGGAATGACGTCTGGCCATTAGAGCCTAGACGAGGCCAAGGAACTTGGGAAAGAGACTGCCTTTGAAAAGTTAACCTCGTGTATTTTATTCATGAGGCGTGGAAAAAAAGTGCTTAAAAACACTTTTATAACCTCACAGATTTGCGATCCATAGAATGGACCAGTTCAATGCAGCGGCGCCCCGGTCAGCGACAGCTTACGACTTTCTCACCTTGCGGTATGTGGTCAGCGTAGTATCAAGCAGTTGGCTCTCTTTGATTGCCAGCATAAAGAATCCCAGTTAATAGACCAAACCGCAGAATTTCACCTTGGATTCACAAGTGATTGAGTGCAGTGCAGTATCTTCTCCTTGTTAGCCATTGATCTTTTCATGGCCATCATTCTTTCTCTCCGTCCTCATGACCTAGCGCAAAAGATCCTCCTCGAGTAAGACATTAACAGGTTGCCCGACTCTGGAGAACAACGTCCTTGAACCCTAGCATCCCCAATAGCAGGGCCTGAATGCTTGAAAAGGCGCGAAAGCGGTAGCCGTGCTTGAAATACCAGCTCTTTATGATGTTTCTCTTCTATGAATATCTCTTCGAGGTGGTTTTAACTGAGACACCCTTGCTAAAAAAAATCTTGTGATTCATCGGTGGCAGCTTAGACTTCTCAGAAGATTACGGTGCGAAACGATGAGACTATTGGTCGGAGAACAACGGCGATGACAACGACATGGCGCCGAGATATAAGATAGGCAAGGCTCAAGGTTGGGATAAAGTGAAGGGTCAATGGAACCCCCTAGCTTGGCTTTGATTGAGACGCCAGTTTCGTAGCTGGGTAGTTAGCCTAAGGCGGCATATGCTAGGCCGATCGTCATGACTGGGAAGAATAGCTAGAGGGAGATATGCAATTGCATCAGTTCCTGGCTTTCATAAGTGAGATGGTTCATTAGGAGACTTGAGATTTGTGTTTGCCTGCCCTATCTTGCGGTTTAAATACACTCACCGATGTAGGCGCCTGAAGATGGAAGCCGTCGCCACTCTCAAGCGTTGCCCTTCCTTCTCGCTGCATTAAAAGTCTTTCTGCATCAATAACAACTTTCATGTTTCAAAATTGCCATATTCCCACAGTCGATGAAGAGCATAGTTGGTCTTCGCTGGCTTTGGCTTTGCATCTACGTAAGGTATGTTGACAATATAGCACTGGCGACGACTTCACACGAGCAAACTAAAGTCTACGGTAACATTGATGCAGCTAGGTAATGAAAATGTCGCACGAACAGAAAGTCAGGCATTGCAGACGCAATAAGCACTTGTGGATTCGGTGTACATTTTGCAACATCATACACAACATGGATGTTGCTCAATTTGCAATGTCCATAACAATTAACCCTTCTGCTGCAGGAACCAGGCACGGCTGGCAAGTCCTGTTCAAGCCAAGAGCTTCTTTGGACAAGCATGTAATCAATAATCCAGTGACCTCAAAATGGACTTCAACCTTTGATACAACTCAGATAAGATAAGTCTTAGCGCATTACCCAATGACCACGAACCCAGCAGATGCGCTCGCCGCAAACTGATCAGCACTAAATCGAATCTTCCAGCCGCCGCCGAAGCAATCGGCATTTGACCAACCGTTACCACCCCCCTCTTTATCACCTATAGCGTTGACGGACTCCACTCCGGAGCCGTTCGAGGCCAGCCGATCCGCGTTCAGGCGGGGGTTCCAGTCATGAGACAAGCATCTTTTCTGACTTGCAGCCGCAGTACCTAGTCCCCATTTTCAAGCATGATATCTGCCGGCCAAGCTTTTGAAGCTGGCCCATCAGACCCAGCTGCCATGTGTCATTGTGCCTTTATCGAGTGATGGCTTCACTTGGAAAAGAAAAGCTGATCTTGACTGGCTAGGCCCCGCGCTGGACGTAACACTATCGTAGACTTCCTGACAACGGCGAGATTGTGATAGACTACAACAGGCTTATATCACTCAGAAATGTCGCTTCCGTTTCTTCAACATTTTGGAAACAGTTCTCAAGATCATCCGCGATGTGAATAATTTATAAGGCTTCCGACGATGTTGATTCATCTACCCATATAGCTCATAAGCTCAATGGGCTTTCAACGATTACTACAGCAAGCACAACTCAATAAAAGTAATCCCTCAATAACATTCAAAGGTGAGGTTGCTTTTTTTGCGGACTCGCCGTATGAAACAAAATGCTTGCAGAAGGCCGCTCGCCTTGATACCGGCACTCTGAGCCAGGCCGCTGGAACTCTCGTCAGCGTGGTTGTGACGAGCACGTGGAAGCCAGTAACCGGCCGTAAAGACCACCCAGCACAAATGGCAGACGCAAGAACCCGTGGAGGACGAGTCAATATGTTTCGCAGAATCCGACTCGACAAGTCATGATATGAACCAAGCTAGCCAGCCCTCAAACTTAGATAGAAAATTTGCCATGTTACAAGCGCGAGACCATCAACGGAAAAAAGGGGAGGGGGGGGTGGGCAACATTCGGGGTGCCTGTTCTGGGCCTCAACTATCGCGCCGGCACCTCAGGGTCTCAGAAAACCCCAGCCCGAGGTTCAAGGAGAAAGACAGATGAAGGAATGCGACAGAGACATCAGCAGCGCCCTACCGGGCACTCGACAGGCCGTCCAGTATGGGTCCATGATATGAGCTGAGATTTCCCAGTCCAAGATAAGTCATGTCTCGGCCTCAGCGTAGTACCCTCTGCGCAGAATGTTCGACCACGCTACACCACGCTGATTCTGAGCACTAAACATTCATCTCCCTCGCATTCACGCCTCGACGATGTGGCCTGATTTGTGTATATGTTTCCAGACCCTGGGTTATGGCTAATGGTAGAATGTCTGAGGCGTTCGAGGGGTTCGCCAGCGAAACCCCCCCCCCCCCCCCCCCCCCCCCTCAGGTGGCCGGGGAAACTCTGCAGTAGACTGACTATGTGGACTAGATGTGGGCTGAACAAGTCTGGAAAATGTCAACATGGACGCGGACGGCACCGGTTGTCTCCGAATATTGTCTCGTAGGACTTTGTTGACCTCGTGTGTTGGAATTCATTCCCTGATGGATGTGGTTTTTTTTTTTTTTTTATTAAAGCTGTTTATTTTTGACAAAACCTTCTGCGGCTGAGGTAAAAGTAAGGCGAAGTAATCAATTTCAGCGGCGCGGACCCACCTGATCTTGTCAAACTGCGATGAAATGTAGGTGGTCTCATCCGACTCCGCATGGATTAAGTTGTTGCTGTTTTTGCTCTTATTTACACCCTCGTCATAGCACGCGCTGTTTTGCGTCGCGGGTCGACATGAGGGGTCGTCGCACATTGAACGATATTGGAACTTGAATAATATTGCAAAGACTAAGACAGGAGGACCCTTGGGGGGGTTTAAGACGCCGCGAACCGCGGCTGACTGCAGCAGTGCAGATGGGGACTCAGGTTCGGATCCGGCGGGGGTTTTCGAGGTGTTTTCGGAAACGTCAACGTCGATCCCCCCTGCTTTTGTTCGGAATCTTTCCTACACGTGTGCTATGTATGGTCCGTTATCCAGCGCATTGGACCGACAAAAGGGCACTAGAAGAGTCCGAGAGGGCAGCCGTGGAAAACGCAGTCTTCTTTGCCGTACACAGATACGAAGCATAACTCAACATGCCTACTGCGGAGTACCTCGTAATGAAGAGTTCGGGCAAATACCAGCGTACAGACGAGAACCGTATGCACGGCCATCATTGGGATGTTCTAAGTCCCCAACGCGTTGCGCTGCTTGATTTTTTTATCGGAAATCCAATTCTTTATCCTTGCGGCGGCACCGCTCTCCCCGTTCAGTTTCGCGCCAATAGGGATCACCCCCCGGCAGCTGCGACGGATTGGAGCGGGGGGACCCCGTCACCTACTCACCTGATGCTGTGAAAAATCTTGACCGTCCCGCCTCATCATTTCTCTCCCATCTCTCTCGGTCGGGAGATCTATCCTAGTCCTAGGCGCCAAGGCTCACGTTGTGGATGGTGTGACCGTGCAGAACTGGCCAGCGTCCCCTCAATTGCGTCATACTGGGGCCAAGTTTGATGGGACAAGCCGGGCTGGAGGGTTACGCCGTAGTTATAGCTAGCTTCAGCCTCCATCAGCAGGTGTCCCATGTGTTTGCTCGGACGTCGATGATGGCTTCAAGGTCAGAGGAGAAGCTTCAGTTGGCAGGCAATCTGGGGTTGGGAGACAAACCAAGCAGTCGAAAACTAAATCTTACTGTGATTTGCGTCATCCGCCAGCAGCATGCTTCGCCGGCATCCCAGCCCTCTACGTCTGGGAACGTTGAGCCCTTGGCGCTGCCGTAGCTCCGTCCAAGTTCACCATCTTAGTTTGCCGATCTTGGCACCGGATGGAATGCTGCCCGTTTCGGAATTTACCTTGAAGCACCATAACTGGGTCTTTTTGGTTGGCCCTCTAACGAACCTTTTGTCCTTTTTTTTTTTTCTTTCTTTCTTTTTGGTACGCCTCAGGGCCAGAATCCCTTGCGTTGATGGAGAGTGGTGAGGGGAACGGGGCGGAGCATGACTACATGTTTCCCTTTTTCCTGGGGGCAGCGTGACACTGCACGTAGTAAACGTTACCGTCTGAACTATTGGCATTGACAGCATCTAAGCTTGCATTTGTACTCGGTATAAACCGACAGCATTGTCCCAGGGAGCTGGGTTTTGGATAGCATCCGTGCTGGCGTTCGAGTCAAAGACGAGTCGTTCTCACGTCGTCAAAAAACACTGCAGCCCTCCAGTAACTATCGGAATGTATTCCCAATCTCCGCAAAGCATAAAAGCTTACCCCGAATGTTACTGTAGATTGGGATCAGCGACACCACGACTGAGGATGACTAGAGCATGTTGCATCGTCAAAGAGATTTCAGGAGGCAGCGCCCAAACTTTGAACTGTAAACTGTGGTGTTGATCTCACCATTCAGCCGCCGCAGGTCCCCATCCGCAGCTACGTAGTGTTCAACCGAAGCCCGGCACAGTAGCGCCGAAGGGTGACAAAAGATGGTTCACCTCTCCCAAGCGGGACCGGCGTGCGCGCGCCGTCTTCAGGTAGGAGGATGCCCGGAAGGAGCCAGGAGGCACCGCCGCTTGTCTAGTCAGCTTAGGAGCACTCAGAGGCCTCTTTCGGAACGTCCTGGGGAGATCCAATTAATCAAGGCTGGCCAATCTTGAGGCAGTCATCGCGGATCGTTGCCGTGTTAGTGTCCCCAGGATGGCTGGGCGGTAGGCCAAACGCCGTGGGTTGCCAAATCCACCACTACTTTCCATCCACACCCTCTGTCGCCTATTCGCTGTTCATGTTGACCGCTCGGTAAGGGTGTGCTCCTCTTCTTGCCCGTCCTAGAATTTCCTCCGGCTTTAGATTGACCGCCGCCATGCAGGGCTCACCGCGGGGCGCGGGCGTGGAGATGCGACGGTGCCAGCATGACGAGACAAACAGCTGCGACATTATTGTTTGCGAGTAGCTGAGAAAAGTCGATGTGGAATGTTGCGACGGAAACAACCGATCGTCAATGACTGGTCCTGTCAAGCACGGGATGGCCTCCGAATGACGGCTATAGGACAGGATTGAAGGGGGCATGACAGAGCGAACCCTTCAGGACGCGACCTAGACCAAGAAAAGTAGAAAAAAAGAAACAAAAAAAAAGGGCTCAAAAGATGGCATGTGGGAATTGTGTTCGCTGGAATACCTCTAGGGTGTCGCCTGAGTCCCGCTGGTACTCATTCCCAGTTCCTCGTGTCTCGGGCTCCCTGGGTTGTCTCGCGTGCACTACTCATCTGGATCGCCTTGTGGGTTCAACACTACCATGTACACTCGGCGTTGTTAGTGCCACGATACGTCCGTCCACTTGTGCTGTCAGACAAGCTGGTTCAGGGACCAAAGGCAGAGACAGCGGCGCATGATCAGCAGCTCCACGGTTAAGTTTCAATATGGCTTGCAGGATGTTACGCCAAACCTTGGACCATAGGCTAGGCGTTGGGAAAGCTCTTGGAGTGCATGGTTGGAACGTAAGATGTAGGCGCTGGGTATTCTAATCCTTAACATGACTTGCCGTCATTGATGAGATGAATACCAATAGCCGCAGCGTGTGTAGTGAGTAAGTGTCACGGCCCCTTGCGGTGTGTGCTCGTCTCGCTAGCTTCACCTCAACTCTCTCTCAGCGTAGTGTAGTCCAAGTTGCCGGAGCCTAGTCGGCATGGAAGCCGGGAATGTCCTGACATCTTGCAACACAATAATTATACTAAGATGGTGATAGGAGTGAGAAGACCAGGGGTGGGTACCTGAGGCCTGAGGTTTGGATGAGAGAGCAAAAAATGGCAATAATCGGCCGGGAAGGGTCCACTAGAACTGGCTAAGAAGGGTAGGCGGGTGTTCTACGGACTACTACTTTCCAAGAGTGTGTAGGAAAGGGGAGGTACCGAGATACTGCCGTAAGTACAGTATGAGGTCATTGGCTGTCGACACGGACCATAGGTGGATCTGTGCAGCCGGCAGCAGCTGGATATTTCCCAATTCTGAGAGGAGGCAGCATCTTCATCATGGCCAATGACAAGCCAGAACTGAAAGAGGGCTGATCCACGGGGTCTGCCACTCCCAATGTAACTGCATTTTCCGTCAAATGGGGACTGAACTGGGGCCTGGGGCTTTCATTGTGACCTTCTCCGGTTCAAGTTTCTATGTAAGAGGCTCCCCATCTTCACCATCCCAGCTGTTTAATGGAGCCTAACAAAAGTGCTATGCGCCTTATTCATAGTGGTAGTTCGCATACACAAATCCAAAGTCACATTGGCCTATCCCACCCACCTGTCTAATCCTACTGCCCACTCTGTCAGATAGATGTTCCCGTCCGCCCCACGGTTGCTTCGCTGCACCTGGCACCCGCCGCCGCCCGCACCGTTCCCGCTTCCGCACCACGCAGCAGCTTTCTAAGGAACCGTAATCAGTAGTGTACCTCTTACCTATCTCACCTTACTAAGTAGCTAGCTAGTACATCTCCCTACTGCTCTTACTGGAACAGCAGCTCATGCGCCGCACTGCATCTGCAAGTCAGGCCAAGGCACAAGGAACGGGGTCACAGACAACAAGAGGGACAGCAGCAGGAAAAGAAGAGAAAGGCATCAATCAAGGACTCGCTCAGTCTGTCGCCCTCGTCCGTCCCCATCAGGCCCAATTCATCCATCCAGCCCAATTTATCCCCATTTCGAGCACCTCCACACCCCTCAACAACCACCAACATGCACAGCAAGGGACAGGCCACAATAGAACAAAAAAAAAAAAAAGGCGAATTCAGCGCAGGCAGACCCAACTATAGCGCACAGGCAAAACTGATCAATATCAGTACGAATACGGATCGCCTCCACTGCTCTTCTACTGTTTACATTTTCCCTTTTCATCGACCACCGACTCATCGCTACACTACGCTATTCAAACTTGCGAATGCCCCATCTTATTACCCTATCAGTTCCGCCCGCCATTTGGCATTTTCCCATCACCACGCTCACGCCTCACCTTGGCTCCCCGCCCCTCCCTCCCTCCCCCCGGCCCCCATTGACGGCCACCTGTGCCCTGCATCTCCTCGACTTGCAAGGGTAAGGCAGCACTCTTCCATCCATCCTGTTCTGCTTTAGCACAAAATACATTAAAAATAAAAATAAAAAATAAAAAATTGAGCCCAGTGACCGTGACGCCCAGCAGCGGCGGCAGCGGCAGCTCGAGCGCGAACGGCAACAGCCTGGAAGTGCCAACGAAAACAGGTACAAGCAGATGTACTACGATTTCGCACTAGACTCAAGTACCAAGTACCTAGGTACCGAAATACCAGGCAAAACCACCAAGCACAGCACCACACCACCTCTTCTCCTCTCCTCATCCTCCTCAATCTTCGTCCAACTGCAGGTGGGCAAATCCAATTCACCCCCATTCCCTGTCGGGGCACCCAAAGTCACTCAAATCGTCCAAGTCACAACACACCCCTCCCCTCTAACCCCCGTCCGTCCCCGTACCTCCCTCTCCCTCGGTGGCCGGGTCCAATCTGTACGGACCAGGACCAGCAAAGCACCACACTCCAGTACAGACTGGGAGACCGACACCATAACCTTGCTCCACGTCGGTCATCCATCTCTGTGCCCTGCGCCAGTTCCCAGTTTCTGAGATCTCGTCTCTCGATTTGCACGAAACACCAAACCTCCACCCGATTGAGCTCTTCAACCTCCTTGCGCGGCCTTCCCTTTACTCGACTCTAGCGCCCTCTACAGTTGGCCCAATTCCACGATTTACCGGCTGCATATTTTTTCAAGGCCTCTACTGTCTTAGGTCCCTTACTACCCTTAGCCTCCATTCCCCCAACCGACCGCAACCGGATACGACCACATTTCTGGCAGAGCTTCGGTGGAGATTGGGGTGCCCTCGCCCGAGTTTCGATTCCAAACCCCTGGACCTGTCTGGACTCCGAACCTCTCAAAAATTGTCCTCTACCGACCTGGCGACGAAGAATTCCTATCTGCCGGACCGACAGTCCGTCCATCAAAACTTCGAGAAGCACGTTGACGATCTCTACACCTTCGAGATCGCCCCGAGATCGCCGCGAAAACCACGACCCCAAATATACTATCGTCACCCGCATCGTTGAACTGGATTGACCGACGCGTATCGACTTACAATCTGTTCACATTACCTCGGCGCCCACCATGCCCGAGCCCGACACTGTAGCCGCCCAAGGCGGTGGCAGCAACTCCAGCGACTTTGTGAGTCTATGACCCAACGACCACCTCTCGCACCGCGATTGACCATGCTAACTTTCTGCGCGCAGGTTCGCAAACTCTACAAGTTCGGATAGCCCCTCAATGCACACCACCGCCCCATTGCTAACATATGTAACAGGATGCTGGAAGATCCTGCCTATTCGAACATTGTCAGATGGGGAAATGAGGGCGACACCTTCGTTATTTTGGAGGTGCGTGGCGGCCGCGATACCTCAAAAAAGACTGCAAGGAAAGGAAATGCTAACTGACTGATAGACTGACAAGTTCACCAACGACATTCTCCCAAAACACTTCAAGCACAGCAATTTTTCTAGTTTCGTTCGACAGCTCAACAAGTACGACTTTCATAAGCTGCGGCGCAACGATGAAAACAATGAGTCGCCTTACGGCAAGCAGGTAAGGACGACAAAATATGCACGCGGCGGCTCCTGCTAACGCACGATGCAGGCCTGGGAATTCAAACATTCAGCTTTCCGGGCCGACAGAAAAGATAACTTGGACAACATCAGGCGAAAGGCACCCGCGCATAGAAAGACACAGCAGACGGAAGATCAGTTTACGACTAATCAATCCATCAATTTGCTACAGGAAACTTTGTTTGCCCAACAGCAGCAGGTACAAGCGCTGCAGGAACAGGTTGGCGAGATGCAGCGCGCCAACAAGACGCTTGTTCACGAGGTCCACGCAATGCACAAGATCATTGATGCCCAGAGGCAGTCACAGCACGAATTACTCAACTATATGTCACATGCCGAGGACAGATGGAGAGGCGGTCGGTACCCAGGCCAGAACCCGCAGATGAACGGCGGTGCTGTCGACGACCAAGCTCCTGAACTACGAAGGGCAAGAGAACTTCTCTCAAGCGTGACAACCAACAGCATGGTAGACAGAGAGCTCGAAAGGCTCAATGGCATATACGCGCAAAGCTCACCTCCAGACTCTGCTTCTTCCCTCATGTTCCAGGCGGGCTCAGCCGGCATGCCACCCATGATGGCCGAGCATCTCAACATGCGTCACCTTGTCTACCCCGTTGGCGAGAACGTAGGAATCGACCCCCTTTCTCAGGATCACTTCAATAACATCCCTTACACTCTGAATTCCTTGCCGATGAACGAGTTCCAAAATGTCGTCAAGCCTGAACCGGGCCCAGCAACGCCCGCACCTGCTGCAGCCGCACCTCCACGCCCGCCTTCCAACGACAAGGGGCTATGGGGACAGAAGAAGCCGAGAGTGTACCTTGTCGAAGATGACCGCACATGTTCGAGAATCGGTTCCAAGTTCCTGACGCAAATGGAGTGCATTGTTGAGATTGCTGTACGTCTTATCCTCTCGGGTCTAGGTGGCCCTTGCCATATGATTGTGAAAATTCGACTGACTTTCCACAGGAAAATGGTATCGATGCCGTTAATAGGTGCAAAGAAGTCCCGTCCGGCCACTTCGATCTTATCTTCATGGATATCGTTATGCCTCAAATGGACGGTGTCTCTGCAACACAATTGATTCGTGAAGTCCACCCTGATGTCCCTGTTGTTGCCATGACATCCAACATCCGACCTGAAGATATTAGTCACTATTTCAACTGGAGTAAGTCGTTTTATTTTCTCGCGGAAAAAGAAAATCGAGCAGTCATTGACACGAATACAGGTCTGAACGATGTGCTAGCGAAGCCTTTCACAAAAGACGGCATGCTGCGTATTCTTCGCAAGCATGTAGCACACCTTCTCAAGAACGCTCCACCGGATGACCTTGCAGTTGGTCACGGAGCCGCCCAGCTGCACGCTGCCAACATGGGCATGCCAGCAATGAACCCTGGCGTCAAGTTCGATTCAACCCCGAGCCAGTCTCCCGCAACGACTACTTCCTGGCACTCGCCGGGACAAATACATCAACCGTCTCCCAACGTCACCAATATCGAAACAGGCTACCCAATGGGCAACACAGCTCAGATGGTTATGACACCAACATCAGCACAACGCCCAACGTTTCATCAGAGCATGCCTACAGGCATGCAGCAAATGCGTGTGCCAGACCACATGGCTGGGGGTGACGACCGGCCAGAAAAGAGGCAGAGACTGTATGGACCGCAAGGTGGATACGCCTAATGACGTCCCGGGTCTCGCTTGAGTAACGAATTGCGCCATGCGTCTCTCATGACAAAATAGTCTGTGTCTCTGTTGAGGCCATACAACTTGGACCATGCTTGCACATGTTGTAAGCAAAATCTCAAATATGCCATCGACAAGGAAAGGTCTGCAGACCGAAGTCGAGGTGAGACTGTGCCCGAGATACTGGCAGGATGTCCAGCAAGCCGCAATATAGGCCGAAATGTAAGAGGAGGATTGTTGGGAAGGGAAAATGGCGCGTGATACCACAAGTTCGCCCAGAGTATGGCGGCTAATGATGTCCCAAGACAGGACATGTCGCCTGATGGCGCCGGCATGGATGATGACCAGAGATTGGCAGAGAGCTTCCCCGTCTCTGTGGTAAACACGTTTTTGTGATCGGCGTTGGTGGAGTTTCTGGTTCACATCTTTTTTTGGAACCTGTGACGGTTATGTACGGGCAAATTTGGAAAGACATATATGCTGCCATCTACAAGGAGAGATCAACTCTTTCGTCACCAATTTATATATACATACTTACCTTTCTTACTGCGTAAGACAATGACAGAAAGAATTGCAAAGTGCAAGGGAGGGGATTTCGTGAAGCCGCGGGATGTGAGCCTTTTGATGATGAACAGTTCTCTGCCTGTCAGCACGGAACGCCCGGACCTGCTTTCTTTCGTTCGTCATTATTCCCTGCCCAGGAGGTGGGGGATAAATAACACGCGTGTGATGTAGCAAACGCAGGACTTCGACGTAAGCCCTTTTCACAGTGTCCATTTCACCCCCCTCCACTTGACATGTATGCAAGGCCCAGGGTCCTTGAGTTACTCAAGGACCCTGAAAGCCATGCGGGTAGACGCGCAGTTTGCAGGAGGCGGCGGGCACATGGGCTGGCCGCAGAACCAACCGCCTGGATGGGTGCAAAGAACAAACAGCCGCCCTTTCCAGCGAGTGGCAGGGTATAACTGTGTCGCTCAAGAAGAAACCCCCCCCCCCCCCCCTTGTTTTTGGTTGTGTTGCGCTGGCCCTCCCCGCACGCACGGAGTGGTCGATTGCAGTCTGGACCACGGCAGTGTGGCACCAGTGGTCTGATGTGGCCGGGGTCCCTGCCAAGGCGGTCCGGAAGGGTCTGGAACTTCGGGGGATTGTTTTTTTTGTCCCCCTTCAACGGTACCACGACACATGGCAGTTTTGCTTGTTGTATGTATGTTTCGGGGATCTTCGTCCGAAGGGGGCCCGGTTCTGCTGCGCCTCACGGGAAGGAAAGGTGGCCCACTGTTGACCGTTTTGAGGGGTCCTGTCTCTCCACGTCGCTTTCTCGGATGTCGGGGCGAACTTGAAGGGAGAATTTGAGTGTCATCCGGGGAGAATTTCTCATGTTCGGTACCGAGAATCGGGTTCCATCGTCTGGAGATGGATATGGAGGTGAACCGTTATCGTGGCTGTGGAGCAGCGACGAGGCATGACGGGGATGTTAAATGAGAGATTCCAAGTGAGAATCGAATCTGAAGAGTGGCGTCCGAGGAAAGGATGAATGAAGGGGGGAAAAGAGAAAGAGAAAAGGTGTCTTTTATTTTTTCCCTCATGTGAGTCGTCTGATGTGGGAAACCCCCAGAGTTTAATGCCGCCAGAAAGTTAGGATGGCAGGGTGCATGGGCCAAGTCCTAGTATGACATCGGCAGCAACGGGAGCGGCAGCGACTGGGCCAGGCCGCTCTCTTCCGGAACACCATGCAGGCAACGAAGCCCTTTAAGGCTCCGAGATGGTCCAGACCGAGGCTCTGGGCGGGAACAAGGTGATGATAAGGGAAGGTAGGCGACGACTGCGTAAGCGGTTAAGCAGGTCTTCGGCTTGGCATGTTGTGTTAGTGGACAGGCTCTTTAAGACGGGAAGGATGGTTGTTTTTCTTCTGCAGGCGCGGGTACTTACATGTCGGCTAAGCTATTTTGGAGGTTATGGCAAGGATCTAGATGGATTGATCATGGGTTGGGAAAGGAAAGGGTTCTTAAAGCACCTGAGTTGAGATCTAGCGGTGAAAATGAAGGGTTGGACGTTCGTGGAGGAGGGATTGATAAGGTCAGCGACCACGTAGTGTGCAGGGGCCTGCATGATGGTTCATGTCCTCCTCAGCCATGGCTGTTCGACCCTTACAAGGGCTGATTCTTGTGATCGCCAGACGTCTAGAAGAAGTCTGGACAACGCCGCCGACGTAGTATGCGTTCCCTTTATAATGAGCCATGGTTGAAAATGACAGGGAGGCGGATGGTGTTCTACCTTGGTTCATGCTGTGTTCCTCGACACTCTTTTTTTTTTTTTTTTGCCTGACCCATGCCCTCAGTTCTGTATCTTTGCATAACGTGTCGGGGTATGAAGCAACACAACGATTTGCATGGCCCGTTCTGGGCCTCATGCTGCCCGCTGTATTTGTTTGGCCGCCTATCATTCTCGCCACTTGAGATTCTCTGCGGATTTCCGCTTATCCCAGGTACGAAGACACGAAACCCCGCCAGTCACTCATTCCAGCGTTGCTGATATACTGAGATCCTGTCTGATCTTCATCGCAATGCCCTGGATAGGCCAACTCTTTCCTTCCCTTCAAATGTGATCTAACCCGGTTGTCTCGGCTCTTGGTACTTCTTCATGGAAAAACAGGTGATTTTCGAGCCTTCAAAATCCGGTTGTCATTCGATGGCGTGGAGCCATCGGTATGGGAAAGGAAGGTATGGCACAATTTGGGGGAAGCGAGACGTAGCACTGCCAATAGGAAGAGCCTCCCTTCCATCGTTCTGCGCAGCGGGTTGACTCTATCGTCTTGGCCTATGATCTTTTGTGCGGCTGAAGACCTATGCTGATTTTGATATGAGTCAACGGCTCGCAAGCCCGGGGAAGACACGCTAAAGCACGTCGCAATGTCTTAGCAGGACATTTTCCTCCGTGGTGCTAGCTCTTGACAAACGAGCCAACTACTGCGGTACCTCAAATACTGCTAAAGCTATGCTAGCGAGTGCTACACTTGTAAAAGAGAGTGGTCTGTTATGATTCTTGTTTTTCGGTCCCATAAAGTCTCGTTGTCGGGTGCCTTCTCTTGCAGCTCGTCCTACTCACTACATACACACATACGAAATGCTCTTGTAATTACTTCAAATGGTACTCTAGATGGTACTTTCGCCTGCGGAACCTTCTCTAGTCATCCCACCTAAGTAGAAGAAAAACTGTAGAGTATTGAGAACACAAGTCCCGTTTGTCGTCTTATTCCGCGGTTGAGTTATCGCATGGCCGACTTGATCCTCCCAACCGTAAATTGCTTAGTCGTGTCTGGACACGTGTGCAAAGGCACCAAGCAACACTATACTGAAAAACGGCTCACTGGAACAAGAATGTTCTTGCCCATAATACAGGTGTCTGTTACTAGGTCCGCAAACGGCTGTAACCGGGCCAAGACCTGAGAACTCGGGGAATCTGAACCGGCATACCACTCTGCCTCAACTGAAGATAGAAGAATACAGATCAGAAAGCATGCGGGAATTTTTATCTTCCAAGCCCGAGCAGCCAGTTGTCTCTTGTCAGTGGCGAGCGTTGACTAATGCCCTCCCTCTTGTGACTCCCCATGTGAGTGCTGAAAGACAGCCATCCCTGTTACACATCCACTGCAGTGTCCCATTTTCAGCTTATCGTAAGCTGTGCTGACTGGGGGGTATAAGCCAGTCACACAATAACTGGGCAGCTTTGTTCTTAAGTGGCTTGACCAAATATGATGGATCTGTATCAGTTAGATTTTTATTGTACTTTTGATGCTCCCAAAACTTTTGCCTGCAGTGCCAACATCTATGGAAACCTTCTCCATGATTTTCTACCATAACACCAAACGTAATATCGCCACTTCTGTCGTGGAACACACTCATTCGTTGTTTTTCGCCTCATGAGACAAAGGCATAGCAGCGCGTGGCATGACCTTGGCAGGAGTCAACGCATCTTATCAAGTCTCGAAGCTTCATGTCGACAGATACTCTCCAAAGAACGATGTAGTCAATTTCTTGCAAGATGTCTCCGAACACCCAGGCTCCTGGTATCGATCTACAGCATCCACCCTAATATAGTCCTTGGTGGAGCATAAGCTCGCTGTAATGCCACTTCACAAGTTGAACAAGTAGTAACGAAGGTAGTGATCATTTGCTTAATTGACGGAGTGGTGGTACCGACCACACCTCTTAGACAGGATGTTTCTTTGAAGGAAGATCAGAAGCCCATACATCTCAGTAAGGATACGAAGGATAGAAGGCTTCCATTTACTTTGTTTCAAGACGTAATAATCACTCATGAAACCATGCCGCAGACTTTTCGTTGCCAAGAAGCAAATGGCGTTAACATTGCGTCCAGCCAAGCTTTACCCAAAACGCAAACCCCTTGACAGCTTTAAGGGATCGATGCCTTCAAAAATACGATACGTTCGTGGATGGAATTTACCTGGGTTATGAAATTCCGAGCTCGCGGTGTCTTGGGCTTTGGTGTTAGCGAGTGCGAAAGGCCGTGGGTATGAGGCTGGCTGAAAGCATGCCATGTGTGAGTCCGACGAGGGTGTGGCTGACGCCTTCGAGACACATGGGTGGAAAGTGATGAGGAGGTCTACCCCTCCCGCGAGTCTGTTCAGTGGTATCTTTCCGCGCTGTTTCTAAAAGGGTCCTAGGCTCATTGGTGTCTGTAATTCAGAAGCAAAGTAAAATCAGGGTAGAAAAGACCAAGAAAAGAGAAAAGACTACAGTAACCCAATTTCAAATAAGCACATGCTGGAACGCTGGAGGTGAATGGCCAACGCTTTACATTACCTGACGTGGTTCCTCGCAAGCTTTCATTTTTAGGTAACTAAAACCGAGAGCCCATCTTCATTGTCCTTCACAGATATTCTACCTTATTCATTTGTATTCAGGATTTTCAAGACCATGGCTTAAAATCAGACCCTTACGTGGCGCTGGCTTTTTCCAAGTATGTGAAAAAGGGTCCTACGGGATCAGCGGGAGAGGCGGGGTTCCCCCGGCACAGGGCCCTGCCTACAACATGCCTTGCTTAAAATTAACACGGCTATGGGATTTCCAGAAACCCAATCATATTGATCGTAATCGAAACAAACCGATACTATCAGCATGTGCCTAAACCTTGTAGCTCACTCCTGTGCACATGCTCAACGCCTTCCATGCTTCTGATATCTTGGCGGTTGCTGGGTGGCCTACCCATGTATCACGCCCAAAGTAGGGAGCCAGCTTTGGAAAGAATCACGTCTGGCCCTAATTGGCTTTTTCAAAACTATATCAGACTCCTGTGAAAGGAATATACAACATGGTAGGTGGTCAAAGAGCCTGTCTCCGAACTACATCTGGTAGGCAGAATACGAGTGAATGTTTCGAAACTCATCCAAATTGACAACATTGGAACTTCCAAGTTAACCAGTTTCATGTGGTCATGCCCACCCGATGTATCTGTAAGGCATCTGCATTTACAAATGCATTCTTCACCCAAGGCAATAGCGAATAACACCATGCAACACCGCCCTTCATCCTAGGAGCTTCAGACCACCAGGAATGTCTCTTTGAGAAAAATGAACCCCTAAATTTAACCTTTCAGGTGTCTTCTGAAAGCTGGTTACATTCCTATTGAGAAATGCTAGCAGAAACCCTGCACAGGGGATTTTGATTGAAAACTTTACCTCTAAAAATAAGAGTAGACCAACGCCTTTCTAGAATATGTTGCCATTAGATGTGCCGGCAGGCAAGCATGTACATTCAAGACCTGTAACACTGACCCCAAAGAGACGTCCTCGAACATGAGAAAGAGTGCTAGATAGACACCACAAGCAGGGGCCCAGTCAGGGACGGTCATCTGCCTTTCAGCGGGCCTTGGTTTATTCACAAAAGAGCGAGAAGGGTGCGCGAAACGCCCAGAGAGATGTAATGGAATTTTCACAGGCGCTTAGGGGACCTCAAACTCAACCTAACGGACGTTAAGGACCCAATCCGGCGAGAGAAGTTTAAGACGGTTTCACATGCTCTGGGTGATGGAAGCTAGGTTTGCGCCAGCTGACAGTGATCGTTGCTTGTGCGGTTGGCATTTTAGCTTGGAAATATGCCATGTTGTCAGTTTGAATGAAACCTAGTGGATTGGGGAGGAGGCTGAGAGAGGTTTTTGCGAAAGGCTTTCTGGCGCGTAGGTGTCCAAGCAGGCTCGTGGTCGATAGACACATCACTGTTTTGAAGGTAAGTCAAGGTTAATGAACGATGGCAAGACTGGTACGAACTAAAACAGCTCAGAGCACGATATCTCTCAACAACAAGGGTCTTCAGTTACGCAATAAATTTGACTGAGCCAAATCTCGGCAAATTTAGAGTTGCTACTGAAATATGGAAGTTGCTGATTTTTACTACTGGGAAACACCGCAGCCACAATATGCAGGTTTGTCAAGCTCTCTTGCAATTGCGGATGCCTTTTGGTAAAAGAAACCTCACACATACTCCGTTTCATCATTACGACCACCTATCAAGCGGATTAATTGTGATCTTACAAAATACCATCCAAGGAGGATGAGGTAACATAGCAAGCATGATAATACCGGCAGGCTTAAGTGAATTATGTTGATTTATACTTCAATAGACTGAGATTGGGTTACTGGCATAAGTAGAGGTAACCTCCAATAATAGGTGGGTCAATGTTTCCTCCACTTTGTATGACATGAACAACGCCAAATATTTCAAATCAATGACACGTCATGTATTACATTATTTATCCCACATTGACTGAAAGCTGATATCTGGGTTTTCAGCTTTCTGTAAGTTTTGTTCCTTATTATCAACGTGTGACAGTCATGCGGTGAAGGCTTATACGTTTTTAGATGATCTGAATTGCACGGGAACTTTCATGAATCAACTTGAATAGCTAGTCCGAGAAGCTGGAGATAAAGACAATAAAGACTTCAAACGTAGCACAATACATCTACAGAACATGAAGAATCAACTCTTGTACACTTCAAGGCTCTGTAGAGATGAATATGGCATCGGTTCGTCAAAAGAAGGAGGCAAAGTAAAACCAGCAAGCCAGCCTGAGAGCAGCGTAGGGCAGTCTTTTCACCAACATCTTTGCCATCACGAACGTTTCGGGAACCATTGACAAGAAGGGTACGGCAAGAGGGAGATACCTTCAGGGAGAGCACATTATTGGCTTCGCAACCTCTTTTAACGTTTACTTCTCGCGGAATCCGTTGTTCTGTAATAACTTAACATTAAACCTCCCCGCCCTCTGGCGTCTATTTCTTTAAATTGCCATTGTGAACATGTAGATCAGACACTAGGTAGACTGAGTGCAATTATATAGCCTTGCCGCACACTTTCGCCCTAATGACTACTATTGCATACATACTTGAGATGAAAGCTTTCATGATTTTCAAGCTGACATCAGTAAAGCTTTCACTTTAGATTGATCAAACTCCGTTGTAGCTTGATAGATAAACAAGTCACATTATCTGCGTTATTATGCAGTACAGTTCACTTCAGAAGGCACAAAAAAGTCACGGTGAGATCGATGGTGAGGATCGCAACAGACGGCGACAATGAATTGTAGCAGGAAGGACTCAAGGCAAGGACAACAAACGGGCATTTCGAACCTTCTCACTCAAGTGTTTCGTTCTGTTCATAAGGTATTCTCGACGCAGTATTTACTGGATAACCAATAAGGGTGAAGGTAATTTTGGTTGACGACTTGGCAAGCTTGCTCCTAGGGACGAGGAGACGCGAGGGACATGATGAATGGTGGGGTAACTCAATGACTAAGCACAACCAGGGGTTCCCAGGTAATCTACGCGAGAAAACGCGCCTCAGACGCGACCTCAAAGTAGCGCCCACCCGCATTTTCAAGTTACCCTGCCATCCACCAAAAGCTCAAGGCGACAATTGAAGACTCGATCACGTCGCCAAAATCACAGCCCCTTACTCAAACTTCCAGTCAAAGATATGCCGCATTCCGTGACACCAGAAGCAAACTCACCAAACGCGGTCCCCGAAAATACAATGGCTGAATCCCCGGTCAACGGCAACAGCCAGGCGACTGACGGCGATGTCGCCATGGCCGAGGTCGATGCGCCAGCGGTGGCTGCATCTGCAGAGAAGAAAGATGTCAAGTTGGAAGAGCTCTTTGCGGACGCAGACTCAGACGACGAATTTCCTAGTTCAAAACCACAAGAATCCCCATCCTCAAGTCCCCCAGGGATCGCGACGCCCCCCTCTCCAACGTGGGTTTCTCGGCGCCAATTCTAGGGTATGATGCTGATGTACGGACCAGAGACATTGCAGACTTGAAGGCTTCAGATCCTGAAGTAATGAGAAGTTTCTACCAGCGTCTCTTCCCCTGGAGATACCTTTTCCAATGGCTCAACCATAGCCCCTCGCCAACCAACGACTTCAGACACCGAGAATTCGCTTTCACGTTGCAGAACGACGCATATCTCCGATACCAATCATTTCCAAGTCACGACCTGTGAGTTACTCATTAGTCCTGCCCGTGCTCAATGACTCCATGCTAATCTCAACAGCCTCCGCAAAGATGTTCTTCGTCTCATGCCCTCCCGTTTCGAAATTGGTCCCGTCTATAGCACAAACCCGCGCGACCGCAAGGAGATCCGTAATGCCAGCGCCTTTAAGCCCCTTGCAAAGGAGCTGTGCTTCGATATCGATCTGACGGACTACGACGATATCAGAACCTGCTGCGACAAGGCCAATATTTGCATCAAATGCTGGCAGTTCATTACTATGGCGATCAAGGTTGTTGATGTTGCGCTGCGCGACGACTTCGGTTTCAAGCACATCATGTGGGTATACTCCGGACGAAGAGGTGCCCACGCATGGGTGTGCGACAAGAAAGCAAGAACAATGGGAGACCAAATGAGAAGGTCGATCGCGGGGTATCTGGAGGTCATTAAGGGCGGTGCACAGAGCGGGAAGAAGGTTAACTTGTGGCGACCGCTGCACCCTCACATCTCGTATGGAACCTTTCTCTAAAATCTGATGTTATAGCTGCTGACACCATGCGCAGACGGAGTTTGGATACTCTTAAAGCCCACTTTCAAGAAGACGTTCTCGAGGCACAGGACCCGTGGGCGTCTAACGAGCGCGCCGAACGCCTACTCCAGCTTCTGCCGGACAAGAACCTCAACGAGTCCCTCCGCAGGAAGTGGGACGCTGCTCCGGGGCGCTCGTCTATCTCTAAATGGGCTGACATCGACACCATGGCCAAGAGCGGCGCTAGCAAAAACCTCGACGCGAAAGCCTTGCTCGAGGCCAAGCAGGATATTGTGCTCGAGTATACCTACCCTCGCCTCGATATCGAGGTCAGCAAGAAACTCAACCATTTGCTTAAGTCGCCCTTTGTCGTGCATCCCGGCACAGGACGGGTGTGTGTGCCAATCGACACCCAAAATCTTGAGGATTTTGACCCCCTTGGCGTGCCAACGGTGCAGAGTTTGCTCGTAGAGATTGATGCGTGGAAGGGCGAGGATGACGATGCCGAAGGATCACAGCAGAAGAGCGTGCAGGACTGGGAGAAGACGAGCTTGAAGCCGTACGTGGAGCAGTTCCGATCGTTCGTGATTGGATTGATGAAGGAAGAGAGGGATGGCAAGGTCAAGAGAGAGAGGGAAGACGACTCGATGGAGTTTTGAAGATAAAATCCGACACGACTTGTATGATGGGCGAACTCGGGTAAATGGGTCGGTGTTTTTGACTTGGTAACAGCAACTGGGGGTATTATTCTTCATCTAATTAATGCCTGCCCGTACGTAGGCTATGATACGCTCTCTGCCTCCTTTGTCTTTTCGTCCCGAGGTTCGGCTTCTGGCTGAGACACCTTGACATTCTCAGTGATCGTCTGCTTTTCGTCTATGTCTTCGTCATGCTCTTCCTCGAACCTGCTATCCTCGACGTCGTCCTCCTCCTCACCCTCGCCTGTCTCAGCAGCTGGTGTACCACTGGCGCTGCCTACCTCCCCCTTAAGCTTCGCCTCCTTCCTCTTGGGAATCACAGCTGTGAATGCCTCGGCCCAGTCTCCGGATTCAAGCCACTTCAGCATGATCTCCACAACATGGTTCGTTGCCAGCACCCGCTTGCTAGAGATGTTCATATACTCTCCGATAGGCAGCTTCGCAGTACGAACCCCCAACGCACGCGCGCGGCGGTGACACAGGTACTTTTCGCGGTTCCGATCGACGAGTCCACCAATGACGTAGCTCACACCAGGCTCGAGACGATCGAGAGTATTGACCGAATCAGCGGAGAGGTAGACGATGTTTTTCAGCTCATCGATGGGTTCGGGTTCGGCTGCGGGAGTGGGCGCATTGTCGTACACGTCCAAGGACACAGCAGGCTTCTTTGGAGCACCTTCTGCGTCCTCCGATTTCAGGAGTTCAATCACCTCACCGCCACGATCTCCGCTCATTACCTCACCCGCATCTTTGGCCGCCTCAATGAAGTTGCCCTCGACAAGCTTCACTCCCTTCCAGCCCGTATGCTGACCGGCTAGTGTCGTCTCAAAGCGCTGCTTCAGCTTTCCACCATACGAGCTTATGTACAAATGCGCACGGTACCGGGCATTTCGGTTATCTGAGTAGCACCGCGTGATTTGGCTCGCCAGCGAGATGAGCTCTTTTTCCATCATGTACTTCTCAAAGTCGCAATCGAGAATCAGACTGACAGGGACCTGTGTGGCAGGCACCTTCGGCGTCTTGCGCTTAGGCGGGATGACGATTTGTGAGGGATCGAGACCCTTGGCTTCGGCGTCGGCGACAATGGCAGCGATTTGTTCGCGCCGAGCGGCCTGGCGGTCGGCGCGCTTGTCTTTGCGCTTGCGCTTGCGGTCCTCACGGCCTTCTTCCCATGCTGCTTTGCGCTTCATCTTGCGCAATTGATTTTTAGAAACTTTGGGCTCGTCGCCGTTGTTGTTGCTCCCTTGTCCTTGCTGGTCGTTGGGTTCTGTTGAATCGCAGGACGTAGCAGCTGGTTGCGGTCCTTCTGCCTGTTCTACCCCACCACTCGGCACCGCCTCGTCGCCATTGAGGACCGTGGAAGGAACGGTAGCTTGGTCTTGCTTAACGTCAGTCATTTCGAGATCTTTTGCTGGCTGACCAACAGGTTCCGTAGTTGTGCTGGCCATCGATACGATCGTGAGGTTGGCTATGACTGCAAAGTTTGGGGTGGGAAGTGGGGGACTTTTTGGAAATTTTGTCGATACTTTGCGATGATTGTCCTGCAGCCGTTGCGTAGCTGCCGCTTTGGAGAAGTGCACTAAATCTTTTATGGTATATAGTGGGGCGGAAGCATTAGAATTGAGACCTCGCGCTCTGAGATGCAGTGTCCTGCACAGCATAAGGTAACTAGGACCTTTAATATTCCCCTGGCAAATCAACACCTGGACACATTCTCAATGCTCCTGTGGGATTATAGTAACACGATATGGTGTTAAGAGTACTACGAGTAATGCTTCAGATATGGCCTGGATCACAGCAGAATCTCTCCCTGGTCTGTTGTACTCGTAAAAAAAGGAAAGGCTTCAGTAGAAAGCTGCAGGAAGATTTGCTGTAGTCTAGCTCTATTAGGCTAGAGGGGCTTCCCGCTCTGAAGCCAGTTGCTCCCCGACACGGCAGATTTATTTAGGCGGTCAATCACTATCGGGACTAGCGCGATCGCGACGCGTCTCCCCGCTAAACGGCATAGAAGACGCGCCACCAGAAACCACTTTAACACCCGCGCCCTCTAGAGCAGCTGTACACGGGGGTGTAATACTTTCTGGTTACACCCATTTTCGCTTCCGACTTTGTTCTGTTTCTCACTTGTCCTTTTTCAGCGTTTAACCAGTTTACAAAATGTCTTCCAGACCCGAATTGAAGGTTCGTAATGCTTTTTCGTATGTTTTCAAAGCCGTTGGCTAAATCAAAGTTCACCAGGTCGATGACGAGCATGGCTTCATCCGCTTCTTCAAGTCCCTTCCAGCCGTCCACGAAGATACAGTCCGCATATTCGATCGAGGTGATTGGTACACTGCACATGGCGAAGATGCAAACTTTATTGCCCGCACAGTATGATATACAATTCCAGGTATTCTTGTCTGAGTTAACCCTCTCTAGGTTTACAAGACAACGTCCGTTGTAAGGACACTAGGTCGAGATGATAAGACCGGACTCGCCTCTGTGACCATGACTGTTACGGTGTTTCGACAATTCCTCCGAGAAGCCCTCTTCAAGCTCGGCAAGAGACTAGAGATATGGGAGAGCACTGGCGGCCGCATGAATTGGAAGGTCGTAAAGCAGGCGTCGCCAGGTAACCTGCAGGACGTCGAGGAGGACCTCGGGGGTCAAATCGAGGCTGCACCAATGATTCTTGCTGTCAAAATCTCCACCAAGGCCTCGGAAGCTAGGAGTGTGGGCGTCTGCTTTGCAGACGCTAGCGTACGGGAACTGGGCGTCAGCGAGTTCCTCGACAATGATCTCTTCTCCAACTTTGAAGCTCTGCTCATTCAGCTTGGGGTCAGGGAGTGTCTTGTTCAGACTGACAAGGCTGAGAAGGCTAAAGACCCTGATCTGGCAAAGTTGAAGCAGATCATCGTCAACTGTGGCGTTGCCATTTCAGAGCGCTCTGGTACCGAGTTCGGCACTAAGGATATCGAACAGGACTTGGCGCGACTGCTGAAGGATGAGCGAGCTTCGAGCCTCCTTCCTCAGACCGATCTCAAGCTGGCAATGGGTTCCGCTGCGGCGCTTATCAAGTACCTCGGCGTGCTTCATGACCCCTCCAACTTTGGGCAGTATCAGTTGTACCAACATGACCTTTCTCAATTTATGAAGCTGGATGCTGCCGCTCTGAAGGCTCTCAACCTGATGCCCGGCGCTCGGGATGGCGCCAAGAGCATGAGTCTTTTTGGTCTTCTCAATCACTGCAAGACCCCAGTGGGCAGCAGGTTGCTTTCACAGTGGCTGAAGCAGCCGCTAATGAACAGAGCGGATATCGTGAAGCGTCAGCAGCTGGTCGAAGCATTTATCAACGACACTGAACTGAGGCAGACGATGCAGGAGGAACATCTTCGCTCTGTACCGGATCTCTATCGCCTTGCCAAGCGCTTCCAGAGAGGCAAGGCCAACCTCGAAGACGTTGTCCGCGCGTACCAGGTCGTTATTCGCCTGCCTGGTTTCCTGGGAACCTTCGAGGGTGTCATGGATGAGCAGTACAAGGATCCTCTTGATGAAGCCTACACAGCCCCGCTCCGTGAGCTCTCCAACAGTCTCGTAAAGCTTGCAGAAATGGTTGAGACAACTGTTGACCTTGACGCGCTGGATAACCACGAGTACATCATCAAGCCTGAATTCGACGACAGCCTGCGGATCATCAGGAAAAAACTCGACAAGCTCAAGAGAGATATCGACCAGGAATTCGCTGACTCGGCTCGGGACCTTAAGCAGGAAGTTGGCAAGAAAATCTTCCTCGAAAACCACAAAGTCCACGGCTACTGCATGAGACTTACCAGACAGGAAGCTGGTGCTATCCGGAATAAGTCGGGCTACCAAGAATGCTCCACACAGAAGAACGGAGTTTACTTCACGACCAAAACCCTTCAGAGTCTCCGCCGCGAGTTCGACCAGCTCTCGCAGAACTACAACCGCACCCAAAGCAGCCTAGTTAACGAAGTTGTCGGTGTCGCGGCATCTTACTCCCCAGTCTTGGAGAAGCTCGCCGGTGTTCTGGCACACCTTGACGTCATTGTCTCCTTTGCTCACTGCTCCGTCCATGCGCCCTCAGAATACGTCCGTCCCACGATCCACGCGCGTGGCGAGGGCCAGACTATCCTCAAGGAGGCTCGACACCCATGCTTGGAAATGCAGGATGACGTTCAGTTCATCACCAACGACGTCTCCCTTACGAGGGATAAGTCGTCCTTCCTCATCATCACCGGTCCCAACATGGGCGGAAAATCGACCTACATTCGCCAGATCGGTGTCATCGCTCTGATGGCTCAGATCGGCTGCTTCGTCCCATGTACCGAGGCTGAGTTGACCATCTTCGACTCGATTCTTGCGCGTGTTGGCGCCAGCGATTCGCAACTCAAGGGTGTCTCTACATTTATGGCTGAGATGCTTGAGACGGCCAATATTCTCAAGTCGGCTACAGCGGAATCTCTCATCATCATCGACGAGCTAGGTCGTGGTACTTCGACCTATGACGGATTTGGACTGGCGTGGGCCATATCCGAACATATAGTTAAGGAGATTGGATGTTTCGCCATGTTTGCAACACATTTCCACGAGTTAACTGCGCTGGCGGATGAGCATCCCCAGGTACACAACCTCCATGTGACGGCGCACATTAGCGGTGGCGAGAATAACAAGCGCGAGGTGACGCTGCTGTACAAGGTTGAGGACGGAGTTTGCGACCAGAGTTTCGGCATTCATGTTGCTGAGCTCGTCAGGTTTCCCGACAAGGTTGTGCGGATGGCGAAGCGCAAGGCCGATGAGCTTGAGGACTTTACGTCCAAGCACGAAGACTTGGGGCTGAAGTACAGCAAGACGGACATGGAGGAGGGCAGTACAATGCTGAAGGAGATCCTCCTCAAGTGGAAGGAGGAGGTTGCTGCCGGATCGATGAGCAAGGAGGAGATGGTGTCGAAGTTGAAGGGTTTGGTTATGGCGGATGAGAAGCTGCTTGCGAACCCTTTCTTCCAATCTGTCAAGACTTTGTAAGGGGGCTTGTGTTAAAAATGGTCCGACTTTGGGGCACGGCGTTTAGGGGTTTTGACAACCGGCACTGGGCACGGGGCAGTGTAATGATATTGGCAAGCCTCTACTGGAATGGCTAAAGGGATTCATGGCTATATAGGACTACATCTGTAGAAATACACTGATAACTTATAAGATTAAACAATAAGACATGGTCAGATGTCAATGATTGCAGATGTCGTGGGGTCTAGACTTTGGATCAGTCAGTACATGGTAAAACCAAACATATGCTAACAAGGTGTCAAGTACAAAAAAAAAAAAAAAGATCAGACAAATGATAGAACGGTGATGTTTCGAATCATAACGATGTTCATAAACAGCCTCTGAAGCTGAGTATCATCATAGTAATAGGGTGGAAGATGCTGAGGAGGATGGCATAGTAACTTACCAGATAGTTTAGGGTTGTACTCACCTGCCACGTCCAAACGACGTCAGCAAGAGAGGTATTAGAAATGCCGGCGAACAAGGGGGTAAATCTAAAACCGTGAGTTAGGATAACGTTTGAACACATGATGGTCAAATAATGGAAGGTTTGGTTGGGAAATCAGAAAAAATGATAGAACGGTGATGTTTCGAATCATATTGATGTAATCATAAACAGCCTCTGAAGCTGAATCTCATCATGGAAGCGGGAAATTGGGTGTTTGCGGTAGGAGATTGGGACTTACCAGTATGGCTGAAAAGTATCGGATACATCGAGGTGGCGGGGTCCATTGAGGTATGATGAAGAACTGAAGATATGGGGTTAGCCACTGTCTGTTCCGGATGCGTCAGGCGTAGCAAGAATTTGTAGTGTGCAAGGGATCAGAAAAATGATAGAACGGTGATATTTCGAATCATTAAATAATTCATAAACAGCCTCTGAAGCTGAGTCTCATCATGGAAAGAACACGGGGGCAAGGATGTATCGAATAGAAGCTTACCTCAGAGTTTAAGTTGTGTGATGTGAATGGCTTTGCTTTACCTTGATGCGAGAGGACGCTATAAACCGATGCACAGTCAGTCACGGTTCCGTAAAACAAAGAGCAAGAATATTAATAGATGTTGGGAAAATATCAGAAAAATGATAGAACGGTGATGGGTCGAATCATAATTGATCATAAACAGCCTCTGAAGCTAGGATTCATCATATGGTAAAAGGGCAGGACTTGAGACTCATAAGATGGGGAACGTACCATTTAACTGACCAATTACAGAAACAGAACGAGAATGAAAACTGAACAGCCATAACTATTCTGAGCATCCTAAGTTAGCCATTGTCAAATAATGATAGCGGTAAAAGAAGGCAGGTGAAAGGTGTAGTAATCAGACAAAAAGATAGAACGGTGATGTTTCGAATCATGAAAAGTTCATAAACAGCCTCTGAAGCTAGTGTATCATCATGGAGAGGAAAAAAAGAAACCACGAGCAGACATACCCTGAGCTACTTCGAAGAGAGTCTCATAGTTTGAGACAGACGGGTGTATGGAAATATGTGAAACTGAGTTGAAGCAGTCAGTGAATGTTGCTAATTCGAGTTGCTTGCAATGCGATAACAGGAGAACTAAATCAGACAAAAAGATAGAACGGTGATGAGTCGAATCATAATTGATCATAAACAGCCTCTGAAGCTAATGTATCATCATATAGAGTAGGGAAGAAAAGAGCCGGGGCGAGGCTTACATCTGTCGTGAGTTACACCCTGGTCGATGTCTTGGCATCTTTATTTGCGAAGATCTAAATTGACGTAGTCAGTAAAAGCTACCAAGATTGAAGAGCAGCAATATTGAGAGTCAAGGAGTGTAAGTCAGACAAATGATAGAACGGTGATGGGTCGAATCATAACAATGTTCATAAACAGCCTCTGAAGCTAGTATATCATCATGTAGAGTGAGGAAGGAAAGGACATGGGCGTGAAGCTTACATTCTATTATGTTGTGAGTTGAGGAGACTTGTCGATGTTTTTGCATCTTGGCTCGCGAAGATCTAACTTGACGTAATTAGCAAAAGCTACCAAGGTTGAAGAGCAACAATATCGAGAATGAAGGAGCGTAAATCAGACAAATGATAGAACGGTGATGGGTCGAATCATAACAATTTTCATAAACAGCCTCTGAAGCTAGTTTATCATCATGAAGGGTAGTAGCGCAAGTTAGCATGCAAGAAGACGTACCGTTTTGATGACGCAGTCGGCGGTGCGTCATTAGAGACAAGCACACATCACGCGAAAGCTACGCGAAAGAAAGCTCAAAGAGCATTGGAAAAAATAGTACAAGTTCTCCATTCCTCTAGCCGATGAGACTCCTCTTCTTATGCCCACAGTTTTTCTCGCGGGCCTGTGTATATACAAACGGGGAAGAAAAAAAGAGCATGCCTCGCTTGGCGGGTTGGGTGTTTCGTAGTGGTGGTGGGGTTTTGGGGAATGTTTCCTTTATTCGACAGTTGCCCTGACGGGGTTGATCTCGACTCCGTACTTCTCCTTAAGTCTCTCACGTCTCCGCTCCTCGTAGCCGGGTGGCCGGATGCCTAACATATGTCAGCCTCCACACACGGATTGTGGTAAAATTGGTAGGAGGGAGGGGAAAATGTACCTCGGCCCTCGCCAATCTCTGCAATCGTCTCCTCAATCGGACGTCTCTTGGCCGCGCGCTGGGCGATCTTGGTCTCGAACTCATCCTCGTCTAATCTGTCGGTCCATCCCCTCAAGCGGCTGCCGGTGACGGTAAAGATACCCTGCCACGCGGCGAAGCCAGCGCCGAGGCCGAGCACGACGGGCATCTTCTTGGCTGTATTTTAGTCGGCTCGTAAGTACGTGTCCTTCGCTAGTGCAACGATTGGGTTTAGGGAGAGGAAATATCCGTACTTGTCATTCCCAAGATAGAACCTGCGACGAAGCCGGCAGTCGCGGTGTTCCACGCATCATCCTTTTCTCTCAGATTGGCCATTGCGGACTGGGTGAAGCCGTATGCGCCTCCACCAATTGCTGTTGTTACGCCCCGTCAGCCATACGTCCCAATGTATTCCTCGGTCCCATGACAAGACTCGTCAAGAAAACCAAGACGGCTTACTCATGACGGCGATGATGCCTCCGCTACGTGTGAAGACAGACATGGCGCCGACATTCTGCTTCTGGAGGGCGTTGGTGACAGCGGCCAGGAAGAAACCAGTACCGCCTAGGGCAGTGGCAGCCGTGATGCCGGACTTGATGGCATCCTTGGGGTGGTACGTGTCGTCGCCGGCCATGGTGGGTTCGGGGGGGCTCTGCGGGCCAAACACTCAATTGGAAAAGACGAAAGTTGGTGAGGGATGTTGCGGAAGTTTGAGGTCGGGTTGAAGCTCCACGGAAAGGTGCTCCACATCCGGTGGTCTAGTCACGTGGTTTCTATCGGTGTAAGGCCAATCAGCGTGCAGGAGATGGTCAACTCGGCTGAGAAAGTTGCGCCTGCGTTGGACTCAGTGAAACTTCCAATAAGCTATTTTGCCAATTGAGTGCATTTAAAAGTCAAGATCCCTCAAATTATCAACAACTCTCCGTAGGATCCTTTTTTTCCTTGTAAAGTTGGTGAACTGTGGTTCATATTTACTATGAAATGACAGCGGCGCTTGCTATTGGCTGGAGCTGAGATGACTAAGCTTTAGATGTTTCCTCTGTAGTCAACTGAAGGATGTCAAAGGTCACGTGCCAAATCACCTGCCTGTCTGTGGTAATGTATGAAGTGAATCCTTGCTTTGGAAGCCATATCCTTGCGTTCCATGTGATTCTAGCCACACAGAACCTAGCGGTAGTACCTTAAAGCTATTTGTTCTCCACGCCGAGTTGGGGGGGCAAACGAAGCAGCACGGGAACAAGGTCGGCCTTACCTCAGTCACCGCAGGTGCCGAGCTACATCTCAGCAGTACCATTGACGGCCTAGGAGTTGCGCTACTGCATTGTACACTAGCACACTACAGCCGATACAGCTACCGCTGTGCGAGGCTGCCAGTTGCGTCAGCCTGTCCACGTTTCCTCCCCGCCACACCTGCCCACCTTTTTGCCTTACCTCACCAGGTCCCGGGGCCACCTTCTAGAAGCTGGCGCATAGTTTAGGCCCGCCATTATTTACCCTTGACGCATTGCATGAAAGCTGGCGTAATGTTTGCTGTGTTTCTGCTGGGACAGCTTCCACGGTTTTCATATTCTCTCCCGGGTTATGTTATTTGCCCTCGCGCATAGATACCCAAAGCTTCCTCCATCTGTTTCGCCCCGCTGTTGCTACAGCTAGTAGCCGTGGCTGCTTCCTGTCGCTCAGATTTCCAACCCTTCAAACAGAGGCACCCTCCGTTTGGATCCAGTCGGAGACTACCTGGCCGGCACATCCAACTTGTCGATGAGAGGTTGTTGAGTCATGTATGTTTTGATTTCACGATTGTTCATATAGACGTGTTGGTACTGACTCTTGCGCAGAAGCCCCCGCTGAACGACACCTTCTCTCCAAGGATCGAACACAGATCTCAGCACGTAACTTCGAAAAGCGATACTATATCCGGCCCGGAATACCTCTTTGACACAAGCGAACGACAGCGATCGATCGAAGACCTAACGAGAGCGGCACCACAGACTGAGCTACGATCCGTCATCCTCACTCCAATTGCAGGTTGGCTGGCAATTAAGAAATGGTTGCGACCGACGGCTACGGCATAATGTCGCCTCATGGTTCACCTCCAACGGCGCAACACTGGGAGGGCTTTTCGCCTCTGATAAAGGAGAGCATGGCCGGCAAGTCGGGTATGTCAAGCTATAGCTGTTATACGGCCTTGCGGTCGTCGCAGTGCTGATGTTCATTGCAACTGGAAACGCCATGATCTCAGGACAAGGAATATAAGCTGACTGTTCTATAGGTCGACTCGCTCCCAGATGGGTTCATGATCTTCTGAATTCTGAGTTGGACGTCGGTTCCTTCACAAACATCCAATGGGACCCGAACGCACGCTGCAGTAGAAAGACCGTAACGCACACTCTCGTTCTTGTTGGGAATCAAAGCAGTGCCGAGGGACGAAACCCTGGCGTCCTCTCGTGCGTTTGCACTACATGTGACTTTCACTTTCTCATAAGGACGGCCTGGGATGCTGACCAGTTGGTGTGTCTTTGCCAACCGTTTCCTGTTCACTTTCCGCCAAAGGACACAGACTTTTACCTACATCACCTTGTCAATATTGAGCAGCCGCCTCAAAACCAAGACTACACGTCTGACTATCATCCCTTGATTCGGGAATCTCTGATTGCCGTCGAACATTTCGGTTGTTCAGCTCCCCGTTGTACGTTCCAAGTGACGGTCGAGATATCACGCCCTCGCCTCAAGCGCGAGTGGGTACAGCTACTAACCGACCAACAACGCATTTTGGACAACCTAGCGCGAGCACGAAAACAGTCGCCTGACCGATTCTCAGATGCTAGGGATGATTGGTGTACCAGCGCGCCGTCAACGCTGAACACGTACTTGAGAGACCTGCTGGATAAGCCAAACCCACGCAATATTTCTCAACGCAACAAGCGTTTCCAGGTAGTTTTTGGTGAGGAATGCTATGTTATCTTTAAAGCGATTGAGTTTTCTGAGGAAATACTCGACAAAGATGGCGTTCTGGAGCCTTACTTCATCCCTCCTGTTCTGGAACCTGGCACTGCGGGTACGCCAACGAGACTGAGTACTTTGCGGGCATTCGTGGAGGATATGCAAGCTGAAGCGGAAAGTCTCATTATTCGCAATGGAAAACCTGGAGAAAACCGGCCTGTGGCAGGAAATCGTGTTTTCAAGGAGCTCCAATGCCTGGACTATCCGCAGAACAAGGTTTCCCCGCGACCAGTCGAAGCTCATCGGACCCTTGGTGTTCTGCCTGACTTTGACAAGGCACTCATTTTCTATGCTTATAACCGCCAGTCTATTTTATGTGAGCAACGTCGGCCTGATTATGTTCAGGCACTTCGTGATATTGCTCAAGAAACTGCTGATGATGAATTCCAAACCCGGGCAATTCAGGAGCTCACCATGGTAGAGAGAATGCCCACTGCGGGTCATTATGGTGCGGGTGATGAGTTGGAGCAGCAGGCATATTCTTTCTTCAGTTTGCAGTACACAGCGACGGACGACGCTGTCATCCATGCTTTCAACAAGAAAATCGAGCATTCGCCCTCCCAGGCTGACTCAGCGCGCGAGATGCTACAAATAATTGGGCGGCACAGGTCCAATGACAGGATTCTCAATCATGCAAGTGGCCCTATGGATGTCGCTGCAGCTTATCGCATTCTTGAGGCGGATCCACAGTGGCCCGACAGTACTATATCGATGATGTGCAGTGTTAAGGTTTGTTGAACGAAGCCGAATACTTGATTGAGACTGTAACTGACCAGTTTAGCTCAACAAACACCCCGAAAATAAAGCTGTTGTTGCGCAAGCAGTTGAGGCTATGGAAGCTATCGCTGCCGACAGAAACAGCGATGAGTTACGACAAGCTGCCATCTCTCTGAAAGCAGATCTTTCGCGCATGCAGCAGCAATCGCAAGATGGTCAAATGTTCTCAGTCGATGCTGGCAGTGTTCAAAATGATCCCAAGCCCCGTCTAGATCTGCCCGCTGGCCTCGAAAATATTGGTAACACGTGTTACCTGAACAGCATTTTGCAGTACTTGAGGACGGTTATCCCAATTAGAGTGTTGCTCGCTCAGTATTCAGAGTATCAGCTGGGACTCGAGGAATCTGATATCACCAACAGACTTATTGGTGGTAATAAGCTCAAGGTCGAAACTGCGGAGGCCGTTATTGGACGTATTTGTGAGTCTAAACGCGAAACCGTCGATTACTGATTTTGATGCTGATTTTTCGCAAGTCGTTGAAGAGCTTGACAGACTATTAGACAACCTCGATAACACCAAGGAGATCGCAATTCGCCCATCCCAACGTCTTGCCAACGCCGTTCTGTTACCCACTAGTCAGATCAAGAAGGAGTCAAACGCGGTAGAGGCTAAAGAGCCCGAGGCACAGAGAACACAAGAGGTTATGGGTGCTCAATTCCCCATCCCTCCTCCCCTGCCAGCACGTCCGGCTCCTGGACCACCTACTAAGAACGTGGACCATGTAGAAGATGTCAACATGGTTAACGTCTCTGTTAACCCTGTCTCCGAATCTGCAAGCAGCGTAAGCTCGCAGACCTTGGTCAGTTTGCCAGATGCTGACGAGGAGAAGAGCGACGTCAAACTCAACTCGAACAAACACGAGCCGGCACCCGAACTTGTACCAGATAACGATGTTCAAATGATCGACGCCGAAACGCCAATCCTATCTGTCCAGCAGATCGAGCAGAGAGTACTGAAAGCCCTCGAGACCCAGAAGCGCTCCTCCGGGACCGATCAACAAGACGTGGAAGAAGTCATGGGCAGTATCATCAACCGCCTGCAGGCAGCAATCCGGCCCACTGAAATAAGTAAAGATGGAGTTCAGTGGGAACCTATTATGAAAACATTCTACGTCGAGTTGACGAACCACACAAGAATGCCGAGTCAGACAAAGTTTACACCGGATTCAACCCTAGAAAGAGCAATCACGGCATACCCTGCGGAAACTGGCCCAAGCACAATTCACGAAGGCCTCAGTCGGAACTTTGATTTGCAAAGAGTTGCTGTTGAGAAGGGTGAAGATATCATGCGGTTTACTTCGATTAAGAATCTTCCTCCTATCTTGCACGTACTCATCCAAAGAACCAAGAATGACGGGCACAAGAATATGAACCCTGTCGAAGTATCGGAGATGCTTTATCTTGATCGATACATGGATACTCCTGGGGACCCTGAGTTCTTCAAGCTGAGACAAAAAGGATGGGCTCTGCAGCAGCGCTTGGAGCAGTTAAACAGCATTTCCAGGACCACTACCGAAGACCTACAAATCATGGATGGCTTTATCAAAGACTTTGTCTGCATTGAAAAATCGGATTTTGAGCCTTCACTTTTAGCAGATCAGCCGGTATCATCGCTCAGCTTTGCCGGGGAAGAAGCTCCATTCAAAACCTACACGCCTCATTCGGAGCCAACATTTGAGAAGATCGAGCCGCCTGCTGCGGCAAGCGTTACTCCAGCTGCACGAGAACAAATCAACAACATGCGTGAAGACGAAGTGAAGAAGTACAAAGCTGAGCTGGACGAATTATTCTCTCAGCACAAACAGCAGGCCTACCGTTTGCATGCCGTCATCTGCCATAGTGGCCGGCTGACAGCTGGTCACTACTGGGTCTGGATTCATGACTTCGAGGACGGCATTTGGCGAAAGTATAATGACGGAATAGTTACCGAAAACGCTAACACTGAAGAGGTCCTGAAAACATTGAACAGCAATGGTGACCCATACTACCTTTGCTACGTCAAAGACGAAATGAGATTCGACCTGGTGCGAGTTCCCAAACGAGTAGAGGCAACATCCGGCCAGGCTCAAAAGGACACCGATGGGGATATCGACTTGATTGACGTGGCAGAGGCGAGGGCTGATGGAGAAGGAATTCCTAACGAGACGGCTTCCGACCGCAATGTGGTCGAGCATGATTCTGTACCGTCACAGAGCAACGACCGGACTTAGAAGGACGGCGTGGATGAAGATGATGACGATGGCGAGAGAGGTAAGCGAGACGAAAACCGGAGAAACCGTCGTCAACAGAAAGCTGAGTTTCGAAAGCTGTTCCACAGGCGCGAAGAGCTCTTCAGCGCTTCCAACTCGACTGAGCTGCGGGCTTCTAAGCTCATTGCGCGCCGCAGAATTAGGCCAACTCCGCGATTGGTGATATTGCACCAATCAAATATTTCGGGGCCAAAACAAAGCAATATGGTCTCTGGCAGGTATCGAAGAGAGTCCCCTGTTCTGGTAGACTATTGGAAGCAAAAAGGCCGAGAAAGTTTGGACCAGCCATAATAGTACTTAAAATGGGTTAAAGACAGCGGATCTTACGATGACGGACGCACACGGGAGCTCTAGCTTTCGTCGACAGCTATTTGGTGGTCTTGCCTCTACCACCAGCATGACTAACGAAGAATATGGCGGCATGGTGGTCGGATAAATTTGCAGCATGGTATTTTTGCTGTACAATACCCATATGTAGACAAGAAAACGATTCACGAACCATACCATTTCTCTTTTCTGAAGTCTTTTATTGACTGTCATAACTGATACTGACTTCCTCACTTGCGTTATGCATTGGAGTGCGAGCCCCGCTCTTCATGCCCCGCTCCATGCCCGATCGAAATTGGGAATCGGTTGATATCTGCAACATCGTCGATTGAGCGAGTGTGGAGATGTTTTACGCATTACCGTCCAACCACGACGAAGTCCACGCCCCTTTGGCTCAGTGGTAGAGCGTCTCACTCGTATCGTGTGCGAATTATGAGAAGGTCCACGGTTCAATCCCGTGAGGGGGCATTCTCTTTTGCCGGATGGAGTTGGATTTCAGCTTTTGCTCGAGTGAGATTTGCCGGCTTTGGCCTTTTGAATGTAGTAGATGCGGACCGGACATCATTGCTAACTAATACCTAGTTACTTACTTACAACTTGAGTGCGTTGGCTCTTCCTAGAGCAGTCTACGATTTTGGTTGCTCCAAAGCACCAGTGGCGGAAATGGCAAACCTATAACGCGTCAAAGAGGCTCCGGTCATGTCACACGCCCAGCTTCATGCGGTGGTTAGCGACTATTTGCTAATGTGTTTTACTTGGAATACCAGAATCAGTGCTTCGACACAGGATAAGTATCTGAAGGCCTTGTAGACTCGGCAGAGCCAAAAGAGTCAAGTATGTAGCGACACCTCAGAATCCAGCGTAACTAGAGAAGCAGGTCGTCATAGCGCCGCGGCATCTGGTATACATTAAACTGTCAGTATCTCACGGAGGTCGTATGTATTTATCCCTTGTGCTCACTGTTTCTCCATCGGCAGTCTATATGAATACGATGACTTGTCCCAACGTAATGTTAACCAAATGCCTTGAAGAGATGTCGGCACCCAGCATCAGACAACAAGACACGTCCATCCCACGCAGTGTTCTAATAAGATGTTACTGCATCACAACTAGCACCCCGGATCCCCCCCCCCTCCCGGACGTTCCCTTACCTTGAATATCAAATATCAGTTATTCCATCCTCTAACGCTCCTTCCTGCAGTTCCCATAAGTTACCATTCCCACATCGGCTGTCCCGGCCGCTGCAAGATTCAGCTCAACCCAACCTGCAAGATCCAAGCCCTGACGCAGTATCATGCAAGATGAGAAAACAGATGTATGCGAGCGCTGCTGCAAGTCGCCGGTATCTGGGTACCTGGACTGCAAGATCTCGCTTGAAGGGGGGCCCGCCGCCTGCCCGCCGAACGGATGAATGGAAGACTGCATCGTCAGGGGGCTTGCGTTCTATGCAATACTCACGTCAAAAGCACGGGGCATATAGTCACCCCGGCGGGAGCTGTGGTCTGATCTCAAGTCGGTGGCGTACATTGATCCGGGTTTCTGGAACCGTAGCAATGTGCGGGGTTTGGGGGGGCGGGCGGTGATCATGGCAGTTCAAAGTGATATGGAAGAGAACCGAGATCCAGCGTCTACGGATACTGAGAGACATGAAGAGTAGGGTTTCAATCACTAGGGTGCAGAGCTAGACGGCATATGGGAGAGCGGTAGAAAATATGCGTTGAACCAAGATAATTAATACAGATTTCTCGAGTTGATATCACAGTCTTCATGATGCGTGTCCTTGTCCCAGTTATAAAGTAAATGTCCAAAATTGCGAGGCCAGTTGCAACAATCCTCAAATCCTGTAGAAGATCTGCATCTGGTTTGATTATCCCTCTTTCGCCATTCAGTAGTCTCTTGTCACATCGCTCTGCTCGTCGTCCCCGTCGTTGATGGGAATAGGAGGGGGAGGTTGCGGGGTCTGGGGCTTATGACTTGGGTACGATGCCATGTCGTCTTTATCTGTGGCAATTTACACATTGTCAGCTGGGTACTGTGATACTTTCATCTTGATCACTCTACCTAGTATCAAATTGTTGATCGCTGTCTGATAGTTGTGGGATGCAAAACTGGAAGAAAGTTCTGTCGTCTGTCGTTCGTACACGATGGCGACAGCGACATGGGAAACCTTATATGCCTCTGCGATGAATCAAATAATCGGAGATCGGTAGCGCCATTGATCGGCGGGGAACGTGACGTCAGGCCACCATGATGTGGGAGTGCGACGACTTTTGGAGATAATCTAACTGAAGCACGGTTATTGTTTGGGCGGTCCTTCCGGGTGTTCGTAGCTCGAAGTGGTCGTCAGCTTCGGGTAAACGGATTGGGAACGAGTATACAAACAGAGGGGTCCAAAAAGTGTCCAAAGTGTGTGGTTTAGGTGTTCGACAGATGAAATTCACGAATGCGCTCTATGGACGGTGGAACGAGACCTCGGAGGTAATCTCGCATGAGAGGAAGCTACTGATCCGTCATTGTCATTTGGGATCAGACCAGAGCGAGCAGCGGGCAGCGTGAGATGTTGTCGCTGGGCAGCGACCCTGGCTAAAACGGATCCGATACAAACACTCTTCTGCCAACTAGGATCGCCAATGACAACTGTAGAAGGGTAAGGAAAAACAGAGAGTCCTACTACATAGTAAGCCTTTCATACAAAGTAGATTTCAAGCATGGCGCAGCTCTCGCCTACACAAACTGTCCTAACTTTCCAAGGCTTTCATTCTAGTTCCTGATCAGCGAGCCCCTCATAACTGTGTCTGCAACGGTAGGCTGTCTCCCGACTGGGCAGCTCTGGTGTCTTGTTAGTTATCCACAATGTTGAACCTCTTGGAAGGTGCTTGTAAAATATTAGCTCCCGCATGTTGACAGTCATTTCCCCATAGACCCCTGTCTCTCCGGGCCCCATCTTGGGTGACCCGCATGCGAATTGCATGCGGCAAAGCACTGATTACAGCTGTCAAAGCCCCTCCAACATCAGAACATCGGATTTTGGAACCCCACCGACGACAAAGCCTCCTGCGGAGATCTCCTCCCCGAGGGTCCCGAGCCAACCGTAGCCTTCTCGTCTGCGATGTTGCGGTGAGAAGACCGTTTTCTGTAGGCTCTTCAAAGGATCATTCAGCCTCGGTCACTGATGAAACCTTGGCTAGAAAGGCCGCTGGGGTCACTGACAGCTCAGACCACAACGATAAGTTGCTAGGATTCGAGTGACTTTCCAGGATCTACACATGTAGCCAACAAGGTTAGTAAGGCAGAGCTGCAAACAGCTCTCGTTGAGATGGTACTTGGTAGCTTCCAGCAAGTAGACGAGTTCTTTGTCTCATATCTTCCATTGCAACTCTCAAAGACCCTTATCCGACAGCCCCGCGTTGTGATGCAATCCCTCGCATTGGTTGCTGATGCTTGTCCCGAAAATGATGAATCCCTCCGACCCTGGTCAAGATGTGTATTTGCTCATTTGTGATATGCACTCTACTCGTGCCGTCGTTTCGAGCGGTTAGTCGGCTTTAAGGGTAGGTTCCAACCTAATCCAATGCTCATGCGAGCTGCCAGGTGGCTTGCAACAGGGCGGTGTCTCATACATATCTGTCCTTCCAATCCATAGCTTGAGCTTCCCCTTGTTAGCCAATGTCCCGCCAAGGTGTTACCCCTCTGTTGACGATGTCTAGCCGACTGGCACGCTGCTTGTTGCTACCCCTCTATATCCATAGCGTCCAAATTTTTGATGATTCATTGTGGCTGGCATATTCATCAAGGGGGCATAAGAGAAGAATCAACAGTCGTGGGTGAAAGAAACGGTAGTGAGGAAGGAAAATCGCCCCGAGCAAAAAATCTGTAAAATGCGATATTTGAATCTCGATGCATGTCACCACCACCCGGTTTCCATGGACTAACACCAAGCTCCAAGCTCCATTTGTTTTGTCGGGGGTTGGTCCTAGCTCCCGTCGTACTCAGGCTGGTGGGGTGATGTCTGCAGGATTGACACTCGGCGGGGTGAGGCAGGCTGCTAGGGTGGGCAGGGGTACTAACCAGGTTTAGGGCAGGCAAAGAGTGACAGGAGAGTAGCGGTGCCATGATCTGCGTGCATATGCCACGATTCAGGCCACCCCCGGAATCAGCTGCTTTTGATTTTGGGCAAGGAGCCTGCCGGCCTCCGCTGGGCTCATTGCCCATGGCCTGCGGCGCCGGCGAAGATGACATACTCAACTGCCATGCAGATACGGTAGTCAGGCGTGTTTCAGCGTAAGTGGCATAGTCGACTTTGAGGTGCACTGCGACTGCGTGGCCAAGAAACACACCATGCAATAGACGGGACATTGCTGCGTGCCTTGGGTTCCATTAGTTGACACCAGTAACAAGGCCGGCGGCTGACCGACCGTTGAATCATTGAAGTTCCGTTTCCCTATCTCTACTTGCCACTAAGTAAAGTTATGTTTCGATATTCATCTTTTTATCCTCTGCTCCGTTCTGCTTCTATCGACGGCGCTGTTGCTGGTGCCGCTGCTGGTTCTGATGCTCAACTTTTGATAGCTACTGGGTCCCGATGCTGAATTAGTGGCCTGCTCTGGTAGGTGAGTTGGCGGGAAATGGCCTGGTGTGCTCTGGTTTGCTCAGGGGCAAGGTTGAGTGCAAGACGCGCTGGTACGAGCAAACGGTCCGAGACGGTATGGCGGTGGGCGGCGACTAACCCAGAACGGAGGCCCTAGAGTCTATGTGCGTTGGGATGAAGAGCATTCTGCTGTTTCCAGCTGTTTTCCGAACAAAAGAGGCCACAGTCCCGTGATGATAGGGAGACATTCTACAGAGGCCATCTGCTTCAGTGCCACGCCAAGCTTCGAATTGTATCTGGCAATATCCTTTTATCTTGGGACATGGTAATCTCATTCCCGAAGATTAGGTAGTGAGACCACTTGGCGAAGACAAAATGAGGCTCCCGACAGGAAACGGGCGGTTTAGATTGGATTGTGTGGATTGTGGTGTTGGTGTTGGTGGTTGGTGTGACTGACCAAGCCGGAAGCCTAAACAGAGCCTCTTCCGGTAGTGGCACTTACAGTAGTGATTGCTATTTTCCAGTGGCCTTACAGTCAACAGTAGCGGAGCCCTAGTTTGCAAGAGCAGTCTGAGGAAGGCCCGATGGCCCGCACCAAAGCACTTTCCTCGTGTTGACCTTGCTTCTTCCCTTTCTACGCGGTGGCAGTTTCCTTACTTGTTAAACCGGTCCTTTTCATAACGGGGTTTTCAATGACCCGGCCAGTAGGCTAACTTCCTGCGTATAGTAATTATTTTATTCTACTTAATATTGCTCGCCATGTTAACCGTTCACCGTTTACCATTTACCGTTTCCCATCAACGTAACTCATTACCTAACAGCTGGAAACAGTAAGTACCTCAACCTAGACACCCTCCCAACTTCTACGCTCCTACCACCTAAGTAGCCGCTTATTCAGACCACAACCGCCCAACATGCATGCAATACAGCCAAAAGTCTGGTAAAACCATCTTTTCTGCATCTGAAAGAAATGGATAGTCAAGATAGGCAAGCATAATGACGCGGTAATCATCACAAAAGCCACCGGCGTGGGGCGTAAGGTGACGTCGGCAACATGTCGGCCGGCGCCATGGCCGCAGTCGAGCGCTTTCAAAAAATCAGACCACCTTTCTCCCCACGCTCAACCACGCAGAGATCAACCTTCAACCGTCAAAACCATGGCAGGAAAACCCCGAAAAGTCCTCAGCTCACCTGCAGCCGCTCCTAGTCACCACCAACACCCCGGCGCCGGCCTGTTATAGGCTCTTTCCGAGCTCCGCAGAAGAAGCCACCAGCACCACTAGAGCCCATGGTTCCAACATTCAATGGAGAATACCGTGACGGATAGAGACCACCACCCCCCACGTTGCCAGTCAACTGGACTCCTCCTCGTCCTGGCCCGCCGATACGTTCTAGACAGATACCAGAATAGTGTCGACATCTACGTACCCTGTCCCATTCCTTCGTAACCCCTCCCCCCCTACTCGCATCTTCTCTTGTGCAGAGCCCGCAGCCCTCGCCTCCTCCCACCCCGGTCAAGGCCGTCAACATCGACTGATAGCTCCCGGACCTGCGTCGCGTTGGATAATGTCTGCTTCCCACCTGAGATCAGCACCATGAGCATGAGCATCAGTCCCAAGCCTGGGCTGAGTTGTCCGCCTGCCGTCCATTCTCTGGGCAAAGACACCGCAACTAACCTCCGGGTTTGTATGTACTCCATCATGTTCTGCTTCGACTGAGAGCTATAAAGACCAAGCCATCTCAAGTCACTTCTGTCTTTCTGTCTCTTGTTTCTACCACCACTCCCAAGGCATTTTAGCCTAAACACAGCTAAATCTTCTACACCCATTACTTACACACCTCCCTCCACCTCGACAATGTCAGACAAGGAGGTCGAGTCCATCAGTCCATATGGACCAGCTCGCTCAACAATCAAGGGCGAGCCTCTCTCGGAGGAGGAGATCGAGAAGTACAATGACTTCTGGAAGGCTAGCTTGTACCTGTCACTAGGTATGATCTACCTTAAGGAAAACCCTCTTCTCAAAGAGCCGCTCAAGATTGAGCATCTTAAGTTGAGGTTACTCGGCCACTTCGGATCAGCTCCGGGCCAGATCTTCACCTGGATGCATTTCAACCGCCTCATTAAGAAATACGACCTCGACTCTATCTTCATCTCTGGTCCCGGTCACGGCGCCCCAGCCGTTCTCTCCCAGTCATACCTCGAAGGTGTCTACTCAGAGGTTTACCCGGAGAAGTCAGAGGACGAGGAGGGCATGCAAAAGTTTTTCAAGTCCTTCTCCTTCCCCGGTGGCATCGGCTCCCACGCCACCCCCGAGACTCCGGGCTCCATTCACGAGGGTGGAGAGCTCGGTTACTCCGTCTCCCACGCCTTCGGCGCCGTCTTCGACCACCCTGACCTCATCGCCTTGACCATGGTCGGTGATGGTGAGGCCGAGACTGGTCCTCTGGCCACTGCCTGGCACAGCACCAAGTTCCTTAACCCCATCGTCGACGGTGCGGTTCTGCCCGTTCTACACCTCAACGGCTACAAGATCAACAACCCTACAATCTTGGCCAGAATCTCACACAAAGAGCTTGAGAACCTGTTCCTGGGCTATGGCTGGCAACCCTACTTCGTTGAAGGTGACGATGTCAACACCATGCACCAAGCCATGGCCGCCACCCTCGAGCACTGCGTTCTCGAGATCCGGAAGTACCAAAAGCAGGCTCGTGACTCTGGCAAGGCCTTCCGTCCCATGTGGCCCTTGATTGTGCTCCGCAGTCCCAAGGGCTGGACCGGTCCGCGGAAGATCGACGGCAACTACATGGAGGGCTACTGGAGGGCTCACCAAGTCCCTATCCCCAGCGTCGCCTCCAACCCAGAGCACCTGAAGATCTTGGAGGACTGGATGCGCAGCTACGAGCCAGATCGTATCTTCAAAGACGGCAAGATTTCCGACGAGCTCAAGTCCCTGTGCCCCACGGGAAACCGCCGCATGAGTGCGAACCCCGTTGCCAATGGTGGTGTTCTCAGGAAGCCGCTTAAGCTCCCCGACTTCAAGGAGTACGCCCTCAAGGTTGACAAGGCCGGCGCTACCAACGCCGCTAGCATGAACAACATGGCGACCTATCTCAGAGATGTTATTGCCCTCAACCAGACCAGCTTCCGTTTGTTCGGTCCTGATGAGACCGAGTCCAACAAGCTTGGAAAGGTCTACGAGGCCGGCCAGAAGGTCTGGATGGGCGAGTACTTTGAAGAGGATGCCAACGGCGGCAACCTCGCCCCCGAGGGACGCGTTATGGAGATGCTTTCCGAACACACCTGCGAGGGTTGGCTCGAGGGTTACATCCTCACTGGCCGTCATGGTTTGCTTAACAGCTACGAACCATTCAGTAAGTCACCTATCAACAGACCTGGTAACACTTCGCTAACAACAGGCAGTTCATGTAATCGACTCCATGGTCAACCAGCACTGCAAGTGGATTGAGAAGGCCCTTGAGGTCGAATGGCGCAACAAGATCGCCTCTCTCAATATCCTCCTCACCGCCGTCGTCTGGCGCCAGGACCACAATGGTTTCACGCACCAAGATCCTGGTTTCCTTGACGTCGTCGCCAACAAGAGCCCTGAGGTCGTTCGTATCTACCTCCCGCCTGATGGAAACTGTCTCCTCTCCACCATGGACCACTGCCTGGCCTCCTCCAACTACGTCAACGTCATTGTTGCCGACAAGCAGGAGCACTTGCAGTACCTCAGCATGGAGAAGGCTGTCGAGCACTGCACCAAGGGCATTGGCATCTGGCCTCAATTCAGCACCGACCAGGGCGAAGAGCCCGACCTCGTCATGGCCTCTTGCGGTGACATCTCCACGCACGAGTCCCTAGCAGCCATTGACCTGCTGCTCCAGCACTTCCCCGAGCTCAAGATCCGCTGTGTCAACTGCGTCGACCTCTTCAAACTCATCTCCCATGAGGACCACCCTCACGGCCTCACCAACGCCGAGTGGATCTCCCTCTTCACGGACGACAAGCCCATCATCTTCAACTTCCACTCCTATCCCTGGCTCGTCCACCGCCTCACCTACAAGCGCCCGGGCTCCATCAACTTGCACGTCCGCGGCTACAAGGAGAAGGGCAACATCGATACGCCCCTCGAGCTTGCCATCCGTAACCAGACGGATCGCTTCTCCCTCGCCATGGACGCCATCGACCGCATGCCCCATCTGCACAACCGGGGTGCTTCGGCTCGGGAGCAGCTCCGCAACCAGCAGATCCACGCCCGCAACGAAGCCTTTGAGACTGGCATGGATCCCCCGTTCCTTAAGAACTGGATGTGGTCCCACAATGGCCTGTGGAAGCAGACCGTTTCCAAGATCACCAACTAGAGTGATATAGACACAGGGCACGGATTACCTAGAGGTAAAAGGGGGAGGGTGTTGATAGACGAGTTTCATGTTTATTATGATTATTTGATGGCGTTGGATGGGAAATTCGGGGGAAATATCTTTGCCTGGAATCGAGGTCGGCGGTGGTGGTAACTTGTGCTCAAACAAAGAATTCAGTAGCTTGCTTTCTTGGTTAGAATACATTCTTTTCAATACATATACACTATGAACATACACACATATATATACAACATGTCCACGCACGAATCAAATCGATGCCTGAGCCAATTATGAAAAGTAATGTCTTCATTTTTGCGATTCGACTGATGAGCCTTGGTATCTAACCACACAACTACAAACACACTGAGCCCGGAAAGAGGCCCACGTCAATGGGACAATGCAGTAAAGGCGGGTACAAATCCAGAACCAGTACAAGATGAACCAGAATATAAAAAAAAAAAAAAAAAAAAAAAAAAGAAAAGAAAAGAAAAGAAAAAGCAACAAACGGAAACATGAACGAAGTGAAAAAGTCCAAGAAAGCTAGCTCCTTTCTCGAATGATGTAAATTTGAGAGGCTGGTTCTCTCTATCTTCTCAAAAAGACTCCATGTACGCCTTCGGTACCTTGTACAACTACCACCCACTCAGTCCGGGGGAGGAGGTGGTGTGTTTACATGTATGCTGTTGAATGCATGACCAAAAACTCAGATACCAGAACAAAGGAGAAGAAGAAGAAGAAAAAGACACTTGCGTGCGTCTAAACCGGACCGGTCTGGGAGTAATAACAAACTCTGCAAAACACCAAAAACCCAAATACAAAGTGATAATTCCAGTGCCGCCGCCCTTTCCTCCCGCCCTTTCTTTCATACAACGTTGGCGCATGTCATGACGTTTCGTTCGTAGTTTCCCTTTCCCGTTCCTTTCCCTTCCCTTACCTTACCTGTTCTAAATGTGTTTCCGGTGTACGGTTACATGAATCCCTCTTTCCGTTTCTTTGCCTGTCTATGGCCTGTGTCATGGTGAATGATAACCTTTAGCCGAGAAGGGATGCGCGGGACAAGTCGAGGTCCCGTCCACTCTAATCGTATACACCCCCTAACTGCAACTACGCTCACCAGCACCGGAGCTTTTTCCATACCGAAGGCTTCTTGTACTTGCCGCCTTCTAACTTCGGTGGTCGCACACCTGCGCCGCGCTTTTCGTCCAAGCCGCTTGGTGGCAAGGGGCTGAGCGGCTTCGTCATGCCGCGGCGGTCCATCTCCATGTTTTCGTTGACGCCCATCTCAGCCAGCCTCCTCGCCTCAGCTACGCGCCGGATAATGAGTGCGAATGTCTCCTCGATATTGACCTCTAAACGTGCGCTGGTCTCCATGAACCCGCAGCCCCTTCGACGTGCCCAGTCGAGGCCCATGGTGGCAGGCACGGCGCGCGACTCCTGCAGGTCGCACTTGTTGCCGGCGACGATCTTGACGGGCGGGACGGTCTTAGCGCCCGGGCCGGCGGCAACAGTGTCGCGGTATGACGCTGGAGAGATGCCGGCGCGTTTTGCGCGGTCTGCATTGTCGAGGCGGGTCTCAGCCTCCATGTCGATCAGGTCGTTGAAGTACTGCAGGGCGTCGAGGGAGTCACGAGAGGTGATGTCGTAGACAAGCAGGAAGGCGTCGGCGCCGAGGTTGGATGAGGCCCACATACCACGGTACTCTTCTTGACCCGCCGTGTCGGTGAGGGAGAGGTGGTAGTTTTGGCCGTCGATCTTGCGGGTGATGGAGTACGAGTCCTCAATGGTGGGGTCGTATTCGGATGTCCATTGAGAGCGCACAAGGCGGAGGGTTATGGAGGACTTTCCGCAACCGCCGTCGCCGCAGATGGTAATGGAAATCGGTATCGGGGGTTGCTGAGAGAGTGACATCTTCTTGTGTGGTTGATTCATACTGAATTGGCGCCGGAGGTAGCTCCTATGTCTTGTAAGGTGGTAGTTTTGAGTCTGATTGCCTCCCTGTGGGAGATGTCGTCACAGGGTGTTGTGCGCGTGCGGTTGGGAGATTCGCGATCGTCGATAATCGATGCGGGTCGCTTGTGTGGTGCCAAGTTGCGTGGATGTCGCAGAGCGGGATGGAGAGAATGCAGGGAGCCTAGCAGGGAAGCAAGAGAATCAAGCTTCCGCAAGAGTTGTTGACGAGATTGGGGGGGAAAGATGTTGGCGAGCAGGTCGAGGAAGGTAATTGTTAAAAGCGAGGCTAAGGGCAATAATTGGGCGACCTATCCTGGGCAATCGGACAGGCTATGTAGCTTAGCTTCGTTTCGGCTCTCAGACCGCGCGCGCGGCTCGATCGTATTTCTTCTTCGAGTTAGGAAGAAAAGAAAAGAGAAGCAGCACAGGCTGAGGCTGCGTCTCCTGGACGAAAAAAGGTTTCGTTCGTTTGGACCTTGTTATGACAAGCGGGGGAAACAAATATAAGCGCGTGCGTCTGTGTTGCGTTCAGCTGTCGAGTCCAGTTCGCCAAAGCCTTTTTTTGTTGGAAGAGTTGGTGATGGTTTGCGATAGTGTGTGTGTGGAGGTTGTAGCTGGGGATGGTCCGTACTTTATTTATGCGGGGGGCAGACGTTGCTGCGAGAGGTGTGCAAAGAACGTATCTGTATTGAACGGCGCGTTTGCTTTTCGTTCGCAACTGGGGCCTGTGTAAGGGGTGGTTGGTTTGTCGAAGGTTGAGCTGGATGCAGCGCGATGCAGTCGACACCCGAGAGGCGCGATGGAAAAAGGTGGGAGTGAGACGCGGGAGTCAGATGCGGGAATCTCAGGTATGACGATGGTGCTGGTGGTAGATGCATGCGCAGTGGCAGATGGTGCTAGTGGATGGATGGATGGACACGGCTGGGCGTGCGCAGGGGAATGGGAAGGGGAGAAGCTCTTGCTTTTTCTGAGCGACGTATTGCTTGTGTGGTTGCAGAAGTTACGAATGTCTGTGGCCAATGCCAAATCTGGTTGATTTTGATAGGGTAAAAAGAAGAATCGAACAACGGCAGGAAGTATCCGTATATCTCCTTCCGCGTCCCTCGTTCCTTCTAATAGCAAAGTACGGATAACAGGAGTGGCAGGTGCACTTGGTCGACTGGTGGCGGGGATGGCAAAATAACCCCCCCAATAATAATAAGAGTGATAATGGCTGTGATAATAAACACTGACCTTCCTTGTGGAATAAGCAGTAGGCGAAGAGGGATGGGGAGAGGCAAAGAGGCGAAAAGAAAAAAAAAAATAAAGGCACACACGAATGAGCAGGGAAGGTCAAGGTAAATACAACACTGCCCTTGCCTTGTCCTTTTTGATCCTGTTCGCGTGATCGCCAAGTTGCTTGAGCACTTGGTCCAGGCCGTTGAGGGATGAAGCTTGTGAGACCCTACAACAGTCAACCGCCCCCAGCTCCTAGCTCGCCTTGGTTCGGGTGCGACTCGGACTGCTGCGCGGCTCTGTCTCGGCGGGTTGTGGGCTATGGAGTTATGGAGGAGCCAGCTCCAAGAAGGGGGTTCCTTGTAACGCGGTGTCTTTTCCTCTTGCAGTCCCGATGAGTTGTGCTCGGATTTGGGAGGGATAATGCTGTTGCGTGGACAAGCGTTTTGTTGTTTTGTTGTGTTGCGGACAGATACAGATACGGTCACGGTTTGTCTTGGTGACAAATGTGCAGATAGAGAGGGATAGGTATGTGTGTGTGTGTGGGTGGGTTGTGTTTGGGAGATCAACAAATGTAACCAAAATGACAGAGAGAAGCGGGCGGTTTGTTCATGTATGAGATATACGGATTCGAATAGGAAGACATCAGGACCAGGTAATCAATCAATGCATGCACGGAAGATGAGGAAATGAAAATTTGATGTATTCCTTTCCTTCCCCCCTTTCTCACGTACTATTTTCCGTACACGGTGAGGATGAATACGGTCTACATCTGCCAATAAATTTCTCGATTGATCAATTTTTTTTACCCAAGCGGATAAGGACAGGGACTCTTTGCTGTTTCTGGAGATGTCGTCCCGAGAGTTCAGGGTGTCGCTGTACGTGCTCGTCCGGGATGTTGTCGGTGCGCCGACGGGGGGGTTTAATGAGATTGCGGGTAAGTAAGGCCGATTCAACGATTACATGTGGCTGGATACAGATCTGAGAGCGCCCTTTTGTGTAAGTCTCTTACCTGTTTGGAAACAGACATGGCAGAGATTCACGAAATGAGCGTGGATCACTGCAATTCAACGGCTGTAGCAAAAAGAAAGCGTCAGGGACTGGGGAGGGAAGGGGCACTCGATTAGGACATGTCATCAATCCTTCTCCCCCTTTGCAGTCGTATTATCCGATTTTCCTGCCGCTGCCGTATTAAATTACCTTCGGAAAAAAATAAAAAATACCAGGTAGATGAAAGATGTCAAAACCATCTCTCGCCTTTTAGGAAACATCGTCGCTTACGTGGAATTCCCGCCACCGTCCAAATAGCTACCCGGAACTCATCGCAATCGCTATTGTTTCGACCGAGAACCCCCGAAAGATAATAATAAACCGCCACGCTGCGCCATGCCGCCCAAATCATCAACGAGCTGGCCCCCAATGTCAGCCACTCTAAAACCACCTCGTTTGCTTTGGTTCGTCCGCCCTGATTCTTAGTGCCCGCCTCCAAACACGGCAGTTGATCGTCCGCAGATGGCCCGGGATCCAAGACCTGACCAGTGACAAACGCAACCAAGACCGTTGCTGAGATTCCTTAACTGGAGCGGGTCCCCACTGAAACCTTCCAAATTCCTCTTGGGCATGTTAGCGGCCGGTTTGTTCGTCGTTGTATGCCCGTTGGACTACGGGTCCTCGTGCCATTGTTCTGCAAACAAAGGTTCCGCCATTGTCAGGGATGCCCCAGCCTTCTTTTCATCGACTGCGGAAATGCCATTCGCAACTAGAAACAAGCATATCTCGTCCTCACTCGACAATCTCACTTGAATCCTTTCTCACATAGGGGCAGGGAAAGAAAAAAACAATATGCAACGAGCTCCGACAGTCTGGTGCTGCAGACCAGAACAGGACCAGTGCTAGGGCAGGGCTCTTTGCAAGGAGATGAACCAGTACAGCGATCTCTCCCCTTAAAAGTGGCGTAACCCAGGGCGAAGGAAACATGCGAGTCCGGTATGACGGAAACTTGATGACGCTCTTCCCGTCGGATCGTCTTGGCCCGATTCCCCCAGTTCCATGACCGATGGACACGCAAGCTTACCATTTCGAGACGCCCTTCCCCTCATCTTCTTCTGGGCATCACTGGTTCCTGGTTCCTGAGATTCGTACCACGTGTGTCACCGGGATGCCGTTTTACACGCCCAATCATGCAATATTGCGTCGGTTCACGGCTCATCAGTAGCAGCTCCCTGTAAGCCACCGCGTCAAGATGCGGTGCCAAACAAATGTCTACTCGATGCTGCAGTTTTTCAGTCTGATTGCATAGAACTTGCGCGGAAAGACGGCTGCATGCAAGCCACACACGGAGACTGCCGTATAGCGTAGATGCAGATCTACATTAACTGCCACTGCGTATCTGATTTTCTTCGTGACGATTGCCCCCCGTCGAGGCCACATGCTGGTCGCACATCACAACGACGCAAGTGCCTGTTTCAAGCCATTGTCAGATGGCACGTACCTGCATTGATCACACTTACACCCGGCACCATGAACACCGAATATTTGTTCCAGCAAATCTCAAAAGGGTCCCTTCAGTGCATGGGAACCCCGTTGAAACTTTCCCCCCTCATGATATCCAAAACCAAACGTTTCTTTGGTCATTTTTCCCAGGCCCTTTCATGCCCAGTCAAGCCCCCTTCCAAGAAGCAAGTAAATGGGCCGGCGGTGACTTGCCATGCGGAGCCATCTCCGGTTTAATGACATTCGGGAGATGGCGAGTCCACCGCTCGGCCTTCAAATAAATATGCGCACGGACGGGCGGTTGAAGCTAGCAACATCACTCTTCGTCAGGACACTGTCCGTCCATGCAGCTGCCGTATTTATTGCAAGTATACGGGGCAAACGGGGAAGACGGGATTGTTGGGCTTGTATGCAGAGAGTTTACGCCACACTATACATGGAGGAAATATCCTACAGTCTATTTTTTTTTTTCCCCTCCTCAAAGTGATGTGGCCTTTTGGGGAGACAGCTAAGGTTTGACTGCCAGCCATATCGGATGGATCTCTTCAATGGAGTGCTGCTATTTACGGTAGCAAAATCACAAAGATCTTGTCCTAAGAATCATATGCTTTGGCGATTACAAACAGGAACTGCCCGGCATATGATCAGTCACTTGTGGCATATCGGACGATGAGTGTTAGTCGGCATGCTCCGTGCTTCGCCACTGCATTGATTGCAGCGTCATCCGCATAATCAATCGACTGCAGTGGAAACAAACAGTCCCGAATCATGTATCATTCTCGTTGAGCGAGAAAAGGAAGGAAAGAAAAAAAGAAAAAAAAACCAAGCAAACACCGAGTGAGCTGCAACAAACGCAGCCAATCTGCCTCGTTGCATGTGATCACAAAGACAAGGCCTGCAGAGACCGGCGCCACGGTGAGACACGGCTAGCTGGAAGCCATAGGACGGAGGCGCGGGGATAGGCGGGGACGGCTGTAAATTTTTCTATTCTTTTCTTTTTTTTAGTACTGCCGCCCGCGGCTGTCGGGTCCGAGTCGCACTGACCTGTCGGCGGCGCCAGCGGGCTCTGAAGGATTGATTCTTCCCCATAGTGCTGTCAAAAACGCTGAAAATTAAAGAGGCGAACGTGCTAAATTTGTTTTAGCCCCTTGTGCCTGTTCCTTTTTTCTTATTTCTTCAGCGGCGGGTTAGCGTCTTCTTTTTAGAGAGATTAAAAAAAAAAAAAACTAAAAACTCTTTAGCTACCGGCTTTGGTCGAACTTCGGGGTTGGTTGCCATCGAGATGACGAAGAATACGCCGCAGATTGTGAAATCCGTCGGCCGCCTCGGCCACGGCGGCTAACACCCCGGCCGCGTTCGCGCCAATTTTTTTGCCTGGGTGTGCCGTCATCGGGGGGGAGGAGGAGACAAGAAGCCGGGCTCTGGGTTCATTTTCACTCTCCATAATCTCCCAATCCAGGTCAGGACATCGCAGTACCGAACAATTCCAGGGCAAGCTTCAGGAATTTCTACCATCGGAGTTGTCTCGTTCGGCGGCAGTTTCGTTTCCACTGAAAAGTTTCCCCTAACAGGAAAAAAAAAGTGACTAAACTTTATCCATCGTAATTAGCTTCTCCGAGAGAATTTTTTTGGCCTGCCTCGTTTCATCTGGTTCTCAAACCATCATCATGAACGGCATCAACGGAAAAAATGCTGTCCCGCAGCAACTCAAGAGGGCTGAGGAAGTCGAGGATGTGAGTATCCCGGAGTTGTAAGTGAGTGCATGTCTCACTGCAACAAAATCAACTGACGTTCGCCTTTTCTCTTGTCTCATAGTTGCTCGATGCCGTCAAGGAGTTGATTGTTCCTTACATCAGAGCTGCCGACGATGCCGCGGGACAGAAGGCTGGCGGGAACACCTCGGTGAACATTCCCGGTGTTCCGAGTAACGTACTAGTCGACACACAAAAGCCGGAGGCCTTGGTAGAGAAGCTGAAGCTCTTACTACCGCAGGGTGATGGCCTTGGCAAGGATGGCTTGCTTGATGTGGTGCAGAAGATCCTGAGGTACAGCGTGAACACTTGGGACCAAGGCTTCATGGACAAGCTCTATGCCAGTAACACACCCGTATGTCTGCTTGTCGACTTCTAGTGCTTCTTCGCTGACTTGGCCAGGTCGGCGTGGTTTCTGATCTTCTCTTGTCCGTGCTAAACACCAATGTGAGTCATCTGTTACTTCATGCTTGGAATTGATGTTGACTTGGAACAGCTCCATGTGTACCAAGTTTCTCCTGCTTTGAGCATCATCGAAAAGATTACCGCTCGAAAGTTTGCGAATCTGTTCGGCTTCACCGGCCCCCGTGCTGGAGGAGTCACATGTCAAGGCGGCAGCTCTTCCAATCTGACGTCGCTGGTCGTCGCTCGCAGCGCTCTCTACCCCGAGACCAAGGCATCCGGCAACGGATCCCATGACTTTGTAGTCTTCACTAGTGCCCACGGGCACTACTCCGTCGAGAAGAGCGCGTTGACTTGCGGCCTTGGTGCCTCAAGCGTATGGGCGGTCCCGATCGACTCTGAGGGTCGTATGATTCCAGGGGCTCTGCGGGAGCTAGTGCTTCATGCCAAGGCTGAAGGCAAGACGCCCCTCTACGTCAACTCTACTGCCGGAACGACAGTTATGGGCTCATATGACCCCTTTGAAGAGATCGCGGCCATCTGCAAGGAATTCGGCATGTGGTTCCACATCGACGCAAGCTGGGGCGGATCCGTCGTCTTCTCGGAGAAGCAGAGGTTGAAGTTGAAGGGCTCCCACCTGGCCGACTCCATCACGGTCAACCCGCACAAGATGCTGAACGTGCCGGTGACGTGCTCGTTCCTTCTGACGCCGGATGAGAAGGTTTTCCACAAGGCCAACACCCTGCCTGCAGGATATCTCTTCCACAACGTCGACGAAACTGACAATGTGTGGGACCTTGCCGACCTGACTCTGCAGTGCGGTCGCAGGGGTGACAGTCTCAAACTGGCCCTGGCCTGGATCTACTACGGCGCCGGCGGTTTCGAGAAGCAGATTGACCAAGCCTTCTTGCTGGCAGAGCACCTGGCCACCCTCGTCCAGGAGAGCGAGAACTTTGTATTGGTGTCATCAAACCCACCGCCATGCCTGCAGGTCTGCTTCTACTACGCACCGAACGGTAAGCTGGCGGAGGACCCTGCGACAAACACGAAGCGTACCAGTGAGATGGTGTCCCGACTCATCAGACGCGGCTTCATGGTTGACTACGCCCCAGGAGAGAAGGGCAGCTTCTTCCGTGTGGTAGTCAACTGCCAGACCTTAAAGGGAACCGTGGAGGGTCTTTTCAAGGCGTTGGAGGAGGTGGGTAAGGAGGTCGTGGTCTAGTGTATGAGCGACGAAGATGATGTAAGACCGTTTGGAATGTCAATAAGCGTATTTTGGACACAAGAATATAGAAAGATAGACGTATACTGGAGGAAATGCTAGCCTTTGTTTATTTGAATTGTGTGGAGACACCTCATTCACGCGGTTTTTATGTCGTAACAGCTCAGCCAGAAATCGATTTTCGTCCTATTTATCTGTTAATTGATGAGATTGTTCACAAAGAAATCTGCACTTCAAACTGAAAAGCGAAAACAAAATTAAGTACAAGCTCGACTAAGAAAGAAAGAACCGATTACGAAGAGCGAGTTTCCGCTGCAATGTTGAAGCTCCACAAAGGACGCCGGGGTCAGCAAGGATATGCATGGCGGGTGGGGTACGATAAGATAACAGATAAGATAGTGCCTCTGCCAAAAGTTTTTTTCGGATCTGCTCCTCAGCACATGCGACAGTCCGCCGTGTTCCCCAGCAACTCAATCGCATCTGCACCGGTCACGCTCAGTCACAATGCCGAAGCCAAGAACGAAAAGACAAGCCATTCGCGACGAGCGAAAGAAGAAGAGGAGAGAGGCTCACGAGGAAAACTTCGAAGAACCGCAATCGAAGCGCAGACGCGTTGAGGGGGAAGAGCAAGAAACCGAGGAGCCCATCTACGATGATGCGGGCGAGCAACAGCAACACTTCCCCAGCAATGGCCCCGAGAAGGAATTCTTCGGCATGCTCGCCGACGAAGAGCAGGAGTACTTCCGTCGCGCTGACGAACTGCTCGAGCTGAACCAGTTCCCCTCCTCTGAGGAGCGCGATGTCTTCCTGCAAAACATTTACAAGGAGGCCCGGGGTAAGGAACTCAAGCTCGCCAGCAGTCAATCGCTGTCACGGTTGATGGAGCGTTTGATTCTCCTGTCCAACACGAAGCAAAAGAAACAGATCTTCAATGCCTTTGCCGGCCACTTTCTGTCTCTTGTTCAGCACCGATTCGCAAGCCATTGCTGCGAGACGCTGTTTTTGCAGTCCGCCCCCTTGGTTACGCAGGAATTGGGAGGCCTTCTTCCGGATGAGACAGCCGAGGACGACGAAGAACAAAACGAGGGCGAGGAGGGTGCTCCGGCGGAAAACACCATGGAGAATCTCTTCTTGTTGACTCTGGACGAGTTCGAGCAGCACATGGGATTCCTTCTCACCGACCGATTCGGCTCTCACACCTTGCGAGTGCTCCTCGTTGTCCTTTCTGGTCGCCCGCTGGAGGATTCGGCTACCAAGTCGATGTTGAAGAGCAAGAAGAAGGAACACATTTCAGTTCACGGAGCCGCGGCATCGTCCAACGAGCTCAGCCACCAGTTGAGAGCCGTCCCCGAGTCTTTCACGCTCGCTACCAAGAAGATCATCCAGGATGCCGTCGCCGGCATGGACTTCACGGCTTTGCGCGTTCTCGCCAAGCACCCGACTGGCAACCCCCTCCTACAGCTCCTGCTGGAACTCGACATTTCCCTCAACCACAAGAGCGACAAGTCGTCCGCCGCGTCCAGCAAGGACACTCTCCTGTATAGACTCTTGCCGGATGCCCCCGCATCTCTCAGCGACAGCACTTCGCAGGCGGCAGACTTCGTCAACAGCATGGTTTACGACCAAATTGGTTCCCGCCTCCTCGAAACCCTTATCACGCACTGCCCTGGAAAGATCTTCAAGGCACTCTCGCAGAACTTCTTTGGTGAGCGCATCGCAACCTACGTCCGAAACGACATCGCTTCGTACCCCGCCCTCCGCGTCCTCAACCGTTTCAGCAAGGACGACCTCGTCGAAGCCGTCAAGAAGATCCTTCCCGCCGTCCCTATCCTGGTGACCAAGGCCCGATACAACGTCCTAAAGACCCTCTTCGAGCGCTGCGAGGCCCGTGGCGCGTACGAGGAGAAGTCCGCCCTCACCAGGGCCCTGACCAATGCCCTGGGCCCCAACCCCAAGGACCTCGTCCCGAAGCTCTGCCACTTGGTGGAGGATGAGCCCGCCGAGAAGGAGGAGTTCCAGCAAGTGACGCAGAATAAGACTGCCGTCGCCGCGCACGGCGCCCATCTCGTCACAGCCATGCTCAAGACCACCGGCAACCCCTCCAAGGCCGCACAAAAGTCGCTCATGGCCCTCCCCTCCGATCTTCTCCTCCAGCTCGCGACGCAGTCCATGGCAACAGTCAACGTCCTAACGACAGCGCTCGCCAACCCCGCCGCCCCGCAGAACGAAATCTTCCACAAGGCCCTTGTCGGCGCCCTCGTCCCGCACATTGGCGACCTGGCTCAGTCGCAGAACGGTCACAACATTGTCAACGCCATCATCGACATCCCCTCTCGCGGCAAGGACCGCTCCGTGCCGTTCCACGTCAAGCAGACCATCATGGCCGCTCTGGCAGAACACGAGCGGACGCTGCGTGACTCGTGGTTCGGACGCAGCGTGTGGCGCACGTGGAAGGGTGACATGTGGAAGACGAGGCGGTCGGACTGGGTCAAGTGGGCGAAGGAGGTGGACGGCCCGGCGGATGAGACGAGGCTCAAGCCGTGGGAGAGGAGGAAATTGGAACAGCAGCAGAAGGGGCCCCTGTCGAGACCGCAGGAGAAGAAGGAACCCGTGGAGGAGAACGGGGAATAAATGTAGCCTTTGTATGATACCCGGCATCAAAAATGAACAACATCTACCTACATCTTAAAAAACTTTCCCCTTTCTACTTGACCGGAAGGTGGCGGGCATAGGGGCGTGGGTAGGAGGACGTAATGATAGGTGGCGACACCAAAATTATTCCATGAATCGATGTGTTCAAAAGCCAAGTCCCTTGCTGATGTTGCCTCAATCTGTCAACCAACCTGTTTTGACAATGTTTCCCAATCTTGAAACCGCCAGACGACGGCTTGACTTGGAAATCTTCCATTTACCAATAGCTGAGATGTGGCATCGTCAGGTATCTCGTCGGGAAGCCTAGTAAAACACACAAATTCTACATTCAAGATGGACCACCGACTTTCCATGGAAACGAACGAATAGTGTGTTTTCCGGCCGCGCCTCGAGGGCTCCGTCTCTGCCCCGCTCCGTATGTGTGTACCCACCCAGCTCCGTGGCCCGGCGAGTGGGCCCTCAACTCCGGACTTATTATATAGTCAAGCAAGGATGAGTGAAATTAGACAAGCGATGTGATGTGATGGGAGCAGAGAGACCTGAAATGTTCAACTTATATGTAATGCAATAATACTTGATATTTCTTGGCATCTATGCATGTTGTTCTCACAGCATTACGTGCCGTCGATAAGCTATTTGGTCAACTTTTCAGAAGGAACACTTGCGTTGGTGATGGCCATTCAGGCGGACTTTAAACTGTCGAAAGATTCCAGAAATATCCTTTCAGTACGGAAGAGAACTACTTTGATGTTCAATTTCCCAGTCAAACAACCTTAGACTGCGTTGAGACCTCGCCAGTGGGTCAAAAAATCTGGCAGGTTCACTTTAGTTTGCAAGATTTCACGTGGAGCTTCCAAAGACATGGTTTGTGACGAATCAGTTTTCTCGTGTTTTCCTGATTTTTTTTTGTAAAGTCTCGACTACAAAACGACCTCGCCGGGTTTCGTGCCTCTTACCAGCACTTGCTTCCGCTGAGTCGCCATATGGCGAGGCCTTGCCAACGACCCATTCGTCTGATTTTGAAGTTTTCTTTCCTCCCATCTCGTCGCCGGTCCTCCTTGTCCTTAATAGTTCCTTTCTTGTGATAAATTCCTTCTCTTCATCATAGCAGAGCGTTGCCTGCTTACACGTTCCATATTTAACACCTCCTCACGGCCAAGCATTCCGTGTATATGGCCTCCTCTGGTGTGTACAACCGAACCCCTCCGACGACGGATTAGTTAATAAAGAAATACGAGGGCATAATAGCCCACAATCCAAATGGCGGATTACAAACTGGGAAAGCAAATAGAAAAAAGTCATCAGGACACTGTCCCAAAATCCATAACGCCGCCATTGAGCTGCCAAATGCCTCCCCCTTGGGTATCCCATGCTCCGCCTTTTGTGGACCGACCGATGCAACGCGTACTCTAAAAAGTCATGCTCATGAACCAGCCAGGGCCCCTTCATCATATCATGCCGCAGTTTCTTCTCTTCTTTTCCTCCTCATTATAATCCTTCAGTTTACACAAAGCCCCCTGCTTGTGAGAAGACAGCCGACTACAATGCCGGGTCGACAGCTCCAGTGTCATTCTGGTCGCCAAAATCAAGGAATGCTTCCCAATTGTCGTTAACCCCCGGCCCCGGAGTGGCGCACTCGCTTTGCAGGCCTTCGTAACGCTGTGTGTACGGGTTCAGGTGACCGTTAAAGTACTCATGAGGAGACAAGCTCGGATCACCCATGGAAGAATCGTGTTTCAAATCAGCCATGTCCGGGTAGTACATTTGCTGCTGTAGCGGGTTTCCCATAAACATTTGAGACATTGGATCGTTCATGTCAAAGTTAGGCGCCATCATTTTGGCGTCCATGGGCAATTCTGCAGTGAAAGAGGATTCGAGAGGGAACAGACTTGCGTCCATGCTTGGCATCGGCGACGGAAAGGTCGACGTGGAATGATTCGACGGTGTAGCATCTGCAGCCTCCGAGGACGGCGATAACGCTGGTGGCGATTGCACGTTGTCCCGCATTACGGGCGTAGAGAGAGCCATAGGTGAGGCAACCGACTGTGATCGATCTCTGGGCTGCTGCTGCGGCGTCTGCTGGTAGCTCATTGTGCTAAAAGTCGGGGACATAGGGCTTGCAGCTGAAATGTCGGTTTCAGCCTGCTGCTGGCGCATGGCATTTGGGGCGACAGATTGATAGTACATGGAGTTCGTGAGGTTACGAGACAGTGCTTGAGCTTGCTTGTTGGCATTGGGAAACTGTTCCGCGAACATCTTGTTGATGGGGTTCTCTGCCCATTCTTGGTTACGAAGACCTGCAACCATGCTGGCCATCGCGACTCGGTTCGCAAGGAAGGCGTTCACTCGATAATCGAATTCGGCGGAGCCGGTCTGCAAATGAGAAGCTAGCATGCGATAGGACCTAGGCATGTCATCTTCCTCCTCCTCGTACATTTCCTCTGCTTGGACGATAGCCTCGGAAATCTTAAAGCCCTTGCCGGTACGTTTCTTGTGAATTTCGCTGGCCATCTTGGCGGACTGCACTCGCGCCTCGATGCTGCGGTCTGCCCGCCGCGAGGCAGCAATATAAGCTCGCTCTTGGTTTTCTTCGTGAGATCTCTCCGTCTGTGGAGCGGGATATTGGTCAGCTCGGGCCAGAAACTTGAGTCAACTGTATCCAGTGTGCACGAAAGGTGGCTGCAGGTAAAGTTTTCACATGAAGGATACGGCAAATGGATCATGGGCAAAAGGAACAATGATAAAAGAGATGGCATATATAGGTTGCAGCCCAGAAAGTGTGTCTAGGAATGGTTTCGTACCTTCTTCTGGCCCCTGTCCAACGGCATCGTGGGCGACAGGCTGCTAGCATCTAGTGATCGCTTCGGCATTATTATTGACGTCGAGGATCGACGACGGTTTTAACAAATGAGTAACCGATAAAATATCAAGGCCTGTTGGTGGCTGATCTCGAGAGGTTCTCAAGCCGTGCCGTAAAGGTCGTTGTCAGGTGTGAAAAGTACAGAGGTGGCGGCGAGTAGGCTTCGAAATGGCTAGAACCTCGAAACTTAAGCCACCTGATATGCTCGGCTCTTGAGGGGATTAGATTTCAGGGCTTGCTGCTTTCAACTTTTATTGCGGTCGTTTTCCTGTATACCTTTCTGGTGATGAAAGAACTTTTCCGTCGAATGGGCACCAAAAGGGTGTGTTGGAAAGGGAAGGCGAAGGTGGGCACAGGGCAAGATCCAAGTCTTATACAAACGTAGGGTTCGCGCTTCGGACTTTGGACTTTGGAGGCTGGACGACTGGGGAGGAGGAGTAGGCAGCATAGCGGGCCAAAAGTAAAATGGAGCAGAGTTCCATACCGCAGATGGGATGGGTATGGGTGTGGGAGCGACGGTTACTGGAGCTGGAGCAGGTGAACGCTGCAGACAGAAAGACCAGGACAGGCTTTCGGCGTTTGCTGCGAGACGTGGTAGTGACAACGAACAGTGGCGGACAGGCATGTGGTAGCGGAAAGGGAAAGTGGCATTTACCTGGTTTCGATTGCTAGGCGATCTGAGTGTACTGTGTATTAGGTACACTTTGATCGGATTATACTCTGCTGATCGATCTCGATGAGAGGGAGGTGTTAGAGCGACCCCCGCCGACGAGGTATCGACCCAGTCACTCTGCAATCGAGGGAAGGGCCCCTTCCCCTAACCCAAAAAGGCGCCTGCCAGTTGCTTTCTGCTTCCCTCTTTCTCGTGCTCTACCGCAAGAGGCTTAGCATCCCGTCTATTGGGCGACACGGAGGCGCGGGCAGAACAGGGCAGGGGTCGCAGAAGGGCAGTAGCGAGAGACATTGAACACTGGGGAAGGAAGGGTGGGGCACACCGGAAGTGGGGCGATCCCAACTCGGGCTCGAGCCCCACCAAGTGCAACCGACAGGGCGGGAAAGAACCCCCGGGCCACTTGGTCCAGGCTGTATCCCAGTTGGGAACCTTCCGGGCGTTCCAGTCACACCTACGCAAGTATTATAATTTGTGCAGCAGGAGGGAACAACTCTCTGCCTGCCTGCAGCACATCAATAGTATGAAGTTGACTTGCTGAATGGATAGCAAGCCAGAAACTCGCTGTACTGAATGGGAAGCAGTCACACCCCTCAAACCCTCAATATGATGCTCTTAATCCCCAGCTACCGAAACCTGATGTCAGGAGGGGGCAGGAAGTAACCCATATGCCATGCCAGCTCCCCTTTTACCCTCTTTGCTTTTCCTCTCCGCTGAACATAATATTTGTGCCAATGGAAGCCCTGAAAAACTCCTAGCTTGGGACAATCGGAGTGGAATTCGATGGAAACGAGCTCACCGCCACCTTTCCTGTCCCACATACATTCCCATTATCACCTGCATCTGCATTGGAATCCTTTCCCTGAACTGCCCGCATGCTACAGTGGCTGGTCTAGAATGCACTAAGGGACATGCCGTCCTGGTGGCCCTTCCCACGCTCACCATGCCCCTCAAGTTGCTGGCTATGTTTATTGATGCTTCCATGATCTACTGATTATGACAGAAAACTTTGGAATCCAAGCCCCCACCTTTATGCCCCGGGCTGTTATACAGCACTTTGAGATTGCTCAGCTTGCTCGGCCTTTGGCGGGCCTCATCGCCATGCTGCCACGACCGACGTACAGCATTTATTTTATCTACCCATAGTTAACTGTAACAACTCGCTGCAAACATGCGGAGTGTAAGACAAAACAGCAATGCATACCGTATCATCTCTCTATACAGACCGGTTGCCCTGCCTCTGCTTAAGAAGAGATGCATTTGCGGATAGACGCCGCTTTCTGCTTCACCTTGGTCGAAACTGGTTCTGGGCCTTGGCAGGCAACTTTGTACCTCGCATTCCGGTTCGGTTTCATGGAGTTGGCTCCGAATGATGGTGAAATTTGACTGGTTGACTACCTAGAATCACCATCTTGGATTTGTGTGGTGCCACCTCTCCGCGTTGTAAGTCGACATGCTTTGCCGCTCCAAAACCTTGCCGTGTGCCAACGTCCTCAGTAAGACACAAGCTGACCAATTACACATGTGGATGGCACACACGGCCCAACTGGCGGGCTAACAAGGTCTAGCTGTACAGACACAGCTCTGAGTTGACCACACCCACCTATTGAGTCTACAAGCTTCCGTCTTCGAAGCTGCACTCCCACGCCGGGTAATATTGTCTATTAACCTCTTTGTACCAAGCCGAGCAACCGGTGGGATCAGATTGCATGCACCGAATCAGGGCCATAGGCGCAGACCGTGGTAGGAAATTACTCTGTTTCGTTGGTCCGACCCCCCTTCAAAGCTCGGTATTCTAATCCCTCCGCGTCCGCTCCTCAGAGAAAAAAAAGGTGGGTTCAATCAATGGGACCCCAGCGATCGATCTAAGGGTCGGGTGTCGATGGACAGGGTCCCAAGCTGCTAGCGATGGGTTATGTGGCATCGCATTTTTAGGGGAATATTCCAGCACTTTTCAAAGGATAAGCTCCCCCCTAAATATGACACGCTCGAGTGCACCGATGTCCACAAAGAATGACTTCTTTGCGGTAGCAGGTTCGAACCAACCTAAGCTGCCGCGCTCTGCAAATGAGCACTTGTTGGATTAGATCGGTCGGCTGCTTGTATGCCTGATGGATCATAGACCTAGCCAAATTCATAGTTCACAGAATGGCTACAGAGTACTCGTCAGATTGATCGACAAGTGGTATAAGCTAGATCAGAGTAGCTGTGTTGCGACCTCCACATGAGGCTTCGGCTCACTCGCAAGACCGACCTTTCATGGAAATGTATCACCAGGGTGATGCGCCAAATTACGGGGTGGCTGCCCGCAACAGGGGCCTGGGAACGTGGCGCCTGCGGGTTGAGAGCAGTAAGTGTGGATGATGCACCACTAAATCTGACTCGACCCTAACTTGGGAGATAAGCCTGGTCCTCCAGGCGTAGCGTTCTTTCTTTCTATGGATCTGATGGCGGAATAGAAGCAGTAAGAAGCTCGCAATCGGCGGCGTATACACGCGTCTTGACGAGATGGCATATGGCTCAGAGACTACCACACGTCTAGCTAGGAATGCTACGAAAACATGGAATTCAGCCTGTGCTTCCTAGCCTTGCAGTTGCTAGCTATAAGAACAAACTACGGTGGAGAAAGACAGTCGACAAAAGCTGTGTGAACAAACAGCTGTTACCCCGCCAAACAGAAGGGAGAAACTTGCTTCTTCAAGGTGACTCCCTTGTGCTCTGCCCCTGAGAGAGGTTTCCTTGGCTGCAACCTTGGCGGTGGGCTTCTAGCCGTAAGTCCAACCGAGAAGCGACTGGGCTTGCCGAAAGGCACTTACTGCTATCTCTCTTATAATCGTGAACGTGATACCATCCAGTAAAGGCTGGCTGCTTCGACTATTACTACGAGAAAAAACAGCCGGCGCTTTGGGAGGCACCCAAATATCTGGAATTTGACGTCACATAGAGATCGACGTAGCAGCTGGTATAGAATTAGAGATGGGCGGGCAGTTAATGGCAGTGGTCCTGTCCGGGTGTGCAATTCGCTTGTCTCGAGCAACAGCCCTGTGCTTGCTTTGGCCGTGGCTGGCTAGGCATGCAGAAGCAACTCCCATTTCTTGTCTCGTCTTTGCCCTACGCGAGAACGGAGCAAACAGTCCGCGCAACTCACACAAGTCGTTTGTGAAACAATACATTGAAGTACATACGCTCTTTAGCCATCCCCCCACCGTAGGGATGAACTACGCTTCAACCAATCAGCAGGTTCTGTTGATCTACAGAGCACAGAGGAATAGCCTCTTGTCGCTGGTTGTTAGTGCCAACACACATCACATCGACATTTCGAATTCCGGTTTCCAGCCACAGCCAGTTCCCCTTCCAGATGGGATTAGACACTACGAATCCCTAACGTCGGCAGCTAGAATCAAGGGAACTCGCCCCACTACACACGACACGGCAGATTGAAGTCGGGATCTTCAGCCACAGGCCTTCGGTTGTAGGTAGTTCGTCGGCAGAAAGCCACCCACAAGAAATGACATCGTCCTTTCATCAGAGAAACGTCCGCAAAAGAATTCCCAGTCAAACACACACCGATTCCCACTTATGGATAGCCAATCTCAGTGCCTTGCCACGTCCAGCATATCATTATGCAGAGCCAATCAGAGACAAGTCGGAATGGTGTCCGTTCGAGCTATACAACACGTTCCCAGCAAGATGTGGCAAATATGGCAAAAAAAACATGTCTAGTCCATCCAGTCTCTGGAACAACAGAGACAATCGTCCAATGCAGAGCGATCTCTGCCCTCCATAATTTTAAGCAAGCGGCACACAAAGATAACCGAGCACCCACATGTCCCGCAAATTCCCATGCTTCGAACCATGGCATTTGACTTTCCCCAACTGCAAATCTGCGACATCCTCACGCTGTCCGCTCATCCGGCCCTGATCGGCAGAGGTGTTTGCAGCTTGCTTTTACTATGTACTTCACACCGAGCACACCCACATGATTATGACGGTAAACCTACAGTGCATGTTTTTGTTAGCCCTTTGCTTCAATCAGCTGTAAGAGTTGCCCGTACCAACCTGCCCTGCCTGGAACAGCTTGGTACACACCCTCGACCTGAACATGCTGCGAAGTAATTTTGGGCATAGGAAGAAATTCTCGGGAAAACAATAAGAGATTTCCTCCAAACCGAGTGAGCGCGCATCAGTAACCTGGAGGCTTGGGGAATGATTGATCATCTACATCAGATCCCCATCTTTGAGCCAAGTTCGACACGCCCTTCTATGCTCATACTATGCTCCCTTCCATAAGCAAACTACAGAAAACGGCGGGCAGCAGCGTCAGCTCCTATTCGGCACGCCCCCGCATGTGGCAAGTTATACCCCGACGACGGCCATTTTACAAAGCACACTTTTACTACTGATGCCGGCAGATACACTTTGGGTACTGGCACACCCCAGGGTCTCCTGATGACAATCAAACGAGAAGTTGACGCCACGTTCCTGAACCTTGACGTAGAGCCTCGTGGGTCTTGCTTGGGCCGGTAATGGGCCCTTCCGACATGGTGTGCTCAGAACGGATCTGGGATAATCAATTCACACCCTCGGGCGGTACGGTACATACGCCAAAGTCTCCATTCATTATCAGGCCCGCAGCAGCCTTGATGGAAGAAGGCGCGCCAAAACATGGACCCTGAAAGATGGGAATAGAGGCTGGGTGTCCTGTGGGATGCCAACTATGCACTCTGTTCGGACCCCTACGTCAACTCTAATCCCCCAACCTCACAGATCATGGTCTAGACCATCACCCAATGTGAGACCGTGCAATGTGCTCCGGCGGTAAGCGTTGCTGCTTGTGATTGTAGGCTCGTGGGTACCTCGAGGCACACTTTTGCACGGCTGATTCTAGTTCAGATCTTGAGTGATCTTGGTCAAACCTACACGTATCTTTCACGTTGATTCCTCATAGTCGCAATGAACACGACGACTACGGCCACTTGCAAATGCTGATCACCAACTACCTGACCGCGGACCATTCCGAGAGCTTTCCTTCTTGGCTTTAGGTGATTGCCAACGCTAGCTTGCATGACTACTGCTGTAAGAGAGCCTTAACCGATGGACTGGCATAGCCGCTAGGACGTGAGGAGACTAACAATGCCTACTTTGACACTCGTTTCCCGCTCAAGAATGTCGATGGTGGTCGAAAAGGACGATGGCAGCTTCCACACAATTCCTTTCTAGTCCGTCCATTGGGCCACTGAAACCCTACCCATTCCTCGATCAGTCGAGAGCAGTGGGGGGAAAGGGACTAGCGTTCCGGAAGCCCACATTCCTCGTAACTGGCCGGGCACGAGACAGCACTGAATTTACCTGTTCATTCTCGAAGCTAGGGGATGGATGTACTGGACTGGATGAAGAAGAAGAAAGAAAGATTGAATCGTATGGGAATGTCGCTCGTCAAATGCAGAGCATCCTTCAGGGGTGGCTCGATTGAAGCGGTCGCAAAGACTACTACTACCTCCCGAGTCCTCCGTGAAGTAACCTATCGATTTTCGTACCTTCAATAGACCGTTGAACAAGCTGGGCCCGTTCCTGGCTGTTGAGTCATTTTCATCTCAATCGACGGCACCGTTCCCGGACAAGGTATAGCCTTTTGGTTTTTTTTTTTTTTTTTTATCCTGGTTTAGGGACACCACCGAGACCTCGAACACCTTAAATGCCAGTGCTATTTTGGGTGAGAAACGCATGCCACCTGTTAATTGAGTGTTTCCCCCAAGACCTCCAATTACTCAAAAAAAAAAAATCCTTAAAATTAGATGTTACCGCCGTTCGTAAATAAACGCTTTTCGTAAACTTCGTATTCCCAGTTACACGCACACACATACACACATGTTGTTCACTACAGGCTCACTGCATAATCCGGAGGTATTGGGGCCGGGAATTATAGAATGGCAGGCAGGTATGACGCGAAAAGCTCGTGGTCGGGGCGTTTGGCAAGCTCTAGAATCCTGGTTTCGGATTAACTGGACGTGTTCGTCGATCGGACGGTGCCGAATTTCGCGATCTACTGAGGCACCCTGGGGGAGTCTGCATCGCCTACTACCTGTGTGTGGTGTACATAGCCCCCCTCCCCCTCTTTCACCCCCTGGCTCCACGAGCTGGTTCCTTTGTTGGACAGATCGAACCAGTTGACGTACCATCGGAGCATTAGGAACCCCGTCTCCAACGTGCTGGATCGCAACTGTCTGCCGGCTCCTAGATCGAGCATGACAAAATCTCGCTATCAGTTTCCCATCAACCCTGCATCACTCGGACGAAAGCCCCCGTCGCCGATCGACGACGGTTGAGGGAGGCTTCCAAGCATGCGTGCAACCTATTACTTATCATTTCCACCTCTTGACGGCCGGAGGTTATACATATCTTTCTTTCCCTCCTTCCCCCATCCTGCAGCTAATCGTCACCGCGAGAGAAGCATTTCGTGATAGTGCATCTGACTGCACGATCTCATTTCCCCTTTCTCGCGTGGCAATATGGGGGTTAAGGTTACTCCAAGATGAAGATTGCCGATCATACACGATGCCGAGATACGCGCTTTGTGGATCGGTGGGTTTGTAGGATTTTCTGATTTTAACCACCATGACTTCAAGATGAGATTATTATATTTCCCCGGATTACCCTCTGGGCGCGTAGTGGTTCCCTCTGGCCGTTAGCGCAATCTGCTTTCGTCGTCTTCGTCGCCGCCAGAGCTATCCTGCAAGTGCAGATAGCTCGCACTGACGGACAAACCGCCGAACGAACTGTTACTGGCTGCAGTTGCGTCGATGCAGTCGGGGGTTGTCGATTTCTGCCCCGTATCGAAACTTGCGATCGTGGAGAAAGGGCCGTACTCTGGACCCCGGACGTTTCAGGAATCACAATCTCAACAGCTTTTTCTTTTTTTTTGCGCTATACAAGTTGTATGGTCATTCCGCCTAGTCGGCGGCTCTGATGACATACATACATATGTCATTTGTTGAGCGAGCTGGGTCATGCAACGCTCCGCCCTCGACTCGCTTTACAAGCGTATTTTGGTGTTTGTAAACTGATACGGTGACTCTCAGTTTCGCTCTAGGGCAGTGCAGGTTGGGTTATGACGCTGGAGATTTGGCACTGCGAAACAGATTGGACAGGTCAATCAATATCTTGCATACAAGCGAGTGCTTGATGGGTATGAAGAATGGTGATCATCGGTCGGTGTCCCTCCAGGAAGCCTCACGATCACTCATCTGGCAGCCAGTCGGGTCCTCCACGCTCTTGACAGTGGAAAGGGACTCTTTGAATATTGGTTATCTACAATATTTTCTGGAAAGCGAATCCTAGATTTCCCTTTGTTGCCAGTAATTAACCATACTGAAGGACTTCAGCCTCGCTACTTCATCGCACTTCAACCCCACTTCTAAACTGCGTTTGCATGGGATTGTTGAAGATACGATGTAAATTTTCCGCGGAACAAGCGAGGGATCCTCCTCAGACCCTTGAAATCTTTATCGCGATAAAAGACCGACGAGGCGTTCGTCCGTGGTCGCCATCCGCGATTATAAACCAATGATACACAGAACAAGGGGCGTCCCACCGTGTCTGGTGTCAATCGGCAATAGGCCCCTGTCAACGAGGCACCTACCACGTATTCTGTCCTAGTATCATGAGTTTCTTCCTTGGAAGGATACAAGTGGCTGACAAAGCGTTACTTTAATCGGGAAGCGACCGCTGCCGGCGGTACGATGGCGATGCTGCGATTGAAAGGCAGCGGGTTGTGTAATCACTGCAGTTGAAGTGGAGGAGGATGCGCTCGTTGGCGCCAAATTTCGGGATTACGGGCAGCTCGCCCAGAACCCATGGCACAGGCGGATGTATTGCTCATAAAAGGCCACGACTCATACGACCGCATCTACCTAACTATCGACGCCCGTTTTACGACAACACATCTTCGCTGCATCAGTCAAGACTTGTAGAAGGAGAAAAAGTCTGGAAACCATGGCCGCCAACGAACTACGCTACGACCCGGAATACCTGGCTGTCATCTCCGCCAGAGATGGAGGAGAGGGCCCGGCGCCATTCAAGGACGTCTGGGAACTCCGCGCCTGGTCTGAGCCGATGATGCGGACCGTCCTCCGCGCGCAGCCCACCCCCGAACACGTCCTCGAGACCAAGATCCCGTTCAAAAGTCACGACGGGCAGGAGGTCAACGTCTTTCGGTATGCGACGAAGGAGATGATCGAGGCCACGGGTCCGCAGGCGGCGATCGTCTACGTGCACGGCGGCGGTTTCATCACATGCGATGTCGACATTTTTGCCCCGCAAATCAAGCGGTTTGTTGACCAGATCGGGCTGCCGTTCTTTGCAGTGGACTACCGCCTCGCGCCAGAGTTTCCGGACGGATTGGGCGCCGAGGATGTGTACTTTGGGTTGAAACATCTCTCAGAGCACGCGGCGGAGTGGAACGTTGACCCCACCAAGATCGTCATGATGGGCGATTCCGCGGGCGGAGGCATCGCGGCCGGCGCAACTCTCATTGCGCGCGACAGGAAGCTCGACCCGCCGTTGAGGAAGCAGGTGCTGGTATACCCCATGCTCGACGACCGCACCAAAGTCGAAGAGACGTCCGGCATATACAAGTTTCTCACGTGGAAGACGAACGACAACCGCATCGCGTGGGATGCTGTGCTCGGGAGCAAGGCGGGTGATCCTGATGCGGATGTGTCGTTGTATGCGGCTCCTGGCAGAGCAACGGTGGAGGACCTGAGGGGCTTGCCACCTACGTACGTTGACGTTGGCAGCTTGGATTTGTTCCGGGACGAGTGTGTTGAGTATGTGTTGAAGTTGAGCAAGGCGGATGTGGAGGTTGAGTTTCACATGTGGCCAGGCCTGCCGCATGGGTTTGAGAGCGCGCCGACGATTCGGTGGGTTAACAAGGCTCTAGAGGCTAGAAGTGAGGCTATGAGAAGGCTATGAGGGGGGTTTTATTAGGATTGAGGCTTAAGAAGAATCTCGCAGGGAGACCGAGGAATTCGATAGGGGATATGTCTAAGGGCTTAATGCGACCATGTATGTGGTTTGAGTAGCTGATCATCACGACTGCACTAGGAAAAGCATATCTCATACGTTCTCTAAACTGCCCATGTAGACCGTCAAAGTCGCAGTTTCGAAGAAAGCTCATGTAACAGCGCTTAACAAATTGATGAAGGGCTGCGGGGGTAGAGACGCTTGGCAAGTGCAGAAGGCAGACCTGTTGATAGAATAACTATGATAGTACAGTACCGCTAGATGGAGCGAGGTTCTCTGTCCATCAGGAAGTATTCGACGGATATCCACACTGGCTGCGTTCCAGAAACAGAAGCGTACGAGTTCAATTCCTTCGTGGATTACGGTATCTACTTCTTGAATTTGTAGTCGACATACTTAGTTTAATGCAACTACTGTTGATGTTGGATGAGATGACGCTTGGAAAGGCTCGAATAAATGCAAGGAAAAGGTAGAAACTAGAGTTGACTTGCCGAGTTTTAGCATCACGTTCATTTTCCTACTGAAGCTGAAGCAGCAGTTCTCCCAAAATCATCCCACCACATTCCACTGGTCATGCTGGTTTGTTGTGGCATCTTGGTGCGTGCATGCAATAGCCCACAGGGTGGCATACCCTTAAGCTTGACATGATAGAAAGAGGGTGTCTGAGAACCGTAGGCCGACTTAGGTATGCTAGGAAATTGGAAAAGTTAGAGAGCTGTGATGTTGCCAATTCAGCTGTTTTTTTCGAATTACATATGCTGTTCCTTCTGATACTCAGAAGGGTGCCATTACTTCGAAGCATGAGAAGGGCAATAGAATTATCGCTTGCGTCGTAGTAGTGAGATAGCTCATATGTCTACTAGGTCGCCATCATTCTCAGTTACGCAAATATAACAGCACTGTACTGACGGCGAATTAATGCGAACATGTAACAGTTACGCTTCCGAGAAATTGAACATCTCCTTAACGTACAAAGACTCAGACATGATGCACCTTCGTTGGATGCAGCCTAGGGTGCATAACAGGTGAAAAAAATCTATATGTCACCAGGCTCACCACAAGCCAAATTCCCAAAAGACACCATATCTGATTGCCCGAAAACTGAAGGGTATATTCATCTTCTGAAGGACTCCATTCCCAGGTATATATCAAATACAAACTGCCTACTTCTGCAGCAATGTAACCTGTCGCCAAGCTCACAACGAGTGAAATGATGAATCTAATCTTTCTGGTGCTGGGGGCAACTGAGGGAAAGCAGCCGTCCTCTGGGTACTTGTCATGCTTATCAAACTTGTCCAGATTAACAGCAAAGTAGTTCTTCTCTGCCTCACGCCCGTCTGACAACTGGGGTTCGCCGCTAGCCTTGTGTGGGGGAAGACCTTTGAAGGCTCTGCCTCTAACTGCAAAACGTTCCATTATAATAGAAAATGATTTGCCATATATTTGTTTTGTTGGCCGTGAAGACGGTAACGATTGTGTGTTCGCGGAGCGACGTGTGGTATATTAACGAAGATGTATGTATGATAGCGCGGGAAATTTGCCAATGGGGATGGAAACGCCGTGCATTTTATGATGCCAACCGGGATGATAGCGTAAATGTCTTGGATGTGAAAACCTCAAGACACTTATGACGGTAAAGCGTACACTCGGGATTTGACCTCTACAATGGGACATGATGAGACTCCATGATGCCCTCGCTGTCCTACGTAGCTTTTCAAGATTTCAATGGTATCAAAGTTAATGTAAAGTCTGAGCTCATGCAGTCTATACCAACCCTGATGTACGAAAGATGCTGTAAGGGTTGAGGATTATTGTTATCAGTAGCCATCTCCACGAGCCATCCCACTTACCAGAATAGAACCTGTTAAGGTTGCGGGCTACTCATCAATATATGTACGTTCGAACTCTGATCTTTAAGCTCTCGGCTGTGGTATTTCGGTTCATGCGCCGAGAAATAGTATTAGTGAGGTAGAAACCGGACACACAAGGTGAGACCACATGGGGTGCAAGCTGCTGATAATAGAGACATAACAGAAGCTAGAAGTAAAAGTACACACGGATCACAGCCCTCCTACGTCTCGCTGTTGAGGGCATCAGTTGACCTTGAGATTACAAAGTAAATTCTTGAGTGATAAGATACCTTACCTGAGCTCTGAACATACGCCATCGACATGAGAAGTAACAGCTAACTATAAAAATACTGTTGTAGCTTTGGAGGGTTGCAAAGGTGAGATTGGGTTCTCGAAACAACACACATGTGATTTCAACTTTCTCAGCTTCCAGCTTTATTCGACGTCTTTGATATTATTCGCATTGCATTGTCTTCAAGTTGTTTTGGATGACCCAGAAGGGAATGAAGGTGCATTGATCAACCCAACTTACTCGTGGAACGCTCATCGTCGAGCATGACCAGAGGACAAGCGCTTCAAATCGGTAATCCGGGATTGCTGCATGCAACCGCTTTTGTAGACGAATTGCGGTTATATCGGCAAGCATACCCTTGCAATGCAGTGCTGGCATTACTCAATAAGGGGCAACAGTTTTCCTAGACCACCAGTTCTTGAAAGTTTCGGCAATGGGTTCTCGGGGTGTGCTAGCGTCAACATTAAACATTGGCCGAAGCCGAACACAGCCCACCGACTTTCGGGGCCGAAGTCTGTGATTGATCTAATTTGCTATAACATAGACCGAACTCCCAGGATTCCGTTCTCTGAAAATAAACAGTATCCAATATCAAAGACAGTGATTGGCAGGGGGCCCTCTTCTTCAATATCAAATCGAAGCCAGCTGAATAGCTTTAGTTGATAAATCCCTGATTGTATAAATAATATCAAAGCACGAATCCTATTCCTGTAAGTATTTGGAGGATGCGCGCTATAACCCAATTTATTTGTATATTCCATGGTCGGCGCGAGCGACTGGAATGTTCTGGGAACTCCCCGATCCCATGGGGTAACTGGTAAGAAATGACATGTTGGCTCCGTAACTTGTGGACCATTCATAGTTCATAATTATTTTATTTTACATACTTGCGGAAGGAGACTTTTTTTTTTTTATGTAAACAAAGCTGCTGGCTGACATACGTATTTGTGGACTTCCTAAGGAGTAACGTTATTCAAGGGTGGAGAGGTTGAGGCAACGGCCCAGCCCTACATCATGACTCCACTGAAGCCTTGCCATACATGATGCTGCATAGACTATTGTGAGAGCCTTGGAGATATGAATGGCAGTTTAGCAATGTTTGAGGAAGTTGATACTAGAATAGTGATGTACCCATGGCGTACAGTCTGTACACTGATACTTGGAGATTAGGCTGTCCATTTTGCCATTCATTCACGAGGAACGGCGGGGGATGAGTTTTGCTTGGGCGTTATCAACCTCTGTTAGCTCGGGCAAGTCAACCACGTCATTCCGGCTTAGTACGCGGGAGGCGACTTGCAGATTCAACCAGACAATTGCTAGTCCCACCTGAAAGCCATTAAGCATAAAGATCGGCTTCGGCCTCTCGGTCGCATTCTCCCGGAATTACTCCGTACCGAATAAACCCTACAGAAGTGTGCAGGAGAGATTGACAGCCATGACTATCAATCAAGAGGCTTGGATATGATATGAACATCGTCATTCAATCCACCGATGACTCACAATAAAGAGTGCAAGACACAATTGGTCCTTGCATGGCTCCCATACGGCTGGTCCGTTTCCATTGAAGCAATAATCGCCGCGGTGAAGAGATTGCACCTGTCAACTACGCCCAAAACAACCTCAGACTAGCGTTCGTATTTATAAGCACTACAAAAGGAAACGAGCAGTGGAGACCACGCCATACGGCTTGCGTTTTCCCGGCTTCGCTGGGCCCACAGCTACACCACCTCGATATCTTACTTATGCTACCAACTACAAACCGACGGGAAGTGGTTGAGATCGGGTCAAGTTCGGATGCGTGATTGGACGAGAGCTGTATAGACAGGCACCACTTGCTGAGAAATACCCGAAAAAATAGTATGAGCCTTAGGTTGGTGTAAGTATTAGCCTGGGGGATCATCTGTATAAAATTTAGCCAGCGCCTGCCTCAGGAAAGAGAAGAGCCTGAATTACTAGCGCAACTACAAGGCTCAACCAACATGCTTGTGAACGAACGTCCGAACTCGAATGTGGAGGAAGAGGCGCGGTCCACTACACATGGTAAGTTCTTGAATTGAAACCTTACGTTTGAGGAAGCTAACCCTTTGGCTGGTAGAGTTGGAATTGGACGAGCTCTCATACCCTGAAGGCGGCAAAGATGCATGGTTAGTTGTGGCTGGGGCTTGGTGTGCCATGATACCATCCATGGGTCTTCTCAACACCTTGGCTGTCCTCCAAGCTTGGGTAGTAGAGTACGAGCTCCACGGACTGTCAGAGTCGACGATTGGCTGGATTTTCAGTACATATGCGTTTTTTCTATATTTTTGCGGCGCTCAAGTTGGTGGGTTATCACAGGAAACTACCCAATGCCTAGGGCTGGACCTGCTAACCTAACTAGGTCCAATTTTTGATGCCCATGATGCAAAGTTTCTTGTGGTACCCGGATGCATTGGTATCGTGGCATCTGTCATGCTGCTGAGTGTCTGCAAAGGTATCATGCCTCATACAATCCTCTCCTATTTCGCCAGTCTAACCAAGAACAGAGTTTTATCAGTTCCTGCTCACTTTTGGTGTGCTTGGCGGTATATCCGCTTCTCTCCTTTTCAACCCAAGCATTGCTTCCATTGGTCACTGGTTCTCCAAGCGACGCGCACTTGCAACTGGCATCGCTTGTACTGCTGGGGGTGTTGGTGGCGTGGTGTTCCCTCTCATCATCCTCTACGTGGCTCCTCGAAAGGGATTTCCATGGGCTATTCGGATAGTCGGCTTCATTTGCGTGGTAATGTCGATCCTAGCATGCCTGCTTCTTAAGAAGAGGCTACCTCACAATAAGCAAGCGGGTGCGGCCATAGACATCAAGGCGTTGAAAGACGCCAAGTTCGCCTTAACAACTCTGGCTGTTTTTCTCATTGAGTTCGCCGTCTTCATCCCATACACCTATATCTGCTCCTACGCCATCCACGGTGGCATTGGACTGCAGAAGTCACTGCTTCTCAACGCCCTTCTCAACACCGGCGCTATCCCTGGCCGTGCCCTTCCAGGTTACGTTGCCGACCGCTTTGGTCCATTCAACGTTATGTGCTTTACGGCTCTTGTCTGTTCCACTTTCATTTTCGCTTTATGGTTGACTGCCCAAGGCGGTGAGGCAGCAACCACTGCCTTTGCCGTTCTCTTCGGATTTTGGTCGGGCGCCGCAATCAGTCTAACGCCAGTTTGTATCGGCCGGGTGTGTAAAACAGAGGACTTAGGCAAGAGAAGCGGAACCGCTTTCTCGATCTCCAGCATCGCCGCATTGGCTGGTGTGCCATTAGCTGGAGCTATTCTGCAGTTTTGCGGTGGTGCTTACTACGGCATAATTCTCTTTGCTGGTGGCTTGTACGTATTGGCTCTTTTGGCCTTCACCGCAGCAAGAGGTGTCGGTGGTGGCTGGGGATTATCAGTAATATACTGATATAATGGCTTGATGATAGAGATTGAATTTGTTCATGCAATCCGATTAACCATAAATACCTTAAACCTTGCGCAAGCCTGGACTCATATATCCTTAGCTGCGTCGATGGCAGAAGCTCAGAAACTGCGGGCCTGTGAAAGTTACTCTACGATTCTCTTGGAAATAATGCTCTGAGTAATGGGCGGTCATCAAGGTCAGAACGCAAAACAAATCTAATGACGGGTTATAAGTAGTCCAAACGAACATGGCCTTTTGATCTGGTAGGTGCTAGTGAGGAAACACGTTGACCAGGGCTTGGTGTGACAGGTTTAATGCAACATAAAGCTAGGCTTGAGACCAGATTTTCACACTAAGCTGTTCCTTTCTCTTTCATCACTTATGCCATTCAACCACCTGACAGCGACAATACACTATCTCACATCAGACCTCAAACAACTGGACTGCAAACTCGTCTTGCGTCCAAAATGCGGGTAGAATTGATAATACTCATTATCGTTAATGCCATGCTGGCGTCAATGGCAGAAGCAAACAGACACAAACACAAGCCGGATTATGTCCCCTGGCCATGCTGGTACGAATGCGATGATTTATGCGGGATTTTCTTTAAAACTATCATACTGATCCCAAAATACGGAAAATGTCGTAAGTTAACCCGGCTTGTTCAAATACTTCTTGTGGATATTCGGAGGTCAGTGTTTGACATTTGAGTTACAACTGCAGAGCAAGAGTGCTTAATGAAGCGCATAGAAGACGAGAAATGTTTCTAAATTAGTTTCCCGGAGAGTAAACAGTGGGAATCTTTATGACAGAACGAATAAGTTCACTTCATCAAACACCGCAGTCCGTCACAGTTTAGTTACTGTATACCTTCTTACTTAGGATGAGATGACAAAGGTGATGACTCGGTGAAATAAACATCTTTCATGTTATATAGATAATAAGGAACATGAATACAATCAATTTTGCCAAATGAAGCTGATGCTAGTATTTGCACTGTCTGAATTGCGCCATAAAACAGCCGTACCCGGAAATCTACACCTGCATTTTTTTCGTTTAATCACTGGTGCTACATCAAATACCTTGTATTTAGACGTCGTAGAAATGATTTATCCGGAAAGATAAACTAACGATTTCAAGTTTCAAGATGTTGGCGATTCAGATGCCGCTGCCTCAGTGAACTCCTGAAACTTTCATGAAGATGCCATACTGGAAGTACTCGGGGGCAAGTTCTACAACCCCCCGAAGTAAGGTGACAATCGTGTTAAATCAGTCTCTGAGAGCATTCATGAAATGATATCTGTAAGGAAGGAGCGAACCTCAGCAACTAATAGGATCCAAATCGACTTCAGGTGTAGCGAACGTATCATCTCTGAATTACACTTTGAATAGAGCGATACGCCACTGGAGTAACTAAGAGATTCTCGAGACCCAGGGCTATGTGATTTGCCATCTATTCAAACAGAGGCCCTTGGGGCTATGGTCTCAGATTTGATATGATTATTCAAACAAGTCACCTCATGTTCACCTTATGCTTGAAGTAGGCGAGGTGTGGTCTGTGAATGCGTTTGTTGAGGCCGAGAGCGTGAGTCCACTATTGTGCAAATGAATATGTGACTCGTGGACCAGCTATTAAGTAAAGTAGAGTTGTACAAGTACAGTGCAGTCTTTACGAAGCTGTCATCGGTTTCCTTGGCACACGTTGCAACAGGATGCGTGATAAAATTCACTATTAGCTGAACTTCACTATCGACACTTTCTACCGGCATTTCCCCAGTTGAAAAAAGTGCAAATCATCACATCACAATGCTCGCCACCTGGGCATTCGATTCATCTCAATCCCCCGGTGGTTTTGGATGGTTGCGCATAAAGGTTAGATTAGTTTACCCCCCAGATACTGATGGTTGTCGATGTACCAGCCTTGTTCGATTGTTTGTATTAAAAATGCCCGTAAGAATGGAAGAAGGTTTGAAATCAAAGAATTTTGGTGGTAACAGGAGCTAATTGGATATAAGAAATGAAGAAGTGTAAGATTGAACTGGTAAGGGGAGATACTTCCCCCAGACTGCCACTTCAATCCTTATTCTAACTGTCGCAACACCTACCATAAATTGTAAATTTATGTGCTAACTATACATCTGGCAATCAATATAAACTGTTTTGCTCTCGGAGGCGTAGAAGCATAAATGTGAATCGTATTTTACGCCGAGGTTGGTATTCAGCATATGTGTGCAGAACTCGCGCGGATAGTAACAATAAATATGACCTACCAATTCCTGACCTAGATTAACTTGCGGCGCATTCCAGCAGGTTTCTGTCAAACATGTATGTTTACGATGTCCTGTTCGTCTGAGGCAAGCGAAAGGCTTGGATACCACAAACTTATTCTCTTGATTTGAAGGAGCGTACCTAGCTAGGCTAAAAGACTGGGTTTCTTAGTTGGATCCCGCTCAACGGATTATCGTAGGCTTATCACTGTGTTCTCGAATGATGTAAATTCTTCAAGAAGTGTACTCAATTTTTCGAAATGGCACGTGTGTCCCCGGTACGAAGGGGATTTGGCTTCGTTGCCTAGCTTTGACATGAGTTCATCTATCTTTTCAGCCTCTAGCGAGACGTAGAACTAAAAAATAAGCAAACAATCTACGTGGGGCAACATGATATACCAGCATTGGGCGTGTGTAATATGGTAACGCATCATTCATCCTTGTATCATAGTTGTGCTCTGCATTTGTCAGCACTGGCTGGGCATCAAACGTCCTCTCATAGATAGTTCGAATCTTGCAACATGAGCTCGTCGAGTTGCATACAATCGATGCCAGTGTAAACGAAGTTGGAACTACCTCTCTAAGAGTGGTGGTCAGCTGTTGCGATACTGATGCTGTTGAATCCCCAGTTCCGCCCATGTGATGGTTGATGGGTCAACGTGGACACATGGGTTGAACCACATTCTACCTCAGGGTAGGTAGTTGGGAAAAGAACGGGTTAATAAGGCAACCGGGCACTGTGGTGGTCAGTCGTTGGTGTTGCTATGACTCGGAGAGTAACGAAAAGCCATGGTCAGACGTAGCAAGCCATATAAGTAACGATGCAAAAAACAAAGAATACAACAAACAAAAGAGGAATATTCTATTGCGCTAATCTTTCTGAAACCCGTCCCAACGGTCAAAGTCCTGAGTATCCAAGTCGAATAAGTCCAGCATTCTCCCTACACTATGGTCCACAATGTCGTCTATGGTTGCCGGTCTTTGGTAGAAAGCCGGGACCGGCGGGAAAATTATGACCCCATTCTGCGTGAGGGAGAGCATGTTTTGGAGGTGGATCCCGCTTAAAGGGCACTCACGTGCTGCAAGAACGAGTTTGCGGCGCTCCTTAATGATGACATCTGCGGCTCGGGCGATAAGAGTATCGCAGAGCCCTGTATTGATGGCAGCAAGGGTCTTCATGCTGCATGGGACGACGATCATTCCGTCCACACGAAAAGATCCGCTTGCGATTGGCGCAGCCATATCGTGGTTGCTGTAGACATGGTCTGCTAGTGCACGCACGTTGGCGACAGTATAATTTGTTTCATATTTAAGGGTGCTCTCTGCCCATTTGCTGATGATGACGTGTGTTTCGATGTTGAGGCGGCGGAGGGCAATTAAGGTCTTGATGCCGAGAATTGAGCCGGTAGCCCCAGTCAGGGCTACAATCATTCTCTTGCGTCTTGGTGTATGAGTGTTTCCGCCATTGTGATTGTTTTCGGTGGTCATTGTGCAGGCCCAAAAGTATAAACTATGATAGATGATGATTGTTTAATGAAGGCTTACAAAGGAGCAATAAACATGCATGCATGGGCGGAGAACTAACGGCTCTTGTAGTTGAGCAGAAGAGGGCTGGCCATCGACTTGAGGAAAGAGATAATGGTATGTTGGTGTAGGTTGAGGGTCAAGACTGAGCAAGCAAGCTGCAGCTCTTACCAAACCTCGACTAAGTACACAAGGAGACGCAGATCCATCCAGCTGAAAACCCTGGTCCATGGAGCTGGAACATGCGCGGTAATGCTGCAGATTCCACCCTGTCAGAAGCCAACAACGACTCAGCACGTAATAGCGGTTAACTAAGACCACCGGTCGCCCCGCCAAGACCGGGAATGTTCGTGGCAATAATAACGTTATACATGAGGTCGATATTTAGTTTCCTCGGTGGGGAATTTTGGGAATACTCGCGGATATAAAAGCTTTGTTTGAGCCTTTTCCCTTTTCGATCAACTATAACGTAAGTTGATGGACGTGTTCCCCATCCAGCGGTGCTGGGTCCCAGTGCTTTTTCCCTACGGATGGCCTCCCGATGAAGACTACGGGAGCTGTCCCGAGTTTCAAAGGAGCTTGCCGCGTCATAAGTGGGCGATTTGTCATATGGATACGGAAAACGCCGAAAGTCCCCATGGGCATATTCTCCGTAGATCCAGTCTCGGGCCGGCTTGTAACATAACTGTGCATCAAGATCTTAAGATCTTGCTAATTCGCTCATGGCCCAAAGAACCATCACTCAGTCTTGATAAAATTTGATAGTCATGACACCACTTCCAAGGACCCATAATGCCCCTCTCTTGAGCACAAACGAGGAGGGGCCTCAGTAAAGAAGGCTATGTCCTAGGCTTCTTTCGGCTGACCAGACAAACAAGCCCCTCAGACATCACAAGCGTTCAGGTGGGCTTCGGAGGGTGCTAGAAGCCACAGTGGCTGCCGACTACGAATGGAATGGTCTCCTTCTCGAAGGCCGCTCTGACCTATAACTGTTTGCCAGGTTTCTGCTCATGGCAGTAGGATTCACTCAATATTCTGAACTAGCTTTATCACACACAAAATAATCGTGTTGTACCTTACCAACGAGACCTCCTTGAAAGATTTCACCAACCTTCGATTCAACATTACACAATGCCTGAACATACAGCTCCGCAGAGCAACAAGCACGCTGCTGCTAGCTTCCGCCAGTATGTTCAGGAGCTAGCGGAGGAGGGTGACCTTGTGTCGATTTCCAAGGAGGTCGACCCTCACCTTGAGCTGGCTGCTATAGTCCGAAAGGTATACGAGACCGAGGACAAAGCTCCCTTGTTTGAAAACGTCAAGGGACGCAATGAAAATGGGCTTTTCCGTGTCTTGGGAGCTCCTGTAGGAGCCAGCAGCCTCCCTGGAAAGCGGTTCATCCGCATCGCCAAGTCTCTGGGATTGCCTTCTACAGCTAGCGGCCGGGATATTGTCCATGCCATCAACCACGCTAAAAAGCTTGATCCTATTCCACCAAAAGAATTTGAATCGGGCCCCGTCAAAGACTTCAAGTTATTTGGGGATGAAATTGATCTGGAGACTCTTCCAGTTCCTCTCTTCCACCAAGATGACGGCGGAAAGTACCTCCAGACTTTCGGCATGTACATCGTACAAAGCCCCGATGGCTCATGGGTTAACTGGTCGATTACCCGCGGCATGGTTAATGGCAAACGCTCCTTGGTTGGGCCTACGATGTCGGCTCAAGACATTGGGGTTATCAGGAAGATGTGGCAGGACCGGGGCGAGGACATGCCTTTTGCACTTTGCTTTGGTGTACCCCCCGCGGCTATCATGGTCGGCGGTATGCCTATTCCCAAGGGCGTCAACGAAAGCGGATTCGTGGGTGGTTTGCTCGGTGAACCCGTGGAAGTAGTCAAATGTGAAACCAACGATATTCGAGTGCCTCGTGGCGCGGAAATTGTACTCGAAGGTGTCGTTTCCAGTACCGAAACTGCCAACGAAGGACCTTTTGTCGAATATCACGGCCACGTGTTCCCCGGTGCGGGTAAACCAGCCCCAGTTTTCAAGATCAACGCCATCACCTACCAAAAAGACCCGATTCTATCAATCTGCGTTGCTGGAAGGGCAACAGAGGAAAGTGAGACTGTGTGGGCTCTCACACAGACGGCGGAGGTGCTCAACATCTGTGAAGCGGCTGGACTACCTATTGAAATGGTTTGGAGTCCGTTTGAGTCTCATTGTCTCTGGTTCGTATTGCAGGTCAACTGGGCAAAGCTGCAAGCCCTCAACACCAATATGAAGGACTTCTGTGAAAAGGTCGGCCGGACAGTCTTTGCATCAAAGCCTGGATTTTATATCCCCAAGATCTACTTGGTTGGAGAGGACATCGATCCGACTAACCTAAATGATGTTATCTGGGCAGAAGCAACCAGGTGCCAGCCAGGCGTGAACGAGTTCTTCTTTGATGATTACGCAAACATTCCCCTCATCCCTTATGTCAGTCATGGACTTAAGGAGAATAAGAACCATGTCAAGGTTGTACGGTGCTGCATGTTCCCTATGGAGTTTACCGACTCCAGAATAGAATGGAAGCATGGTTCTTTCCGTGGTTCATACCCACAGGCACTTCAGGACAAGGTGGATAGTCAGTGGGCTGAGTATGGGTTTTAATTTAGCTATCGACGATAGTACTAATTAATCACGAATATTCCTACCGCTTGAGCCAAAAGCAATGTCCAAAGCCATTCCTAACCATTCCTAACTGCACATTGTGTTCAGCCTTGCTAACAAAATCGAAGATAAGAGCGACGGATTTTCTGTAGAACGCGTAGTACTCAATTGGAATATCAAGCGCACTAGCAGTCAATCCTGTCACATCCTCTCAATGTACGAAAGTAACTAACGTCGCACACCCACTTCTCGCACACCCCCACATTTCGCACACCCATAAATTGGGTCATCATGAGGTATTCATCAACTTCATAACTATAAGTCTGATTCGTCTCCTGCAACTGTGATACTATCGCCAGTTTTAATAGGTAATTCAGGCTCGCTAGATTCATCTGAGCTATCCTCAATTTCGCCAGCCTCAATTTGGGCTTTGTGAATTGCCTCAATGTTGGCAAACTTCGAATTTGGGCTCATTTGGACCTTACGCCGCTTCCGTACCATTCCAGCCTCAACTTCTGCTTCCAACATTGCAATCTTCTTCTCTGCTGTAGCCAATTGATAGTCCTTTTCATCAAATCCCTTTTGAACCTTCCGAAACAACAGTCGCTGCGTTTGCTGATCTTTATCCAACTTGCTGAATAAGCTAAGTTGATCATATAGATCAACTGTCTTCTTGGGCGTTGACCAGGCTACTATGGATGTAGCAGATGCCCAGTTTTCGTCTTTTCCACCATCAGAGGCCCTCATAGGCGTAGAATAGCCTGGCTTTGAGGGCTTGGAAGCATTCTCAAGCAGTAGAGGGCTCATGAGCGGTCGAGCTATCGAAATGGGCCATAGTCCTGTTGCTTTCCAGCCGCTTCTGATATTCTTGCTTGAAAATGCCATCTGGCGTGCTTTTCCATAGCAGGTAAGAAAGTTCCGTTTGCCTACAACTGTAGAATCGTTGTGTTGAATGAGGTATCCAAGCTCTTTTCGATAGGTCGCCTTGAGAGGCCCAAAGACTGCTTGGTCTAGAGGTTGGAGAACGTGGGATGTATGTGGCGGTAGGAAAAGGAGATATATCTTGTGTTTATAACAGAGATACATAAATTCTGTTGTTTCATGACTGCCATGACCGTCTAGGATCAATAGTCTCTGCTCAGAGGGATGATCAGGCTTAGTCAGAGGGATAAAGATGTTCTCAAGCCATTCCACAGCTGTAGAGTCTGAAGTCCAGCCATTCTCAGTTGCTGTGAACTTCCAACCACTGTAAATATCACGTTTATGGATATCAAGAGGAAACCATTGTTGTTGAACCGATTTCCCTCGATAAATAACAAGTGGAGGAAGCGCCTGACCAGTTGCAGAGACACACTCAAGCATAGTTGTCCAAGCCCGAGACCCAGGCTGTTTTTTTCGCATTGATGAGCTTTCTGATGATCCCAGTACTAAGCCATTTGATCCTCTGCCTTCTAGGATACCAGTTTCATCCATGTTATAGCGATGATGTGGTTTGATCGCCTTGATCTCTGGAAGGGCGAGTTGTTGAAACCATTGCCTGATTACATTAGTTGAGGCCCCATTGACACGCTTAGAATCGATGGCTCTAGCTCTATGAACCTTGATTGATGGATTTCTCTTAATAAAGAACTGAATCCAGTTTCTCCCAAGTGGCTGGGTAGTGCCTCTGATGTCTAGGATTCGCTGGGCAAATTCCTTGAGTTGTTGATGTGTTGGCGGCAGCCCTAACGCCGCCTGGATACGCACCCATTCAGCTAAGTGACTTTCCTGTGCTGGAGATAGCTTCTGGAAGCTAGAGAAAGCTACATTTCTTGCCTGTGAACCCTTTAATCGAGACTGGAGGGTTGATGGTGGAATTCCAGCATCATGAGCTGCCTTTCGGACACTCTGCCCACTTGCAACTGCATTGAGAGCTTGATTGACTTCTGTTTCCGTATACTGGCCCATTAAGCGTATAAGAGTAACTATTCAAAGAATTATAATAATCGCTGTAAAAGTGGTGAAGATATTAAAGAATGTTGAAGAGGGTAAAATTCTACATGAGCGATTTATGGGTGTGCGAAATGTGGGGGTGTGCGAGAAGTGGGTGTGCGACGTTATATAACCGTTATCCAACGTGCGTTATTCTACATCAACCACTGCATCGTCGTAACTCTGGATCAATTCAGAGACAGTAAATAGGTCCTTCTCTAGACTTGAGGATCCTTTCGTGACAGACTTTGAGTCTACAGACATGTATGCCTTGTCAATATAGGCGGTACCCGCCAAAGTCTCTAAGCCTGTGAGGTATTGGACAAGGGCCTTCGGAAGCTTGACTTTGTGCGCAGTGAGAAGAGCCCGAATCACCCGAAGGTACTGATTGGCAACGTTGACATTATCGCCGATCTCTCTTAAGGCCTGACATGCCTTGACGAAGATATCGACATACGGCGTGCCGGGTACTAGCTTTTGTATCACAGCTTTTGCAGCACTTACGCAGCCTTGGCAGAACCAGTATTCGTGACGCAATGAGTACATTGATCGGTATTTCCAAATTATCGCCATAGCCGATGCTGCATGAGCCTCACTCAGGGCGACTGGGTCTAGCTGCCGTTCAAGAGGCGGAAATTTGGCCATGGCCATAGGCTCCAACAAGATCATCGCCGCGACCTCAAAGGTGGAGCTATTGAAAGATTAGAAAAATCGGAGGCATGATGATACATGAGACTAACTGAAGGACCATTACAGAAGGAAGAACACTTTCTTCAACCTTGAGATAGTTCGGGAGTTGTGCTTTCCAGTCTAGAAGTCGTGTATAACTGGCAGCGAAAACATCCTTGTGGATTTGAGAAGTTGCTCGTTTGACCTCTTGGCACGTGACCAAAAGGTCGTGAACGATTTTGGAAAGATTTTGTTCGGCGAGAAATAGCTCTTCAAGATGCGAGTCAAATGGCTTCAACGAGACCGGATATGCAAACCAATAACGGCTGTCGTCATCTGGAAAAGTGGGACGATAACCTTCTCGTGGTTGCGGCACGTCTTTTGCCGGTTCTCCAAAAGCGAGACATGATTTCCTGTGACAACTGATGAGCTATAAAGGATAGGAAGCTGTGACATAGAATTCCATACGCATTAGTACACCAAAAGCCCCATAGGGCGTGCAGAGTGGCTCTATGTCTTGTCTGTTCTCTTTGATTTGGGTGAAGTGATCCCTCGAAGTTGCCCATTAGCTGCCTGTAAACTTCGCAGGCATCGTTGAAGTACTGTACGGCCAAAGTACCATCACCACATACCCCATCAAAGAACCACAACAAACAATACGTTTGAAGTAGCGGTATAGATGGACCAGGGCATTCGCTCTCGATTATTCGACGGGCTTCACTCGAAAAGCGGAGACCTTCTTCAGCATTGCTTTTTAAGCCTGTCGAGTACTGATAGTTCACGGAGTGTGCCTGCGAGTTCCATCGATGTTAACTGAAAGGTGCAAAGTTTCAAATAACTAATAATCTTTGAGAAGGAAAAAAAAAGGAAATTTGCTTACACATCCCATAGCTAACATGGCGTTGACCAAAAATGGCGTACAAAAACTTTGGCGTTGATTGGCAATGTCTCTGTCGATCGATTTCAAATCTTCCATGAAGGCTGCTCGGTCAACCATATGGGAGACCGTGTTGTCCCAAGTAAAAAAGAGAGTTAGAAGATGGGTGAGATACCCATCATCCTGGGTAGCGCTAATCCACTTGGATACTGGTAGGGCAATTGAGGGTATGTCAACAATGAGGTTTTCTGCTGTTGAGCGGCGCTCATGCCCAGCATATTGCTGTTCAAACACGAAGTCGGGATTATCGAATCTAGAGCCATGATTTAGATAGTTCTTCGAGTGGAATAAAGAAATTGAGATTAAAAAAAGATAAACCGACCTTGAAGGGAGAAGTTTGGGGGAGAAACTCGAAGTTGACGGGTATGCCGTGCCCTTCTCAATTGTCAAGGAAATCGGATCGGAGGCTGAACCTTTGGCTTAGCTGTCTGCGACTGACCTAGCGAAATATTGAGCAGAAAGTTTAGGAGACCTTACCCGAACCTCCAGTCTTATCAGGAAGGAGTAATGTCGCATATCGAATTGATTCAATAGCATCCTCTACGCTTGGCGACTCTCTTATGTGACGCATGATGGTCTCCACCTCTGCAATGCTTGAGTTGCGAATGAGCTCAATGACAGTCTTTATGTCATCGTGGGCTCTCGAGACCTCCTCAAGCCTCCTTTTTTGAGCTTCTTGGTTCCTTTCGCGATACTCGCATATCAAATTGAATACAGAGCATCGGGAGCAGGTAGGTTTCTTTCCATCACACTTGAATAGGTATTACAACTCAGCTAGGATTCTTGGATGGAATAATTTACGAGGTATAAGAAAATATAAAATACTTGAATAATTCCAAATAAATACTAACCTTGCTTTTCTTCTTTCGGCAGACTGTAACAAAATGTTAGCCAGGAGATGTTTTGTCACAGGTGTATTACCCGACTCCAACTTACTTTCGCAAGCAACAGATACGTTCCGACGCTTAGGGACGGACTCGTTGCCCTCGTCGTCTCTTCTACCTTGGTCGTCTTTCAGGTCGTTTTTAGGTAAATTTGGTCGAAATGGGTGCCCAGCGGTGAGAGAGTAGTACATGCTGGGCCTTGCAGAAGACGTCTAGATTCTTGAGTGGCGTTAAGCATGAACTGCCTAAGCAAATCTTTTGGATCTGTGAGCTGGTGATCGCTAGTGCGAAACGAGGGTTTGAAATATGATCTTTTTAAAAAACAAAATGTTACCGGTGTTTCCTATGCCATTAAACTATCCCTGGCACGGCGGGTCGTTGAAGTTATCCTTTGATGTGCTTCCTCTCTCTCGCATTTGATGCCCATCTTCAGACATCAACAGTGCAGCATCTGGTTGGTTGAGGGAGCAGCGGGTCTCAGACAGTCACCTGATCAGTGACGTCAGGCACCGTGATTGGTCGAATCTGATTGGGCATGAAATAAGATGTCTTATGATTTCTTGCCATAGTCACAAACGCTAGCATATCCTCCCTTGTGAGGCGCTACACCCTTTCACACCACTGCGCTCTTTTTTTGTTTCCTCAATTTTTGTCGAGGTGATATTCTCTTAAAACTTGCGGCTCATATCACAGGTCAGCTAGTGCATGTCTGATCTTTTTGTCGGTAGGTAGCAGGCCAAGAGATGTGTTTCGTCCAAGTATGCATAAATGTTTCAATCTTGCATTGTTTTGCACGGATGTACACTGCCTTTCTTAATACTCTTAGTGGACTTTTGCCAGGAAGCCGGGCATGTCTCTGAATTTTGCTTTCATCTTTTGCTTATACATTCCCCTGGCATGTTTCAATGTGGCCATTAGTAAATCATTTTCTTTTTTAAAGATTCTTGCATTTCCATAGTTGTAACCAAATTAGCAAGTTCTGCCTACCGCGGCTTCAAACGAAGCGGTTAGGCTTAGAATTAATGGCTTCACTAATCAGTTGTCGGAAAGCGCGAAACGTTCTCATTGCGGCACTAGGCACTTTGGCTTTGACTGCCTTTTTATTGACCTTAAAATCTGGATGGAATGCTGCCAAATTGTCTGAGGTATCTTCAGTCGTGAAACTAGTAACGAGGCGATCAAAGCGGCATGAACTTTCAACATAAAAGCCTCGTCTACGCGGCCCATTTTGATGCTGACAAAATTTGAAAGTCCACCGCATGACCTTAATGTACCTCTGTTGGGGTAGTAGAAATAGATGGGTTGTTGGTGGCTGTGCAAATGTTTCCCTTTAGTTATTTAGGGACTTTGGAAATGGCCGACATAACCGCTTTTACGCCTTTGGCTAGAATTGCCGAGTCCTGCCCGCCAAGAAGAAACCGTACACCCAGGTGGTTGATTGCCCAATCATGTAATTCATGATTGTCATAAATACCAGCCAGCCCCATAATCTTTCCATGCTTCTTACAGGCTTCGCTAATCTTTTCCATGGCCGCTCGGAATGCCTCGCTCTTGAATTGACCAGGCACCCCAAGCTCGATAGCAAGATCGTTCGAGCCGACCAGCAGCACATCCGCACCTTCGATGGAAGCAATCTCATCAATATTCTCTATGCTTTCTTTTGTCTCAATCATCAGAAAGACACTTGAACCATGTGAATTGGTCTCCAAGATGATTGTCTCTTGCGGTGTTCCCTTAAGAGAGAACAACGGTAACTGTCCAGTCATAGATCTCTTCCCCTGGGGTGGGTACTTGCATATCGAAACAGCCGCCTCGGCGTCTCCTATTTTTAGTCATCAGTCTCCATCTTGCATATTAGTGTCGACGTTATGAGGTTTACCTCGACCGTGGATGTGAGGAAACACTATCCCCATCGCTCCACCATCTAATACCTTCTGGACGAAGCCGTTACCACACTGATGAGGTACTCTGACGAAAGGAGTGACTCCTAGTTGCAGGCCCACAATGCAATGTTGGCTTGCATCTTTAATAGACAATGTTGAATGTTCTAGATCGATGAAAAGAGCATTAAAGCCTCCATTGGCTGCAAGATGAACAACCTGGGTGTCGGTTACGAGTCTGATGCCCATAGCCTAAGATTTGTAAGCATTTGACGATACACAACAGATTCCAAGAGCTCCCGATACACACGCACGCAGCGGTGTCAGAGAGTAAGGTGGCTTGAAATTCAACGTACTGTACACAGCTTGCCAGCTGCGTTAAGGCGCACCAAGCTATTCGTAAAGAGAGAAGCCATAATGATGGAATAGACAACAAATGCTACGGGTAAAGATACGAGTCGCCGCCTTACAGAGAAAAATTAGGGAAAAACTTCTTGATTAATAAAAGTAGGTTACTCCTGAATGGCTGAAGGGAAAGACTGCTTGCATTCGGCCAGTGTTTCCGTCAGCATGCACGATTCGGTTTCCCTTACCGAGCGCTTGTAAGTCCAAAGTGGGGCCTCGGGAGGCTGGGCCATCGTGATCTCGGGCACGACCACCGCGACCGTCTGCAATGAGATATTATGCCTGTTAAACCTAACATCACTGCCAAGGAACTCTTGCTGAAAAAAAAACCGTCGTTTCGGCATCTTCATAGACATTAGCTCTGTCAACCTGGAAGCACCTTTGTTAGCTACGATGCTGGAACACATTCAATCGGGCCCACCGGACCCTATGTTTGTTCTTAAAAAGATTGCAGACAATGATCTTAGCCCAGGGAAAGTTGATTTGGGTGTTGGGATTTACCGGAGCGAAGCTGGCTCTTATCAAGAGCTAGACGTTGTTAAGCAGGTGGGTGTTCCACTTCCGTTGGGTAATTGCCGGATAAAATAAATGCTGACCACCATCTACCTAGGCCAAAATACACCTTAATCATCTTCACTTAGGACACGACGTAAGACATACTCTTGGAGATCAGTTGAATACTAGTACATGACTAGCCGCTAAATATTTCACAGTATGAGCAGACGACTGGAGATGCAGATTTTCTTAAACTTGCTGCAGGTGTAATGTTTGGAGATGATTCTCAAGCTTTAGCATGCGGAAAGGTAAGCTCTTAAAGCCTAAGAACAATTAAAAGATACCTATCAATCAGCTTTAACAGCGTATGAAACACGACTTTGCTAATAATGTAGTAGATTTCATCTGTTCAAACTATCTCTGGCACTGGTGCCAACTCTCTTGGCGCTCTGCTGATTGCAAAGACAATGCAGCCTAAGCCTAAAGTTTACATCGGCATACCCACGTGGGGAAACCATATCCCGATCTTTGAGAACGTCGGCTTGGAAACAAGCACCTACTCTTATCTCGACTCGACAGGACACGCAGTAGATCTTTCTGCCATTCTTAATGCCGTGCGAACAGCCCCTCGAGGTAGCGTCTTTGTGTTGCAGGGATGCTGTCATAATCCTTCAGGTGTAGATTTGAGTGTCAATCAATGGAGAGAACTAGCTCTGGAGATGAAATCATATGGCCATCTGCCATTCTTCGACACGGCTTACCAAGGTCTTGGAGATGGGCTTGACGAAGATGCCTCCGGCGTTCGAATCTTTGTGGATACTGGCATAGAAATGTTTGTCTGTCAGTCATTTTCAAAGAACTTTGCTTTGTATGGGGAAAGGTGTGGAGCACTGCATGTGGTAGCTGGTTGCACTCAAGTGGCTGCCAATGTCCAAGACCAGCTTCGGAGCTTGATACGTCATACATATTCTTCATCCCCAGCATATGGGAGCCGTTTGGTCAAGACTGTACTGAAAAGTCCTGACTTGAGAGCAGCCTGGTAAGTCTTTTCTCTTACAAAAGCAGGACTTGTAAACTCATTTCTTAATTAGGGCCATGGAACTTGAAGGCATGAGAAAGCGACTGGAGCGAAACCGATCTGCCCTGCATTACCATTTGACACAAGTCCTAGGGGTGAGAGTTACATGAATTGTTTTATTGTAAGAGGCATCGAGCTTACTTCAACCAGACACCTGGGAATTGGGACCATCTTATTAAAGAGAAAGGATTGTTTTCGTAAGTGACATTTATACAATGGTTATTGTATTATCAGACTAACTAGATGAGATAGGTGCCTTGCACTTTCCCCATTTCAATGCAGGATTTTAATTGACACGCACCACATATATTTGCCGCAGTCTGGGCGTATCAATATAGCGGGTTTGAGCGAGGCGAATGTCGGACGTGCAGCTGAGGCCATTGACAAAGTTGTTCGACTCTCAGGAGAATAATATCCCTGAACAATGGTACCTATATTACCAATTCTGAATACTTGAAATATCGAAAGTCGTCATATTTCTGAAATATCAGCTCTTTACCTATGATGCACGACCTTAAATTACACCATCAACAGACAATTGTCCGATACGTGGACCAAACCAATCGCAGCTCAATGCTCGTGAACCATGCCATATAAAACATTGGAGGTGAAAATAAGTGTGTAAGTTAGATATTCTTCTATAAGAACAAATCTAGGAAACTTCTTCGTGATAGATTCGTTCACACATGTCCTATGTACATGAAAGCACCATTAAGGCGCGTATTCTTGTCTACATTATATAAAGTTTAGCCATGCTTTGAAATCCACGCCTTGAATCCCAGCATGCCCATTAATTATGATACTTGAAATTGGCTTGTTGATAGTTCCTCGCTAACAGATGCTCTGAACCTCGAGGCCCGACTTTTGTGACTGTGTTGAAGAACTCGCGGCAGCATTCTCGAGGTCGATGTCTTCTGTAACGGTTGGTAATGTCCTAATATCGAACTCAGTCATGCAAGAAGCTCGCATTGGTGTCTTGACTGTTGACTTGTAGTTGTAACCATGTGAGCCATCGGAATAGCCCAACATACGACTTGATCGAAAATATGGTCGTAGTGATGGTAAGCTAGCAACCAGTAGACCAATGTTGACATCCAGCTCGCTCCACAGTTCTAAATGTAGGTTAGAGCATTCAGTAATGTGCCCAGTCGGAGCGCAAGATTTTGACTTATCATAACTTACCGACTAAGCCAAAAGGCAAATCATCAATGGGAACGGTTTCAATCGTTATAAATCTGACCAGGGAAAATGTCATATTGATTATCCCCAGGCCGAAGGTAAAATAGACCCCCATCTTCAATGTTCGTCTGATCTTCAAATTTGGGATGATGAGCCATGGGAGTAAGAACACTGCTCGAAAATTCAGCTTCATAATTCCCCAGTAGATGGTCTCCCATGACATTCCGACTTACCAAGAACATCCCCGAAGAAGTGTAACGCCCATCCAACCTGGAACACAATGGCTGGCGAAGATGCCGAGCACATCACATCGTCAGTCTCGGCAAGGTGGTCTTGTACCGCCCTACAGTGACAAAACAGTCAGTATGATGGCTCTTGAGACTTAGTAAATGGCCCTGTAGTCCTCGAAACAGGCAATATGTCATACCAGTTTTTACTGAGAGGTAAACAAATCGCAAACAACAGCAAGATGCTGGTTAGATATGCAAGCCCAGTGTAAACAATCGTTGCCCAAACCAGCATCCTTCGATAATACATGAATAGTGGGAAAAATTGAAGGTAGATGACGAGAAGTGCTGCTTTACAAAGATAAAATGTCGTAAAGAATGGAATACTGCTGGCCCAGAAAAGCTGAATGACAGCCAATGTTAGCAACCGTTCAAATAAGGTGCTGGTGTAGTAGCACACCGGACTTCGTCGTGACAAGTATCAGTGGGGTCCCTCACCCGCAAGATTAGGGCAGTGTCAGCGTCACTGCCATCGTAGCCATCCAATGTTATCTTCACATGCTGTTTTAAAGCACCCATAACCGTGAACTGAATATCGAAAGATGCCGTCGCCACCGCGGAGCACCAGGCCAGACAAAGGAGTATATCGCTCGTGAGCAATCTCCTCCCTTGAATATTGATTCGGAGATGAAGGGATGCAGCAATTACTGCACCCGCAGTGAGAATCAGCAACCATCCGGTGGTCTATAGCTCGCGTATGATAAATGTCAGCAAAGAAACATCATAGGTAGTATTTGTGGGTTGGAAGGGCCGAGATCTGGGGCTCGACGCACTATGATTGTTACCCCCTTCGGGGTCGGGTAGTGAGCCATTATCCATCATCACATCTTCATAACACGCTCGTCGAAATGCTTTCTTCGCCAGTGGGTGCCTTCACATATAAGAGCAAGTAATCCTTAACATAAAGCTGAGCCTTACGATTGACTAGTTCGTATTTTCACTAGCGTTGCGAAACCATGCCTCTGCGTGGCCCGTTTCCGTTTTGTAAGTTTCTGTTCGGCCGGATCCATCGTCCGGATTCGGCAGGAGGACCCTAACTCCGTTCTGGATTGTCCCACCTACGGAGTATCATCGACAAGTGAGTGTTTGAAGGATTTCTCCGGAGAAGTTAATCTGGGCAGCGTCACATATGAGGTATAAGAAAGCGTAATAAACAAAACAATGACGATGAAGACGATCCGCTTAAAAAAACCTCATTCAATGCATTCCTTGCCGAAGATATATGTTGAAATTATCAACGTACATTTGTTCCTTCTACAGCATTGAATAGTCGAGTAGAATTGTGTTGGTTGCCTTGGCGGTGATTGGCATGCCATTCGGCCTCCACAGTAAGCCCATGTCTCAGACGCTCCACATTCTGAGTGGTACATAGTCTCTGTTGATGAGGCGTAAATAGTCTCACTCGTCGAAATCCCCGGGCTGATTGTTGCATCACTTAATCTGTTTGTCTTCTTCCAAAGAGCTTTATACAAACCATACGGAAAGAGCCGCAAGATTTTGAACGCCTGTAGCGGTACGAATATGGGGGAATAGAGACTCTACGAGCTTGTCGGCGTTGCCTGCGTGGTTCATCTTTCCATCTCGTGCGTAACCGTGACCCTTTCCGTGTCGATCTCATGAGCCGGTTGCGTAGCTGCTGCGCCACTCTGTCCGATTGCCCGCCACATCGCAGCTTCAGCACGTAATCCAAGCCACTATCCCTGGAAGGTCCCTAAAAATACGATCTAGGCCTCCACTCCTCTTTAGTCTACTGGCACGACTGGTTCCGATTGAAATCGGGGCCAAGATCTGGATTCGGGGGAAGCACGTGGGCCAGCCTATTTATCACTTAATTCAACGGCAACTAGGCTTTTCATGCGCCTTTAACTGTCTATCCGTTGCACGTGATTGAATATGAACAAAGATACCCGACCATCCTAGGCATTTTACGGACGTAGTGAGACCTTGACGACAGGGCTGTCCACTTTCGTCAAGGCCAAGGCTAGCCTCTCGGGTCATTCGGATTAAGCGATGGGTTTGGCGGATTTTACTTATTAATGTGGATTTTTCTAATGAGTTTGTCTCAAGGGCCAGTGAGGCGAGGACTCAAACATAGTTTGAGAACGCAACAGGTGTGCACTTAGGAGCGCGGGCCTGGTGTCTTACTCCAACAACAAGGTGCATGCATGATGATCTTACTTCACCACGTATCCTGTCTGCGTCGATAGATTTCATGTTATATACGTTGTTTGATAAATATTAATATGAAACCATCTAAGAGCAGATGGCTGACAGTTCCTCCCCTGACCTCCCGGCCCCTCATTCAACCCCGGCGCAGTGACGGCCCCACTTGTCACGCAATCCCGGAAGCGGCCCGGCCAAACTTCGATCGACGGGAAAGGGTTGAATAGTGGCGTAGCTGACTAACATACACCGATTCAATCTCACACAGCTCTAGAACCGAGGTTGCTCCGCAGAAGTCTGTACCATCTTTCTAGACGAAAACGGAAACACAAACAGCTATACTCGCGCCCCAACTCCAATACAGCCTTCTCCCTTTCACTTTGATGTGCTAGTAGTAATTTCGGCGAATGTCGCCGTTTCGCCGGCCAATGATAGCCGACGAGATACCCCATTAAAATGACTGACGAGATTAAGCGGCAGCAAGAGTCTCGTATGAGACAAGAGAAGATGTAGTTAGTGGTCGTTCAATGATGACTTACCAATCACCGGTTAGCGTTCAGATGGACAACATCTTGAATATTGATGAATTTGGCTGAACTATGTACAAGGAAAAACGATATAATTCATGCATGTGTGATTATTACCTTTTTCCGATGCAGAACCCAGGTCAAGAAAGTTAAGTTCTTCTAAAAAGATCAACTCTCATTCAAAAACCTCAAATTTGGCGTCACGCAATCTGGATGCACGAGCCTGGATATAAAATTGTGGTATCAGACGAATTTCGAGCTTCACAAACGACCTTTCAATGGTTAGTTTAACTTCAGAAAAGTCCCGAAAAAAGGATACCAGCTTTCATGCTACACTGCCAAATAGCTTCCTGTTCTCAGCTAGTGATAATTAAATTGATACAAACGAAACATTAGTGTAGAGACAGACAATAGAATCAAATTTGCTAACAGAACAAGATTTCTGGAAACTGCGAACGCAAGAGAGTGAGCCTCGAATCCATTTCAGATGCCCTTTTTAAAGCCAATTTAACTTCTTATACCATTTGGCATGAACAGCTGTTAGAAGTTTGCATGAAACCATTGTGGAAGAAAAAAATATATTGATAAAATAGCCAGAGCAGGAGAATAGACACCATCTGCGTGTCCCGACATCGGCAGCTTACTTGTTGCCGAAAGTGTCCTCCGTGAAAGAAGCCTGCCATGTGCAAGACCATCGTGAGCGGCTGTAAAAGGTTTAAGTAGGGAGTAGCTTAGTCAACTTGTAAAGCTACTATCGCCTTTCAGAATGCTATCATCAGCAGCGAAGTAATCCGGATGGACCTAGGTCACTGCTTGTATTCTTAGCAATCTAACCTAATAAACCATGCAATCAGACTGTTACAAAAATGCAACCACATTTCACAATCTGTTCCGAACAATCCGGTAGCAGTCGTAAAGTATTGAACAATCAACATATGAGGAGCAAGAATGAGCAAAAAATGTTACCCACACAGAGGAGCTTTTCTTCCTATCGACTTCTAAGCGGCCACGCCGATGGCAAGGCCTCTGAGGCTGTTTCTGTTGCACGTAGTCCGCCAAAGGATCAAAGAATACGAAGGATTCTTCAGGCATGGGAATTTTGACGCTAGCCATTAAAGTATCATCACCCACATCATAGCCCGTCCGGGTAGTATCAAAAGTGGAAATCTAGCGTAACAACCAGGCTGTGAAGATGGATCAGTCCACTACATCACGACTCATGCTCTCTATCCACTTTGGTCTAGGCCTATAGTGAACTTGCGCTCTTTTGGTCTAATTTCGGCTGTATGAGTGAAAATGATCCCCGAGTTGGGATCCTTATTCTTCCTACCAAGCAGAAGAGGCAGCCCTACACCAAAACACGAGGCATACCCGCAAACACCTGAGAACCTGGCCCAACAGCCTTGCAATTTATAAATTAAATGTAGCCGAAGCCGAGAATCACGGGCCGCGGCTAACTTTAACCTTGACAAAACTGGCAGGCCCTACCACACAACGTCACCTTACCACCTCTTTGGCGCAATTGTGGTGTTTCTACTCATACTCACTAGTAACCTGTCTCAGCGAATGAGAGGGCCGTGTTGAAACATGGAGGTTTGTTCAGGGTTATGAGAGGGGGTTGGCTAGTCTGAGTGGCGGGTTTCTGATTGAGACTGGGCGCTAGACTTCATCAACATCCATGCTCCAGGAGCTTGAGGGGTAAGGCCGTATAGGTCGACACACCAAAGTAAGGTCATTGTTGCGGACTGCCCTACAGCAAACATGTCTTGTCCGGCCTGCCCGTTGTGACCTTCTGTATTTGATTGATTCCCGTGATCGTATTGGTTAGTAGTCGGCTGGTCACTCATGATATAAAAGGCCGCAGATTTCCTTGAATTAAACGAAGTAATCTTCACATCTCATCTTATCTTCAACAAACAACTTGATAGGACTATTTCTCTATAAATCATGCACGGCCTTCTATCCATGGGTACGGCTCTGGCCGTCATGATCCAGGGCACAAATGCTGCGACCAGCGCTATCGCTTCTTGGTATGGCGGTAACTTGAACGGAGGCAACTGCCTGTTTTCCGGCTACACTCTACCCGCCGGAGTCCTCGGAACCGCTTTGTCTTACACCAATTACAATGGTAATTGCGGCACTTGCCTTAATGTTAAGGGCCCTAAAGGAAACACTATCAAGGTCATGGTAAGCTGTTCGGCAATGCTTACTGGAAGAACTTAGCTAAAAATGGAGCCAGGTTGTTGACAAATGCCCTGAGGGTTGCGGAAACGGCCAGCTTGACCTCTTTCCCGACGCCTTCGCCAAACTAGACAACCCGGATAAGGGTCTGATTAATGTTCAGTGGGAGCAGGTACCTTGCGGTATCACTACTCCCCTGGTGGTTCGTAACAAGGAAGGCACATCCAAGTGGTGGTATGTTTCGGCGTCAAGTTTCTCTGCGGCCAAAAATGCTTACCTGAACACTAGGTTCTCCATGCAAGTTATGAACCACAACTACCCCGTCACCAAGTTCGAAGTGAGTACCGATGGCGGTAAGACGTGGCAAAACACCGTCCGTAAGGACTATAACTACTGGCAGAAGAGCAGTGGTGATGGTTTCAATGTCGACACTGTCAGTGTTCGTGTTACCTGCTCCAACGGCAAGCAAGTAGTAGTCAACAACGTTGGCACTACGGAGAAGGCCCAATTCAAGGCTTCCGGCAACTGTTAGATGACGCTCTATTAACAGTACACTTCAAAAGCTTACGGTTCTGTTGCAATTCACGAATTGGAATGATAGCTTTACTTTAGGTCGGCCAACTTTTGTACATACATTCAAATTACTTGTATATATTCTCAGGTATATAACATCAAAGCACTATCATTGATTAGATGTATGCGTGCTATTGCCAGAAGTGCTGTTGCGAGAATATTTGGAGGGTTTTATGAATGGTATAAAAGCTAATTAACTGGTGATGGATAAAGATATCCTTCTTTACCACCTAAATATCGCTGCGTGGAGCAATATTTAGCTAGGTCAATTTTACTTCAAACCAACAGAAAGCAACAAATATTTCACAGCCGAAGTTTGGCGTAGTTCATTCTCGTTCTATATCTTCTTTCGCTGAAGTTCCAACTCAGCACATCCTTCACGGGAAATCAAGATTCCGAGTTGAAAACATGCTGTGAGGACAAAAGCAATTATTCATTTAAAAAAAAAAAAAAAAAAAAGGCTAAGGCCTAGAGGGAAAACAGGCCGTAATATTTTATAATGGAGGAATTTCATGGTTGTATGTCCATTAATAACAAGTTTCGATATCTGAAACCTGGGTGAAAGAAATCTGATTCGAATACACTGCTTGCAATCCCGAGTCAATGCTACTAATGTATTCGACCATATCAGCAGAAAGTGGTCATACTGAATCCGCCAGGCAACATCTTGACTCAAAAACTTGTCCTAAACATGAACGAACCTGTAAAGTCGCAGTTGGTAAGTATTTTGATGAACTCTAAAAAAAAGCAAGCCTTCCCCCAGAGCCACTTAGAGCCATAGAATAGAAGTGTTGAGTTACACGCAACACAGATATTGTGGTGCAAAAGTGGACCCATAGTTGCGGTGATCCAATTGCGGTATAGCTGCTGTACGACAGATATAATTATGCCTGGGACCTATTCCGAGATCGGGGAGCGTTTATGATTTTGTTGTTCTCTTACATTGCCTAGCATCGGACCAGTAGCCAATGATCTAATTGTTCGGCAATCCATTCCGTTAGGTGCTCAATTCTACAACAAGCTAGCTAAATCTCCACAACGAATGCGGAACTTCAGGCCGAGAAATCTGATGGCCCGCCCGCCTTCCGGCAGAGAAATGCGCCACACCTGTGTGGCTGGACGGCACCTGCGGGTCTTCTGATTTCAGAGGGCAAGTGCGCTGGCGGTCGCATCCATTCGTCACTTTGTCGAGAATTTCATCATTGAAGGCCAACTGGGTCTCAACGTTGAAAGTAAAGATTTCTGAGCCAGCCACCTTTAATTCATAATGACTAGAGAAGGGGAAAGTCCTGGCAATGCGGCAGATAACGAAACGGAGATGGGAGCCTCGGGGTCGCGGGGGAAACGCTCAAGTAACGCGTGAGTCCCGCCAGGCTTAATAGATGAATCAGACTCCAAGAGCAGCATGACTAATAAGACTTCAAGATGCATTCGCTGTCGAGAACGAAAGGTCAAATGCTCAGGTTCCGTGCCCTGCGTTAACTGCATACGCAAGGCAACCGAATGCGTGTTCGACAAGGAGGATAGAAAGGTTATGGTCTCTGAGAGGTACATGTCTTCTCTGGTTACCTACATATCTATCATAAGGTTCTCATTCTCTAGGTTTTTAAATGAGCTGAAGCGCAAGTCTGGTTATGCAGACCACGGTGGGCCTTCAACATCGCCCGTTGCGAAGCGGTCTCGATTACACCGAACTCCTTCGCCCACTGCAGACGATAGACAGCATTGTATGTAATCATTCAGGAAATATTGAGTTTCTAACACTAATCTAACCTTGCAGCTAAGACGGACAGGTCTTCTCGAGTAAATGCAGATGGTGATACTGTCCAAGCGTTCACCTCTGTTGCTGTTGACGATGGCACCACAATTGTTGGCGGAGACGAGGACCTGGGCGATCGGCGACATGAAGGTTTTGAAACAATGCGAAACCCTTTGGCAAGCGGATCTTCCAGGTTCCTGACGGATTCAACGGGCAGACGACGTGAGTCTTCTTACTAGTTGTGAATGTTGTCTCTGACCTTCTCTAGGTTGGCTTGGTCCCACTTCAACCTGGGCATACAGTCGGCAAGTCTTGACTATGATTCAAGGACAGCTAGTTCAGCATGAATCACCTGAGGTTCCTTTGAAGGTCGACGCCCAGGCATTTAAATTAGACTGGCCTTCCTCTCGAGAAGTCGTATCGAAACCTCCAGTCGATATTCCCTCACTAGATTACGCCCTCTATCTCACCAATACTGTGAAGTTCCATCTTGGTCAGACCTACCATCTCTTCGAGGAAGAACTTTTCATGAATGGGTTGTATCAATTCTACAGGAGTGGTTTGAAGACAGGATCAACTGCTAATGGCCGATTGTGGTATATTCATTTCCTTCTCATCATGGCTTTCGGCAAGGCCCTCCTCGTTCCAGGTACACCAGATCAAAATCCTCCCGGGAGCGGGCTAGTCTCTCGTGCGCTGGAGCTACTGCCTGATACTCATGGTCTTTATGAAGATCCGGTTCTGTCTGTAGAGATACTGTGCTGCCTTGCTTTGTACTTGCAATCAGTCGATCACAGAAACAGTGCGTATACTTATGTAAGCTGATAACTCCCTCTTTACTGTTGCTATTGAACCCTACTGATGAGATCAGATCGGGATAGCCTTTCGCATTGCTCTCACACAAGGCCTTCACCGAGAGCCTCTACAGCACCTTCTGAGTGAGAATGAAGCCAACCGCCTCCGTTGCATATGGTGGACTCTGTACATCCTGGATCGAAAGCTGTCCTCTTTGATGGGTGCTCCAAACTCAATACAAGATAGCGACATAACTGTGCAGCTTCCCAAGCCAGATCCGGCGATCAACAAGTATAAAGCTCTTGGTATCCATGTAGTTGTCTCCCAGCTACTGGCCAAAGTCCTGAACAGTTAGCTACTACTCCAAACTGTAAGACAGATATAATCTAACATCGCCTTAGCCGTATATGGTGTAGATGGGAGGCTTGATCCATCTTTTTTGAGGAACGTTCAAGAAGTCCTGCGGGACATGGCCAGACTTGTGCCGCAGCTTACAGCTGGCTTCGAATTCAAGTTTAGCAGCAGCGAACCAGCTTCCAGGGTTTCCGCCACTCTTAATTTATGTTATCATCAGGTTCGTGTCTCAGCGCAATTATTAAAGCCTTGACTGACTACTCCGAGTGTGTTGTGCTTGCAACTCGTCCTCTACTGATGTGTCTGTTGCAAGACCTCTTGGCGAGAAAAGACCACACACATCAAAACCTTGCAAGCCCAATAAAGGCACTCCTTCAAACATCATCAGAATCTGCTAGCAAGTCCCTTCGTATTTTATCTAGGTTAAAATCACAACATCTTCTAGGTAAGTTGAGTTGGCGTGCTCTTTCCAGGGCAAATCGCCCGTAACTGTGACAACATAGCATGGCTAAGTTGGCAGCAGAGACTTTCCTTCCGTTCGACCTAGAGCACACTTTCTCATCTGCATTTGTTCTCGCGCTTATGGGTGCCATACCTGGACTTCCCGATCGCGAAAGTAACTATATGAAAACCACATCCAGCATTCTTGATGCCATGATTCTTCGTGGCAACGTGGTTGCACAATTTCGAAAGGAGGAATTAGAGAAGCTGCAGGAGATATTGCGGCTTGTCCAATTTGAATTAGATACCACACCAGCAACATGCAATGGAGGCAGGCAACCATCACAGAATCCTGGGATGGATATAAATCCTTCAGGAGGAGGGCCCCCAACCGACAGCACTGTTAACGGCCTGGCATCCGAGCAAATACTATCAATAGCAGGGCTTCTTGACTGGGAGCCGAACGTATCTACCTTCAGCGACGATCAACTTGTCGGTAGCTGGTTGTGGACAGACACCATTGCTGATGACTTCGACCTCAGTGGAGACCTGCTATGATACTACTTCAAGCAACTCCACGGACGTTTCATTCCGATACGTATCTGATCAAAAGATAGCCATGCTTCCAGATAACGAGAGGGCTCTAGGGCTTCCAGGCGTCATCAGGTGACACTTATCGCTACAGACTTGATACTCATCGTGGCTGATCGGTGTAGATGCATGGGAAAGCCTAGCTAAGCAGCCTATATATCTTAAACAGAGGCAAATTACTATTGACTTAGAAAATGATAAGCAATCGAATCCGCGGAGCTCCAGATAAAGACTTGCCGAGTCAGTGGACCACTGATTGCGGGATGAGAAACCGAGGAAGACTCCCCGCACTCCCCCAGTTTCGGGACCCACTCCCGAGCCATTACCCCGGACCCAAACAGTTGGAATAATGACCAAGCTTGGCGTATCAAACACTTGGAGAGGCGACTCTGAGGTTTGGGGCTGAGGTATAACTGTTCTCATGTTCAATCTTGCGGTCGAAATACTGTCGGTTCGAAAGGCTAGAGTTGCTCTCGTCTTGGTTTGCCTACTTCAAACGTTCGTCAACACACTATTGCCTAAGACTTTCCAAACACCATGAGACACGAAGAAAAGGAGCCCAGAGGCCTGGAGAACCTATCTCATCAGCAAAGCGCAAAGCTCGGCGAGGTTCAAGATGCAGCAAGTCAACCTGGTCACGATCTTCGCAAGCGCCTTGAAACTCGTCATGTTACCATGATCGCTTTGGGCGGAGCTCTCGGCACAGGTCTTTTGATTGGAACGTAAGTCCAAGAGACTGTACATTTGAGAAGTAACGGGGTGTCGTTATTGTTCAAAGCTAATCAAATGTCCCGCAGCGGATCTGCCCTCGTCAAAACCGGACCAGCGGGGATCCTCATCGACTACACGATCGTTGGCTGCATCGTCTTCCTCGTTATGGCCGCCCTTGGCGAAATAATATCTTATATGCCTCTGTCTCACGGCTTTGGTGGTTATGCAACCCGTTTCGTCGACCCAGCTCTAGGTTTCGCAACAGGCTACTCGTATTTCTTCAAGTACCTTCTTGCTACACCAAACCAGCTCTCCGCCTTCGCCCTCATCATGAAGTTCTGGGTCGGTGACCGTATCAACCCCGCGGTCTTCATCACCATCGCGCTTGTCTTAATTCTTGCTATCAACAGCGTCAGTGTTAAGGCATTTGGCGAGTTCGAGTTCTGGCTATCGTCTTTGAAGGTGCTGATAATGATTGGTGTGATCCTCCTCCTCTTCATCCTTGCGGTGGGCGGTGGACCGACCGGTGACCGTCCTGGATTCAGGTACTGGTCTGAACCAGGAGCGTTTGCAGAGTATAAGACGGAGGACGCCACGGGACGTTTACTCGGTGTTTGGAGCGCCATGGTTGCAGCTGTGTATGCCTTTTCAGGCACAGAACTCGTGGGAGTCACTGTTGGCGAGGCAAAGAACCCGCGCCTAAGCATGCCGAAAGCTGTTCGTCTGACCTTCCTTCGCATCGTGTTCTTCTACGTCATTTCAGTCTTCTTGCTGGGGCTTGTCGTCCCTTACAACAGTCAGGAACTCGCCTTTGCTGTTGGAGCCAAGACCAGTGCTGCTGCATCACCATTTGTTGTAGCCATTAAGATCGCAAAGATAAAAGGGCTCGATCATGTTATCAACGGCTGTCTTGTTGTTTTCGTGTTTTCCGCGGCAAATTCGGACATATATATTTCATCTCGCACGCTTTACGGTATTGCCATCGACGGAAAGGCTCCCAAAATATTCACGCGCACAACGAAATCCGGCGTACCTTTTGTGTCGCTGGCTTTATGTGGCGTGTTTTGTGGGTTGGCTTACATGTCTGTCAGCTCGAATGCTGCCACAGTATTTAACAACCTTACTAGCATTGTCACTGTCTTTGGTAAGGAAACAACGCTTAGTAGAAGTACAGCTACCTTATACTTACACCAACCTTTTAGGCCTTCTGACCTGGATATCTATCCTTGTATCTCACATTTTCTTCTGCCGCGCTCGCGAGGTTCAACACATCGACTCAGCCTATATCCCTTACCGAGCCCCATTTGGCGCATGGGGCTCTTACATCGCACTGATCTTCCTCATAATTTTGACCCTTACAAAGGGCGTTGAGGTGTTTGTCGGAACCTTTGACTACAAGAGTTTCATCGTGCAGTATATCGGCATCCCTGTTTACCTTGTTTGCATTTTTGGCTACAAGGTGGCTAGGAAATCACGCCGCGTACGGGCCGAGGTGGCAGATCTAGTAACAGGCGTTCCGCGGGAGACAGTCGCAGAGGAGAGAGCAGCAGTTGAAGCTGCAAGCAGGGAGAAGGAGTTGGTATCAGGTAAGAAAGGTGTGCTAACCAAGGTTTATCGGAAGGGATTCTCCTGGTTGTTCTGAGCAAATGTGGTGCGCATTGCGCACGATACCACATAGATAAATGCAAGAAGTTACATGCCTGCCAGCGCAAGTCAACAATCTTTTCATATGTAGTTTTTGTGATTTTGAATATTTAAACCACTAAACTATAGCTCAAAAGAGGGGTTATTTATGCGAATTCCAACTGCGGAGGTTAAATCATTCTTCCATGAATTATTTAGTCATTCACTCCTCCTCCAACATGAAATTGTTTGCATATATGAAACTGAAATAGCATAGAAAAACTGACCGCTCAATGCAAAACCGCATTGGATACGGAGGGAGATAATGCTGGCTGTTAGAGGCATAGCTTTGGTATTCGGTTTGTTGAAAAAGCGGGATTGGTTGGGAACAACGAAAACTGGGCTTGATTGCGTACTTCATCCCTGGTTTGACTTGGGATGGTGAGACCTAGGTATGCTCATATTGGAAGCTCGAATGCTCCGCAAAAGCTGGGAGTTTGAATGCATCCCGTTCACCTCCGTCAACTTAGCGATTGGGTGATGAACAAGCGAGCGGTTGGAACCATGGGTGTGCAGAAATTGCTTTCTGCAGTTTCGTCCAATGGGAAACACTTGTTGGTAAGTCAGACCAAACATGTCATCTATCATACAAGAGTCCTTTGTATTTCCTGGTCTTTTCATTCGCTTCTGAGCAACGAAGGCTGGTCGCTTGCACCAACAGTACCCGCTCATGAAAACCTCGGCTAACTGCACTCTCATCACCCAGAACCCTGTGCTCAAGGCTCAAAAGAGGGGTATCAGGCAGTAGAAATAAATCTTATGACTCCGTAGCATTGTTCCATTCAATTATTTTGTTACTCAAGGCTAAACAACGTCTTGCAAAGACGAGGTTATAGGAAGACTTTACCAGTGGAGCCACATTTGTTTAAATCCTGTCCATTCAAGATGTCGACTGCTACTGCTGCGGACAGTGCCGCTCAGGCAGCTGCAACCGACGTTCGCTCGAACAATGCAGTTGATCATGAAATTTTCATCCAGGCCGATGACCAGGTAGCCATTCAATATCAATCTAAGCATGTAAAACCTACTAATCGTTTGGTGAGAGCGACACTTCATCTGTTGACTTGGTAATTAATACGCAGATGTCCAAGAAATAGTTAAAAGGGGGCATTAAACGTTGCTAACTCAGAAACTTCATCAAGCAAAGCGTAGCTTCATCAAGCACGAGTGTGACTAGCTCTATGCTTGATTATCGTGTTGAGAATGGCAGAACCTACCACCGATACAAGGATGGAAGTAAGTCCAAACTATTGACAACCCCTTCTTTGATGGAGAAAAAGTGGCACTAACCGCAGATACATCCAGAATATAATTTTCCCAACGATGAGAGGGAGCTTGATAGACTCGGTGATTACCAATAGTGTACCGTTTCCAACTCTGTGCACTGCCTCTAACCCCGTGACTAGACATGCAACACCACTTGTTCCTGCTTACTTTCAACAACAGGCTTGGAACTGCTCCACCAAACGATCCTGGGGCCAAGGTCGGTCGAGTGTTGGATGTGGGAACAGGTACTGGCATCTGGGCTATGGACTTTGGAGATGAACATCCTGAAGCCGAGGTTTACGGCATCGACCTTTCCGCAACCCAGCCCGAGTTGTGAGGCATCCACCAGACACTCCAACTAGTTGTTTTGCTGGTAACTGACTTATCAAGTGCACCACCAAATGTTAGATTTGAGATTGACGATCTGGACGAGCCCTGGACCTTCTCAAAGCCTTTCGATTACATCCATAGCCGCGGTATGAACGCTTCGATCAAGGACTGGGGAGAATATATCCAGAAGTGTTACGAGTAAGCCCGAGTCAGACTTGCAGAGAATTGGACGACTCCAGCTAACCACAGCGAAGTAATCTTGCCCCAGGTGGATATTTGGAGCTCATTGAGCTTTATTTCCTCCCTCTTAGTGATGATGGCACTCTGAAGTCAGACCACAAGATTATGAAAGCCATTCGGCTTTTGGGAGAGGCTTCGCAAAAGTTGGGTCGGTCTGTCCAAGACGTCAAAGAATTGAAGCCCGTGATGATTGAAAGCGGTTTCAAAGATGTGGTCATGGTTCAATACAAATGGCCCACCAATGCCTGGCCAAAGGACAAGCGCTTCAAGGAGCTTGGTATGTGGAGTAACGAAAACATCTTGCAAGGCTGGGAGGGTGTCTGCATGGCACCCTTTACAAGAGCTCTAGGGTGGACAAGGGAAGAAGTGTTGGTGTTGTTGGCTGAGACTCGCAAGGAGTTCAACGACACAAGCATTCATGCGTATTTCTCCCTGTAGGTTGGCCGACGTCTCAATTGACAGACCATTTATTGTATATGACCACTAACATGACTGCAGTTGGACAATCTACGGAAGAAAACCCACCAACGAGGAAGCTGCAGCAGGCGAAAAATAAGGTTTCTGTAAGTCCTTTATCAGAACCGACTGAAACAGAGTTTTATTCTAGCTAGCAATGGTTCTTTCACTTCTTTTCGTTCGGCATCTTCCCTGCCGCGTGAAATCTTGATCAATCCAATCTTTCTTTTCATCTAGACATAATAGAGCATGTCCATAGATGCACTAGAACGGTTTTACATAGTATAGTCAGTTCACACCTGTCTAAATGGCTTCGTCCGCCGAACAGGATGTATTTAGGATGGCAAGGAATAACATGACGTAACCATCATTGAATCGAACGCGTCTACCTTCTGATGATCCTGATAAATCTAGTTGAGAGTGCTGCTTTGCCAATGATATCTACCATTATTATCATGTCGCCTAGAAGATTAAGGAGAAGAATTAGATCGGTTAGCAACAGTAGGAAGACCCATTAAGATTAGGTTGGCTTAGGTTCATGGGTCAGATCAAAGATTCAACTCTTTATCAGAATATGTCAAATTTAAATGGTCCAAGATTTCATCTTTACCGGTACTGTGGTCGATCGCACATTTCTATTATAAGTCGAACGAGCTGTAGACCTTAGGCAGACGTCATGAAACTAGAAATCTGGTAGCAGACGATCCATTAAATGCCTGAAATTATCGAGGCACTGGCTGCAGGCCTGGATTTACCTGGATGTAAGAGATATCGGGTAGAATTATGGACAAACGCATATAATTGCCGAGGTTCCTTCATAGCCCGGAACTGCGGAAAGAGTTACGGACACGATCAGGAATTTATATTTGTGTGTTTGTGAGTCTTGCTTGTTTTGTGATTAGACATGTTTACGTGCGGTCGACCTGCACGCCGGTGTACCCATCACGAGGTCAGAGAAAGCGGGGCGTCGCAATATACTCTATTTGCCGTGTACCGTCGACGATGTTATGTAACAAACGGTCCAGGGCTGCAATCAAAAATTTGTCTCATAGTCCGAATCTAACCAGTATCATATCTCCATTACTCAGACCTTGAAAGAATCATTGATAATCTACCTTATTTGAGGACAACCAGGGCTATTGACAACGTGTAGAGAGGAGGAACAAACCTCTGGGATGAGTTGTGAGTACTTATACTAGTTGCGAACCTTATCTTCGGCAATAACGGTTGAGTTGCCGTTTCAGAACAAACAGGGCAACTTTTGGTCCTCTCTTGACTCAGCAAATAGAACTATCTCTCTGTTGTAATCACGCCTAACGTATCTGCGCAAGTCAGCAGCGGTATCTCATATTTTACAATTGAGAGAAGCCAACTCAATTAAATGGGTCAATTCTCCGGCACCTGGCCAGCAGATGCATATTGAACATGATAGGCTTGTCTTGCATTTGGTCAATTTATCAGATTTCTCTGTTAGGACTTTTCAAAGCTTACTGCAAAACCTGACTCGTTGGAAATGGAGGTTGCATCTGGCCCTGCAGCCCTGGATTTCCGCAGCCCGTCCGGTATCTCATTGTTTGTCAAGTGACTAAACCGCGTATCGAGGGCAGTCTTTCGTAGACGCCGGGTTGGTTGCAGGCCGGAACCAGGCGATAACCACTCTAGAGGGGGCGGTTTGCATTTTAAAAATGCAAGGCCCCTTGCTATAAACAACACACACATCCTCTCAAGTATATAAAGAAGACGTCCTTCCAGAGTTGCAACTTTATCATCCCACGCCAAGACAATCACACATTGCTCTTAACCTAATCCCGCCCACGTAAGTTAGACTTTCCGTCTGTATCTCTGAAATGAGAGAATCTGCGTGTACTTAGGACCCCTTTGTACAGGCCATGCAACCTCAGATTCTCTTGGTCGCGGCCGCCAGCGCCGTCTTCGCCGCACCAGCTCCCGCCCCGGAACCGGCCATCGGGGCTACCGTCCCCGCATACCGCCTCATCTGCTCCGGCGTCCAGAGGGGCAACAAGCTTAGCTTCGACAACATCATGTGGGCGATCAAGAACCGAAGAAACGAGTTGGACCTGCAAGCGGGTTATTGGAACCCAAAGAATGTTGTCTGTACAGACACCGACAGGGATAAGCAACACGCGAACGCAGTCGTCATCACCTACAACCACCAACGCAACGTTAATGCACAGACGACCCTCCGCGGAGGTGAAGGAGTGGTTTGCGCGCCGGCCAGCTGGTGGGAACGTACGAGCTGCCCGGAGTAACGTATTTTGAGCTCCAGGTGTTTCCACAGAGGTAGCTGCCTGCTTAGAATAATCAATGCTCCCAGCTCTTTAATGAGTTCCGTATTGTCATGGCCGAGTAAACTCGGCATCGGAAAAGGCATTCCTGATGCTAGTGTCGCTACCTTAACAGTCCTCAAGGACGTAGAATCGACCAGAGTGAACCAATAACGTCGCACACCCACTTCTCGCACACCCCCACATTTCGCACACCCATAAATTGGGTCATCATGAGGTATTCATCAACTTCATAACTATAAGTCTGATTCGTCTCCTGCAACTGTGATACTATCGCCAGTTTTAATAGGTAATTCAGGCTCGCTAGATTCATCTGAGCTATCCTCAATTTCGCCAGCCTCAATTTGGGCTTTGTGAATTGCCTCAATGTTGGCAAACTTCGAATTTGGGCTCATTTGGACCTTACGCCGCTTCCGTACCATTCCAGCCTCAACTTCTGCTTCCAACATTGCAATCTTCTTCTCTGCTGTAGCCAATTGATAGTCCTTTTCATCAAATCCCTTTTGAACCTTCCGAAACAACAGTCGCTGCGTTTGCTGATCTTTATCCAACTTGCTGAATAAGCTAAGTTGATCATATAGATCAACTGTCTTCTTGGGCGTTGACCAGGCTACTATGGATGTAGCAGATGCCCAGTTTTCGTCTTTTCCACCATCAGAGGCCCTCATAGGCGTAGAATAGCCTGGCTTTGAGGGCTTGGAAGCATTCTCAAGCAGTAGAGGGCTCATGAGCGGTCGAGCTATCGAAATGGGCCATAGTCCTGTTGCTTTCCAGCCGCTTCTGATATTCTTGCTTGAAAATGCCATCTGGCGTGCTTTTCCATAGCAGGTAAGAAAGTTCCGTTTGCCTACAACTGTAGAATCGTTGTGTTGAATGAGGTATCCAAGCTCTTTTCGATAGGTCGCCTTGAGAGGCCCAAAGACTGCTTGGTCTAGAGGTTGGAGAACGTGGGATGTATGTGGCGGTAGGAAAAGGAGATATATCTTGTGTTTATAACAGAGATACATAAATTCTGTTGTTTCATGACTGCCATGACCGTCTAGGATCAATAGTCTCTGCTCAGAGGGATGATCAGGCTTAGTCAGAGGGATAAAGATGTTCTCAAGCCATTCCACAGCTGTAGAGTCTGAAGTCCAGCCATTCTCAGTTGCTGTGAACTTCCAACCACTGTAAATATCACGTTTATGGATATCAAGAGGAAACCATTGTTGTTGAACCGATTTCCCTCGATAAATAACAAGTGGAGGAAGCGCCTGACCAGTTGCAGAGACACACTCAAGCATAGTTGTCCAAGCCCGAGACCCAGGCTGTTTTTTTCGCATTGATGAGCTTTCTGATGATCCCAGTACTAAGCCATTTGATCCTCTGCCTTCTAGGATACCAGTTTCATCCATGTTATAGCGATGATGTGGTTTGATCGCCTTGATCTCTGGAAGGGCGAGTTGTTGAAACCATTGCCTGATTACATTAGTTGAGGCCCCATTGACACGCTTAGAATCGATGGCTCTAGCTCTATGAACCTTGATTGATGGATTTCTCTTAATAAAGAACTGAATCCAGTTTCTCCCAAGTGGCTGGGTAGTGCCTCTGATGTCTAGGATTCGCTGGGCAAATTCCTTGAGTTGTTGATGTGTTGGCGGCAGCCCTAACGCCGCCTGGATACGCACCCATTCAGCTAAGTGACTTTCCTGTGCTGGAGATAGCTTCTGGAAGCTAGAGAAAGCTACATTTCTTGCCTGTGAACCCTTTAATCGAGACTGGAGGGTTGATGGTGGAATTCCAGCATCATGAGCTGCCTTTCGGACACTCTGCCCATGTTACGGCCAGCTATCTGACAGTAGGGTTCTGCTAACAGAAGGTGCAGTAAGAGACTAACACTGGTTCGTAGAGGTCGTTCTGGTAGATCGTAGGGTTAGGGTAAGGTGATCAGTCTTACACTATGGTAACGAGGTTCTTAGTATTCACAATACTGAGAGGTAAGCTGAAAGTCATTCGAGGATGAATCACAAGTTGATTGCTGAAGAACTATCTAGAGGGCTTGAGCAGGTACTCAAGTCCTGGTCTATATAGGAGTCTATCTACACGTATTGTCTGTAGTCGTTGGAGATCATATTGATCGAACATGATCCGTTGGCCCCCAACTCTTCTTGGATCATTCTGACCTAGAATGATTCATCACGTGACTTGTTCCGTTCTATAGTTCTTCCGTTCCGAGAGGTTACCTTTTGTTCCCGTGGCCCTGCATACAAAGTCCTGTCATAACCGCCCAACCGAGTGGGTCCTGTTAAGTGCATCTGACGGGTCGTAACAGCCCACTTGCAACTGCATTGAGAGCTTGATTGACTTCTGTTTCCGTATACTGGCCCATTAAGCGTATAAGAGTAACTATTCAAAGAATTATAATAATCGCTGTAAAAGTGGTGAAGATATTAAAGAATGTTGAAGAGGGTAAAATTCTACATGAGCGATTTATGGGTGTGCGAAATGTGGGGGTGTGCGAGAAGTGGGTGTGCGACGTTATCCCAGAAAAGCGGCATATTATGCATCGTGGCAGCTTCATATGACAACCTCTTTCTCCCATCATGCAAAGCGTGGGCCAGCCGCATCTGTCACCCATCCCGACGCGGATAGAAGAGTTCAGCAACATCGCGAATTTATCATAAAGCCATGTCACTATGGAAGAATGGAGTTTTTTGTACTCAAACTTGGATATTTATGCTACAGCGATAACTCCCATGCACCCGCTCAGCATCTTGATCTCAAAAACAAACCGACAATTCTCAACCCCGAGGCTTCATCGATACTCGTGCTGTGAGAGTAGATTATGCTATAATGACAAAAAAAAAAAAAATCGTTCATGAAATTAGTCGTCGCCTGCAGCATATTCAACTTTCCCACTTCTCCCTCGCATCATGTTATCCCCTTCATCTACCCAAAGACTCCGCAAGCAACCGATCTAAGCCTGAAATTTGTATATCAAGCACAACAGAGATGCCGCCACACTCGATGAGTCCATAGGTACCAACAGGGGTCCATATCACCAGGCCTTGAAAACGGCAATTGTGCAAGAATAAACGATGTGCCTACCAGGTCCCTCATCGTCACGCTAACCCTCACGCGGCGCCCAAGTATCCTCCCATCAACACCCAGAAACATCTCGCCGGCACTAAACTTACGTGACCCTCGACTCACGCTAGATATCCACGGTCGAACCGTCAAGCCGTGCCCTTGTGCCACATTGCCAACCAAGACCAGCATGTTAAACCCCCCAATCCTCAACTTGACAACTGCAGCACTACAAATCAAGTCTATTAGTCACTTATACCATGACACACTGCTGCTTTCCCCCCATCACTACAAGTCTAATCGTGACATACAACCGCCATGATATCTCCAAATGACTTACTCCCGCCGCAGTACCCTACAGTCAAACAGCCTGACTAAGGGACCCCCCCCCCCCCCCCCCGCCCCGTGTTCAGGACTCCTTTAAAAAAGCAGCAGGGCGACCCTCACGCGGAACCCGGGGGGTGACGTTTCCCATCCAGGCACTACGATAATTGACCCGTTAATGTAAACGAGAATATACATCCCATCTTTCAACTCACAGTCTCACCAACTTACAAACATGGACACAAACCCTCACAGTTGAAATCAAACACTTGGGACGAACAGCATTGCTGAAATTGGCAACCTCCTCCATGTCTTTGCGTTATCTAGTACACACACACAACAGAGTCGCAGCCGCAACACACCCTGCCTCTCACACGTACACGTCCGTCGCCTTAAATCTCCTTTACCCGGAGGTCACCACCATCACCCGCGCATGCCCGCATCACTTGGAAGGAGTAAAAAAAACAAAAAAAAAAGGTCTATCATCACCGCCCCTGAATCGTGTGCGGAAGGCATTCCCCCCTCCCAGCGCCGCCCTCTTCATTAAGGAACCAGAAAGAGCTTGCGCCTGCCATTCGTTTCCTTCTCCATGCCACATTGTTGAGAATTTTGCAGTGCGAGGAAGGGGCCGGCAAGCAAGCAAGCATCGGCAAAAGAGTTGATAAGACAACAACACAAGTAGAGAATAGAGTTGTTACATGCCCTCGAACTCGCCACCGAGGTCGTCCTCGTCCAAGTCTCCCTCCTGTATCTCCTTCGCCATCTCACGTTCGCGTTCGCGCGCTTCTTGAGCGTTCTTGAGCTCGAGACGGTGCTGGTTCATGGGGAATCGCATAGCCTAGAAAACAAAACTGTTAGTCTGGGGGGTAGTGCTCAAGAGAATTGTCCAAACTTACCTTGACACTCTCATCGTGCAGAGCCAAGCAGGCGCGAATTCTGTCGTGGAAAGCCTCACCCGGCTCTCGTGTGGCATAGACATCGCCGACCTCCTTGCTCTTCATGTAACCGTGCTCACGGTCCAGGGTGGCCTCGATAACTCCATCGCGGATGGCCTTGGCGACAATGTACTCAGCTGACTCCTCACTGCCGAGGTCGAGACGAATGCAGATGTCGCGCAGGGAAATTCGGGAATATGACAGAGACATCATACGGATACCAGTCTTGATAACGTTTTGGCGGAGACGGAGGATCAGGCTGTAGGTGCCGTCACGGCGGAAAGTATCGGCGTGGTCGGCAATAATAGTCTCGAAGTTCTGTACCTTACCCACTCGCACGGCTTGCACAAGAAGGAAGTAGGGGTGCAGAGCCAGCTCGAGAGTAGGTTGGCGGAAAGTGGATCGCTCGGGGATATCGCCCATCAACAACTCAACGACAAGCAACAGCTTGGTTGCGGTCTGGGAGAAGCCCACAGCGGCCGCACTTGAGGGGGCCTTGCGCGTGGCAGCCGTCAGGTGTTCGTGTGCCTCAGTGTATCTCAGCTGGATGGCGCGAATGCGGCCGAGGTAGTACAGGAAGCGAGCGACCTGGTTGTTGGCAGCGTTCTCGGGGAACTGTGTGTGGGAGACGAGGAGATCCGCTTGTGCGATGTGGGATGTGGACAGGTAGCTGCGAAGCAACAACACAATGACTGATGCTTGCGTGTCAATGTCCTTGCGGAGCACCGCAGTGCGCAGAGCAGCCAGCAGAGTGGGCCGGATAGCCACAACCGGAGACTGAGGAGAAGGGTGCTGAGGAGCGAGGCTCTCGCAGAACATGGAATAGTAGAAGTAGACCTTGGCGGAGAGGGAGTCTAATGTGCGGCGGTTGAGGGTGTGGATGCGGTCGGTCAGCTGCTTGGAGAAGTCGACTCCACGCTGGTGCTGCTTCGAGTCGTAGAGGTATACCTGGACCAGGATACCGAGGAAGATGTCAATCTCCGGGATGGTCTCCTTTGCCTCCTTCTTCTGGCCGTTCTTGGTCGTCTTCGCGGGCTCGGTGTCAACCTCCATCTCCTGGCCACTGGAGCGGCCCAGGGGAACGTTTTCACGACCGATAGCAATCAGAAGCTGCTTGGCAACATTTCCAGAGGTGACGGTCGCGGGGAAGGTCTCGACGATGACCTGGGCGATAATGTCGGGCGTCAGACGCTTACGAATGGTTGAGATTGATCGCAGGGCCCGGAGGGTAAATCTGGCATCGAAGAGGACAACGGCACGGTCTAGCAGAGCAAAATTGCTCTTGATATCTGTTCAACGAAGAGTCATTAGCTTGAAGCTTTGGCGGGAAGGGGAAACCAAGCGAATTCGGAGATGATGAGTCTTCGCGTACCTGCTACAGCCTGCACCACCGGGTCGACCTTGATTTCTGCGTCATCCTTGTTCTCATCGCCCATCTCAACGTCACCATCGGCATCACCAGCTGCAGCAGCAGCCTTCTTTGAGGGGGGAACGACAACAGTCATCTCCTCGTCACCGTCCTTTGCCGCCTTCTTGCTCTTGTTCTTGGCGTCCTTGGTCTCGTCTTTGCGGACGCCGTTCTCGAGGGGCTCCTTCCCGTTGCGCGAGGGTGTTTTGCCCGGCATTTCTGGTTACTGGGCTAGCTGTGGTAATATGTGAGAGGTGATCTGGGTGCTGTTTAGGATGGCACCGGCCGGGTGTCGCTTGGTGATGTCGCGCCCGGAGAGGAGGGAGCAAAGGTGGGTTGTTTTGCGTAGATACGGGGCGCCGTCAGGTGTCTCGTACCGGAGGAAAATGGAGAAAAGTCAGGTGACAGAGGTAGGATGTGCTCAGGTCGATGTCGAAGCTCCGTCGAACTCGGCTACCGTTGATGGGAATGGGTGGATGTTGTGTGGTCGTTTGCCTCGTGATGCAAGAAGGTTCGATGGAGGAGAGCTCAAAGATTGAATACCTGAGGCTTAGGTTGTTGCTCTCAGGCCCTTGGGGCGACGACACACACACCAAGCCCGCCTGGAACCAGGTCACGGTACCTTGTTGAGGTGGGTCGGGTACATACATGAGACGCGGGATAAGCTGACAGAAGAGGGCTGGCAGCGGTATCCTTGATGTACCTTAGCTAAGCGAGCGAGATTGCCGGGCCTGCTGGGAGCGTAGAGCAACCATGCCCAAAACTGAATGGGGGAGGGAAGGCCACACGGGTCTCAGGCGCGAGTGACGTTGTCGATGCTGCCTGCCTGTCTGCAGTGCCACATTTGTGCAGCTCTCAGCTTGAATTATGTAATTATTCACGAATTGCACCTTCACCATCCACCTCCCACACTTCAACATGGAATTACTAAGCAGTTAATTACATAGTAAGCTGCCTCTACTCAATTCTTATGCGCATCTTCTCAAAGAAAAAAACGTTGGTGGTTATAATGCGTCGACCAATTCCTTCGCATAAAAGTCTTGCATGAAAAGCTTCAATATGCAAGAGCCCAACTTTGTCTTGTTGACCTAACGCGACTTCTCTGTCTTCGTCCAAAGATGAGAGACCACATGTATGAAATGCGGCGCCACCTACATGTCTGCGTGTGACGTCCAGCCGAATCCGGACTCCCATGCTCACGGTCTGGCGGTCCGGCACCAGCTGAACATGGCTTGGCAACAGCTGTCCTTGGCAGAGCTGACTCATGCCAGCGACTCATCATATCGACAAATGTGTAGAGAGACGTCATTAGTGAAATAGTTAATATCGTAAATGTCCTGTTGTCAATTTTTGGGTATAGCCTACACTAAGGAAAGAGCATTCTCTGCGGCACTCGGGATGTCAAAAGGTACCCCCAAAAGACTGCATATAGTGCCCTCCGAACGCCTAATCATATCTTCCCATCCTTTCCGTAATGATTATGACCATGTCAAGCAGATGAACCACCTCAATCATGATACAACCCCCCCAACCGTCTTATCCCGTCTTCCAGTTAATCTCAAGCTGAGGAGCAGCCTGCATTCCACCCTGCTGGGTGCTTTCGGTCGAGTATTGAATCTTTGGTGGACCACTGACAGGGAGTGTGACCTGTGCCTCGTTCTGGCAATGGTTTTGGCCGGCTTGTTGAGAGGGAGAAGCAGTCTCATGTGATCCTGATGGAGCAGGAGTGCCAGCGCTGGATGGCTTTGTAGGGGTATTGGGCCTGGATACTCCTCCATCAACTCCACCCTCTTTCTCATCAGCAAAGAAGCGTACGCTCTTGGCCACGCCACGCTTAACGTGGCTCCGCTTCTTCTTCAACGTCGGCTTCGGTACGTCTACGGGCAGGTACTACTCGCCCTTGCCAGAGGTAACCTTGGCAGCTTGGATGGCACTCATCTTAGTAATCCATGCGGTCGAGGGCTGGATCTTGCGAACGGTGCGCAATTCGTCAGAAGAGTAGCCAGGAACACGGATATTGTAGGTCCGTTCAAGGACAAGCTGGATGTCGCGGATTTCAAGAACCTTGGAGCCGCGTTCCTTGGCGTTGCGGCAAGCGGTCTCCAAAACGTTGTCGACGAAGCTATCAGCCATGGTCAAGACGCTCTGTATTCATATTAGCATACGTAAAGACCACAAATGATGATTAAAAAAAAAAAAAACACACCTCTTCGACCTCGGGAGTCAGTAAATTAGGATCCTGACTTTCGCCGCTTCCACCGCAAACCTGTCGGACAAGCTCGTCTAATTTCTTCTTGCTGAGAACGTGGTCACCTTCAGCCTCGTGCACGTAGGCAGGAATCTTAGCCATCGCAGGTTGGCCCATAACACCTCCAGCGATACCGCCGCCACCGGTGTATGTGGGACGACCGGCCCCAGCACCACCACTCATCGCAACAGGCTGGGGAACAGCAGTGGCCTTTTCAGGAAGTTGCTTGGGAATCGGCAGCTTAGACTGAAGAGTTTGAGTAGGCTGGGTCGGATGGGCGTGCTGCTGGTGAGGAACAGCCCCAGAGCCCATCACGTTCTGAGGGCCGGCGGATCCAGGAGCTTGGGCGGGCTGTTGTTGTTGAGCGGGCATAGGAGTGGGTAGAGAGTTGACGCGTTGGTTGGCGCGCGAAACGGCGGCAGAGTGGCTAAGAGCCTGGCCAGGTCCAGCGGGGATGGCGGATTGGGGAGTCGCGACACGGTTTTGAGTGGGTGTACCTGCCGAAGGAAGACCACCTCCTGCAGAAACTGAAGCGATGGCAGTATTGACAGGAGGAGGATGAGGTTGTTGATGACCTTGAGCACCCATGGGTTGTTGTTGTTGCTGCTGTGCAGACACAGGCTGTTGTGGTTGAATAGGCTGAGATGGAGTCGGGGTCTGGGCAGGCGCGGACGGAGTAGGAGCGTGGGCTTGTTGTTGCTGTTGCTGCTGCTGCTGCTGTTGTTGTTGCTGGACTTGGTGTGCCTGCTGCTGTTGAGGAGGAGTGCCTCGTCCGGCCGCCGCAGCCGCCATCTGTTGGTTTTTGGCAGCCTCGATAGCTGCATTCACCGCCGAAGTTGTCTGAGAATTTTGCATCGCGGGGGTTCCTACCGCGGCAGGCACGGGGCTCGGTTGGGCTCCTGCCTGCGTAGCAGGAGTTTGCGCAGCCGCCACAGCTGGGCTAGGCTGCTGCTGCTGTTGCTGCTGTGCCTGTTGCTGGGGAGTCTGCTGCTGCTGCTGCTGCGCTGGTTGTTGCTGTTGCTGAGGTCGAGCAGCCGCCTGGGGACCAGCAGGTTGACCAGCGGCAGCGCGCTGCTTGTTGATCGTGTCCTGACTCTTACGGAAGTTGTCAACAAACTTGTGCGCCTCGGTATACATCTTCTGGGCGTGATCGCGTCGGATCTGCAGCTGCTTAATCTCCTCGGCGTTGTATGGGTTGCCCTTGTCCTGTCTGTCTTTGATGACGGCATCGATGCGCTTCATCTGTGTTCCCTGCTGATCCATCTGCATCAGGGCTCGAAGATACTTCGCCTTGAAGTCGTTGGACCAGCGTGTGACCGCTTCGGGGCCCTTATCAGAAATCGACATTGGAGGGTTGAAAGTCATCTGTCGAATATGCGCAAGGATGTGCTCTGGAAACTGGGTCGTCTGAGGAGCCTGATGGGCGGGAGCAGGAGTCGGCGCGGCGGCGGGGGCGGGGGCAGGGGCAGGCGTGGGAGCATGTGCAGGCTCAGCGGCTGTCGATGGGGTGCCTTCGGGCTTTGGCTCAGTCTTGATCGCAGCACCACCGGCGTTCTGGTTCGCAGCTGGAGCCGCAGCCGGGGCTTGTGCCTGCGCCTGTGTCTGTGCCTGCGGCTGCTGGGGGAGTTGTTGCGGCTGCTGCTGAGGCGTTGGTGCCTGTGCCTGGGCGGGCTGATTCTGCTGTTGGGCAGGCTGAGCAGTCTGCTGCTGCTGGGCCTGTTGCTGTTGTTGGACCTGCATTCTCCGTTGCTGCAACTTATTCAGCAGCATTTTGGTGAAGTCCTGGATCTTCTTTTTCGCATCCTGGTGTTGAGCCGAATCTTCGGGGTGCGTCTCGTAATGGTTCCAAAGCTGGCGTAGGCCGCGCTCGTACTTGGCTTTCTCCTCGTCATTCAGAATAGGGAGGTTTCGCATCATCTCGGGTCGATACATGGGGGGCGCCCGTGTCCCTGGCACAGGTTGACTGGCCATCGGGTTCGGCTGGCCAGGCTGGCCTTGGTTGTTCATCGTCGTGGGATCGTGAGAGTACTGTTTGGGAGACAGGGGCAGTTCTACAGGGAACAGAGTCTACAGGTTCGAACAGACTGCTCGAGCGACGGGATTCTAAGTGTTGCTAAGTTGTGAACAGAAAAGAGTATAAGTACAGGTGCTAATTGTTTCGATGGATGGGATAGAAAAGGCTGACGGAGAAAGATTGACCTTTGGAGTTGAAGTTGCGACATGGCGCGCGAAGCTGGAAAGTTCCGCGTGGAGGTGGTCCGGGCTGTTCTGATTGGCTGGACCGCGTTCTTACCAAAGTCACGCCCCAGCCATCCAGGGTTTTGGAGAAGTATGGGAGAACTAAATATCGATTGACAGGTATTCCTTTATTTTGATTCAAATTTTTAGTTTTTATTCCATTATAGCAGAATGAGTCTTATAGACGGATTGCATGATTTATTTCAGGGGGTTGCATATTAAGAACTTTGAATAGCAAGGCTTGCAGTGCCTTGGGTAAGTTATTGTGTACGGAGTATGTAAACTGAATTCCATCACTCGGGCCAGAGAAGTATCTCGGCCGAGTGATCGGATTCAATCATCAATCATGGTGTGTAAGCAGTGTCATTCGAGGTAAGGGTCGCTGGTTGAATTTTCCGGGAATTAATTTGGTGAGAGGCAGAAAACCACTGTCGAATCTTTTCCCACGTCTTTCCCGCTTGATTATTGCTTCTCTTTCATCACTTGATTCCTTGAAATCACTTGGCACGATACCTTGCCGTAGTCGATAAAGTGCAATGTGATGAGCCCAAAAGTCGGCTCTTCTTTCATCACCAGAATCGTTGTCGGCAATCATCTAACATTATGATGGAGTTGGACGAGAGGAAAAATACCGCCGAGGCTTGCGTCATCAGACAAGTACTTCCTCTTCGAATAATTATCTTCCTCGTTAGAAGGTACTGGGCATTCATCTCGAACGGTGGGTGGTTAATCAGATAGACGGCACTCCGAGATCTTAAAAGCCTCGCCAAATGAGTCCACCTTATTACCTTGCCCTTCCATATTTAGCAGGCTTCTCGAAAGGACAAGGGCCGCAGCACACCGTCATCACCACCAACAGCACACATCGCGTGGAGAGAGCCCAGAAAAAAAAAGACTCTGCTGGTCCTTCTGCGGGAGGCCCGCTGGACCTGCAGATGAATGGAGCCCCTTGGGACTGCCCACTCTCTGGCGCGAACTTAGCCATGCGCAATGGCGCAAGTCGACGATGGCCGCATAAAGCCCTGCACAGGGGGGCTTGTTTAACAAGACGTTTGAGAAGCAAGAAGAAAACGGGGGGGGTCATGCCCTAACCCGGAAACGAAGGAAGGCGAAATGCATCATGGCCGAAATTTTTTTTTTAAAATTTTTTTTAGTTCACGGGAACGAGGGATGGGCAGCCGCTTAGAGGACGGACGGAAGGGAGATTTCTCATGGCGGCCCAACCCAGCCTTCACTTTTTTTTTCCGCCGTGGAACGGGCCGAGATCAAGGCTGTCTTTCGCTCCTGGTTTGTCAAACCCCGTAAGTACTAGGTAAGGCCGTCAGTGTACGTTACCAAGGTACAAGGGAACCCGACTACATCATCTAGAGCCAGGTGCAGGGCCAGCAGTGCTTGGGTTGGGTAAGGGAGTTTGTCTCTCTCATTTAGCGAAGGACGAAGAAAACAAAAAGGCTAAGAAGAGGGGCCGTCAGCGTTGGTCTGCAGGGGGTGGCCAGGTCGTTCTCCGTCATCCCGGCAGCAAATGAACACCTATCAGCATGAGCATGAGAGAGAGAGAGAGAGAGAGAGAGAGAGAGAGAGAGAGAGGATGCCTGCAACTGTAGCCATGTATAGGAGCCGAGTAGTTCACACACACACGAATTTACAGGCACGATAAGTTTCCCAATTGTGGGAGGGATGACCTGGCACCAATGAGTTGAAAATAAGGGCGGGAGGACGGGAAGCTTAAACGTGGCATGGTAAATTGCCGTCGGCTCAAGTTACACGACGTCGAGGCCCGATGTGAAAGCTGCCGTCGCCGTATCTGCACCGGACGTCAGAGAGGACGGAAAGGGAGAGTCGAGACGAGACAAACCTAGACCTTCTAGAAAGCTGGAAATATTGAGGCGGTTTGATTCTTCCATTCAGTGTGTGCGTCTTGACCGCCTTCTTTTTCACTCACTCATATCCTCTCTCCACAAATCCAACCCAGCCACATCAAACCCCCGATTCTGAATTTTTCCTTCCCTTCTCTTTCTTGGAGGTGCAGTTTAGTTGCTACATAGTGCTGCAAGTCCAGCTGCAAGGACCAAAAAAACCTGCAGGGAGTTGGACAAGCACGGTCTCTCTCTGGCCTCCGCTCCGTTGCCGTCTCGTTTTCGAACCCTCGTTCATTGGGCACAAGTGCTGCTACCCAGCCGACCCCTTCAGTATTTGTTGCAATTTATTTTTCTTTCTTCCCAGTTTCTCTACCCGTTTCCATATGGTCCCTATGCCCATCATATGCTGCTTGTGGCTAAAGTCATCCATCCCCGGTCCCTGTCGCTGTCGCTGCCCCCCGGCGGAAAGCAGGTAGCCTTACAGATGGAAATCGCTCAGTAGTAGGTCTAATAAAGCTTGCCGGGGACACGAATCATCGGCGTTGAGGGTGGAATGGAACGCATGATGGATAGTCTTTGCGCTCAAAGAGAACAGATGGCTGGGCCCTACCTCTTCTCATGCCGCTGCATTGACAGCAGAAGGAAGAAAAAAAAAAAACAATTACACTGCCACAGAAGATGATTCGGCAGTAGCCCGCCGAATCCCTAATACGGCTAATGGTTGTCACGCCGGACCGTTGATGTATGGCGTCGATAGGCCAGAGACGGACAGATAAACTGCCTCAGACAAGTTTGACAGGCTGCATAAAGCTTGAGCTAAGGAAACGTCCACGGTGAAACAAAACATCACCAAGAAGCGAATAGAGGGGGGGAAAAAAACATTAGAGAAAATCGCCAATGGTTCGGCGATCTGACGTTTAGTCTACACTACCCAAGTCCTACGCCTCTCCACAAACAACCCCCCTCCAACTCTTACTAGTAGAGCTATTACTACCCCTCCCTCCACTTCTTCCCGGGTCCTGTCTCTCGAACACTGCAACTGGGTTGGTCCTCTTCCCGCTGTTCGTCTCTCCCAATCCAGTCCAGTCCACCCGAGCAGCCAGTCAAGCCGGTCCGGCTCCCATCCCACCCCCCTCCTTAGCCCGCAAAAGCCCAGCGAGCCCGCCGGTGCGGCCTACGCAAATGCGTAAGGGCTCACACATGCCAATTTTCACTCAACTGCGGGATACACACGGGTAGACCAGGGAATCCTGGGAGCATTGCTGCCCAAAGGCTCGAACTTGCGTTGCGGCGCCCCGCGAGAATGCGCAAAAGAGGGCCCCGGGGGGGCCAGTAAAGTACTACTATGTACGGCAAGGTCCAACCCCAGCCGCCGACCACACACACACAAACACACGCACACACTATCGCGAGACTGTTTTTTTTTTTTTTTTGTCTTGTTTCTACTTTTGGGGCTTCTGATAGGAAGACTCGTGAGAGTACCAGTAAAAGGGTTCTGCACCACACTACGTACTGTATGGTATGACAGCAGAGACTGAATTAGAGGTGCCAGCAGGGCCCAGCGGTACAAAGCCTCATAAGCATCCACAAAACCCAGCAGCCAGAAAGAAAGAGAGGCGTTTGGCTGACTAGTTGGCTGGATACTCCAGTCCTTTTTGCTGCATGGCATGGCATGGGCATGGCACAGCTGCAGTGAGCGCACATACGATGACTCTTTTTTTAATAATTCTTAATTCTCCTCCATCCCACACACATTCGTAGAAATTCTCTCCTCTCTCTTTTTTTTTTCTTTCTCCTTCTCTTCTTTTCTTCGTCGTTGACACATGTCTACCTCCTCTTGGACCATCACCATCTTGCTATCTGATCTATTCTGTCCTTGTTCCCCTTGTTAGTCGGTCCGTTTCTCTTTCGCCGGGGAAGACAGAGCGACAGACTACGTAAACGGGACAAATCTGTGGGAATACACAGACTATATCAGCCATTTCTATAAGACCGGACTGTCTGGTCGCGCCATCGACGTCTTCCGACCTATCACGAGCCGCCACCAATAACCCCCCTCGTCCTTTCGAGTCGAATATAGCCAGAGCAGAGACAGGAAGGCGTGAGATTTTCCTCCTCGTGCCCCCAATAGCTCGGACATCCACATCCACATCCACCACAAATTCGCAGCCAGAGACCAAGAATCATTAAACAATATTCCTCTTTCGGCTGTCCGTCCCTTTTTTGGCTGTTCATTCACTTGAAACAACCAATTCATCAACAACGAATCCGTAATCAAGCACGTTTGCGCGGTGCGCGGCAATTCCGGAATTCTCTCTTCTTATCTTGCCATCATTATATTGTAGCCCCGTGGCTTACGGTCTTCATCCCACCCCTCCGACATAGCTAAGCTCGCCTCCAACAAATTCCTGAGCCTCTATTTTCACTAGCCGGGCCCCCCACGCCTGTCTCTCGTCTTCTCTCCAATAACCGTTTCATCCAATTATCTCCCTTCAAGGCCAATATCGGAGCTCGCCTTGTTGACCATTGCTTTTGCTCGCGTGTACACATACATCGCATAGCACCGCTCCTCTCCTTCGTCACTCTGCTCTCGTCAGCCATTCCGTGCTGCTACTGCTGCTGCTGCAACCCCTCTCAACAAGGACCATCCCTTGTCGCCCAGCAGATAGTCCGTCCTATCGTCACCGCCCGCCCGATTTTCGTCGTCCCCACAGCCGGGATCCCGCACCTTGTTCCCCGAAACATTCCTCTCACTCTGATCCTCACTCACTCACTCACTCTCACACACACACCCACACTCTCTCTATTGTCTCTGTCGACGCCAACAACAGGGACTGAGACGTGGATCTGGGGATCGAAAGAAAAACAATAATCGACTGCCTCGGTATCGCCTTTCGCCTTTTGCCAGTCCGCAATTGGCACTTTGTATCCATTCCTCGAAGGGACATCCCGTTGCTGCTGTATCACAAGCGCAATCCGGACCCGTTCTCTTCCCCCCTCCAAGCGCCCGCCCCCAGCTCCGTCTTTCTCGCTTTTCCCCCGAGATCTATCATGACAACCTACAGCCGCAGCCGAATATCCTCTTCTCCTTGTTGGAGGTTCCTACTCTGGGTACTGACCCCTTGACTTTGTTACAACCATTCTGCTTGCCTTTTCTAAAAAAGAAACCCAACCTGCTGCTGCTGCTGCTGCTCACCGCACATCTCCACCACTCATCGACTACCGCACACTTACTAGTAGTACATCTTACCGGGTGGCCATCGCTAGTGGGAAAACTGATCTGATCCCTCCCATTTTCCCCGCCAAATTCCTATTTTTTCCCCACACCAAACACCCAAAAAAAAAGACCCGGGTTCCCAACTGGAGAGGCCCCGATCGATTAGATCAACGCCCAGAAACAGAAACAAGTCGACAATTGCCGGCGGACGTCGATCCCATTCACACGCTCTTGGTTTCTCTGAACCTCGACATTTAGATCGTCTCTTGACCAAATAGAGCCTCAATTACCTTTTTTTTTTTTCTTGTTTGGCCTCGTAACGACGAAATCATGCCTCGCAGGCTGCGCACATCGACGCCCGGCATGATGCTGGGCCCTTTGGGGGGCGGCCCCAACTCACCGCCCCAGTCCCCTACCTCAACCTCGCCTATGCTTAATCACAAGCAGTACGCCGCCCGCCATTTGCCACCATATCACAACATCAACCGTCCGGTCTTGCTGGACGATTCGGGTATCCAACCCACTGGCAACGGCCACCATTTCAGCTTTACTCCTTCCAATCGCTTCGCGCAGTTGTCTCCTCGCACATCGTCAGATGATTCCGACGAGGAAGAGGAATCCGAGTCCGAATCCGAGTCTGATGAGAGCGAAGCACCCCGGACAAAACCAATGCCGGCGGATGAGGACGAGGACAGCGATGAAGAAGACGACAGCGAGGAAGAAAGCATCGATGAGGAGGAAGAATCAGATGAGGATGGTGATATTTCCATGAACATCTATCCTCCCGCCCCAGCTCCGGTACCCATGCCGGCGCCAATGCCAGTATCAATGCCGCCGCCCATATCAGCGCCACTGCATACCCCGCGCATGGCCGTCGATAGCAGTTCCGAGGAAGAATCAAACGACGAAGATGAGGAGGATGATGACGACGACGACGATGACGAAGAAGATGATGATTCCGAAGAAGAAGAACAAGAAGAAGCATCAGACTCGGACTCGGACTCTGAAATCCTCCCTCACGCCCCCGAACTCCCCCAGGAACCCCGTCCGGCCGCCGTCGCGCCCAAGGCCAACTTCACCGTCGAAGAAATGTCCGACTTTGACCCAATGGACCACGACCGCACCGGCACCATCGCCCCGTCAGGCTTCTCCTCTCCAGCATCAGCCCGCTCCCGCTCCCGCGCACCCGCCGCCGCCGCCGCGGCGCCGGCTGAGCTCCCCCCGGGTTTCACCCAGGACATGCGCAACCTGAACTGCAGCGCATCGGACTCGGAATCGGACTCGGACTCCTCCGAGGACGTCGACGAGGACGCCGCTGCGCACCGCGAGTTCGTGCGCATGCAACGGGAGCTCCGCATGCGCAAACGCCGCACGCACGGGTCCAGCATCGGCAAGCGCACCATCTCGGAGCGCAGCGACTCGGACCACGAGGACTGGACGCCGATCGACCCGGACGCCGTCGGGTCCAGCGCCAGGAGGCTCAGGCGCAGGGTCGGCGACCGCAGGAGCTTCATCCACCTGCAGTTCCAGGACCCGCCGCCGCCGCGCATCGACGAGTGCGACGAGCCGGAGAGCGAGGTCGAGGGCGCCGTCTACTTTTGCGACGGCGAGACCCTCGCGAGGGAACTGCCGTATTGGTCCATTGAGATAATGGAATACGAAAGCCCTAGCCCGTGAGCGGGGTCTTATAACGGCCTGCTACACGACGGCTACGCTATATACGTTTTTTGTTTTAAAAACTTTTATATATATATCCACCACACGCTACATCGCGGTGGTGTATCGCATCACGTTGGGGAAGAAAGAACACCTGGTATATATAGACCCAGGGTATCAACGGATCGCAAATACGATGTTTCACGAAATGAACATATACGCGGGGAAGTATAGAATGACGACGACGACAACGACGACGATGATGATAGGAAATGAAGGGGAGAAAAGTCTCGAAGACTTTTTTGTGGTTATCCTTTCGAGGCTTTTCTATTTACTCTCTTGATGAGTGATACCTCGAACCTTTTTTTTTTTTTTTTTTTTTTTTTTTCAATCTTAAGACTCCAGCATCTATCGGGAATGGGCACAGAACATTGGAGGAACGTCACAGCGCGGAGTAGCATTATTTTTTTCCTGCCGATTTTACGATTTTCTGGAGTGCTTTGTTTAGTTTTTTTTTTTTACCGTTAGAACCGGTGTACGTTGAAGAGCCTCATCGCTCTGATGAAATGGATACCCTCGATTACCTACCATCACGTCTCCCACGCCTCTGTCTCTCGGTGCTTCGCATGAATAGTCTATCTTTAGTCTGCGCCCTTCGTACCTAGTAAAAAAAAAAGTAGCAGCAGTGTTCAGAAGTGGGGGAGGCAACTAAGAAAAAAAGTAAAAAATCCCCGCCGCCGTCGACGCCCGTCTCTAGCTCGACGGGCTTTTATCAGGGCGGTGTGTAGAAATGATGGTCGGGGACCCGGACGATGACGTGCAGCGGGAGGTAATGGTGAGGAGGAGGAGGGGGGGGCGGAGGTTTGGTTTGCCTGTGTTGTGCAGGCTTTAACCCTTTCTCACTCAGTCCACATGTGCGTGTACACACGCTTGGTACGCCAGCACGCCCAGCTAGAAAATGACCCGGCCTTCCGCGTAGCCCCGGGACATGTTCGTTTATTGGGTCGAGTGGTCTTTTTTTTTTTTGTGAGATTACTGTTGGCTCATGTTTTCGTCGGTGATTTCATTGGATGTTGTCATGTGAGTGAGTGAGGCGAGCGGGGAGGGGGGGATTTGGGGGCCGCTTGGATGAGGTGTGCGAGCACGTGTTTGGTGAATGCTGCGAATTCGTCGAATTGCATGTGTTGGATTCGCTTACCTCGTTGGAATCTACCTTGTTGGAAGGCATGTGTTTGTTGACGATTGTAGAGGTTCATTTGGATGAGACACTCGGGCTAGCTGGATAACAACGTCTGGGCGTGAGGGTGGGAGGGGGGGATTTGCCGGGACGCACCGGGTTCTGGGGCCGCGAAACGGCGGTCAGCGGATGGTGGGGCGGCATGTGAATAGTCCGTGGGCCGGTCTGGGTCGGGGATCCGGGGAGTCCGTTCCGCGCTTTTGGCGGGTTTGGTTGACTTTGAGGCCCCAGGTGAACGCTCAGTTTCGGGGGTTCGAGTTGTTTGGCTTGCAGTCGAATTGGTTTGGTCGTGTTACTTTTATGGTTTTTGATGTGTTCAAGGGTGATTTGGCTGGGTATGAAGCACATCGCTGGCGCCTGGGTTGACTGTTGAGGTGGCCGTTCCCGTCTCAAGTATGCAGAGTCATTATTAAGTACACAAACAAGAGTTTCAGCGTTGTGCAGAAACATTTCGACTTGATCGGCTTTTCGTAGATAGTTGAGATTTTAACCAAGTCATATTTCTGGATGAGGCTTCAAGCAACACTTCGTGCTACTAATGATTGCCGAGTGGTTATTAACCTCGACGCACATCATTCAATCGTGCCTCTCATGAAATCTCTAGCCCTCTGTTCTTCTTCTTCCTAACCTGATATCGTTGAGTTTAGGGACATGAAATTGATTCCCCAGAATCTCGTTAGGGCCTGGCTAAATATTCTGTGAAGAGCCTATCCGCCCACTGAAAACAATTCGGGCTCCAACGCCAGTGTAAATAAATTGCCAGTGAGGAAACGAAGGGGCAAGTTCAATTTTTCGGATATAACGGCACCTAAGCCATGCACCACCTTCGAAAAGCCTACCAAGTCTGATATAGACGTGAGCTAGGAAGACAGCACGATAGTTAAGTCTAGATGACACGATCAATACATCTCCACAAGCCAAAAGAATTCACAAGTCCTGGAATGATTATATTAAGAGTTCATTATAGACCATCTTATAAGATGGACTAAAGCTTGTAAAACGTAAAACCTTCTCGTGCCTTGACTTCTCAGCGGGAATCAAACAATGCGACCCAAACTCCTTGAACAAATGCAGATGTTGCGTAGACACACAGGCTGAAACACCTCCCCGTCGGTTATTTGTATACCGGAAGACCTTGATTCTGGGCAACCGGTGGCGCGACGGGTTCATACTGAGACGGTACCATCGGGTATATTGGGCCCTGGGGCCCAAAGACCTGGATGGGACCGTCATGCGGCCGCGTCGCGACCCTCTGACGGCAGTTGGAGCACGAGAAGTGGGTATCCTCGCACCAGCCTGCCAAGCAGGGCACGCACGTAAGGCAGACGCAGACGAGGCAGCATAAAGCGCCAGCAAGACTAACGTCACAGTCAGCGTCCGTAATTCCTATCGCTCTTCTCACTGGCTAACTTACATTTGCATACTAGTACCTTCAGTGTCAACCACAGTTGTCGTTCTGCTCTGGCAGAATGGGCAATCGATCCACTGGGGCGAGTCACTAAGCATGTGCAGTGGCGTGACCCCCTGGATCATCACAGGTGGTAGTGCCGCGCTCTGGTTTCCCTTCTCGTTCGTGGGAGGTGCCATGGAGTTGGACCTATCGTGATATCAGCTATGCAAGCTTAATTGGTGGTGGTAGAATAAAGCCTTACTGGGCGTTCAAATTTGTCGGCAAATCCGTCGCGGGTGCTGGGCTAGTTTCTTGCGTCGTGGCCGCGGTCGTCGCGTCCCTCTCGTGAGTTGGTGCTGGTTGTTGGACTGCGGCAACTTGCGGCGCCTCGGCCGTGACTGTCTGCGGCTGCGACATGGTGTTTAGTGTTGTTGGATGTGGTGAGATTTCGATTAGCTATTTTATACACAGCTTTTAAAGAGATTGAACTTGCGTCGACAATTATTTACTGACAATGACTCTGAAGCAGGATCCAGGCACCTTATGTACGGTCCCTAGACGGTGCCAATTTACGCGAAATGCGGCACAGCAAAGACTAATAAACCCACCCAACAGGCAGAACAGCAGCACTAAGACCAAATGAACCAACCATTTGGCCTCAGATACCCTTGGCCCAACGACCCCATGTGGCGCAGCCCTACATTCAGGGCGAGAGGCCTGCAGGGGTGGCAGATTAGGCCGAATAAAGCTTCATGGTCCTCATCTCGGCATGGGGTCTCGTTCCAACAGTCTACCTCTTTACTTTCTACGACTCTCGTTTTTGATTCCACGGTGCCGCTATAATGCATGAGACTCGGTTTTTATCATTGTTTGAGGAATCTATAATTTCAAATCACAACAATGCAAACAAAACTGATAATTGAATGACACTATGTGCTCTTTGTATTTATTCTCTTCCTCATCGCCAGCCCACAAGAGTCGACTCATCTTCTGAAGAATCTGGAATCTATCTTGACCTGAACACCGAGTGACCTTCGTGCTACTCGTGGTTACTAAATACAAAACAAGATAAGACCACTTATAAAGTTGGATTAGTTGTCAGTCGCAAAATAACTACTTATTAAGTATCTGCTCAAGGCATGTTTTAAATCCAAATCCGATCCCTGCTCTCTACCGAGGTGCTCATGAATTTAGAAATGCAAGATTGTCTGAGCTAAGGTTGCAGTGTCTCGTCCGGGAACTATTGGGATGATAATGCAAGACCCAGATCGACTGCTTTACATTCTCACTTTCGTGTGTTACAACTCTATCAGAGATCCTTGTTATACCTGACTTGCATGTTGATAACCATACATTTTGAGAGTCCCCATGTAATATTAGAAATCATATTTCAAACGCGATTAATGCGAGAACCAAACTGATAAAATGCCGATGGGGGTTGCTTGTCGATCACGTCTTCTGGGTTCGGTCCAATTCTTGCTTACATGAAATCTTTTAATGATTAGATACACAGTCAATGATAAGCGTTCCATTGGGCGATCAATTCTTGACCAATCTAGTCGCCTGTTTCAAATTTTCTGCAAGCCTTTGAACAAGCATCTTGATACAACTGCCATGGCAACGTTCATTGGAAGTTCAGTATCTCCTAAAAGAAAATCTAAAAGTGTCTATTTTCTTTTTTCATAACAGAAGGCATTGTTCAAAATGGTCGTGCCAGGTTGAAATAAGAAGCTTCAGTCTTCCTATGCGTCGGCATCTTCATCGTCCGCCTTCAGAGGCTTTTGGGCGTAGACAACACGCCTGCCCAACTTAGTTAACATACAAGCAAGGTGCTGGGAGGAGAGAATAATGTGGAATGAAAATAAAGACTCACATGTTCCAATAGGCGTGCATACCCTTGTTCTTTAGGTCCTTTCGCACATGGGCACACAAAGCAAGAACCTCCTCCTTGCTCCAGTCAAAGGCACGGGTGAGCAGAGCCATACTCATTGCCTCAAGGCCGCTGTCGAGGTTAACATACTGCCATTTTCCAATCTCACTCAGCTTTTCGTCTTTAGGCCATGAGTTAAGCGGCCATATGAGGTCTTTGGCCGTTATGTTGACAAACCCCATCTCCTCCATTTCCTTGGTGTGGTGAGCCAGGCCCTTCATCGGACGGCCTAGCTTCTCAGCTGCCTCTGTAGCTAGCTCGTGCCAGCGTCGAAGGTGGGAATCAGCCGGGACGGTATCATCATCGCAGCCCAGTGGCATTATGAGTTCTCCAAATTCCAGCCATCCACCCGGTGTGAGGGCTCTATGAAGATCTGTAAGTGATATGATGGTTTATCTGTCTTGTGGTTTTCTCACTTGTAGCAGCTTTCTGCAATTTTTGCTGGATCAGCGAAACAGCTTGTCATGCCGCGGCAGAAGATGAAATCAAAAGGTTCGGTCCAAGTCCAGTCTTTCTCGACATCGTCGATTTCGAAGCGGCAGTTGGGAGGTGCCCTTGGAGCTTGTGTTAGCTAGCTGAACCCTATGAACAAGTATAGAACTCTTTACCACTCAGGCTGAATAGGGCTCAGATCAACGCCAATTACCTATAAAGATTAGATAATGCGTCTTTTAGATTGTTTTCCAATTCAAACCTCGGCAGATGGGAAAGCGTCGGCTACCATTGTTGTTAGTAAAGAGGTGTCTCATGCAGACTTATACACGTACCATAATCAATTGCCCAAATACCAGTTCCTGTTCCAATATCAAGGACACGCTTAGCTGTTTTGTGGCCAGGGGCAAGCGCTAACTCTTCATCTAGAGAAATTTGCCAGATGCGGTGTTGGAAATCTGTGGATATTAGTAATTTTAATGGGTCAAAATGGGATATTCAACCAGGCTGCTGAAAGCTTTGGTTGTTCTTCATACACACCCAATCTGTCATTCTCTCGCTGTAGGCAGTTATTACTTATTATTAGCCGACGGTTTCTTCTTTTCACACAACTATTGTTGCTGTAGCAAACATGCGCCACTTACCTCATCATTCGGATAATTATACTCTGCCGCAATATTAGCACAAGAAGCAACACTGTTGGCCGCACTTACTTCCAGCACTCATGGAATGGTATGTGCGCCCATTCTCGACTTGGTGCTCTAAGATGCTCGATCTCAAAGAGGCAACGGAAGAATCCTCATAGAGCTTTTGAAATGTAATCATTTAGCTGGCTGTAAACGATCGTTTTATCGCATGTTGACAGTCACTCACACTTCCAAGCTCCGAGGAGCTATCGTCCTCCACAGCTTGTGCAGGTTGCTCTTGTTGCATGTTGTATAGCGGAGCTATTGACCTTGAACATGGGTCGGTTCTGCGGATTGTGTCAGCTTGGCATGAAGGATCGGATATTCTCTACACGGCTGCACGTTGCCACACCAGCGGCAGCAGTAAAAATACACATGCCTCAGAACCTCAAGTACGAACAACTCTCAAGCTTACCTTACGTTAAATCGCGGCTCGGAATCACTTTTCGCGAATGAAATGGTGAGGAACCTTTCTCCTGCATTGATGGGGGCGAAGCCCTTTGATATATTGGTAGTTGGTGCAGGGTTCTTTGCATCGCTTGTGTCGGCGGTGGAGCAATGTTTTCGCCAAGTGCTGGAAACTGAGGGGGAAAATGCCCAAAAAAGCATCTCGCTGTAACATTTGCAAGCTATTCGCTTGCTGCTAACTTCTTAGTGGACAATACTGTATGCAGTTGGTGGTTGTTGACCCAACGTAGCTTGTTGATAGGTTGAATTGCGACCAGCATGATCTGATGCCTGCACAGAGCCTAGCAAACTTGCGGAAGGAACCAGCTTTTTTTTAGTAGAACCCCTGTATAATCTGCGGGGTGTTGTTTTGACAGTTCCTCACAAGGAGGCAATGAAGAACACATATTTCGCACAACAGACTTACTATTGCTCTTCGATGACTTCGTCGCAACCACGTGGGGGTATTAAAACTGTATGCAGCCTCCGGAACCTTTTGCTTTTGCGGCCTGCTCTTGATAACAAAGCCGCTCCGCTGTGGAGGCCTTGAAACAGAGTTGACTCTAAGCGTCATTTGCCTGCCAAGGAGACACTGCAGCTGGATCTAGCACATTAGTTCACCTTTTAATGATTATGAACTCAAACGCTCACACAATGACCGATCGTTCCTTTTTTTGCAATCGAGGTTTGAACGCTGCTCCATATTCTTCGCCGTTGCTCTGGGCGAAAGCACAAAGCTAAATACCTGTTTTGTCTCGCAGTTGTGGCGACTGGAAAAAGCAAAACAAGAAAATGCACGTGGAGCGAACAGCAAGTGCTTGTAAAGCTAACTCAACAATATATCTGCTTCAATTCCAAGTTGTCCACTGCACATTACATCTCTCTCTCTCCTATTGTTACGCGCCCAACTTTGTTACTGTGATATAATGGCTGGGATATCTTATCAATTCAGGCTTGGGGTTTTCCTGGGATTGTTCTTGTATTGGCGGAGGAAAGGACTCGAGTTTATGGGCTCTCGCTGTTGAGAAGTTTCAAAAATCAACTCTAATATTGTCTTTCGCATGTATTTGATAAGAGATTTTTCCAACGAGGAATGAGAAAAGCATGAATATTTCAGTGTGATATCATGTCTTGGCTCACAGGTTAGAAAGCTTTGGTGATTTCGCTGCTGCGCGTTAGTGAGCATCCTCCTGGCTTTGAAGGCTGCGCCAAGTTTCTTCATTTCTAGGGCACTTTCAAGCACTGAAAAGCGACTTTCAGGAAATGATCGCACTATGAGTGCTATGTATATTGACTATCCTAGCAAACAAGGCATCCTTTGTTTAGAGTTGATTGACCGACACCCCTTACAAATGAAGAAAGAAAGAAGTATGTGCAGTTATAACCCCCCTCAAAGTTCCCATGCGATCCGTTGTGACTAGCTTCATGAACGACTAAAATTGACTTGGCGTGTAAAGTATCCAACCAGCCGCTTCTTCGGATTGTTTAATTAGCCGCCCATTTAGCAGCGCTCGTTGTTGGGGTCAACGCTGGATAAAGGCTATTAGCAATGTACATTAGTGTTTAATTCATAGATAAAGAACCTACCGGAAGCGCCAGCCGCTGACATCGTGCTCGCTGCCCTTGCCGCAGTTGTTGATCTCGTTCTGAAGACGCAGGGTGCAGTCCTGGTCCCCGAGGTCGAATCCAGTGTTCTTGTTCAAGTTTCCAACTGACATTCTGATGCTCTGGGTGCCAGAAATGTTGACGCAGGCGTTCTTGAACTCTCCAGGGGCGAAGCGACCCTGGAAAGCGCCCTTCTTGCCGTCATAGCCCTCACAAGCCCGCTTAGCATGGTACTTGGCAGTCTCCTTGTTTTCGTAGGAAGCACCGGTGACAAAGCACGTGGCTGAGGCAGTCTCGATACCGACACCGAGGAGAACGGTAAGAGTGGTGAGAATAGAAGTGACCTTCATGTTGATGATTTGGAATGTAGATATTTCTCAAAGACTGAGGAATTGATGTTGGTGAACTGTTTAGGAGGCTTGGGTGCTTGTCTTGGTGAGTGATGCTGATGAAGTATCAGAAGATTTCCCATTTTGCGCCGGCGGGATCATTCCTTATATAGTTTAAATCTTGATACAAGCTGCCGCCTGTCGTTATACTTGATTGTAGACAACAGCAAGTGAAAAGGCGAAAACGTACTAGCTGTGGATTCAAAATCCCACCCAAATTCAACGATCGCGTGATTGTCCAAAGGATATTGCGCAGCCACGTGAAGGATACAAGTCAGCTCCATCCAGTAACTGGTGATCAAGACAAGTGGGACGTTTCCATTTGCCTAAAAAGGAAAATTGAAGTAGTGGAACAGTGTTCGTGAGTTAGTTAAAGTAAAGTAGTGGGTCCAATCTGTCGTGGCCTTGTCTAACCGAACTCTAATTGCCCAAACTTTGGTACTGCCAACATGAGATTCGACTTCCCGAACTTTTTGTCTCTACAAGAAATTGATGAAAACCACAGCTAGAGGTGAATCTTTCGAATTAAAGACATTTAGTTCGCTTTGGTTGAAATTTTCAATGTCTCAACCTAAGCGTGGGGAAACTGCAAATCAGACTTCCCCAGTTGATGTGACGAGCAACCTAAACATGTAATTACTAGTACGCAGAGTATTCGATGCAATTGCAACATAAAAGATGGCTCGAAGGTAAGCGTGATAGGGTCTCTAAAGATTTGCGGGTGGGCCTAGTTTGTATTTGACATGCCAAGGATCGTGAGGCACTGCTTAGATGGGACCGAGATCCTGAAAAGTCCTACCAGTTTAGAAGACTTACAATTGGCTCATAGCTCGAACCCTTTCGATTTCATATGCATATACGAGCTGCGGCGTTAAATCTCTCCCATTGAGCCTTACCGAGTTAAGATAATCATCAGGGTCCTGGACCGTGGCCCAATCCTGCATCCTTCCAATACAATGGGAAAACTAAGTGGAATAACACAACTTAAATCAATACTGTTTCCCAAAAGGGCGAATAATCTGGCTACTAGGTTTCGAAGGGAAGAGTTCTGCCTTTTGTATCCGTCATTGCACTTCATTGTAGCAGTCGCAGCTTCGGAACTCCAGCGACAACTACAACTGCTTTGTTGGGCATTCTAATTGAACCGATTCGGTAATCAGCTGGAACAAAAACCCTGTTGCCCACAAATATTACCGAATCTCACGTTCCTCTTTGGTGTGTCGTGAAGGCCATCACCCCTAGACGGCTCTGTGTTCACTTCCGATCCATCCGCGGCAACTTCCCCACTTAGACCCATCTCACAGGGCTCTTTGTCGGCCAAAGAAGTGATCACATGTTGTCTTTGCCTTTGAGCGCTTGGCACTCCCTACCAAGCATTGCCTCAAAACGTCTTTATTTTGACAATGTTAAAGCCAGGGTATCGTACGCTGCAGGCCTTCTGGTATTACTAGTTCATGCGATAGGGTCTAGCTAAACGACGAGGCATTTAAACAACCTGGAAAGGGTTGATCCTGCAGGAACAGTGGCCAGTGGGAATGTCAGCCGAGGTCCTTTACCAGAAGTCCCCTAATTTCCTAAAAGGGAAGAAAAGCTTCTCTCTTCAACTTGTTCGGTCATGTCGGTCTAGCCCGGCCCCTTTACCCTCCACACGGTCCGATCCGTTGATCCAATCGTTCGCCAGGCAAGACACCCGCCCCTCCACTTTGTTGTCCTCGACCCTGTTCTCGCCCAAATTGCCCCACCTATTGAGTGGCAATTAGAGCCCGGTGCTTGTCAACGTTAATTGCCAAGCATTCGCTGGCACTCAGCCATGTCCTGTATTGCGGCTGTGAAATCGTTGCGATGGCCCCTGCGAGTATTGCTTTGGGGGTTCCAAATGTCCCACTGTAGGTATTTGGTCGGGTACCCGATGTTGCCAAATGTGCAGTCTGATGCTTAGCCTTGCACAAAGTTAGGCTTCCAAGTTATTAGTATATTGCTGTCCGGGCGTGGAGTTCATGCCTAGAATCGAAGTCTTGATCCAAGCCAGTCCCAGGCGCAGCAAATTTTGTCCTTTTGTGTATGTTGCCCTGGGATTTAACCGTTCTATCGTTCTGTATTTCTGCCTTCCTCAGTAATGAAAGTTGCCTGTTGAGCCTCGGATAACAGAAGGCACTTCGTGTGCAAACCTCAGTACCTCTAACGCCCCACTCCCAGGGCTCTAGATTTCTTCTCATCCCATGGAATCTACATTCGGATGTTCCTCAGCTAATCAACCGCTATCCTATAGGGTGAGTTGGTTTATTTTCACTGCTTCAAGCTTATTATCTAAGAGAAGCTGGGTGAGGCTGGGGTGAGGCTAAGGGTGAGACTGGATGTCTCGGTGTTACGACCCGTTAGGCATAACATAACCAGGACCGAACCCATAGGACACCTGGCGGCTATATGAAAGTTTTAAGTAGAACAGAATGGAATAAAGGGGTTACCTTAGGACAGAAGAACTATAATAAGTCATGTAATAAAGAATTAATCAAGTAAGAGTCGATGGATAACTTCAACGTTTTTCAAACTAGCTTTAGACAAGAGTTAATAAAGCCGATAGGTAACTCTCTTGACTACTTATCTATATAATACAATAGGATAACTAGGGATATTAGGGCTTGTGTATAGACGGAGATTTAAATACTTACTTTAAAGCTTGTAGATAGTTCTTTAGTAATCAACTTCATGATCTTATACAGCCTCTAGCCCAAGTGTGCCTAAGTATTATAGTAGTATGATGTTTACTACCTCTTTCTTACCGTATACTTACTTGCCGAATGTATTGTCACCTAGAAAACGCTGCGCCGTGGATAGATACGTGGGACCAGATCTACTGCGTATGCTGCCAACAGGTTGGATTTTTCTTAGCTTTCTTTCTCGTAGCTCGAAGGTTTAGAAAAACTCCCTCTCAGCATTATGACTTTAAGCACGATACGCGATGAAAACAATGGTGTTCCTCAGTCATCATGCAAGCCCTTGTCCCCATCGTGTCTCACACAAACTTTCACATGGATCATTTTCTCTACAGACATGCAAGCATCGAATTGGAAGCAATTCGTCTAAATCTTAAATACACATCTAATCCCAAGCGCGTAGACGCTTTTATCTCCTTGAATAATATAGTCAACCCCTCCGAAAACTTTGAGCCACCGACCTGGACCATGCATGGTTATCCACGCTTGACGATGGGGAGGGCATCCTCCCTCCCAATTTTCTTAGAAACAGGTTCCTTTACAGGTCCTGGCCTAGCTTATACAGAAGCGTGATTTTAAATGACCCGTCAGAGCCACCGTCCCCTGTCCTGAAACTCGCCGCCTGCTCGGGTGAGATTCTCACAACGGCCGTCTCGCTACCTATTTGGAGGTTGGAGTGGTTGAAATCGAAGTGCGAGTTACGGATCAACAGGCGAACGTTGATCTCAGCGTGCGCTGGCAGCCTGTAGTGTGTGCCGATCGACGCAAGCACCACTACAGCGCCCGTAGTCTGGGTCTCGACCCGGAGAGTGACCTGGGTGTCCGGGGTGTCGAGGTAGAGCGCGCGGGCCGTTGAGGCGGGGGGGCGGAAGTCGTAGCGGGTCGGGGTGTTAGGCAGGCCGCGGTTGAAGGGGTTGCAGAAGGGCCAGCACCAACCGCCTCCGGCCCGAGGCGTGATGACGGAGTTGTCGGCGGTGGCGGCCTGCGGGCTGCTAATGGCCACAGGGGAGGTGGATACTAGATGAGCGCCGATCAAGACGACGAAGAGGGCGCAGAGGCTACGAAAAAGGTTTGGGGACTGCATCTTGCGTGGTTGAAAGAAGACGTTGAGATTGACCTGAGATGATTCTGTACTGTCTTTGGGTCAACGGTAATGACGATTGCGTGGCTTAAATACTTGGCTTCAATCTCGGCCACAACACCCCGTGCTGAATCCCAAAATGCTGCTTACGGCCACTGAACCTATCTCATCAATCATACTATACTAGAATGAAGTTTATTTAAATACATCAATGCAGCGCAATCTCTTTCAAGAATCACAACAACCCATGATACCGACTTCCAAGTAATTGAGAGCTTTGCATGTTGATCAGGGCACTGGATCAAGTTGCTTCAACCATGGCCGCTTTATGCTCGCCCAAGCCCCCCGACACCTACGTGGTACGCTAGTGCTTGAGTAGCTCATTGGCCCCAAGCAGTGGGATTAAATGAGGCAGACAAATTCTGAAATAGTTGTAGGAACTCTAACTGATTGTGTGAGCCCAGGCCACGCCTACTTGCAAAAGCCGCTTCTCGCCATTCTATTGCACCTGGGATTTAAAACGATCTCCCCCTGGCATGTGAGTAGAAGGCAAGCGGGTGACACAGTAATAGGGACGCTTCTACTTGCACATGGGTGCAAAGTGCCCCTGTTCTTAGTCACTGGCGTATATGGGTTTGCAGACAGAGAAAGCTGCAGCCAAGGGATGAGATAGTTCTGAAAATTCAGTCTGGCTTATTAATGGTGCATATACACTCTAGATATGAGTACTAAACCTTCATGTCGGCGTAACCGGTGCTGCTCTGTTTCCGGAATCCTATTAAAGTGGGGGCGGGGCGGGCATGAGAACTGCATAACCAGTTAATGTGTAGATCCGGACCAATATGCACAGTAAGTCCGTGAACTCGAGACTAATTTATACTCGCAAAAGCTAATTCATATTAACCCACAAACTTATCTCTTCGTTGAATAGATAATATAGAAAAAGCGAACAAAGGGCCGAAAGGGAATTATTTATTCTCTAATATCTTAACTAAATATATGTTATTTTCGCTCAACATTCAATTTTTGATAATCTTGAGAAAACTACTTGTCAACCTAGCTTAATTTTCGTCTTATTCTCAAAGCAGCGCCTGTAGGTGAACCTCGAGAGAGCTTTAAATATGGAAACCGTTCATTATTAAGCCATTCGACATGTAATAATGAGTAAGCGTTGACAGGTTCGTACCTTGAATTGTTGTTGGTCCTCTTGCGTTGGTTCTCTGCCTTTTTGTATTTGTTGTCAGATACAGCGGAGGATCTGACCAGTTGCAGCTCGGCAATACAGAGAAGGTGGAGAATAAAGATGTTTTGAGCAGGACGGACTGCGCTCGTAGGGGTTTGCAGTAAGAAGTAATACCTGCAGTAACAATAATGATTACTTAACTTTAGAGAATTTTCCGCTCGAGGGACAAATCGCGCCCATTATCTACTGCTGCTGGGTTTTGAACCATCAACTTTTCTGTGACGATAGTGTCAACGCTCACCGAACACACCGAGTGAGGTGTGTCTACGTAAGGCATATGAAACACACACCGTAGACGTATGAGTATGTGCTTCCTAACGCATATACCCTCTTTGTAAATCAAGTCGTTCTTTTACACCTTTTCTAGCCTGATTGCTATGTGCCTAGTTCGTCACATTTTCTTATTCCCATTGCTTTTCAGCGGAGCTGTCTTAATTGGTTTTCTTCAGAGAAAGGCAAGAAACTGTCGAAAATGCCGCAGGCAACATTAATCATTTTACAGAATCAAGGATCATCACCAATAGGAAGGCTGTGGCGGGGAAAGGCCAGGCGGTCTCGTTAGCTACGGGCCGTGTCAACAGTGGATAGACAATATGTCTTGCTTCTCTTAGGTTTGGCGTTGATAACAGCCATGAAGATTTCATGGTAGTAAGCAAGTTCTATTTCCGTAAGGATCTGCAACAAATTAATCATTAACTTGTGCGGCCTAGTTTGCAATTTTGGATGCATCCCTTTCAGAGCTGGCCAGTTCCCATCGGCACTAGGCTAGCTGTCGCGAGGAATGAAGGCGCTCCTTGTTCGTTGTTTCCTCAGGTACTCCTTCTCGACCTTGTTTCATGTCTTCATTGAGGCGTTGGTGAATTTACCAGGTTGCTGAAAATTATGACCGAAATGACTTAGTTTGCAATTCATATAAGACAGCGAATGACTTTCAGAAACATGTCGGCCCGAGGGGGCTTCTTAGTCTCCGGAAATGACTGCTTGCCGGTTTCACTCATATGGTCCCATAGCTGGCCACAATCCCTGTGAATATCTGGTACAGAAACCAAGAAAATAACTGTCGTGCCCTCAAATGTGTCAACCACTTGGAGAAACACATGATAGCCAAGACCAGTGAGGCCTTGAGCTGGGAGATTTGTGCAGCTCTTGCTCCTGCGGCGATAATTTTTGGCGTAGTGATCTGGCCTATGGAGATTCAAGTGTAGGTAACCATTGCAGGGAGACTTCAGACCCCTAAAAGTCGTCAACGTTATTGCTGAGGTCCAAAGCAACTATCATCTTAAGCAGGCGCCACGAAAAGTGAGACATCTTCATAGCCAGGAGATTATGTTCCGTCGGTCTGATGCAGGGGTTGATACGGGCCCGTCGTTCAGTACAATGACTTTTTTCTCCCCTGGGGTTTCTCGATAGATACTTGGTCACATTTCGCCGCAGGCAGCCTGATGTTTCCCACACCGAAGTTGTCTTCCAGATACTGCTACGGTGATTTCAACGATGGTTAAGAACACATGGTGAATAGGTAATACCATGACCTTTTCTTTACACATAAATTTTAAAATCACGTCCAGCTATAGACTCGTTGCAAAGAAGTGTTAACAGCCAATATCGACTTCATTAGTTGGTGCATAGCAACTTATATTTGAACATGCCTTGCACAAATCCCTCTCCAGGATGACCCTGATCCAGTACATTCTCCCTCGTATTGTTTGACAATTAGAAGGAGTGGAAAGACATCGCAACTCCCACAATATGGAGGGCTGATTTATTGTACCGTGTAATGCAAGATAGCAGCGTGCCTCAAGATTTACCGTTGTCAATCAGCAGCGGTCGGCTACATAAGTCCATCAGCTTTTCCAGACCATGTTGCCAGAGCAACGAGCCGTCGGAAGCGTCCATTCCGTTAAAGGAATGCACTGATGATTGCAGACCGTAATTAGGAGTTCGAAGGAATTTTTTCATCTTATGTCTACTATAGTTTTTGTTATCTATATAATTTGTTGGCTGAACAAGCGGAAGCCGACTTATCGACGCAGCTCAATACTGTAATTCTTAAAGGAAGGCAAGGCTTTATTGGTTCAATTTCAATTTTAGTCTTAATCGATGGCCCATGGCCTTTTCTTCCTTCTGTCTATAATGCTATGTTAAGTTGGACATCTTGCACTGCTCGACGTACCTACAAGGAAGAGTGGAGCAGGTTCTTTCGACCAGGAACAATTTATTGGAGATCTTTGATCATTATACGATGAGGTCACACCCGGGACAGTACTGGGTCGTAGCTTCGGCAGCTCTATTTGGTAGTATTGCCGGTATCACGATCAACCCAGGCGTGGACTCCGACATCATAGCCTCTGGTGCAATTCAAGATTCTCGCATTGAAAATGTTGTGTCAGAGAGGTATAGATATCCAAGCCCTTTTTCATCCGGGACATTCACAAACGGACCCCCGGGGCTTGAGGCCGGCGCTATATTAACCACTGGCCTTGCAAACCAGGCACCGTCTGATGCCGGTAAAGCTCTGAATGTAAACTTCGGCTACTCAATGATGACGCCGGATGGATGCGTTCTTCCCACGGTATCCTACGAGCATGTGTTGATAGACTTTACCTTTGACATTCCCCCTAGCGTGTCGGGTATCAAGGTTAACCTCCTCTTCGCTTCTCAAGAGATGTGAGTTTTCCACTCAGTTCGGACTTTATAAGCTTTCAAGAAAATTTACTGACAACTAGCAGCCCATATCGTGAAGGTAATACATTTTTAGACAGCGCTCGGTTTTCCTTTGACCATGCGATCAACGGCGAGATAACTGCCGCAGCTGCCGACTTGCTCAAGACGGGAGCAAATTACGGCCTCTCATACGCACGCGCAGGCGATATTAAAACTTTTACTTATACTGCCACTGGTCGTCATCGATTGATTTTCATTGTTTGCGATCAAGGTGACGGGCAATTTGACTCGGCGATCCTTTTCAATGTTGTTGCCTTTCCTCCGGCAACGTCTAGTACAACGTCCAGCATGAGGTCTAGCTCTACAATGTCTACAATATCCAGCACCGTTTCGAGTATGACAATATCCAGCACGATTTCTAGCACTACAACATCCAGCGAGGCCACGAGCATCACAGCATCCAGCACGGCTTCTAGCACCACAACTTCCAGCACAACGTCTGGTTTTACGACTTCCAGCGACAGTTCAACCGGCGGGTTCGCTTCAAGTACTACTAGCGGTTCTAAAACATCCAAAACCATTGATATGAATTCCAGTGGGACAACAACTAGTCAATCTTCTACCATTCTACTAGAATCTTTAAAACTCAATAGTACAAGTAGTCGTTCATCCGAGGGATCGAAAACTTTAATCAGAACAAGTGACAGTAACTAGCCTCTTACAATTCTCCTAATGTTGTTATCAACTTTCTAATCCATATCCACACCTGGAATAGCTCATATCTCGCCAACCGCTTCTTCGTCGTCCTTTTCAACAAGGCCATCTTCCTTGGGCTCAGCTTCAACAGTCTTATCCTCGAGAATTTCATCCTCAATCACATTGACCTCCAAACCGCTATCAACTGCTACGCTGTCAGTCTCGTCAACACCGCCTACATTGCCCAGATCAATAGCCAGGTCGCTCAGTAGTTCTTTAACTTCGTCAGTCAGCCCAAATCCGTCTAGTCTGTCTAGCTTCGGAGCTTTTATTCTTTTAGGCTGCGTAGGCTCTTCATCTGGCTATCCCAGCTTCACCGAGATGGGCAAGGACCCATTCATGACTCCGCAGAGGTGTACTGTCTTGGCTTCGGGACGGAGGTATATCGGAATATTTTTTGAGTATGCGCCAGTCCCCGGCTTAGTAGTTGATCTCTAACAACTTATGCAGCACGTGCTATGCTTCTGATACGCTTGAAGCAACTTCATTCACAGGGCTTGCTGCATGCTCGATTCCTTGTCCTGGGGATAGTACCCAGTTGTGTGGTGGGAACGTATTTCTTAACACCTCTAGAAACCGCCGTCGACATAAGGATCTGCGGCAACTTTTGGGGCGAGCTGCTCCGTCGAACGTTCTACTTATAATCTATGAGTTCACGCTTGCCCTTCCAATCACCAGTACTACGGCATCAGGCGCAACAACGTTTGGAACTTTAGCTACCGCTCTCGAGCCTGAGACCAGTATTCCAGGGCTTGGAACAACTGTTGCCGGGCCCTTAGCAACCTCCCAAATGAGCCTAGGAGGTGTGGGAGCGGCAGGTACAGGAGTAGCTGGACAAGTGAGTCCCGCCGTTGGGCCTGGAAATACTGTTGCCAGCCCAGGAACGATTAATCCGACAAATCTCGGCCCCTTTGTCATCACCTCCGTGGTGACAACAGTGTCATACACAACCATCGACCCGGAAAATCCCACAGCTCTCATTCCAACTGAGTATTGTACGACACTATACTACGAAGACTGCGGATGCCCGACCCAAACTGTTCCAAAGGTCAGCATGGCCACTCTCAGCGTCAACTGCAGCGCATGCGGATACAATGGGGCGAATCATATCCTTCTGACTGTTCCTGGAGGATCAGATGATATCTACTCAACTAAGACCAATCTTTTGGGTAATAGTGGAGTTCCAGGACGAGAGGGCGTCACCCCGAGCTCTGATCCCGATATCAAGCAGTTAGGAGCTTTCCCTGATATTCCAAGCCACGCCTCCACCAACGTCAACAATGATCTAGCTGGATCTGGAACAAAAATACAGGGTTCTGCAACCGTGCTTCGTGCTCCGGGCTTGATTGTTCCTGTGAGCGGAATACAAACTGGAAACGGGCAAGTGGCACAGACGATCGCGTCTGCTGGCGGTTCTTCCAATGGCGAACTATTAACCATGATACCAAGCAATTTTGCAACTGCTGGGACAAACGGCAGGTCTGCCAGCTTCGGAGTGGCTCGCTTTGTTTTCGTAAGCTTTTGTGCTGTAATGATTGTCCATCTTATTACCTTTTGATGATAGCCGCTCTACGTATGGCACTACCACGAATGACATATATAGCCTTGTATCTATGAACGAATCACAGGGAATCAACGCTCGTTTTATAATCTCCTTAAGGTGATCAAGAAACAAAAACAACACAAAAAATCAGCTTGTATGCATCGACCTAGTTATTCCACGCACGGAGGTCATATCTCTTTGTATTCAATAGTTGTATTTAAAAGTTGTGAGTCTGTTTATATTCGGGATCGATTAGGTGCTGCTTTGCTCGATAGGGTATGCGACAGTGTCTACGTACATGGGGTCTGGAGCCATTAGCTTACAACTTGAAGACCCTGGCATCTGCTTTCCCTTTTCTGCTGACTCCAGGTCTAGATTTACCGCAACATAGCTAATCACCAAACTAGTGTTGGTTGCTTATTGGCCTTCCAGCCAACTTCCCAGTTTCGACGCCGACATTCCAAGAACAGAGAATATTATACGAATAATGTCGGGAAACTTTTTATGTTAGAAAAGATGGAATTGAGATGAACAAGTGTAGAGGCTCCTCAGCTGAATAGCTAGATGGTTCTAGCTTGTTGCAACTAATCCATTGAATCGGACCCTAATTGTCTGCAAACTGTTGATAATGATGAGCCTAAAATTGTAAACACTTAGTCCCGAGGACATACAATTGTGGAGAACGGCTTGATCAGAAACACTGGCAAGTTTGAATGATATGTTAGCGCAAATTGAAGGCGGTTTGCTGACTGCTTTAATGGTAATGTGATGCATCAGGTAAGCTGAGGGCCAACAAGGGTAGATTGGGAGTGGTGTTAGGTAGCCATGATACAGTCTTTGTACATTGATTGGAATTATGCCACCGCCCTGATTGAGTAAGGCCCTTCTAATCCTAGGAACTGTGATCACCTGCACCCCCCAACATAACCCCACGTCTCTTGTCCAACAGCTCGCCTGAAATTTCTGGACCAACACCTCCGCTTTTCACCATGAGCGATTCTCCTCCAAGCGATTCTCCTCCAACCCCGCCAACAAGGAACCCGGCACATGATGAGAAAAGGTTCAAACCTATTACCACACCCTGTGAATGGGTGGAGGATTACCATCCCGGCGGTTACCATCCCGTTCACCTTGGCGACATTTTTAATAACGGCCAGTACAAGGCTATCCGGAAGCTAGGAGAGGGCTCTTACTCAACGGTCTGGTTGGCCCGCGATGTTTGGTAAGGCTGTGGTTTATGCCGTCTGCCTGTAACATCATTCTGGTCTTGATTGCTAACGGTATTCAAGGGAAAATAGATATGTCGCGCTGAAGATTCTTGTATCGGCAGTCTCAAGTTCTACAGCCGAGCTAAATATTTTGCGCCACCTTGCCAAGGTCGCCCAAAAAGACGCTGCTCAACATATTGTACATCTATTAGGCGATTTTGATCATCGCGGGCCGAATGGCGTTCATAAGGTCCTAGTGCTTGAACCTATGGGAAGTAGTGTAAACTCTATGGTTGAGGAGCTACCACAGTTCAACCCTCGTACACTTGGAATGAGGGTTCGCTACCCTCCACAGATGGCCAAGAGGATCCTCAAGCAGTCCCTTCAAGGCCTCGCATTTCTTCACAAGAACGGTATCGCCCATGGAGACTTCCAGCCAGGAAACATGCTGTTCTCTCTCAATGACATCAACTCGGAGCCTGAGGACGTGCTCCGACAGGCGGAAGATGCACAGGGCGGATCAATATCGCCCCCAGTCGAGAGGCTGGACGGCAAACCAGACAAATGGGCTCCTCGATATCTTTGTACCGCGCAGCCGCTGAGCACTTTTACTCAGTACACTGAGGGCTTCAAGATAAAGCTATCTGACATGGGTGGCGGTAAGAAACCCCTCTCCCTCCTCCATTTTCCTCTCCTTATTCTTCCTTTGTTCGCTGTTGTCAATGATTGGATTTGTACTAATTGCTATTCATCTCAAACAGCATATTTCTTCACGGATCCGCCACTAAAGCTTGTCACACCGCTCGGTTTGAGAGCTCCCGAACTGATTTTGAAAGGCGCCGTCAACCCAACCCTTGACGTCTGGAGCTTTGGATGTCTGGTGTTTGAGCTCATTACCGGGCAACCCCTCTTTTGCGTACCAGGGGGCGAGTTTAAAGATGATGATCATCTACTCTCGCTTACCTCCCAGCTTGGCCCCCTACCAGATGAGCTCTTTAAGCATTGGAAGACGTCTTCTTTCTACTTCACTCCTGAGGGGAAACTCTTCAATTGCCAGGTCGGCGGGTGTGGGGAAGGCGAGGAACCCCTTATGCTGGAGGAGACGTCGATGGAAGAACTTTTTGATGAGGCTGGTCCAGATATAAGTGACGAGGAAGCCGGCACTATCAAGAGGCTAATTCGGCGAATTCTGCAATATGACCCCGCGAGAAGACCGTCGCCTTCGGAGATTTTGCAAGATCCGTGGTTTTCTGAGCTTGAAATGGTCCAAATGGATGGAGTTGTCGAAACTCAGAATGATTAGATTGGCTCATGAGCTTAAGGTCCTATCCCTTAGAGAAAGTCTCGTCGAGAAATAGATCATACAAGAACTGGCCGCCTTAGCAAAAAGTTTCTTTAGACAAGAGATCAGAATACAAGCCACTGTTAAGAGGTCTTGACTGCAACTCAATGGTCTACCCTAATTTTCATGGAGTGATCAATACGACAATGATACTGACGCTTTTTCTCTGCATATATCAAAAGAATTCCTTATGCATACTTAAAAATTGGAGGCAAAGACTGAACGAGACACAGCATGCAGCCTCTAGAGATGATTATGGCGCGTCTGGATAGCAAAAATCAAGGTTTAGTCGGATTGCAAGCACACTACAAGATATAAACATTTGAGACTCTCACGTATTCGCGTTAGAGAGCAAGACCGCAACAATCTACTTGCAGGGCAAACAAAAACGCTTCGGTAGGGTCATTTTTGCTTCTTGTTCTGCATGAAGTAGAATTGAGTCTTTAAGAAATTACTTACAGCCGCTATTGAGAGCAGATTCTGAGTTCCTGTCTTCAAGATGGATGGTTAATTCAAGCCATTCTATTAGAAAAGAATCAACTCTGGAGCATATCTTACAATGTCATCAACTCTAGTGAATGCGAAACTCCGGAGTAGAAAGCTATCACGGCTATACTTTTCCCCAACGGATCAAGGGGTCAGGCCGCCATCCGCTTCCGGTGGCTAACGGGTATTTAAAAGCTCCCTGACGGCCTATCTTTGACCCATGTAACACTCCTATGGCTAATTATATTGCTCCGGTTCTCGGTTCTTAGGGGCGGCAATACGGCGGCTCGAAATTAAGGCCTTTTTTTTGTACGCAAATTAAGACACCCACTGCAGCACAAAGCAAAAAGTCCGGGAATAACAATCGGCTGTCATTGTCCACTGTTCTGTACTCTATAGATTTGTGCACAGAGACCGATTCTGCGGATCATAAAAGAGAATTTCACTAAGTACCTTGTATAGAGACAGCAAGACATCAAGACATCATCACATATTTGGGGTTTCTTAGAGAGACATGAGATTTGTTCTATTAATAAAAGAACTGCCAATACGAAAAGTGTGAGATTCTCGGAAATTGTGTGAGACTGGGATTTCTACTGTCGTGAATGAAAAATTACGATTGGCGATTGCCATAGCATTGAATTAGTGCATCTTTTCCAAATATACGGTCAATGACTGAGCAATGACTTGGATCGGCATTAGCTATGTCCGTGATGTGATATCGGAGCCGTAAGGCCCGTGAACCGACTGAAACGCGATAATATTGGGGCTAACAGGAGGTCTAGACTAGAAATGCCACCCAACATCATGTCATGGCTCCACGCAATCTCAGCTTCTTGACGTGACAGCCCCAACTACTGAGGCATGAACCCAAATGCAAGCAAGACAACACACTTTCTACTCGAGACGGGCAATTTTAGACAAACCAATAACTCGTTCATTCTCTCTTTCGGGGGCGGCTTCATGGTGAATCTGCTTATCTACGTGCCCGATGGGAACGGTAGCTCGGTAATTAAGAGCACCGAGGGTCCATTTCTGGAACTGGACTTTCAAGATATAAATCAATTTGTAACAACCTTTATACAAAATTGCGTTTTTACAGTTGGAAAATCGCAGCCTTGGGCTTTCTTTGAAATCGCGCTACAGTCAGTTATAAGATATCGCAGTCCACCACAAAGACCAAAAGGGAACCACAGCTTCACAAACTCACAGGTTACAACTTTGTGTTATCTTCTCTTTCTCTGTCTTTCACCCACCAGACTACAAGTCCGTTTTCTGCCTCTGAACTTTGAAACTTTCCAGAGTACACAATGGGGATAAACGCTAAAATCCTCGAAACTGGAACTATCCGCATCCGACCCAGCCACCGTTATCAAACAGCCAACAAGCCGATATGGTTGCGCCGGCTGTCGGTTGCGCTCGATCGATCATGGACGATCCCGTTGCCTATCAATACGTATCTTATCGAACATCCTGAGGGATACATCTTATTTGATTCTGGGGAGTCGCCTCGCACTATGGAACCAGGATATTTCCCTATCTGGATGCCCTTCTACCATCTGGCTGTCGATATCCACGTACGAGAGCATGAAGGAATTGGTGCCCGGCTCGCACAGAACAACCTTCGACCAGAGGACTTGAAAGCTGTTGTTCTTTCTCACCTGCATCATGATCATGGCGACGGGCTTCCGGATCTTATTGGGCCACCGATTTACATTACCTCTGAGCACTGGGATGCTTACAAAAGCCCATTTCATGCCACTATGGAAGGTGCTGTTCCCGGACAATGGCCTAAAGGTTTCGCACCCGAGATCATTGAACCGACAGGAGGACCGATTGGGCTCTGGAACCGTAGTTATCCAATCACCAAAGATGGCAAAGTTGTTGCCATTGACACGCCTGGTCATGTGCCTGGTCATCTATCCTTGATCGTATACGGGGAAGATGTAACATACCTCCTCCTTGGAGATGCCACCTATGATCAAGACTTGCTTGATCAAGAGCTTACTGACGGCGTCAATAGCAACCCGCATCTTGCTATTGAATCTTTGAGGAAAGTGAAGGAGTTTTCAAAACAGCGGTCGGTAGTATTGCTGCCAGCCCACGATCCAAAAGCTGCTTGGCGTTTAAAGAACAAGATTGTTTACAAACCAGGATTATCATCTCGAGATGTAGAGCCAGCATCTACTGGGATCTTTGGGCTTTTGCTTTCATTTCTAACCTTCTTTGCATTCCTTATTGCACTGTTTCGACGCGTAAGGAACTAATTTAGTCTTTATCATGGGGAAAAGGGTTCTTTTTATTTCAATACACTTGTTTTTAGTCCAAGAAGCGTTGGTTTGCAGGAAAATATGAAGCAAGAAGCAAGCATAGTAAGCTAGAGATACGTTGGAAGCATCATATGCGGCACTGCCGCGCGGTCCTTGTCTTAGCTAGACCTTGGCCGGCAAGCTCCTCCCGCATAGGCTTATTAATTGAAAGAAAACGATATCACGTCACTTGTCGCCCAATAAGCTGGGGACAGAGATGTCACAGGTTATGGTGCTTGGGACAGAGATTGGATTGGGTCAACTTCTAGCGGCTGTTGTTCAAAACTTTTGTTATTTTCCACAACCTTGTGTATCATACGTATTATAACGTCGCACACCCACTTCTCGCACACCCCCACATTTCGCACACCCATAAATCGCTCATGTAGAATTTTACCCTCTTCAACATTCTTTAATATCTTCACCACTTTTACAGCGATTATTATAATTCTTTGAATAGTTACTCTTATACGCTTAATGGGCCAGTATACGGAAACAGAAGTCAATCAAGCTCTCAATGCAGTTGCAAGTGGGCAGAGTGTCCGAAAGGCAGCTCATGATGCTGGAATTCCACCATCAACCCTCCAGTCTCGATTAAAGGGTTCACAGGCAAGAAATGTAGCTTTCTCTAGCTTCCAGAAGCTATCTCCAGCACAGGAAAGTCACTTAGCTGAATGGGTGCGTATCCAGGCGGCGTTAGGGCTGCCGCCAACACATCAACAACTCAAGGAATTTGCCCAGCGAATCCTAGACATCAGAGGCACTACCCAGCCACTTGGGAGAAACTGGATTCAGTTCTTTATTAAGAGAAATCCATCAATCAAGGTTCATAGAGCTAGAGCCATCGATTCTAAGCGTGTCAATGGGGCCTCAACTAATGTAATCAGGCAATGGTTTCAACAACTCGCCCTTCCAGAGATCAAGGCGATCAAACCACATCATCGCTATAACATGGATGAAACTGGTATTCTAGAAGGCAGAGGATCAAATGGCTTAGTACTGGGATCATCAGAAAGCTCATCAATGCGAAAAAAACAGCCTGGGTCTCGGGCTTGGACAACTATGCTTGAGTGTGTCTCTGCAACTGGTCAGGCGCTTCCTCCACTTGTTATTTATCGAGGGAAATCGGTTCAACAACAATGGTTTCCTCTTGATATCCATAAACGTGATATTTACAGTGGTTGGAAGTTCACAGCAACTGAGAATGGCTGGACTTCAGACTCTACAGCTGTGGAATGGCTTGAGAACATCTTTATCCCTCTGACTAAGCCTGATCATCCCTCTGAGCAGAGACTATTGATCCTAGACGGTCATGGCAGTCATGAAACAACAGAATTTATGTATCTCTGTTATAAACACAAGATATATCTCCTTTTCCTACCGCCACATACATCCCACGTTCTCCAACCTCTAGACCAAGCAGTCTTTGGGCCTCTCAAGGCGACCTATCGAAAAGAGCTTGGATACCTCATTCAACACAACGATTCTACAGTTGTAGGCAAACGGAACTTTCTTACCTGCTATGGAAAAGCACGCCAGATGGCATTTTCAAGCAAGAATATCAGAAGCGGCTGGAAAGCAACAGGACTATGGCCCATTTCGATAGCTCGACCGCTCATGAGCCCTCTACTGCTTGAGAATGCTTCCAAGCCCTCAAAGCCAGGCTATTCTACGCCTATGAGGGCCTCTGATGGTGGAAAAGACGAAAACTGGGCATCTGCTACATCCATAGTAGCCTGGTCAACGCCCAAGAAGACAGTTGATCTATATGATCAACTTAGCTTATTCAGCAAGTTGGATAAAGATCAGCAAACGCAGCGACTGTTGTTTCGGAAGGTTCAAAAGGGATTTGATGAAAAGGACTATCAATTGGCTACAGCAGAGAAGAAGATTGCAATGTTGGAAGCAGAAGTTGAGGCTGGAATGGTACGGAAGCGGCGTAAGGTCCAAATGAGCCCAAATTCGAAGTTTGCCAACATTGAGGCAATTCACAAAGCCCAAATTGAGGCTGGCGAAATTGAGGATAGCTCAGATGAATCTAGCGAGCCTGAATTACCTATTAAAACTGGCGATAGTATCACAGTTGCAGGAGACGAATCAGACTTATAGTTATGAAGTTGATGAATACCTCATGATGACCCAATTTATGGGTGTGCGAAATGTGGGGGTGTGCGAGAAGTGGGTGTGCGACGTTATTTATAGATTATCCGAAGTAGAGCTCAAGGTACTTCCAGAATTGGGACTTGTGAGCTGAAACAAAAAGTTGGAAGATTGAGAATCTCCCTTGGCAAAAATAGGTACTAAGCTCCTTTGAAGTGGCATTTCCTTTGCCTGACGGCCCATATGTTACTTAAAACCAACTAATCGGTAATGAAAGTGCTTTGGCTTACCTTCTCTACTGCTGGAGAATCTATCCCACGTTGCCGCATATCTGAAGCCAGTTGGGCAGCCATTGAGCCGGTTACCGGGTTATCCCATGTCTTGGCAGCAAGCATCATGATTCTGAGAATGAAGTTCAGGCTATCCTGTCGTTGATAATGCGGATCTGCCGATACCGGCTGATCAAGAAAAACCAGAGAGGCGGTGTACACCGAAAATGTGAGCATCGGGTTCTTTAGCGCCTGGTTGACGTCTGGCATCATTCTGAAGATGTTGAGCAGTTCTTCTGCAGCAGCAATGAGCCTCCCTCTGCTCTGGCGTATTGTTTGTTCTGATAAGCCTAGTCTTTGTGTGCTTGACAACACTCCTCGGTGAAGGCAAATAATCGAAGTTTGTATGATGATGTTGACGAAGGTTGCGTTTTGACAGCGTATCTTGCATGGAAGTTGAAGGTCACCCGGAAGACCTTGAAGGAGCGCAACTAGATCATTGTCGATCTCGTGATGGCGTTTCCAGTATAAGCTTATGTCGACGTCACTGCAAACTCCATTTCGAGGAAGTTGTGTTGAATGTTGGAAAGTTTGATAGAAAAGAGATGTAGCTAGGACTCGGCCGGCGAACGGTGAGAATCCTTGCCCTTCTTGGTGTAATACACTAGTCAAGTAACTCGTGGGCTCTTCTGAGCCCGTTTCAAATGCGTTCTCTGAAGCCGGAAGTCGTGTGTGAAGCTGTGTTTCTGTAAACATCAAGTATAGAGTATGGCCCCGGCGCAGCGCGTGGGAGTGTATGGGTTAGAGTCTCTTACATCTCTCTCGTCGATCATGGCTGGCCAGCCGGTACTGCCACAAACTAGCCGGTCAGAACAATAAATGACCCACCAAGTCCTACGCCTTTCCTCTGCCTCAACCCAGTCCGCTGGCGGCGCAAGTAAAGGTAGAGATTCCATGCTATCTCTATCAATGTGATGTAAGCCCAGCATCTGAGCAGTTCTAATTGCTCGGCAGAGACTCATCGACGATTGGGCGAAAAACAGTTGCTGGGCTTCGAAATTCGCAATCAGGCTCCAAGCCTGGGCATGTGCAAGTGTGGCAAAGAATTGGCCCTCGCCCTAGAACTACAGTGAGATACATTGTACGCCTACAAAGCGGATACACACTGCCAACTTACTCTCATTTCGTCGGACTGGATATAAGCCCTAGCCCGCTGGTAGAAGGGGATTGCTAATTGGCGATGTGTCTTGACAATATCAGCGCCTAGGGCCATTATGATGTATTGAAGGCACATTGGCGGGCGCATATGAGGTGGCAAGTACAAGGACATCATGTACCGATCTTGCTGAAACATGGGAGCAGCATAATGCCATTTTTCAAAGTAACTATTCACCCTGAGGACTGAAGTTAGTTGAATTGATTGTGGAAAAGTGGTGAGTATACTATACAAGAATGTGACAAGTTCTATGGAGGGTTGTTGCTCGAACAAACCCACTGATACCAGTTCTGCAAAATAATTGTCTGCTTGAGAGTGACTTTGGCTGGGCTCGGGAGTTGCGCTTGTTGATTCACTGTTGAAGGTTTCAGTGTTGATGATGAAGTCTCTGGAATCGTCGAAAGCCCCCTGTTGCTCTGTGACTTCTTGGGCAGCTTTCGGTTGTTCAACGCCTCTCGCCAAGCGTTCGAGTTGATCTTACAGGTATCAGCCAATGTCTCTCGAAGTGAAGCTGCTCTTCGTATAAAGGAAACAAAAATTCGAAGTCATTTACCTACCTAGTTTTGTTTCTAGTTCGTGAACCCGTTTCCTTCTTCCCACATTTGCTCGCCTTACTTGTGGGTAACCGCAGGCATCTCCGATCCGAACACAGCGGCCGCAGGAAGGCCGTATTCGATCGCATTTCAGTTTCCTATAACGGCACTGATGGCATGAAAATGGGGTGGCAGATATGTTCTCGCCGGTGTTCCTGGCCATTGATCCATCAATCTGACTGCCGTTTTGTGACTTCATTTTCGAGGTGAGAGGCCATGAACGACTACGAAAACTGCAGACCGTATTTCTTTGAAGTCTCATCCCATGATTGCACGAGCATGATTACATAATACAGGCTTTAAGACACGAGTAATGCACAAGTTGCATTCTACGTAAGATGCCACTGCCTATTACGCCGTAGATGAATATCATTTGACGAATGCGTAGAGCCGGTCTCCGATGAAGTGCGAACTTGTACACTGGACCCACAGTTTCGAATGTGAGCCAATGGCGTCATGGAGCGAGACCGAGCGATCCCTCCCGGACCGAATCGAAGAGGATACCACGACCATGACCCAAGTTCCATGGGTGAAAAGCTGCAAAGATAAACATCCTAGGATGCTATTCTTAAATGCTATCGTACTTTTACACCTACCAATTTTACGTCCCCTCAACACAAACTGGGGCGCTCGGGCTGAAATTGAAATGTCGAAAATGACAAAACGACCTTAATTCCGAGTCCGACAAGTCCCAAAATTGCGAGACAGGCTAATCTTCATTTGACAAATGATCATGCCCAAAGCGGATCGCCTGTTTAACTTTGCTGACAAAGAAGTGATAGGTTTTGCAATGACAACTAGATGTAGACAGATCGCCTGTTACCATGCATCGGTATGAAGAACAGTAGCAGAGAAAACGGCATCTATTGCGAGACCAGCGAATATCTAAAGGTGTCATCACTTTACACCCTTTTTCAGGGGACTTCAGTCAATTTCACTTTCGCAGTCGCTGAAGAAACTGGTTTTTTCGTAAGCACGATTTGATGGTTCATCCCACCTTGATGTCTCGGTATATCTGTATGGACACGAACGGAAAATTGCTCCAAAGCAGCATAATGCGGCTGCAAGTCCTTGCAACAACGGAGCTCCGGCGTCTGAGGCCGTGGAGCTTTATGCCACCACAACTGCATCCGCGTCCCTTGGAAGCATGACCACGTATTAGACAAACTGAATAATAAAGATGGTGAGTCATAGCTGAGCAATTGAGTTAAGAAAAATACCATGTGGCGTCTGAGATGTTAGTATTATGTTGTGCAGGATAAGATAAGGTCCTAAATTTTGCTATCTTAGCTAGGAAAGATTCTCGAGAACTCCTATGGTTCCTCTGGTCTGGCCTTTGGACACCTCGATGACAGGGGTCGGCTTGTAGCGAATATCCGCCTTCATAATGAATGATCCCACTACGATACTAGCTTCACATTGGCAACATTTTTCACCAAGCCAGCATCGTTATTGCGTATTAATCCAGTTTGGTTAATCCAAGTTAAAATGCTTCTCGTCTCGATCGCACTATTGGGAGGATGAACCATTACGGCAATCCAAAAGTCTCATGCGGCGTCAAGCTTGCAATATGCAAGAGACTAGAGTGCACTGAGATACCACGCTCGTGTACTCCGTAATGCTGCATTAGGATAGTATGACAACCGACAATGGGGGTCTTTTACCTAGGCCTCTTTCAATGTAATGTACTGCAGCAGTTTGACGGGCAGCTTGAGTTGATACCCTGTTGATGTTGGTTGACGCAATGGGTAACATCCAAGGCATGAACATCCTTTGCGTGCATTACAGAACCCACTTAGGTCAAGGTTCTTGCTTAAGCTTACTATTGAGAAATCAGGAAAATCGAAGATCACCTAGTAAGCGACCCCAGATTCACTTGCAAAGGGCCGGCTTGTGGAGTTAGTGGCGTCAGAAAACCTAATTAGGACATCAGTCCTCAATTCCGCCTTATGGGATCAGTCTCGAACAGCTACCAGAGGTGGGCTCATATGGGTAATCATACGAAATATCAAGTTCCTGCCGAGGCCTCCGAGGCTCAGCAGCTTCGTGGTGGGGTGGGGTGCCGGAACTTCATGCCAACGGGGCCGGAGTGGATTCCTCCCCGATGGACTTCGCCTCCGATCGGGGAATGACGCCATTCGGAAAGTCAATGGTCACGAGGAACTCTCTCTCTTCTATGGTGTTTCTCAGGTTTGTTGATCAACTAATAACTATGCATGTTACATATTCCTCGGTTGTCTATTGACATAATCTCACCACTGGGACATTAGTCGTAGCGTAGATGTGTGTATCGACGCTTGTATTCAGAGATCTGGATTACCAGTCTCAGCCTCATGATTGGGAATCAGGTGGACTCCATACTACTGTAACCGTAGTATTCCAGCATGCCGCATCACATAGTGCAGCTTATTGTATCCATGTAGGGTCCCAATCCCACCGGAGCGCAGTCCTTGGTAGTCCCCACGATCGCATTGCCCAATCGAGCAAACGTTGAACCTTCCAGAAAAGCGGAGAATTCGACTTGGGACGCCGCACTGATGTAATAGTCTGGGCGGAGTCGGCCTAGTTCACGTGTGTCGAGGTTCTTGCGGAAGGTCCGAGGCATTGCGGTCGTGGGGGCTGCTTGTGAAGTTCCAGCGATTCTAGAAGACCCATCCCCGTTGCTGATCGCCCGTTTGACGTCTCGTCTAAAGCAAAAGTCACCTACCTATCACAAGTCCCCCTCTTAGCTAGGAATTAAAACTTTCAGGACCCTGTATTTGACGTATAGATGACCTTGTCGTCCCATCTTTTGCTTGAAAGCGCAGCCACCATATCCTGTGTGCCACAGTCGAGTCCTACTCAATCGAAGGTGTAACGGACTTACTCCATTAGGCTTTCACATCCCCTCTTTTGTAAATCCCAAAGCGGAAGATTAATGCGAGTATCAAAGTGCCAACAGACGTCATCTGCTGCCACTCCCTAGATCTGACAGCGGGAGCGTCGGCATCCTAGCCGTCATGGCCTATGCATGTGCCGGATGGGCGGTAAAGTACCTTATCTGACGGGACGACGTAATCGTATTCGCAGACCTAGTGAAGCCCGTTGTAAGGAAGAAAAGCTATTTGAATGTCGTAAAAAATATGTATATAATCATCCTGTCGAACCCATCTTTTCCTGACTTAGAATGATCAGCATCAACACCAACACGAATAAGAGAACTCGCAAATAAGCACTCCAGAAACTCATCACACCATCACGAAATCACGATTCAAAAATTTGAAAACTTGAAAATACACTCCAAAGCCTCTATTTAACAAAATCACCAATTCTTTCACAATGCGCTTTTCCATCATCTTCACCATCTTCGCTGCTTCCTTCGCAACTGCCATGCCAGTCGATGCCAAAGACGGCGGTGATAAGGAGGGCGGGGACATCGCCACCTGTGAGACAAAGGCTGCTGCGGATCATGTAGCCTGCATCAATGCATGCAATAAGGATGCTACTTGCATCACTGGTTGGTGAGTTTTGTCCATTATCATCTTACCGTTGCAATAGTAGCTAACGCACACTTAGCACTGCGACTGCCGTGCAGCAATACACTGGATGCGCTGGTGTTTAATACCGCTGCGGGTTTAGGGTCCATGAATCAATGATGAATAGACGAATTACAGAGCGTCGTTAGAATCCCATGTTTTAGTGGGACATGATAGCGTTGACAATTGACCGAATTCAAACCTATGACTTCCTGAGCGTCTGAGTTTCTGTCACCACAGCCTTGACCTAGATAGTGCCACTTGATTGACGAATGTTCCCGGGCCTATCAATGTTCCACACTTATTTTGAACTTCGTGTTTCCCTAGAAGGGCCCCTGAGTAGTGAGACATGACTTTTAATAGTGATCAAAGACTGAGTTGTCTAGGAGCATTACAACCAATTCATGCGGCCGCTGCTGGTTTCCTGCATAATGAAATTGTCATGAGTGAGACAGCACGTAGCTGCGTCAGCAGCTACACATAGTGAAGTGTGGATGTGCTTGGGCAGAAAACTCACTTGTCTCAACCCCCTCAACATCGAAGCTGGCCTTCAGCAGGGTAATGACTTATCATGCTGCGTATAACCTGTTCTATATTCCGGGCATCTGCTGGCAGTACACATTATGGCTTTCACTGTAAGAACAGGAACCCGTCTTTTCGTTCCTGTTCCGGGGTGGCTGGCAAATGAATTATCGATCTGTGCCGAGAATGTCGGCATACAACCAGACTTCAACGAACACCTCAATTAATGAAGTTAGAATCATACGCCTAGGCTCGATGCAAACGCCTAAGAATAAGACAGTTCTTCTTTAACAACATAGTGAGTGTAAGTCTCTGGGGATGACAACGTAGTTACAGAAGAAAAGTGCAGAGTGACATCAAACCCTGCCGTTACAATGTTTGCAATGTTCTAGCGCCGGGCTGGAACAATTGTATTAAGAAAACAGCGATATAGGTACATTGCAGGTCCTTGGCCAATTTTAATAGTCCAAGTAGCAGGTATCTTAAACATGACAGCTAGATGGCCACTCAATCACACAATGCCGAATGTTCAAAGGTAGACACTGCCGTCTGCTAACTACAAACAGCCTGCGCCTGCTCTACCTCAATAACAACATCCACTCGTTTACAGAAATCCAAAGCAGCCCCTTGATTTAGCTTTGCCATTTGTCTTCTTCCCGTCGCTGGATACTGATGGTGACTGGATTCTCTCATCTCTTCTTGGTGCTCCATAGGGGCTGGTGTTGGGATAGACATGTGGGCCAATGGCCACTGAACCCATCCTAGACCCAGCGTCTCGCCTCCCAGCTTGGAGAGGTTGGCCTGGAAGAGGGGGCATAGCTGTTGAAGTCGGCCATGTCCCTGGTCCGTGAGGGTTTCTCTGCTCTCTCCTCGCTCCTGGAGTGACATTGCTTGGATAGCCAATCGGTGGAGGGTAGGCGGACGACATTTCTACCCTTGATGAAGGTCCCACGGCGGCTCGTTGAGGGACAGCTGGAGGTGGTGGTAGGTGTAAAGGTGTGCCCCATGTTCCTGACTTTGGCATTCCTGCTTTGTATGGGATAGGCTGAAGGGGCGGCTGCGGTTGAACCGAAGGGCTGGACAATTTGGTGATCCATAAATCCCACTCTGCGCAGGATGTCGCTCCACTGATACCTCTCTTCTTTACTATTTCTGCCTCAAGAACAGCTAGCTCTGCGGCTTCGGCCTGTTGTGGTCTTTGCATCCGAAAGCGCCAGTAGTCGAGCACGCAAGCTACCTTATACTTTCCCTGAGGCTCGAAGCTGGCTCCCATACCATTGACTACTGCACGATTTGCCTCGGTCCGGAAAGGATTTTCCCAATTATGCCATGTTTTGTCTCTCTCATCCTCATCAACGGCCAAATGTGCTCGTATATCATTTGAGAATCTCTCAATCTCAGTCATGCGTCTCGCCGCTTCGGGTGTGCATCTTGCCTTCATCGTGTCTATATGTCTGAACCTAGCGTCTCTGCCGAAGCTATCAAGGGCCTGCAGACGCATGTAACGAGCTGAAGTCGCAGCGACAGTAAAGATGGAGTGTTCTTCGTGAAGCATGATGCACGGCGCTAGACCGGGAAAGAAACCCTTTCCATGCTCAACCTTTTTGAGACGTTGCTGCAGCCCAACAAGAACATCTCGCAGAGGTCTCAAGCTGCTCCAATCATTGGGGCGAACATTAATCCGCAGTTTGTTGAGGCTCTCGGCAATGATTTGGAGGAGAAGCGTCAACGGGCAGATGTTATCGTAGCGGTCGATTGTAATGTGCCTCGGAAGCACGACATTCTTGTCGGCCACTCGCATGCCGGTGAAATCGACAGAACTATTATGCGACTTCATATCTCGTCTTATGATGCTGAAAATAATTTGAAAATCGGCAACCATGTCTTCAAGACGCTTGATTTGCATGCCATCGGCGAAATGGGATAGTAGAGTTTTCGTGGACACCACGCGGCCAGCTTGCAATATAACGTTGAAATTGTGCTCGGCCGCATTGACTTCGTCAATGCTCTCAGAAAATTTTGTACCCGACTTTGGGAATTTAGAAACTTTGATGCTCGATGTCATCTTCGCTGTTGAAACCAGAATTGACCTGGCTTGGATGTAGCCAACGTCTATGGGAGTGGACTCTTGCCGGGTTCTAACTCAGAGCACTTGTAACTGCAGCACAACATGTTAATAAGAGGAGCCTTGCATTAGAAAGAGTGTGTTTTATTTTTTGGAATACTTACTGGTAATTGTTGGCATATGAAAAGTAGCGTATACACCGATAATTGAGAAAATATCTTTTGGTAGCAAGGACACAGATTCCATAAAGTGAAGCACGGGTGAAATGAGAGACATGCAGTACGTGGGACATCATGAACAAGACTGTAGGCGAACGAGTTAAGTATCTAATAGCACGGCATCTCTCATTGCCAACGTACAACGAAAGAAGGGCGGTTAGGGTATTGCAGGCCCGTTGGTTATCAGAAAGCGGCATGGGCGGCTGCTGCAACGCTGTGCCGTAGTTATTCGTAGCAATGGCCCAGTGGCCGATGTTACCCAGTGCTACCAACATCAGCAGCGATACGCCAGTCATTCTATCTGGAACCAACACAGCTGCAATTCAGTGAGCAGCAGCAGAGTGCTCTGCGAATATGACATGTTGGCTGCAAGCAACACAGCATTTGCAAGGATTAGAGCAGTCGTTGGAGCGAGGTCACGCTCTAGCAATGTTAAGCGCGACTTGCCGCCGCAGCCAGGGCCATTCTAAAAATACCGTACCTATGTCGTTTACAAGGAACCTGAAGTGACCAGCCAATCATACAGTGCTTGTAGGCGCTGCCCAAAGTACAGCCTTGACGCAGGACAGACCCGCACCCTCCTAGTTATAATTGAGAGTGGAATGTTTTCTCAACCAAACAGCCTCTCTTAACTTCGAACAACCCTTTCTTTCTTCGATATTCCGGTAAAAAGCGTCTCAATCACTACGCAGCCAGTTGATCAACACCAGCTCAGAATCCCCGCAATTTTACCTTTTCATCATGTCCTCTGCCGCGGAACAGACCAGCTCGACACGCAAAAGTGTAGAAAAAGGTCAGTTCGCTCATATGATTCTTCGTACGACTCATACGTGGCTCACGGCTCGATTTCAGTAGATCTTAGCTCCCCAGCCTTGCAAGAGGGCGACAGAAGGTCTAGTTTGTCGGATGCTGACACATATGACACTGATGACTCGGATGACTCGGATTTGACCCTTGAGCGACATGAAGATCATATGGATCGAGTTTACTACTCGAATCCGTTCGAACTTCCTGGAGAAGAGTGGCATTGGTTCCATGACTGGCTTGACACAGGGATCGATACCTTTGCAAATGGCAAGCTCTACGAAGAACCAACAACTCAGAACTGGCTGGCAAAGTTACATTTGTCGCACCGAGAAAACGTTGCACAGCTCCTCAAAGTGCACGACTTCCTTGGGATATGTAGAATTCCCCTCTTCGAAGCTGATAATGGAGACGAATATCAGATCAAACTTTCTACTTCATGTACACGCTTGCCAATAATATGCTGTCCTGATATCTTACGTGGCAGAAAATGGGACATGAAGGATCTGATTTTCGAGTTTCGGAGCCGCGATGATTTATCCTTGGATGCACGAAAGGGGAAAGTTCCCGGGCTTCCTAAATTTGCCCTGGATTTGGGAAGCTTGGAAGTTAGGACTACTGCAACACCGGAGCGACATTATCTCACCAGTGGCGAGCGTGTCACCGAATGCACAGGTTACCAAGTCATAGTAGACGTTCTTGGTGACGGCATGCCGCTGTGGATCACCGCGGCGCGAAGGCAGTTGCAAACACGCAACACAGGCGCAGTCAACCAACCGAAATCAGTTTATCCCATCTTCAAAGACCATATGCTTGGAGACAATGGCGGTTTTGATACCGCTTGTTTCTTACCATCAATTCATCAACTTCCTACTTCGAAGCCAGAGACCACGGAGGCAATATTTCGACAAGCTTGCGAACTGGTGAGAAAAACGAGGGTCAGCGTTGATCCTGTAGCTGTCATAATACCGAAGGAGACAGTTGACGAGTATTTTGCAAATCACCCGACTCAGACGCACGTATTAGGAATCAATTTCAAACAGCTCTTGGGTGGTGTGAAGTCGAGGATCTGGACATTTTTGGGAAAGTAAATTTAGGCAAGCTAGTGGACAACTTGGACCTATATCTAGCCTGTAGAACCACCAGAAAAACATTATCGGCTATCCAAATACAAAACCCCGCCTCTTATTAGATACCTAGAGCGTGTTCATCATCGTCACTTTCTCAAAACTTGTGAACAACAAGGTCTGGTCATTGGCATGATCATTCTCGGACGAAGATAGTTGATATTCCAGCTTTTAGAAAACAAAAGATATTTTATGTCAGCCAAAGATTCGACATCATAAGCAAGATCCAAAGAACTGAAAAGATCATAAATCTAAATACAACCCATTCCAGAACAGAGAAAGAACATCATGGGCCGTAAGTAGATCCTTAAAGAGGTAATCTTCGAGATTTCTACCAAATTTTGCGATAAATCGAGTCAAAAACTCACCTTTCAGGGGCATTCGGATTTAAAAGTGGCGTCTTAAAAGCCATCTTCAGATGATCCAATACCGATATCGGTAGTAATTTATAGTTCAGTGTTGGCATAGCTCCTTTCTCAGCACAGAACAACCAGATCATCACTTTATATTTAGTAGACCTGGCTCTGGTTTGACAATACATATTTGCCTCTTCGCCAAACATTCTTCTTATGCAACTACCTTCACTAAAGCTTCGTCTGAAGTAGATATCGCGGCTCTAGATGACAAACGTGACAATGGCCTCGTATTAAAGAACACATCCGCGTTCGATTTTTTCGTACCGAGGCACACTTATATGGTTTCTTGACATGTTAATCTACCGTGAATTATTTCCCTCACCACTAAGTCTCACTAAACTATCTCAAACACTGTCCTTGTCATCTCTTCTCCACGAGATCCATCCACCGCCTGCCCATTCATAATCCCGTGTACGTAGCACTCTCCAAGGAGCAAGTATTTGTTTCCCCAAGGTCGTAAACAAAATGGCATTTTGCCCCCCAACAAAACACACACAATATCTCCTGGCTCCATCGTCTTTGGGCCAAGGACATAATAGCCGTCTTTCGTTTTAGCAAATACCCGGTTTCTTGACGCCCCGTTTGCAGCACGCGCCCACTTTGCCGCATCCCCAGCTTTCGCCAAATCTCGGAGAGATTCTGAAATGGCGCAAGACTTCCCAGCTGCACGAACTAGATACGCTGCGCCGTGAGCTAACCACATGTCCTTTGAGGCAGACTCGTAGGGTTGATTGTCTTGCCACGCAACCGCGACGCAAGCGTTACTTAGTGTCTGAAGATATGCGAAGACTGCACTGCTTTTGCCATCTTCTAGGCCCTTCTCCTTGTCTTGCTGTTGGGAAGTCGTACGTGCTGTAGGAAGATATCGACTTGCTAGGTCAAAGTCGGACTCTTCACATACCTCACGCCAAATTTTCTCGATGACATTCGAATATTCGGAACCGTTGACATGAAACTCGCGGGGTTGGAAGGATTTAGAATGCGCGGCTATGGTGTCAACTATTACCCCTTTGATATAAATAGTCTTGCTTGACCCGTCCACTTGAAGGCTTGATCTAAGTGCTCCACTGGCACGGTGCGGGCTAGTCGGTTCTGAGAGAATGTGTGACTGATACGTTCGCCAGTCAGGGACCCATGACGGCAATTTATTGGGCGACACGGAAGAATAGTCCAGGCTGGACAGCTCTAAAGCATGCTGCTTGGAGGGTACCGTCTTATGCTGGACGGAAGCCAGTGTCAGGAGGGATTTGTCATCTCCGATCAGGCCTCTGGTTGCCACATCATTGTAAACCTCTTCCAAGGTTTTGGAGTAATCTGGCTTCAGAGCTCTTATCTCCTGGTTTGGGGTATTTCGGATTGAGTAATGACCCAGCATAGCATACACTCTGTCTCTGGGGTCGGAAGCCATCAGGTGCCGGGCTCTATGTAGCTCGTATAGAAAGCTGAAGCGGTTGGCATGCCGTGAAGAACGGTCTGGTTCTATGAAGCGGCGATACATATATTTGACCTTAGGTGTCTGGATGTCGACTTCTTTTCGGAGATGATGGTAGTCAGTTAAATCTTTGCAGACCGAGTGCAAAACTTCCCACTCGATATATACGTCGCCCCAAAAAAGTGTCGCGGGTGCTCGAGTGCCTATTTCTTGGACTATCCAAGCTCGGGTAAACTGGGATCAAGCCGTTAATCGATGATGACAAAATTGAGGGCCACTGGCGGCCCCTTGATCATATGTCCTCTTACCCATGAAAGACTTGTTAGTGCCCTTAGTGGAGACCACATATCATGGGAATCATTACAAGAGGCTGAATTCTCCGCTTGACGGCGATCAAATGCTGCTCGTCTTTCTCTATCAGCGAACGTTGCAGCCAGGTCAGAAACCAAGTCGAACGCCGCTCTCGCAACCTTTTGCTCATCGTGACCCAGCCACACCAGCACGTGTTTTGCATTTCGATAAATGACGTTCATCAGGGGGATCTGGCTGCTCTTCTCTTCAGTATTTTCCTGATCAATACAAATCTGATCAGCCCAAAGCCGCCTCGATGCATGAGGAAGGCGGAGGCACGTAAGCGCTCCATGAAGACTCTTGGTGATCAACACTTCGACCCCATCGCAGACCATTCCATGCGTTTTTGACGGATCTCCCCATACATAAGATATGGTTTCATAAGCGCCAGCACCGCTGTCGATGTTCACAAACTCTAGCCCGCCACGGAGCGGATCGCTGGGGACTCCCGGATACAAGGTGAATACCCGGATAGAGCGAGAATCAGGCATCGCGGCATGAATGCGTCCCCCCATGACGGCGGTTTTGTCAAAAAATGATTTTTTTGAAATATTATTTCTGTATTCTTGTCGTCTTTGTGGGGAGGAAATGCAGGTGTGGTGCGGCATACAAGACTTTTAGAAGCTGACACATTGCTTGTGAATTGGACCAATGCTGCCTAATCCTTTTTGCATGCGTGAGAGTTTCCGCAAAGCATGGCATCAGGATTAGACGAGCGATAGGATTGGCCGTGGGTGCGAGCTCAGTAGAAATACCGGGGTTGCTCCGTTCAGCGAACGGTGTTACATTTTGTTTAGGCACCTAGAATACCCCTGCGCAGGATGGTCAGCCTCTCTCTTTCTGGTCAAGGGGGGCGGGAGAGGATTGCGGGATAACAAGGGCTATGGGAATGGCGGAAAGTGGAGATGCTAGAGGGTGGGTGGTGAGTGATTTCGGGACTTTGGTCATGATGTTACTCCGTATGTTTGCGGGGTTTCCAGGAAAATGTCGCTGCTCCCTCTCTCACACACGAGCATGAAAGTGTGATGCGCTTGAAGTGAGAATACTGTATCCCTGTTCCCGCTGGCTATGACAGTCTGTCGCTTCTGCAATCCAAAACTGTGAGATTGGCATTGAATGAAGTTGAAAGCATCAGAGTATCCAGTGGCTTGCGTTATCCGATCTGGTTGTCATCAAGGAGTAGGGCAGCCCACCTTCCAGCCGCTCCATTTTAATCGACTAATCCGGAGTGTGACAGCAAGGATTCATCGCTTGCTCGACAAGGGCATTGGGTCAACGTCAGATATATAGACCCTGCTCTCCTCGCGCCCTCCTCCGTATCGTTCCCTTTGCGAGGCCTGGCTTACGGTTACAATCACGCTCTTGAATGAGTCTTACGCGGGACGTCACGAATAATGGCAGACACACACGATGATGAGCGCTTCGAAAAGCTGCTCAAAGAGTTTGAGGAGGAGCATTGGGTCCGAACAAGAGGTCTCCATGCCCATATGAAAGCAGCATTGGATATCCTCGAATCCAAGAAAGACGGTCTTCGACATGGTAGCTTGAACGTTCAACATACTCCTATATCAGCCCGGCTCAAGGACAAAAGCAAAGCCCTGAGAACTCTCAGGCGCAGGCAAGAAGATCGAAAGCAGCTCGTTGAATTGAAAAGGCTGGTAGAAGCGCGTCAGGAGTCATGGCATGAGTATTGCAAAATCTGGAATATGGAGGATAAGGAGTACGAAGCCGAACCTTTCACCTCTATTGAGCAAATGTTCACAGCCATGCATGATTTGGCCGGCATTCGCATCTCCGTTTATTTTCCAAATGACGTGCAAAAGGTGGTGGACTTCCTCGACGAAAAGTTCCATATTGTCGACGGACCTAGTCGAAAAGGAGGCATGACACGCGACTTTCAAAAGGTCCGCAAGCTGGTGGAGAGACAGCGCCAGATGAAGGATGCGCCCGAGGACAGGAGAATCGGCCCAGCAGTCGAATCGACTTTTGCCGGTTACAGGGCAACACATGTGGTAATTCAACACAAAAGCCTCGACTTTGACGAGCACGCTCGTGGCGACCGCATCACCAATATTGAAATACAAATTGGAAGCATCATTATGCATGCTTGGTCAGACATTGAGCATGATATCCTTTACAAGCCTTCCGGTGCCGGCGAAACGTCACCTGACGTGGTTCGTATGCTGGATCTGATTAACGGTATCGTTATGACAGGCGAGGTTGCATTGCAGCAACTTGCTTCAGTTGCAGCCGCCGAGGCTACGCGTCAAGCCGAGGACCGCACACAGCAAGCCATGAACTGGCAATACATGGTGCCTTGGCTTGATAGGTACTTCAACGACCGTAAAATTCCTTTACCCCCTAGGAACGAGTGGTTGTCTATGCGCTTCCTGTTTGAAATACTGAAGGCCACAGACGACCATACCTTTGGTCGAGTCGAGGAGTTGTTGGAAGAGATGGACCCAAAACCTGATGAGCGTCTGCCCGTTATGATGCTGCACCACATTGGTCGTGAAACATATCCATTCGAGGACAGAGGCTTTGAGCCTTTCAACCTAGCTACTACGTGGAACGCACGATACTGGGCCACATGTCTAGTCAACGCACTCAATCTGGCAATCTTCATGTCCTCTAGTCCCAACCTCTACCGCACAATGTGGTACTACTCCAAAGAGGTTGAATCCATCCATAACTATCGACCTACATTCGCCGAATTCCTCGATATTCTGCACCCCACAAAGCCTCGGAGACGGACAGACCGTGAGTCCCGAATGATCGACTTTTGCAAGAGAGTTCTATCTTCAAGTTCAAAATGTAAGTGAATCATTTCATATTACGTACCGCCTTCAAGTAGAAGGTGGTGGATAGTCGGTGAGAGGATATCCGGCGACAAAGACGATGGAACGATACCCGTGAAAACTACTTGAAGATGTTAATGTGTTAGCAAGTTAACCCACAATCACACGCCTTGGCTGCCATGAAACTCGCTTCTGCTGGGTATGTGGTTCGTCCGCGTCTTTCAGATGAAGAAGAGGCCGCTGTTCAGCTCGACGAGCCATTTGTTTTTGTGCCGGCTCTACTCAAACGTCTCACGTACGACAGTCTCATAGGGTTCCGCATCGCCCTAAGCAGCATAAACGATGAGCTACCGGACGATGACCAACTCTATTTCATTCCGCAGACGGTCGATGGTGATCAGGCCGCAGTGTGGAAACCAATACGTCGCGAGCCTGGCAACAAATGGGTGATCACTAAAACGCCATTCTCCAACGAGAAGTCCAAGTCCCTCGCATTTGAGGACGATAAGCTAGGTCGACGGCTCCTGACGGAGCATCTATGTCGTGTGCTTGATATTGACATTGCCCCCGAAGAAGTCAACACTTTGCGAAAGCTTGCCGTTGACCTAAAGTTCGATGACAAGCCCGAAGAAGTGCGAGCTCTGATCAAGAATACGCACACCCTAAACAGCACAGAACTCGAGGTATACCGCATGTTCCTCAAGGCGCGGGATGGCCTTAAAGTTGATGGAAACAATAAGAAAGATCAAGCACTTGCCGAGCTTGCGCGGCTCCTACAACCCAACGATGCAGAAGAATTGATCGAGTACTACAAGTTGTCTCGGTCACAAGACACGAAAGATCCAGAGGAGCTACGTGCATTGAGACACCTTGCTAGTAGCTACGGTATAGAAGACCCCGAAGAGTTGAGGGCATTGAGAGAACAACAACGAGGCGCAGAGGAGAGCCCGCTCGACGATGACGACGGGAGAAGCTGGGATGAAACTACGAACTCCAGAGGTTACTTGCCTGAGAGTAGTGAAGGAGACGTAGCCAGTCCTGATACCACACAGCAGCAAAACCGTCACGATACGACGCAAGAAATACTGCATGGACCTGACAGCCGGTGGCACTCGCAGCAGAACGTGCATCAGTACTACGACAAATCGCAGGATGAAGCCGCTGGATACCAGCCCCGCCAGGAATGGCAGGGGCACGATTCACCGGAACAAACCTACCAAGTACCCCAAGACCACGTGCAGACTGCATCAACGGTACAATCATGGCAGAATCGGGATGAGTCTGATTATTACAGGCAACAACAATCACAGTCTTACCACCACAATGATGATGAAAGACAGCGGTCGCAGCAACTTGGACAGAACGAAGGATACAGCAAGGATGTGTCCTCGCATGGACTCGCTGATGAGACCAAATACTCGATGAACGAGGGCGCAGATGACAAATGGCGCCGTGCGAAAGATGACGATGATGACTCTCATCTGGGAGTTGAAAGCTCTGCCGGATTGCATGATGATATGTCTATTGAGACCGACGGCGAAGCTCAGTCAGAGACTAAACGTGATAAAATCATCAAGGGATTTGGAGCTCTGAGGACCTCGTGGAACGCTAAGTATAAGCGATAGATAGTGTGTGACGATTGTTACAAAAACAAGGGTCGGGGTTTGTCTTTTTAAGGAACGCTTGGCTTCTTACATGTATACTGTTGGAGATTCGTTTTCAAGCGCAGAAGCAGCAGCTACAGCAGGAGTTATCATAGTCAAGGCGGTAGTGAAGATTGGCTCAGTCTATTAGTTGAAAGTGACAAACACTAAAGCTACCCTATGTATCAGAGTTAAGGAGCAATCTACGATGTTACCCCCCACACTTCACTTGTCCTGGCTCATGTAAGAAACTTCCTCTCTTCCACCTCGCTATCGTAAGATATACCCTACTTTGACTTGGTCCAGTCCATGCTTGGTGTAGCCCTGGTTTACAAATGAACCTTTTTCTTGTGGTAGTTGACTAGGAAGAAAGAGAGTAGTATGCACCAGCCAGCTCTTGCACGGTTCGGTTCTTCATGAAAGCCTCCCAAGTCACCGGCTTAACCTCAGGGTATTTGTCGTTTTGAACATCTGGACCGACGAAAGTCTGGCCGTTGATCCAGTAGTAGAGAAAGAACCTAGGCGGTGTCAGTTTTGGGCCAAAGCACTAGTGTATATGACTTACAAGGACATGTATTTGAAGATATCAGCGGGGTTCTCTTGTCGCAGGCTGTGCATACGAGTCTTAAGTTCATCAAGTGAACCAAGACGTTCCAACTTGGGCTCAATGCCGTACACTTCCTTGAAAGAGGCCGCGATCTCTTTGATGGTTTTCCGGTCTCCCAGGACTGTATCAATTTAGCATTACTCTGCGTACAATCAGCGGAGTTAAACTTACACTTTTGGATGCCAATGGCAGATGGATCGGTCGCAACCGCAGCAGTGTACTCTGCGGCGTTCTCGTATGAAGTTCCCTCCCAAGGTTCGGTGCCTTCTCCCCAGTACCTGAAGGTGTTTGTAGCCGGGTCAAAGACTTGGAAGAAGGGGCTGAAGATAGGGTCCATGAAACCTCCGATAAGGATGTGAACACCCTTGACTGACTTCTGGGTGTCAAGGTATGCCTTGACATGCTTCATGGGATCCTTGGGGAAGAGCTCGCCAAACTCCAACTTGGTATAGTCCAGAGCCCAATCGCTTGCAATGTATCGAGGCACACCCTCTACTTCGCAAGCGTCAATGAGTTGCTTCTGGCCATCCACCATAAGCTTATCATCTCCAAGATAGGCGCAGATAACGACGTCACAGCCTTTGACGAATTCCTGGATCTTTTCTTTATCGTAAGCTCCGCCCTGCCACAAAGATACTTGGGAAGACGATGCGAGCGGGGTGATGACTTTGCTGGGGTCGCGACAGTAACCGCGAAGAACGACATCAGAATTCTGAATGAGCTTGGAAGCAAGAAGGCGACCAAACTTGCCGGTGATACCAGCCAAACCAACAGTGATAGCCATGGCGATAATGTGTTTGATTGAGATTCAAATAGATTGAAAAGTGCAGTAGGATAATTGTAGAGTTTTAAGATTTCTCTCGCTCGCCTCGACGGCAAGCTTTTATATATGATTCCGACCAGTATTGAACTCCCAAAATAAATTCTATTGACTTCGCCTTCATGATTCAATGCGTCAGATCAGTGCTAACTTCGGAGAGGGCTTACAAATGAGACACTTCTCAGGTGATGCAGCTGAGATCCGGAACAAAGACCGGGTGGGTCCGGCCTCCGACCATGTCCGAGATGGACCCCGTTCCATGACATTTCCGGCTTTGCAATCAACCCGCATCAGCGCTGTAAGATGTCCGAGTTAGTAATAGAAAGAAATTTTAACTCTTGGCTTCTGTTTCCTTATATTAATTCCAAATTTGATGTATACCAGAGGTCTTTCGATATAAAATTCTAGAATCCCCCTGCAAGTTGTTTTCTTTTCGCCGAGTCCATTTTCAGTACACAAACTTCTTCAATCGATTTAAGGCGGGAGACTCTTCAAATCGAAACCATGTCGCGGGCACTCTTAATCACAGGTGCAACCGGAAAGCAAGGCGGTGCTGTCATCAATGCCCTTCTCCAACGGCAACCCTCAGACTTCCTCCTACTCGCTGTAACAAGGAACGCACAATCTGCTTCAGCACAGCGTCTCGCCGCTAAATCGAAGAACATTAAGCTCGTCGAAGGCGATCTTGACGCGACACCAGCACTCTTCGCTTCCGCTAAGGCTGCTGCTGGAACGGTCCCTCTATGGGGTGTTTATTCTGTCCAAGTCCCAGCGATGAACAGCAAGAAGTCAGACAGTGAAGTCAGACAGGGAAAGGCCCTTGTTGATGAGTCGATAAAGGCTGGTGTCCAGCACTTTGTCTATAGCAGTGTAGAACGTGGCGGCGATGAGCGGTCGTGGAGCAACCCAACACCGGTACCTCATTTTATTACAAAACACCAGATCGAGCACCATCTGCGTGATTCCACAGCAAATGGAAAGAGCCAAATGGGATGGACCATCCTCCGACCGGTCATTTTCATGGACAATCTGCAGCCTGGATTCTTCGGCAAAGTGTTCTTCACTTTGTTGCGGGACGTCATGAAGGACAAGCCGCTGCAGTGGATTGCGACAAAAGACATTGGCTTTTTTGGAGCTGAAGCTTTCCATAACCCAGAAAAGTGGAACAAGAGAGCTATTGGCTTGGCGTCCGATGAGCTTACCTATGCCCAGTTGAGTCAAACCTTCCAGAAAGTGACTGGAGAGCCAGCCGGAACGACGCTAGGTGTGCTTGGCAAGGCACTGAAGCATGGCGTTTCTGAGGTTGGGGTGATGGTGGACTGGTTCAAGAACGACGGATACAAAGCAAATATTGCGGAGGTCAAGAAGGTCCATCCAAACGCAACTACTTTGGAAGACTGGCTGAAAGAAAGCCCATTTGTTAAGAAGGCTTGAGGGGGGTTTGGCGGAGTGAACAACTTGTAATAGCAGCACCAGGTTGGCGGCTGTTGGTTAAGGTCTAAATATGTTTCGATAATCAACTGTATTAATTTTGCACAACACCACCAAAAAGAACCAGTAAACAATTCTCAAACTTGAGTGCCGCGTTATCAATCATTACTATGGTTCTTCTTTAAGGTTATGACGACTAGTAATTTCCTCTGATTGTAACGCCATCTGTGCTGAGCTACCATGCAACAGAGGTCTATTTGTCATCCGGATTTGTACCACCTTTTGACCCTAATTGTCACCTTCACAAGATATTACACAGCATTATATTATAGTGTTATGCTTGAAGAGTCTTTATTGGTCTTGCATTAACAAGCCTGCAGATCACTTACATGGGATGGCAGTTGGCCGCTGCTCAGTCTGCTCATTTGCTTATGGTACGGATATAAAAGGGCCTTAGATTGCAATCAAGAAGCAAGGTTCTCTAAGAGGCAAACTCTCGGCGAAAGATGCTGCAAACAACTCGAAGAGCGGCCTCTGCCCCTGCCTGAAAGACGAACCATCCACACAAGAGTTGCGCTGCCGCTGTAGTTCCGGGTCCACCGAAACCTAAGAACCGGTTTGTCATACTTTTACAGAGACAGCACCTGCCAACCGCGACTCCATTTATCATTCTTTACATTGTACAAGTTCCCGGCCGGGGTCCCATCGGCAATGATTTCCACATCGAGTCAGTGGCCTGACTTTAATGGTTGCTAGAAGCGGGGATAGTGTCGCATTTATACTACCTTACTACACAATACCGCGCGGGTAGGTCTTCTACATCCTCGGAGTTTACAAACCGAGATCAATACAGCTAGAAAGTATCCTTCTTGCATATAGATACCACTTGGTGATAGGCTGTTATGTGGCCCCTGTTCATATCGGTGACGCATGAAGAGTCAACACTTGAAGGGGAAAAGGGCGGGAATAAGTGGCATCGTAAGATCATGGAAATTTCGGATAGTTTGATACCCTGCTAGTAGGCTAAATGATGAAGATATAAACTGGTTAGAATACCCCAATGGATTCGGAGACCAAACAATCACGAAGACATCTCACACACATCAGAAATCCCAAATCTTTCCCTTGCGCCAAGTAACTATCGTTAAACACTCAATCAGTCATTTTCAAAATGAAGTTCGCCGCTATTCTACTGCCTCTCGTTCCCGCAGCCTTCGCCGCTGAGTGTGTCCGCGATGCTGGATGCCCCGGGTGTGGCACAGTCGACAGCGTAAAGTTTACTCAAAGCGGCAGCACTTACACCGCCACATCACCCTCATATGGGTCCATGATAATGGACGATAAGACCCTCACTGTCAAAAACACGTCGAAGAAGTGGCTGCTGTTCTGCGTCTACGGATCTGTCTGTGTGCCCCTCGGCGCCGGAGATACCTGTACCACAGCCCGAATCTCCTCAGACTCTCCTGCCCTCGGACTGCAGGTGTGGTCTCAGTAGATGAGCCCATTTACCACTTCCACGCGATTTCTCGTCGATTACAAAAAGTTGTTGGAATCTGTCGCAGTCGTTTATCTGCCAAGTGGTTTCGCCAGCTTCAATACTCGAACTGCTCTTGTGTTGCGAGATTCACAGATCTCAACAGTCTACATTGAGATGCTGAACCCAAGGATATCTGATGAAAGGTTCAAATGGAAGCCGCTTGTAACTAAATGCTGGAATCAAACTGGTCTTGAAAAAGACTTATTTGGATCATCATGTAGGCGCGATAAATGGCAGGAAGTGGACCTTGACTTTACTGCATTATTCCGATACGGGCAGTTTTTTGCATACCGTGGCAGCGAGGTAGCACCGGACTCTATAGTAGAAACCTTGGGAATTAAAGTTATTTTCGGCAGATCAGGTGACAGTTCAGCGGCACGCTCCAAGTTGAATACCAATGACGTATATTTAGGCATTGAGCCAAGGCTAAGGAGTGGAGAGTTGGCCGTATTCCTCCGCCTAGATGGGCGTCCTGAGTTTGCACCCTTGCGTGCAGCAGCATCGATGTGACGCTTTGGCCAACAGCTGAGAGATGTCGTATCTCATGTAAAATAGTTGGAAAATATATAAAAGATGAATGAAAGTGTGTTGCCTTTGAAAGCGTCCATCAAGCTTCGTCGTCTTGCCCTCCTGTCGGCCACGCCTCTTCCTCGAACGCATCGTCGCCCAGTCCCCTATCAATACCGGTGTTTTCCTTCAAGGCAAATCATCAACGTTATTCAAAACACTCTCCTCCAAAGAAGTGAAGCCGTCCCTGCCTAGGCGTCTCAGAAGCTGGTTCGCCCGTGCCCGAGCTTTGTCTGCGGCTGAGAGATCTTGGTAATGGTGAAAGTTTTCCACAAAATGCTTGTTGGGGAATTTCCTGCGCAGAACATCTAGAACAACATCGAAGTTGAAAGGTTCGGCCCACGCAAAGATTCTTTCGCCATGGACTTCTGGTAGCACAGCACAGGCCACATGGAGCCTTGCAGTGTCTTCCACGTCGACGAATTGTTCTATTACGACCATTAGTTACTGTGACAAGGCGTCTATCACAACTCAACGTACGTGGTGGACTACAAGCAAGTCGATCCATGTTGATCCCGTACCATAGGCTCTCAATAAAGGATGATGTTGAGGGATGGCCTTGGTTGACGACGTCAAGGCTTCGCCCAAAGTTGCAACCAGGCAGCACTATGGATAGGTCAGTCTTCGTTTGTTCAACAGTTTCGATGCGTCTGGCAGTGTATTTACCTGTATTTACGACCAAGTCCGGCCGGCAGCTTTTGTCCTGGTTATAAAATTTCCATACCGTCCTTTCCGCTTCAATCTTGCTTGCCGCATAGACGTGCCATGCTTGGTGTGGATGAGGCTTCCCCCAGGCAACTGCAACCGACTCGATGTTCCAGCTAGTTGTTGTGATCTCGTCTCCCTTTTGATCAGGCTTAGGCAGAGCCGCGGCGACGGAAGAGCTGGTCAGGACAAATCGCTTGACGCTTGGTGATCTGTTTGCGGCTTTGAGTGCATTCATGGCCCCGGTAATGCTGCTGGGGATGACGCTCTCTGGATCAGGGCTCAAAGACACAGAGGAGGCCACATGAATAACAGCCGATACGTCTAAGCTCAGAGTCATTAAAATCACTTTTGACGAGTTGAAAAAGACAAACCTTTAACAAGAGGATCAAATGCACCCTCCTCTTCCAAGTCCGGCAAAGAGACCAGCGTAAAGCTGGCCCTGTGGCTCTCCTTTTCCATCAAGTCCTCGACCCAGGCGTACTTCGTCCTGTCCCTGACGGTTCCGCGGACATCAAAGCCCAGCTGCAGTAGTTGGCTACAGACATGGGATCCGATGAAGCCATTCACGCCCGTCACAAGAACGGTAGAGCCTTTGGGGATTCCGAAGCTCTCTTCCGAATGCATGTTGACGTTATTGGCGGTTGGTGATCTTGTGGGCCAGCTAAGACTCGATGGGAGACGGTGAAGTCTCGAGGTGCAGAGCTGGGAGCTCGGTTGCTGTAGATCTTAAGTCGATCATGGCTGTCAAAGTTGTCAAGGGTGTCACGATCCCCTGGGGGTGACTGCAAAAATGGAAACCATAATGAAACGATGGCATGCTGAGCAAGAAAAGGCGGCATTTTTTGCGTATGGTATTATCAAGCAATTATTTTTCTTTTACCCCGCCTCAGAATTTTATTTTGGAATGGAGGGGGGGTTTCGCGTCTGTCATTGTGTGACAATTTCTTTCCGGCTTGAAACGCAACTCTCGCCTAGATACCACTGTTGTTGAACGCCAAGTGGGACTCCTGAAAATCATTGGGGTCGTTCTGGACACCCAAACCCCAAGTCCGACATCGTATCAGAACCGTGGAGTAAGAAATCACAGCACTTTCAGCATTGTCGACACGGGCGATCTAGATCTTCGGTACCAAAAATCTGGATTAGAAATTGCGTTTAGGAACCTCAAGTCCGAGGTCGCGCACCAATTTGGCAGTTGGCCGGGGGAGTTGAGACATCAATACGAGGGACTAGCTGGGATGAGAAACGCGAAACGCAACAAGACGATCGATGCGAATGACGACGCTGTCATAGACCCCTGGGTAGATCTTTTCGCTTTACCAGTCACGATATAGACGGCCCGTCGCACGTCTGAGCGTCAGTTAGAAGTTGAGAATGAGGCCGCCGTTGGGGCAGGTGTTTGTCGATGGACTTCTATTTTTCTCGACGATGACAAGGTAGATTTAATCACGTGAGAATGAAGAGCACTTCATACTGTCTTGTCGATTTTTGAAGAGTAAGTATAACTGGGATACAAAGGATCCTGAAATTGTAATGTAATTTGACGAAAAGGCTCGAATGAAACATTCGCCAATAATCCTTAGCAAGGAACTATATTCATTCTTGCTGAGACTAAGCAGATGGTTATGAGATGGCATCTTTCATTGGTTCCGTGCTTCGAAAGTAAATCAGCAAGTCTAAGTTTAGTTTAGAATTCGGGTACCGCGTATCCCAACGGCTGGGGAATTGCAACAGACATATGACCTACGGGATGCCAACCATACAGACACGGATACTGCAACTTTCGCTCGCCTAGTGAGCTCTATGCTATTTGGTATTTGATAAACATGGGTCATTAACAGCAAATGGGCTAAATTGTACCTGTTGACATTCTGTAGTCGATGACATACGACAATCCAACACATATGCCTTCACTTAAGTCCGGCCCTTGTTCCCTCTATGTTCAAATAATTATTTAGCCTCCAGATAAACATATTTAACAAAGCCTTTATTACCCGTAGCAGTTCGACGTATGAGTTCTCTTTCGCATCTTCCAGTTTTACGATAAAACATTATAACCATAAGGCTCTAAGACAGATACGTTAGCCACGTTATGGCAGTGTGCTGACATAAGGCAATGCCGCTTCATTCAGGACAGGTCCCCTCAGGCCCGGCTCAGTTCCCGGCCAAGCTCTAATGACAGCGGCTCACCCGGCCTGTTCACCCGGCTCCACATCTAGCACACCTCTCTCCGGCCAATGCACCTCTGGACTGGTGCGGGCGCTCCCCGATGTCGGGCGGGCCCTCGATGCAGACGCCGCCCGCGACCGGATCCATGAGTTGACGAGTCATAGCCAGTCTTGGCCTGCGCCCTTTGCTTTGGAGAAGAATGTCATTGGGGGTTGGATTTAATCTTTATCACGACCCCGAGGGGAAAACTGAGAGGTTTCCCACAAGCATACCTGGCAAGCTACAACACCTCAAATCGATCAGTCTCAGCGTAGACGACGACACACCCATCATGTCCGCCGAACTGACAACCTTCAACACCAACCGCACCGCGCGCGCCGAGGAGTCGGACCGCGAGGCGACGGAATCACTCGTCCAGACCCTGGCGCCGCCGGACCGTGGCATCGCCGCCTGGAAATTCCTATTCAGCGCCTTCGTCGTCGAGGCGCTCCTCTGGGGATTCCCCCTCGCCTACGGTGTCTTCCAGGAGTACTACTCGACGCACCCGGACTTCGAGGGCAACACGGGTAACATTGCCGTCGTCGGCACCCTCGCGACGAGTATCTACTTCATCGGCGCGCCGTTCGTCACCCCGGTCGTGAAGCGCTACCAGCGGTGGCAGACGCACATGATTGGCGTCGGGTCGATCCTCTGTGTCGTCGCGCTCGTCGCCGCCTCGTTTGCGACGTCTGTCTCGGGCCTCGTCGCCACGCAGGGCGTCATGTACGGCGTCGGCTTCACGATGCTGTACTTCCCTGTGCTGCGCATGTTAAACGAGTGGTTCATTGAGCGTCGCGGTATGGCGTACGGCATCATGTTCGCCGGCGGTGGCTTCAGCGGCGTCGGGTTCCCGTTCCTGCTCGAGGTGCTCCTCTCAAAGTACGGTCACAAGACGACCCTCCGCGCCGTCGCGGTCGGCATCGCCATCTCGACCCTGCCGCTGCTGCCGTTGCTCAAGGGCCGTCTCCCCGTGGCGCACGGCGGTGCCCTGCGCGCTTTGGACGTCAGCTTCTTCAAGCAGCCGCTCTTCTACATTTTTGCCTTGTCCAACCTGTTCCAGGGGCTGGGGTACTACATCCCGAGCATTTACCTGCCGACGTACGCATCTAGCCTTGGTCTGTCCGGTACGACCGGTGCCCTTATCCTTGCGCTCTTCAACTTGTCGACGACGTTTGGGCAGTTGGCAATGGGATGGCTGTCGGACAGGACGAGCAACGCGCTACTGCTCGTCTTCTTATCGTCGTTCCCGTCTGCCCTGGCGGCGTTCCTGTTGTGGGGATTCGCTTCGTCGCTGCCGACGCTAATGGCCTTTTCCATCATTTACGGCTGGTTTGCGGGCAGCTTCGTCATTCTCTGGCCCAAATTCGGCGGCATCCTGTCCGACGACCCGGGCGCCGTGTACAGCATGATGGCGTTCGGCAAGGGCGTCGGAAACCTTTTGACGGGCCCGATCAGCGTGCCGCTCATGAGCGGGCCGGTGCAGTCCGGATATGGACTCAACCGGTTTGAACCGCTGATTCTGTACCTGGGGTCGATGATGCTCGTGTCGTCACTGGGAATTGTCGGGTGGCCGGTTCGCGTGAGGCCCAACTGAGAGGGTGGGTGACTGGATCCAGGTGGCTACTTGGTGAGAAGGACGACGACTAAGCATACGGTAATCATATGGAGACTTGTAAAGAGTGAGTTGATTTAGCATAGAGTGTATTTACAGAAACGCGCGCAAAAATAAGTTTGCGGCATGCGCAGTATAGCTTATAACCGTACCAAGCTTGGCGTATGGGGTAAGCATTGATGTTATCATCACAGAAAAACAGAGAGTTGTGTATCTCTTCGTCAGTAAGATCAACAAGCGACACGGCTAATTGCAAGCTTCTGCGACGCAAACGACAGTTGCAGGTCTATAGAGGCCTGGCTCAAGGGTTGGGAGCTGGGCTTGACCTTGGAGCGCGCCCGTTCTTACTCGCACACATCGACTTGTGCACCAGAATAATCACAAAAAGCAGTAGGTTTGGCGTGGTGGGCTTGGCAAATGTTATATACCGCAGGGTCTCCCTGAACGTGTCATTTCATTTTGGGCGGGCGCTGCGGGCACTCTGTTCCAAATTACAGGGGATGATGGGATGGATGATCAGCCAACAGACCGCTGAGCCGTGGGCCATTCGGCAGGGTAAATGCGTTTGTCGTTATAAGTCAAGATAGTCATCCTCTCGGGCCTCAAGACAGATACTGGTCTACTTGAAACGGCCTGGCCTAGGCCAACGGCACAACTGTCGTCGCTCTAGCGGCCTCCTTATCCCGACAGCCAACCTTGCTGTTCCTGTCATGAACTTGTGCTTTCATGGTGAGCTGCTCTCAATATTAGCCTGGTTGACCTTGCTGCAGCAATCCGCCAGAGTCTGCACCAGTCTGCACCACGGAAGACTCGTGACAGTGATCCAGGAATTGGCAGTGATTCCATGAACAATACACAAGCAAAGAAAGACAATAAACACGGTCCAACTACGACTTAAGACTGCGGGCCTGTTGAATACGATCTTTGGTTTCGGTCCAGTTCCGGCAGATAATGATATACATATCATAGGTCCTGTCTCGACGGGCCGGATAGGCGAACTAAGGTGTGCTGGATAGACTCACGACAGATGTCATGAGCCCCTTTGATAGGAGCAGAAATCTCTGGTATACAGAAGATGTACTTTTTGCAATTGTCTTACCTTATGAATTATCCCAACTGCTTAGTTTAGCAAAATGGTAGACGACTGTTTGGCATAGATTGCTGACTGTAGCAGAATGCAACTCAGATCAGGTTGCTTAAATCGACGCTCATTACCGCACGAGTGTCACATCGAACAAAACGGAGATCTGCTCTCCTAACCCAAAGTCGACAAACTTGAAAACAGTGCATGATTCATATGTGCTTGAAGTTTAATATGTACATGTTGGTATCCAAAATCGCTCCAAGACACCATAAATCAAAGCACAAACACATTCCTACTAATAGCCTCCTTCAAGGCTATTCGACCCCCAAGCCAGGCTTTGTTAGCCGTTGGCAGCGCGGTAGCCGTTGTGAGCGTGGCAGCAGGACTGGAAGCCACGCCAGTTGTTGGTACAGCACTATCTCCGTCAGTCCCCCAAGTCTCGGTTCCCTGGTGTCAAGGTATGTATTTTCAACTCACAAAGCCGTCTTGCATGAAGCTCCCGCCGGGGCAGCACGAGGCAGTGTAGCCCGAGTTGCTGTTATCGCTGCGGAGGCACTGCCATATCAGACTGGGCTGGTTGTTGCACCATTTTGCGGATGCGCCGCCCGCGAAGAGACTCTGTGGTTTTTTTGTTAGGTGATACCGGCCGAGCAAAGCGTGTTAGTGGTTACGTACCGCTGTGAGAAGCACAAACACTTCTTGTACTCTCATCTTGAGAAACGGATGAGTTGCTAGGGGAGGAAGATTGGTGATTTCAGCCCTGAATGTAATCTGGACTGGATTGAATTTCTCTTCTGATGCAAGAAATGGCGAGGACTGTTTACCCTTTAAATACTCTTCGAGGCTGGCATATCTCAACTCAGCATCGTATCTCGCGCGAGTCACAAACGTACCATGATCGGTGTCCCAGCACTGAACAGGGCCGGTGTAATTTAGCGTGGCTAAGCCCAGCGTGACGGGGGCAGAATTTACTAGAGACGCTGAAGAGCCTTTTAGTGCCCAATCACAAGTTGTCTCGAACGTAAGTAGCCCACTGGCTCATCAATTAAAGTTTAGGTAGAGCGTCTTACTCGCGCTGCTTCATAGGGTATCAAATAGCGCTTTGAGAGGACAATCTATAACAAGTACGAGCTGGCTACTTCGGATGTGTCAGGAATATAGTGAAGTGCGTTGAGACGTAGAAAATCCGTCTTGGCGACTTTACTCGTAATTTTACGCCGACTACGATGAGCGGACCGGAGGAGAATACCGTGGGAAGGCCGTTCGGATTCGGGTTTACAAGTCTGTACGCGTTCCTCGTCAATCAAGCTGTGGTTTCATTCTTTTACGGAAGGGGAATGTCTTCACTTTGCCATCTCATACAGAAAGGATCACCGCGCCGAGAGCCAACTCGCTTCATCCGCTTTGGAGTCAACCGCAATTAAGAGCAGATAAGGTTATTACCCTAGCGTTGGGTATGAGATCCAGGGGGTCGAGGCAAAAGTAAAAGCCGTCTAAAGTAAAAGCCGTTTAAAGTTGGCGGGAGCGCGATCCGCGGACCTGCTATTAGTGACGGATGTATAGAACCCCCGACCAGTCCGTCGTACCTTGATTTTTCGCTTACGAGAACCGCAGAAAGATTATTAATGTCATACAGTCTCTCTTTCATGTTTCACCGTTCCTGAGTTTGATGTCGTCCTTGACACCTGTCATTCAACGGCTGTCTCTCGTCGGAAGCATTGGACTTGATATTGAGTTACTCAAACCTCGTCGGTAAACGGTTATCCGTACAACGCATCACCCGTGATGTCTCACACTCGTGTCCCTCAAAAGTCCCTCGTGAAGTTCTCCCACCAAGAAAACGCCAAAGTTGCGTGCGTTAAGACTTGGTCTTAAACCGCCACAACCGTCACTCTGATTCTTAAGACTCCCAGATGTTAAACTTACTCACATCATACAGGCCACTAACTCAGCCCAAATCCCCAGTTTTAAGATGGTAAGTCTCCCATTACAAAGTAAACCACCACCAACCTAACCTCCCACCCCCAGAAACTCAACCTGCTCCACTACCTCCCGACTCTCAGCGACAACCTCTCCCCTCGGTCTCTTTCGCAGCCAACCTACTGGAACTGCACAGCCCACGCCCCGCTCGCGCCAGGCCTCACGGGCCTGCAGACCATCCAAGCGGTCTTCACCGCCCTCTACGGCACAGAGCCTCTGACGCTACAAGCAGAAGAGGCCCGCGTGGCAACTTGTGGCGGTCTCCTTTTCGGCCTCTGGAACGGACATCCTCACAGCGTCACGGAGAAACCTAACTTTCGAGACTGGGTTGCTGAACAGGATCCTGGGAGCAAAGGGACAGAGTGCCTTGGAGATGCAGACGACGAAGATAGCCTGGCTGATGATCTGAAGCTGAGTTACATGTTTGGGTTCGGGCAAGATTCGTGGGTTACGGGGGGGTTAACCGAAATCCGCCGTTGCGAGAATTAGTTACACAGGTCATCTCACTTAAATCATCAACGTATTGCAGCAGGAACAATGAATTATAACGTCGATTCGTATCTAATGGTGGTATCTCGTCCTCCCGCCCCCACCAAGCCCCGAGGGGTACCTCCTCCCGTTTATCATGAACGGCACGAGCTTCCTCGAAGGTTGCGCGGTCGTGATGGCGTCCCACATCTGGCGGATCCCCGCCCGACGCGCAGGCAGCATGCTGTACTGCAGGCTGTACAGGTTCTTGCGGTTGAGAGGCGGTACGAATCTGCCGGTTAGGAGGCAGAGCAGGACGCGAGGTGAGAGGTAATGCTTGCGGATGCGGCTCCCCATTTGGAAGTACTGGTGGAACATAGCACGGAAAGTAAGAGGGATGGACTGCAGCTGTTAGTCGTGTCATCGAGAACTCGGCAAGGCGAGAAATGGCTCGTACCTTAAGGTAGATGACGGAGGTGGGTGGTTCGTTGGAAGTATTACTAAGTCTATAATCATGGGTATCTCGAAGTTCAAAACGGATGCCGCCTGTACGAATGTTAGTCATCCCCCCTTTTGTCTCAGGACAAACTGGTCTCACCTGGAAGTCGTCTCGGGTCTTTAACCCGTAACATCAGCGCGAAGAGGGGAAAGTGGTTTAAGCAAGAAAGAAGTGTGTCAAAGACGGCCTTCAAAGAAATAATGACCATGCGAGCAATGGCAAAATTTAAGTAGAATACCACCACCGTCGGCAGGAGGAAGAAAAGCAATGTGAAGAGGATGGTGCCTACGAGAAGCTGGTCCAGGTCATAGCCGCACGAGTCGATACGGTTACGGAGGACATTATGCTTCTTGCCGCGGAAGAGATGGAAGAGTGAGATGAGGATCGTCAGCTGCCAATGATAGATCCGGGCGGATGCAAGGTAGAAAGAGTAAATGTGGACAGTCAGCCCGGATAGCAAATCAGAAAACATGGCAATTGGCATGCTGGCACCGGCAAAGCTCGAAAAGCCGATGAACCAAATGATGTGAGGCAGCACAGGCTGAAGGGCAGCAATACAATCTGTCAAGTTAGCGTTGGACGCCCCATCGCGAGTCGCTGAGACTTACTTGACCAGTAATCAATGACCCAAAGGAAAAGGTCACCAAGAAACATGGCCAGCTCGCTGTTGATCTTCAAACCGGCGGGCCAGCCCATCAACCATGATATGCTTCGCTGTAGCGCTTCAACAGTGTACTTGCTAAGGAGCTCACTTATGGCATTGGCGGCCCATTCCGCGTTATCGATGATGTACGAACCCAGCGCAATGCCAATGATGACGTCGTTGGCAACAAGCCATAAGCTGTTATAGAACCGAATGTAGTCGGGGTGGCTTGTCGTAACACTCTCCCAGTCGTTTTTTCGCTGCCGCAGTGTCGTATACTGCATGGGCCAATAACAGAATTGCTGGAGCCGAATTTCTACCTGCTGCGCCGTTGCCGAAATATCCTTCAGCGCCAAATAATTGTCCTTCAGTCTGAACTCCAAAATTTGAAGTAGGAATTCGGCGACCGCTCTGTGACCCATCAACATGTAGACGAAACCCCACTGGATCAGTGGCAGGACGTATAAGATCAAGAGATCCCATACGAAATTCCGCATCGTCGTCGCATGTTCAACCACCCTCTCGGAAACGCTCAGAGACCGCTTAGGCCTGGTACCGATTCGAGAAATGTTCTTCTGCAACAGCTGCTCCAGCTCCCAGGACCAATTGATCTGATTCACAATTTTCGGTAGAGCTTTCTCTTTCGGCGACGGGGTCCTCTTGACGATGGTATGCAGCTTCAGCTTCTCAACAAGCTTCCTCTTCTGCTCCTTCATCTTTAGCTCGTACTTTTCCTCCTCTGCCATGTGTTCCGTCGGTGGCAGGCCGGGGGCCTCCTTGTTGCCGAGGGCGAGGGAGATAGGGTTCAACGAGATGTATTGCATTCGGCCAGGGCGGGGTCGGTCGTAGAGTATAATTTGGATACTCAGGGCTTTTGCGCATGTGATCCAAGGGACCTTTGCGTTCGCCGGGGTCGTCGCCACGAACAAGGAAGGGTCGAGAACCACAGCATCGCTGGGGTTGGTCAGGCCCAGCACATGCATAGCGCCATGGCCGCATCGTTCGTATATGCTATTGACAGGGTGAGGTGAGTTGCGAAATAGCGTGCCCGCCTTCAGGGCGAATTCCACATGGCCGGCCTGTTGATTCGTCAATTGGTGTCCATACGGTCGGTATAAGGGTGCGGTTATGCTGACATCGACATCGTCAAGGATGGCCACGACGAAGACATCCAGGCTCGAGTTCCTCCATCCCACGACAACGCCAGGCAGGTCGGAGCGCTGGATGTCCGTCGGCCAGAATATCCTCATCAAGCCATCATTTTCTGGCATATCAACCAAGCACCCAACAACGGGAGACGGCGCTTAGAAGGAACCTCTCCGTCGCAACTGTTCCCTGGCTGAGACGCCAGCTCCGGTGGATCTTGGATGCTGTAGAACGAGCGTGTTGTTAGCTAGAAGCTGTATCCCACCTGCGCAACTATACATATCTCAGCGGGGGACGGTGGAAGAATTCGTCGTACCAAGTTCGCCTCTCTAGTAGCCAGGCGTTCCACGGGGATGAAGACGAGGAGGAAGACGAGGGTCAAGAGGCCAAAACCCTTGGCGGCGCGTGTCTGTTGAGGCGTCGACGTTAGAGACAGGTGGCGCAAGAAAACAAAGGGCTAACGTTAAACCCCGAAAAAGGACGCGAAGTTGAGGGGGCGGGGGAGAGGCAAGCTCCATACCACGACTCCGTAATTCCAGGCAAAAATGGCAAGCTCATAAAGACGAGTAACCAGGTCCCATCGGGCGGTGATGTAGCCAGCTACGAAGATCCCAACGCTGAGAACAGAGAGGGGGTGCATAGAATCGCTATTCCCTAGGGCAGTGCATGCCGAGGCTTGTCGCCAAGAGAAACACGGAGCGCCTTGGGGAGTTTGGGGAGGGATTCAGAATTGGTCGGATCGAAGACGGCGGGCTGTGGGTTTGCGACTGCGGGACAAGCGCGGGGGGGAAGAAAGAAGAGAGGGGGTAGAAGCTTCAGCGGTCTAAGAAGAACCGGGTCGCAAGCTTAATTCGAGCTTCGGTTTCCGGAGAATTTCGAGATGGAAAGGTGGGCGATCGGTGGGAGGAAACACTCGAGGCAGGTTGGTTTTTGTTCGGGTTGTACGACAGCCGTGTTTATGGCGCGTTGTCTGGGGAAGAAGGGGAAACGGGGAGGAGAAGGAGTTGGAGACGGGATGTTTCCGTAGAAGCGTGGGTATCGGGGCGTGGAGGTGGAAGGGCAAGGGACAAGCTTCGCTCATTGATGAGCCTCGCAAATCCGGGAATTGGCAATATAACAATTGGCAGCGAACGGCCTGTTTCCCCCCCTGTTCAATGCATCGATGTGCTCCCACTAGCGAAATCTCTTGACAGCGCCAGCGGGTCTTGCCCACTGAAGGGTCGGCATTGGGTGAGTGAGAAGGCCCACTGGGCCCTGCTGAAGCTGCAACTGGACACGGTTGACAAGTGTGTCTTAGCCAGTCCAGAGCGTGTTCTAGCGCCTGTGACGGGGGGGGTTGTGGGAGGGAGCCCTCTGGCATGCTGGATGGGGGGCACCTAAGAGAGAGGGGGGGAGGGGGGGTCCCCTGGGATGTGGGCGGTCTGGAACCTAGAACAAACCGTGTAGAACTGCAATTGGATTGGTCAAGGAGTGGTCCTTGCTTGACGCGATCTGGAACTGGGACGGGATGGAGCAAGCTCAAATTGGATGGAATGGGAAAAATGTGCAATCACGTGGTGCAGTTGGGAGATCCGAGAACCTTCTGTGCTTCTTCGACTAAAGGTGATGCATCATGCAGGTTTTTCTTCAAATTGGGTACGTCGTAAGCGTACCTATTTGGAGGATGGCGGATCATCTCTCAACATTGGACCTAATGACCGTTGGAAGCGCTGCCAAGAACACAACAGGCTGCTCGGAGAGGAGGACATTGGGAGGGAAGAGCAGATTAACAACAAGAACAACATGAGGCCATCAGGCGAATACACTGACCATGATGCTTTCTTTTTCCTCTGATCATTCCGCACACCATAAATTTAAGGAGGTTTTCCGCCGGGGAATTCAAGCTTACACTCCTCCGAACCGGCAGTCAGTCACAGGGATGCATAGCACACCCAAATGCAGAGACACCACCACACTAGGTTAGGTATTCCGTTCCTTATGGCTGAACACGTCATGGAGAAGAGAATGGGGCTTATTGAGATTGCGGTTTCTACACTGCCACATTGCGCCCAACAAATGCAACCCTGGAAAACGCCATTTCAACCGCGAGATATGCCCCTAGCTTATATAATGTGTCCTGCACGAGTGGTTAGATTCTCCCACCAAAGACTCAACAACGATAAGGGTGCTGCATAAACTCACATTTGCGTCCCAAGTATGTTGCGTCGTTCTCCTTGCTATCTTCCCGTGCCTCATCAAGGAGCTTGTCTATGCCGCGTTCCTTCAGCGCCCCCTGTCAAGCCGCCTCGTCAGCGTCTCTTGGTCCACGGCAGCCAAAAAACCGTCGCGACTTACCGTCAAGCAGTTTTGGTAGTTCTTGAAAAGGTCGGCGCACTCGTTGTTGTCCGTTCCAGCTCCTCTGAGGTATTCTGTGGCAAGTTAGAGTTTGGTTCTTACATACCAGCTTGAAGTCGTCACGGCTTCCATCGTGGCGAGGAAACTCACTCTCGCTGTACCACTTCAAGAAGCACGTATCGTAGCGCCTATTTCGAAAATCAGTCAAGCTCATATGACGACCTCTTAGTCTAATCTTACTCCTTGACTTCATTGCATTCGGGCGCTAGTGAGGCAGACATGGTGACTTGATGTGTTGACGGATACCGCGGAAGGCTTGAGGTTGAAGTTGAGAGATGCGGCGAGAAGCAGAGGCAAAATCCATCTACCCTGGCGCCAGGCACTCAGGCGCGTCACAGCGGCTACACCCGCTGTAAGTGGAAGCCTGGCCAAGCAACTGCTCCTGGGACCGTCCTCCGCGCATCACGTTTTTCTATTTTCTTCAATTTAATAAACCAAAATAGCTTTACTTCAGCAATCTGTCACACATGCATCATTGGTTTTCTAGCTTTGCCTTCTCGAAACCGATATTCCTTAGCTACTTCTTCTACCGTCTTCTTGGCATTCGCCTCCCCTTGGTATAGCTGACTGCGTAGGAAGCTCCTGTGCGCTTATCCTTATCGATAACAAAGTGGGGATGCTCTAATCTTATCGGCCAGGGATCTTTGTTGGCGGGCATAATTTTTGTGATCGTCAAACTTCGCAGTGAAGCCGCGACAAGGCTTTTGGTATCCTAAGCGCCATATCAACACCATGACGTCTCCCCAGGACTTCAAGTCCCTCCAGGACAAGATTCAGTCCGCGCTAGTGGCCACCACTCGATCTGTCAACCGCATTGCCGCTGAGGATCTCGCCTTTCAACGCGCCGTTAACCCCGGCGTGGGCGATGACCTCGACGCCAAAACCGAACGCCTCCTCGAGCTGTCGACCACTCTCCTCAAGTCGGCTGCCGAAATCTGTGGCCTCAATGCCCCCAAGCTCGAAGATGCGGACGATGTCGACATGCGCTGGCGGGGTATTGTGGACGTGATTGACTCCGTCCTGGAGAAGGCCGACACCTCAATCGACGAGTATACAGGAGCCCTGAAGAGAAAGGATGCGCCGACCGCAGATGTGAGCCCTCTGAGATTCGGCATGGACCGAACAGTATATTGACCCAGCGCGCAGGCCTCTCAGGCGAAGAAGACAAAGACGACCACTGGAACTGACAAAGTCATCCGCAACGCAAACATCACGAAGCCCCAGCTCAACTTCGATCCCCCAGTCGACAACAATGTCCCATGGAAGCCCGTCATCACAAGCAAGCCTCACGCCAAGGTGCCACTCGAACAGAGCCTGGTGCCCAGCGAGACGGACGCGGGTTTCGTCCAGTACGATACTACAATTTCCTTACTGTCGCCCCTGCCAGCCACCTTTAATTCACCGATAGTCTCAAAAAAGAAACACAAGAGACTAAAGAGGCCGTTTGTTCGAGTTACTGACAGCCCAATCAGGTACAAGCATCCGTACGAAACCGAGATTCTCGAGGCCAAATATCCCGACCGAGTCTACGAACAAGCCGAGCCGATTCCCTGGCAACCAGTCGAGAAGACCGAACCCACATGGGTTGATACGTACGAGGGCGTGTTGGAGATGCTGGAGGAGCTCAAGAAGGCAAAGGAGATTGCAGTGGATTTGGAACACCACGACTACAGGACATACGTCGGCCTCACCTCACTGATGCAGATCAGCACGCGCGAGAAGGACTGGATCGTCGATACCTTGAAGCCGTGGAGGCAGCAGCTCCAAGTTCTGAACGAAGTCTTTGCCGACCCAAACATCATCAAGGTAATTACGCCTCAGTCTCACCCCGCCGACGTGACTAACAAATCTAGGTCTTCCACGGCGCATACATGGACATTGTATGGCTGCAGCGTGATCTTGGTCTATACGTGAACGGACTCTTTGACACATTCTTTGCATGCGAAGTCTTGAACTACCCACAGAAGAGCTTGGCCTTCCTGTTGAGCAAGTTTGCAAACTTCAACGCCGACAAGAGATATCAAATGGCCGATTGGCGGATGCGGTAGGTGGAAAGTCGGAAGCCCAGGGAGATCAACACTAACACGATACAGACCGTTGCCCACAGAGATGCTCTACTACGCGCGCTCTGACACGCACTACTTGCTCTACGTTTACGACAAGATTCGCAATGAACTTGTGATGAAGTCAGACCGTGGCAATCCCAGTACCGACTACATTGAGATGGTGCTTCAAAAGTCCAAGGCTCAATCGCTGGGCAGATACGAGGGTGATTTCTTCGACCCTGTTTCCGGCAAGGGCGGCAAAGGCTGGTATGGTTCCCTTCTCAAGCACCCCTCGCCCTTCTCCGGTCAGCAATTCGCCGTGTACAGAGCTATCTGGGCTTGGAGAGACGAGGTGGCACGGAGGGAAGACGAAAGCACCGCATACGTTCTGCCCAACGCTATTGTTGGCGACATCGCCAAACGCATGCCGCCCGACGCCAAAGCTTTGCACGCGCTCATCCCGAACAACGCATTCATCGCGAGGAGAAACGTCAACGACCTTTGGGTGCGCTACCAAGAGGCGAGAGAGAAGGGTGTCAACGAGCCTAGCCTGTTCGAGTTCTTCCGCTCAGATATGCCTACAACGGCAGCGAAACCGCTAGCAGAGGTTGCGGAAGACGAAGCGGTCGATGCTGCCCTGGAACCTGCTCAGCTGAAGCAGTCTCAGCTGTTCGGCGGGATGCCTCTAAGCTCTGCGTGGGAAGCAACATCCTCTGCGGCTAATGGCCTTGGAGAGTACGTCATGCTCCCGTGGCAGAAGTTTGTGCAGGAGGTGGCTACGATTGAGGCGTCTGCTCAGGAAGATGTCGCTATGGAGGGAGGCGTAGAGGAAGATGCCAAGGCTTCTGCTGCTGCTGCTCCTGAGCCGGAAGTCGAGGAGGAGTTCACGCTCAAGGCCGGAACGAAACGAAAGACCCCGGCACAGGATGCATCAGACGCGAGCGAAGACGAGTCCGATTCGGACGAGAGCTCCATCGATTTCGTCTTGGAGAGGCCCGGTTCGCAGACCACGCCCAGAGGCAAGAAGGGCAAGGCGAAACACACAGAGGGCGAGCGCAAGGCAAACGTCGACGCGAAGAGGGCAGCCAAGGTCGCCCGGTACACGGAAGACTATACGCGAGCTCAAGCCGAGGTCGAGCGCCTCACTGGCGAGGTCGCTCAAAACCCCGCGTCGTCCACGCAGCTCGAGGAAGCTCAAGGTGTCGCCCAGGAGAAGAAGGAAAAGCTGGACAACTACGTTAAGGCGCTCGGCAACCGCAAGTCAAAGGCGGAACGGAAGGCGGAGAAGAAGGCACTAAAGGATGCTAAGAAGAAGGACAAGAACGCGAAGAAGGCGGACAAGAAGGCAAAGAAGGAGGCAAAGAAGGAGGCAAAGGCGGCGAACAACGAGGGAGAGAATGAGGAGGAGGCTTTCAACTACGGCCAGGCCGCGTCGGTGCTGCATGCAAACCGCAGTGGAGGCAGCAGGGTACCGAAGCCTACGTTCGACCCGTACTCCAAGACGGGAGATGATGCGCCCAAGGCTGCCCGCAAGGCTCCTCCTGCGAGAGGTGAGAGGAGCGCCACCTTTAAGAGATGAGGTGGTGGCTTGGGGTTGCGGGGAAAGGGAGGCGGGGTGTGATAATTTTCAGCATTTTCTTGGGGCGGTCTCGCCTCAAATCACGGCCCATTGCTAGATGAGCATGGGATTAAAAAAATAAAATAAAATAACTAAAAAGATTGAAAGAGCTGTACTCCATAATGTTACTATTCTCATGGGTGGTATGTGCCGTGATTCAAACTTTCCGAGAGTGCGGAATTCCGTCCGCCGCTTATTGAGAGACAACAGGCGCCCTGCGTCTGGGGCAGCATCCAAGACCCCGCGAAGGGCGGGATGTCAAGCCCAGAAACGGTCTTAGTGGCCGGAAGGTCAGACAAACAGTGACTATCCCACCGGTAAAACCCACCTCATGGCGCGGGATGGATCTTCATCCCAAGGGTGGATTGTATGCGAGATGTCAAAAGGGTACCTCCACCCCGCGCCCTATGGTAGACGAGATGCATATGCGGTTGGTCGATGCATCACCTCTTTCTGGGTCCGCATGGCGCTAACGCGGTGAGTAGGGAGCGATTCGACAGATTGCGTATATAGGAAGTGAAGCTCTATCGATGAGATATAAAGTAGAGTTATACTCCTACAGTCTTGAATGTTTACCATTTAAGATTGAATCACCCAGTTACTTTGCCAAACTCTATCAAACACTTTTAAGTTGAACCCTCTAAAAACAGCCACCTCAATATATATATACGGATACCTTGTTATAATAACCTCGGCCATTTTTCCCCACTCTCGGCACCCTGGACATCTTTACAGCCTCAACTCTATATCAACCGCCAATTGTCCGCATTATTTTCGCACGGAGTCTATTGTTAGAGACCGAAATCACTTCTTTTTAAAGGAGCGAGTCATTGAGTCTAGATAGACACAGTTTATTAGACACGCATCAGAACAAAATGGCCGACGACCCCGCAACGGAAGTCAAATCCGCCGTCCGCCTCCCCTCCGCGACACACCATGTCATCGTGAAGCTGGAGACAATCCACGTGTCCCTCCCCGAGATCGACACGGGAGACCTGACGCACGAGGTCATCGGGTACAAGTACACGCGCCCGACGGATACCGCTGTGGCGGCGGCGAGGGTACGGCCCGCGAGTATCCTCATCACCACGACGGTGCCGATCACCGCAGAGACGCTCGGGGAAGCGCCTTATCTGTGAGTTTTAACTAGGACCCCTTGCTTGCATGAAAAATGGTAAGGTGGACGAACAAAGACTGACAAGTCCTAAGGAAATGCGTCATTACGGAGACGACGGGCACGAATCACATTGACCTGGAAGAATGCGAGCGCCGCGGGGTTACAGTGATGTACTCACCCAATGCAACGGCCGAGGCTGTTTCTGAACACGCTATCGGGTTTGTAAGTGTTTCAAACCTCTCCCCTGGAGCCGTTTCGCTCGAGGCATGCTGACGACTGCAGTACTTCTCGACCCGTCGCCGCCTCGTGAAGCTCCACAACACGATGATGGACCACAGTCCCTCCCGCGCGAACGCCTGGCGCGCGACGGGAAGCATGTCTTCTCTTCTCCTGGACTCCGAGGGCCGGCCGCCGCATACCTGCGGCAACGAGGTCGTGGGGATGCTCGGGTACGGGCCCATCGGGCAGAAGATCGCAAAGATGTGCAAGGCGCTAGGGATGGAAGTCCTGGTCGCCGCGAGGAAGTCCGCTCCCTCGCCATCATCCTCTTCTCCGCCGACGTCGGCGCTTGTGAACGGAAATGGAGATGCGGAGCGTACGCCGTTCGAGGAGGTGATTCGCCGCGCGACGACGCTCTTCCTCGTCGTCCCGCTCACTCCGGAGACGAAGAATCTGATCGGGGAGGAGGAGCTGAGGATGATGAGACCTGACGTCGTCATCGTCAACGTCGGGAGAGGCGGGACGATTGATGAGAAGGCTTTGCTTTCTGCGCTTGCCGAGAACAGGATTTATGGCGCCGCGACGGATGTCTATGAGGTTGAGCCTGCGGGCAGCGGGGAGGATAGCGTATTGCTCGGGGATGAGGCGAGGGGGTTGAACTTGACGCTTACGCCGCATCTTGCGTGGTGCGCGGACCAGACGCGGGTGAACATCAGGAGGGTTGTGGGTGAGAATCTGAGGGGGTTTGTGAGGGGGGAGAAGGGGGCCAATGTCGTGCTTGATATGAGGAAATGAGTGGAATGATGGATGGGAATTGTTAGAATATGGGAGACGCCGAGATGCCTTCATAAAGTTCATGACATAGAGCGGTAGTTGGCATATTACATCACATCAACACCCAAGTGTCATCCCATCCTTCACCGAGGATCCCAGGTGTGTCTGGAACCTCCGCTGACTGCAGCACCCCCCACACTTTGCGACGTAAAAATGTCCGATTGTTCCTCGGATTCCATTGGTTGCGTCTGATCCTCCCGCACGACGCCATCTCACCTGCGCGATGCCAAGATAGGGCTGTGGTTGAGGCCGACCGGACACGGGAAGCGCCCCGTTGATTCGCAGTATTCGGCCGAGAAGGTAAATATCATACTTCACAGAGAAACTTACATGTCGCGAGTTTAGTGAGTTGACGACTGAGACCAATCATGCCGTTCTGACACTGCGCTGGCGACTCTATTCGAAACCTCGAGGAGCTTAGCATGGCACCATTTCAAGCATTGGGGAACACGTCTGGCTCATCCCAACCGCCACCTAACGCGGACCCTTACATCTGGAAGTAACTATTCCACTATGAAACAATAACCAGTTCAGTCTCTTCTTGTCTACTAAACAAACTCTTACTAACAGAAAACTTCAAGAAATGAGAGTCAACGGGCGTCGTCATCCGCCGCTCAACCTGACTCTCATCGCCCCTTGAACGTTGTCCCTACCGAGTTACAGAGAGATGGGCGACTGTAAGGCGCAGAAACCCCACTGATCGCCTTTAATTTCCAGAACCCCCTGAGCAGGGCTGCGCTGCCGTAAGCCGATTGTGTGGAGATCATACGCATTGGATGAACCTATGTTGACGTGTGTGTTTTGGTATATACACAAAAGCTCAAGACAATCGAGTGCATGAAACCTGTCTATCTCCTATAATTACCCTAAGTTGTTGAATTCCAAGCGTTTATAGTCTTTAGGTTTCGGCAACAAGTCAATCAACTCGATGCAAGACCGCACGGGTGTCGGCAAGATCCACTCCGGCATATCCTGACTGTGGAGATTCTGAGGTGCCCAAACTGGGTGAGCAATACGAAAAAAAAAAAAAAGAAAAAAAAATCAGGGGATTCAAGCAACTGTCATGACCTCACGGGCATGCTTCCAGAAGTAAACAAAACATAGTACCTAGTGGGGAGCGCGGGCAGGGCGATAGCCCAGACCACCGCGGGAAGCAGGGATGTTTCCCGGCCGGCTAGGATGAACGTGCCGACTAGGCAGCCCGATTCCTCATAGTGACATTATGGGAATCTGTTCGAAACGCGGCGGGCCCCAGCATCCAATTTACATGTCGACGCTACGCGGGTTCAGCCAGGAGGGTGTTATGGAGAAGGAAAACATCACGGGGTGTGAATCGTATAAGACCAGAAGGAAGCTCTGTCTCTCGGTTTCTAAGGAGTCTAGCCAAGCAATAGAACTGCAATCATCCAAAAACCGTCTTTCGCTCCCTTTCAGACGTTTACTAAAGTCACTCGTTTACCAAAAAAATGCAGCTCGCCTACCTCCTCCTCGCCGCTCCCGCCCTCGTGGCCGCCACCCTCGACCCGGCCACCTCCAACACCAAGGGCGCCTGCCCGAGCGTCTACAACTGCAGCGCCGTCAAGGTCTCCAAGGCCATCCAGGCCGCCGAGTGCTCGCACAACACCCGCACCTCCAAGCAGACCTTCGCCGTCTTCGAGACCGACCACCAGTACGACAAGGTCAAGGGTGCCCCCTACGGCACCTGCTCGGCCTACAACTGCGTCTCTCCCACCAAGTCTCAGATGACGAAGGATGCGGATTGCTGGACTTTCTTCTGGAGGTGAGTTTCCTTAACCTCCCTACAGTAGCGTGGAGGTGCGTGTGTAAAAGTAAAAGGCAGTGATGCTGATGAATTGTGAACAGTGGCTCTGGTACCTCCAGCGGCGAGGGAGTCGGATGCATCAAGGACCCCCAGACCGGCATCTGCGGTTGCGAGAACTCGGACGGTACCTTTGTTCCCGGTAGCAGCAGCTGCAAATAGACTACCTTGAAACAGGAAGTTCGTGTAGGAGGAGGCGTGGTTGACATGATGAAAGAGTCAGCGGCCTTCGCATGACACGATATTTGGATCAATTCGTGTATATATCATAGAACATTGTACAAAGCCACAAGAAAGATATTCAAAGACTTTCAGTTGCAGGGCACCTGTGTTGTGTTTGATTCCTCAAGTTACCAACTGTAGTCATTATGAGACAGACGATTGGGGTCCTTGAGAAAGAATACAGCAAATTGATGTTCCAGCTCGATGAAGTGTAGTAGAGAAGCAAGCCCAATATGATGTTGAAGAACTGGCGTGTCTAAGAGCTTGATCGGACGAATTGCGGAACTCGACGTTTCTGGATGGACACCCCCGAGAGAACTATCTTGTACTGCCTTGGGTTTCGATCATGTCATTCCTTTAGGTTCCATGGGCATGAACGATTCATACGTTAGCACTTCCTCATGTCTATTACATTCATCAGCAGCTGGTCTGGAGGGCAGGAATCGAGAATAAAATTGGCGGCAAGGAATTTATATAGTACCTGTCAATCTTCAGCCATTAAATCTAGACAACATAACTCAGTCAGCTCAGTGTTAATATTTTGTGATCATTTTCCCCGAAGAGTAGGCACAACATCGCTGGTGACCGAAAGCCACTGGTATATCTGTACTTGTATACACTTACGCCAACACACGACCAAATTCATAAGCCGTACCATTACTAGGTCACAGGCTATTCTGATTGAACGCTCAATACACAAATGCCGAGATCGACATGACGTTCGGTTAAGAGATAGAGTTCAGGGTGGTGGGGAAGCGGCCCGGGCTTGACGGTGAGGGTGTGGTCAAGGCGACCATTGGGGGGGGGGGATAACCTGACCAATTACCCACTTATTTAAATGAATTATGGGTCTATCTGACCAATTTTATGATTGGCTGTATTGAGGTGAAGTGGGTCCACCTGACCATGGAATTTTTAATCGGTCAGGTGCACGGACCAGTTACTGATTGCGTCCCACTACTGATTGGGGTGCATACCCCATATTAATATTTAAATCCCTATTCCATTCTGATTCTCTTCCTTTTCCCTCCGTAACCCTTTCAAATCGTATGCGCCCCCCCCCCCCCCTGGCGCACCGATTCCTAATTACTTCCGAATCAGTTCAGAAATCCGACATCATGCCTTCATACAAGGATTCTGTAAGTACAATGGAATCGGTTTAGGATCGATTCAGAACTGATTCAGAATCAGGACGATTACAAGACCTACAAAGAAGGTCTTCTCCAGGGCGGCAAGAACCACCGCATGGAGGATCTTCCTCCCTTCGAGTTCAACGAGGTAAGTGATTCAGAAGCGATTCCACAACGATTCAGAAGCAGTTCTGAATCGATTCAGGCTGGCGAAGTCAAGCTCGCCCCTGGCGAACTCTACTGCCGCTGGGGTGGTAGATCCAGCAGCATCACGTGCACCAAGGTAATTCAGAATCAGTTCCGGATCAGTTCAGAACTAATTTCGAATCGATTAGACGGAGCGGTTCTCGAGCGAGTCGAACCTCAAGAACCACATCAAGAAGCACAAGCTCGACGGGGTCCCGGCCAAGGTTAAGAGCCGCAAGTCCGGCGCGAACTCCGTCGAGGAGAACGATGATGCAGCTGGTAAGTGATTCTGAACTGATTCTGTACCGATTCTGAACTAGTTCTAAACTGATTATGAATAGAATTCTACGACCGCATCCACGGCATCGCCATCGGCGCTCGCGATGACAGCGAGCTGCAGACTCCTTCCAAGAAACGGAAGGCGCAGACCCCTCCCCCCCTTCTTGCCGTGCAGTTCAGAACTAATTACGAATCGATTCAGAATGTCCTCCCGCCCTTCGCGATCAGGAATGTGAGGTCTGGGCCCGCTTTGAGGATGATGAAGAAGATGAGGCCTGAATCAATTCAGGATCGGTTTGGAACCAGTTTGGGACTTCTTTCGGGACCGATTTGGAACCGCTTTAGAATCAATTCTTTATAGATACCCGGGGCGTTCGGTTTTTAAGCTTTTTTTTAAAAAAAAAGCATTTCTAAATCAATACAGAAATGATTTAGAATCGATTCTCTACCTATCCTATATGCTATCAAAGTCCTAACCTTCTCCGCCGCTCTGCTAACTCTAGTTCCTTTTCTTGTAGTTCAAGCTTCTGTTTTTCAACTAGAAGTTTTCTTGCTTCTAATTCTAATCGCTTTTCTTCTAATTCTAGACTTTGCTTCTGTAAGTCAAAGTCATCTTGTTGTCCCTGTCTGATTTCGTTTCTTAAGTTAGAAATAGATGTTCTTTGGAGAGTATTTGACCTAATAACCCCAGAAGATGAAGCATGGGAAAGACGAGGGGATCGATTCCGAATCGCTTCTGAAAGACTTCGGGATCGATTCGGAATTGAGGATGGACTTCTTGAATTAGTACCCCTTGAGGGACTAGACGTAAAGAGTCGGGTTGATAAAAGCCTTTCAACACGTTCATTATCTAGTTGCTCACGGGATTCCCTCTGGCGTTGGCGTTTAAGTTCTAAAATAATTTAGAAATAATTATTAATAAATATTAAAGTATTTTTAACTTACGTAAACGGCTTGCAGCTGTATTATAACGGCCAATAATAGAAACATCTTTCCAGGAAAGCCGGATTCCTAGTGTTGTAAACACTGTATCCTGCTCTAAAAGATGGCGATCGTATTCTGCACATCTAAGTACTTTTGAATTAGTTCTCAACGCATTCCAAACCAATTCCGAATCAATTCAGAAGGGATTCCAAACTTACTTCTGGATACATGTAAGTAATGGTAAATACCGATTACTCCAAGTATATGAGGCTTCATGTAAAACCTCAACAGTATTTGTATTAGGTATGAATTGACTCCAATCTGATAAGGGGATTTTAGAGCAGTTCTGATTAAGTCCAGCTGCAATTGTTTTTCGGGCTTTATGTTGAGCCCATGCTTTTATTTGAGGTTCAGCTAAGTAAATTAGTTCCCAAGTGATTCTGAAGCGATTCGGAAGCGATATAGAATTGATCCTTACTCTCAAATGCCTGACATAAAGCGAAGTAGTCTTCTGAGGAACGGCAGAATAGTAGGCTGCGCATTTGATTCCATAGAGAGTCAGGGCTACGGTCTTCTGTACAGTATGCCTCAATCCCTCGTTGGAAATGAATTAAACAGAAGCGTACAGAGCGTTCAACCTGCCATGCCCATGGTCTATGCTCTGGGTCACATTCCAGAGATAGATATTTCCCAAACCCTAGATAATTAGTTATAAATCGGTTCTGAATCGGTTTAGAAACTATTAAGAACCCATACCAATAAGGTTTTTATGGTCTTGATCAACTGTAATACCTAGTAGACCCCTACCATGAAGGTGTTTCCACTTGACTTTATATCCAAATTTCTTATAAAGTAGTTTAAACACAATTGTATACATCTGCTGATACATTTCTGTACTTTCAGAATTGGTAAAAACTCGGATAAGTGGAATTGCTAAAATAGTTAGGAATCTGTTAAGAATCCGTTCTAAATCGATTTAGAAGCGATTACGCACCTTTCGAAGATATCGAATTATACCATCCCCAAATAACCTCAACTTCCTCCTTTCCAGCTAGATGTTTATAGTTTGTATCTACCTGGAAAGTATTAAAAGCCTCTTTCTTCCATAATTCAGCTTGCTCTGCATGAAATACAATACATAGGTATGTATTGCCGTCATCATTAAAGTACTGAATATACTATAAGTAAATTAGTATTGAACCCGCTCAGAACCGATTCAGAATCACTTCATACCCGAATTTGACGCCTAGTTTGAGCATACTGGTATTCATACCAAATCGCTAGACGTGAACAGCCTGCTGGAAAGCTAATTGCTTCTTGTTTACGGATAATTGAGCGTAAGAAGTCTGTATTTGCTAGACTTTGATGAACGCTTGTAATAGTCTGGCTATTATAAGTATCACAGAATTCCTGAAGTTCGCGAGATTGTAGGAATGCATCTAGAATCAATACTGGATTAGTTCTGAATCGGTTCGGAAACGATTCTAAAAGGATTCTCACTTAACCCCGTTCTAGGTTGATTGATCTTCTGGACTACCTGTTGCAGCCCAGATATAATACCAGCTGGGGCTCTAACTGGTGGTGGTGGTGGATGTAAATGGACCCCATGAGAAGTTAGAAGAATAACTGGGGTAGCTTCTAGATCAAGCGGGACCCAGAAGTTCCATTTTACTGAACACGTAATTTGAAGAATTGTTTCAGGAACGATATGATTAGCGTCTAGATTGATTCAGAATCAGTTGGGAACCCATTTGGAATCGATTCGATACTAATTTACTTACCGCATCGTGTAATTCTCCTCTTATTGCTAGCAAAAAGATAACAGCTATCAGTAGGGGAGCTTTCTTCTATACTTCCCCCTTGAAGTATAGTTTTGATTAGAGGTAAATATAGCTGGAATTCGATTGGAGGAAAGCCAATATAATGGTTTTCTCCTTGGAGACTTTGTGACCAGCAGATGCAGCGGGCTGTAATCTGGGAAGTTCCTGGAATATACTAAAGTGATTCCGAATCAGTTCCAAATTGAATCCCAATCCATTCAGAAAGGCTTCTTACCCCATACTCTGTTTTAACTACTTCAAGACTACATCTTTCTGTAAACGGTCGGCAGGCGGTATGTTGTTGGAAACGTTTTATCTGTGCTTGTGCCCATCTATTTATAAGTATTAGTATATTATTTCTAAAAGGGTTCCGAACCCGTTCGGAATCGATTCTGAATGCTTACGAAACTGCTTTCCGTTTGAGATCATACTGTAGTACCTCTGTTCGTAATGCTTCAATACTTTGCAAGATTTCTGGGGTAACTTTCTGATGCTTCCAGCATGGAAGATTCTGATCGAAATAAGAGCATGCCTTTCCACCTGTACAAGTGTAAGTTGAACGTAAACAAACAGCATTTTGAAGGAATGCTGAAGTCGTCCGTTTTGGTGGGAATTGCCGGGCATGGTTGTACTGAATCTGTGATGTAATTAGTTCTGAAGTAGTTCGGGATCGATCCCGGATCGATTCAAAAGTAGTTCGTTTACCATTCTCCAAGGCGATTTAATATCCTCCTCATTTAAAGTCCTTATATCAATAACATAAAGGACTCCATTCTCACTTGTTTCTGGATATTCTATAAATGTAGGTAGAAAGATTACTTTTTGAGCAAGTACATGAACATCCCTGAGGCTATTATGCCCAGAACGGGTTGCCTCTGATGAAACAAGTGTTGGAGGTATTTCTGAATCGGTTTCGAGTTGATCCTGAATCGATTTAGAACTAATTCCAAAGTCGTTCTCATATATCCCTACCTCCTCATTTACTGGTAAGCCAGACTGGGCCTGGGCTGGTAGTTGATAGTAAAGATTTAAGTCTTCTTCAGCTTCTGCATCAAGACTAGTAGGTTCTAATAGAGGACTTATTCCCTCTAGGCGAGGGAAGAGATTTTCAATCGATTGAAGAGCCATTGTAAATCGATTCGGAACGGATTTGGAAGCGTTTAAATGTCGTATGTTCTTACAAAAAGTATGTCAAGGGTGAGGTTTCAAACCGCGCTAAGGAATTTCAACCTGACCATAGCTAACTAGCTGACCATGGTCAGCTGATCTCAGGGTAGCCCCACAAATCACAAAATAAGTGGGTAATTGGTCAGGTTATCCCCCCCCCCCAATGGTCGCCTTGACCACACCCTCCTTGACGGTTGTCGCTGGGATGCCAGAGGCATTCATAATGACACCCCGTAAGAGAATAACACGACTCATGTAGGAGGTTAAACAACTGTCTGTCGTTGGAAAAGCTTAGAAATTGTCCACGAAGGATGGCCGGTGTATGAATGCCTCCTGCCTTCCCAAGCTAGGAGACCATGTATCTCTTCCCGTATCTGGCAGGTTAATCAAACCGTTAGAAACTGGCCTAAAGCAGCGTTGGAGAAGGCTTTGGAGTGAAATATTAACTATTACGAAGTCCTGTAAGGTGCAAAGTCTTGTGTGTAGACAAGTAATATGCGCCAAGTAAGTCTCGCCGTGACACCCTGGCGGCTCTCTTGCATGATCGCTCACTAATTCACACCTTTCACGATTCACCTGACTACCCTCTAAGATTGATGGAATTAGCAGCCGGCTATTGCAGTCCATGGGCATATCCGCAAGTCCTCGCTCTTTTGTCTTCTTTCTCCTACCCTGGTATTCTCCGGTTTCTCCAGTGCTTATACCGATATTGAAGAACGAGGATGCTGACATCCGCGAGAGTTGATATCCAAGTCGGGTTTCTTTCCCTGTCAACCAAAGGACGCGTTCGTTGCTTGCTCCTCGAATACCAGTAGAACCCGGTCTTCTAAATGGCTTTCACATGGACAATGTGGATCAACCCTCATGAGTTTATCGAGGTATACCACTTGTTGTTCCTCCAAGATTCAACCCATAAAAAGCTCGAATAACCAATAAAGTTCATAGAAGCTACTCAAAACTTCTTCTAAATTAATGGTAATCCACCTGATTTGTATGCGGCATTGATTAGGACAACCCCAGGGCACTAATATAGGAAAGATTGAAACCCCTAACAGAGGAGCTTTCGATGGGTTGCGAGCACAGCTCATATATTATTCAAACAGTCCAATTGTGTTATAGATAGCAGGCTCTGAGAAACTCCGACGTCTCAATCACCATGTCACAAGTAGTAAGACTTGAGGAACAACGTCAATACAACTTGCCCGATCCACCTATTCTCTTCCACACGGTCCGACCATTGCCCTGTTGTACCTCTCAAAGACCAGCAAATGGTCATTCCAACTCATTAGCCTTCGTAATCAACTGCGCGCATTTTCCACCGTCAGCAACTCATCTGTCAAGCCTGCAACTCTGGAATGATTGGACTAGGCGCATCAATGAGCAAATTCCATGTAACCGAGACCGGCGAAGTGCCGGCATAAACTATCGACATCGTTCTCATCTACTGGAGCCCAACGAGTTGAACGATCTGGTCTGCTGCACCCTGTTCTACGGTAAGACGACTGACTTAATCGGCCACGACGCCACCTCTTGCACCTGAGCCGGGTCAGAGTGTTGTGATAAGGGAGCTGTCTCGGCTGAGCTCTTGCTACCTGCAGTTTACAACAATAGCTGATTGAAAAGCGGTCCTCAATGGTCACCAACCATAGACACGGAAGAACACCATCTAAATCGACGTTGTTTACACGAAGGAGAACGCCCATCAAGATTCTGGCCTGGCTGATCGGGGGCCTCGTTCTAGGCGCCGTCATACTGCACATTTGCGAACTGCTTCACTTGCTGAATATTTCCCGTCTTAGCTGTGCGGCCAGTCAACCTGGGCATAGGTAGATACGTCCTTGGTCAAGTTTCTCTCGCGCTGAATAGGTGACGTTTGGAGAATTAATCCAACTAGTCATGCTATCTGCTTTGGATCATCTACGCTGCTGAACAAGGCAACCGGAAGTTGACCGCAGGTCTGATTCGGAGAATGACTCCCGCTTATAATCATAGGTCAGAGGGGTTGAGCTTGTCAAGGCCATCGTTATATGCGCCAGACTACACCCGTAAAGTTGCCACCGCAGACCGGTGGTAATTCATCGTTATTGCGGCTCTAACAAGAGCCCAAGGCAGCATCCCTTGGAGTTAAATTATCTTTTCAAGTAGAAAACCATTGGCACCCTGCAAGTGCCTACATTCAAGCCGAAAGTGTCTTTAAGACGCCAAAGTTTGAAAGTAATGGTTCAACAACAACCAGTGATCTATCTGTACTAGATCACTAGACGAACATTTATCTTGCAAAGCTGGCTCTATATAACGTTTCAAGGACAAGCCGAGTACGTACAACAGCCACAAGGTTCACTGCCGAGGAATCCAGAGTATAAGTTGCTTTCACCCTTTGGCTCGAGCTGGAATCTTGTGGGACATTTCTTCGTCACGATGAACGGCATGGGCGCAATGCTGGTTGTACGTCTTTCCAAAGCACGTCGACCCTTGGGTTGTAGTCCATCAAACCGAGCATGATAGACGTATACTAATGGATGACGCTCAGCTGGGTTCAGGAGAGCTGCAAAAGGCACCGACTAGCGGTCATAAGCCCGTCTGCCTGGATGCATCATTGCACATGGAACATACAGCATAGAGAGCAGCCTAGAGAGCTGCCCTTTCGAGTAGCTCGAGATCACAAGCCATACTTCGATATCACAGTCTGGATGCTAGCGCATCACCCACCGGTAAATAACGGGCACCAACAATTGCCTGTCGAGAGCTCCATCGCGTTAATGGCCTTGTACGGCGAGAATTCCTCAGCAGACAATCTGTCCTCATCGTACGGAGCTTCTTGATGCCCTAGATGTGAGGTAATCACAACACCAACATTTGGGAAGGAATGATCGAGTGTAACCCCAGCGGGAGTTGTCGGAAGGCGTAAAACGCCAAAAGTGAAAGGGAGTAGGAGCTATTCGATCGATAGGTCGGAAAAGGAAAGGAGCTTGGGCCAGGCAAAGCTCTGGAACGTCGCGGACGACGCCAACCGAAATGATGCAGCAAAAATTTTTCCTTCTTTTTTTCTTTGTTGACGCCGGGACGGACTCGCTCGGATGGTTTGTTGGTGCTCCCACGCAACACGGTCGATCGATGTAAAGGCGGTCGGTCAATTGATTGGAACTACGCGGTCGCCAAGAGTAAAATGAGCGTCGAGCTCTCGTGTCGGCGTAGTGTTGTCGCAAGGATAGCTGCAAATATTCGCTTGTCGGTCTGGGCTTTGTATGGAATGTTGTAACGAAATGCTGGAAGCTTTCCCAATTGATCCCTTCCGGGATTAATTTTTTGGTTTTCCGTCAGGGTCACCTGCAGCTTTCTCCCGCTTTGGAAGGCTGCATTGTTCTTTTTCTTTGGTTGAAATCTCCTAGCAATCCCGGAAGGACGTTGGGATGTCACCGCACCTTCTGGGCATGTGGCGTCTCACACCCGTTCTTGCCCGCTGGTGCTGGCTAGGCGCTGACTAGGCAGGCATCGGGTGTTTCGGTTGATGATGCAGCCACAACGGAATTTTAAGCTTGAGCCTAAGGCAACGACGTCTCCTTCGGACGGCGCCTACCTTGGCCGGCAGGAGACCGGCACGGCAGGGACGCAGCCATTTGCAGCGAGGGAGGAACTGTCCGAGGGGAGACAAGTAGCCGGAGCTTGGTCCCGGGATAAAGGAGAGAAAAGAATTTTTTTTTTTGGTCCGTAGTCATTCATTGGCGTTGTATCATGCCTTCCCCTAGGCGTCATCGGCTATCCCGCTCAATTGGCTCACTGAAGCAAACAAAAATAATATTGCTTTTTCCTGCGACACTCAATTTTAAGATATGATCGGAATGCAGATGTCAGACACAGTGACTCAGTAGCACAAGAAAAGTTTTCGTCTCAGCCATTGGCTTTTTTGAGAAAGCTCAACGCGAATGACACTGCATTGACGCAGGACACCCAGCAGTGATGCGTCATTTTTGAGGCTCTTGAGCCTCAGGCATGCAGAAACCTTAGTTAGTAGAGAGACAACGGCAATCACAGCCAGAGTCAGTGTGCGCCAACGGCGTTCCGGCATTTCTTCTGCAGCAACCATCAGCAAGAAGGAAAAAACAGCCATCAAACCAGCCAGCAGTATCGGCTTTGCCTTCAGAGCAGTAAAACAGCTTGAAGCTTGAGGCTTGAGGCTTGAGGCTTGGCCAAACAGAATTTTCCTTCTGCCGTCAAGGCTTACTTAGTAGTAGTGTCCGTGTAGAAAGTACCTTCAACCGTACAGGTACTTGTTTCCCCCCGAGACAGGGCAGGACCCACTCGTCATCTTACGGTCTGCACGCTGTGTGTACGTACTGGCAAAGGGCTGCATTTGCATTCGTACCGACAGCTGGGATTGACAACGCTAGATTTACGTTTGACGCTGATTCAATCTCGCAGATAGTCCTTTTGTGGGCCCTGACATTACGGTTGCGGTTGCGGTGTTGCACCCCATCTCGGCCATCTCAGACACTGGAGCCTCGGAGGTCGGCTGAATGGCGCCAGACGTTTTCTCATTGGCGGTTATTCCGAACCGGGCAGCTGTCACCAGCCCAGCAGACGCTGAGTGCCAGCGCACGCCAGCCAGGTTTCTGGGTTTCTGCCGGGATCTCACGTAACACTCGTCTACTGGTCATGCGGTAAGGGGGACAGCCTGGAAGGGGTGTGTGATCGGGTGCAGTCGCCGACACCGTCCCAAAACAGTACTAGGCCTATGCGCAGTGTGCTTCGATTGACTTCATCCCATCAATGGTGAGGGTGGCCTGGCGATATGAGGAAAAACTTTGATACGGTTGGATTGGTCGAAAATTAACGGAAGGAAGAGGGAATGAAAGGGAAAAAAATCTAAACGGAGGGCCATCACTCTTCAGAAGGTCTTTCAATCAGTGATTCGTCTCACCGCGTCCCTTTTTATCTCTGGGACCAACGTTCCAACTTTGGTTGTCGTGTCCACTTTCTTCTTCTTGTTTTCTGAGAGATTTTTCGGGTCCACCCACGTGTGAGTGCTGGGCTGCGGCTGATTGGGCTAACAAGCCTCAAAGTGGGGGCTTAGACGGTGCCGAGTGGGGGTCACCGCAAAAAGCCATGACCGGTTTGATATCAAAGCTGACCTTGTCTCCAGCGTGCTCTGATTGTACCTTTTTTTTTTCCCCTTCCCTGACGGCTTTCCGCTTGCGTGCCTGAGGGAACGTTTTTTTGAGAAAATTTTCTCGTCATGGGAAGCCCGTCTATCGAATTTGGCACCGGGCCGTATCCCCAACATCGACCACCACCGATTTCTTCCATTGCTTGAACGTCTCGAGTGTCTAACGAGGCATCAATGAAAATGTTGTATCAACTCGAGTGAGAGGGTGTATAGTGGATTCGGAGTTGCAAGTTGCTGCTCATCAACCATTGGGAACAATAACGGATTCAATCCGTAACTCTTTCTTTCTCATTGCCGGTCGTGACGGACTCAACCCTGTGGATTCTTCCAGCCTCGACACAAGCAAACCCACTTCTCATGATTCGTGTTCCCGGCCAAGGGGCCCCTTAGGTCCTTTTTCCTTCCACAACGTACCTAAGCCTGAGGCGTCTACGCAGCACGGCAGTACCCAAGATCAACCATTATCCCCTTTCTTTCCAGGATTCCCTTCGCCGCCCAGCCTCCCGACAATGCCCGAGATCGGTGCGAGGGCGTGTGTGTTGGGTCCGTTTGGTGGATGAAGGTCCACGATATGTCAACGAATAGTCACGTCTTAACCTGATTGGGACGCCTCGCACATTGCGAAATCCATCCCGGCGCCGGGCCCACCGAGCGAATGGATTCACCAATGTCTCTCCTGTTTGATCCGATGGATGGCCACAGTATTGCCGCAACAAAGTGCCCAGTCACCGTATCAACCTCAGGTTTCAATTGAACCTGTTCCCTGGTTACTCCGTGGAACCTTGGGCCCAGTGGCCGAGCCATCTGGATCAACTTCCGCCGTCCCGTTGCCCGGGCCCCTGCCCTCTCGTTCTACCGAGCTTGCCATCACCTGAGCAGAGCTTTTCCCATCCTCGAAGCTTTTTCTCTCTTCTCCTTTTCCTCCTTCCACTTTACCTCTCCATCCCCAATCTGTCTCTTGTTTTCCTATCTTCTTCCTTCCAGTCCATCACCGGTCCTATTCCACCACCTCTCCCCTCCATCAGTCACAATGGCCTCCACTCGTGTCCTCGCCTCCAGACTCGCCACCCAGATGGCCACCAAGGCCGCCCGCCCTGCGGTGCGTGTCTCTGCCATGCCCAAGCGCACCATCTCTGGTAAGTTTTTTCTGATGACACGTTCGAGATGAAGTCGAGAAAGAGAAAGAGCGAAGGAAGAGATCAAAGAGGAGGGAAAGAAGGACAACGACGAACCATATACACCCGCCGATGAAGAGCCAATTGGCCTCGCCGGCACCCGATCCGACGTCCATACGATGTCGATATCGGCCTCTTCCTTCCTGTCTTCCCCCCCGACCATCATGAGCACAAGCACATCTCAAAAAAAAGACAATCTCGAATTCACCGTTTCTGACACGACTGCGAATTTTCAGGCTTCAGCCCCCTCCAGGTTGCCCGCAAGCAGGCTGTCCAGGCCAAGCCCTTCGCCCAGACCAAGCGCGCCTACTCTTCTGAGATCGCCCAGGCCATGGTCGAGGTCTCCAAGAACTTGGGTATGGGTTCCGCCGCCATCGGTCTGACTGGTGCTGGTATCGGTATCGGTCTGGTCTTCGCTGCCCTCCTTAACGGTGTTGCCCGCAACCCCGCCCTCCGTGGCCAGCTTTTCTCCTACGCCATTCTGGGTTTCGCTTTCGTCGAGGCCATCGGTCTTTTCGACCTCATGGTTGCCCTCATGGCCAAGTTCGTATGTCACACCCAATATTCCCCCACAATATCTCAATTGAGATGTGTGAAATGTTTCCAATTGATACTGACCAACATCACAGACGTAAGCGATTTATTTCGCACTGGCGAGCTGGGGAGAAACAGGTGGCAGCTTTGGACAAGCTGTCTCTTGATGCCCTTCTCCCCTGGGACAGGTCGCCTTTTCATCTGCGGTTATCACCCTACTGTATGATGAGAAAGAGTAATAGACGGGAAAACTTAGACAGCATGGTGGGCATCTTAGAAGTATAGAGGTCATAGACCGCACGGCTATGTTGTGTTGTATAGATGGAGAAACTTCCGTGGTTGGCGATGAAGAGCCTGGGGACAACGCACTACTCCATCCAGCGAAATGGTTTTTTTGCTTGTTACCACTTTATCCGCTCGCTGGGAATTTTCTTCCCCACGTATCTCCCCCCCGTGGCTCCTGGCCCTGATACATTTTTTCTGTAAAAATACTAGAAACCTCAAAACTCACTCTCTGTGTCTCCTCATCGCGATCGTGACGTGAAATTCTAAACGAACAACGGAAGCACTTGCCTGGATCCGGGCTTCACAATGACATTCCCATAGTGTCTGATTACTTTTCCTCGGCAGTCAGACTCACCCATTAAACATTTTTAGACGAAAAAAGCAGCATGCGGCATCTCCACTCTAGAACGGGAGAGCTCATGAAGCTCTGAGATGTCAAAGTGAATTGGCCAATGTGAGATGAGAATTGGAAAGGGGGCGTGTGAAAAGAAGCTGCGAGCTTCACTTGAGCCGGGAGCTATTGCGGGCTCCCTCACGCGAAAAAAAAAAAAAAAGAGCGGGAAGGGGGCGACAAGGGAAGCCTCTCTCTCCCCATGGGGGAGAGTCACAAGTCCCAAATTGAAACTACCCTTTCGACTTCCCGTCCGTTCCTATCCCTTCTTCTCTGCGGCGGCCCCTCCCCATGGTTCGAACCAACAACCCGTGAGACCGTCCGATTCAGATCTGAGCCTGACGAAGCGCTGACGGGGTAGTTGGGTGGATAGTGGCGCGCCTGTTCTTCAGCAGCTGCCAGCCCATTTCACACCGCTGGACGAACGGATGGGAGACGGCCCTCTCTCTCTCTCTTCTCCCTTTGCTCTGTCTGTCACTCACTTGAGATCCCGGCCATCAATTGAACCAAAGACAACACATAGGTGTCCAACAGCAGCCAAAGTGCTCGGTCTCCGAGGTTCCGCCCGCTCATTGGACCGTATGTCCTTATCTCGCGATTTCGAGTCCCGAGTCGTGTCCGAACGCAAAACAACAAAAAATCCCGCTTTTTTTTTTTTCCTAACCCCCTCCTCCCGCTTGACAGTCCAGCCTAGGTGGGCAAGCTTCCTCTCAAACGGCGACGTCCGAGAGGGTTGAACTCAATTGATCTCTCAAAAAAGGATACCCAACGCAGGCTTTCACTCTGCTTGAACCTTCTGCTCTTCCCGCTGGCAATCTGCTGCGGAAAAAAACCAAAGTGAATGATGGCCCATGTGATGTGACGCCTTTGGCCCCGATCTCGATGGTCGCGACCGAGCTTGCTCGGGCGAGCGCCCGTCTCAACACTCTGTACCGGAGTACCTCTCTTCTTCTTTTTTTCCCTTTCTATTTTTTCCGATGGCAAAACCCCAGTTTCGTGCGAACAGGGCCCCATTCATTTTCTCCCCCCGCCCTTCCGTTTCGCAAAAACCGAAGGGGGAAAGGAAAATCGAAATCCTTTTCTCTTATCGCGGGATCCGCAATCATCGTGGCTCACTAACTCCCCCTTCCCTCCGCCCCCTTGGCCAAAAGTCGGCGGGTCTGACGGGGCGGTTCCACAGTATGGCATCATGACATTTGCTGGAATCGGGTCCGTTACCAATTTCATTTTTCATTAGTAGGGATCTCACCGTTTCTGTTACTTGTGTAGCGACCGTTTTCCATACACACTTTTAGCGGACGGCGGATGTGGTGTGTGCTGTAGTTGCTTGATGAGACGAAATGCTAAATGACGATGGGATGTCGTTGAATGGATTAGATAATTCGCCCAGGGGGTGTGTGTGAGTGTGTGCGCCAAATGTGATATACCAAGGGAAAGGTAATGACATATGTTCCCCTCACGCAGGTCTCGTTCGATTTTTTCCGAGACCTGGGCTCATTTGCATACACACATAAGCACTCACTCACTTTACTCCAACTTTTTTTTTTTTTTTGTTTTTTTTTCTGTGAGGAGGAGGGGATGCCGAACCGAGGGTTTGGTTCGGTACAACGGCGACCGCAGGAGACGAGGGAGAGAAAACCACGCAAATGACAACCCCCACCCCCACTCTTTGCCTGTGTAGGATAGGACATTACTTGGAAGGATTTTTTCTGGAAAAAAACAAGGTACTTGACTTGGGTGGTTTGTTTTGACGACGTGCGTGCATTTCACTGAAGATTTGTTTGGTGGTTGGAAAAGAAGTATATGCGGAGCAAAGCTGTTTTCGGCCTCCCGATTGACAGTCAGTCTTACAAAGTGGATAGATGGATTATCTTAGTTAGACTACAGCGAGTGGACTTGTCAGACCGTTTTCAGAGAACTCCGGGAGACCGTCCGGGATGCGTGGGCATGAGTCAGGGTTCGCGGGATGTATGGTCCGGGTTCCATGACGCGATGGACGGCCTGCTTACCGCGACGCCTGCTTCCAAGGTCGGAAACAGCTTCGCTAAGGGACGCTTTGCTCGGGGGTGGCGAGACGTAGTGACTTTGGCCTGATGTTACTCTTGACCATCGCTCTTTTCGAACACTCGTGAAATAATCTGTAAAATTGCCTCCCCGGAAAGCAACAGGACAGAGGTGACTACTAGACCACGGAGACTTGACATCCCTCTCAATGTAGCACTCCATGAAAACGGAGCAGCAGAACTCAAGTTCGCCCGCCCCCGCCCCCCACGGGGAAAGAGTCCCGCAAGTTCGTGAGGTGATGTGGATGCGGGAGCCGGGGACAGCGTGCTATCGAAAGCGAGCTATCGTGTGTGGATGACTCGGAGGGGGGGGCGTGTGGCTTACTGGCGTGCGAGAGTGACTGACGAGAGTGTTGTGTTGTGGGCGGTGCCTCTCCTGTCTGTCTGTCTCCATTCTCTCAAGGGTATTAATTCATCTAGGCCTGCTTTGGGACTGGCAAGACCTTTTACAGTCCTCTAGGGCGATGTCGAGGGGTTTCATCAGGGGCTGCTGAGGACAAGGGGAGATAACGCTTCGTCGCCCTTTTCTCTGGTCATGGGAGGTTCATCGATTTGTGCGCCTTCAAACGGCAGTCGTAAATCCACTGCTCTCCGTATCCCTCTGTTATCCCTGGTATTTCGTCCATGTCGTCACCCATGCCTTGCCCGTGCTGCCCTTGTTATGCTCCTTTTACGAGCCCACTTATCCATCGGCCTTCCCCAGATATTGCAAGGCGAGATATGACGATGGATGTGGAGGCGGGGATTAGCAGGCTGTGCTTGTTTTTTGAAGTATGGAGAAATGCTTTTAATCAAGGTTGCGTTAAGATGGCTGGTTGTTTGTGGGAGAAGTTGTGATCTCGAACTATGTAAACAACTTAATACTTTTCAACAATTGCTAAGCACCAATCCTTACATCACCGTCAGGAAAAGAAACATCTAAGGGGACAAGGCAGTTGGAAGTAAAAGCCTACCTTTGTATGCCAACTGGTTTCTCTTTCATAGAGAGACGTGTTCCTGTCCTCGTCGTCGGAACATACCATGCCAGCAGCCAACAATTGCGGCGAGGGGGATGATTTGGAGCACCAAATAACTAAGTATGGGTAGTCGACGCCAGCCAGTGAAGCCAACTTGAATCCTCCATGCCGAAGCCAGTGCTCCTCTGTGTTGCTTAGACACCTCATCGGTACGGCAATCTTGACCAGGACGCGGATCATGCTGACTTCGATGAACGGTCCACCACTGCTATCATGTCAAAGTAACCCTCAACTAGACGATGGGAGCGAATACTACTACCACAAGAGTCAATGACCAAGGTCAAGTACATTGTGGAACAATTCCTGTGACCGTACGTGCCCCATACTTCTTCAATGGCGAGGTTGAGGCTCAAGCCCCAGTTGTAGATAGGTGTAGCACATGCCTTACGAAAACAAGCTTGGATTCGGTTTATAAGTCAATATTGCACGGTCTCTACTCGCCATGTCTTGACTTCTGTTGACGAAAAAACGACAAATTTGGCTATGTTAATTGTCACCTTTACCATTCACTTCATGGCTACCAAGTCTGTATACAAAGAGACGTCTTGAGCCAAGTTACAGCAATGAAGAAAGATACCAAAACGGTATTAAACATGAGGCAAGAAGTTACACTCCACGTCTTAGCTGATTCCACGCACATGTAGGCTTTTCACTGTATAGACTCCCGAAGTTTGTCCCGTCATCACCTTCCCAATCCCTGCGTTGACGTCGAAATCCGGTTGGCTCTTTCGGCTAGAAACAGTAATTCGTCAAAGTTACATCTGACTGAATCGTTCGTTAAATCTATGAAGAAAAGTAATTGATAAAAACATTTGTTGCTACGACTACCTCAACGCCGAACCAAAAGAATCTCATGATGCGGCAAAACGAAAAAAAAACATACAACACCAGGTATTCGCTGGTCGTCACCGACCCAACTACTAATCCGGCCCTCATTGGCTTATCTATGGGAGAGCGGACGGGATCCCGAGTTTTCCAATGGGTATGGTCGTATGTGCTAGAAATCAGACAAATGGGTGGCTATATAGGGATGGTTTCTGCCTCTGTCATGGATAACGAGCTTTGCGGTCCACGGTAGGACTTTTATCAAGATACATGAGAGTATCGGTAATAAAGACGAGAATCATAATGATGGTTATAGACAAACCTGACAGAGTATACAACCGAGAGACTAGAAGTAAGCCAGTTGAAATCGAATCTTCATGTTAGCATTCTGGACAACGTCGCCTTTCATGATATACACTCGGGGTTCCATTGTAAACCTTGAATGGCCCTTTCAGCACAAGGCGAACTTCAAGAAAACACCTGCTAACCCTTGTAAAGGCCTCGTAGCATGCTCACCTATACAATAGAAATGAGCGTCTTTAGTATCTCGTCACATTCCCCAAACCACCGGAGAAAAGCTGCGCCATATTACAACGTGACGAAGAATCGCATCCTGACCGTTAGGACTGACAGCCATCCGCAAGATCACTCCAAACCCCAGAACTCACCATACCTAAATCAAAGAATCAGAAGCAAGCACGTAAACACCAAAGCCACGCAGTTGTCGGAGAAGCGAATCAGGGGATATCATAACTCTCTAAATCATCAACTACAGTCCGTCGCCCGCCACTCTCACTCCCCATCCTCTTCATTATCGGGCTGTTTAATGGCATACCCCTCCGCAAACCCGTCCGGGTCGCATATCTTCTCCAGGCTAATCCCATTGGCGGCAATCCACGCTGCCACGGCCGTCTTATCGACCTTGACCCGCGCCACATCGGGCCTCTCTTCCTCCTCCACATCCTCCATCTCGACATCCTCACCCTCTCCTCCTTCTTCCTGCTCCCTCTTCCGCTTAGCAGGCGGCTTCCCAGGGCCCATTCCGGCCTCAGTGACAACCCCCATCTCCCTGAGTGTCGCCAAGCAATCCTCGAGAGCAATCCACGTCGCCTTGGAGCAATCCTCCACATCGACCAGTAACGCTGGATCGGCCGCCGAAACGTTATTAGTAGGACAACTCAGCAACCACCTCGCAATCTCACCTCCCCAGAACCGTTTGTACCCTTTCCTCCCCAACTCAGAAATGGGCTTTTCCGGACCGCCGAGCACGCCTTCGCGTCGCGAAATCTCGTACGAAACACCCATCAGCAGCGCGCCGAGCCCCTTGCGCTGCCAGGGCGGGAAGACAAGAATGCAGGCTAGGTTGTTGTTATCCCACGACATCTTCTCCTTGGAAAAGAAGCCGACGATGTGCGGGCGCGGAGGCGGGTCGGGGGCGTTGGGTTGCGGAGGGGGCGTGTAGACGAGCAGGAAGTAATTGAAGCCGCGGACGTCAAAGAAGACGGATTTGTTATCGAGGAAGAGCTTCGCAAAAAGGGAAAGGTTTTGGCAGAAAAGCTGCATTTCATGTTAGCCACCCCGCTTGCCGATGTTGAACAGCGAAAAAGGAAACAGCCAAGACTTACCACGTCCTGCTCACCGTCCACCTCCCACACGCTCCATTCCCCCTCATCCGTGACATACTCCTCCGTGTATTTTGCCGCAACATTCCCCTTCTTCCCCGCTGGCCTTGGAATCTCCTTGCGCACTAACCTCTTCCCTCGAGGGTGCACGTAGACCTTCCTCCCCGGCACTGTCCCCGCGCGTTCGCACATGCGGACGTGACCCCACCATGCCACCAGTTCTTTCGAGTATTTGAAGCACACGGGGCATACGTATAACCTATCTAGAATCGGAGCGTCGTTGCCCTTGCGGTGGCTATTCTTCGCACCAGCACCACCGGCAATTTCGCCCGTCAACGGGTTCTTCCCGCTCCCTGCATTGCCCTTGGCGCTAGCGGAAGCATCGCCGAGAACTTCCTTGCCGTAGTATGAGGGGTACCACGCTCTGAAGCAGATGTTACCCAGCATTACTTTATCAATGTTGCGATCTGTTCTTGGGGCAGATTTGTCCACTGTCCTCGGAGCAGTCTTTGTTTTGGGTTTTGAGGGGATGGGGGCGGCAGGTTGTTGTTGCTTCTGTAATGCTTGTGGTTGCTGTTGCTGTTGCTGCTGCTGTTGTTGTTGCTGCTGCTGCTGCTGCCTTTGTTGCGGTTGTTGCTGCTGGTACTGCTTCAAGGTCGTCGTTGAGGTGTTTGACGGAGCCAACGTCGATGTCGATGTCGGAGGCACCGGCACAGGTACGGCAGTAACCGTGGCAGGGATAGCATGATGGTATGAAGAAGGCCGTGGCGCCGGACGAAAGTGCGATGTTATCGGCGGCTGATTCGTCGGCGGGCTAGGCCTGACAAGACTTCCCCCCATCCGATGCGGCTGGGGCTGGGAGGCCTGGTATGTTATCTTTGGTGCGACAAGCGTCACCGGGCGCACATTCTCTTTTGCGTCCTTCACTCCCATGGTGGGTGTATCTGCTGCGCCGCCGCTTTTTCGTCGGTTCACGCGGGGTTCGGCGGGAGTGGTAGAGGTATGGCCCGCTGGGGTGGGCTGATGTTGATGTGACGTCGAGGACGAGGAGGGTGTGATGGGTACCGGGATCGGGGTCTCGGAGATCTTTTGAGTGAGGGCCGGTCTAGAAGTTGTTGAGGGACGACGGCGCTTCTCGTCGACGGCGGACGGGGCCTGGGGTTGCGATTGCGAGGTGGCGGTCGGGATCGGAGGGGGCAAGATCGGAGTTTGACGCGTTGCGCGACGCGTTGAGTCGCCGGCGGGAGCGGTGGTGGTGGGGGCCGGAGGTTCAAGCTCGTCGTGGGGTCTTTTGCGCTTCAACGGCGCCATGCTCGGGGCATGCGTGCTTCGGTTTTTTTTTTTTTTTTTTTCCCTTCCCTCTCGCACCCAGAGAATGAGATCGGCCCGATGGGGTCGACAGAATGTGCGATAGCGAAATTCGGTATGATGGTCAATTAAACTTTGCGTTATCGTGGGCGGGAGTGACCTTGCAGGGGTTATGGTTGAGATCGGGAGGTGGGCGGGTTCCACGAAGAATGGAGCAAGACAGTTTCGGGGCTAAAATGCGTAGACGAATGATGCTGGTCTCACTGAGCCGGAGCAAAAGGTATTGGGAGACAAGCGCTCAGCGCCGCAATTGGAATGACTATCGGCGCGATTTGTGTATTCCGACGATCTGTTGACTGTTGATCCAGACCGCGTGTCACAAGCAATGACGTTGAAGCTTATATAAGCAATCGATTCCTTCCAGACTTCGTCTCTGATAAGAAACGACCCACTTTTATTGAGCCTCGTTGCTTATCTTATTTTAATCCTGTACAAACCTTGTGGGACCCAAGTGAGAAAAAGAGATAAAGAAGTGCTTCCACCAAGACTAAGTAAGAGCCTACAAAATTCCAACAAAAGCAAAACGGTAAGGTCCATCCAGGATTCGAACCTGGGCTTACGGAAGGAACTGATGGTAAATCAGAATCCGACGTCCTAACCAACTAGACTAATAGACCTGAGTCATTGGTTGTTGTTGTAGTAGGATGACCCATTGAGATCCATATTTCCTATCAATGCGCAAAATCCTTGAGCCGGTGTTACTTTCCCGTGTACTCCAGAAGAGATCCAAGAGTCTCTTACCTCCGCCAAAACTCACTCATCTTAGTACTATGGGGAATGAATCCTGGCAGAGTCCTTAAACAAGGCTGGGTAATCAGTGTTTGCGCCGAGTGCAGAAAGGACCCTGGGCATTCATCACCCGGTTGAGGGTATCGTCATTCTCATCCCACTCTTTGACTAAAAGTTTAAGTCGCCGACGCGCAAACCCAGCATCGCGGTTGCGGTATACCGAATCAATTTTTCGTACGTCGGTTTTATCGTTGACAATCCAGCGTTTCTCCTCTTCCAGGAAGTGCGAGTAGGTCATTTGGTCGCCATACTTAGCCTTCACGTTGGCTTCTAGATGATCCTCAACGGCTTTTTCGGCAGCCTTCTCATCTTTCGAGGGTGCTGTAAACGAGTGGATATTAGGCATTGTATGATTAGCCGAAGGGTTGAATCTGGGTGCCTTGATTGTCTTGTCTGGGAGAATGGACTCCGCTTCATAATACAGCAGCGAGCTGTTCAGGACAGCAGCGTTAATCTCTCGTAACAGCTGCGGCGTGATCGGGCAATGGCCAAGGTCCAGGTACTCAAGGGTCTGATTTGTCGACAGAAGCTCACGGAAGACCGGCGCAATACCGTCTTCGAAGTAGTTCCATGCCTGTCCGAGATCCACTGTCGCATACGCCTGCGCAAGGTCTAGGGAGCGCATCCCAGGATGTGATGTAACAGCCTGAGCAATGGCGATGGCGCCCGCCGTGTTAAGGCCAGTCGACTGAAGCGACAGACGAGTCAATTGAGGAGCTTGACGAATACCATCGGCCAGTGCCTGTGCACCCGCATCACCAAGTGGGTTGCAAGACAGGTAAAGCGAGGTGACACCGCAGGCTGGCGAGGCGAGGAAGGCTGCAAGTGCTTTGGCGGCCGTTGTCGAGATGCCATTACCGTTCAAGTACAGATGTCGCAGGGGCAACTTACGGCCGGAGACATCACCATACCTTGCCAGAAGAGAAAACAGCTCTGCGAGACCGGCGTCGCCAAGTTCAGTCTGATCAAGATCCAGGGTGCGCAGGTTTTTCGTCTCGGTCATGAGCCGATAAACATCTACTGCGGCCGCAGGACCCAATGGATTGCGTTTCAACCAGACATTTGTCACGGCGTCCGAAGTAACCATGGCATCGACGAGGATCTTGAAGCTGGGAGCGTCAATGCAGTTGCCAGCCAGATACCAAGTATCCATGCGATCAGGAAAATCTTGAATGAAGCGGGCAATCTCATGAGCCCCAACGGGCCCAATAATATTGTTCCCCAGCAGAAAGTGTCGGACGAAGGAGTTCGGCCGTAAGCTGTCCATCAGGCTGCCAATGTGGTCTGGGCCAACAACCATTTTGCACAGATCCATGCGACCATCCTCGTAAACCACACCTTTTCGAAATTCGGCTCCTTTGACACCATAATACGGCTCGCCTTTACCGTTGTCAAGGTCAACGCCGGCAGAGTCCTCGTCAAGCTCGTGAGTGCCGCCCAGCTCGAGGTGGTCAAAGAACGGAGCCAGGTCGGCGGCGTCAGCTACGGCGACGGGCATCGGAATGGCTCTAACGCCTGCAGTCGACACGGGATGTCTTGACGGGTCCCACGGGCCCTGGGCAAGGATCCGGGATGACCAGACAGGCGCATGCACACCGGGAGCAGCTCCGCCAGTCAAGCCGCGGAAGCTGTGACCATTCCGTTTGGTGGCGGTAAATATGTCGTACTTCCGCTGCAGGGCGACCCACGCACGCAGTCTCACACGGGCGGCATCGTACCGGATCACAGATGACAGAGCCTTCTCGTGGGTGGCGGGATACAACAGAGTCGCAATGGCAGAAGCCAGGGAAGACCGCGTAGACTTCCGACGGGGTAGGCCGTGCAACTCGTCAGGCAAGCGAACTGTGTCAACGGGGAGTGCCAAAATCTCATCGGCTGTGTAGGCGTATTGATGATTGAAGTCCGGCACCTTGGCATCGAGGAGATTTAGTGCGTCGCGGCAGAGGGGGGCCAGACGGATTGCCTCCTCAATGTCGGCAATGGTAATGTCGTTCGTGTTACCCATTTGGGTGGCTGGTGACACGCCATAAGGCTGACTGACACCTCCACCAAATATTGACGGGGCTGTCAGTTGGATTGTAGCAGCGGCGGCCATCTTGGATTGTATGCAATTGTTAAAAGGGGATGGCTTTGGCTGCCTTTGATGATGACTGGCTTGATTGAATGGTTGAGTATATGACTTGTTACATCAAGCGGGATGAGATGTTTTATATCAGTCGCTGTAAACATCCAACATTGTTAACTGTAAATTTCCTTTCCTAGCAATGAATGAGTCAAAGTGTAGTTATTCCATCAGACTCGACATGCTTCTCCGCACGGGTTGGTTGGAGATGGCAAGGCTTTCTCTGGGCTGATGCGAACGTTGAGGCTGAGGCAGGCAACCATGGGGATCCTCCAATCACGAAAGCGGACGGTCTCCATTGTGGTCGAATCCCCTGTCGTTCATGTCGTTCATGTCATTATTGAAGGGCGTATATGACTAGACTTTGACATGTAAAAGCCTAGCCCTGCCCCAGATGTGTTGTTGGTATGGCTATCAGACGGAAAGAGTACGAAAGTCCCATCTGAGGTAACCGCTGGGCAGATTGTAACCCACCATCAGTAGGGATAGTGGCAGGTGCATCGTCGGCTGTTCAACGGGCAGCTGCCATCTGACAAGCTTATTTGACTCACGCCTGCTACAAACCCGAAAGAGGTGGCTGCACCCACCTTCCCAATGACTGGTGCTATCTATGTGTTCCTACCTTAATGACGGACTAATGTACCATTTGCTATGTACCTTCCTCATGCTGTATCTAACGAGATGACCTGATGGTCCCTGCACGAAACAGTTGTGGCAGGGCGGGCATGCAACCAGCCACAATAGCCCCCAAGGCCACAATATGCCACATTCTGTTAGTACTGTATTGAGTCTCTCGTTCACCATCTCACCTACATCACACCCCCCCACACACATACATCAGACGGACACCAAGACTCCAATCCTTCGCTTCCTGCTCCGCTCACACCAAAACATTATCTCGGAGCTTTTTCAACTGCACTGCAGCTCGTTCAAAAGCAAACAAAACGCGTCCGCCGTCGCATCGCACCTGCTATCGCTTCTTGTTCCCGGTCGCCTCGCGTTGCATTGCGTTAAACAACGTTACGTCGCTGAACCCTACTTTGCCTCCTTGCACTGCAGCCGCTTTCAATTTACTGCACTTTGGTCTACGACTCCGGCCTCGACTCCGCTGTTCCGCTGCGATCCCCTGTCGGACAGTTTATAATATTGTCTTGTCGCCATTCGCCCCCCCGCCAGCGAGCGGCCTGTCTGAGTCTGTCGCGGCTGGCTACAGCCTCTAGGAATCCACCGCAATCAATATGTGTAACACAACAGACCACGTCAACAAACGCCCATCATCTTCCCCCAAACGATCTTGTCTAGCTGTGACTGGCTTGTAAGAACTGCCACAATTATATATCACGCTCCCTGCGGTTATTTATTTAGTAGCACCCTGATTCGCAGGATGCAACTGTCTTGTCCTGTCTCTGAAAGTCTCATGCCGCCGTGCTCGGACGAGACACTTTGCTTTTCCCGCCTTGCTTCTTCCTTGACACTCACGCCATGTCCCGTTTCTCATCCAGCGGTGAGCAGATGACGGAGCCCGCCGCCGACGTTTTCTTCATTTTTTCTAACTTCAGCCTTCCGAAACTCCATTCCTGATTTCTCGGGAAGTCCTGGCGAGGAATCGTCTCCATGACCACATCGGACCGCGAGCTGTCAGTCCAACAACAAACAGCCAGCATACGTGTTTGCAGATTGATGCTGTTGTGCCCCCCTCCTTTTCGGAAGGACTTGACTTGTTTTGTTCCGCCACGCATGAATGAAATCCTGTAGCTTCCGCAGCTGCAGGTCGCGCTCCTGGTCCCAACCGCCGGCCACTCGCAGGTCCTTGAGACCAACATTGCTTTTCCCGTCATCCTCCCTCGGGCAGCGACGCATGCAATCAATCGGCAATGCCACAATTTCGGCCGGTTGACACGAGGCACTGAACCGGCCAGAAGCACGCGGGAGTGGTTGCCGAGCTCCCTGATTGGACCTCATATTGCTTTTTAGCCAAACACAATGCCGATCTCTTCGGAAGGCATGCAGGGAGATGCCAAGGGCTATTGAGACTGTGGCAGACACTTACGCACACTAACACAGAAGATGGTGGTGTGTCTCCCAAGTGCCCGGTCAGGCGGGGACATTTTTTTTTCTGTCTACCTCAGCGCATACCCATCGACGAGGATAGCCCTACCAACTGTCCCTCAAGTGTCATGCGTTGGATGAGGAAGAAAGAAGAAAAGTAACTTCCTTGGTATGTTGGCTGGTGAGGGATTGGCTCCTGTGGGGAGAACGCAAGACATTATGTCTCGGTGAGCTCTAGTTTGACTGACCGCTCCCCCCCTTGGTCCGATTGTTTGGTTGGCGCTTCTCGTAGAGGATCTTCTGTATATATGATAGACCCGCCGGCAAGTGTGCGGCCGAAGTTCGCTCTTTTCTCACGGGTCCGTTGCTGTTACGAAGCTCTTGTTTACGTCTTGTTTCCTTGTTGTTTAGTATGTCATCGTTGCCAATGTATCGCCCTATGCCTCGAAGAAACGCCGAAGGGCAGGTTTCTCTTGCCAAATGGCCTACCACAACATCATCTCGCTCGCCCGCATCTCCTTGGGATGTAGATGATTCTACAGCTCAAACAGTCAGCAGATTAAATTCGTACTTTGGGTTTCGCCCGCCATCAACCTACAGGAAGCCGGTAGCAACCTCGCCTGACCAAGCGGCCGGCTATTCACCAGAACTTCCGCAACTTTGCCCAGATCGAACTCCTGAACTTCGGCACGATACCCCTTCAGAAGCCAGGGCGCGAACGTCGTCGTTCGGCCCAGAGACGCCGCCAATGATTTTTGACACGTCCTTTCCGAATGAACCTCACGTCCAACCCCTGACCCCAGCCCGACACGGCCCTTCCCACCTGCGCTCGTACTCGGACGGCTGCAGTCTCCAAAGCTTTCGAACCGATTACCGAGCAGAGTCGGAAGTTTCAAATGCGGAACAAGACTACAAGCAACATCTACACACTGCGTTGATGCCTCGAGCTGGAGACAGCCTTCACACTCAATCATCTACCCAAGAAACATCTTCTCCACATCATAGTTACACCGTCAACCTGACACGCGATAACCGAGCTGTAACCCTCTGCTTGACATCGGGCGCATCTCCGAATCCGTCCACCCCAACAATCACTTGTTTTCGGCAAACCTACCTTCCTCTCGGTGGACAGTATGCCGAGTTCTTCAAGGCATCCGAAGCCCTTGCCTTGCTCCAACATATGGTGAATGCCCCATCTCAACCTACCGTGCCTCTTTCAAGGCGGGAGCGCTCTGAATTGATGTTCCGTATGCGCACATCGCAGGGTAGCATGGTTCTAGGTGATCCATGTTCCAACGCCCGAGCATGGACAAGCTTTTTTTCTGCAGAACTCGCTGCTGGAAGGGTCTGGGAAGCTGGCACTATTATTTTTCCTTGGGCGATGCTCCAAAAGCTGATGAACTCGTTGAACTCCGAGTGCGGTCGAAAAAGAAGAATGCAAACGAGGATGGCCACACCCCATGTCAGACAAGACATGGAGGACGACTTCGGATCACGAGCTCATTTTCAACATAGTCAAACGGTCGATTCCCATCCTGTTTCTCTGCAGTTGACCAACGAGTCTGAGCTCTCGGCAATAGAGACGGTCGGAGACCGCAACTCAGTCTCTTCGATGTCTCCTCCGCCTCATACGCCAACAGAACCCAACCCAGCGGCAAGGATACCGTTTATGCGGGACCGGGTAAGATCACCGGTGTCATCAGCCAGCCCTATCCGCCGCAGGCGACAGAACTCTGAGCCGATCCGGAGATTAAGTCTGTCCCCGCCGCGCATTGCGCTGCTCAAGTCCAACCCCTGCCGGCAGAGCTTGCGCCGACTGCATGCCGCTTCGGCGCCCTCGCAGTTGGTATTTTACGACTCTATTCGTACGTGGCCTACAAGTTCGTACCGCTCAAGGGTCAGACTGCCGCCTTGTTCCAAATTCTTGGAGCTAGCGGCCGCCGACCATCAGGGGACAAACCCACGCAACCCGATCGTTCTGTGAATGGTTTTCAGGTGACCCGCCTGTGGTGTGGTTTGGTATCCACTCAGTAAGGGTGTTATTTTGCTTTTTCTTCCTCAGCTATTTCTTTTTCATGACTGTGCATCTGACTGGGATGGGTAGACGGGGTTAGCAGACACGCGTGCTGAAGCCGGCGGCGTCTTCGAACATCTAGAGGGGTCTCGATGTCTTTTGCTTTTTAAAGATCTTGATCGCGGGATCAACGGGTTTATGAGAAACGGTATACGAAGAGATATGGGATTATGAAAGAAACGATGAGAGCATTGCATTAGATTTAGTTTTTTTGACGAACGGGGTTCGCTGGCCGATTCACTGGACGAAGGATTGAGGGAATTATTGCAAATGTGTTATGATACAATGCTCTGAGGCGGTTGGCTATCCAATGTACTACTGGCTTGTGGCTGAGGTTTAGGTTGCAAATACCATCCAAGGATAGATATGTTCAACATACACTGTTTCCATACTCTTGGCAATGGATCGTGCTTGTGTTTAGATGCATGTGACGATAGAGTAGCCTCGGCATTTGCATAGTCAAGAGCCGGACTCTCTCGACTCCTGTAAAGATAGGTTTATGTCATGCTCCCTGTACAGCATCAGCCACCCTCGAGCTGATGCGCATACGGAGCACACTGTATGACAGGGACGCTGAAGACGTGCACATCGGTATTTTCCCACCACCTCCTAACTTCCGCTGAAGACCATCAAAACGAATACATGCCTGAAGTGTGTATCAGTAGAAGACAAGCTGAAAGGTCCCAGGACAGTTTACAAAGACTAGCAGTACTCTCCAGGGTGTTCTCATATTACCACGGCCAAACCAAACTGGCCACCGTTGAGAGGTTCTAAGATTAGCCGTCGTTGGTCAGGGCTCTGAAACGCGGAGGACGGAAAAAGAAAGCAACGCGGGCTCAAGTCAACGCTGTTTTGTAAAGAATAACAAACTACGATGCTTTTCTCACTGGGCGTCCCACTGACGCACCGCCGCAGACCCCCCCCCCCCCCCCCCCCCCCCCCCCCCCGACAGCCAATATATCCAAGGCCAGGAGGTGAGAATAAGAGGTCACAACTGAGACGCATCAATTCAACGCTCGCGATGCTGAACCGCTAATCCCCGCTAAGACGAGACAGTACACTTCACGCCCTTGAGACCATCCGCCGTTGTCGTCTCCTCGCACTTCATCGTCCCCGTGGAGGCGAACACCAAGCTCACGGTTCCGTTCGTCGACGCCTCGAAGTTGACACTTTGTGCGCGCGCGGGTTAGCCACGTCGATCATCATGTACCCACTAGGCCCGGAACAATTGCAGCCAGCAAGAAAAAGCAAAAAATAGTAGAAGGATGGTTAGTTGGGCTTGTGGATTGGGGGCAGCGTACTTTGAGTTGAACTTGATCGGGTTGACGCCAATGCCGAGACCGATGTTCATCTTGTCCTTAGTGATGGTGAATCCACCACCGAGACCGAAAGAGTCGGAGCCGGATTGCAGACCGCCTATTTTTTTGATGAGACAATTTCCGTCAGCCGTCTTCGTCATGATAACTTGGACCGGACCCCCCCTTGTCTTCCCATTCATGGCGAAACCCATCCCCACGATTCGGGTTCATGTTTCTTCCACTCCGCCTGACTCGATATATGTGCCGATGGCTTGCGTACGACTCACCTCCGAAAGACTGGCCTTCCGCCCAGTTAATACCACATCCGACTCCAATGCCTCCAAACGGAGACAGTGTCCCCGCGGCGCTGACTGCGCCGCTACCCGAGGTCGCGGTGACGTTCTTGTTCAGCGCCGTGATGTCGACTGCCGCCGTCTCGTTTTGTTGCTGACGCGGAGCGAGAATGCCTGCGGACGCGAGCCCGGCGAAAAGGAGAAATGCGGCGGAGCTGACCATGTTGGGATTATTCTACGGTAGGATTATTGTTCGTCGGTGTTTGGTGGAGTGCGTTTGATGAGTATCGATGATCGTGGTGGTTGGTGGAACGAGTGACTGTGGTGAGTTGAGCTTGCGATAAGCACCTGCGTCACCATCTCGCGCGGGCCAGGCGAGGGACGGACCAGCTAGTATATATATATATATATACATCTAGTCATTCTCACCGGAGGCGGCGACCGGAAGCCAAGAGCATCCCGTTTCCCACCCCCATCGAGAAAGGGGGAACTACCTAGCACACGCCTGCGAACTTTTAATGAATGAGATTCCTTTGCGGTCCACTACTGTCCCGTCGGTATTTTTGGGGCTGATGTAACTGCGGTTTGCCCGGGAGCTCGTCTCAAGAGAGGCGTTTAATCTATTCTCGAAAGTTTATTTCACACCCCGGTCCCTGGTCCTCCTGTGCCCGCTGAGGGAAACCCCTCTTCCCCGGGGCAATGGTTCCCGCGTATGTGAACGAGTGTGGGTTTCTGGATGACAATAGCATTGGCGACATGACTGCGGATCCTGGAGAACATGATCTCTTTTAAAAAAGAGAGGAACTGGTTTGCTGGTTGTGGTGGTGTTCGCTTGTGTGGACGGTGCTTGACGTGAAACTCTAAAAGGCGATGTCAACGAGTCAGTGGTGATATGTCGCTTCTGGAAGCTTAGTTGGCTGAACTTCAGTCGGCGGGTTTCCGGGGTTCTGGATTGGTCTGTTTCTGGGTGGAATAGCATCGTGAGAGTTGATAGTCGTTGTCACCTAAAGCAGGCGAAGCCTGGTCACTAACTGCTAATGTACAGTACCAAGTACTTCAAGTGCGAAAAAGGAAGATCTGTGGACAGCAAGTGGGAAGTGACTGAGGACCCGAATAGTGGGCGCATTGCTGGTTGTGACGAGGCCTGAATGTGCTATATATTCGCCGGACTGCTAAAAGTATGTGAACGCAAGTGTCATGAGTGACCACGGCAGCGTAATATACCGTCAGATCTAAACTCTGAAGATATCAGATAGGGGCTTTGTTCGTGTCGATTGTCCAGTTCTCAATCGATTCATCAAGCATAGCCTGGCTGGGAAGAAAACACCATCACGTGATCACAGTTCTCTTAATGGACATTATGGAGAAATTAGAATAGGATTGATGTACCTTGTTTAAGAAACTGTGGTGGAAATACAATATGTTTGCTGAAAAGGCAATAGGCTTCGCCTTCTTGTGAAGAATCAAACCCCACCAAAGGAAATGCGGTTTGAGCTGACAATAGTCTGGCAGTACAAACAGAACAGCAACAACGCACAGTGTTAAGGACCCAGAAATTACATGTGTTTCCTTAGCAATGGGTGATTGACACTGATGAAATGAGCTTGATTCCAATTCGGGCACTATGGCTTCTGTCCGTTTTCGCAATGTTGACATATGGCAGCTTGCCTAGTGAGATATGAACTAAAGCTGCTTGTAGATTGCCTCGTGTCGCAGACTCATTGTATTTAAACTTACTCTATGTGAAGAGGCATAATTCTGTCAGCTACAGGTGTACTTCGAATGAGTGTCACGTGTTACCAATGAGTCTCTCAAATTGCTTGATACTAGTTCTACTACACACAGTAGCAGCATACAGGCAATATCAACCTTTACGTTCCCTCGGTAAACAAAAGAGAAATTCTACTAACTCTAGTTACCTAGAAGATGAAGTGGAGTGAACTCCGACGTGTTTGTTTTGATTTGGGAAAGCACCTGCCACTTGGGTGAATTACGACGGCTTGACCAAGGTTGAGACCTTTTTGGAGTACCGTCTGGTAGCTAACGGTCCACTTACAAAACAGAGGAAGGAGGTCGCGAATAAGCTCAACCATACCGTGGTTCCATTCTCAAAACCCATCTCCGACACATCGTGGCCCAAAAGGTCAAAGTCACGGTGGAAGATAAAAGCAGTCCTCTGCTGTTGTTCTGAATCATCCTTCTGTAAGAAAACAATCCCTTGTTCACAGCCTTCCAAGTTGGTCGACAAAAACAAATTCACTTCCTTCTTCCACATAAAGCTGCCAAGATGCCGTTTTCACAACAAAACTCACTACCCCTTCCAGGAAAGCATTCTGACCCTTTCTCCTCCATAGAAAAAACCACTACAACGCGCAAGAAGGTATTCAATTTCACACACAAAAGACATTACTCAAACAGACACAAACAATCCTCCCACAAAAAAATGGAGTCCAGAATTTCACTCGCTCAGAAGCCAACGGATGGTCCAGTTTATGACGCCTTACGCTTCGCCTGGGCCATATGCAAATCCGTGAATGACAGAGTCAGGAATCGCAAGAAGAAATCGAAAAGATCGTCTGAGCAACGTTCTGACGAATGGGATCTGCTCGAAGGGGGTACTGTTCGTACCTCATCTCTCTTGAACAAATACGAAGGTCCCGGCACGAAATCCATCACAGAGGATAAGGAGAACTCCAACCCCCTGCGCAAGAACAAAGTCGCATCTCACAAAAAGAAACATGTTCCCCTTGTTATCCCAACCATTGTTCTCACAACTCCAGAAGGCGAGACAATCGTTGGTAAGGACATCCCCAAAGGCAGACGAGTTCAGGGCAGAAGCAGCACGTACACAGAACAGTGGTTATCCTACGTCAGGAACTGCGAGACCCATCTCCTTCCCATCACGAAATCTGTGCAGAAGGGTCTTGTGGATGACGCGAAAGAAGCACGGAAGAATGAAGCCATTGAGAAGGAAGAGCAAGAAAAACGAGAGTCCGAACTGCGTCAGAAAGAGGAACAAGAGAGGCTCAAACAAGAGAAGCGCCGTCAATCACAAGCCGCGGGATTCTCCCTGGCAGATGTGAAAAACCGCATCAATGGCAACCAAAAGGAAGTGCTGGAGCTAGATTTGCTCAGAAAGGAACGTCAAATCCAAGGATTGAAGCACTTTGAGCAGCAGGAACTATACAAATCACAACAAAAGGAACCACAAGGAGCCTCTATGGAGGCAGCCGCACGTAAGCGCTCTCGCCAGGAGAGACGCGATGTCGTTGCCAGCCAATGGGAGACGACTAGATGCGAGGCCCAGACACACAGAGAGAAGAAGCATGATTTGGTTACGAATAGACGCGGCGCGACTGGACAGAAGTTCTGGGACGAAATGGGGGAGATGGACCGAGCACAGGCCGCGGCCGAGGAGAGGCTGGAGCAGCTGAAGAAGGAACTCTACGAGCTCTGCATTGAGAGCGAGGATGATGACAACGAGAACGAAGAGGCCGTTGCCTTTGATGATGACAATGTTGTTGGTGATGACGATGAAGTCAACGAATTGTGGGAGTACGAGATGATATAATATGCTCGAGTCAGGTGCTGGATGTCACAGCAGAACCTGTCTCAAACGCTGGTTGGGTGTAGTTAGAGTACACCTTATGGAGTTACGGGATTGATAGCCAAATAAAAGTCTTGATTGGCATTTGTAGTTGGTGTTGCCTTGGTGACTTTGGGAGCCTTCCGGGAAGTGATGCCTTGAAAACGGTTGTGAGCAAGTGGAAATCTCATTACTGTACCCCCGTCCCACTGGGCCCTCCCAATGCTAACTGGTCTATGTCAGGTTTACTCAGCCCTTGAGCCGCCAATGAGGTTTCGCTAGCAACTGCCACTAGCATCAACGACATTCATTACATGAACCAGTTCGTGTAAGCCTCGATGCCCACAATCACCCCCGTCAATTACCTCATCCCAAGTCCCACCGGCGGTCGGCACTCGGGTCTCCACGAAAACGACGTCAGATGACCAATGCGCGTGCCTCGCGATGAAATCTACATCTCCGCCGATCCAGGGACCATTCACTACGTAGTACATGGTAGCAAACAGTCAGTGGATGCGGGGGAGGCGAGCCAGTCCATGACAGCGTTCCAAGGCTTCAGATTACCATGTGTTACTCCACTCTTTTCTCTCTCGGCCGGCGATGGAGTCTATCCCTGCAGGGCCGGGTCATCGACCCGTCCTTTCGTCTGCGTGTCGTGAGTGTGTCGTGTGGTGGAGGGAGCCAAGATGGGATGGAAGACACAATAAAAGACCGAAAAGAGAGCTAAAACAGGGTAAGTAGTTGGCAGGTTCCCCACAGGGCGTTGGGTGGGGGAAAGCATCCACTAACCCTGAAGAAAATCCGACCGAGAGAGCCGCCAATCTACGTTGGCTGGAGCCCCCGCTGTCCAGTAACAAGCGTGCTGTCACGCAGTCAATTTGCCCACCACTTATGGGGTAAAAAAAGATGCTTCCATTCATTAGAGACTGTCTAGGGGTTATTGGGTTGATTATATAACCGTCTATTCGGTAATTACCGATTTGAAGGTTTTCATGCACAAAATGACATCCCCGTTAGTTTTATATGGGAAACAATAGCCGGGTGCATGGGTTGATGTTAGATTGACGCCTGCGTCCGGATAAAATGCTAGGAAATCTAGCTTAGTTGCATTCTTGCAATATGCTGAAACCGGGAAGAACGGGTAGATACAAAACAGAACCCCGCTTCAACCGGAATGGGTAGAATCACTCAATCAACAACATGAATCACTCTTTGCTCAATGAACCCCAGGTGTATTGCATCAAACTAATATCGTTTATCTAACAGTTGAATGCATGCCCCGATATATGCAGTGGTCCGTGTGACACGTGCCCTGCCACTGACTGACCCACTTAACACTTTTACGTACCATGCAGCAGTTCTGGGCTGCTAGACGACAGACAGCTACTCACAACCAGGGCTTTTTTCCCCTACCCCCCCTCTGCTGTGAAGATGCAAGTGTGGGTGGGCTTGAATCGATCACCTCACCCTGCAGCCCAACCCTTCCATCGTCCGACCTGGCACCCAGAGTTAAGCCAAGTGAGCTGCTTTCCATACCCGTTTTTGTCCTACTGCTGCAACCCTTCCCGCAGCTAGCACACCCTCAGCGAAAGCGAGGTAACTGCAACTTCGTTTCCCCCGGATATTCCACTCACCCACCCTTCTCCCTGTTACCTGACGACGTCACTCTCACCGACGCAAACTCGTCACAAGCCACCTGCTTCTTCGGAAAGTCGAATGTTATTTTTTTTAATAGTATTTTGTTCCAGAGCATTCTCGAACTCGATGTATTAAAGACTGCTTTCCTCACCGACAAGCTGCATTTGGGGACCGTTTAGCTTGACTGCTGCCCTACACTTTTTTTTTTTACCTTCCCAGGTATAGTAGGTCACTTGTCATATGCCCGTTCACTTTTGAAACACGAGTTCAGAGCTTCTTTGTCCCTCCTCGTATATATAATCATAAAAAAAGAAAACATTGTTTTATTGTTATATTTTACAAATACAACGAACAATGGCGCCTGAAGTGATTCAGCCTGTTGCCTACGGTGGAGGATTGCCAGTAACCAAGATGCAGAGCGATCCTAAAGAGAAGTTTTACCGCCATTTCCAGGAAGCCGTTGCTAGTAGGTTATGACTACTTTTAACTCCTCCCCAGTAATTAGGTTGCGGTGCCTCCGGATTCTGACCGTCCCCGCACAGGCTTGCTGGACGAAATCAACGGCCTCGGCTCTATTGCACAGATTGGTGGTGAGAGGCAGGATGCTATCGATCACATCCTCGCCAGCATTTCGGCGTTGTCAAACGAGGTCGCCGATGCCTCTGACTTTGTGCCCTCATATGACCAGCGGACTTACGCTCAGGTAAGAAGCTCCTGTGAGATTCAAATCAAGGACAGGTTCTAATTTCACCAGGCCATTAAAGCTCTTACAGACAAGTTGAACGAGACCACAACTAAGCTGGCCCCTCGCTCACGCTTCCAATTCAAGAACCGCGGGAAGACCGCAGCGACCAGCGAATTGGCAGCTCCAAAGAATGACCCGCGTCTAGTCGTGGGCGGCAGCCTGGCTGATCCCGTCCCGGCATCCCGAGGCGGCCCCGTCGTGGCGTCCGAACCACAGGCGGAGGCCGATGGTCTCGGCGCCCTTCCCTCGTTCCCCAAGAACTACAACGAGGAGATGGCGAGGCCGAGCGCCTCCAAAGTCCGCAAGCCCAGTTTCTCAACCGCCAAGGACATTGCCATCTTCGGCCAGCAAGGCCTGCACATTATTCTCCCGACCTCGGCATCGAGAGCGACGTCCTCCGGCCGCTTGACGGATTTGAAGGGCTGCATTGTCGACATGTCCCTAGCAATCTCCGGCAACACGTCTTTTGCAAACCTGGCGCTGAAGAACATCGAAAAGAGTCTCATCGTCGCCGGCAACGTCGCCGGGCCGGCGCATATCACTGGTGTGTCGGACAGCATCATCGTCGTCTCGGCCCGGCAGGTGCGCATCCACGAGTGCAAGAACGTCGACATTTACCTGCACTGCTCGAGCCACCCCATCATCGAAGATTGCTCCAACATGCGCTTCGCACCGCTACCCGCGGCTTTCGTAAGTCAAATAGCGTCGTTGTGGCATGGACTTGCGTGGCTGACTTTCACAGGATACCCCCGAAGACCCCGTCAAGAACCAGTGGGACCAGGTCGACGATTTCAAGTGGCTCAAGTCGGAACCGAGCCCGAACTGGAGTGTGTTGCCCGAGGAGCAGAGGTTGTCCGAGGAGATTTGGACGAGGACTGTACCGGGAGAGCGGGGTAAGGACCTGCATGATATCCTCAAGGCCGTCGGTATCATGGAGCACTGAGAGGTCTACGAAGTTTGGCATTGGTGGAAAGTCATTTTAATGATGTGTGTCAGGACAGGAGTTAGTGGCGGTACTTTCTTTGCGAGAGAGAGAGATACGGCACCGGGGCGCAACAAACAACGTGAAATTTTCTCCTCCAAGTGTTCAGTCATGGTTTGAAATTGCATTTCGGGGTATCATAGGAGCAATTTGGTAAAAAGAAAGAAGAAAAAAAAAATGAACAAATGTAATCCCACTCATCAAACCCTCTCCCTCGAACTCGTCTTCCGCCATCCATGTGTTCTCTCGGTGACCAGCCAGTTATTCCGTCTCCATCTTCTCGCCCTTACCGCCCTCCTCCTCATGACCGAACCTGACGCCGGACTCCCGCAGTCGGTCCAGCACCTCACGCTGCATCCTGATCCGCTCCTCGAGTTCCTTGATTTCTTCCTCCTGTTCAGCGGTGGAGCGCTCCATGTCGGGGAGAGTGCGCATCTGCACGCGCGCGCGCTGTAGCTTGTGCTTTAGAGCATCGGTCTGGGCAGGCACGTCTTTGAGAGATAGCGGCGCGTTGGGACTAGCGCCGAGGGGGTTCGGTGTGGCTCCGGGGCCGGTACCGGCGGGCGTGGCGCCTGTGATGCCGCCTGCTGAGCCGGAGGCCTGGATCGCGGTGCGGAGGCGCGTGAGGATGCCCGTCAGCTCGGTAAGGGTGTCCAGGGCATCGGGAGAGAGGGTTGGTGGGAGCTCGAGCGGGTGAGGAGGCATATTTGGTGCTGGGGCGTCTCCGAAGATGTGTGTGTATTGGGCGGTTGAAGGAGCCGCGACGGTTGGTTGGAGGCGGTTCAACAGGTTGAAAGGCTTCTCAATCAAGCGAACTAGCGGAGGTTTGAAGTGTGAGGCAACGGACGTCCAGCCTTGCGGTATGTGCGCTATCGCAGCGGTGTCGTTGGTTGAGGGACGAGGCGTTGAAAGTCAATTGATCAAAAGGTGCGGCTGGTGAGGCGTCAATATGGAGTAGTTTGTTTGTGCAGGGGGAAGCTCCGCCGAGACATTTGCGGTCCGGAAAGCTACCACGGGCGTTTTAGCGCGGCGTCGATTGGCAGCTAAGAAAAAATGTTGAAAGTCAACAGAGGGGCAGCTTTGATCAGCCCACACCGTCGCCAAGGGAGACAGCACTGTGTGGTGGCAGGAGATATGGCGTATTTGGACAGTGTTATTGTGGGCTGGTCCGACACGGAGCTGGTTATCGGTGATACTATGACATAACCCCCCACCAAACACTGACACTGATAAAACGAGAGAAACGGCAGACAGGCCGGAGCTTGTTCAGGGTCGGTCGGGTACATTGGCTGATTCAATCAAATCTCCTCAACCAGGCTCTCTCACCACCACCATAAAAAATAAATACCAAAAAATCACGCAACTAGTTGACTTTTCCCTCTTTCTTCCCCCTTCCATACCCCATTCTATAAAGAATTCGAAGCATTGAAATACCATACACCATGGCCAAGACCGACCAGAAGGCCTGCCTGAGTACGTCTAAAGATCTCCCTCCCAACCCTCCGAGCCCCTCCTCGAAGCCCCGCGGTGGTGTCGGCGTTGGTGGTGGTGGTGGTGGTGTGAGTGCCGCAGCTGGTAGAGGAGTCGCGTTGCAAAACCAGCAGAACCCGCAGAACAAGGACAGCCTGCCTAGGGTAGCAGATTCTCAGCATCATGATGATGATCATCGTCGCCCTCCTACCCCTCCCCCCAAACACAAATCCCCCAGACCCGACTATATTCTCACCCTCGCCTACATTGTCCTGTATCTCGAGGTTGGCTGGCTAATTCTGTGGATTTTGCGCTCGTACAGTCGTGATTGATGGCTGGGGCGTCCCCGGTGCGGAATCCCCCAAGGATGGCGATGCCATCACTAACGCCAACACCCCCGTCATGGACGAGTTCGCCAAGAGTAAGACCGGCTACTGCGAACTTGACGCCTCATCCCTTGCCGTTGGTCTTCCCGAGGGCCTGATGGGCAACTCGGAGGTCGGCCATCTGAACATCGGTGCTGGCCGTGTCGTCTGGCAGGATGTCGTTCGCATCGACCAGACTATCAAGCAGGGCGAGCTCCCCAACAACGCCGTTATCAAGAAGACTTTCGAGAGCGCCAAGAACGGCAACGGCAGACTGCACCTTTGCGGTCTCGTCTCCCACGGTGGCGTGGTCAGTTTTTCCTCGTGATATTTCACTTTTATGATGCCAAATCGCTAACCGCTTTTGACTTGCAGCACTCCAAGCAGGAGCATCTTTACCACCTCCTCAGAGCCGCCAAGCAGTACGGCGTCCCCAAGGTCTACATCCACTTCTTTGGCGACGGCCGTGACACCGACCCCAAGTCCGGTGCCGGTTACATGGAGGAGCTTGTCCAGACCGCCAAGGATATCGGCATTGGCGAGATCGCCACCGTCGTTGGCCGTTACTACGCCATGGACCGTGACAAGAGATGGGAGCGTGTCGAGATCGCCCTCAAGGGTATGATCCTCGGTGAGGGTGAGGAGAGCACCGACCCCGTCAAGACCGTCAAGGAGCGCTACGCACGTGGCGGCGACAAGGACAAGGACGAGTTCCTGACCCCCATCATCGTCGGCGGCGATGAGGGCCGCATCAAGGACGACGACACCGTCTTCTTCTTCAACTACCGCTCCGACCGTGTCCGCCAGATCACTCAGCTCCTCGGCGACGTCGACCGCTCCGTCCTCCCTGACTTCCCCTACCCCAAGATCGACAAGCTCGTCACCATGACCCAGTACAAGACTGACTACCCCTTTGAGATTGCCTTCGAGCCCCAGCGCATGGGCAACGTGCTCGCCGAGTGGCTCGGCAAGCAGGGCGTTGAGCAGGTCCACATCGCCGAGACGGAGAAGTATGCCCACGTCACCTTCTTCTTCAACGGTGGTGTCGAGAAGGTCTTCGCCCTCGAGACCCGTGATGAGAAGCAGGATCTCGTCCCCTCCAACAAGTCCGTTGCCACCTACGACAAGGCCCCCGAGATGTCCGCCGATGGCGTCGCCAACCAGGTCGCCAAGCGTCTCGGCGAGCAGAAGTTCCCCTTCGTCATGAACAACTTCGCGCCCCCCGACATGGTCGGTCACACCGGCGTGTACGAGGCCGCCATCGTCGGTGTCGAGGCCACCGACAAGGCCATCGGTAAGATCTACGAGGCCTGCAAGAAGGAGGGCTACATCCTCTTCATCACCGCCGACCACGGCAACGCCGAGGAGATGAAGTTCCCCGACGGCAAGCCCAAGACCTCCCACACCACCAACAAGGTTCCCTTCATCATGGCCAACGCCCCCGAGGGCTGGAGCCTGAAGCAGGTCGGCGGTGTCCTGGGTGATGTCGCCCCGACCATCCTGGGCGCCATGGGCCTGCCCCAGCCTGAGGAGATGACTGGAGAGAACTTGCTGATCAAGGCATAAATGTGCGTTGATGTTGTTGCGTCGTGGAGTTGCGGATGTGTCTTTGGGGAGCGGGCTACGGGAAAAAAAGGCAGAGAACGTGAGGCGCGAGTGGAATACACCTAGGTTATGATGAGTAATAGACAACCTATAGAGAATGAGAGTACGCTTTGATGACAACAGTTTGGCTTGCAACCGTTATGATTGCCTCTTGACATATGCTCTTCTTCGCCGAAGGCTGTAGCCTAAGCCATTCACTAAGGCTTCAGGTGCTTAAATGAGCAGTTAAGTGCAACCTCATTACAGCTAACATCGCCTTCGCCCCAAATATGATGGAAATTAACGATCTAGCTAGGGTAAAGTCTTGACATCTTGGGAACTGGAGTTTCTAGTTGCGTGGTGATACATCATCGGCAGATCGCAGTGTGGCTTATGGAGAGGACAGCTACCCAAATAACCAGTGGCAGCTGCCTCGAGATCATTTGTAAGTGTGTTCAGGGCTCTTCGCTGCAGTCTTGTCGGATGTGTCACGAGAATTGCCTTGCAATGCATGGAAATTTGGTTACTTCTTTGTCTAAGGTAAAAACTTTTCCTTGATTTTGTTCTTCCAAAGACGGCTTTATTCTCATCAATACCTAGGTAGGAAGCAGGAGCAAGTACGCGGTAGCACAGTCTCTCGCACCCAACCCTGACATTATCTCATTCTCCAATTATTACTGGCTGGAATCCTAGTACATGAGAGACATGAGTCTAGAGTGCTATTTTATCGACTGCTGCTGGACCCCATTTTCGCCGAGACTGCACATGGATAGCCACTGTTTTTTTCCAAATTCGAATCAGTGCCTAAGTGGTACCTCACTTATCCGTATATGTTTCTTATTTTGTAACGTATCTTGACCTTCTGTATCAGTAGAGCTTACTAGTACCCCTGACAAACTCGGAAGCTACAGAGAATAGATGTGCCCTGAAGCTCAGTAAATGATGTGTTGAGAACAGCGGAAAATTGAGCCTTGCCCCTCCCTTGGCGGAGATGGGGTTCAGCGGCACTCGATGGGCTTTGAGTGCTAATGCATATAGTTGCGCTAAAGACAAGGCAACCAATGGCCTTAATGCTGCGCCATTGTAGGGGGTGGTCAGCACAGCCAAGGCTGAATTATGTCTTGAGCGTGGGAGTTCTAGTTTATCAATACCTCCTGTGTTCCCTAGCTAAGCTTTATGTCCTTCTTGTTTCGCCAACTCACTTCATTACTCCCGCGCTAGCTGTACCTAGCCCCAGCACAGCTCATACAAAGTTCAGTCGTAGCAACTGAAACTAACTACTAGAATACTACCATGAGGCTCCAAATTGCGATCTTCACATTGCTCGCTGTATCAACCAGTTCGTTAGCTGATGGTCTAGTAGAAGAAACAGGGGAGCTGTCTCCCGGAGACCCTGGAGGACAGCACACGAACCTCTGTACCTTTAAAGACCATTGGGAAATGGCTGAGGAACTTGGCCATTTTATCGAGCAATCTGATTACAGAGCTGTTATTAATTACGTACAAGAATGCAAAGATGTATGCGTCCAATTATACGGATCAGGCAACCCTGACATAACCGGAATCGGGGTATGTAACAAATCACTCTGTTTTCTTGTTTCTTTCTTCAGACACATACTTTTATTCGCTTGGTCTAACATGTACACGCGCATAACAAGGCCATGGCATGCTATTATATTCAGGCAGTTCTTGTTCTCTTGGGGCCTATACTCAATTTCCTTCTCGATCACCCTGTGATCATGCAAGTGATCCCCACGTCAGCCTCGCTCGAAAACTTACGGAAAAGCGTAACATCATTTTCGAATTCAGTTCATTTCGCCAATATTTTATTCTCGTTAACCATTATCATTGCAGCATGTATTCGTTGCCATGGCTGGAAGGATGTACCACTCATGGAAATTCCAATTCTCAAAACTCTGTCGTTTTACGAATTGGGTACTTGCGGCTACACCTTCCTGAGCCATCTCATCGCGAGGCGTCTTTATTACATTGACGTTGACCGCATCAAAGTTCACGAGGGTCTTGCAGGTGTCTTGAATTTTGTCACTACCGTTGCCCACTCCGCCATAGCGTTTGCAGAGCTCCGGGTGTTTAGTTGTACTGCGTCTCCGCTTGGTTCAAAAGCACTCAACGAGGTCGTGAGGACTTGCGCAACCCTGCACGGATATCCCTTTCCTAGCTACAGCCATGATTTTGTGCATTCTGAGGGTTGGTTTCCTTCGGGCTCTTGGAACGTTCAAGACTTTGCGTTTTTTTATATGGCGCCTGCTATTGGGTTCTTATTTCTCTTGTTTATAGTTTTCAAGTTGCGACATAATGCAGAGGAAGTTCAAGGCAGGGCTTGTGTGGCATGTACACATCAAACTGTTGTAGAAACTCATGGCTCCTTGTGAGTTTGCGGGCCTTGAACAACTTACGACTCAATCTAACCTCGAGTTTAGGTCTTGGGGAGAAACCTGGATCAAGACTCTCAAGAGTCTATTACTCGATCAACGGTTGCTAAGGGATTTGTTCTTTTTAGCCTTTGTTGGAGGAACTTGTGGCATGTTCCTCTACGACGCATTTAACATGTTGCAGCAAGTTTCGAAGAATCAAAAACTCTTGAAGAAAGCAGCAGGTGACGAATTCAAGGATGACCAGTGGGGCTTTGGCCAAATCACCATTATGATGATGTGGCTACCTTTATTGCGAGATGTCGTCAAACTTTATTTCGGTAAGTTAACACTGCAGCCGAGAATTCAATTACTGAAGAAGGAAAGGAAATTAGTGAGAAGACTAGGAAAGGAAAAGCGAGACATGGCTTTTCGAGACTTCGTAATGATACTGAGACTTGAAACAGATCATCGGAAACGAGCAAAAGATATTCAGACCGAACTACAAGAGCAAAACAGTCAAAAGGCGATTGACAACAACGATACGCCTTCCACTTCGAATGACGAGATTGCATCTGGGATCTCAAGGTCCGAAGATATTCCCACCACAAACACCAACGTCAGCACGGCCGATGGGAGCGGGCTGCAAGAGACTTCGGTCGAGGAAGCAGCGGAGTCAATTTCTCGCAGACGACCAAATGCTACTTCGACAGGTGGCGAGCGTGATATAGCCCTGACATCCAGGCTTACATTTTCCCAGAGCTCAGATGGCATTTGACCGTAAGTCGGATGATTTTGGAAACGCCAACAAGCGGGGAGGGCGGGTCTGAAGAGGTGATGGAACATTCGGCAATGTGACAGTTGTCAGTCATTCAAGAACTTGGAACTGTAAATCATCTTTAACGAGGATAAGAAATGTACAAACAGCACGAAACATAGCGAGATCCGCGCTTAGAGATTCAATGTTAAAGTTATTTGACAACGCATAATGCTCATTGGGCGTTGTCTTAACAACTTCATGATCATAATTATACTCGGAGTTCAAGAAAACTTCAATCCCAGACATCAACATGTCATTCTTATCCAGATTTCCCGAATCTCAATTCAGAAAACCTTTTACAGCGAACAATAACCAAGTTCTCCAAATCATAAGATTTTGGAGCAAGACCTTTGCCCATTCGACGCTCTGGTGTGATTAACCCCACATGACTAGGCACTCCTCTCCCAAGCCAGCCACTGCCCCGACTGGTGGTGGAGTGTTTAGAAATGCTCGTCATATCGTCTACTGTGGGTACAAGGAGAACGCAGCGTCTCTTCCATGGGAACCACAGCAACAATCATCGAATAGACAACTTCTTGAACGAACCATGATCTAACAAATTTTAGTCACATGGAGGAAGTAAAGATACGTTTCAAGATCATGATTCATTGCTTGATACCAAGCATCTTCTCATCTTTCATTCAAAATCATTCTGCTTATTCTATTTATAGTCTGGACTTGACATCCTCCTCCCGTCCTTGGAGGTTGGGGTGTGCGACCCTTACGGGCCGAGTAACGGCGTAGAAAGCCAATCCCTCAGACTTGGTTGAAAACTTTCAAGCGGGAATATCAGCTCGTCGCTCACTGTTTGTAAAGAGGGATATCACAAACCTGGACTTTGGAGCCAACGTAGAAAAAGGCAAAATCACCAGGTACCAAGTGGTGTGTAACTCCAGTTGCCTCATCCTATTCCCCAGAAAGGCCATTGTTAACAAAATCTCGACTCACAAAAGGGTAGAGAGGAAACGAACCAAGATGTCTATTTGACCACTGAGGATATACTTCGTCTCCTCAAAGGTGTAGTGTGCTGGCCGAGAGGGACCGGCGACTATTTTATAGAACCCCGAGGTCAGATGGGAAGGGGATTCGGTGGTCTGAGTTCGGATGCTGCAAAATCGAATATTAATAAATGCAAAACCACTCTAGAATAAGTAAATCTTACGAATGAAAGTCGGCAACGGTTGCGTTCTCGCCCTGAGGCAGGGGAATGAACTCGTGGCCGGCGCCCTTGACGATGGTAAGAGGAACTAGTTTTCCAGACACTAAAAAGGTCATTCGTGTTAGTGGTATTAACGGTTACATTGGCGGAGTGCATTTCCAACAAGGTATGCAAATTCAGTTTCAACTTACTAATTGTTGATTTTTTCTTCTCCTTTTCAATATTGAAAGTTGACGTAGGGAGACATACCGACACGTTAGGTTGGTCTCGATTGATATAAGGAATTGGATTGCTTCGGTTAGGGTCCCGAGAAATATCTCGGAGCATTCTCGGGGTGTGTGGGAAACCTTAATGCGATCTCGGAACTCAACCCGGTGACACCTATGTAGTAATAAACCGGCCCGTTGACGTTATTACCCCATTTCCCCAGCTTGTACGGTATTGGGCCAACGGATGATCTACCCGGCTCCGTTCAAGGATGTAGTGTGGTGTTCGGGAGACGACGTCGGGGACGGGGTCATAGCTCCTCTTAGCGGAAGCTTGCCGACCACACACGCGAGGTGAATGACACAAAAGAAGGGACTAGAATTATTTTTCGATGCTTTTCAAATCCGTTGTTGCTGTACTTGATTTTTGTAGTGTACTACTCCAGAGGTAAATGCAGCCTCGGTTCCAGAGTGAATCCCGCCATGAGTTGTAAGAGTTGCACCCTTCCCAACCCTTCCCATATACCAACACAGTATTTGTTGTCTCATGTGCTTGGTTAACCGTCGGCTGCATTTGGACTTCATCTCATAGTCTCCATTGCTGTGCGGGAGAGTCTACCTATTCTCGTAAATAGCTGCATGCCTTTCTAATGTGCCCACTAGCTTACGGTTTCCTTGAAATAGAAGTCCACTGAAACACAGTGAGATTGTCACCAGCAACAGCTATCAACTGGGGTTAGATAAGACCTTCATATCCAAGACAATCTACTGTGATTCCAAAACTATCATTACAATTAAGAAGATCATATCACTGCCATAGTTGATACATCTTTATGACACATTTCGTTATTACCCAAAAACTTATTCATTCGTTTTGAAATGTATAGATTTTCGTGTATGCTATGCAGTTTAGATTAAGCGCGACCGAAAACACCTTGTGCCAAGCAGTTCTTACCCCGCACTTGGCCGGGGAAGAAGGGTGGGGTTATCTTCACTGAGTCTACTAAAGGAACACGGCCCGTGTGGCTGAAGAAAGAAGAAGGCCACATGATGTGGTAGTCGCAGAACAATCCAAGTAACACATGATGTAGTCGAGAGACTCAGGTGAGTAAGAACCCATAAAGCGTTCCGATCAAGTATGGCAAGCATTTCTTACGTATGCCAACGCTTGTAACTGTTTTGGCGTCGAATCTAAAGTAGGTCAAATTGTACTTGAGGACATAGATTTGATCGACTGCGAGAGACAACGAGAGGCTGGACTAGAGACTGTGATCCAATGAAAGTGAAATGGCGGATTTTTTTCTTCTCTCGCACAACTAGCTTTTCACTAGAACATGTATTGACTAACACGTAATGCAGTTGGCAAAGGTTTAGGCATGAAGTTGTCGATCAGTTCGGTTTAATTAAGCGCGTTTTAAATCAAACCAGATACAGACACACTTGACTGGATGCCAGGTCGATGCCTTACCTTTATTTAAGGACATGAAAGTATCGACCTGAATAGTCTAAGATGTTGCTGAGACTATGTATTCTTTCAAGAAATGATTCGGTACGATGAGTCGGACCTAGGGTAGATTAAGTGTGTGTGCAGTCCTGTAGGCGGGGTCTGACCCTTCACACATACAAGCTCTAGGCGTACTAGAGGGGTTAGTGATCTCAATTAATACGTAATGCCTGTGTCGGAACACTTAGAATAATAGAGACAGATAAGCAGTTGTTTGTGTACTAATGTAATACCGAGCCAATGTAGTTATTGAAGTAGAAATTTGAGGGTTTGGCAAAAGCGAGGTCATGCAGCAGCCGATGAGACAACGTTTACTGGCTGCCCCCTGCCGCATTGCTTGGGCGGCCACCTCCGGCTGTTAGTCTGAAAAACTTGTCTTGCACCGTTGGCCTTTTTTTCTCGGTCCTTGCAAGCTAGCATTCTCGAAGAGACTTTTTTCTCATGTGGTAAGCCATCATCAGACAAGGTAAATCGAGTTGTGTCTCAAAATGCTGTAGGACATCGCCCAAAAAAGCGCTTATTAGGAAGAATGAGGAGGTGAAATCAGGAATCCAAATGGGCTGACTTCGCTCCAAAATAGGCGAGATCTACCGCTAAGGCCGTATGCCAAGATACCTTTCCAATGCGGGTTTAGCTCAAGGCGTACTTCTTCCCTTGCAGGTGGCAGGCTTAGCGAGAAAACAGCGCCTGTGTAGGCACTCGTGGTAACATAACTACTTGAGGAGCTCTTATCCCATTTTCTGATTTGTTATATTACCCCGAATCTGCGCCGTCTGCGCCATCGCGCGTTTAGCCATGAATTACGACTTTGGGGCCGTCATACGGCTTCATCGATGGCTTCTTGTGTTCGCCTTTCTATCGCTAGTTGTCTTAGCACTAAACCTCGCTCTCCTTATCGTGTCGTCGAAACTGCCTTTCACTCAAGACAAAACAAATGTTCTCTTACGCAGCGACTGCGTATCCGTCTCGAAATGGAACGTCTTGTCGCATTTGATAATCAACATCATGGGCACTGTGCTTCTCGCTGCATCAAACTATTCGATGCAGTTGGCTATGGCACCTACTCGAGAGGACGTAAACAAAGAACATGCAAGGCGTCGTTGGTTAAACATCGGCGTGCCCTCAATACGCAACCTTCGAGCCATGTCCCTACCAAGGCAGGTTTGCTGGGCACTATTACTGTTTAGCTCGTTCCCCTTACATCTAGTATACAACTCAGCCATTCTAGCTACACAAAGTACGACAGAATACATTGTCGCAGAACTTGATGAAACCTTCCTCGACACTGGTGCGGCAACCATACTTGACGCAAATTGGACCCAAACCTATAACAAAGTTAATCAGGAAAGTGAACGCGCTCTAAAAGAGTATTTCCGCGACGATATTGTTCCCAAAGCCGCTCAATGGGAAAAGCTTACTTTAGAGTCGTGTGCAGCAATCTACTCTGGGGTAATGCAGACCACATACCGCAATCTGATTTTGGTCGTACCGCACGAGGATCCTCCCAGGTTGCCGGGGCTAATCACCACAGCCAAGTATAACAGCTGGATGTGTGATGATGGCCGGTTTAATGCACCTATATGTCCGACTCATCAGGCCAAGTTTGGAAGCCCCGACCGTAGTAGAGGACTCGTGCCTGCCGAGCCAGTATATTGCTTGGCTGAGCCACTTCGTCAACAGTGTAATCTGGAAATATACACGCCATTCTTACTGACGGCTATTTCTTGTAACGCCATAAAGACTTTGGTTATGGTTGCGTTATTCTTTGTGGTGAGGGATCGGTCCTTGAACACGTTGGGAGACGCGATTGCTTCATTTCTCCGACAACCTGATCCATCCACTGAAGGATTTGGTGCCTTTGACTGCAAACAATTGCTATCTCGATGGTCAAAAAACGTTATACCTGAGCCCTTGAGATGGAAAACTCGCAGGTATCGACGGTATAACGCTGTTTCAAAGGCTCGGCTTATTTCTTCCTGGGCCCTGTTCTCCGCTGCGATTGTTGTTGTTACAACATTGTTTATTATGGCAATGGTTTCCGACTCCGAAGGTGAACGCCGTTCAACAGCGTTCTCTCTATCTTCCTTCACAGCAAAGGACTATGCCTCAATTGTGGGTTGGACGACACTGGCAAAAGCCTCGTTTGCTTCCCTTGTTGTATTAGTCAACACCCCCCAGATACTCTTCAGCGCTCTTTACTTCCTGTATAACGCACTACTGTCATCTTTCCTACAAGCATCTGACTGGAACGACTTTTCTCGAGAACATCAGACCCTACGGGTCACGCGACCAGAGCGTGGCCTGAACAGCCTGCAACGCTCGGCGTACTGGCTTCAGATCCCTCCTAAATATGCCATTCCTCTTCTCCTCTTCGGCGGTACGAGTCACTGGCTTATATCACAGGCCTTTTTTCTCTCCAAAATTTCCTTTTTCAGCTATCAGGGAAAGCCAGCAACTTCACTTGGTCGTATGGGTTTTGGGCGTGAGAATAGTGATAGAGATGGAGAATTGCTGGTGGCCAATTATTCAAGCCTCTACCTGATGCTATCTCTAATATTGGCGGTGCTTGCACTCGTTGCATTATTTCTTATCAGCAGAGTACGGCTCGCTGGTAACATGGTTCTTCAGAGTGGCTGCTCCGTGGCCATTGCGGCCGCTTGCCAGCACGCTCAGCGACGAGGCGAGAAGCAGGCTCTGAATAAGTCTGGTAACTATGACTATCAAGAGACAGAGGAAACAGGTGGCTGCGGTGAAAATGAAGCAGACGAATGGACCCAACCATTGATGTGGGGAGAAATCAAGCGGACAGTTCGCGGCGTGACAGGCTCGGAGGAACGACTTTTTGTCGGGTTAACGGCTGGCCTAGCAGAAGAACCAGTGGCGGGTAGGATGTACTCATGATATTTTGATCTTGGCATAATTATATGATGTCTGTTAAACTCAATTGATACTCTATTCGCTCAATAGCTCCTGCTTCTTGATTGCCCGTCGACTCACCTCTTCGGTCTGACTGTCATTAATGCCACCGCAGCCGAATTACCCAAATCAATAGTTGCGACAAGCAAAACTGTTAGCTCTAAAAGAAAAGAAAGAAAAAAAAGGTCCCTTAACTTGCTTTGCAATAGGGCTGTTGCTCATCTTCATCGTTGGTACCAAAGACAACTCCATGGTGTTTGGAGTCTTCAGATTAACTACTCTGAAGTCAACCCGATCCTCCACAAGTGTGATACTTTACACTAATAATTTAGTCTTAAAGCCAGAACAAGCATAAGAAAACTGTAAAATAAAATCCCGAGTTGAAGTGATTCTGTGGCTGCCCAATGTGTGTCTCACATTAACAGTTCAGCTTGCACTTCTTCTAGAACTTCTCCTAGACATGACATAAGATTAACAGACTTTTTACCCTTTGAAAGGAATCCCACTTTACGGGTACCCCTGTAATCCCGACGAAGAAACCTTCCTGTGAACGAAACTTTGAGCATTCGTTAGACGCACCAAACCCGGAAAGTTTATTCGTGAACACGGAAAAGCATATCCAAAATAACAGGTTGAAGGTAATTGGCGCCTATCCGAAGGGCTAAAGAGAGACATAGGAGGTATTGGTGGTGTTTTTTCTAAGCTCCAAAGCAGCGAGGAAGTGTTGCTGCCTTTTTTGGTGCCCTCTAGAGCGTCGCACCCCCGTTGCCTCCACAGCCCAATGAGGATATTAACAACCGATATTAGAAGACGCTCGGATCCTGATTACGTAGCTTTTTGATAACAAACATCATACCGTTTCATTCTCGAAACATTAAAGGCAGGCTCTGAGGCAAAGAGAGGAGAACTGCGGCTTCAACAGCTTGTTGAGTACGGGGGTTGCCCTATGTAAACTTCGTACGAGGTCCGAAGTGCGCGGCATCACATGTTGGCCCACTTGATCGTTTTCTCTACAAGTTTTTCATTCACGAGTAAGGGATGAAAGAATGAGATCTACAATCAAGGTTGTATTTGGGCTGTCTGTTGCTCTAAGTATTACGCATGCCTCTCATTTTTTAGTCTCGAATTGCGTAGACTTCAGCAGCTGTAACTATCGTGTCAAGGTTACCTGCCAACCCAGTGAACAAGAAGAGTTCAGTTAGTCGAAACTGTTGTTCAGAAGCGTCCAAGTAACCCCAATCCTGAATCAACCGAGAAGACCGTTCGTAGAAACTATACTTGACCATACGGTTACCGATAGTACCTAGCTCGAAATCAGAAGTGGACGGTGGTTTGCCTTTTTGGGCAAGATTAGACACATTTGCAAAGTTAGACGACTGGCCCAGGGTATTGGTAAGTGAAGTGTTCCAGAGGCAAATATTGATGATAATTTAGGATTTCGGCTTTATCGAACTCGATAAGAAGGAAACAGTCTGGGGCTTTGTCGGGGGCAGAAGATGTGACAAGTGCTCAAGCAACGCTGAGAAAAGGAGGCACGAAGCCTTCTCCACAACTCTTTCTGTGCTGTATAGCATTATGCTAAGAAACAACCGCGGCCCATTTCACCTTGGGCCTCTATTTGCACGGCCACCAAGCTTATGCTCCTTCTTGTCGTTTTGAGGTAACTTGGTGGACTCCATCGGATATGCCGATACTGAGCTTCATACAAGGAGAGGGGGAAGTTGCAGCTTCAATGCCACATTCGGAAAAGGGGCTGTCTAGGTTTGCAATCAAGCAATCTCGGAGTCTGCAACAACCCCGGAGCTGTTCGTCCTCCTGACAGGTATTCCTTGTAATGGGTAGTTTTGCCGTTTTGATTTGGAGTGGAGGCTGTGGTGATGATGTCAATGATTCACCAATGACAGTGGACCGCAGTGTGGCAGGGCGATCCAACATTGTTGTTTGAAGCGCCAACGTCCTTGGGCCGCTGGGCATCTTAACCCATGATGTATGGCTGTCATGAGACACGTTTGTGGGTGAAGGACTCTTCTAACGGTCCCGTGCACACATGCGGTCCCTTGTTGCGGCCCCTGGCATAACAAGGACGATGCCGGTTTCCCGCCGGTGGGGCCGCGCCCTACACTAGCTGGTTTCCGCATGCTTCAAGTTGATGATTTCTTCTGTCTCGACTCCAGCTTTGTGCTGGTAAAAATCATTTGCAGCGGTATTATTCCCGAAGGATTGACAGTGCTTGGGGAGATCGACGTCGATCATCCTGGAAACACGATCATCTTTTGAAAGTGAAAGGAAGATCATGGCCGCTCAATAAGGTTCCCCCCCCCCCCCCCCCCCCCCCCCCCCCCTCTTTGCCAGGAACCAAACAGTATTCAACGCCGAGTATCTTGGCAAAATCTTGACTGAACGCCCACGGGAAATCAACCGAGTTTGACAGCGGTTAAAACATCGGTACTTGGTCTGTGCTGGGTTTCGATTCAGTAACCATTGTTGGCCTCGTAAGACAAGCCCAGTAACCATTCAGATTACGGAAGAAAAATACATGCGACGGCAGGGTACTCGCGGACTTTAGCGCGGGTGGTAAAGCGACCATACCTTTACTATTACACGCCGATATAGGTTCGAGGGTGGTGGATGACAGGTGTCAGATGACACGCGCGTGTCAGTGTCATCCAATACCTCTGGCCGTTATGCGTCGCACCTCGCTTTCTTCCATCGCCTACAGCTTCATCTCATCTATGTATATGTGGAAGAATTAACGGCCAATTGAGCCGCAAGTATGCTGGGGGGAAGGCCGCTCGTCAAAGGTGTTCTTGGCATGTGAAACATTATGCGTGCGGGACAGCATCGCGCGCGCCCCGACAGTGGTCTCTGATTTCCCAATATGGCCCAGCCCTGTTTCAAGATCGCCATTTTCTAGGGTGGAGACGGCAAAGACAGCGGCAACGCAAAAGGTGATGAGGGCGACGGCAAAATCACGGCCTGTTGCTCGGAGGCACTAGTGGGCCAGGAGCATAGGACGTAGAAACCGAGTTCACTAGAGTCTGAAGATGAGGAAGGATTCATGGGATTTCGGCTAATCGGAGTTGGGCCACGATTCTGCGGGGTGCTTCGGCACAGATCAAGCTTGTGGAGTTGTGAGAACCTACACCTACTCTCTCTATGCCTTGGACTTTTTCTTACCACCTGTAAAAGGAGGATAACATAAGCCATGTCGAATATGATATTCAGGATTCTAAGAATATATGACTCGCTCATATCGAAAAGAATTTGATTCCCCAATGCTTGAATTCACTTTGTTAATAGCTATAGTTAAGATTTGTTTAAGCTGCAGTACTATAGCAGTCCAGAAGATTTTCGTAGGGTAGGCCCCATATGTGGCAGGTTTTGCCTATGTCGAGTGTCCTGACAGTTGCGTATCATTGGATGCCACGGAAATACTCCGAAGCCTTGTTGATATTAGATGGATTTACGCATCGCACTTGCATGCCCCTCCCCCCCCACACATTAGCCGCTGCAGAACTCGAGAGGTGAAGATCTCGAGACGTTTCACACGCTTCAGACGACATGGGGCTGTCACTTCGTCCCTGACTCCCTCGGAATACTCGTGCTAAGAGGATTTCTCAATTTTGCCTAGCTGTAATGTTCCTGAATCGGCAAGCTCACCCGCAAAGCTGTGCGGCTTCAAGGTACATCTCTTGACATACCAATATCCAAGAGTAGGCATCAGTAAGGAACGCCAGTGGTATAAAGGTCTCGCGACGATCCGGCTTTGAATCCGAATCTTTTCTATCCCTCATCAGTATCTTCTTCCTTCATCAGTTCTTTCATCTTCTACTCGCCGATTGATTCGTGCGTCTACTTTTCTCGCTTTCACTTATTCTCAAACCACTTTAATCGCAGTCCACATTTTCCCGTTGCTTTTAATTAACTTAAAATTCATTTTTCATCAACAAATCGATCAAAATGGTTTCCAAGGCTGTCATCTTCGCTCTCGCAGCCACCCCTCTTGTTGCCGCTCACGGCAAGCCCGTTGTGTTGACTGGCAACCTCGGTGGAAACGGCACTGCTTTGGCCAACATGGGCGGTGTTGTTCCCTTGACCGGCCCCAACAGGAAGGTGTGTATATAAACCGCAAATATAAGTGGATTGTGCTAACTCGATGACCAAAGACTGAGGTGGATACCACTGTCTTCAAGAGCAGGAACATCATGACGGACGGCCTTGGCAAGACTACCGGTAATGGCAAGGTCCAGGTCGCTGATATCGACGCCGCCAACCAGATGTCCGGTGGCACCCTGCCTCAGGTCTCCTCCACTGGTGGCAGCATCTCTGGAACTTTCCACGTCGTTACTACCGATGGTGCTGGACCTCTCCGCGCTGTTTTGGACCCCACGGGCACCGGTTCCTTCTCCAATGGCGTTGAACTCACTGCCACTCAACAAGTCCCTGGCAACGGCGGAAACATGAGGCCCAATGGCAGTGTGCCGGGCAAGAAGAACAACGCTCGTGACATCCTGGAGAGGGCTATCTTCAAGCGTGCTGCTAATGTCAATAAGGACTTCGTAAGTAACCTGAACTCGTTTCTGTAGAGATCGATCAGCATCGACTAACACATCTTTCTCCATAGCCTATGGCTTTCTCCGTCCCCGACGGTACCACCTGCACAGGCACTTCCGGCAACCTGCAGAATGTCTGCTTGGTTAAGATTGCCAATAACAACGGTGCTGGTCCTTTTGGCGGAGTCATGGCCATCCAGATCCCTCCCAATGGTGCGGCAGCTGGCGGCGCCGCTGCCAAGCGCGAGGTCGCATTCCAGTCTTAAGGAACGTGGTTAACTCCACACTCCGACAACATTAGACCCCCGGCGGGCATCATCAAAACGGGCACCTATTATGATAGGACCAATTTCTTCTAACAGTAGATATTAGTTAAGTTAGTTCTGCAATTGACTTTTCTCTTCCTTGAAGTAGTGCGTACCTCGGTGCACGCTTTTGGTCGCCAGTCACATTGTGATTCTTTTCAACCTTTTTGAGTTCTGAATTCAAACACCTCCTTGATTATTTTTATACTTGAACCATCGATTAGGTCTTTGATTTGTGCCGAGTCTACTATTTATACGTGAGAAACTGCATTTCAAACAGGCCAATGAATGCATATACTTAAAAGATTCGGAAAGGTGGCCTAAGCAGCCCGAGAAACCTGAGCGTAAGTAGAGATTGAAATCTGCCCAACCTTCCCTCCATTCATCTGGTTACGAGACATAATTCAAAGAGTCTGAAAGAATCAATGCTTCTGCATGTTCGTCACTTTCAGTTGTGGAATCCCACCAAATATGGACTCCAGATGTGGGCTGAAAGGCGTGTTTGACTCTCACACCTTACAACGCAGATGGAGACATCACAAAGCCATCTTGCCAGCGTCTTTCTATGTATTGAGTTCACCATGCTTCTTATGTAATAGTTCTAGACATATAAGAAGCATCTGTAATATAGAGTGACAAAAACCGTCCAATTCCTAATTAATTTCATTTGGGTACCGTGATGAGAGAAAATTATTTTGGCCAACTAACGAACTCCATGAACCCGTCTTATTTTTAGGCTTGAAGAGTAGACGCGTCAGTGATAGCGACGTACGGCAAGGCGTTGGAAAGCAGAGGTCGGGTCTTCGATGGGTACAGGTACACTCTGGCTCCGGTAAGCTGAGTCGCGCGGAGCACTGGTGTCTCCCACATTCCGTGGCCCTTGCATCCCACCTTCCGAGTGGCTTATACCGGCCGTTACTGCCCTACGCGTAGATTTTTATATTCGGCTGCTACTACACTCTATGTCTGTAGCCTGTAGCTTATTGAAAATATTGGTATACGACTGCTTGGCCAATAGAAACATGATCAATTACGAATCTTCACCTAAAAACTATCCACGGCAAATCCGCAATTCAGAACAATGCCGGATATATAAGGGGCCTTCGCAACCAGAGAGCGGGCGATATGAGGCGTAGCATATTGAACAGTCTGTTAGTTTATCAAGACTTCATATGAGTTCATTGAGTATAGGTAGTCGCATCCTCTTATAGCAAAGAGCTCTTTCAGCTCATTAGAACACAACCGCCTTCAAAGTCCATTCCCCCACACATATCTAGCCGCCTGATCCTTATCCTTCCAGATCCTTACATTCTTAGTTTTCTCACGGTACTTCTTTCCAGAAATCACAGAAGCAAAAAGCCTGTCATCAAATACGCAACAATGAGGCTCACTGCTCTCGCTCATGTCACCCTCTCCATTTCAGCTACCGAGATCTTCGCTCACCCCGAGAGGCTGACTAAAGAGACTGCAAAACAAGAGGCTGCTCTTGCAGGCCGTTCCACCAACAAATGCGCTGCCGCTGTTGAGAAACGCAAGGCCGAAAGCATCACCAAGCGCTCTCAGAGCCTCTACGAGCGCCGTGTTGAGAACGGTGACATTGTACCCAATGTTCACGGCATGTCTAAGCGCAACACTCTGCAGTACACCAGCATTCAGAACAACACTTGACTTCTAGCCCCTAAAACAATCTTTGGACGCATTGACGTTCAGACCTGCGAGCCCTTGGGGAGAGCTTCCGCATCCATCTGGCACTGTAATGCTACCGGACTCTATGCCTTGTCCACTGGCATCGACCTAGACACTTCAGAGCTGTTTGATGGCTGGAGAAAGCGTTCCGATGGTACGACTGACGATGAGACATTCCTCCGTGGCGTTCACGTCTCCGACTCGAACGGCATGATTGAGTTTTTGACCAAGTTCCCCGGCTACTACGTCTCCCGTTCCACTCATATTCACGTTGCCGTTCAGGCCAACGCTTCTCAGGGTGTCTCCCACAGCCAGAGCACCGCACATCATGTCGGTCAGCTTTTCTTCGAGGAGGATCTTTTGTCTCAAGTGTACGCTGCTAGCCCTTACTCTTCCCATCAAGAGACTCTGAACCGTACGACCAACGATGAGGACTCTGTTTTGTCTAGCGCTAGCGAGGATGGCTACAGCCCGTCCATCAGTATCTCCCTGCTTGGCGCTAGTATTGAAGATGACCTCGTCGGTTACATTACAATCGGAGTAGACTCCACTGGCGAAGGCGTTGCGACCACTGGTAACGACGTCAATCCCCAGGGTTGGATTCCTACCGTCTCCGTCGGCACGGCAAAGCTGGCACAAGCCACTGCAGCTGACCGCGCTGCTGGCTACACCTCCTAAGTTTGGCGGCAGCGCTGGAATCATCGCATAAAGTCACACGACCAGAATTTATGGAGCTTCGAGAGGTTTAGGGACGGCAGCACTACAGGGCGTTTACATAAGTGTTTGATTCACCAAAAGATTGAAAGTTGCTTAGTCTTCTAGACGCTTCATTGGACCACGTATCTCTTTAGATAAGTTATTATATTATTAAATATTAAATTAATCTAATCCATTGACGGTTGGCCATTTCAACCTCTTGAAAAACTTGTGCATAGGTGCTCCGCTCTTCTTTGCCGTCCAGCCTTCTGTTGAATGATAAGCCCTCTTACTAGTCCCTAGATAGTACGTTATGTGCTTAGGGGTTTGGCAGGGATAAGAACAGAAGGAATTGAATAGAAATACTGCCCCAATGTCCGCTATATTTGCAAATCCCCATCAGGAGGTGCGGCAGGGAATGTACTCAACCCATGGTCATGTGTTAGGCTTACCCCAAACCAATAAATTCGCGATTTCCTAAGTTATGAATGATAGTATATGGAATGTTACTATTTGCAAACCCTCACCCCCAAGACGAAAGTAGTTTCTGGACAAATTCGCAAAGCAGCTCTAGCAAACAGCGTCCACCATTCTTATGCTACCGCCAGTTACCACATCTAACAGAAGCAGAGATCTCCTGTACATGTCAAGACATACATAAAATACACTTCCCCAGGATTTTACCCTCCTTAGCGACGGACGAGTAATTTTAGGTGGCCTCTGAAGGCATTCAATGGCATTTTATCACGAATAGTCCCATTTGCCATGACGCTACACCACATCTCTGAACGCAAGCATGGCGATGGCGGGTGTACGACTGCCTTTGAAAGTTGCTAAAGAAAAAAAGACAACATTGATCAATGGATGGTTACAATATACTTCAAGAAGGGCAATGCAGCTTGCATTCGTCTCTGTGCTTCCACTGGACCTAATTTGAGGGTGATTTATCGACAACCATATCAATAACCTGTCAGAGTTGTTCTTGAGTGGTGGACCACGTTGGTTTGTTAACATGGCATTTGTTTCTTAAAGGATGCTGTCTAGGAGGCCTTGGAACCTTTGAGGACTGACGTCAAAAAGCCCATCCGGCAACAAAATGTCGACGGATCCGCACCGGGTCTACGACCCACTCCGAACTGGCCCCCGGACTGACTCCGCAGCCCCGACACCAGGAAACCAAGTAGCGGCGCTTTTTACCAAGTTTAAGCCCTATCACGTCCGGGAGTTGGCTCACGTACCTCTACGAACACGCATAAATCAAGGGCATCGTGCACGCTAACCTTGGCTGAGAAGAATGGTTCACAGTGAGACCCGAATAGAAACCGACGAGGGGGTGTTTACGCAAGTTGTCTACATACTGACACGCATCGTTACGATGACCGTACAATAATTCGGCAATTGCCTACAATTCCCTCAAAACTTTGATATTTGGGGAGGGGCACGAAGATTGCTTCAGCCTATCATGGCTAAGGGAGGACGGAGGCAGCCACAAAGCCAGCACAGCAAGATGTCCTTCCTAGCAGTTATCATTGTGGCGTTGATTGCCATCACTACACGAAAAATGCCGGTTATAATTTCTAATCGCCTTCAAATACTAGTCTATAAGGCTGCTCGACGCCCACCTGCAGAACAAACACATAAGGTAACATATGTTACTTAGATTCGTTTTCAGAGATTTCTCCAGGTCATCACCCATCATCGAGAACGTCTAGTCGACCTTTCAGTTTTTTCAAGAATCGCTAAAGCACAACTGGAGCGTAGCGGTAAGCTAAAGTGTCACTCTGCAACCAAAGTGTCTCGCTTCTCTAACGGCTCCCCCCCCCCCCCCCCCCAACGTACCGCTTTTATTCGCAACCTTCGCCTACTCAAAGTCGAGATACTGGCAGCGTCTTCCCCGTCTTCCCCAGCGGCAACAACGCCGGAACCATGGCACCGGCTGTCTCGGAAGACGTTCTAAATCGGCAATATCCACCAACAGACCAAGGATGCTGATCTGGCCCGCACCGCAAATTGTCCGTCATCCTAATATGCGTCTTCGTCACTGTAGTGTACGTCATTGGCAGAGTTCTTTTACTTCTTTCGCCAAGGTGAAGACAGCGTCTTTCTGCCACATAGGGGGATGGAGGACACCACGGGTAGAATAGTGCTAGGTAATCGAGAAATGACCTCCGCCATCACGGTGATCACGGTTCAGTTGAATACGTCGGTCCTGGTCTACGCCTGCAACACCTTCCTGGCCATCACTCCACTGACATGTGCCAACTCAAATGTATATATGCGGCCTCGAAGAACCCTTTTGCGGGGGCGGTGCAGCCTTGGGTGCCACGCGCTGGTGTGGTTCGGGGAAAACGAACAGGCGTAAAGTGCCGCCTCAGACATTGGTCTTCTCGGTGGCCGCGTTCCGGTAGGTGCCGCCCATACCAATTAGGGGCGGCGCGTACACAAATATACCCCCATCGGCGTGATTAGTCCCCCGAGTCACGCGAATCTTCCCCCATGGACAAGGTTGCTGACTCTTACCCCGCCACCCCGGTTCATCGAGACTTTGGCCCAAATGGACTCCACGGGCGCCGTCATGATATGGGCGTGCCAATGCCTAGCTTACTATCGAGTTCATCCTGGTTAAACAGCTAATTCGGTGCCCACGGCCTTTGAATCGCGGGAGGTTTGCCAACACGGGGCGGCAGCGTTGACAAGTACTGGCACGCGCTTGAAGGCCGCAAGGTCGTTCAGGTTCAGCGCTGAAATACAAGGACAACGGCTACCAATGTGCAGACATGACCAGTTTTTTCTAGCGTGTATAGCCTTGATATGTTACGTCTACATTCAGGTCGTCTGCAACGGAACCTTTTTTTGGCAGTGCTTCAATATATTGCTGTTCTGTCGGCATTTCTTCATGTAAGTGTCGTAACCGCACGCCTGTCCTTGTGCGAAGATTGAGGGAAGATACAAGACCTGTTCAATGAGTGAGACATGATGCAGATCTTTGTCTTCACTGCGTTGTGGATTTGTTTGAAGCTTTTCAAGGATAAAAAAACGGTCAATATCAGACCGCCCACATACAGGGCATGTCTTAGGTTGTCGGGCACTTTCGCGAAATGCGAGTCGCCACGACCTAAATGCACAAAAGAACCAAGAACTCGCGGAACAGAGAGCTTCGTAACTAATGTGTCGCAACCTCTGGCCTTTCTGCGTGCCCATGGGAGCGACCGCCACCAGATTGAACTTTACTCCAGAGGGTTAGGCTGTCACTGCCTAACAGAGATCACCAAGCCGTACCCCATTTATCAGCGGCAGCAAAGGCGGGTATATCTCAGCCCAAGAGTTGAAACGATGACGATACCCAGAACCAGAACTGTGCAGCACATTCACGCCGGCTTGGGGTTCCGTGTGAACGATGACGATGATCAGAAGGCGATGCAAGCGGGATTTGTCGATACGGGAAGCACCCAAGGACAAGTAAAAGCTGCGCGCTAATAGACTTCGGGGAGGACAGTAGGGATGTGACTTATGTTCCCACTTGCGCAGGGCATGTCAGCAACCACCGGCTCCGCCTCCGAACTTGTCAAAAGAAAGCTACCACCATTCACCATTCCGCGGAAAACAGGTTAAATCTTCAGCGTTTCCCTAATGAAAAGGAAATCGACTCCTCTTTTATGACCTTACTGGCATGTACCTTGTACACGACAACTCCTTTACCCCCTGGATGCTCTTGCTGCGACTAGGATATGCGTGTTCCAACATCAGTAGCGGTAAATATCGTCATGAAACTGGGCCAACGTGGTGCTGTTAAGCTTGGCACTGGGATTCCGGCACAAACTATTGACTGTCGTCAGTTTATGTGGCCATACGGTATTACTTACAATCGGTCCGCCATCGGTAGGCTGTATGGTTTTGTAGTGGGCAGACGTCGCTCTTATCAGTTTCAGGAAAGATTGTGTTGTTACTTTCTTTCTCTGAAAAAGTCACAAGGCCCTTGATATCACCCGAGTGCGTAGGCAGAAACAGTCTAGGTGTAGAAATGGGTATCATTGTTAGAGAAAACATCGCTGTCCAAACACCTCCTATCTATGGCCACTGTCACACAAGAACTTTTGCCTAGTTTCTTATTCATCTCCTTCAAAGGTTCTCCTCGTAAGTCCAATTTCTGTGTAAAGTGCTCAGAATATGAAAGTGACAATGCTGCTGTCCATCCTTGGTATCTCTTGAACAATTCTGCCCGGTAAAACGCCTCGCAATGCTCCATCAAAATAAAATCATAGCAGTGCACAGATCACTGGGCCATAGATTGCTGAACGTCCCATCCTAGCACAATCTTTTGCTTTCAGTTTTCCAATTCAAGTACTCTCTTCGCGACTGCTGCTATAACCGCTCTCAGCACCGCCCGCCGTGGCGACCGAGCTGCCGGTTGCAACAGGTAGCTCAACACTCTGGCTTTTGCTACGGCTTCGAACCGTGCCAGCTGCTGCAAGAGCGCTGCTGCTGCTGCGACGGCGGATATTGCTCAGTGGGATGGGAATCTTGATTTCATCGCTGGATCCATCTTCGTCCTCGGCGTCTGGCTCATCTTCATCGTCGGGTTCACCGCCCTCCTCGTCTCCGCTTGTCATCTCTTCATCGTCTGGGTAAGTGTTTTCAAACATATGAGGACCGGCCCGATTTCCCTTCAGGGATAGAGACTCATCCATGTCACCCGATGCGGAATCGCTCGTCACAAACGAATCGCTTTCAAAGTCGAAGTACATGCCTGGTGGAGGTAGTGGCGCAGGATCCAACTTTTTAATGGATCCGGACGTGTACTGAATACCGACAAGACACGGCTGTCGTTCGTATGGTTGCGGCGATCTTTCGTTTGCTGAGTTCAGAGGAGAAATGATTCTCTTCACAAGCTTGGGAACGTCTTCAGAGTTCAGCTTGCATGAGCTTGCAAGGGTATCAGTTTTGGGTCGTTTGGTGTTAACAAGAACCATAAAGTGATCATCTGGTATGACTCCGCCGAGACCACAGGCGTCCAAAGTGCTTGTTGGAGTACTCTGTGAAGTATCAGACCAGGGAAAGTCCGCCTCCATTTCCGTGTCAGAATCATCAAGCTCTGTCCCTGTTCCAACGGCTTCGTTTGGGATTTGTGTATCCTCGCTAAGGGGTCGGTAAGGGAGTACGGAGCCTGATGCGGTACGCGGGATAGGCTCAGGTCTGAGTAAATCCGTGCTGGAGGACAATCCCTGTTCTTGTTCACTCGATATATAAGAAGGAGATGCGTCGCCAGGATCGCCAGACAAGTCAGTGCAAAATGGGGCACCACTGTAATAAATGATGGCACCGTCAAGCCGACGCTTCTTCCGCCGGGACGATGCTGACCCATCATTATCCCATCGTGAATCGCCATTGATGCTGTCCTCGCCAGCAGCAAAAGACGAGCCGGTCTCATCAAGAGAGGTTTGCTCGGCTGAGGAACCCTGATGCAGAAACAGAGGCTTGTAGTGGAAGCTATCAGCCGACGACAACTGCTGCTCTAATTTGGATTGTTCCGACGTATTGTTTGCGGAAGAGGAAGAAAAGTGCCCATTCTTTGATGACTGGGTCGCTTTCCGCTTCTTCCTGTTTCCTCCTTCCTCGACTTCTTCTGACTCATCTGATCGACTCATCTGGGATGTGTCACCAGAACTGTCGCTGCTGAATTTGGTGCCGTCAGTACCTCCTCGCCATCTAATCTTGCGTCCATCCGGAGAAAGTTGAAACTTTGTGCTCTTTTCAGCTACCGCACTGCGGATATAGTCAGGTGCGACGTTGAGCATGTGTAGTTGTGCCATGTTGCATAACAAATTCAAGTAAACCCAACCGTCGACATCGGGCGCAACGTCATCATGAGTAGCCAGAGCAGTCAAGTGAGGTGGTGCGAGTCCTAGATGGCGAATGTAATCCATGTTCTCGGTCGGGTTTTGCTTCCGGTCCGGGTCCAGATCCCGTGGGCGAGTGGGGCGTTGTTCCGGAGGTGGGGCATCATCCGGTGATGATGACGCGCCGACATCTACCGCAGTGGCCGAGTTGCCACCCGAGTCGAGCTGGTCGTTCGAGTTTGAAGTCGAGTTATTGTCTTTCGACTTGCTCTTCTGTTCCTCCATTGAGAGGATCCGCGCTTCACGAGACGGTTCATTTTGTGCGGTTAGAATATTAGGCGGCCCGTGGTTGGTGGTAGTATTTCCCGTCGCTGGCTCAACCATGATAGGGGCCAAAGGGGCGATGTTGGCGGCGGACTTGGGTTGATTGCGGGTAAGGCTTCGACCAGTTATTCTCCCGGTGAAAATCTGTTCTAGGCGGCGAACAATAAGTTTCTTCTTGTCCTTCTCTGTCATGACCATATGTCGCGGATACAACCCCTCTGGGATGTCTTTCAAATAATTCTCCACCTTCTGCTCCGAGGATCTCGCTCTTGAACTGATTGACGGTCGTGCTAAGGAGGTTCCAGATGAATGGGCACCTGTTGACATTGAAGCATACGCAGAGTCAACTGGTCTTGAGTGGGACCCGGACGACGACGATGCGTGCTTGGACATTGAGCCTGAGCCAAAATCCTGGCGCGTCGTATGCCGCGACTTTTTCCGCGCCGAAGATGCCTCAGCACTGGGGGTATTACTCTCCAACCCGGATGCAAAATCGCGTAAAGTGCTCTCCAGCTCTCTCTTCTTGCGCTTTGGGAGGCCATGAACTTTTATCTCAAACAGTTTGTCCCTCTTCATCATCTCCGGACCATTCTGCTTGTACCGCCGCAATTCATCCTTCAACCTCTTAATCTCAACGGTTAAGTCATCGATTACACTTCGGTAGTCGTCAGCGCTGCTGCTATGAGTGGCGCTAGGTTTGAGAGTGCCTGTCATAGGAGGCTTCAACAAATGCGCGGGATAGCTAGTCGGCTTCCCTGTGTCTTCGTTAGAGGAGTCGGACTCCTTTTGGAAAAATGGAGGGTCAACTGTGACACTGGTTAGATACAATTAGTGAGAGTATCGACTTCCTTCGCTTACCGTCCATTGCATGGGAAAACCCGACCGTTGGGTTTTCATTGTTCTGGTCGAACCACTTCGTCGGATCGCTAGGTCCAGATTTTTGGCTGTCGCCGGATGACTGTCTCCTCGCCGATGAAGAGGACCTGGAGCTAGCAGCGGCAGCGACGCGTGACGACGCAGCTCTTTCACTTGCTTCACGAGCAAGGCGATGGTGACGAAGGGTTATAGAATGCTCAGGTGACGAGCGTCGTGGGAGGGGATGTCCTTTCGGCGACGTCGGGGGTTGCGCTCCATGCGATGTGTGCTTGAGGTCGGGCATGTTGGCGGCATATAGACGTTGTGAACAATATGTCGGTATGAGGCTTGAATGCTGTAGCTACTAGCGGGGTGAGAAGTGAGGCATGAAGTAATAGGACTGCCGGTGTAAATGGTAATAGCTGTGGTGTCGTCGGTTGGTCACCCTGTTCAGTACAGCTGAAGTGTACGAGACGTCTTTGCTGCTAAGTCTGACTTGGCTAACGAGTTGATGAATGGTCAGCAAATGGCAAATCAAATTGTGTTGAGCGTAATGATCTTGTCAAGACGGCTGAGTCCAAAGGTCCAGGCGGGCATGGGCTATGATTGGTCGAGGTATCGATCGATCGATCGAGAGTAAGGAGTGAGGTATGACGACAAACTCTACTCGGTGCAGAAGCTATGAGAGGATAATACCTACAGTATTAACAGAAGTGTGTCGTGTATGACTGTCCAGAGGATTCGAAAGCCCAAGTGTATAAGCTGGAAAGGACTCGATTTCGGATTGACAACTTGAGGTTTGGCAGTTCCGAAGGGCGACAAAGTCAGCCTTGGGAAGCCGGCGTGCCAAAAACCAGTGGAGAATTCGAATGTTGAAAAGCCACAACTAGCGTTTTGTTTGTAGTCGGTTGTCAACTAGAAAACCCAAGTCTACAGCGAGAGATAGCTGTCAATCGTTAAGAATCGTCGGGTGGGTAATTGCGGTGGGGTCCGGCACGACTAGAGAATTCGTCTCCGGGTGCAAGAGACCAAGAGTGAATGACGGAGAGCAATCGAGCTGCTGCTGGTTCACCACGGCATACAGACGACGATCAAAGACGCTTGCCGGAATAAAGTTGAACAGCAAAAAACGGGCAAAATCGATTGTTGCAATAGACTGTCGCGATATTCGAAGCTCGTCTGGGTAGATTGCCGGTAGGTGGATCGTGTGTGGTTGTATTGTGGACGCGCGGGTGCCGGTTTGAAAGGCGAACGTGGACGGGCAGTTGAACGGATGTTGATCAAGATCGATGCGATGCGCAAAGCGCAAAATGGGAGTAAGTAAAAATCCGATGCAACTTTGGTCTTCTTCTACCCTGGGATTGAGAAATATCGACGGGCGTGAGGCGAAAAAGTGCAGAAGGGTTGGAACAAGATTAGGTCTGGTCGGCAGGATGGGAAAAAGGTCCCCACGCCCCCTACGCCAAACAACAAGATCGGCCAATACTGGGCCAATCTTTACTGGGCCAAAGGCAAGGAAAAAGGAGCTTTGTGGTAGGAACGGCAGACATTCGACCCGGAGCTATAGCGAGGGTTACTGGCAGTTGGGGGTGTGAGGCAAGGGCCAAGGGCCACCACGGCAACGTCAGCTCACGCCCTCCGCCCTCAGCAACTTTTTTCGCTGCCTCCAAAAGAGAGGGAAAGGGTAGTGTTGAACGAGGTCAAGTTCAAGGTTGCGAAACGTTTCGAGAGGTCTGGCCAATTCCCCACGCGCAGGTGGCAGGAGAGGACCCACACTAGCTCGCAAGCTCTTTGGTCTGATCTCCAGGACTGAGCAGGGTTCTGGTGATCGAGAGTAAATCGAAGAGAATAGTGGGACCAGTCGTCCGAGAGGGGAGTAGGTTTAGAAAGGGAAAGGGGTGTGAGGGTTTGGTGCTGCACTAATCGAACGAGGGACAGTATACGATGGTACGTACTGGCTGGGGTCTACCTCACCGGCAAGAGTTCTGGTCGGGGTGCACCTGATCCCGGCCTTCTCTAGTGTACTTGCTCATGAGAAGCTGGCAACCGCGGGCGACACAGGGCATTTGCCAACCAGTGCACTCAACTTAGTTCAGTATGAGGCCGAGGACGAGACCGTGCTGAGCCCTCTCTACCCCCTTCAGTATCTCTCGCTCTTTATCTCAACTCCCCCAATCTCATGCCCAATCTCCCAAATCGTTGTCACGTGTACCAGCGCACCACGAGCAAGGTGGCAACTACCAACTTTTTTGGGAAGGGATTCGGACTTTCATCCGGCTACCGTAGCTTATTTTATCCAGGGTTAGGTTTGCAGGACCCCTCAAGTTTTGAAGACGCTTCCACACTTCTCCCTGTTCCATTTCTGTTTTCTTGTTTTTCGCCTCTGGTAATTATGAGAAAAGAGGGTATACGCAACAGGGATTTGTCGCCTTATTGCAAGTCATGCCATGTGTCGGCGAATAGACCAATACTCCAAGCGCTGTTAGATCTACTCGCCCAATAATGGTGTTGTGTCTTGTACTGAAGAAATCGATGGTCGATCATCACTTGATTGCTGGTGTATACAACCAGTGTAAGCAGTAAACTGTGAGTGTTTCTCAGGCTACATTATGTATAATACTGTGTATAACACAGGACGCCTTCTCGCCCCCATCCATCCCCCACCATCTTGCCTGCAGCCAGAGAGACCCTAGAAGAGCTGACCCGATGGGTTAGATCCCAGAAAATTCCTGCAGACACAAGCAGACACCACTAGTAGTGTACAGACAGCGACCACCCACCTTTTTACAAGCCTCCCTATCAACACACCCCTCCCCTGCCCTACCCTTCCAAGCCGTCAAGTCGTATCTGGACTAGCGCTAACTCCCAGGAAATGGCTTGTCGACGTTGGGTTTTGTCAGCGCTGCATCTGCGTACTGGTCGTTCAAACACCCAAACACTGTTACAATGGGTTCAAATGCCTCGATAAACTTTGGGGATTCCCTCTTAACAAATGACCTTTCTTGTTCCAGCTATGATGCATCCAGCGTCCGGCCCACTCCTCAGACCGCAGATACGGCGTCCTCGAGCAGGGCATGTGGTATGTCAGCGGTAGCGGTGCATTCGTCAACGGCGAATCCCCGGGTCCGGGGGGACCACCCGACTGCAGCCAATCCCTGGCCTTGAAGACACCACACGGACCGCAGGACGGTCTGTTAGTTTTAAGTGAATCCACCACGCTCTGAGTCTACGATCTCGCTTTTGCAGTGTCATCGAGTCGTCAGGGGACTCAGGTGCCGCCGCTTCGACAGACAGCGTTACCGAGTGCCCGCTTCTGCGAAGATATTATTCAAATCATTTCCCTAATTATTACTGCCTCAAGCCCTTCTCATTCGATCGCCGATGTTTCTCAACAACCGAACCATAACCAAGCCCTGCGTTTCCTCCCACTAGACAATGTCTGGCTGAGGAGTCGCGATTACATTGCAAATGATGTTATTCAGAACATGCGCCGAAACAATATGGTTCTGTACAATCATTCCACAAGGGTCACTAGTATTTCCCTAATAACCAATCTGCAACCGCTGCTACCTTAATGCGCTTATTGGAACACCCCTCAGACCTTTGATTTTCCATTGCAAAGCTAAAGTCATTCAGCAAACCAATGAACCATTGAACGCTCCCGGAGTCCAGTCCGGCGGTACCCCTCTTTCGTTCCTCTCGATGGTTGGCTGTTTAGGATCCACTTTTAATCATAGCGGATTGATCGACAGGCTCGCCCTTGCAACAGGGCACGTCACGGTCTGACTGTTGCATTTCACCGACTCACAGAGAGGCGAAAGGGAGGGAACCTCTGCCTCGCCCTGCCGCAAGACACTGACAACCAGTGGACATCTGTTGCCGCCACAGTCATCGACAAATCAGGCCTAAATTTGGCTGGTTGACGTGACGATCACCTTCTGTTTACAACACACGCCGCATACGTCATCCAGGTACGGACCCTGGTCATCACCCGCCTTCTTTTTCAGGGTCTTTTGCGGGCAGAGGATTCCCTCAGTTTCCATCAAGTACGATTATGACGAAGGCAGGCTTGCATCCATTCGGCATGTCCCAGGCCCTTCTGGGGGAAAACTCTAGCCATTGACGACTTGTCGCAGAGATGCGTCCGTTCGAGTGGCAGTGCCTTCGGAAGGAATGGGGCAAGCACAAGCTGTCGCCGGCGCCCTTGGATGGTCGGATTGTGCCGGAGAGGTGGATTGAGTGAACGGCCCGCTCTGGTGGGAAGGCCCGTCTTCGTGGTCTCCGGTCGAGCGACGGGGCCGGTCTTCCGGCTACTTCTCCCGAAAAACAGCGCTAAGGAACTCCCAACCAATCACCTGTGTCGTCACTGGGCTCGCGAATTAAGGTTTGCCTCTCGATCTCTGAGAACTGTACTATTAGCGTGGATCGAGAGCACAGAAGACCCTTCGTGCAGCTCCCATTGCTATTTTCACGTCTGGCCACAAGCTACCACCAACGTAGATCGCCATTCTAAGCCAATCGTCACGAACCACTGATTGATTGGTTTATGGCAATGCACGATCTGGACCACGCTGCGAATTCCTGATTCCCGTTCTTGAGGCGACTTTTTCGCATCTGAGAATCATGCGGATCTCGAAATACCAATACATCCCACCCAAGTCAAGTTCTTCCAAAAACCGCCTTGGATGTGGAGCAAGCCCATCCAGAAACTCGGGCACACAACATGGAGGGGGGTGTATTTTGATACCGCACACCATTAGAAACACAAAGAATGAGGAAGGAACAAGGGCATCTTGAGGAACTATGCCGCCTGGCGCTGCGTCTCCAGATACCCCTGGTTGCTCTCGAGGCTCTCCCTTCGACTTCGCTACGTAAGCCAACTCCATCGCCTAGCCATGTGAATTACTTATTACGAGCTCGGTAGGCTGGCTAGACAAAGAGCAGCGGCAATCGCACACCTTGGTCAGGGGGGCTGGCCAACTGACTGCTGGTCTAGGCCATGCTTCCTGCGTCGAACCCCTTACGGACCTCCATCTTAGGGACGAACAAGCTTATTTCGTTAGTAAGATCTCAACGGATTATTAAGCATGCTGCAATCCGATTCAGAAGTTCTGCGGTGCTGCCGTAAATCTGGGAATTGCGCGTTGTAACGACCGATGCCCAGCAAACAACCCCCTGTTTGCCCCATGTCCTGCAGCAGCCGTTTCGAGCGGTCCAGAACTGTACAGCCCCCGTCACCCTCTTTCCGGCCTTTGAGATCAACCCTATTACCCAGATGCCCGGTATCTCTAATGATTGGATGCTTAGCAGGTTTGTGCCTCGCCGTAGTACAAGCTTTCCAACTCATCAAGGGGCTGTGTGGCTGTGTGTGAGAGGGAACGAACGGGAGGCCTGCCGATTTGGCGCAGGACGGGCTGCAATCCTGGTACCCCTCACAAGCGAAGAAACCGATATCGTGCGTGCGTGCTCACCCGCACCTTTGATAGTGTATCGTGCAGGCTAGATCCTACGCTGCTAGGTAACTAGTCCCTCTCCACTCCCTAGTCCATGAGCTTTGCGTATCACATGAGGATCCTCTTATTGAGCGAGTGCCTATTAACGATTACTGGTTGTAGAAGGGCCTACTTCTCCAACGGTAGCAAATACGGTTGTACATCATCAACAACCCACAACGTCGGACATCCTTACCCCGGCTCAACGCACAGTGTTATGGAGGGAATTACATTAGCCAAAACGCACCATCAAGCAAGGCGCGTATTTCAGACATGGACGTGGCAAGTGAGTCTAGTGGTTTCTCACGTTAACTTCGCTACAACTTCATCTGAACAACTACAAGTATTCAGTACGGTCCGTGAAGAACTTGGCAAGGTCTAGATGAGTCCATGCGGCAATGAATGGACCCCTAGTGGTTCCTGGAGACAGGGGAAGAATGGTGGGAAAAGGCCGGAGATTTTCACCCGGATGTGCCCAGGGTAGGTAGTGTGGTGTAACGCTGCAACCGACTCGGCCATTGCGAGGTTTTGTAAAAACCCCATAGCTGAACACTGACATTTCACATCGGAAAATGTTTCTAGTTCCCACAAGCACGTGGCTCCCTCGAAGATTGACGAGACTGTCAACGCCGTGACCCCACCTGGCGGGACAACCCACCAAACGACGCCCCCCACCTAGGGCAATCATCGCCAACATCCGCTCGCTTCTGACATCTACACACAATATCTGGCAAGATGGCCGAGCGGTCTAAGGCGCTAGCTTCAGGTGCTAGTCTAGTAATAGGCGAGGGTTCGAATCCCTCTCTTGTCAACAGTCAGCGGCGTCCAGCTGTTTCTTTTCTTTTTTCCGGGATTTTTTTTCCCTTCTTTTCGCGCGCGACGCGTTCCAGAAAATGCAGGACGTGGTGTCGTATGCTAGCAAGAGCAGCATGCCATCATGAAGCTTTGGGACATATGGTTATGGCACAAAATCGGTCTAGTCGGTCGTCCAGTCGTTGGGGAGAACAGGCAATCCTTGGGTCCTTGATCGCGCCTTTCGTTTCTCATCCAGTCCAAAGTTGCTTAGTTGGGCACGGGACATTGATGGCTCACAGTATGATCACGGTGTGCAAGGTTTTTTTGGTCCACAAAAGGACAGCGATGGCTGTAGTTGTATTGATATGGTAATCTATCACGGATTTGTACTTTCGCATAGTTGAAGAAAACGCTTAATTCACATCGCACTGGTGTATATGAACCTAAGATTACACAATGCGTCCGTATCCTTCCTATCTTCACCTATTCCGAAGGCCGCTGCAAAGATTTGTCCTTGCGGTGGCCGTTGGCGTTACCTTGAAGCCCGGATACACATATTCACAATGTGTGAATGGGAAAGCCCTCGTGGCAGACGCCAACAGTCAACATTGAGCGGGGAGAACTACTACGGGAATAAGATTGAGCTGAGGAGACGGAGTGAGAGGCTGTACAGCCAAACGTCGCAGTGAGAAAGAGCAGTCCTTGAGCCAGGACGACAAGTTTGATGGCTTTTTGTGCAACGCCATTGCCGTTGATCCAAACCCGGTTTCTTCAAGAGGACTGCATTGGTCACGATAAGCACGGCTAGCTAGTCATCTAACAGGCGTGGGGTACGATGAAGATTGCATGCTTTCACGAGTACACGATTGTTCAGTGGTCTGTCGACTGGTTGCAGGGGATAACCCGTTAGTGTCGCGTTAAGATTGACGCAGCCCTTGCTGCCCTATCACATTAGGGTCGCGTGTGGACAATCATGCATACCTCCTGCAAGGAAGTGGATGTCAGTCATTGTGTCAATACCGAGGCATCTGTTTGACTGAGTTGTCAGGGCGTCTCGTCGCCCGATCATGTCGTAAGAGGTTGGCCTTTCTTGCAATCGGCCTCAGATAATCCGTCTCAAAAATCGCTCTATTAGTCTCTTCGACAAGGTTTGCAGATATTAAGGACTTCATGTGGTTCGTTATAAGACGCTAGGCATCTCGAGAACCCGCCTTCTTGATAGTTCAGTGCCTTACGGCCTGGTATCTGGCTTGATGCTGTTATTGCCGGCATTTTCTTCGCAGATTGCCATCGAACTGAACACCAGATGGCAAATAAGTTCGATAACAAGAAGTTCATGATATGTGGCATTTGTAGACAAACTGCACATGTAGGTAACCGTTAATGTAGCCACGGCGTCACGTAATCATGTCACCGAGGAGTCAGTCTTTCCCGCAGGCACGGATAAATATCAAACCTGGTACTGTTAGTGAGCTCTGTTGCGTCCTGCTGGCCCTTCATCCAACCTTGAACGTCAAAAAGTGGATGAAGACTGTACTCAGGAGGATTGTTCAGCACTTGACAGTGCTGTAACTGGATGTTCAAACTCAGACACGCTTGCGAGATTCGAATAGATCTGAAAATCTACTGTGAGAACCTCCGCTGCACTAATCATTGGTCGAAAGGGGGTCTTGGCTATAGTGTTCTTTGAAAGCGGCAAGGAAAAAGCATGAAGTGTCGGACCTGCAGTAAGAAATACACTATAATAAATGAAGACCGCTAATTTCATTGTTTCTTGCGGAGCGGAAAGCTTGCACGCAGCTTGGATGATCTTCTCATTAGATGTTGCGGGTTGGGGCAGAACATAAATGTTATTGTATATTTGCAAAATTCTCTTCTAAATCGCAACTGTTCTAGTGCAGGTTCTTCCATATAACCCAGTAGTAGACGGCAAAGTCCTCGTACTACATGCCGAACATGATGCAACGCGCCGGAGGAAGCGCAGTCATATGCGAAGCCGGCCGAGGTAGATGCTACCCGTCATCCAGACTCTACTCGACGAGACTATATCCCTCACAATCATCACGGGTCTCTTATTGACCCAGATGCAGTGGCCACATTCGGATCATTACTTCCGAGAAAGACCTTAGTTGATAGCCCTCATGGTCATTTCGACCACAGCGAAAGTACCGGCGCTGACAGGCATAGCCCTCAACAAGGTCGGCACGATACCCCTCCAGAAGCCACGCAGGCCCTCGGCGCGGTACGTCTGCTTGAAGCAGTCGCGCATCGTCTTGTACTTCTGGTCGGCACCGAAACCATCGGTCTGCATCTTGCTCTTGACGACGTCGAAGGGATAACTTCCGAGCCACAAAGCCTCACCGGCAAGACCTCCGTAGAAGGCGATCTTGTAGCTGGGGATGTCCTTACGGTCAATCTTGTTCCGCGCCGCATCGGCGTTCATCATCCACTCAAAGGCGAGGAACCACACGCCGTAGGCCTGGGCCTCACGCCAGATGGTCACGGCCTCGCCACGGTACAGACCCTTCAGAACGCCACCGTGAGCGGAGAGCTTGCGCACGCAGTCGAGGGGTCCGGAGTAAAGCTTCGCGGCGCCGTGGGGCTGCGTCTGGAGTCTGATACGGACATGCTCGATAGGGCCGGAGATAACCGAGTTTGCGACACCGGCGAAGGCGCCGGCAGCGTAGTACTGTCCGTAGCTGAGGGCCGGAATTCCGACCTTGGCGGTGTTGGCCGTCTCGAAGTAACGGCGGGCTTGGTGGAAAGCGCCGAACTGAATGGAGACGCAGGCACCAATACCAATGAGAGGTGTCAAAGTTCCCTTGTAGAAGGCGAGGGCACCCTCGTTCTTGTAGATTTGAGTGGCGGCGTTGAGGGCTGATGTTGAGGTGGTGGAGGTTTGAAGACGGACTTTGACAATGTCAAAAGGTTGGCCTGCTCTGGTCAGTCTCGTTCATTTACAAAAAGCAATATCCATCTTTGATTCAGACGCAGTGAGCGGTGTAAATGTGATGGGGATGAGTTCTCATGAGTTCGGATATTGTTCCGAGGTCGGCGCTCATTGCCGAAGCCTCACTCATGAGAAAATAGAGATATCGTGAATGATAAGCGCTTCCGACCACCAATTCGAATAACTCACCCAAAAGAACCTGGGCGATACCGCCCGCGGCACCGGCAAAGAGGTCCTTGGCCGTTTGCAGCGCTCCGCCGCTCACGATCTCGGGGTCAACGGCTGCGTCCGCCATCTTTAGCTGTCGGTTTAGATACCCCGCCGCCGCTTATCGAGCCGCCTGTGATGATGTCGAGGGTTTTTCGGAACCCGAAATTTTTCTCGAGGTAGAACGATGAGAGACGCGGGGTGAGAGGAAGGTTAGACGGCTCAATTGACCAACAGGGCGGAGAGACTATCAGGGTAAGTTGTCGGTGAGGTTGGAAGACACCCTGAGCTTTCACCTTAATCGCGGCTGATTTATTAGCTTTTAGTGCGATTGCTCCCCCGGACAGCTAATGTGGGTCCGGCACGCAAAGGCGTATATGGCGTGCGACAGCGCTAACTTTGTCGTGGTGACGGTAAGGTATTTGACCTGATGAGTCAGCTGGACGTCAAGGTTCACTTACCAGCTCGGCATAGCCTTCCAGTTTTTCAACGTCGGTTCGACTTCAGGATACGCCCTATCACCAGAGTTTGTACGTATAGTCTTGTTTGTCTAATCTTATTTCACATACGGCCTGTGGATCTGATCATAACCGAGTCATTACTTTATACCATACAAATTTGAATATGATGGACATGTATTCCGCCGCTTCTCCTATCTGACTCTCGGCATGCCTCCGAAGCCGAGGTGCAATGCAGCTTTGCATCTAGTACCGTCTGATGCCCTTTTTCTCGCCATTTGCTGCCCCTTGCGCTTGTGCATTAATCTCAATAGCCTCCTTGAGCTTCCCGATAACCTCGGGCTGGTTGCTAAAAGCCCTCTGCAGCAGTTCTTCCAGTTCCTTCTCAACCTTTCCAATCGGCTTCACACCCGGCTTTCGCTCAGTCGCGTCATTTGTCAACTTGCCCCAGCGCTGCGTGAAAGCGACAATGGACTGCCTCAGCAATTCATCCAACTGCTCGCTCATATCCTCGACCGTCAGCGTCTTAGCCGTGACGGATGGCTGTTGCGTGCCGCCACGCGACCAGAGCGATCCGACGCTAATGATGTTGCTGACGAAGCCGACCCAGTTCTGGGGGCTCAAGTGCTCCCAGATATGACCGAAATGCTGCATGGCAGCGGCGTCGCTGCGGATATCGCCGATCTCGAGTGAGACGAGCTCATTCTTGATGATAAGAAGGTTCTTGACCATGAAGAGATCGGGGTCTGTGCCAGCCTTGATGGACTTTATGCGAGCCTCGGCGCGTTGAAGGATGTGAATCGTCTCCCGGACTATTTTGAAAACCACAGTGTTGTTTTTTTGCTGTTGACAGTTAGTATATTACTTTGTACAGGTTTGTAGCTTAACTTACGCTTCGCTCCTTTGGCATGGCCTGGTCGTACATGGAAAGCAGCTTCAGCGCTTGCTTAACCGTTGGGTAGGCGTTGGACGAAGAGACACCGTTTACAACAGGCCCAATAGTGAGAGCGTCGTCTTTCACTGCAGCCTTGGTAACGGTCTTCGTAATCTCCGCCTCGAAGAAGTTGTCTGTAAACACCCACAAATGCTCCGTCAACAGCCTGGCGCTGAGCTCTCGGCATTGGCGTGCAAAAGGAGACTCTTCCTCTTCGTAGTCGAGGACCAGGTACTCGTTGGTCAGCCAGCCAACAACGCTGCAGATCGTATCCAAGTCTGTACTTTGCAGCGCAACCTGCAGGTTCGTGGCCAGGTGAACGAGATTGGCAGGGTTCACCAGTGATCTGTTGTTAGACTTGAGGACCGCATAGGCAGACTCGGGATCCGAACTCCATTGCAAATCCAGGTTGAATATCTTGGCGAACAAGTTCGACTCATTGAAAGCCCGTTCGAAAGTCTGCTTTATGTAGTTTCTCGAGGCTGTTTCTACAGAAAGATCTTTGATCTCTTTCTTGAACTCGTCCAAGTCATGCTGCACTACGGGCTTCAGGTCGCGATCTCGAACAGCTAGGTATGCCTGGAACAGGTTGCTGACGGTGTTGGAGTAGATGTCCTTAGCAACGCTGGCAATCGGAAGACCGTATTCATCATATGCGCCGTTGACCACCCTGTGAATGTTAGGGATGAGCGAGTATGAGTCGAGAATCATCTCCTCGAAGCGCCCGTATGCGAGAGCATGCCGGGTCGCCTCCGATTTCGTTGCCGCAATTTGACTGGCAATCTCTGATGAAATGCCGTCGAGTCTGTTTGTGAAGCCAACCTCGAGTAGGTGGAGTGCCTTTGTGAGCAAAGATTCGTACCGAGCAAGGTAAGACTCGGCATCGCGATAAGTGGTCTAGCGTTGTTGCGTCAGCAGCAGTGCGGTAGCGGGAAACGGAAAACATACGTGTGTGGACATGAAGTTTATGCAAGAGTCTAGGTTCCTGAGGACCTCACCAAAGGAATCATCGTCAACTAGTCGGCCGGCGCCTGGGGCGTTCAAACGCCTCGTGACGTTATCAAGATATACGTAGAAATGAATATCGGTGCCGACCTCGTCCGCGAGTTTCTCGAGCCTGTGTTGCTCAGACAGCAGGTCCTCGCACTGGGACTGAAACGAAGATGTCTGCGCCTCGACGGACTGGAAGGACTCGGATAGCGTCGTCAGGAGCTTAAGAGCCGCATTGGTGTCCTCAATGAGCGCGTCAAGATGTCGTTCGGTGACTGTTAGTTGATCCTTGTAGAGCCTACCAAGTCAGTACTAATTACCCCTCCGAACTAGGATGGACAACCTACAGATACTCCTGCTGGCTAGCTTCAAGAAGCTCCTCGTCATATTGATCCAGCACTGGGCGACGGTTCACACTGGCGTCATGGACCTGTGCTGCAACATCCAACGCATCCCAGCTCTTATCCTTCCTCCGCTTCCGTCTCTTCTTATGCTCATCCTTGGCCAATTGCGCTCGAACAACATGATAGAAGTCGGAGTAGGAATTGGCGCGTCGTAGCACTGTTGCTTCTGGGGGTGTGTTTGTGTCTTCTATTTCTTCAAAAATCTCGTCGAGAGCTTCAGGCGTATCGGAAGCTTGCGCAATACCCTACAAAAGGAGCTATCATCAACATACTATTCAGAAGTGGGGATGGGATGCAGTGCGAGCTTACGTTGGGCTGTTGCAGCAGAGATTCTTTGCGGCGGTGACCAGCGCCCTGAGCGGCAGAGGCAGCCTTCTTGGCCACATCCGGCACGAAGCTGTACCAGGAATCGTCGTACATCGTGGCTTGCTCGGGGAGAGCTCTGGGTGGTGATCGAGATAAGCTGTCCGTGTCCGGTCTGGCGCCGCTCAATGTTCCCACCCGACCTTCTTTCCAGCCAGCTCAGCTTCCTTGCCGTAAACTGGGCGGAAAATCATTGGCCCCAATTGCGACGGTTTTTTTGGGAGTGGGGCCAACGCAGCATGTTCACCCGCTGTGGGGCGCACAGTCCCTGAAGGGACAGGGGTCTGAAAGTCTAGATTAAGTGCTGGCGAATCGAACTTTTAGTTTTCGTGGATGACCTCACGACCTGTCAGCGACGTCCCCGGCAGCACCTCGATCAAACGGTGCTCTATCAACGGGTTTTATGAACTTGGCTTAATAACGACCTCGTCGTTCATCCTACATCATCTTTGTTTTGAGTCAACTGTGTAAGCTAGACGATGAGAGCTTGCAGAGTAGCTTCTCACGCTCGCGCGTCTCTTACAGCGCAGAGATGCTCCTCGGTCGCCCGCCAGCAATGGCGTTACGCCAGCGGAGGTTCTCATCGAGCTGGTGAGAAGTCGGGACTGAGGAAAGCAGTGCCCTTGCTCCTTACAGCTGGAGTCGGTGGCGGTCTTTACTATCTGGACGATTCTATGAACGGGCCTCTCAAGCAGTTGCTCAGCGGCGAGAGCAAGCAGGAAGCTGAGCCCCGCAAGCCAAAGTACCAAAAAGCAGAAATCGAATTCGAAAAGGCTAGGAAGCATTCCGAATCAGCAGAGGAGAATCGCGATCTTATCAGCTCTCAGCACGTCCAGGTCAAGAAGAGCTGGGAGAACCCTGGCGTTTATGCTTGGGGCTCCAACGTTGGCAAAGTCATTGACCCCAACTCCAAGGAGAACGTCGTCAAGCTTCCAAGGAGGATCTCCTACTTTGATGGCCAGCTGTTGCGGGACATCAAGCTCACTCAGGGGTTTGGCGCCGCCGTCACGGAAAAGGGTGACGTTGTGCAGTGGGGATTGGATTTTTCGAAGAAGGACCCTACGCCTCAGGAGACTCTCAAGGGCAAGGACATTTCCAAGATTGCTGTCTCCAACGACCGCATCATTGCTCTTTCATCAAATGGCTCGGTTTACTCTCTTCCAGCATCCCGTAGCGACCAAGAGGTCGGCGCAAAGTTGGAGCCTCAGTCGCAGTCATCATCCTGGATCCCCTTCTGGAGCTCGAACGGGCCCGAGAGTGTCAACTTCAGAAACCTGACACCCAAATCTCTGGGCCGCGGTGAAAAGGTGGTGGACATCAAGAGCGGTCTGCAGCACTGCCTGCTCCTGACGTCCCAGGGACGCGTCTTCTCCGCCGCTGCCAGCACGTCTGAGTTCCCATCCAAGGGCCAGTTGGGCATTCCGGGCTTGACCTGGGCGACGCGCCCCAAGGGTCCCTACGACCAGCCCCATGAGATCAGCGGTCTCTCCGGGTTCAAGATTGCCAAGATCGCCGCCGGTGACCTTCACTCGGTTGCTCTGGACCAGGACGGAAAGATTTTCACCTTTGGCGACAACACGTTCGGCCAGCTCGGATTCCCCTACGACGCGACCTACCAGAAGCTGGATGTACCGTCCCTCCTGCCCATTGCGAAGCTCTATGCCAATAGCGGACTGGTCCCGAAGATCACGTCCGTTGCCGCTGGAGGACTGAACACCTTTTTCACAGTGGACGCTACCGAGTCCGGCAATCAGAACACCAGCGGCGACGTCTCCCCTTCACGCCGCATGCCGCGTGTCACGGCGGATCTTTGGGCCTGCGGACAAGGCGTTCTGGGAGCCCTGGGAACCGGCAAGTGGACACACGTCACTCCTGGCCCAGTCAAGGTCAAGGCCCTCTCGTCGCTCTTTGAGTTTGACGAGAAGTCCAACGGCATGGCGCCCATCCGCCTGTCCAATATTTCCGTCGGCAGCACGCACGTGTCGGCGACAATGGACAACGTCACGCGAACAGGCGCCGGATCCAAGGGCTCTGAGAGCGACACCAACTGGGGCGCGGATGTGCTCTTCTGGGGCGGCAACGAGCACTACCAGTTGGGAACCGGCAAGCGCAACAACCTCAATACGCCGAGTTACATTGGTACGCTGGACGGCGGCGCGAGCGATGCGCTCATGGGCCGCGGCGGCGAGATGCACCGGTTCCAGCTGACGCCCCGGCAAACGGTCCGGCTGGGCGAGGATGGCAAGGGTAGGAAGGTGAGCTTGGAGCAGAGGGTGGAGTGTGGGCGGTTCGTGACGGCCGTCTACTCGGGCGTCTAGGCTCTTGTTATGACGGCATCGGCGACTGTATATGTTTCACCGGGGTGGAGGGATATCAAGGTCCGTGACAGTCACAGAGAAAGACGAATGTGCCATTAGGAAACTTGTAAGGATCTAACCATGTAATATTACCCAACAAAACTCAACTAGGGGAAAGAAAAAAAGGGTCTTTGCGAGGGCTTCTATTGTCGAGATATGGCGTTCTGGCAGGGGTTATAGGCCACTTGGAGGGGGTGGAAGGGGGGTGCGTCGTCGATATCGTCAGAGGTGTTTTCAGTTAAGCAGCCTCACACCTCAGCTCTCTTCTCCCGCTCGGCAACGCGTTCGAAAGCTTGGCAATTCCAACTCACTTTTTCATTTACTCCATCATGTGTTTAACCGTATTTGTGGTACATCATCTCTCGGGGGTCTATCCTTGTGCAAAGAGCGGCGGGTGGGGAGAGAAAAGGGGGATGATGGAAGGATGAAAGTGCTGTACCGGTAGATCGCCGCCAGATGCTGCAAGAGGTGAATCATCTGAAGTCTGGTCTGTGCTTGGCAGTGTTTAAAGAAGGGTGGAAAGATCAGGCGCTTGTTTCCAAAAGGGAGTTGGGCCTGCGGCAAGAAAAGGCCTGGAACGGGAATAAGAGTTTGCAAAGTCCATATGTTGCGTGCATGTTTTTATGTGGTAATTAGCATACAAACAGAATGACACAGTTGAGCGCAAAGACTTGCCGTGGACGACAACTTCAAGCGAATGCGCGTCGGGCTTGGCGGCCGGCTTGGTAGTGACAGGTTTTCATCCCCATTTTTTCTTCTTCTTTCTTTCTTGGCTCTACTGCGACGACGTCCAAGCCGACGGACTTTTTCTAGAAGCTTGTCATCCGGTGGTTGCGTGTATCAACTTGAACTTGTGTTGTTATTTCTAGTAGCTTCAGGCCCAAACGTGGCATGGGCTGGCTGCCTGTTGGTTGGTGTGTGTTTGCGCTGCGTGGAGATTTGTAAACTAATTAGTATGTCTCTAATGGGGCGAGTGATCGCAACTGGCAACGGCAGCAACAGTAGATGATTTGCCCTGTTTGCCTCCCTTGTTTCGGGCACGTCAAGCTTGCCCATTTGATTCGTGTTGGTTGGTCACGTATACGTGTACAGTTGAGAAAGGGTGCTGCTAATCTTAGCCACCACGGCAAATGACCGAATATGACTTGCAGACAAACTTGCTGCGGGTGACTCGGAATACCCACAAGAAAAGAGCAGCACGTCCGGCGGCAACTAATGAGAGTTGCAGAATGACTGTTCTCAGGGCTCTCATTCCGCCTCCAGCAGTAAGCCCGGGCCCGTCCCGTCCGCCACCCACTGAGTAGGAGTAGGTATGTATTTACAGTTGAAGCACCATCGGCAAGTTTCGTCGACTGCAACCCCCAATCACCAGACAAGACAAACTCCGATTTCATGTGTGTGGTTCTCTCGGAGTTGAGAGAGTGTTTGCGTGGAAAAAAAAAAAAAAAAAGATCCACTTGCTTAACAAGTCTCTGCCTCGTATAGAACAACGAGAGGTTTAGTTTAAACTCTCAAGTTTGAAGATACCGAGATAGAAGCGAACGCGACAAGAAAACTATTGAGCTGGAAGTTTCCCGAGAAACTCACAGTGGAAACGGCCAATGAGACGGCGTAGGTTATGCCGTAGATGTCCCGGATACGGGTCGGAACACACGGTGTTTTCCCCCAAGTATGCCCCCAAGCCGAGGCCTAATGGCACCTACCTGCTTAGCTACTTGCATCTGCTTCATTTTCCATTACAGCGGGCTTCCAGCTCCTCGGGACGCGGCGACACAGGGCGGAGGCCAGGCGGGGGCCATACCCCCCTACACGCCCCCTGAACCCGGGAGGGAAGCCAACAAAAAGTGATAAAATGGAAAATGATACCCCCACTAGAAACCACACACCCCTAAAGAAAGCCCCCAGCAGAACCTCCGTGCACTGCCTTGCCTGGCCCTGTCCAACGCCCTGCCCGGCCGGCGGCGGACGGGAAAGCCCACATCAGCCCCAAAGTGCAGGTACCGTACTACTACGCAACAAGAGAAGGAGACCACGCAAGGCCCGGCCCCAGAAACCCTGTCGATTGGCCTAGAAGCCTTGGTGCATTTACAGATTGCAGATTACATACAAGGGGGCAGTGGAATGGATGGAGGAGAGAGGGGGGAAAGTTCAACCACGTCGCGGCGCGCAAAATGTATCGAGGCCCCCAAAGCCCAGAGGGGAGGGGAGAACCAGCCAAGTTTACCGTCTCCCCTTCGGCTGGAAACAGACCGCGCAGCGAAGTGACCTTTGTCAAGGAACCTCCCAACTCTGTGCGGCTGGATGCCCGTACGTAGTATCCCTGAATAAACCCCTTCCCGTCTCCTCGGTTGAAGCATAGCATGGTATGGTAACATGGCATATTCTTCTTCCTTGCCTCTGTTAAACCCCTACCTTAGCTTACCTCCGCAGTAATATCATCTCTCCCCACATGTACAACAGCCTCATCTTGCGGTGCCATCCCCCATCGTCTTTTCTTGGGAACCTCTCTCTGCCTCCCTCTCGCTCTGTCTTTTCTTTTCTTTTTTTTTCTTGATCCTCCCTACTGCTCACCTCTTCCGATTCTTGCAGCTCACAAGCTTGGTTGCTTATTCAGAGTTCCGACGTGGGGCAGGAAAGGAATCTTTTACCGAGGAGAAAGAAAAACTAAAAATAAAAAGAGGCAGAGAGTGTGTGAAGCGGAAGAAAGATACAGAGAGAGAAGAGAGACACAGCTGCGCGAAGCGATACCCGCCTTTTTTTTTTTTTTTTTAACTATCATAATCAAATTTCTACTCCGTTACTTGTCTTCCTAATCGTGGCAATTTCCGCCCCCAGACAAGCCAAACCCTTCTTTCTCTTGCCCATACACTTCTACTCTTCTTCCTCTTCCTCTTTCTTTTCATTTTTGGTTTACAAAACTTCGGATACCTACCTAATCTGGTCCCTCTTTCCTCATTCCACATCAACAAACCTTTTGATTCCCACGACTGGCACGTGCCCTCCCCCCACCACCATCGAGAGAAAGTGACACAGGCTAAAAAGCCACGACTCGTGACGCACGAACGACGCCGTCTCCGAAGGCCCATCCATGCGACCTATTCTGGATCGCCAGGAACGCAACCTTTCGTCGCTAGGCCGTTTCCATTCCCTACCTTCCTATCATCCGTTGATTTAGGTTGACGGTACCTCCTTTCTCTCTTGCGCGCGCGCGTGCCTTTGGCTGGGAATCACGGACACAAGCACACACACAACGACCAGAGATACTTCCCACCCACTTGTCTCTCTCTCTCTCTCTCTTTTCCCTCTTATACTTCTCCCTCCCCATCCTGGATTAAGATTTGGGAAGAGAAACCCCGGCGGAAAATACCAGATACATACACGCGCATACCGAGCTCAACCTCGCGGATAAGCCACACAAAGAAAAGCCCCGACTTGCTTTGTGACTACCCCAGCTTGCATCTTGGGTCCCTCTGCAGCTCCCCATCTCCCGGAGCCACACACCATATCCAAAAAAAGAAAGGAGCTTCCTGCAGGCCGCCGACCACCACCACAACCACACCCCCCCGGCCCCCAAAAAACCCTCTGACGACATTCCAACCTACTTAACCATCCTTTCACGCCAGCCGGTGTTTCGCGCCTCCTCGTCGGTTACCTCATTCTTCTTGTCGCCGTCGTCTATATTATCCTCCCTTACAGCCTTGCCATCTACTCCGCCACTCAAACGATCTCCCGCCGTCATATTTACCGCCGCGACCCCGCGCTCCCCCAATACGCCCCGCGCGATAAGCTCAGCCGCACCACTTCCACCACCACCAAAACCACCCAGCGCAAACAAAATGGATCACCTCCCAAAGTTCCGAAGAAAACCAAAGATTCCCACAATCTCTACCACCGACGTCAAACCTCATCCCTCCCGCAACGGTGGTGGCATTGTCGAACAGGATCAGCACTCCTCCCCCCAGCAAATTTACCCCTCTACCACTGTTACAGTCACCAGCAGCGGCGGACGGTCTCCGACCCCAACGAAGCCCGGCCTGCGCAAATCGGCTTTCCGCGGCCTCCACCTCCGCGGATCAGCCAAGCGCGCCCGCTCGCCTCCTCTGGCCTCACTCCCTTCGTCGCCGCCACCCGCGATCGTCTCCCACGACGGCATCACCTCCCCGCCCTCTTCCACAAGGCATAGGGACAGCAGCAGCAAGGACGAAGGGACGGCGTCGGAGAAGGATGGCCAGGAGAGCACAGGGATGCCGAAGCCTAAGATCCCTGCTTTCCTCGACCTGTCCACACCAGGTAGGAGCCCCTCTCGGAGCCCCTCGCGTTGGAAACCCAGAAAACGAGGACTAGGCGCTGATGATGACATGTCGCGATTGCCCGCAGACCTGGAGAATAAGTTCCAAGAGCTCGTGTGGCAGGAACGCAATCGCCTCGCGGCCGGCATGGCCCCCGATGCCGACGAAAACTCGAAATGGGGTTCCTACAAGCAGACGGACCTGCGCAGGGGCGTGCAGGACCGCTACTTTAATATCAAGCCCTGGAACCATAACCGCATTAAGCTACGCGTCCCCGAGGACGAGCTTGACTATGTAAACGCGTCAACGATAACACTGAATTCGCCCTCGAACAAGGACCTTCCGCCGCTGCGTTACATCGCGATGCAGGGGCCGACGCAGGCATCCCTCGACTTCGTCTGGCGCATGGTCGCCGAGCAGCTCTCTTCGCCCGTGGTCATCGTCCAGCTCACCAACATGTTCGAGAACAACCAAGTCAAATGCTACCCCTACCTTCCCATGGACGAGACAGAGGAGCCTTGGACGCTGAACGAGATGGACGGCTGGAACGACGGCTGGACCGCGACGCTGACGTTCGACTCCCTGCTCTCACTCGAGGACGGCGCTATTGAGGTGCGCAAGCTTTTGTTGCGTGTCGGTGACGAAGAGGACGACAGGACAATATGGCACATGCTCTATACAAAGTGGCCCGACTTTGGCGTACCTGCTGTCGACGACCTTGGGTCCTTCTTCACCCTCATGCGTCTCTCGCGTGAATACAACACGGCCGGTCCTGATACGCCTCGTATTATCCACTGTAGCGCGGGCGTCGGCCGTACGGGGACCTTCATTACGCTGGAGCACCTTATGCGTGAGCTCGACGAGGGCGCGCTGGGCGACTATGACGGCACATCAGAGGGCAGCGACCTCATCTACTCGACCGTGGACGCACTCCGCGAGCAGAGGCGGAGCATGGTCCAGGCCGAAGCGCAATACCTGTTCCTCTATCAAGTCCTGCGGAAGCTGTGGCAAGAGAAATACGACGTCGAGGACAGCGACGGGGACAGCGAACCGGCAGCTAAGAGACTCGAAGTCGAGGACTCGTCGTTTACAGATTAATAGCCGGTTCAACGGCGCAAGAGAGAGAGATAGAGTTACGAGGAGACTACGATTAATTGTAAGAATTGTGTGTGTGTGTGTGTGTGTGTGGGCATGTATATATGTAACTCTGGGTTTTTCTTTTTTTTCCTTTTTTTTTTTCCTGCTCTTATCAAAACACTTGTACTAAGCAAGCAGCATCATCGGCGTCTATTTTCTTGGGAGGTTCAACAGACTATTTCACAGGAGCATACAGCCAACCCAGAAAGGGATGGGAAACTGTGTACGGATACATTGGGTTGTTTTCTTTTTCTTTTCTTTTCTTCTTCTTCTTTTTATTTTATTTTTACTCTATTTCTTTCAAAGCTGTATTGCCCGCATGCTGTATTCTCTTGCGCGTGGAACAGACGGTTGTCGCAGACGACACATGGGCGATTTGGTAGGACCACCAGGTTAAGAATGCCACGTTGAGCGCTGGCAAAAAATACACATCCAGATACCCCCTCTTATAAAAGTGTCTAGGTCCAAGCAAACGAGTTTGCCGTGATGCAATGTATGGACGAAGACTCCTCGGTGAATACTTACAAAGAACATTACTGTATGGGACTTTGGTATCTTATGGTGGGATAGATGTGACAGGCGGGAGCGAAAACCGGCGATCTCGGTGCAGTAGTAGAGGACATTCACATGACAAGCCAAAATGTTCGGAGATGTATCTCGCGAAGAAAGGAGCATCGTCGCATGGAACGTGCGCAGGGGAACATACACAGACAGACACACATGTGCAAAGACATGGACGTACGTGCCCACGTATAGAATGCAACCTCGACTTGACCGGTTCCGGGGACTCCCGCAACTCGGTGTGAGATTGGTGACAAGGGGTGGTAAGCCGGAGAAGGGGGACGAGGGCTTGGATGATAACGGGAGTGAGGGAGGAAGGGAGGTACGGGCCTCTTTACTTCTCAGCTGGCAGTGCTCTATGCCCCGAGCCATTGAGTCAAATGCTCGCGCAGCCTGCCTGTTGCTCGGGATGGGCTAGCTCTCCGATTGAACTCCGCGTTGATCTTTCTTTGGGGGCGTGCGTGTGTGACATATGACCATGTGACGGTGACGAGGGATTGAGCGTGCATGATGCGTCATTGTGTCTCTGTCGGCCGTCTTTGGCGGCGACTGATCGTCGGACATGGGATCGTCCCAACCCGTCTAGACTGTTTGAAGATGCCTGCGTGAATGCTTGATTGTCAGAGATGGGGGATCGGCGAAGATGCGAGGTGAGAGAAGAGAAGACCCTGTGTTGGGTAGAGAGACGGATAAATTAAAGCCCACGAACGGAGCTGTGTCCGCTAGGGTCACGGTCCCCGGCTCCGTGATAATGGATGATGCCCCGGTAGCAGGACCGGCACCATTTAATTACTAGTAGTATTTAAATGTGATTAAAATGCCTGGCCCGATTCGGGAAATAAGCACCGATGAAGCTAGTCGACCGAAGCCGAGAATGTCGGCTAATCGCGATTGATGGTCGATGTTCGTAGGGGCCTCTTTCCCAGGGCCAGGCTCCTGGTGTAGAGCAACAGTAAATTTGCAAAATCTCTCGGCCGGGTTGCTGGGCGAGGGGGGATGATGAGATGAAAGGGGGAAGGGGGGCTTGGATGATCTGATGTGATTTGTGGGTGATGGGCAGTTCGGACCGACGCGGCTAATTTGGGGCCGGCCGTTCTTGGTATTCTGGGGAGTTTTATCTTTCTTCGTATTCTTGCCATTGGTGTTGGGCTTTGGCCAAAATCTGGGTTGGGGCTTTACGACTTTGGAGTATCGAATGTCACAGCTCTCGTACATTCGATGCTACAGAGAGGCTAATCAATCGAATTGGTAAAATTGGCCCCTAAAGATGCGTCACATCTTCGCGATATCATTCGTAACCTGAAAGACGCTTGTGCAACGACGAACTGTTTCTGGGATCCTTGTCAGAGGCGCCCCGAGTTGGCGCGAGACTGGCGTGGACTGTAGAGCTTGCTGCAGTGACATTCTGTGCCGTCGTTACACGGCAGAAAGAGCACGGAGCCCTTCGGGTCACTGGAGCGAAGTGCAGCGAACCTCACTGCGACAAGCGAGGCCATCGAGACGAGATGAACCAGCAAATGAGGGCCTGCCGACAGACCCCAGATTCAGCACTGCAGCGTGACGCATGAATAGGGAGCTTGGAGTTTTGGGGTGCAGGTCGCTACTCTTTCTGTATGCCACATTCGGTGGAGGGGCCAGCCCGTCCGTCGCACTTCATGGCCAGCTGTTTGGGTTAGCATTCCGGAGTTAATGATGTAGTGGATGCTACTCCGTACTTTTTGATGTGGTAAGTTGATGTTGGATGACCTCCATCGCTTTTAGTGAATGTGATGTCTGTGCGTTATGCCGTCACCCATCATTGGCAAGGAGCCGGCTGGCTGGCTGGGCCAGAACGTGGGCCTGACACATGGTAGAGGAGCATCGAAGGCTGCAGGGTTGCGGTGAGGGTCAAGGAGGGGGTCTTTCGTTTTGTGACGCTGGTCAAGTTTTCGTGCTCTCCCGGAGCACGGACACTGCCATGCAAGGTGGCTGCATTATTGCTGGGGTCGAAGTATCGTGACACCCAAAGAAAATTGCCGGTGTGCCTGGATGTAATTGCCTTTTTTACCAACAGCAGATGTGTGATGATGAGCGGGGTATAAAAAGAACATCATGGTGCAAAGAGCATGCTGCCTCATGAAGCGTCAAACTGTTGAGTTAATGCCCAGGAGTAAGGTGGGAACACTGCTAAGTAACCGTGTCTACCAGAGTCCACATAGTGGGTTCCCTAGTCCCGGGCTACAGGTGACGTTTCCCCGAGCAGCGGTTCATGGAGCTTGAGCTCAGTGGAGGAAAGCGTCTCAATCATGATGCATAAATTGGAGGTGCTCCTCACCACCAAACCGGTGGCCAAGAAAGACGACTACCCCAGACGTTGTTGGCGTATTTCAAGGTCGGAACAAACTTTGAATTGGGGCATGATGGCACAGACTTTGTGTGCGCATGTACGTAGGTTGCATTGTCGTGCGGGTGAAATGAAGTGACCCAACGGGCGGTAGTTGAGGGAGACGTGGAGCTGAATTGGGAGTGTAGGAGGGCGAGGCTCCATCTGGCTGCGGCGTTTTTTTTTCCCCCCAGGCTTACGGAACAGCAGGTGTCGCACTTTGGGACGAAGGATTGTAGCGTTTGAGGGTTCCGGGACTTTTAGCTTTGAGGCCGCGAGTATGGCGGTGAGAAGAAAGAGATGAGGCATCATGGGGCCCATACAACCCATTTGAACGAGGTTGAGTTGGACTCGTGTCGTCGGAGCTGCAGTGATTTGATTTGCGGACCTTGGGAGGCATAAAACAGAAGATAAGCTGGAGGGTTGTGACTCGTCCGGCAGAGGAAGGAATTGGGTCCCGAGAAAAGGCAATTCCAGGGAACTGACAGCTACGCAACGCGCTGGTCAGATCTGGGCACAGCTGCATGACGCGGACGACTCTCAGGTGAAGGAGTGGTCGGTGTCCTCAGTTTAGGCACTTCTATGGCATGGTTACAACTGGGGCGGACTTGACAGAAACAAGCTGAAAGCATGACGAGAGGTCGGTGCGTGAAGCATATTGAAGGCACGATGAAATGTTAATGATTATGTGTGCGGTCGCGAGGGCAAAGCGGGCCGAGCGTGTTAGTTGTTACCCTGGATGAGTTGTTTTTGGGAGCGATGAAATAAGTCGCAGGTGAGATACACACCGCTGTAACCAAAGAGACACAGTGGATACAAATATTTTCGCTAATATCTTGGGTTCTCCCGTCGAAATCAATGTGAGGACGAGGTAGTAACGTTTTGGTGTTTCCATGGATGACCCGAGTCTGGCACCGCCAGGTTGACCGTTAAAGCGAAGAGTCCACCCGATATGCCATGCACCGTGATCACATGTGTTTTTGTCAAGGCTGGTGAAGTAGAAAGTGGGCGGCGAAGGAAAGACCAAACAAATCAGCCGGAGGGGATTATGTTTGGGAGAGGCTTTGGCCCACCGGTTGGAGGCTCTCGTCCTTCCTTCGTCTGGAGTTTTGATACGTAAGGTTCCATGTCTTTTTTGTTGCCAAATGAGTCAAAGACGACGGCGCTAGTGCAACTTACCGCCGGTATTGTTTCCGATGTTGCGGTAAGGGGAAGCAGGGAGTTGCGGTCGTGATGTGAAAGTGAATGAGCTCGCTCCGGTAAATGGGAATTGCGGTGGCAGAATTTTTTTTCTTCCCCTCCCAGGACCCTGCGGTTGATGCAGGCCTGCCCTGCAACGTGCCTTCTTCCATTGCCTTAACTTGCAGCTACACCCATGGAAGGAAGTCACAACGCAACAACAACCAATGGCAAGTGTAACTACCCAAAGCGTGGGAATTGGGAATAAGGTGTGAGAGGGGAAGGTACAGAAACAGCCCCGCATTACCTCATCCCCTCCTTCCCAAGTGACACTCGTGCAAAATCGACCCCAGACAATGCACGAACTGGAGAGGGAAGGAGCAGTCCACTTTGAGATGAGACTCGGATCACGAGGCAGCGCTAAGGTAAGGCTAGGAGAAAATTTCTGGCCAGACATGTGTTCTTGTTACCCAATTGTCTGATACTGCCCAATGTCTGAAGCAGGTCTGGTCTATGATTCAGGAACTGACCGAGTCGAGTCGAGCCGAGTTTGTACTTGGTATGCCTGTACCTGTCACAATCCTGGCCGCTATAACAGTCAATGACTGGAATGGCAAGTAATTGATATGCACCTGGAAGAGAGTAGGGGTGAAAGAAACCCCGAGCAAATAAGAAGAAACCTAGGATGGACCATGTCAGCATTACAGTAGGACAAACAGAGGAGGAAAACGACAGTGAGAGACTAAGTGAGTGATCCGTCAGCCTGAACACCTTTCCATCCTGGACAGATTAGCGACACGGATACCTCGCATTTATTCACATTGTGCCAAGCCCCTCTGGGCGACTTTGGTACAGGTACAGTGAAGTAGAGGGTAGTTCTTGCCCAGAATGTGATAAAAATGTTCAAGGCAACAGCCTCGCCTACAGCGAGGTCCCTCCTGGCGGGATTGGGAAGAACATTCCAACTTTTAAGTGGGGAATTGAAAGCTCCTTTCCTGGACCGTGCTTTGCGTTGCCCCTTCTTGTTCCTGAGCGGTCCAAGTCCCCCCCACTGGCTGGAAGCCTTCTGGAAGATGTGGATGATCATCCACCCCCATCCTTCTTTCACACTTCCATTCGATTGCACCTCAATACAGCCCTGGCCGCCCCCTGAGCATGGCACTTGCGGTCCAACTGGGTCTTTGCTTGAGCGCCCATCCGACAGGGGTACTGTTTCTGCTTTTCTACTTCTGCTCCTGTCCGATCCAAGGGGTGGATGGTCGCGTCGGAGAGGAGAGCGAAGAGAGCCCCCTTGCCCTCTCATCTGTCGGGCAACATACAGGGGACGGAAAAAGAAAGCTGTACCGCCAACATGGGCCGTTGTTCGGAGCAGAGCTGGAACTCGGAATGCTTTACTTGCGGAGTTAGACGGAGACTACCTACCACCTGTGCCATGCTTGGGACATCTTGCTCACGGCAGATACTGTGGTTAGGTTTACGGATACTACACGGAAGAGGCAGCGGGGGACACAGAGCATTTCGTGGATGACTGTCGACCTTACACCCTAATCTGGAACGGCAGTCGATTCATCATCAACCGACAGTTCCGCCACTTGGCATTCCCGAACCCTCCACTGCGGCTCCAGTCGGTACAGTTGCGCCCCAACCCAGACCTCTACACGTATTAGTCCACTAGCGTTTCTTTCCCTTCACAGCTACAGAGGTTGAAATCATGCCTTACGGATCTTGCAACCTACAATGTATGGGCTGCAGTGTGCGAGTTTACTGTTTAAGCCATATCAAGTACGAAAGGGCCACTCCCAAAGACGCTGTGACGCGTACTCCGCTGCGAAGCCCCTTCGATACTAGTGCGCCGCTGCAGAGGCAACTGTTTACATACAAGAAATTATCGTCGTCTCCATCAAAACGTTATACTTGCAGCCATTCACTGGCACCGACAAGACAGCAGCCCCCACTTGCAAGCGAATGAGACTTAAAAAAGGATGAAAAAAAAAAAAAAAGAAGAGAGGGAAAAAAGAACAGCCTACAACATCGTGGAGCCTCTCGACCTGTGGGTCTCTGGATCTAGAGCGAGTCAACAGCCCGGCCCCGTCGTCCAGGCCGTCCCACGTCTCCCGGGCCCTAATCCCGCCGTCTTAGCCAGTCATTCTTGGTGTTCTCCAATTTGCTGTCCATGTTCCATCCCCGAGCCCCATGCTTTTCGACTCCTAGTCCCAGTAAGTACCGGGTGTGATTACCCCCAGTTGCGAGTGCCCAATCCTAGTGTACAGAGCCCAAACCAAAGTCCCCCAGGTGTCCTAAATCCACGGTTAACTTTGTCAAAAAAGGCCTCGACAGTGTCTGTGAGGTGCTCTGTCTGAGAAGAAAGTTCTGGACATCCTTTTTTTTTTTTTTTTTCCCTCCCCTACCGGCCCTAGGTTAGGCTTACAGCTTACCCCTTACCCCCACTACATCCAGGTGACCACAAGATTACTACCAAGTAGTATATGTAATGCCCACGGGAACTATGGTACGTGCGTATTTGCCTGTACCTGCTTTGCCCGTATGTCCCGCCGCCGGCCCCGGTTGAGCTTCTCTGAAGTCGCTTTAATTGTTCGGCGGGCTTTCTCATTCAAAGACAGCCACTCAGGAACGACTCATTACTAGCGCGCGTGTCATTTCTGCTGTCAGAACAGACCATAGTGTAAACTATTACTCAGTCTTGTCACTGCCGTCCCAGCCCTTCCGTGAATGTTAGTTACCAAGAGACTTCCTCTTGTCATTTTGCCCTAGTACCATCCTCCCGCCAGTCCGGCCGTTGGTGCTATTTGGTGCTTGTTACCACATCGAGTTACGACCTTCACTCCCCAGCCAACCACACCGGCCATCCCATCCTAAGCCGGCCAGTCCATCAGCATCGAATCGAATTGCCTCGCATCGCATCCGGCCGGGACTTCCCACGCTCCTCATACGACACGAAGCTGCACCTTCCGGGATCCCCGCCCATCGCTACTGCTTAGTGTGTGTGGCCTGCTGCTTTTAGCGTTCGCGGTAGCCAACTTGGCTCTCGCCCATCGTCGTCCTCATCCTCATCCTCGCCTTCACTTTGAGCAGCAAGCCTACTTTTTTGCTGCAGCCGCACCACACCCACTTATTCGCCCACGCCCACTAACTCTCACTTGCCTTAATCTTTTACTCTTTCACTCTCTCACACACACAACTTATTATTGCCATCACATCCATACACCTCCTGCAACGCTACTTTAATCTCTACACCTCTCTTTTTTCATCATTATTATTGCTGTGTTTCCCACCCTTCGGAACCCGTCCTCGCGTCGTCCCCCGCCTCTAACCGTCGTTCCGTGAGGCCGAATAACCAAATAAAATAATCCAAAAAAAACAACAACGAGCCACAGAACATCCTTGTTGTTGTTCCCCCCCGTCGCAGCCATTTCTTTCTTTTCTCTCCCACCTCTAGCTGTCTGGCTTAATTGCCTACCTCTGTCATTGGCGAAACAAACAAGCACCCGGATTCGGCCTGGGGAGGGGATACGTCATGACATCCATAGTGAGTTTGCTTTCCCATTTCCTACCCCCATCTGTCTGAATTGTCACTTTGGCCCCCGGCTGCAAAGTTGCAAGCTTCCAAGTTGCTTCACCTTTCCACGCAGCCAATCTTGATTGCAGCGCAGCGGTCTTGCTGCCCCCGGCCGTCAATAAACCTCCCGTCCGTTGTGTAATTGGCAGGCAAAACGAGAGCCGCTCACTCACCGCTTCACCGCTTCCCGCATATCAGTGCACATCCCCATCCTCTCTCCGTCTTCCCCGTCTCTCAGCCCAGACACTCAGACAAGAGCCAGACACGAGACACCGGCAATCAGGAAACCATTCCCCCTCCACCCCCACGACCGGGGTTCTGCCTGTTGCAACCGGCTTCACCTTGCCCAACTTCCTCATCTCGTCCTATCTGTTCCCATGTTCAAATAATGCTCGTCCCTAATTAGCCCACACCCTTCCCTTACACACACGCAACATTGCTCTCTCTCTCTCCGTCTCTCAATCTCACTCCCATCTTGTTCTTGTCCTCCCCTCCCCCATCTTTCTCATTCAACACACCCAGACCACACCCCCCTTAAAACTTCCCATAAGAAAGGGAGACTGCGCCGCCATGGCCTCTCTGCGCTTCCTCGTCATCCCCTGTCTCTCGCACACATAACTCTACCCACGGTCGCATGTTACGACTCGCAACCGCCTGCCCTCCATCGTGCCCATTCTTCTCATACTTGTTACCCCAAACTTGTATAAGCTGTACCAACAGCCCGACTCTGAGCGGCTTCTGCCATGGCCTTCTTCTTCCCTTGAGGTTGTCTTTTTTTCTCCCCCTGCAGCACGCCACGCTTCTCATTGTTGGCGCTGCCCTTCTTGTCATTTGGCTCAAGGTTGCTGTACTCCTCATAATGCGTGTTCCGTCGTTTGAAGATTCTTTCGTTACGCCTCGCGGAATCACGGAAACAATGCACCAACCACCAAATTCTTTGTCGCTAATGACTGGCATCCAGCTATGCCTCGCTCACTACTGTGACCAACATGGCCCGACCCCGCTTATGGTCACTGAAGGTCTACCTGTCCCATGCACCACATGCTTCGATGATGGCGCCTCCAATTTTGCCGATCAGGAACAACTCCGACCCCGGACCAGCGCCCCAACTACAGCGGCCTCACTAAGCCAGACCGTTGCTATGTCGGACGCCTTACGCAGGATGCATCTGAATGCCAACCGCAGCTCTTCCCTGCCAGCTTCAGAAAATGAGGCTCAGACCCAGCGCGCCGCCCTGTTGCGAGCATCATCCGCAACCGCGTCTCCAGCTTCCCCTCTGTCGCCCTCCGCCATAGAAACCCCACCCGACAGCCCCCGCCGGATATCGGAGCAACCGCAGCCGCGACGAGACTCGAGCTTCCGACGAACCTACGACGAATACGTAACCAAACGCGCCGGCCCTTGCGAAAACTGCGCGTTGACACTTCCGCAGCGACAGGGCGGCAAGGACAAGACCGATCTAAAAGCTGAGCGTGGCCCAACATTACGAACTCGTGCGCCGTACGCAAGGGTATATGGCCAGGCATCTCCGCCAGCTTCCCAAGCGTCTTCGGCTAGTGACACAGACAGCGATGGGCACCCCGAACGAATACACCGAAGAGCCACGGGCTCAACTACAACGAGGTCTAGCATGTCTTCGGGAAGACATGCTAGCCACACCCACTATCTCGATTACACCTCCACCCATGAGCCTTTAATACCGACGTCTTTCTCGATTGTGCGATCATCATGCTTACGGACCCTCTCCCTCGAGACTCTTCCTCGTGCGCCTGCGAACCCGACACCGAGCGCTTCACCGCAATCGAGCACTATGCCCGCCTTCGTCACTACACATAGCGCCGGATCTGCTGCGTCTGGTGGACCCATATTCTTCGGGGACCCCGTGAATGGCTACACCACAGCCTACATCTTCCGTATACCCGACATGCATGCTCGCGGTCACAAACGTGTCTATGCATTCCTCGCTTTAAGCACTCACAAGGAGCGTCTTGCTATGAAGACCTTTGGTTTCATGGCAGCTGCCTTCCGTGACTTGGCCGCATGGATCCAGAAGCTTGCAGAGGCAGAGGCTGAGAAAGCCGCCGAGGCGAGTCCCATTGGAGGTCCTCAACACCAGGGTGCATTTCCTACCATGAATGTGCAAGAGAGGGAGGGCCCCGATCGTGGTGGCAGCAGCTTCCTTACTGGGGGAGGTGGCTTCACGAGGCGGATGGGAGGCGGCCCTGGCGGTGTTTCGCTCAAGGCACGAGGCCTTGCCGAGCTCGTTGGCATGCCCGATTTCTTTATTGAGCTACACGCCAAGTTTGTAAAGCTTATGCTTGAACTTGGTGTGGTCCTGAGCTCATGACAGCCCTTCATATGGGCAAATATACGTTGACAATACAGACGACCATGGCACTTGCCATGGTCTGAAAGATGGAGAGACTAGTCGAGAAAAGATACCCAGGCATTAATGTTGCCACATGACGTTAGCCTGCCAGCAGGCAGGCAGGCACATCCCTTAGCCCTGTTCTTATACAGAACTGGTCTCGAATACCACTATAAGAAAGCAAGCAGCAATGAGTAACGGATAATTTCCGATTACCTTATCCGCAGCTCACAAGGGACAAGAAGAAGTAGTGAGAAGAGGTGGCCAAGGGAAGAAGATATACCCACTCATCCCCCTTAAGAAATGCAAAGGCATCTCATGTTGCGTTACGACTTTTGCATCAGCGACGGTAGCATCCCGGGAGTTTTTTTTTTTTTTCATTTTTTGTTTTTTATTATGTCGTGTTCGAGCTTTCTCAGCGTTCGCTGCTGCTGTGAGTGGGGCAGGCTGGCCTTACTCGCAGAGCTTGGCTTTGATAGAGGTGATCCTTAACGGCACCACTGTTCACACTTTTTCTTTCCATGATTCATGGCCTGCCCTTTGTTCTATTCTTCGTGTCCTTATTTCCGCATTTCTGAGAATTCTTTTTAGACATAAGGCTCCCAGGCCGAGGCACGGAAAAGGGAAATCAAAAAAGGAAAAGAGGAAAAGAAAAACGACCAAGGGAAATCGGCTTGGTAGGGCAAAAGAAAATCGGAAGGCTAGCTTCTAGACAAGGGGATTCGGATTCCTAAAATTGAGAAAAGATTACTTCAACCAGACTTTATATTTTCACGTGATATATTGTGAAGCTTGTATTGTCTACTAGTCACTGGCTAAACTGAATAAGTAGGCATTGACTTCTGCAACACCTGTCGTCATATATCACAGGCCAAGGGGTGTGTGTGTATACGTGATCTGATGAGACAAGAGAGACCTTTGACGAATATGAAGCGACCGTCACCTTCCCTTTATGGTCAAATCTGCAGTTGAGAACTGATAGGGAAAAGGAGACGGTATGTTAAGGAGAAACGAGACGTCTACCACCCCTCATCCGGCCCGAGTCCTTGCACCGAAGGACTCGGCTTGGCCGCCAAGTTTTCGTCCCGGTGGCATGTGATTGTAAGAGGCATGCGAAAGAACTACGCAGGAAAGCCCTAGCCATCAACTTGATGTTTCGCGTCTATCCAGTACAAACATGCACTCGAATGTCCACGTCATGCGGAGCTGTCAGGTGAGATGATTACTTCTTGGAAAAAGCACAACATTTGCCTGTGACACGTACATTAATCGGTCAATACCCCAGATGGCTACATCTCAGTAGGAATTGACCGAGGTGGCCTCGATAAAAATCGGATCTCAGCGTGTTCGGGACACCAGCAGGTCCGAAAACCTCGAACGCCCTCGAAGTGAGTCACTGTGGCACAATACATGCAGGTGGTAACGCAGCTTTTTTATCGAGAATATTGTACAACACAACGCCGAGCTCCGCTCCGCCGAAGCCATTGACTGATGAAGTTGTCTATCCCTGCTCCTCCCGACCATGTCCATCCCATTACATCGCCAGCATTGCAGCGAGCAGTGTTTCCTTCCACTCCCGCCTCTCCCTTTCTTCCGGCTCGTTCGTCCGCGCCTGATCGTAGTTCGTCGTTTATTTGTAGAAATCAAACTTGTTCTCGTCGCTCGTGCCCTTAACCTGGCTTGAGTAGGCATCCTCCAAATCGCTCTGGATGATGTTGTACCGGTTCTTCCGCACGGCACGTAGGCCGGCCTCCTGCATGATGGCAGCAATGACGGCACCACTCAGGGGGTCGTTGCGCACAATCAGCGAATCCAAGTCAACCTCTGGTGCCAGACTCATCTTGCTGGCGATAGTGGAGAAGATGAGTCTACGCTCACGGCGGTCACGTAGACTGGGGAACTCAATCTTTCGGTCTAGACGACCGGGACGCAGCAGGGCGGGATCGAGTGTATCGGCACGGTTGGTGGCCATAATGACCTTCACGTTGGCGGTCTGATCGAAACCGTCCATCTGGTTAAGCAGCTCAAGAAGAATACGCTGGACTTCACGGTCGGCACCCGTCTGCGCGTCGAAACGTTTCGTCGCAATAGCGTCAATCTCGTCGATGAAGATAATGGCCGGGGCATTCTCGCGAGCCATACGGAAGACGTCGCGAACCATGCGAGGACCCTCACCGAGGTACTTCTGGACAAATTCGGAGCCCACGACGCGGATGAAGTTGGCCGTTGTGGAGTTGGCGACGGCCTTAACCAACATGGTCTTTCCGGTTCCAGGCGGACCATACAAGAGAACACCACGTGGAGGATCGATACCAATTTGCTTGTAGAGGTCAAAGTGCGTCAAGGGTAGCTCGACAGCCTCGCGGATCTCTTGCTTCTGCATGTCGAGACCACCAACATCAGCATACGTCACGTCCGGCTTTTCATCGGAGCCAAGCATGGCAATGGAGGAGTCGGCTTCGGGAGGGAGGATGTCGACCAAGGCGTTAGAGTGGCGGTGGAGGGCAACAGAAGACGAGGGCTTCAGTTTCTCGCGGTCGAGAGTAGAGAGAATGCGGACAACATAGTTAGAGCCAGTCGATGACTGGACAATTCCGGTGCTGTTTGAAAGTTAGCTGACTGGACTTCCAAGAGGTACGAGAGCTAGCTGGCCATGGGTCTGCCGCGGGGTCAACGTACTTCTGATCGATGGCCTCCATAAACTGCCCAATGACTAAGGGCACACTCTGAATCCGCTTGATCTCCTCCTGAGCTCGAACAAGCTCACGCTTCAGACTCCTGTGAAAACTAGTCAGCAAGCCGTGTATCCAATGCAAACCTCCGTCTCAAACCTCTGCTCATCCTTGATGTATTCCTCCTGGAGTTGGATGTACTCCAGTTGTCTTTGCAGCTTCTTCAGTGTGGCATAGTCATCACCTCCTTCCGTAGAAATGCCCTCAAAATTCTCGATACTGGGAATTGTTGAGGGCGCCGTCTTCTTCTGAGGAAGGACGTGGTTGGCCGGGTTCTCCACCAAAACGTCACCCATTGTGCCTGAAAGTCGAAAAGTGTCGAAAGCTTTTGTCAGAACAGAGTTATAGCTTATTTGGTACTGGGATCGTATCGAGAGTAAGATCGTGGGGGATGGCGTGGTATCGTTGGCGATGGCAAGGTTGATGTTCTCAGAGCTTGGGTGATGCTACTTGCTTGCCGGAGCTTGCCTGTAGGCGTCAATGGATACGCATGCAGCCTTTCAGCCCGGCTTAGTCAGGAAGAAGATCACTGCTTAGATTGTCACGTGACTTTCACATTGTACGGATAATTGATTGGTAGAGCAGCCTGCCCAGAACAGGGCGAAGTGCCTGTAGCACATTACCCAGCTTGAAGGCAGCGACTGGCGCCGATTGGCTACAAACCGACCCACATACCCCATGTACTATGGAGCCTAATCGACATCCCTGCCATGATGATGCGAGGGTCTCTCCCGCTATCCACTGTTAGAGACTCTAAGCTGGAGTCCATACGTCCCCTTAGCAGTGCCTCCAGTGCCGTCACCTATCTCTTATCAGACCCCAAGGTCTATGGGATGATGTGGGCGTGATTCACCGGATGCCTCGTTAGGCCTCGTCCCAGCAGTTTACCCAGCACTTTGGCACTGTACTGTATCAGTCACAAGCACACTTCTTCTTCGGTCTCGTACCTTTAATCCCCATTCTTGACTCTTTCAACAACTCGTCCTCTTCAGTCCGAAACAAGCTGGTTCCCCTCACCAACGAACCGCCAGTGCGCTTTCCTTGGCTTCCTCAATCACTCAGACCGTTTAAACTATTCTTGGGGTCTCTCGTCTTACTTCGGTGTCCTCGTTCCCCTCTCTAATACCTCAACCCCAATCACCATGTCGTCGTCGATTGCGATTCCGATGACCCCGTCGTCGGCAAATGCCTATGGCCACCACGACCACCACCAGTCGTCTCAAGCTCGAGGTGCAACTAGCTCGTCGTCCTCTTCGTACTCTAGTTCGCCGCGGACTTCTTCCCCGCCTTCCGCCCAGAAACAAAAGATGGCTCACGAGCGTCGTCCCAGCCTTCTCAGTATGTCATTCCACCATGGGTTGGAGCTCCGAAGCCTGAGCCTTACCGGCCTCTTCTGCCTTGGAGCGGCACAACTACAGCCTTTAACCAGTCGCTAATACTGAGATCAGGTTCGGCGCTGTCAAAGCAAGAGAGCACCGTCATCAACATCGGCGAACCCAACGGCACTCCTCGCTTGGTAAAACTCCCTCTGCCCTTGGAGTAAGTCGGCATCGGCTAATAAGGCTTGACAGATTTCCTACCTCTCTTCAAGCCAAGGCTTCGCATGGAACCCAGGTGTGTATCTCGTCCGGCTTGAACATGAGTTGACTAAGCTGACCGGCTGGTACAGAAATATTTCTGCCATCATACGTTGACTGCGATTATGTACCCCTTGAGAATCGCCGGGAGCCTGTACACGAGATTGTCCTGAGCGATGAGGAAATCAACAGCATGTTCCCCCAATAACGGCGCCCTTGCGGGGTCCGCCTGACGAGACCACACGAACATCAACATCCAGAGTGTTTTTAGACCCATGAATTCTCACGAGACACCCTTTTCTGTTCTATACCACGGCGTCCGGATACGACCTGAACCCTTTTCGACTCTTCTTCGGCCTATCACTTGATTTAACTACTGCTGCGGCGGATACGGCCATGCCCGGACCTGAGGACGACGCAAACCGAAAAGGCGGGTAGGAGCAAAAATGCATTTTGCGCCCTGTCCCCTCTGGAGTCATGCCTTTTCTTTTTCCTTTCCTTTACGAATACTAGCTGGGCTTGGAAGGATCATCGGCGGAGTTGGGATTACTGCGGCGAGATGGGTTTCATTGAGAGCTACATTTCTTATTTGTTTGTTGCCGTTTTAATTTTCGTTTTCGCTTGGATTGAGGCGTTTCCCTCGGTATTTCAGCACATACCCTCTTCTCTCATTCGGTCGTGTATTTCTTGCTAGTACGGGTCCCCCGGGACCTTTTTCGATCCCCATGCGATCTTCATAGTCACAATAGAGTCACAAGACACTATTCAAGGCATTAGGTTCCGTCATCGTGCTCCCCACACGAGGGGGGTTTACTCATGTGCAAGATAGTATGTTGATTGTGCTCTCAAGCATATACCCTTCTCCGAATTACGAGAGTTCAGGAGGCCAAGGCGGCACGAATCGGTAGTATTAGGGGGGGCACGGGTTGCATCGGAGTGAGGCCAATCGCCTCTAGGCTGCATGCCTCGTTGAGGCTGACTTAGATAGGTATGGCGTATTTCTACATATGAACCCGGGATAATGCCCACAAAAGGAACCAAAAAGATAAAAAGCAGAGTAAAGTGTAAGACCCCATTCTTGGAATTGTGATGAAACGGGAATCCCTTCGGACATCTTTCTGGACCTTGGTGGTCTGTTACTCACTAGCAGAGTCGTACTGTATGTACGCCATGTCCGCCCCAGATAGCGTCAAAAGCTGAGAAAGAGGGTCCAGTTCCAGGCCCCATCGACCCGTAAGGGTGCCGGCCGCACCACAACGTACGGTGCTGCACCACCAACCACGCCTACCGCTGCGACCCCCATCTTTCTTTCCCGATGTTCCTCCCACAGCGCCCACTACAAGCGACCCCCGGTAGTGTACGCCGCCGCCCCGCCACTGAGCATGACTGTGAATTTCATGCCCCGCCGTGATTCGACGCTGTGGTCTCACCCATGCAGGTCCGTCCCAGTTGCAACTGTCATAGCGCCGAAAGGCATCATCCCTGGGGAACGACGACAAGGTGAAAGGGAAATAAATGGCGGGATAAATAGTAGAGAAGACGGTGTTTTGTTCCTTGGCAGGAGAAATAACGGCCTCTAGCCTGTTAAGAATGAAGTCCTTTAATGTTTTGGCAGTGTGTTGTCTTGTTTACTTTGAACAGTTGTTGCCCACATTTGCCAAAAGCATACTGTCTCATCTGTTCCGTTTGACATACATCGTCATTCTTCATGTACCTCGCCGTATAACGTCGATCTGATCCTAGAATACCCTTACATCATCCAGTTAAAAGTATCCAAGCCAGCGGCCAGACCTCGAAATCCAAGGCCTCAAGCACCCCTTGCACGTCCGGTTACTAATAATGGCCCTCTCACATTCGAACTGCAATGTGGCCCGTGTTTCACACATTGCCGTTACGGCACCTGCGCTGTCATGTCCGATCTCGGCAATTTTCGGGGGTGCGGCACCGCATGGAGTTGCAGCAAATGTGGCTTAAGTCACATGCAGTCTATCGATAAGATAACGGAGAAAAGACGATAAAGATAACACGAGCTAACAGGGAGGGGTCCAGTCACGGTGTCTTGGAAGAGGTCGGATGACGGACTTGACGCGCGCCGACCGAACTACGACCAAAGTAAACACTGCGGGCATCCCCTCCGGCACCGACAACAACCACCGCTTCCGCCTTGCGCCGTATTTCGACATCCGGCGGGGCCCGCTGACACTACGACCGGAAGCATCCGTTTTCTTTGTTATATTTTCTATCGTTGCTGGGAAAACCACAAGGCGTGAGAAAACCATGGAAGACGCCCATCGGAAGATCGAGCTCCAGTCCCATGAGGACTTGGCGTACCTGCTCAACAACGTGCGACGCGCCGCACAAGACCAACTCGACAAAGCTTTCCCCCAGATCGAGGGCAGCAACGCGCAGGAAGACGAGTTGCGTGCGCCTATCGAGCGTCTTGTCAACGAGGTAAGTCGGTCCTTGCACTTTCGACTCTCGATTTTCATCGCCAAAACGTTCCTTTCCACTGGCTCAGGGCAGTTCTCACGCTGAATTGCGTTTAATTATTCCATTTCTTCATGAACAATCAACGGCTGACCGTAGATACGTTGGTCGGCAAATAGTACATTGATAAAACCTTTACCTACGCAGCTCCGAACCTCTCCATTAATGGCATGGACACCAACCCCGCCGTCTTTCTCTCAAACACCCCGTCCAACGAGCCCGAAGAAGCCTATGAGCCTTGGGACGCGCGTCTCCGCCAGCGGGTTGAGGATCTTGCTCGCGAAGAGGAGGACCTGCTCAACGAGATCGCGGCCCTGAAGAAGAGCGTCCCTGGATCCGTAGCGGCTGCCACAACCCAAGCGTTTAAGAACTCGACCGCAGCAGACGAGGCGGCAATTGAAGCCGCTAAAAAGGCGAGCGAGGACGACCTCAAGGCACGGGATGCCGAGGTGCTTCCATTAGAAGAGATGGAGAGGCAGGGCGAGACGAAGGAGGCTTTTGGCACAGTGGTAGAAGGGTTAGGCAAGTTGAAGAAGGATATGCCTGCTACAGTTGCAAAAATGGAGAGGGCAAGGGTTGCGGGAGAGTACACTGTTACGGAACGGTCATAAAGGACTTACGATGGAGATGTTTTTCGTTTTCCGGAGTTTGGCGTTGGAGATCAATACCAACATGAGAATATTATTGGGGGAATTTTTCTTCGTTCTACAAGTACAAGACTACAATCTTTCTACAGGGACCATGCAGAAAAACAATACAGCGTGTCCAGTTAGTTTGAAATTGCGGTGAACTTGGACTATGCTTGGCATTGTGGGAACTTCCAAATCAATGAGCCCAAACGAAAGAGAGAGTATGTAAAAATAAGGTAGCAAATTTACTCAGACCAAAACGTGTATGAGCAACTCTACAGGTGAAGCTCTTGTTTTTTGACCGCCCCTTTCTCCCAACCAACCCCGTAATCTTCATCTTAGATGCAACAACAAATCTTGCAAACGCCTCTTCTTTGACTGGTTCGTCTTGTCTACCAGCACCCATACTTGAAACAACATCATCAGCCCTTCACTGCACGCAAGCAATCGTAACCAGTCGCTTATGCCGCAGCAGGGGCCTTGGCGGGGTCAGCAGCAGTGTCGGTGGTGACAGCAGTGCCCGCGGGAGCCTGACCGCCAGCAGGGGCAGTGACGGTCTCGCCGCCCTTGTTCTCGATAACGTCGTTAGCAGGTTGAGGCTTGGCCCACCAGGGCTCCTTGGTCCACTCCTTCTCGTGCCACGGGCCAGCATCGCTGAGCTCACAACCGCCCTGGCACTCGCACTTTCCGCCCAAAGACTTGGGAAGGTTCTCGGCAGGGATCTGGTTGAGGAGCTCCTTCTGGTAACCGGAGCCGAGGATGTTAATCTTTGAGACGGTAACGGGATCGAGCCAGCCCTTGACGACACCCCAGACGGTAGAGAAGCCCCAGGGGGCGTTGATCATGTAGAGCTTGCCAAGACGCTCGGGGTAGTAGTTCTGGGAGATGACCGAAGCCTGCTTGACGTAGGTGTAGACTTGAGGAACGCGAGAAATACCAACACCCTTAAGGTCCATGATGGTGCAGCAAGTCTCAACAAGGTGGTTGGCCTTGCGCGAGCAGGCAGGGAAACGAGGGTCAGCGCACTTCTCGTACTCGACAGCCAGGTTGGTCAGCATGCGCTCAGCTGTGGTGATCTTGTACATGGCGTTCAAGTCAATACCACCAAGCTGCTCGATGTAAACAGGGCGGCCATCCTGTAGTAGTCCTTTGTAAATAGCTGTCTCAGGAACGAGCGGGATGTTGTTGGAAGGACAGTACCTTGTCAGTCTTGTGATAGTACTGAGGGTAGTACTTGAAGATCTCGGCCTTCTCGGGATACTCCCAAGTTGGGACGGTCGCGTCGAGGTTGGTCGTTTTCCGCCAGTTCTCAAACTCAACGAACCTGGAGGTATAATTGGTTAGTCGGCGCTGTACGAGCGATGAGAATGGGGCATGGCTTACATCTGCTTGGCGAGGTTGACATCAAACTTGCGGGCACGAAGGAAACGCAGCTACAAATTTCCCAAGGTTAGCCAATATGGAGCATGCAACGCATTATCTTGCGACCTAGCTGCTGCAAAAATGTATCGTACCATGGTCAAGGTGTCAAGGCGCTTGTTGTAGCCCTCTGCCTCAAGCATCAGACGCAGCTGAGCAACCTGAGCCTTCTGCTCCTCGGTGAGATGGCCAGGATGACCACTCTGCGCCGTCGGGGCGACGGTCGGGTAGTCGTACTGGTCATACTTGGGATCGAGTTCGTTCTGGGCCATGGTGGGGCTCTTTAAGGGTCTTCTTCACAAGGAAGAAGAACGATGCAGAGAAGGTGGTTGAGAGGGATTTTTGTCCAAACGCGGGGTGGAAGATGAGGTTGAGATTTCGAAACAACAGGTGCTAAGTTGTTGTTCCTAGGGAAAGGTTTGACTAGGATAGTAGGTGTTCAGGAAAAGGAGCTGGTTGTGGGGAAGCAGAGGCGGGAAAGAGATCTTCTGCACAAATGTCGGGGCGCCTTGGGGAGTTGAATTAAAGTGAACGACGCTGGCGGTATGCCAAAATTCGTCATAGCGACCAGTCCCGCACTTTGTTGCCCCTGGTTGCCCCTCAAAATGGCTCTAGCGCCCAGGTCTCACCGCACTTGCACGAGCATCCTGGATACGGAGTACGTATGTCTTCCCACAGTAGACCTTACGTAAGTCATGGAAGCCAACCCACGAGCAACCAGTGGCGCTGTACATTGGTGCGTTCCGGCAGGCGGCACTACCCTGTTGACAGTATACTCAAAGTTATCACAGCACTGAATCAGTTCTAGACTTTCTTTGAGCTGACGTGATTCGGTTACTTGAGGTGGTGGCAGTGCCATCTCGCTGAGGGTGGCTGACGACTTAATATTGCCCTATCGGATTGCGGATGCTGCCAGCCAACTTGCTATTGGGGCATGACGTCTGTCAGTTAAATGTTGCCTACATGCGCCGTGACGATTAAGTCTGTGGTGTCGCACAGATCAAAGCTCCTATGTATACGCTGGCCCTTTATAAAATGGCAAAGGGCCGCCAAGAAAATGCTACATTGTATGGACCTTGCCTCTAAACGTCAAGCCACGCCATCTTGGCTCGTTGCTCTCACTGAATTCATTTGCTCATCCGAGGCTGACAGTTGCCCTGTGAGCAATCATTCACTATCATGGAGAACAGCTACTCGGGGCAATTGCATGAGTTGTCGTCGATAGCTTGATGCTGCGAAAAGTACGGGTTCTTTTGTTTGGTATCGATTCCCATCTAGCCGTTCGACTCGACCTTGTCCTTGCCCTTCTCAGCGCCTTTTCCTTCGTCCTTGTCTTTGCGCTTTTGAACAACTTCCCAGTTGTAAACTCTTGCGATCGCAACCTCCATAGTCTGTCCTTTATTAGCCAGCAGCTCGGAACTAGCTTATAAATTTCACAACGTACCGTGATCTGCTCCCTGAGGAAGTCCAGGTCCTCCTCACAATTTGATAAGCTCAGCTTCGCCGTTGACAGCTTGGATTCCAAAAGAGTCTCGGCTTCGTCAATGGGGTATGATAGCATGACGTTTGCCTATGCTTGGTCAGTCTCGTCGATCACGGTTTCTGTTCGGAGGTGGAAACGAACGCCTAGCCAGATATACACCTCGTCGGTGGCCGGAATCTTCGCCTTGGAGTACAGCGTGTCATTGAGTTCAAAAGTTGTCTCAATCGGCTCCTCCTCGTCCTTCGTCATGTCAGCGCCTCATCCTTGATTGTCGACAGATCGTATAGCTCCCACCTGTCTGAGCTTCAAGAACTGCACAGAGTCGAGAGTCTTCTGGATGTCGGGGATCTTGTCCTTCAAACCAGCCATCCGCTTCTGGAGGTTCAGTTCCATGAACTGATATTTCCTGCACACAGTAAAGTGTTACCAAAATGTCCCTTCGCGTATCTCCCTCTGGTCGTCTCGGTCGCGGCCTGATTCGACTTGCGGGCGGGCGCTGCTCGAGCGCTGGGCGACTCACGAAATCATCTCTTGAAAGTTACGCAGGGTCGGTTCAACATCTTCGCGAGTCGTGACGTAGTCCTCGACCTTGTCGACGAACGGCGCCTTGGGAATACCTCGAGGGTTGCTGGGCGTAGCATCCTTGCTGTGCGATGAGAAAAATGGTTAGTGTGACCTTGAACTATGGAAGAATAAATTCGGCGGTGCTTACCTAGCCGTTTCCGGCTTCTTGCCCTCTGCTGACATGGTGAATATAGCGAGATGCTGCTTCAGCGCATCATCTGTTGCTCGGGAGGAGCTTGCGATTTTTCGCCAACGGTGTGGAGGGGAGCTGCAGTGACGGTCCGCTGCCGAGCCGATTGACGGGTGGTCTGTTCACCGAGGTGAGGGGCACAACCCAAGTCTCTCACCTGGACTGGCAACACCATGGTGGGGCGGCCTATGGCACTGACTTGTATTCTTCCTAATAGCTCTCAACTTCATTTCCTTCCACGGCATTTCTCATTTCTGCATCAGAAAACGATTGTTATTTTCACAGGCCAGCTATTTCATAGACTGTACATACCCCTCGTATGTTAGAGAAATCCTTAACAGTGCGTCTCTTTAGGTTCATGTATTGAACTGACCACTCCTTCCACGCACCTCTGCAAGGCATACTGACTATACACGCCGCTCATAAGCTGGTACTCTGCCGATTACTTCTGTATTATGGCTGAGCGGAACGACTATTTGATCTTGTTTAAAGCCGCTGTATGAAACTTTGTACATACCTCGCTATAGTTTAGTGATAAAACTACATTAGTCTAATGATTAAACTACAATCGAATTTAACTTCAACCCATCACAATAACCATGAACACCGACAGTTTATCCATCGCCAGCAGCATTGAGGGCATTGGATTCTCTAGCCAATCCCTCTAATCGAGCGATCATCCGATCACCCGCCCCAACGTGATTTTTTTTTTTTCTTTGCAAGATTCCATGACATTTTTAGTATCAATATTGACCGACACATTTGCAAACTTAGTTGGGAAATTTCTTTCAATAGCTTCAGAAAAGATAGATCTGGCAACAGTCCCTTTATCAGAAAACTAGAGATAAAAAGCGTTGGATTAGATGCTAGATTTCACTCTTAATAACGATGGAATATGTCCTTGGTGTCCACCACAGCTTCGCCTCTCATTTATTGCAACAATTATTGTTCTCCCTCTTTGATATTTTACCCCAATACCTCAAAATCTAGCATTGTGGCTCTCTGTAGTAGTGGGAAATCTGCATGGCCCGCTGAAGTAGTCTAATCGAGCTATTATTGAAACTTGTACCGATGTCGAAAGCCAAGAAATCGTACATGTCACCATATCGCTTGTACAGTTCTTACGACTAGGTTTATTCAATCTGACATAGGGAAGAGTTATTCTCATTTTCTTATTAAAGCATTTGGTGTTGTTATTCTATAATCTTCCATGTAAGTTGATAATTTACTTTCTGGTTGGACTGCGATGTTCTGACGAAGAATGCCTAGATATGCCGCATATAGTCGTGGTGATGCACTACGCTAAGAACGGACATCCGAGCGCGCCAGCTGTTGACCGAACCCCGCTCATACGCAGAGCTAGAAACTTAATTAAACAGTCATTACCAAGTACGGTACATGTAGTTGCCGTCGCTTTCGCTGCTTTTTGTTGTGAAATACAACTAACGATTACCGTTCTACGTCGTTTCTGGATCTGATTATATCCAAGTACCGCTTTACTATTGCCTACCAACCACTCAGACTCAGAGGCAAATCTTTGTCTTGAAACCTTGAAAGTCAATAAAAATATGCCCAAACTTGCATGTACGAATTGTCGTAGTCGAAAGGTTTCGATTCCACCGATGGCACTCATAAGGCTACTGAAACTAACTTCAGCAGGTCAAATGCGACCATGTAGCCCCGATTTGTTCAAACTGCGCGAGGCAGGGAATCGATTGTCTCTGGCCGGAGAGGCGGACTGCTGCGCGATACCAAAGGTGCGGTACCTGGGCGCTCTTTCGCTGAATAACACTGACAGTAGTCAGAATGTCCCAAGCCATGTTTGGGCGATTGGCAGATATGGAACGTCAGGTTGAGCAGCTCCAGAAATCTCAGGGCTCGGGTATACCTTCTGGTACCACAACAGTTGAACAAACATCTCAGACTGACGCGGTGACACAACTCAACCCACCTACCAACAGCGGCAGGGAAACGGCTAAGTATATGGCATCTTATCAACAGGCAACAAAAGAGAGATCTAGTTACTCAAATGCTTTCAGCGAATCAAGCGTTCATGCCGTTGGTGAGTGTCCTCTCTCCTTCAGAGGCCTCCTACGTTCATTTATATTATCATAGGTGCTTGCTCCCTGTTGTCGCCAGAAGGTGCCAAGAAGGTTGACTACATCATTGGAGACAGCAGATTCTCCAACTTGATCCAAGGTGTGCTGCGCCAAATCCGGCAACGCCCAGGGCGTCCAACACTCCAGGTTTTTGATGCCGTAGAACACCATTTCCCTCCCAATAATATTGCGATGGACCTTGTGGACGGTCTGTATTTTGTTTTCTTTTGCATTTCCCTTGGTTACTGCAAGTGGGCATATGATTAATTTCTTTACCAGATTTTCTCGCTTCTCAAAACCATGCCTTGGGAGTGTTTCGAGCAGCCGAAGTACGTGAAGTGCTACAGCAACACATTTACGGGGAGCCTACAACCAGAGTAGGAGCTAGCATGTGTTTGAATGTTATTGTTGCACATTCCATACGAAAACGTGATAAAATGCAAGTGGCTTGGGACTATGAGAAGTACATTTTCAATGCACTCCGATACCTGCCAAGCGCCCTTATTGAACAGCCCGATCCGTTGACTATTGGCTCCCTCATCTCTTTGGTAAGTCTCCAGTAACATCAGAATTTATAACTTGAGATGAAAGAACAAACTAAAGAACCAGCAATTCTGACTGTTAACAGGTTCGCTATTTCATTTTCACGGGAGATAATCACATTGCCGTATCTCTTCTAGGCTTAACCGTTCAGCTTGTCTTATTGGCGGGTTATCACCTAAAGGACAACCTCTCAGATCTCAATGCCGCAGACATGTTACACCGCCGACGTCTTTTTTGGCATGCTTACATTATCGACCGTGATCTAATGCTCCGGATCGGCAAACCTCCTATCATTAGCGAGGAGTTTCTCGTTGACCTACCCGACGCGCAGCCTCTTGACGGCTACAGTATCTTCTACTACCCTGGCAACGTGCATGTCAACTACTTCCGCCAGCAAGCTGAGCTGGCTGAAATTCAGGGGAGAATCTGGCGTCGAATTTACTCTCGTGTTGACAACGAGAGCTTTTCTAGATCTCAGCTCGAAGCAGAGATTATTTCTCTCGACACCGAGCTTCAAAGCTGGCGCAAAAAGCTTCCAGATATAACTCAATCGATAGCCGAAGCGGTCCCATCCAGCTCAGCAGGCAACAAGATGAAGATCTTGACAGTCCTGCATTTCGCGTACTTCCAGACAGTGGTTGCTGTAGGTTTCACAGGGGGTGAAACAGGGGGTGAAACGGAATTCCGTTCGTCAATAACAAATAACAGTAAATTGGTTCTAATCGATGGTTCATGATGATAGTTGAAAGTGGTGTTGTTGACTAGAAGGTGGGGATATTCCCCCTTGGCCTGTCACGTGGGTCTGGGAGGCTTGGGCCTCTCAGCCTGGCGGGCGTGTGGCTGGAAGTGCCACACGGCTCCGTATTCCAACTATCGCAACACTGGAAACTCTCTTTTTATGGTGTTGAAGCGGTTGGAATACGTTGTCCCTATACAGTTCCGTCTCCTCGTCAATTCGGCCTCCTATCCCTACTTTCTCCCGTAGTTACGGTCTTGTTACCCATCCCTCCATACGTATCGTTATCGTGTTGCTATCAACGAATCTCTCGAGGGCTCGATTTGGTTTGCTCTTCGTGAGGGCATCAGCAGGGTTGTCTTCGCCGTTAATCCAACGAATTTCTTGTAGTTCTCGTCTTTCGTACGATTGTCTCAACGCCATGATATCGATCATGAGTCGCTTTTCTTTGGTAGTGCCCAGCTTCACGAGACACTCGTACAGCGAATAAGAATCGGTACAGACAACTGTCTGAATCGTTGGTAGGTTGAGGTGGTCAGTGATTGTCGCCAGGGTTGTGGCGAGGGCGTAGGCCATATCGACGCCAGCGACCATCCCGTAGATCTCTGACGCTAATACGCTGCGGGTGACTCGTTTACTCTTCGTAGAGCTGTAATGAACGAGGTTACCGTGAATCGTGAATTCTCCGTTGTTGCTGTCAGAGGAAGTGTCGTTGGCTAGGATGATCAGAAACCCTAATTGGGAGGAGAGGTCGTGGTTATTAGCGAACGACCCGTCAACGAAAACGAATAGCTTGGCTGTTGTAAGGTCGAGTGGGATAAACGTTATTCCTCGGTTAGGCGATTCTATTTGCCATCGAATCCGTTGATTCAGTGCTTTTATCGCTTCTGGCGAGGGGTCTTGGTGTTGGGCAGCAGTGGATAAATCGAAACAGGCCTCGGGTTGGCAAATTGACGCGATGTACGCCCCTCTGGCGCGTTGTTCGACATATTGCTGTTTTGGGTTGGGTTTAGTAGTCTCAATACATCGTAACTTCTTGGCTTGTCCCTTTTGCCTCAAATTGATCGAATTGTCGGTTGACAGCGCGATTATCCCTCCGTTGAATTGGAGGGGTTCGTCAATTGTGAGGATATTCTTCGCTTTTGCCGTAAAAGCCGCTTTTTCTAACTGTTCGTCTTCTAATTGTGAGAACGCCTTGTCTGACAAACCGAGGGTATCGTCGGTTTGCATGCCGATACAGCCAAAGTGTGGATTTTCGGTAGATGAGATCAATAGGCATGGATCGTACGAAGAAGTAACCATCTGGAGATTCTCTCTGTGATGCTTGTGATACGTTGCCCACCAGTGGGTTCCAGCTTCTGCGATTCCGTACAGAGGCTTCACAACCTCCATAATGGTCCCTTTTGGGTACTGGTCTTGAATTTGCTTCGGTGGGTAGGCGAGAATAGTACGATTGAGCCTTGTGGAGGATTGAACGTAGGCTTGTGTGATATCTCGAAGCCATAGTTGTTTCCCTTCTCGTAGGAGTGACGGGGTAATTGACAGAATTAGCCGTTGACTCGCCCGTTGAATCGTTGGCGATTGGGTCAATATAGCCTTCTTGCTATCGTCGGCGTAACCCTGTATTACAAGTCTCGATTTCTCGTAGGGTTCGGTTGTTTTACCCTTGACTTCGTTGACGATACGAGATCGGAAGATTCGTACGTTCTGGTGCCTTCTCTTATTGAACTGGGTGAATTTGAACACTCCTCTAGCGATGAGGCTGTTGATCTCTTGTTTAGTTGACTGTTCGAACGGTTCGCCTGGTGTAGTAATAACACCTTCTCGTCGTAGTTTGATTGCCAATTCTTCGTCTGCTTGCTCCTTAATCGATAGGAATATTTGTTGATAATCCGGGTCATCGTTGAATTCCTCTGTGAAGTGGGCGATTGGCAGTGGTCTCTTCCGGGGTCTGCCCGGGCGTCTTCTCGGTGGCTCCGGTGCCTCTTGCGGTTCGTCCGGTTCACTGCCTCCGCCGGCGACGATAATTTCGTCGCGTACTACTTCCTGCTGCGGTATCTCAGCTTCGGGTTCTTCTTCTTCTGGCGCGGCGATGGAATTAGGTGGTTGATCGGGATCTTCGTAGTATGGTTTGACTACGGTAGACCGGAAGGTCTTCGGACCACGTGGCGTATCGACAGTACAGGTTTCGCCGTTTATGGCTGCTAAAGTAAACGGTCCGGTCCAGCCCTTCTTTTCGCGTACATCGTACATATCGCCGCTGTATTTCATATCGTCGGGGTATAGTTTCGCGAATTCTGTTAATTGCTTTCCGATACGGTCTGTTGACTCGTATGGTTGGAAGTCTGTTAACGGAGAGACCGTGGGATGTGGCGGTCGGTACGGTAGTTGCCACTGTTGTTGTTCTTGTGGAGGAGGTGGCTGTAGGGTTGGTTCGACTCTTCCTCCTGTGCTGTTGGCTACTGTTGCCGGTCTCGTGATCTCTTCGTGGAATTCGGGGTCTTTTATCAGAGCCTTCAGGTTGCGATATCTCTTGACGCCTTGTTCGAGTTCTTGGGGTGACCAGTAGTGGAATTCTTCCTTTTTGAGGGCTAATGCCACGTTTTTCGAGATTTTCTTGCCATCCATTTCGACGTAGACGCCGTTACCGATTAAATGGTCTCTGAAGAATCGTAGGATTGGGGGAGGTACGTTCTGGAAGTCTTCTTCTGACCAGTCGGCGAAATCGGGAGAAACTTCGTTCCATAGCTCGAGGCCCGTGAGATTCCTCTTCTCATAGGTCTCAAGTAGGAAACCCATATAGGAACCCAGTTGCTGTGGGCTAGCGTTTGTAAGGTCGATTGCCCAGTTGCCCCATACTGCTGGATCGATCATACTTTCGATTCTCTGTGGGATGGGGACTGTTGATTGGCTTTTGGCAGTGACGCCGCTCGCGGGCGATCCTTCTCGTGAATTTCGCTCCATTCTGACAGTATAAAAGGATTACTTCTGTTTAGAATCTTGAATTCTAATCCTCAACAGCGTCAGCTGCGATTGGTGCAAGATGCAGGCCTGGAAGTGGGAGTCAAAAGACGATTCGGGATATTACGATTCTAAGGGGAAAGAATCGTGAAATCGGGGATTTTCGTCGGTTCGTCGTTTGTTTCCGTCGGCGCCGTTCTCGCTGATGTTCTCGAGGGGTGTGAGGGTATACACAGGTCTCGAATTGGTAGGGAGAGAGTTCTACCGTAGATTCTCTCGTGAATCTCTCTTTCTCGCTTCGGGCTTCGCTCCTCACTGTTGGGAAGTTTAGAATCTAGCGGACAGTTGGCCTTATGACGCCCACAACCACGTGCGTTTCTCCTAAGCCGCAGCCTCGGAGGCGTATACGTATAGCTGTATAGGCGGATTACCGCCGGTAGTCTCCGCTCGCCTTTCGGCGTGTTCTTCTTCTAGTGGGGAGGTCTCTTGTGGCAGGCGCCTCGCGGTTGGCACCTCGTCTGGGGATTTATTGAGAAACTAGCGGGCGCCTCGTGATTGGCACCGCGCGTGGGGGATAGTTGTAGTTGGGGAAGTTGTTGTCCCTTGTGGGATTCGTGAATCTTCGCCCTTGTGGCGTGAAGAGGTTGGAAGACCGTCGATTCGGTAGGTCTCTTCTTCTGGTGATTGAAAACGCGTGATGGAACGCTCTTGCCAGCGATAATTGGCTGCGATTAACCTTATCCCGCCTAGGGTGAGCGTAGCAGTCCCTAGGTTACTCGAATAATCGGATTGCTGGTAGATTCGAGGAAAAGAAGCTTTCTTCTGCTGGTTTCCGTAGATCCCAGTTACTCTCGCTTCTTCTCTCGTTAGCACGAAATCCCTACTTTTACCTGGGCTTGGGTATCCAGTTCAAGAAGTCGTCTCTTCTGGTGTTGACCTTGCTGATCTGCGGTTTGTCCGTAGCAGAGTGGTAATTGTGAAGTTAACCAAATTAATGGCAACTGTGAGGTTTACCACTGATCAGTGTAGGTTTCACAGGGGGTGAAACAGGGGGTGAAACGGAATTCCGTTCGTCAATAACAAATAACAGTAAATTGGTTCTAATCGATGGTTCATGATGATAGTTGAAAGTGGTGTTGTTGACTAGAAGGTGGGGATATTCCCCCTTGGCCTGTCACGTGGGTCTGGGAGGCTTGGGCCTCTCAGCCTGGCGGGCGTGTGGCTGGAAGTGCCACACGGCTCCGTATTCCAACTATCGCAACAGTTGCCATCCACTCCGCCGCATTTCGGCTTCCTATCCAAGACAACACCGTCGAAGACCTGATGCCGAACGTTCCACTTTGTGTGAGTGCATCTCGTGCAGCTATTTTGCTTTTACATCAACACCCAAGCCAACATCCTTTTACAATGTAAGAAACCAATTACCTGGTTCCAGCGAGGACCCACGCTAACATCGTTCCAGCCACTTGCTCTATCAGGTTTCTTGGAGCGTTGACATACTCTTTGTCAGCATCCTCCAGAATAGGCTCAGCCCGCAGGTTTACAAAGATTTGGAGCTTCTAGAGACCGTGGTTCACTTTTTTGAGACTTACGATCCCCAACACGAGACTGTGCCATTGTATCATGTCGTCAAGAGCCTAGCATCAGTGGCATCCTCAGTTCTACAAAGTTCTCGAAACTCGCCAGCGATACTACCAGAAATGCCGTTACAAGAGGAAGTGCCGCAGCAAATGTCGCGAGAAGAGAGTGGTTTTCTTGCAGGAGACACCTCTTTGGTATTTGAGAAACCTTGTCTTGCGGGTGCCAATCCAAACTTGCAGAGCGCTACCCCTACCCTCAACACTTGGGGTCTTCCAATCGACTACAATCCAGAACTTTGGCACTTTGAGTATTTGGAAGATGAGTACTTCACGGATGGAAAATTAGGCACACTTTAAAATCGTCGGAACTCTAGTAGTTATTATTCTTTTAACTACGTCCGCATGTCGCACGTGCGATGCGTACGGCCCCTAAAGAAAGTTTATAGCCAGTTGAGAAAGAAAGAAGACAAACAATTGAGAAAAGTTTCAAGACCACTAAGCTGTGAGTTTGCTTGGATAGCAGCCTGGGCTTTTGCGAATTCTGAAACTGCCACGTATGTACGACAAAATCGTGTAATGGTTCAAGGCATCCCAATATTGAGTTCCACAAGAGTCAAGTACACGACCAAACATGCCATAGATTTAGTAACTTGGGGCTTCAATAACCAACCTGAATACTTATGAATAAAAATAGCTTCAGTATTTGATTATAGTACAATTTCTTTTCAGGTCTGAAATGCCACCTCGTAGATGCTGAAGGCATTGCCAGAAGGGTCGAGATACTTAGCGTACCATCCGTCACCCCGGGCGTCAGTCTTTGCCAGTATTCGCTTTCCTCCGAGACCCATGATCGTATCATGAGTCTGTGGTACGTTAGTTCAGGATGTAGCCCAATGCGACGAGCGACACAGGCCTACTCTTATGCAAACCACAAGGTGAGAACACGGGAACCAACCTCAGCGATGGAATCAACAAGGAAGTACACCGTCATGCCAACCGCCTCAGCAGTTCCATTATTCGTAGAAGTCAGAGTGTGATCATTCACTTTGATGATAGCCCCTTCGATGTCTTGAGCGCGTGAGCAGAAGCAACTGAGTCTTTCTAAAATGCACAACTTACAAGCAGGCTCCTCGATTTTGAATAACGAAATGAACTGTTCGTCGTGTCGCTCAGAGTTGCCAAACTGCCAAGATGGGAAGACTGATTTATAAAATTGCTCCAAGTCGCTTCTTGTTAGCTACTTTTCTCGCGCTTATCGACAAGAGTTCAAGATCGCCTTACCTGAAGCGTAGGCACGTCAAGAGCAGGAATCTCAATCCAGTTAACACCACCCTGGGGAGGGCGGATGGAGAAGGGTTTCGAGATGTTGGTGTACTTGTACATGCTTAAAAATTGAAATTATTTATCTGTTAGATTTCAGCTGAAGTTGGACAATCTTGTATCTGAACGAAGGGTGATTGCTGAATGTGAAAAATGCTTGCTTTGTGGTTCTACGCTCCTGCCTTTATAATGAAGTAACCTGACTAACTTTTCCATAAGAGCAATCGCAAGCTGCACGGGTCAAAGGAAGAGACGCACTATCGGATAGCGACGGAGAAAAAGGGCGGAAGTGCATTATACTCAAAATTCGGTGGTTGATACGTGCACGCTCGGAAAAAATGTCCGAACCTTGGTTTACAGACGGACCAGTAGACGACAAACATCGATTATTTGCCGCCAACTTTTAAGATGAAACCATCAAATCCACTTGTTAAGACTCATTCGGTTTTTTGAACTCTTGAGTTTGACAAAGATCGATCAAGTTGTCATTAGGCCCTACAGTCAGAATCATGTTCCTTAACTCGCACGCGTGTAACTGGTGGTGCTTTGCAGAGTAAAGCAGAAAGATGACAGCTTGCAAGTGTGTCTTACAAGCATCTCTGGCTATCAGGATTTTACTCGATGGTCGTATTGTTTGAGTCTTCACCATCACGTAAAGAACACTAGGTGCAGCTACGTCTTTTAATACAACAGATTGAGATTTCTGCTGCATGCGGAGCTGTGTTTGTCTATCAATATCGCAGATATAAACACTTAGCTCCGACAGAGCAGCGAGGGAAAACACTGAGTACTTTCTGTGGAAGCAATAACTGCCTTGTGAGGGCCTTTACTGCTTCAGCTGTCGGAATAGCGGTCATGGGTGAACAAGAAATGGCTGCCTGCGTTCAAGGAACTATGCCCGTTACCACTGGCGCAAATATGACTGACGCAAGAACTATGATATCAATGGCTTCACGTTGGCCACTACACCAAATCGATTGGTTTGCCGGACCGCCTTGTTGCGGAGCCTTATATTGAGTGCAGCGGTCGCTCTCACCAGGCTGCTGCATCCCAACACACCCCTGAAAACTGGGTAAGGCACACATGCATGATTATTTGGGCATTTCATTGCATTACCTCTGAAAAGTTTTGTTTTCTATAAGTCTAGAAGCCCCGGCGCCGATTATTTGCCGGACCGAATGTCTAGACACGACCTGAGGAGGAAACCCAACTATTCTTTGTTCTCAACCCTGCGCTGTAGAATGTGCCTCGCGTTTGCCGGGGTGAGCGTGTCAATATCCAGCTCTTCCAGCGTCTTCTTTGCTTCAGTGTTGTCTGTGAACACTCGATCAGTTGCCTCTTTCAGTGACAGCGCACCCTCTGCAGGCTCTGTGGGGAGATTAAGAAGCTTCAAGGCGTCAACCAAGCTCGCCATCGAAGCTACTCCATTCGGAATGTATCTCTCAATCAATGAAAAGATAGCATTGACATCGCGGGTGAATTGAGCGGCACCAAATGCTGTGAAGCTCGCCCTCATAAGGACCTCTCCCCATAGCAGATCTTGGAGCTTGTCAAGAGTGGAACGCCATGTACGGCGGAAAGGCGCGGTGCCGATGGCCTTCACCAGAAAATCGAGGTTGCGTTTCAAAATCTGGAAGTCGTTAGGAAAGTGTCCCTTTACACATATAGAAGGGTACTCACTCTCAATGGCTCATCCAGTTCGGGCGTGATGGCAAGCTGTGAGGGGTCAACTGCGAGAGAATTAGACTTCATCATTTATCTCTGGTATCGTTGCTTACTTTCTGAACCACCGTCACTAATGGTTGTCCACTGAGTGCGCGTCGCATAGGCTCGGAAGGCCTTGTAGTGAGAGTCGGAAAGAGCATTGACCAAAAAGTCCTGCGCCGTCTTGCGTCGGAGACTATATGCAGCAATCGTCTCATCGAACAGAATACCATCGTCCGTATCGGCGCCAACCGCCGTGGAAGTACGATCTTTGACCTCCTCATAGCTCATGTCGCCAGACATCCTCGAAGGCTCGCCATCTTTGGTTGCACGAGCCTGGAGCTGATCCCATAGGGTAACGAAGAACTCCTCGTTACTCCAGTCCTTAAGTGTGTTGACAACGTGGTCAGCACTACCATATACCTTACATAGTGACTCTAGGGCACCTGTGCCTTCGAGAGCCGCAAGCTGTTCCTTCGTCACCCCATGGAGAGTCCTACCAACAGTTGACGTAAGGGCTTGATAGGCTTCAAGTGAGCCACGAAGGCGATCATGGAACTCATCCAAGATATCAAGCTGAATACCTATCAAAAAGCGAATCTTGTGCTTGAAGGTGCGGACCCTTTCGTACTGCGTCGTGATCGACTTCAGCAAGTCGGTGACTCGCACCGCTCCAAACGTAGGCTTGGTCTTTCCAGCGCTGGTGTAGTCGTAGTCTATGTTCCGCGCGTCTGGCGTGTCCATTATAGCCTGGAAACGCTCCATTGCAAAGGCCTTTTCAGCCTGGAACCACGGCTCGAACCAGTCCTCTAAGATCTCCGAGGCCAAACCAGGCCAGCCCTGCTCCGGGTTGCCTCCGTCGTAGTTGAATTTTGAACGAACGTTCTCATCGAACGTCATCAGCTGGCCCATGAGGCTACTAAGAAAGGTTGGATCCTTCGCAGCATCTGCTACCACAGCCTTGACTTTCTCTCTCATGACAGGGAGCATACTAGTAATGAAGGCACAAACTGGGTCAACGTACACCAAGCTATTGGCAGCTGGCGTATCACGGAACTTATCTGCCAGAGTGAAGCCTAGATTGTCTCGGAAGAAACCTTCCCATTTTTCTATAGTTGCCAGAAACCAGGGGAAACAGTGCGTCCCTATCGCCTCAGGCTTGCTCGTCGGCTTGTCGCTGAAGAAGTGGAAGCGGAACTCTGAGATGAATATCCGACTCATAACATCAAAAGGTAGGAGACTGACAGTCGCCTTGCTCAGAGTAACCTCAGGGATTTGAAGATCGATTAGCTTCTCGAAGCAAGCAAGCCACTCTTCGTCCATTTCTGAGGTCGGATCCACCATTGGCCACGATCTCTTGCTCAGTATGGCCTCCAGCTCGCTCGACATAATCTTCTTCATCTCTTCCCAGAGCGTCTCGGTGACGCTGCGAACATGGTTCAAAAGATGCACTGCCGCATCGTCGGCAGGCCCGGAAAGCTCCTCCAACCGTCTTGAAAGCTGCTTCAACTTCGAGTACGGCTCTAGCGCAGCTTTAGGACTCTCAGGGAGATATGAGCGTGCTTCGGTTCGCAGTTTTTCAACATCTTGTAGAAGCACCAAATATTTCTGCGCAAGTTCGATTGTCTGGAGCTTCTTCATGGGCCTCTGTAGTCTGGCGATGGCTTGGTTGGGTGCATCCGAGGCCGCAGCGATCTTGACACGAATGTCAATGCTACGCTGTAGCTCTTGAAAGTCATGGATACGCTGAGAAAGCGATGACTGGCGGTCATCTGAAGTGCGACGAGCCTCGTCGAGCTGCTTGATCGCATTGTCAAGCTGGCTTTGAAGCTGGCTCCGCTGAACCTCGACATTGGCAAGCAAGGAGTCGAGGTTTTCGAGATCGGTCGTGGATTGGAGCTTGTCGTCAAGGTAGTCTTCGACGCGGATGTCCAGAGCACCCGCCTGGGGGCGTGTGTCGGACTTTGTGGCCATGGGGGGCTAAGGTGTGATTTTGCGACAGAACAGACGCCCAGGTTCTCGACTTCTCAACGTGTGATGTGAACAATGACGTGGAGCTAAGGATGGCTGTTGTGGTGGGGTTATGCATTTATGAAGCATAATGGCATATATGCAGTATACACGTATATGCAATATTTCTATATCTGCAGCCCGGTCTAGAAACAGATTTTGGTATTTGAGCAACTTCTGCTGTGCTATGAATGTAAGCGCGCACCATAAATCCTGTACGAAAACGGTAAAAGTAGATGAAAACTGGATATGGAGACCGTTATTTCAAAAATCATCTCGTGGCAAGATCTTCCAAGTGTCTAAGGCTCTCTTTTCATTCACAATTGCTGTATCGACGTGGAAGCACGGAGAGAGAGCTCAGCTCTCACGGAGAAATAGAGGTCAAAAAACCTAGGTGCTGCCGCTGCTGATTTTCATCTGTCACCATAATCATATTATCCAAAAAGCCGGCCAACCAGGTCCAGAAATCCTTACTGGAACAGAATCTCTTGGCCATTTGTCGTGCTCCATGAAGCATTATCATAGCCATCTTGAATTGAGTTCAACTTCGCAGATTGTGGAGGCCTTATATTCAATACCATATCATAAAACCAAGCCCCTAATGCTGCGATATTTTGATGCGCTCCATTATCATTCTGCTTCACGCCCGCGAGATCGCCAATTCACATTCTAGGAAGCATATCCTACGGCATTATGTTGCCAGAAAGCTTCAGGCAGCTCTGCACGATCTGTGTTACATCTTTGCCTCAGCTTCCCAATCCGACGAAGTAAGAAGTAAGGGATGATGACATCAGTCGAACATATCTCAGTAATATGCTATTTTAACTGCTAACGAGGTATATGAGCATAGGAATTATATCTTGGTAATGCTTCGATTCAAGTATTGTTGTGACAACCTCACAGGCCTCCATATAACACTACATTTGTATGATGGCTGTAAGACTGTGGCAAGCCCACCATCTACTAAGACGGTCGGGTTAGACTATAATCATCCGGCTATGAGTAATTGTTTATCATAGATAAAAAGAGACTTTCACAGTTCGCTGCCCTAATTGAAGCCAGATGAGGGCGCGTTGCTGAAAGTAATATTTGAACCGTTGGCTTGCAGCTGTCATGCAAAACGTCGAAAATATGGGATCGACAGGATGGCTTCGTCTCTTATGTTTCCTATCTCTTAAAGGTGATCGAGAGCGATGGTTTTAATTTCGACGTACTTCTTTTCTTTTTCTACGTCCTTTCCTTATCGATCACAGCAAATATGGAGAAGAGTACACCATGTTTAGATATCAGGTGGTGGATAACCTTAAGGTTGGTATTGGGAGGAGATCGTCGCTTGGTTCATTACACGTTCGGCAGATACCTGTTGCGTCGAGCTCTTCTTGGCATAGGTGTTTCGCGGATTATGTTATTTCTAAGTCCGGTGGTCTCGGACTGAGCTTCACAGGACAAAACGAACAAGCAAGGTGAGAAGACCTCAGCCTCAACGCACGGGCCGAGTTTACCAGCCTCATGTTCATGTCGAATGAACCCTTCCGCCCAGTTGGGACGTAGACTTCTGACGTAGTGTGGCAGCGACGCAAGTGCGCCCCTCAAGTAGAGTAACTCTGTAGGAGGATCACCCATAAGGCTGGACAGTGTTGCGGGATGCGCTGAAATTACCATCGGTCTACTAATGAGTCATCATGTGATGTTTGTGAGGGAACACGACCCGAAGGTTGTTGTTCCTTCTTGTAAGCACGATTGGCTAGTATGACTGTCTGTGTATCCAACCTCTTGCACAGATAAGAAAGCTGAAATGTGCAAACAGGTTGCGTCAATGGCTTGGAAGGTTACTTTGTGCGAACGGATGCCGTTGCCAATTTTCGCCGCTGTCGAAGGAAGGTTTGTCCACGCAAGCTGTTGGTATTGGAATGGGATTGGAGAAGAAAACACATTGACTTCCGAGATCTGCAGAGAATCGGTGCCTTCAAATCGGGCATATAGACGGCGGAAGTAAGACAGCATTAGCGCCGATCAACAGCAGTCAGTGCAGGATCGGGAGGACAGCGGTCAACCAGTACCTGGGAGGCAGCGAGATATAAGTACAAAGTGGTGAGCATCACACACGGCGAGATATACTGGAGAGCGTTGACCGCCATACGACGAAAGCGGTGTGCTAGAAACAGAGATCCGACTTTTTGTCCTGTGGAGATGCAGAATCGATGGGTCTTCAAGACGGGAACACGGAGCCGTCTGGGGTTCCTGCAGCAAGCGTATCCGCCTTGCAGGGGGGAAGCAACTGCGAATAGCCTCAAAAAGTCTCAGGCTATGTGAAGACAGGTTGGTGACCGCATTTACGGCAAAGTGCGCGCCGATGCCGAGTCCTTCAAGTTCCACGAGATGTGTCTGGGCTGTCATCCGGACTCGAGCCATCAGAGCTGTCACCGTGACAACAGGGGGGCAAAGGCGGCTTGGGATGCCGGGAGCATCGCATCACCAAGACTCAAGGAGAACGAATCGAGACAAAAGCAAGGCGACAACCCAATGCGTCAGACCCTTGCTCACGCCCGAGTGTCATCTCAAATGCAGGAACTCCCGTGTCGAGTCGTGTGCGTGGTTGGATTGGGTAAGGTGAGCGGCAGCCTGAAGCAAGCGATGCACAAACAGGGAAAGCTGCAAGCAAGACACGAGAGCGTTGGAAGCCATTTGGCTATCTACCTGTAGTCAGGTAGATTGCGGATAGGTGTTGAAGAGCTGCCACAGGTTCCAGATTGTAAGAGAACAAGCCAGGAGCTGGGCAAGACTGGGTTAGCTTGACCAGGATGTTAAGTGCACTAAGATGCGGCCTCTTAGATTTGACGGGGGAACAGGGAAGAAACAAACGCCATAGTAACTACTCCGTAGTAAAGAGTGTGTTAACTGGCACCAATGGAGGGGACCCCTGAAAAGACGTCACCCAGCCACCGGGCTTTTTTTTTTTTCCTTGGGCTCTAATGCCTGTTGTCCACTGCGTTGGTGTGCCCGCCTTCCCACTCGGGTAACGCAGAAGCCACAGAAGACCACCCCCGGACAGCTGAGCCCCACTCATAGCCCTGCTCGCCCAGGAACAGCTGCAACGCTGAGAATCGCCCGGACAACCACTTCGCCGCGCCACGAGTAAATAGAGGAGGTTGGCGTAGCTACGTAACTCCTTCCACCATCGCACTTCCTCGTATCTTGGCGGCGATTAGTGGATGGCAGGACCAATTGCGCATCCTCAAACCTCTTGCCATCTCCAGATCCATTCATCACCCTTTATTCTTTCCACTCTCACTTTTCGACCCTGTTACCAGCCATCTGAATATTCGAGTCTGCAAACCGATCTACAAACCTCCCGCAGTGCCCGAACTTGCGGGCATCCCGCTTTACACTCTGGACACACTTTTTTTTTGCTTCCAGAGAGAGACAAATCTAAGTTCCACCCTTTCTTCCCTTCCCAGCCATCCCAATATCCGTACAGATCAACCTCTTCCCACATACCTTGATCACCTACCCGTCCCGCACATCCACACTTGCATTCACACTCACACACACTTTGCCGTCCTTCCCTCATCGTCAATTCCTCAACGACAGCACCAAAAGTGGTAGTTTGTTTTGTGTCTGACAGTAATCAGAAAAGTATCAAAGTATATCTCACAGGTTCAGCACCGTCCCGCATTCCTCGCGGTGTTCTCAAACCAGTCCGATCATTCGCAAGTCGGCCCCATCTCTACATTCCTCATCTACACCGAGGCAACAAAGCCATTCATTCTCGGTACTTCGATCGCTAGTCCCGCCCGTTGCGCGATCTACCCACGACAAGGAGAGACAAGCAGCGTGCCAGCGCTGATAGTGTCGCGATCAGAACCCAACCCTCGCTCCGCTATAACGGAGGACGGGCACGGGTTGAGTAAGACAACTCTACAGGGTGGAGGAGTAGGATCACACAGCCTACCAAGATGGCGAAATTCCAAGTAGGCTGGTATCGTGAGTCGAGTCCCTCCGATTGAGAAACTGACAACTCAGCTAACACGTTTCCCCAGGGTTTGTGCCTTTTCTAGGATACCACCATGTCTTGATGATCTTGATAGCAGTTTCTATCATCCTTCTATGTAGGTTCTCCGGTCATGTGCCTCATGGCCTTGAAATGCTGACTTGCCGGCAGCCCTACTACTTGCAGGTTGCTCATCGTCTTCACCTTTAATACCTGACATCTTCCTCCTGTCCCTGTACTATGACAGATACACGGCGGTCCCCGACACGGCGCAAGTAGACTACAACGTCCACACTGCCATCGAAAACATTGCAGGCGACGCCCGCCTTGCCGCACGCGTTGGCTACTTCGGAATTTGCATCAGCCCTGACGGCGGCAGCTGGCTCTGCAGTAACAACGCCACTGCTCTCGCCAATGAAGTCTCCGTCGACCAGGACCCTCTAAACCTCATCTGGCTTGCCGCTCAGTTCAAGGACATGATTGTGTTCCCCTACCTCATGTGAGTTCTCATTTCAGCTCTCGTTACCAAACATCACGCTGATTGTGCCCAGCATCATCGCCATCATCTTTGCCTTCGTCTGCTTCCTTCTTCTCGCCACCTTTCCGGGCTGGCATGAGGAGGAGGACTCGGAGGGCTCCGACCGCGAAGTCAAGCCATTCCCCTCGCGACCCGTTTCCCAGATCTCGTTGGCTATCATCTTCATCGCCTCCATCTTCGTCCTCGTTTCCGTATTGTGGCAGCACACCGCCTCCGTTGCAGCCTCCATTATCGCGCAAGACTTTGGAAATGGTGCAGTCAAGTCTGGTGTCGGTTCCTCAGCCATGGTTCTCGGTTGGTTCAGCTTCACTCTGCTCATCATTGTCACCATCGGTCTGTTGGTCATGATCCTGAGTATCCGTGTCCTGAGCCAGATGGTTGCGTAACGCGCACCGGACTTCGGGTCAGACGAGATGAATATTCGATAAGGAAATGTGTAGATGATGGGGGCCCAGAGCCCGAAAGGGAGTTTCTTTGTATATGGGCCGGACTTCGATGAGGGAGTACACAAGGTACCCTCTCTCGTCCACCAATCCTTCAGCACATTCCTCATCGCCCCAGCACATAAAACCAAGCATCAGGGAATCCGGCGTTTTATTTCGAGTCATGTTTTCTTTCAAAGCTACTTTTTTTTTCTTTTTGGCATTTCAATTGGGCTGGCAAGGGGGCCTTACGTACAAGGGACGCATCCAGCGTCCCAGGCCCCCATGTTTTTAATGTTGAGGACGCTTTTTAAGCAGCGGATACAGCAAAGAAGAGACGAGAACAGAAAGGATGGACGATAGATGAATCAGCAACGCCGCAGGGGTTTCTGTTCACACCTATTTACCCGCCAATCATTAACCTCTCGAACGACAAACCCTGGCCGTGACACACGGTCACTTTTCAGCTTGGACCACAATCCGAAGAACTGGAGGGAAGAGTCGAAGAGCAGGAGTTTGATGACTGGGAGCGGGCAAAGGAAGAACAGAAACAGAAGCCAGAGAGCAAAGATGAGAAGACCGACACGCGGCATGAGGGACATGAAGGGAATGGGCTTTCTTCTTTTTCAGGACACTATAGGGATTTGGGAATTGTAGGAGTACGTCCACCATGACTATGGGATGAAGAGTGTCCGAGAAAAGACCGAAGACTAAAAAAGATGAAGATGAAAGAGGAAATGAAATTGAATATGCCCAGACCCCAGTCATATCCCCTGCAATGTGAAGTTTGAATGGATCGCGATGAGATTCATATGTAGGTAGACCTGAAGGCGACATCACAGTTTCCGTCCTGATGGAATTGAACATGTTTGCTTGAACCAAATAGGCAGCTTTTTCATAGTTTATACAATGAGAATTAAAAAAAAAAAAAAAAAAAAAGGTCTGATGAACCGGATTTCAAGTTCCTAATACAAAACACGCCTTAAACGCCATTATTCCAACCGGCCCCCTAGTTTCCGTGATATCTCATGCTCAGGCAGGATGCTTCTTTACTCTCTGCTTTCCTGCATTTTGTTTCTCTTATGCACTGCCACAGATAGACCACACACACACACACACACACAAACACACACGCTCATACGCGGCCTTCCGTTAGAGCATCTATACGGGCCTCTTGAAAGGGTGAGCCTCCGTGTTGAGGACCCAGTCGTCGAGGCTGATGACATCGGGTGTCGAGTAGAGGAGGTAAAAGTACTTGAGCGTCTCGGCCACCCAGAAACTCTCCATTTCGTCGACGGGCTCCGGCTTCTCGGACAGGACGTTGTCAACGGCGCTGGCGCCGTACTCGGTGCGCGTCGCCTTGATAACGGCCTGCCACATGTTCCAGCCCTTCTCCTGCCAGATAGGGTCGCCCGTGATGCGGTACATGTACCACACGGATTCGATGGCCTCAGGTCTGTACTATTCGTTAGTTACTGAAGGAGTGAAGTAACGGCTGTAGAGTCGTGAAACTGGGGTTGGGGCATTGGATGTGCATGCCTATGACTTACCGAAGAATGTAGCGCCTGGCATTGATGTTAACAAAACCAGGCGGGATCTTCTCCTCGTCAAGCTTGTTCGCAATATACTCCTTGTGTGACATGGGCTTGGGGTCTGAAGATTCATCAGAGTAGATAGGGATCGAGCCGACGATACCTCCGCTGACCGGCGAGCCGTCGGCGACACTGTCGGAGTTATCGGCGTTGTTCAGGTCGAGCTTGTCCTTGAGAGAGTTGGTAGCCTTCTCTGCGTCGGTTCCCTTGCGGGGGTCATTCTGCTCAGTGGAAGCCCTCTTCTTAAGCAGATGCTCGTCGACGTTGGATGGGGACTTGTTCAGGCCGGGCTCGGGGGCGGGGTACTCGGTCTTCTTAGCCTGGCCGACCTTCTTCGGCTCGTCCTTGGGTACCTCGATACCAGCGAAGGGGTCTGGCTTCTTCTCTTCGACTCTTTTTTGCTCTGCCTCCTCCTCGTCTGCCTTCTTGTCATCTGCCTTCTCATCTGCGGCAGGTTTGTTCTCCGCCGGCGGGGGCATGACCTTGTCCACCGAGTACTTCTCAACGGCCGCCTCCCTCCTGAGTTCCTCGCTCTTCTTGTTGCGCTGTCTCTCTTCCCACTCCTTGACCTGCTCGTCGCGCCAAGAGGAAGAGGGGTCGAGGTGCTCCCACCAAAGAGTTTCGTTCCAAGGGCAGCTCTGCGTGGATGCGCAGGGGACGACGGTAGCGCCCTCGGGCATGATTCCGGAAGGCATCGATTCGTACGCCCAGACACAGCCGTCTGTCAATTTCTTGGCAATCTCAATGTCCTCGGGCCTGTCAAAAATCTTGCCACCAAGACCGAACATGCCACCGATGAAGCAGGTGAGATGCGTGACCTCGTACTCGGTCCGGGCATCCTTCTCAGGTTCGCCAGAGGTGGAAACTTTGGCGGAAAAGAGAATGTCCCTGTCCTTAGGAACCATAGGTCTATAGAGAAGCCACTTCTTGACGGCTTCAATCGTCTTAATGTGCATTGTCTTGTACTTGGGCTCAAGGCCGCCGAGCATAAGATATTCCTGCAAAAGTTAGTTTAGAATTACCATTGTGTCGATGAAGTGAACGTTACCTTGGGGAAGTACTCGTAGGTAGAGTCCTGGCTTCCGCCCATGCTGTACTGCTCATATCCCCAGCCGCCAGGGGCAAGTCCCTGCTTGATGCATTGCCTCTCCTCCCTCTTCTCCGGAGTTGTGGGAGAGGGCATGCGACCGCTCATGCCAGGGTACAAGGGCTGCTCGTTCACCTTGGGTTCGGGGAAAGCCTCCTTTTTTTCAATGTTGGCGTTCTCCACCACAGAAGTGCCGCCTTCGGTGAGACCAACCGCTCGCTTCCGGAGCGAGCTGCTGTCCGACTCACTGTCTTTACCTTTGGGTGCACCGGTCTCCAAAGGAAGGGACGCGGGAACCTGGTCTCGCTTGTCGTCCGTAGCGGGCTTGTGACCCTCGGGTTCCTTGAGAGCAGCAGCGGCGGCAGCGGCGCTGGCGCTTGCAGCCGCGGCTTGTTCCTCCTGGTAACGAATAGACTCGGCGGTCCTGTTGCAGCCTGAAGCGTCCAGCTGCTCCGGGAAAATGCCGTTCAGCGTGGTGCCACGGTTCTGGAGGTCCTCGAAAGCGTTGGTAATGCGAGCAATCGCGTCGTAGTACTTGTTTTCCCCCGTCAACTGCGCAAGACGAGTAAACTCCATACTCATGGAACCCAGCTCGGCCACGCCAACAGTGCCGGCGCGGTGCGGTTGGGAGGCATACTGGGGCTGCCAGTTGTAGTACAGGATGGGCATACGGTTGGGGGTATCGAAGACGCCCATCAGAATCTCGGCGAGCTCGGTGGCCTTGTCCAGCAGCATGTCGTATCCGCCCTCCTTGCCTCCACTCACATCGTACGCCGCCAGCAAACCGCCCAAGTATCTAATAATCGTCTCGAAAACGGGAATGTCGCGGCGCGTCGGGCTGAAAGTGAAATCAATGTTTTTGACGGCCTTGGCGGCCTCGTCGAACTCTTCCTTCATGCCCATGATCCAAAGGGTATCGAGGCCGTCCACAAGGGTGGCAGCCCAGCCGCAAAAGGGGTCGCGGAAACGGGCGCTGACAGGCGACAGTTCGTCATGCATCCAAGCAAACTTGCGGTATCCGCCCCAGGAGCGCAGCATCTCGGCCTTGATTTGCGCCAAACGGCTCTCGCGCTTCTCCTTGGCCACTGCAGACTCAGCGGTGAACTTATACTGGACCTTGGGGATCTCCTTGGGCTTGCCGGTAGGAAGGGGGATGATCTCGTCGGTAGGAACTGGGAAGTGCTCGGAGACCTTATGCCAGTGGATTTGGGACGTCGTCGTGGATGCGCTCTCACGCGCGCGGTCGGGGTTGAGTCTGCCTGGAGGGTTCTTGGCGTGGATATCCTCCTCAACGGGGATCGTTGCGGCCTTCGTGACGTCGGCGGCTTTTTCTGGGTTATAGACAGGCATCGTAGGGGTGTTGACAGACTTGGTAGGGTTGACCTTCTCCTTCGGCGCCGCCTCAGTCTTGAGCTGGGGGATCTTGACGGTCTGCTTGGCCGTTTGCTTTTGGGGGTTCTGTTCAGGTTCATCCTCCTCCTGGTCGTGAGGGTGCTCGTGCTCCGGGGGCGGCTGGTTGTTCAGGGGCTTGTTTACGGCTTGATCGTTGACAGGAGGTTGCTTGCCCGGCTCAGTCTTGACCTTGTCAGGGACATTCTGCTTGATGCTGCCGGTATAGCCTGTCGCATCCCACTCAGGGTTCTTGAAGACCTGGTACAGCATGAAAGCCATGACAAAGGCGACCAGGAGCACATAGCGGCTCCTCCGGCGGGGCATCATGGTTGCGAGCTTGCCTGTGCGAGGTCTTCGATCGTGAGATTCTGCTAAGATGTGATATCCGTCATATGCTACTCAGCAGGTAGCAATTCGACCGCAAAAGTAGGACCGGATGGTCCAGGGAAAAGAAGAGCGGCAAAGATGAAAGCAGGCTAGTAAAGTCTCATCTCTCGGTCTGCAGATTAGTCGTCGTTGGAAGAGGGACCACGACGGAGCAGCACAGGTGGTGATTTGTGACAATCAATGGAGGAAGGTAAAGGATGGGAACTCAATGGGTTGAAGCGTGGCCAGAGTCAGCCAGATGGGAAGAGAAGAAAAAGATACGTAGAGAACGGACAACGGGTCGAGGTAAGGCGAAACCCAGCTGGTCGAGTTAACTTTCCGGTGAAGTAGGTGGCATAGGAAGATTGGCTTAAGGGGGGGCACACAGAGCTTAGCCAGGATGAACCCAAGGGTTCTGGGACGGCCTCAGAGGGGAACTTTGCACAAGTTTAGGTAAGAATAGGTGGGTGGGTGGGTGTGACGGGGACTGGGATGGGATTTCCAAGAATGGATGGATACAACACTAAACAGCACCGACAGCGCGGTAAAGGAAGTACCTCGACTTTCAACCTACTTGCCAAGCCGCCACCGATGGTTGTGGAGGCAGACCCGTGCAACGTACTGGAGCACACGAGAGCAGACGAAAAATAAAAAAGATGAAAAGAACAGCACGGCAGAATGGTGGTACGCGCCAAGACGCGAGATCTGAGCTTTCCCCGTGTCGGATTGAATTAGACCGTCAGGGGTTCAAGACGGCTTTTACTACCTTTAGCTGGCTGCTGGGTCCCCCGCCAAATGCGAGTGTACGGCACGCTGTTCGCTGGTGAGCTACTGCAAAAGTGGACCGTACTCCTTCTTCCTGCCCCTCCCTGTGGCCTGTATAGCGTAGCGAACTATGGAGTACACTGGCCAGGTTCTCCTGAAAAATAACCGTCGCGAATACTGAGGATCGTCCGTATGAAATGTTTGTCTGGAAAGGATGCATTCTCGTTCTCTCTGTGAAAAAGACGTTTTGACACATATCTCATCGCAATCTTTTGACAACGGCCCCATTGCACAGAGCATTCAGCCCGGGCCGCCGCCCGCACTTGTCAGTCAAGGGAGACACGGTACGTCACATAATGTCTCTGCCTCCCTTTCTCGCTATCCGTAGGACTCATTCCAAAGTACTGCTACTACCGCCATGTAGGCGGGAAGTAAATTGTGTGTACCTGGTAAATGGATGGTTTTTGGTACCCCGGACGCGAGCAGCTGGAAGAGAGAAATGTCAGCAGGCAATTGGCTTCCGGAGCGGGTCACACCTTGAGTGATGCTTCAGAGCACTCCAAGCAATCCAAGACACCCTCTCGCCTCTCTGGATGTGCTACAGTCAATCTGATGGCAGGGGTGGCCCGGCGCAGCACAGTAGCGGGGCGGAACGGAGCCCATATGGACCTTATTTTTCCAGGGCATGGGTGGGCCTTTGGGCTTTCTCCTCGTCTTCTCCCCCTCGTCCACCAAAAACGTCGTATCCGCCAAATGGAACATCTCTCAGTAATTTAAAAGATGCTTTTTACAGCAGACAATGACCCCGAAAGAAGAGACAGACGCGCGCAGGGTGAAAAAAGAGAGTAACGTGCAAGTGCCGCCGCCATCCATTTTCGGTTGAGGTCAACTTGGCTTCAAGCTGCATCCCGCCCAATGAATGTCACAAACCATTCGAATGATTTTACAGCACCACCACCTGTAATCCAGCTCAATTAGTCAAACCACCCGACCATATTCAGCCAAGCCGGACGGGCCTTCGCCTTTTAACCGGGTAATCTTCTTGGCAACCCACGACAGCGACCTGGTTGTCACCCTGCTAAAGCTGGAAGAGCTTCTGTTTCCGGTATGCCTCTGTCTGAGACTCTCCACCGAGTCCCTCGTCGCCCCCTGGCAATCAAAAGACACGAACCTCGTTGTTTTCGTATGGTCGTGCCAGTGAAAGCTAGCAAGCTATATACCTAAAAAACCCACGTACAAGCTTTCTAACCCCGAGGAAATGTCAGAGTGACACAAAAATGGAGAGCGGGAGGGGCAGTCGACATGCCCTTTTTCATCCTGATCTCATTCCACCACCCCCCCGCCAGCCCCTTCACGACACAAGATCCCACGGACGGGACGATGTCATTCCAGCCGCCGGCAGCACGGGGAATCCACTCGGGTCCCGCTGATCAGAAACGCCGTCTTTAAGCCGAAACACCTGAGCTCTCTGACATGACTTCACAGCTCCATATCGCATAAGACAAGACAAGGTAAGGTTATAAAAAAATAAAAATAAAAACAGACAGAGTACATAGAGAGCCGGTCCGACAGTGGCAAAAGAAGGAACAGACACAAACAATTGAGGACAGGGCGAAGAAAAACAAAACCAGACACCGTTTCGGCTTTGATGTCCTTGCACCGAGCCGAACAGCAATTTTTGCCGACAATTCACTGGGTAGAATTCAAATTTTGGCTCCATCTACCGAAAGAACCGCGTATATTGCAATGCTTAAAAGCCTAGAACTCAAAACTATATAGCAACAATATAGCATACTTGGGAGGGAACCCCCAGTCCCTGTCAAAATCGCGCGCCCCCGCGCTACAGAAACAATAGTCGGGCTGCCGGTCTCCGAGCCGAACACCATTACAAGCGGGGGAGCTTCTAGTAGAATCAGGCAGCTGGTCGCTCTTTTGCCGGGCCTACCGTACTACCTTACCTTATAAGGTGGTGCACGCGACTACCATGTGACCTGCGAGAATTACGGAAAAATTGACCAAATAACGAATGTAAATGTCTAGAATGGGGCATGCGGAAGGTGGTGTTTGCCCAACCACCCACTCAGATAATTTGGGACTACTGCAACGCATATGCTTAATAAATTCTATATAGTGCGGTAGGAATAGCAGGGGTCCCCCTGTGGAGGACAAGTCCAGGGCGTGGCTTTCCGTCATGGCAGCAAAGTTGGACGGCCAGGCACAGAGTTGGACGAGGAAAGGTAATGATCGTTGAATCAACATACTGGAGGGAAGGCAAACGGACAGAAACTCCCTCTTGAGAGAAGTCTTGGAAATTAGCTCCAACAGACAGTGTCCACTCGACAAGATGACGGATCAAAGTGCTCACGCTGGTTCCTGTTTCAATATGAATTATTGGTCTCGTAGCTAGTATACCATACCGAGCCCAACGGCTCCGAGTCTTGGACGTGGCAATGCCCAAGAGCATAACAGCACCTGGAACTTAAACTAAGAGCGCGCCTCACAGAACAGTGATTCCCAATGCCTTCCATGCGCCATCGCTATAATTCACCAAGCGCCCAACATGGCTGCTTACAAGACGAGGCATCCTTCCTAGGGGATTGGGTGAAATAAAAAACAAGACTGGAATCGCTGCTTCACCTCTGGCTTTGTTAAGTGGTCCAACTTCTCTTTCTCTACCATCGGGTACTATGTTCTCCCCTTGGTCTTTTCATCGCCTAGACGTCTTTACCGCGAATCTTTGTATATAAGCCGGTGTCGAAAAAATTGTAATTGGGATCCAGCTCGCAGAATGGATGCTGCGATAGCAGCACATCTGCTGTTGGCCGCTCCAGAGGATTTCTGTCAAATGTTAGCCTCGTGTCTCCATCTCAGGTATATCTATACTTACACAGTAAAACAATCCAGCATGAAGGCGATCGCCAAGGGACTGATTGTTTCCCGGACCTCATCCGGAATGGGCGGTGTCTCTCCATTCGCAATCTTGTAAATGGCTCCTACAGCTTCCTCCTTGGACCAGGGCCGTCGACCTGCAAACATCTCCAAGACGACGCATCCCAAGCTCCAGATATCGACCTTGGCGCTGTAGCCCTTACCCTCGGAGCGGATGACTTCGGGTGCCATCCAGAATACCGAACCCTGCATTGAGTTCGACTTGTCGTTGCCGTAAATATTATCCGTCTTCTTCGATATACCGAAATCCGAAATCTTGCAGGTGCCGTCAAGATCCAACAAGATGTTGTCGGCCTTCAGATCACGATGTAAGATGCCCTCCCTGTGGAGATAGGCGAGCCCGGAAAGCATCTGCCGTGTGAGCGATGAGACGACCGACTCCTCAAACTTGCCGTGTTTTCGCAGGCAAGATCCAATGCTACCACCAGAGATATACTCAAGAAAGATACTGATCGACGTTTCCTTGCGTTCACAACCAAGGTACTGCACAATGTTGACGTGGTCCAGATGCTGCATGGTCTCGATTTCTTGGTCCAGGGCCGCGACCAGCTCCCGCATCTTGGCCTTGTCGCCTTGTGCTGCCTTGGGGTTGACCTCGACTTCCTTGACGGCCAAGAACTCTCCTGTGGTAGCATTCATACCGAGGTAAACACGACCATATGTACCCTTGCCAATAAGTTGACCCTTGAACCAACGGAATGTGGTCTGGCGTTTGGGCAAAGTGTCCTGAGGGATCTGGGGCATAACCATGCTGCCCCGCTGGTCCGGACGAATCTGCACGATATTGGCGTTGAACATCTTTGTGCTCTTCCTCCTCATCAATGCGGAGGTGTTTTGGCCATTCTGGCCAGGTTGTGTTGTTGTGGTAGTAAACCGCTTGTTGGCCTCATGAGCGCCACGAGCAACTTCACGGATAGATTTCATACGGCCAAGGCCACCTGAGCGTCTGACACTTCTTTGCGCAACGGATGCAACTGAAGCTGGCCGCTCAAGGGCCTTGAGGGTTGACTCGTCTGAGCCCAGAGTATCGCTGTCGTTATAGAATGACCGGTTGGCGGTGCCCATAGCCACACGCAAGCTCGGTGGCGGCGATTGGGGATGCGCCGAGGGGCCCGGTGCGGTTTCCTTCTCCTCTGCCTCAGCTATCGGAGATGGAGGCGATGGCTCTTCGGAACCTTCCTCCAGAACCGGTTGATCAAGGTCCAAGTTGGGGAAGAAATCATCCAGGTTGTTGATAAGGGCGTCGGTAGTAGGACGATTGGCCCAGACGTCTTTCTCTACAAACGACTTTCTGCGACTTAACTTGCTGTCTTCCGACTCCCAGCCTTCTGAGCCAGGTGTGTTAGGGGTTCTTCGAGAGCTTCTTCCGCTCCGTGCGCTCATTAGAGCCTCATCTTCTTCTCCTTCTTTGCTAGAGCCACCATTACCAAAAGACTTTGGCGAGTTGAACGAAACAGAAGCCTTCTTCTTGGACTTGGCAGTGTTCACCGTCAAGTTTGGTCTCTTGTCTTGTGCTTCATCCGGCGAATCGTCACCGTCGAAAATGCGCGTAATCTTTGTCGGCTTGGCGATGGGGATAGCAAACAACCCATCATCTGAATCATCTCCAGAGTCATCATCCCGCTGAGCAGGAGGTGGCTTATCAAAGCTGACTTCCGGTCCGAGGAAGTCAAAATCAGGGCCGTGAGACTTGCGACGAGGGGGCGGGGCTTGTGTACTCGGGGGTATGTGGGGTGGGTTGGAGGAGCTGGGGCTAATCTCACGAGAAGGCACCCGGTGTACTGTTGAGTTTAACTTAGCGACCATACCATTTTGAGATCCTTTTACGGCTTTCATAGTAAACGGAGTCCCGCCGGGAGAATAGTCAGGCACGACGAAGGGCAAATTCCCACGACTCCATGTGAGAGTGCCAGGTGAGCCAGACGCCGAGCGAGGACTGCCTCGATCCGAGCAGGACTTGCCGAAGTCTACCGAAGACATTGCTCCCTTACCTCGGTCTGAGTAATCGCCGCTCATAACTGGTTGCGAAGATACTCTGTTGGGCGACTTGGGTATCCGGTTATTCGAGTGGCCGACTGCTCCGAGGCCTCTGCCCATGCCAACGAGAGCAGCACCTATACCGCCGACAGGTTGGCTGTTTGTCTTCTTCTTCTTATCCTGGATCTGGCCCGGAAGCTCCATGTCTTCGAACAGGGTAGAGGGTCGTCGCGGCGCAGTTCCACCATCAGACGCGCGCATTGAATGTCCTGTCTTTTTACTTAAGGAATTTGCCTTTAGCAAAGTTGCTGACCCATCACTAGGTGGCGCAGGCGGTTTGCGCACGGGGAAGAGAACTTCTGGTTTCTTGTCCTCGTACGGCGACTGGCGTGGCTGGTCAAAGTCAACAGTTCGGCCGTGGATGCCGTAGGGAGTGGATACGCCTTCTGAAGCGTTTCCAGATCCATCCTTCAACGCTGCTCGTCTCCTCTTCTCAAGATACTCTCGTTGCTTCCGTTCCATTTCGGCACGATAATCATTTGCCTCCTGCGCGAGCATCTTATCGTCCACTCTCTCACCTGTCATTGTGTTTTGCCTTGATGTCGGCGGCGATGAGCTCGACCTCGTCCTCGAGACACCATTTAAGCGGTTGTAAGCTTCTTCATCGAGAGATGTGTGTGTCGGTGCGCCGTTAGCCTTGCTTGAACCCTGAGGCACAAAGCCGGCAGGGCGAATAAAGAATTTGAGAGACCCCGTAGCATCAGCCCTGACCTTACGGCTGGTAATAAGTTTTTGGTCATCGAGAGGCTGTTCGTGATCGAATTTACCAAGCTCCGTCAGATAAATTTGCGAGTTCAAGGCATCCATCAACCCCAAATTGCTGCAAATAATCTGGCGAAGGTCCGTTGCCGATTCCGCGTCTGTGATATCGCACATACGATAGTTGTACCCGTCCATGGTGGCCAGAACGAAGGTCCTCCCCGGTCCAGAGCGCCTTGTTCGCGTACCGTCCTTCTCATGCAGGAGGTCCAAAGAGGTCTCACTGTTGTTGGCAAAACGAGAGCCAAAGGAATGGGGCTTGAAAGTAAGGGCCGGTGAAGTGGGTGATTCCATATCGTCAGGACTGGGAAAGCCGTCTTCCTTTTGTTTCTTCTTTCTGGATAAAAAGCTGAGGAAACTCTTAGAGTCCTTGGCAGATGATGGGGGCTCAGTACCAGCAGAGCGGTCGCCGTTAGACTCTTGAGGGGACGGACGCCCGCCGTCCTGACCCAACCGCCGGCTCTCAGTGTTGTTACGGGTAGCCTGGATCATGTCTGCGATATTCATACCGCTGCGCAGCATTTGACTGGCCTCGGGAGGTATCCCAGAACCATAGATGGCAGCATTAGAAGATACGGAGTCGGTGCTGTTCCGTGACCTGTGCCCGAATTTGGCCGAATGTGGGGACGCCGACAAATTGCCTGCCGAGGAAGCAAACAGAGAAGCACTCTGGGGCTTCGGGCTCCCATTCGGGCTATCAGTCCGCAGGGGCGGTGGCGGGCGGAAGGTATCGCCGGGTTCGCTGGCGTTCGGGCTATGACGTCGACCACCGTCTACATCAATCTGCTTCAGGATAGTCCTATGATTAGAATCTGAACTCATGGTGCTGTTCAGCGTGGGCATGGTGGTGGATCTAGTTTGTGAGAATCGTCTACCGCCAAATCCAGGGCCTGGCGCTTTGATTGGCGTCTGCCGTTCATCAGCCTTCGAGATTTCACCCGGACGAACTATCATACTCACGTTGGGAGAGTCTGCACCATCAGTTCCCGCGCTGGGTAGGCTATTGCCGTGGCTTACAGACTCCTTCCTGCCGTGTGAAGATACCTTGGACGGGTCGGCCGGCCGGCCGGTCACGATGCTTCGAATAAGACGCCGCATTCTCTTTCCCTCCTCACGTTCCCTTGGTTGATCCCATCCAGTTCCACTGTTTGTGCACTCTACAGCGAGCCTGGGGTACACTTGTTGGTGCATCATGCCAAAGTTCCCTCGGCCTCCGTGGGCGCTGCCAAGCTCAAGAAAGTGGGATCCGTGAAGGTTCAGCCCCTTAAAGGTCTCCTGCCAATCCTTAGAAAACTGGTTGGAAGCAAGCCAAAGCAAGACCTTTTCCAAAGGCCACTGGGCAGCCAGATCAGGGTGAATGCTCGATGTTGTAGTGTTCGACGCTTGCGAAAGCCCTCGGCTGTGCATGGCCTGGGCATACATCCTGTCCCGTCCAGATATTTCATCTTGGGGTGTCGTCATGGTCGTGTCAGCACTGTTTTGGCTGTTCGTCGGCCATGAACTCTGCGATATTGTCGAGAATGTTGACGATTCGTCAAAGCCACCCAGACCTGGAATTCCCACTCCTTCACCATATGTATCTCCTTGAGGTATGTATGTTGCGGACATGACCGTGGCGTGGTCGCTTGGAGGGGGGGGAGGCGGGATCGACAGGTTCGTGCCGGTCGCGACTTGAGCGTGCAGCTTCGGATTATAGGCCTGATGTTGTCCCAGCGGGGGAGGGGGCACGCCGAAGCCATTGCGACCGTCGTACATGCGCCCGAACGCACCGTGCCATGGCGCCTGACCTGCCATTGCACTTCCCGGTGGTGGGCCCGGCGGAGGCGGCAGCATCATACCACCACCGGCGCCAGTCGCACCGGGAGCAGAAGGGAAGCGAGGTGGAGGGGGTGGTATGGACATCATGTTGTTCATCTGGCCTTGGACGGGCGGCGACATGGGCGGTGGCGGCGGAGGGACCTGGAAAGGCCTCGAGGAGTCGGCGGCCGAGACATGTCGTTGACCGTTTTGATACATGCCGAAGGGTTTCGAAGGCGGGCCAGCTCTGGTAGCTGGCCTCGCGGCGTCGTGACCGAGTAGAGGAGTGGTCGGGACGGAGCTCGCAGTCGCGGCTCTTGGGCGGGAACCGCCGACGGAAAGAAAGCTGGATTGGGAAGACTTGTTGTTCAGCGAGAGGGGCGCAGGTTTGGCGCTAGGAACGGCGTAGTTGGTAGGCAAATGGTCAAAGACGAGGCCGTCGAGGTTGTGAATCTCGTCTCTCGACCGTGGGACGGATGGAAATGGGCTCGAATTTCGGTCGTGGGTATCAGATCTAGTCGCGGAGCGCTGGCGGGAGCTGCCACTACTCATGGTATGCCCAAGCAGGTCCAGTTACCAGTCCAGTCCAGTCGTGGTGGTATGGATAGGTTAGGATGGGATGGGTACGCGGCACATGGCAGGGGTGGTGTGGGCTGCTTTGCTGTGGGCCTTTTAGGCCGTTGCCATGTTCAGTCTATCTTCTTGGTTGCTTCTCCTCAATTAACGTAAAGCGCCCGTGTCGTGCAAGAATCGTTGTCGGCTTATCAGCCGGCGGTGGGTTGAAGCGAAAGATGTTGAAGTTGTAACGCAGATTCCAACTGGCAACCGGATGGGGACTTTTTGGGGGGAGGGGTGAGAGCGAGTGGCACGTATGTGTCTTTGAATGAGCCTTGCTTCGTGCAGCTGCAGCACCAGCAGCAGAGACAGTCGGCGGGGCCTAGGAGCAATGCGTAGTAGCGCGCTTACAGCGACCGATTGAAGGTGGTGTCGAAGAGGGTGAGGAGGGGGGCTGGGCCCTTCACGACTTGCGTCTAGTAGACTAACGCACGGCAGACCGAGATGGGCGAGGGTATGATAGGCGTTTTGGCGTGGACCACCAAGCAGCACAATTGAGATGCAACTTTGGCGGGGCGGATGTACCGTGCAGATCTCCGAACCAATGAAGATAATGTGACGGAAGAGGGGATGGATGTTGGTGTTGAAATGACACTAGATGTTATTCAGTAAGAAAAGGAAGAAGAAGTGGAAGCAATTACAGATATGGGGATTCATTATACGAACGGATAAGGATACGCTTTTTCTGTCTCTCTCTGTTAGAGCTTCAGTGATGATGGACGGTGAAAGGGGCGTGGACGATTGAAAAAGAGTTCGATGGATGATGAGGGGCCACGAAATACATACTATTTAGCACTACGTGGGTTCTTTGGTACTTGTACACATTCCCGCAACAGTGGGAGGTGCCTATTCAACATGTCACTTGGCTCCTGCCTGCACTTGTGCACTCTGTTTGCTGCACCTGCAGCTTTTTTTTCCCCCTCCTCGCCAGTGCCTTCCGTCCCTTCCAACCTCTTTACATATGTCTCCTCTTGATGGTCTTCGATGGGTGGTCAGCCACGTCGGCGCCTCAGTTCGGCGCTTCCTATCATATACATAAATATATACTTTTCTTTATTTTCTACCCTCTCCATCTCCTCTTTGCCCAAAACTCAGACTCACCCAATCACCCCAATTGGATAAAAAGCTCCAGCCTCAACTTTTAGACCAACGCGCTAAGACAGACGGAGACCAGACCCAGAACACACCACACCCGAACTGCACTGCGACCCGACGCGGGACCCCGGTTGTTTCATTTGCTCTGCATGGGTTCGGCTCAGGTTTGTCCCACTGAATGCTCCTTGCCGCTCTTACACGAACAACTCATCAAAAGCCGAATCCGCAATTCGCTTTGCGCAACCCATAAGGGGAATCGCTCATTTAATTCTGAATAAATTTATTCCGATAGAACAATCTGGTCTCTGCCCTGAAACAGGACTCCTCAGAATATATATATATATTGGTGGTTTTCCATTGAGCAGAGCAAGACAGCCTCGAAAGGTTCTAACTTGGCATTATGGGTCCTGTTGTACTTTAAACTCCCCCGTTCTCGGTTTCCGTTACAAGCGAGATTCATTATGAATGTTCAGTGTAAGATCATCTGCCAAGAAGGATCCTATCAGATAGGACAGAGGCTTCGTTATTGAATTATCAGACGTGAAAATCCTCCAACTACGGATACACACTGCCGAGTACCTGATGCTCCAATCTTCCCAATGACAAGGGGCCTTAAAGCAGCAGCGCCTAACCTCCAATCGTCCCACATACCAGGCAGGGGGCCCATCCCGCAGAATGCAAGCAGCCGCCCACGTCCACCCCCTCATTCGCCAGATTCCGCATCCTCCGCGCACCCGCAAGCGCCAGCTCAACGCTCTCGGTCTAGCGCTGTGCTGTCCTCGTGCATGTCTTCCTCGCAAATCGCCATTGTCTGGTACTTGCGCAACAGTAGTGCCCATTCTTACCCTGTCCAACAGTGTAATGTGTGGGGACCTCGTTCTCAGCCTCACCTCTGCCGACGTCGAAAGCAACATACCCGGGGCCCATCTCATAGCATGGCTCATTAAGAAGAACCACGTTCCACGCATCCCACGGCTGTCCAGTCCTATAATACCATTAACGATATAACCTGGCCATCGTCATATCAAAAAAAGGGCGCATGTCAAACCAACTCAATCGACGTCATCCCCCACCACTGAAACTTCCCCATCATGCCCAGGAACCAGGAAACCTCAACTCCATCGACATCTCGGCATACCCATACTTGAAAGGGGCCAAGAATGTCCTTCTGATGCGTACACTATCTACTTAGTGCTTCACGAATCAGTGCCTGCAATTAGCTTTCTTCAACCGACGTGAAGAGTCGCGGCAACAGCTCGAAGCGGAAACTATAGGTCGCGGCCGTGCATGAACCCTTCCTTCCCTTCCACGAACGTCACAGCTTGAGACGCCTCAGTGGCGGCCTCAATAAAGTTTAAATGCGTCCTAGAAGGAGGTCCGCGCTTTCCTCTTGCCTTGTGTCACGCAGTCAATTTGCCCACCACTTATGGGGTCAAAAAAAGATGCTTCCATTCATTAGAGACTGTCTAGGGGTTATTGGGTTGATTATATAACCGTCTATTCGGTAATTACCGATTTGAAGGTTTTCATGCACAAAATGACATCCCCGTTAGTTTTATATGGGAAACAATAGCCGGGTGCATGGGTTGAATGCATGCCCCGATATATGCAGTGGTCCGTGTGACACACCCCCTCAGAGAGGCAACCTGTTGTAGGTTGATTCTCTGTATTCTCATTCAAATACAGAAATGATACTATTCAGAACTCCGTATACTTACTACCAAATTCCAGATTCATACTGCGTTCTTCTCGATCAAATGTTCAATATTCGCCATACCCAATTGGGCGATAAAGTGGTTGTGTTTTTGGGCTGGCATTGCTTTAGTCATACCGTCTGCCACCATTTCGTTGGTTGGAACCCATTGAAAGTCAATTGATCCCTTCTGTAATTCCTGGCGAAGCCATAAGTTGTTGATATTGATATGGCGTAATTTGCTAGTCGCTTGGGGTCTTTCAGCAATCAATAGTCGAAGAGTTTGCTTATTGTCGCATTGCATGATGTATTTATCATCTAATTGGAGATTCAATTGTTCCATGAGTCGAATGGTTGCCATATATTCTCTTGTGGCTGCTGTCAAAGCAGCAAGCTCAGCTTCTGTGCTTGAAGTGACTACTCTTCGTTGTTTGACTGCTTTCCAATGAATTGGACCTCCGAATAGCATCATCACATATCCTTGAGTGCTTTTTCGAGTGACAGAGTCATCAGCGAATGAAGCGTCTGAGGCGCAGTAGAGGACTCCTTTCCCTTTGCAGTTGAACTCGATAGCGAGGTATTTGTTGTCCTCAAGATATTGTAAGCATTCATATGCTGCTTTCTGGTGTTCAGAAGATGGATTTGATAGGAATTCTGCTAGTCTCGAGCTTGTTCGAGCTATATCTGGTCTGCCAATCACTCCAGCATAGTTGATTGATCCAACCTTCCGTTGATAGTAGTTGATTTCCTCTGGCGTAGCCTGACCAGGACTTGGGACCAGGTTATCTATTGCCATAGGTGTTTGGCGTCGCTTGGTTGAGGTTCTGATCTTGAATTCTTCAGTGACCTTAGATATATAGTTGTCGAGACTCATCCATAGTTGACGGGTTTTTCGTTCTCTTATTATTCTGACTCCTAGGAAGATACTCAATTCTCCCATATCTTTCATTTCATACTCCTTTTTGAGTTGTTGAACTGCTTCTTTTACTTTGGTTTCATGCTTTTTATGGTATATAACCCCAATATCGTCCACAAAGTGGAATACTATGAAGTATTGATTGGTGTAGATACAGTCATCTTCTTGGAGTGGGATAAGGCCAAGCTTCTTGAATGATCTCTCCAGATTCTTTTGCCATAGCAGTGGGCTTCGTCTCAATCCATATAGTGCTTTTCGCAGGGCAAGACAGTATCCCTCTTGTCTGAATCCTGGAGGAAACCAAACATAGACTTCCTCATCAATTGTGGCATGTGTAAATGCGTTGACTGCGTCCAATTGAAGAGTCTCTAAGTCAAATCTCGCCACAATTGCCATGAGACTTCGCAGCGATATACCAGCAAGCGTTGAGGCATAGGTCTCTAGTTCATTTGTCGGTTGGAGATCTCCTCGAACACAGATCCTCGCTTTGAACTTCTTGAGATATCCTTTGCTGCCCTTATATGTGAATACCCACTTCAATGGGATAATTCGCTGAGTGTCTTGATCAATATTGCCAAGATCAATCATTTCAAACGTGCCCATTTGCCATAGTGATCTGTTCTCAATATTCATTGCAGCAATCCATTTGTGACTGTATTGGTGTTTGATCGCTTCACTGTAATTCTTTGGAACTGGTGGAAGTGTCTTTTGGTGTGGATTGCCTAAATCATCTGCTGATGCATCCCATTGATCTCTTCCTTTTACTGTATCCGTAGATTGCAGTGTGAAGTGGGATTCTCTTGCTCTTCTCAGTCTTTGTGATGATCTTGTTGCTTCTGGTGGCTGTTGATTTGTTTGACCAAGAGGGGCTGATCGATTGTAGATGTTGTGATTTCTGCTGCCACGAGGTCTTCCCCTTCTCGCTATGTTTGGGATTACTGTGGAGGAATCTTGTGGTATGATTTCTTCTGGTTCCAATTCTATGACTGGTGTCTGTTGTAGTTCGAGTCGGTCTGTTGAGGTTTCCTCTATGGTCTCACTTTGATCCGATTGTTCTGGAGTTGGCGATACTTCTGGAGTTTCTGGAGTCTCCCTCACCCCCTCAGTTGTTTGAGAATCTGACAGCTGTACTGTTGGTGATAGAGAAGTGGGTGTAGGTAATTGAAAATCCCCTGATTCTTTCTCCTGCATCGGTGTTGCCGGTGTTGTTTCTTGAGCGGCTGGATTCGAGGCGGGTAGTGGCCCGGTAATATTATCGCTGAAATCTTCTCCATCCCAGCCAGCTGTGTCTAGGTCTTGTTCAATTGGATTTGTGAATGGGATATCCATTTCTGTGAACTGGAATTCAAGTTCCATTTGGCTTAACTTGCTGGTATCCTCAATCCTTGGATCATACAGCGTGTTTTCGTCGAAAGTAACGTCTCTAGTTCTCATGACTTTTCCTATTGCTGGGATCCAGATTCTGTAGATATTTGTGCTGTCATAACCACATAGATAGCCAATATGAGCTCTTGGCGCAGTTTTGTTTGACTTTTCTATTCCTCTCTTGTAGTTTTGTGTCAAGGGGTAAGCTCTGCAGCCATATCGCCTCAAGTGTGCTAGTTGTGGCTTTTCAGCCCTCTTGTGGGTAGACTGTTGATGAGAGTTCAGCCAAGTGTTGACCAACCCCAATGGTGTCTGCCACTTGTGGCGTCTTCGAGGCAATCTGTTTGACAGATAAACTGCTGCTTTTGCCAGCTCTGGTGCCATCAATTCAGGAAAGCGAGATTGAAATCGAAGTGCTCTCATGATCATAAACACAGCACCTCCAGCTCTTTCTGCTGGGTTTTGAGCACCAGTGTACTCAGCTGATCTTTCAATCATATATCCATTCACAGCTGCCCATAGTTCAAACGCATTGCGTAAAGCAACCTCCCAATCTAGGCGTAGAATAGAGATTTTGATAAAGCACTGTCTCTCGAGGTATGCTGCTAATTCTGTCATAGCTTGTAGTCCCTCCTTTCGAGTACGAAGAGTTCTTATCCAGAAGAACCCTGACCAGCCATCGCTGACCAGCAGGATCACCTTCTCCCCATTGTATGCTTTGCTAAGTGTAAAGAAGTCGAGAGATAGATAATCTCCTACAGCAGTTGGCCAATGGTCTGGGTTTCTGCGGGAAATTTGGCGAGTTGCCTTCCCAACAGCACAGGCATCACATTCCACTTTTGTGATTCCTTTTATCTGTATCCCAAGAGCTGTTTTAAGTAGCTGTTCCAGTCCCTCAGCGCCTGGATGACCAAGTCTCTCATGCCACAACTTGGCTTCTGCTGATGATGTTGGGAGTGGTTGTCTTGTTGACTGAAAACCTTTGGTTGGTTTCCTTTCTACGGTTGGGCTGAATCTCACAGTCTTCTCGGTATTGCTGAACGAGGTATTGTTCAGCAGAGCTGGGCCAGCTTCAATAATGTATTGACCATATCGGTTTGGTGTTTTGAATAGAAGTCTGCCTTTTGAGTCGATAAGACCCGGTATTCCTGTTGTAAAGTTGATCCCTTTTTGCTTCAGCGGTTCTGTCCCAAGGAGCGATGTTGGGTATCCAGGCACAAGCCATACATTTCTGACTTTGATCTCCTTGTTGTTGGATTTGCCGCCTTGGTTTGGTTTGATGATCATTGTGCCTTTCGCAATTGCATGTACATCTCCTCCTCCAGTGATGAAGTCTTTTGTGACTGTGTAGTCGAGATCATGAAGTCTTGAGGAGTCGTTGCAGATGTGGAATCCTGTTCCTGAGTCTACTATCACACTGTCTGACAGTGGGAATCCTGAATAGAGACTTGCTTCTCCTTGATTGACGATAGTGACGAAAGATGAGAGTGATCCTTCTCCATCAGACACTTCTTGAGTATAGTGGGATGATGATTGTGTAGTGTTTCTCCAGTTTGAGGAAGATGTTGCTCGATCTGGGGACTTTTGAGACTGCTGATCGCTTGCCCCTTTTCGTAGTTTTTCAACTATTCTCTTTAAGTGTGGTTTCTTCTGGAGATACTCATTCAATCTTTCCAGTGCTTTCTTATTTTCTGGATTATCTTCATGATAGTTTGGGCCTCGCTTCTTAGGGTTGGCATGTTTGCAATCAACAAATCGGTGACTTTCGTTTGGGCAAGCTGCACACTTTTGCTCTCGTTTTGCCCCCTGTTTTATTCCTTGTTCGTTTTCTCCTTGCCAAGTAGCGAAACTCGTGTCTTTTAATGGAGCAGCATTCAGCCAGTCTGGGTGGAAAGTTCTCACCCAACTGCGGAAATCGTTAGCTTGCTCAATTCCAGCAGTCTTGCTGATCGAACTGTAGGTTGGGTCATCCTTGTATCGCTTTGTGAAGTCGTAAGAGGCAGATGTGTAGTAATCTGGTGCAATTTGCTTGACTGCTTTCAAGAACTCAGAGACTTGAGTAACTGGATCGCTGAGAGCAGGGATTCCGATTGTTTGGGCTTCATCCATGATTTCTCGATAGATTATGAGCCATCCTCCAAGTTTTGCTCTTTTGATTGATAGCATATGCTTGTTATATCTTTCCAATACCATTTGTTGTCTCCCAAAGTTGTCTGGCGCTAGCTGTTTTTCAAGAGCTTTTATGATATCCCTGACTGTTTGCTCCTTGCTGACTTGGCTGATATAAGTGGCTGCTACAGTGTTCATGATCCAACTGTGAATTTCTAGAAGACTTCGCCGAACCTGGTTGTATTGGTCTTTTTCTTCTTGATAGATAGCTTTTCCATAGCTGATAACGTTGCTATAGTTTGCTCGTTCTTCTTGTCTGAGGTCTTTTGGGTCTGGGAATTCCAATCTTGGCTTAGTATTAATCTTGGTTCCTTTTGGATTCACATAGTCCCAGACTTCATGAACGTTTGCCAGCATCTGTAAGTTGTTGAACCAGTGGTTCCAGTCGCTGTCAGTCTGTAGCCGCTGTGTGTATTTTGCAGTTTCCGTAGTTGAATTCATGATCTCTCTTGAAAAGAGAACTGGTCTCTCTCTTCTGATCGTTGTGCAGTTGGTTTTTCGCCGTGGCCAAGATTGAGTTCGTGACTAGACACTTCTTGTTTCAAGTTGGTGATTTTGTCGATTGTTGCCTAGAGGTTTGAGGGTATATAGCCAATCTCAACGCCTCAATTCTCAACAAAACGCAAGACGCCCCCCCTGTCTAATGAACCTGCCGTTTAGTGTAGTTGGTCTAGCCACCCAACTTGTAGCTATTCGCAAGGACCGTAAGACTGGCAAGCTCCCCTTCGTGGGTTCAATTCAGGGTTGTGGAGTTTTCGCAATTTGTAAAAAGTCTTATCGGTTCCGTTACACGAAGACTATAAAGTGAACCACCTGTTCGTCTTATCTGCCCGAAGCTTTCAGAGGCATAAAATGAGCAACTAGGTGTCTCTTCCGTTTCGTAATTCCAACCCTCCTGGCTGCGTATCAGTGGTATGGTCGAGCATGAACTTATATAAGGTTCAAGTTAAGAGTCCTGGGTTCAACTCCTCAGATGTGGTAAGTCCCCCTGAGTTGAGATGAACTTTTTGTGATTTTTTGATAAGTGTTGATGATATGAATTGATGACCAGAAGTTCTTTTGTGATTGAATGTTTCAACACTTCAACGTTCAGCCTTGTGTGATTGGAATTGATGTTTTGTTTGGTGGACTTGACTGCCAAAGTCTCATGGGTCGGTAACTTCGTCAATTGAGTGCCCTTGTCTATGGCATAAGTCTGAACTGCTCCCTTCTGGAAGTCGGTTTTTCAATTGGTAATTGTCACCATGAGGTACTGGGCTCATAACTGTCACGCAGTCAATTTGCCCACCACTTATGGGGTCAAAAAAAGATGCTTCCATTCATTAGAGACTGTCTAGGGGTTATTGGGTTGATTATATAACCGTCTATTCGGTAATTACCGATTTGAAGGTTTTCATGCACAAAATGACATCCCCGTTAGTTTTATATGGGAAACAATAGCCGGGTGCATGGGTTGAATGCATGCCCCGATATATGCAGTGGTCCGTGTGACACCTTGCTTTGCCTTGCATCGGTAAGGTACCGTTGTCATGACCTGCGGCTGCATCTCGGGCCCCGGCAGTAAACATCGACATCGGATGAAATACATTGCCTTTTTGTTCTTCTTAGTCACCCATCTTGGCATGCAGAAGTTTCGTATATGTGATGATTACCTAGCAAGTCACATGAAGAGAATGGTAAGAACCTTGCTCCGATAGTGTCGAAGAACTTGTGATAACACACATATTGGCGAGTTTGGCAACGACAGATGCGTGAAGCTTATTGGTTAGCATCATATGAGAGTTGACCGCTTGGTCTCACCAAACCTGCCCTGCTAGCCTCTCTTACTCAATTTAAATCTGGCCATTGCCAACTCGACAAGACCATGTTATGAGTTACCCGTTCACCCATCACTCATCTTGACAAGCTTCGATATCATTTTAGGATTCTTTTTAACGCCAACCTATTAGGGACAGGAGAGCTCATGATGAATGCTATACCCACCAACGCCCTTGCCATCAATTTTACAGTTCAAAAAGCCCATCCGCTTCTATCTCATAAAACTCCGGTTGAAACCGGCTATTGAGACCGTTCGAGTCTATATCGAACAGAGGGCCAGAAAAATCCAAAACTCTCTTTTCCAACTCCTCTGAAGGGACCGCGAACGGGACGTCACCGGCAGCGCTCTGCTGGACCGCATCCAAACCCAAATGTTCACTCATCACAGCTTCAGCTTTTCTCAGTGCAGCAAACCCCGTCCTGGCAAGCGGGGACCGATCAGCCAGTTTGTCCAACCTGAGAGCGGACTCTCTGGTAGCCAAAAGCGCCTTCTCAGCCGTGTCGCGGTCCATCTTGTCCAGAAACACGACTGCGTATGCGATGAACAAGCACGAGTCGATACAGTGGCATGAGAACCCATACACGCGTTGCTGATGCGCTGGAAGCAGAGCTAGAAGCTTCCCCACAGCCTCCAATAAGGCCAACGCAGCTCGCGTCGCGATCTTCAGGCTCTCCTCGTGCAAGGGGGCGTGATCCCTGTGCAAAGTCAACAACACCGAGGTCGCGAGGACTCTGGCGTACTCCCGTTGCTGTATGATCAAAGGTGTGGTGGCGTCCCATGATGTGTCAGGGTTTTTGCGGCGCAGAGCCGGATGGTGGTTATCCCATAACGACATTATCTCGCCGTGAAACTTACTCACAGCGCTATAGCTTGGAACAGTGCGCTTGTTGGCGGATGTCGTGAGAATTTCGTGAACTTTCCGGCCAAGGGTGTAGCTGAAGAGCCTGTTGGCAAACATGGGCGGCTTCTCTGAGAACGATATCGGACGAGGCAGGCTTGTTAAGCGGTCACGGGGAATGTCGCATCCTGCCGGGGGTTCGGCTGTGCAATCGCTCAAGTTGATCGCTCGCGGGCGAGATAGAATACATGCCATGTGACTTGGGTTGATTAGATGTCTCTCATGAGTTCTTGGGCTTTCAAAGGCGTACCTGTCCCAGGTGAAGAGCGTAATCCAGAGGCGTCGTCGATACTCATCCCACCACACCGAGGCGACGGCATCATCTGCAGTCAAGCTGGGCTGATTTTGAAGGTTTCGTTGAAGGTGCAAGCCCAGGGCTTGAGCCTGCCTGCGATGTATTAGTAAGGAAACATCAGGATCTCTGCTGTGCATCACAAGCTCACCTGATAGCGCTCCCGAGCACCTGCCATGAAGCGGTGCCTCTGCTATTTGTCTTGAGCCACAAGCATTTGACTAGATCATGCTGCACTGTTGCCAGACTCGGGCTGTACTGCCTAAACATGTCGGCCAGTTTACTCCCTGTGGCACTGTAGGAAGCGGACAGGGCGTCGCAAGCCAAGTGGTCGTGAAGATGAAGACCTTCTGCAACTTCAGCATCATCCAAAGGGAGAAAAAGCAGCGCAACGGCCAAAGTCTGGAACAACAGCGCCGGGAAAGCAAGCTCAGAAGCACGCATACTGGCGCCTGGAATGACACTCCGATTAACTAGATCCGTTTCCAGCCAGATCTGCTGCATATCATCAAAGAAGCAGCGCTCCAATACTTGAAAATGCCAATTGGCTTCAGAGAAAAAATGATCCACGAGCCTCTCACAAACTGCCGGGGATGGGAGTAGTGATATGAGTGATTTATATTCGCTCTGAATTCCTTGGGTAAAAACGACTGCATCGGACTCTATGTCTGATAAGCCAGTCTTTAGTCAAGTCAGTTTATACACTCCTAGACAAGGTGATGGGCATTGCTGACGGCTTTCTCGGTCAAGAGGCTATACGCGCTGCTCATCGGACTGTAGCCGACTTGGTCGGCCATCTGGGTTTCCGGAGTGAGCGGGATAAGAGGTTCCTGGACATCAACCAGAAGCGGCTCTGAACTCCCGACTCCCCGAACACTATTCTTTTTCAAACCGCATTCATTAGATGCATCCCGAAAGTAGAAACAGACATAAAAAGGGTCTCTGACGTACTCGGAGTTATCATCATAGTGGCAGCGGTCAGGAACCCCTCGTCGTAGACAGAAGTTACAAGGCTTCTCTCGGTTGCACTGCAATGCATCAAGTCAGCCACAGCAATTAGAAGTTGGCCTTTATTTTCACCTTCTGCTTCCGTCTGTGGCACTCTCTGCAAGTCGTCACCTTTCTTCCATGTCGGGATCTCAGGGGCCAGTCGTTCATGATGATGGCTTACATGGATAACAAGAAGAGGGGAAATTGGACTGGTCTGGGCTAAATGCCAGGCGCACATGCCTACCCCACAAGTGAACGATATCGGACCGGAAAACTCCCGCAGGTATTGAACATGACGTCTCCTGTAAGGAACAACTAATAAATTGTCGTGTCTTTCAACTGCCCCTGAAATGTAGGTTACATCGAATAGGTCAGCAAGCTCTCACATACAAGTGCAAGGTATTGAGCTGCTATTCTGATGTTTATCTCTGGAGGCTTCCAATTACGGTTGTCTTCCATTCACCATATATAGATGTGTTGTGCTCAAAGCCACAGAACAATTATTTGGTTAAAATGGTGCTAGATTGGTTGACTCTGGTTCTTGATTCCAACTGATTTTCAACCAGATTCAGTTTTCTTTTTTTTTGATTGTTCATTATGAATCAAACAACATGTTGAATAACCAAGTTAGATAGACTGAGACAATAGGTCCTTTCTCATCTAGTCAAAATGTATATACACCTTGATCTCCTCCTTGCGATCAAATCTTTCATAATACTCAGCAGCCTGTTCGATCCCGATCTCCGCTGTCTTGATGAACCCAGGCTTCGCCTTGCCGCTGGCAATGAGATTGACCAGTTCCGAAGCGACGAGTTTGACGTCGACAGGTCCGCCCTGCATCCGCAGCCTCTTGGAAAAGAAATCGGACAGCGGGAAGCTCATGTTAGGGGACAGAGTACTGCCCAGAGGCGACCCAGGAGCATCCGCTACGGCTCGCCACACGCCCACCTGGCCGATACCACCGCCAATGTGTGCAACCTGGACAGCCTGCCGCACCACAATCTCAGGGTCACTCTCTCCCCGCGCATTCACAGCTTCATTACCAACTGCATCGATGGCGCGAAGCACACCATTGGGCTCGTACTCCAGTATCTGCGCCACCGGGTCTGAATTCGCGAAGTTGATAGGCACCGCCCCGATGGAAGCGGCAACTTCAAGACGCTGTGCGACGTTGTCAACAACGTAAACTTTGCTGGCGCCGCGAAGGAAAGCTGAGTATGCCACAAGGAGTCCCACGGGTCCGGCGCCGAATACAGCGATTGTGTCACCGGACTCGAAACCGGACCAATCGAGGGCCATCCAAGCCGTGGCAAAGATGTCGGATATGGTAAGGTAATCCTGCTCGACTGTACGGTTTGTAGTTTCAGAGGTCAGGGGTACGGGGATGAGGCTGTGGTCGGCAAAAGGAACGCGGGCGTACTCGGCTAGAAAGAAGATCGTCAGTATTTTAAAACCTTTTGTAAACAGTGGTGAGCGTGACTTACTTTGCAAGCCTCCCAGGCCACCACCGCCGCCACCAAAGAACGAGAAAGAGGGCGGCTCCAAAGCCAGATGGCCCCGATGCGGCGTATCCGCAATGACCACATAGTCACCAACGGACAGCGAAGAAACTCCTTCCCCAATCTCCGTGATGTATCCCATCGCTTCATGTCCCATTGTCCAAGGCGGTGTTCCAGCACCGGCGATGCCGTGATAGGTGTGCAGATCAGAACCGCACAGCGCCGAAGTCGTGATGCGAACAATGGCGTCGTTGGCATTCTGGAGAGTCGGGACCGGTATGTCTTCAACAACCATTTGGTGTGGGACGCCATGATACACAACGCCACGCATCGTGGTGGCGTTGATGCCGATGGTGTGGTTAAACGTAGGGGCTAGAGACATTGTACTGTAAAATATTAAGGTAGACGGTGAATATTGCGCAAACCTATGGCTTCTTTGGTGTAATAGTTTGATCTAAAAGGACTTACACCATGTTTTATAGCCTCGACGAGGCGTTGGCACGATCACTGACGGACACATCAGGCCCCATCATGCCAAGGTTGGCAGTATTGAGGGATTAAACAATGGGTATAGTGAGACTAGAAATGAATGGATATTGCGATGGAAGGCCACAGAATTCATGGCGGTGATTTGATCGGCTGTATTTCCTCGGCTGGTAATGTCCAAGAACCGGCCGAGCTGATGATGTCGTTGCCAATGATGCCATCGTATATTTTAGCATGTCAGCATTCTTGCCAAGGAGGCCGGAGTTAACAACCTTCCAATTTTTCAAGTCAACATGACCGAAGACGCCGATGAATGCTCATTACATCCACGTAATCCTAACAGAGAAAGAACACTGATCGGCCGAAAGTGGATACGACTAACAACCATCGGCCGAAAGTGGGTCTGGAAGGCATCGGCCGAAGAACCCCGGGAGAGGCAGCTCTGAAGCCAGTTCAACCGGCTCATCTGAGGGCTGTGCTCTTGGATGTTGAAAATACGAGGGTTATCTAGGTAGATAGATTCTGGGCATCTAAAAAACAAGGAATGCTTCCGAGAATACTGGACCCTCGGCGACGCCCTCTTGATACAGCATGTTGCAGTACTTGCTTTGCCGTGGTATCATTTGCCAATATGACTGCCAAGTCAAAGTTACAAGGAAATTCTAGCCATTTTAATATTTAGCAAGACCAGAATGTAGTGTTGAAGAGTCAAAGACACTGTAGACGGTTGTGTCAAGTCGTCTATAACGACCTCATATCATTTTACAGACACTGAAGCAGGAAATGGCGGACTGGCTGAGACCTTGGTAAAAAGTAGTCCAGTAATCATAGAAGAACTGTGACTCGAATGTCTTCAAAAGAACCGCTCCTAGACAGCTCAAACTGATCAGTTGTTCAAGGTGCCGCAAAACCCACCAAATATAAACTAGGAACATCCTTAAGCCCTCTTCCTCTGCTACCACTACATAACTACTACATCGACGAGATCTGCTGTGAAAATACGGCACTTTGACAATAGTGATATTCGAAACAGATGCACGCTCTTTCTGGCATTATTTAGACATAACCTGTGCACTGTATACGTAGTAACACCAACAACTTAGATGCTGCATAATTTGATCAATTTGGCCAGTTGTCGCAAAAACGTCCAATTGCTCACAAAGCCAGGCTGGAGATACTATAACGATCAAATCTAGAAGTATTCGGGTACGTACAATGCTGTGGCTTCCATTAAACCTGGCATCAAGTCATGCCTCAAGTGAAAGTCTTCGACCATATGTCATAATGTAACAAAACTCCGTCTCCGAACCCATGCCGCCAAAACAAAGTGTCCACCTCTTTGAAGTCATTTACATAACACTGCAGTTGGCGTAGTTTCTCTGGCACTGTTCCAAGTACCCCATGTCTTCCTCAGAACCCTCAGTTACATTATGCTGCCTTACTAGTCCAGTGACTTTGAGTGTCTGCTCGCCGTCACCGTGCCACCACTTGAGTTTCTGCACAAGCGGCCCCTCGTCGTCATCCATACTGATAGCCCACTTGCCAGAGGAAACCTCGACGTGACAGTGATCTTGCGGGAAATGGAAATCGGGCAAGAACACCTCCGTGGGAGCATTCTCTGCTGGCGGCGCCGGAGCTTTCAACTTGAGGGTGAACTGACAGTTACGCAGGTCGAAGCCGGACTGCAGCACTTTACCAGCGACTAAGAAAGGGCTTGGTCTTACGAAAGCCTCAGCGGCGCGAAGGCCAGGTGCATTGGTGATAGTAGGATCCTTGGTCGGCTCGGTTGAAATTGACGGGTTGGTGATCGTTCTCTGGAGGTTCTCCGGTGTGACCGTTGACTCATCTGGCACATCTCTGCTCATGGAGGTGCGCGGTTTGTCTGATGACTGGTTGGATTCCGGGTCACGCGGTAGAGGTGACATGGGTAAAGTTTTGTCGTCTAGTGAAAAGACAGACAAGTCTTCGCCGTTCCACAAGTCACCATGCTGGTGTGTGTTCTGCTCAAAGTGATTAGTAAGTGCAGTACAGTCATCAGAAAACCTACTTACCTTTGCAACGTAAACCCACAAACAATGGCCCTCCATGCCTGAACCTTCCGCTCCAAAGTAGTTCGCGTCCAAAGCCAGGGACTGATCCGTGTAGTCGCCTGTCTTATATGCCTTCTTGTCACCCATGTCGTAAGGAATACCAAACTCTGTCATGACACAGGGATGGTTACCCATCCTGTCACGGCCTTCCTGCCGTAGAGTCGCAAGTTGGTCTTTGAAGCAGTTGCGAATGGCAGTCTCTCCAACCTTGACCGACAACGCCTCGTGCCAGTACTTTCCGCGTAGGACACCCACAACATCGACGTTCCACACTCTATTCCAGCGCTTCGTCATGAGGGTGATACCGTCGTACCAATGGGGGGCGAAGCCCATCAACGGGTCATCATCCTCGGTTCCCTTGATCTCGGGTGGTAGCTCCAATGTAGGATACTGCATCAACAGAATGCAGTTCTTGTGGATTGGCCGGATGGCATCCCTGAACAGACGGTAAGAGTCCATGAAATAAGTATTAGTATACTCTGGGTGGTCGATCGTTTTCCCTGTATTCGGATTCTTCGCAAAGTAGTTCTTTTTGAGCAGCGTATCTGTTTTTGGGTCCCAGACGCCATGTTGGGCCCAGATACACTCTCCAAGTTTCCAACCCTCGTCTCGCTTCCATCCGTATCTCGAGTCATCGTAATCGGCAGGTAGCCAAGCACTTTCGCCGTGGGGATCAATCAAAGAACGGCCGACCTTATACGGCCCCATGCCGCCCATATCCCAGGTTTCTACTTCACAAGCACGACCAGATCCAGTAAGAATAGCCTGCCAAATAGTCGGAGAGGTGCCCTTCTTGAGCTTCTGCGAACTAGGGATGACGGTGAGATCAGGGTACCCTACCAGTCCGGTGCCCGGCTCGTTCATGCTCTCCCAACCCACAACGACCTCGTTCTCTAGGTCGCCGGCCTCATGTATGCGCCTCGCAAGGTGTGCGCAAGCCCCAACAAAGTGACCCTGAAGGAAGTCTTGGATATTGATGCCGTTGATGATGCACTTTGGCGCAAAGTCCCGGCCACCGAAGTACATGGTGAAGATGGTGGCGGCAGCGAGGCGCCAATAGTTTGTCGACCATATCATCTTCGGGAACTCGTCGGGCTTCGGATAGGTGTTGTGCACGATGGCAGCTTCGGTTGCGGCGAAGCTCTGGGGGTTGAGGCCACAAGCGTAAATCGTCCACATTGGTGCGCCGGAGCCGCCGCAAAACCTGGCCCACTGGGGATGGTCAGTATCGATCTGGTTGGGATGTTGTGAACTGGAAACATACCACATCCTGATGGGGGTCCATGAAGACATAAAATCCGTACTCCTTGGCTATCCTCAAGATATCAATCGTGTGTTGGATCCATTCCTCGTCGTAACGCCCGGGGCCGGCAGCCTCGATGGCCTCCCATGTGAAAACGTAACGGATAGTGTTGTAACCGTAGCGCTTTATCCTTGAGAAATGCTCGTGGGCCTCCTCTTTGGGAAACGGGCGGTTGTGGAACTTGACGTTATCGCCGTCAAAGAAATCTTCGCCCACGTGGGAAGGTTGGTCCGGCTCGCTGGGCAACTTGGCGTCGGCGGCGACGTTGAGGCCTCGAAGAACGACCTGTCTGCCATAGCCGTCACGGAACTGGCCATCTTCGATGGTCAATCGCAAAGAAGTCATGACGGCTGCTCTGCTGGTATCTGGTATCTTGATAGTTGCGTTTTCTCCAACAACGCCCAGAACTTGCGGTGTCTGAAGGGTGCTACTGCGGGCGGAGGAGGTTAGGAGAGCACGAGGGACAAGGACGGCAAGTCGCGGCGGACGGGACACCAAAGGTCCGAGATTGAAATTGGGACGGTTCGATGACGTCTCCTGATGAGGGTCCCGATTTAGTGGGATGTGACAGGGTACTGGTAGTCACCCAGTGCAACCACTTTGGCGACCGCCAAGCGCTAATTTTACTGGGTCTTCTGACAACTACTGCTGTAGAGTCTCTCTGAACAGAACAACCTTGGCGTTCAACTCTTGACGTAAATGAGCTTCCGGATCTTAGTTATGTTTGTTAGGGCTCGGATGGAAAACGGAGAAGAAGAAGAGAAGCATAAGTTTGGAAATTTCAAGTCTAGGTAGGTTTGCAGAGATTTAAATAGATAAAATCGCAATATGTCCGTAAGTTTGCTTTCAAGGCATCTTTCAACATCACTTTGGACGCCTCCGGAGTATCGTCGGGTCTCGCTGATTGCCTGAAAGGGAAGCATGACCGCACCTTCCATCTTCACTTGTTTTCGTGTTACACGCATGGCCAATGGGCGTTGGCGTCTATGAGCTTTGGCGGGCTGTGTGGGCCGATAGCGTCGGTTGCCGCTAGAACTCCGGGTCGACGCCGCCAATATTCCGGGGGGCTTTGGTCTGCGGGGAAGACGCTCATCTGGTGTACCCTGTTGGTACGCCCACACTCCCAGGTGAGTGGTAAGTTGGGGAACGAGACACAACGCCACCTGATTGATTCGATGTCCTAGGGGGCAGTGTTGGGTGGGATTACCCTGAAGTTTACCCGATGATACTGAAAGCACACAGAACCGCGTAATCATCGGGGGCCATGTAGTGAGATAGTCTCGTCGCAAGCTTCAACTCAGGAACATTGGTATTTGAGTTTCCTGGCGGACGAACTCTGGACCCGAAGGGTAAACTTAGAACACCGATCAACGCATACAACAGACAAAAAGGTGGATTAATTGATGACGAATTATTTGATTCATTACGCCTCTTCAAGCGTGAATACTACTCCTCTCAGACTCTGAACTGTACCTTGGCCCGTTGCCAAAGGTTCCTCCTCTAGGCCTTTCCTCACTTACAGACCCCCAAATCAAGTCGATGTATAAGCTCGGCTTGACATCCTTCTTCCTCAACAAATAGTGCCTGAGGAACCACGGAAGGTACTCAGTAACCTGGTGGTGCATGAATTTGCGCTTCGACACTGCAAATACCAAGTCCAAGTCCTCCAGGCTCCGCCTCTTGGTCTCCTCCAACAGTAAGAACGCCAACACGAAGGCAACTATATTTAATCCCGCAAACAGGTATAGAGATCCGTCGTCGCCCAGTCCAGAGTTGATCCTCGGGAAGAACATTGACAGAAGACCGGCAAATGTAAGGTTGACGGCAATAGCGAACGCCGCGCCGGCTTCACGATGGGAGAGAGGAAAACTCTCTGAGGCATAGGTGAAAGGTATCGGTCCTAAACCCGGCGAGTAGGCTGCCGCGAATAAGAGGATGAAGAGTGCCACCACACCGATCTTGGCGTCGTTGTCTGAGATGTTGAAAGACACGCCCGCCAGTAACATGAAGAGCGCCATGACTGGTAGAGTCAGCATGAGCCACTTCCGCCGTCCGAGAGTGTCGATTGTCCGGATGGCCGGGAGACCAAAGATGAAGTTGACCGCGCCATAACCTAGACTGAAAACCATCGAGATGCGCTTGTTCAAGCCGGCACGGTTAAACAGCGTTCCACTGTAGAATGCCAAAACGTTGATTCCGCAAAGCTGTTGCGCCAGAGCCACGGTTGAACTGCTAATCAAGGCGTTCCGTAGTCGCCTCTCCAGAAACAGCTGCTTGTACTGTCGTAGAAACCCAACTATAGTCGACAGGAAACCAGTTGCCGCCCGAGGACGCGAGGTCCTATCTGGCAGCTCTTCTTGTTCGATGGACTTGTGGACGAGGTAAATGTCCCGTAGTGCTTGTAATTCCGTGTTTCTAAGCTTCTTGAGGATCTCAAATGCGCGCTGTGGGTTGTAGCGGGGACTCGAGATGCGCATTAGGTACCGTGGACTTTCGTCGCAAAACCAGATAACTAAGACCAGTAGTGCTAGTGCTGGAACCAGGGGGGCGGCAACCATGAGTTGAAAAGTCAATCTCTTATCTGATGCCGTGTCGAATATCAGGTTGAAAGCGAACCCTATCATCAAACCCGCGGCTACCCAAAGTTGCCACGCTAGGATGGATGTGCCACGCCAAAACCCAACTGCAGTCTCACTGGCCAGAATAGGAGTACTGACGGCTTTGAGACCCATGCCTATTGTTCATATTAGTGCGATCTGTGCATGCATGTGCAGCCCATATCAAACTCACCGATACCGTTGACGAGACGAATAGCAAATAATTCCTGCCATGTTCTTGCAAACGCAGAGCCCAAAGAGCTGGCAAATATCAACACAGCAGCAATTACCATCCCACCTTTGCGGCCGAGGTAGTGGTTAACGGGGAGTGCCAACGGACATCCTAGCACCCCGGCGAACAGGAACGGTGATGCGTTGGCAGCTCCGAGCTTCCAATCGTCGCGACCAAGCTCGGCATGCGCTCCCGTGGTGATATCGTTGCTTTGCTCGTTCGAGGTCGTAGTGTTTAGACCAAATTGATTATCGTACAACGATGAGCCGTTGAACGATGCTTGGACATGTCCTCGTAAACAGTAAGCATTTACAAGTCGTATTAAAACGCCAGCACACAACAAAGGCACTACCTAGCATACCTTGAAGAAAGGCCGCGAGGGACACTGTAATAATGATGGTCCACATTCCTCGCTCACTGAAAGGAACGTCGCGTTCCCGACGAAGTGCTCGTTTTTCTTCTTCCGTCAACTGAACTGGCAGTTCTTTGCCGGCTCCAGGGGTTTGGTTTCGTGCAACTTCATCATAGAGCCGTATATCCTTGGCCACGCGAGCAGCGCGCAGGAGATCTGCTGTGTCGACGGTGAGGCACTTCTCGGCAAAAGATTTAACGTCTGCTTCAAGTTGTTCATCTGTATAATGCGCTAAATCTGAAGTTAGCTCATGAGGAACAAGGACCAAGAGAGATGCGGAGCTTCTTCTGCGCCATGTCTTGACTAGACCTTATTACATGAAGTGCTAACATACCAAGTGGGTTTTCGATAACGGCACGCTCATTGATGCGCCGACGATGAGCCTGTGCCGTCAGCCTATCATTACTAGAGTATGGCTCAGCCTGCTCGAAGTGTTCTAGAGACGCCATTTCGAGGGAGAGATGGTCGAACCAATCAGTTCTAAGCTCGTTGGAAGTAGATCACTGTCAAACGACATGTAAAGAAGCTCAACATAGGGCTGCGTTTCTCAGAAACCAGGTCCATCCCAGGTAATACTAAAATGTTGCCGGGTATTCATTCATTTTAAGGTATTCGAACCAGACTTGCGAAATAGCACGAACCCTACCCAGCCCTCGAAACTGAGACCCTTGCGCTAGAGCTCCAATAGGGACCCAATGTGCACTTCCGCATTGTAATTAAACCTGCTTGGTTAACGTTTCCCTCGACAGGCTGTGTAGAACATAATATGCAACATATGCACACGTCCGTCATATGAATCCTTCCGGCAGTGGTGATCGTCAACGACCGAGCCTTCTATACTCGTATATCCCCCATTCGCAGGGCAAGGGAGATGTGTGGAGAGTCAGTTGTCTGGTTGCATAGTTTATCATGTAGGGCTGTGGTGGCGAAGCCGATCCTCCCCATATCCCTTGTCATACCATGAGGTGGGCGATCAACAGTCTTGTATGGACGAGCTGCGTGTCTGAATCCACCTACTACGCTGCAATCCTTCGTCCCATTGCTTTTCGAAAGACAAACGGCCGCCTAAATCAAGACAAAACTGTAGATTCGCCCCGAAATGCGGGCGTAGGATTTTCTCTTGCGTTAACTGAGTAGGAAAGAACTCGTCACCTGGAAGCCTCGTTTCGGGCGCAAACAAACCCAGTCCTGAACCTCGATTGCCGTACTATTAATCTTCACCGAGGTCAAGGGCTCAAGTAGGCGACTAACGTACTCAGGAAACACCAAGAACAGGCAGCAATGGCAAGGTGGCTTGCGTCTGGCCAATGGCTGTTCAGAGCGAGCGTATACGGTTTTTCAAGGCTGCAGCGCGCGCAGATCCCAACCCTCATTGTCATCATGAGCAAACAATTCGACAACTGGCATGAACTCGTCCCGTGTCTTGCTGCGCCACTCGCGTGCGGTCAACACCAAGACAATCTTGGCAGTCAGGGTGAGCTGAAGTAAAACTGCTGCGGGGGACAACTGCATGAGATCCTGGTGAGCGCAATACCCCGCGGGGTTGGTTGTTCAGCCATCCATTGGTGATGGCATCCGGCATGAAGCTTGAGAATACAAGGGAAAAGACGAAAAAAGGCAATAAAGAAATAAAGTCATAAACTGTCAAAATGACAAAGATAGTACCGCTAGAAACAAGCTACACTGGGCTATCAAGCCTTCATTGATGGTGAGAGTTTCCAAGTAGCAGAAGTATTGCATATAATAATAGTTACCTGTTGTGCACTCGTGATGACCGCTTTTGTGGCCATGCCCCCCAAGAGTCCAGTAGAGCAATGTCTCGGGGGAGGGGCTGGACATGGGTCGTTGTCTGTCGATCGCGGAGAGAGCAGGGGAGGGAGTACCTTACCTTCTAATAAGAAGGGTCCTGAATAAATCTCCGTGCTGTCGTCAAGTACAATTCGATGCATCTTCAGTTGTCAAGTGTTTCCAGCCAGGTAGACTGTCCATAATCCGCATAACATGTGCCTCAACACACGATTGAGGCCAGATTTGATCGACTCCCATATCCCGAACGACTAATCATAAAATCTAATCGATATTGCGCGGAACTTTGCCCGACAGCAACATCATGGACCCCCTAAGCATCGCGGCGTTTACCATGACGCTCATCGGCGTGGCTGGCAAGGTCGTCGAAGGTACTGCCAAGTTCGTGGAAGAAACCAAAATGATTGATACGAGTATTCGCGACTTCCATGAGACGATTCGGAATCTTTATACTGCGTTGCGTAACGTAGCTAGGATTCTCGATCAGCATCCGACTCAGTTTCCGTTTGAAAGAGAGCATCATCAAGATATCTTCCGCATTCTCAAGTCATGCAGCGGAGCACTTGAGAGATTGCGATCCGCGCTACCGGAGCTGGCTCAAAACCCGGGGCCGATTGCGAAAGCTCGCGCGAGTTTCTCTGCTACACTGAAAACGAGCGTCATACGAGACCTCGTCTCTCACATTACCTCGTACACCCAGGTCCTTCAATTAAGTCTCATCACTCTCTCATTGTAAGTAGATCAAGTTGAAGTGTGAAAGCCTTGAACAGCCGGTTCACTAACACTAATCAGGGGTTCTGTCTGGAACCAACAAAAATCCCAGGACCAGATTCACGTAGAGATTAGAAAGTTGACTGACGCCATTCGGTCCGCCAATCTCGCTTCGCGTGCTCCTGCAGTGCCGCGAAGGCCATCAACAGAATGGGATGATGACGACGAAACCAGAGTGGAAGAAAACTTGTCAGTAACGAAGGAAATCCACGCATGGAGGATGTCAGCAGATGAGGTCGCAGCCGCAGTCACGCTTCATGATGCTGAGAGAGATCCATCCATACTGTCATTCGGCTCATCGTTTACCCAATTGCCCAGTGGAAAGGAACACAGCTGGAAAGAGACAATGAACGACGTCGATTCGGATGGTTGGGACCCAGAGCCTGAACGCAAGGATGGACCGAGCAAAGAGATTCTGAAGCATCAATTTGAGGCCAACCAGGATATTGTCAACCAACTGGTAAAGTGTGGCATATTTCTACGAGCATCATTGTACCAGAAACGGGGCATCGAACTCCGAGAACAGCTAAGCCAATCGGGCCTTGAAGACATATTCACCTTCTCAGAACAAGTTATTATGAGAGAGAGACTTGCCGAGATTCTTCTCTACTGTGAGACTGAGGACGAAACTGTTGAGGCGAAGACGATCCTCCAGAAACTACTACAAGAGGAAGTGAAGCAGCCAGAAGAGGAAAGGGATGACAAGCGCCGCAGTCGACTTTATCACGACCTTGGAAACATTTACATCAAGCTGGGGAATCTGAAACAGGCAAAGATCTTCCTGAGTCGAGCTCTCGAAGGCAGGAAGAATGAAGTCCCCATGCCAGTAGACTTGGTTATGGAAACCGCCAACCAGTATATCAAAGCCTTGCAACTCGCCGAAGCCTTTGACGAAGCTCGCGGTGTGAAGAATTGGGTCGAAACAGACGTCATGCCGCTGACCAATAGATTTGTTTCACCACCTCTGTCGGATCCAATATCGAGCCCTCGAAGACAGTCCGCGATGGGAGAACTCTCCCTAGTTTATGCATGGTGCAGCAAGAGCGGATTTGACATTGACTCGCCGAGCGGGTTCCACTTTGATGTTTGCGACTTCATGACGAGCACATCACCCCTCCACAAGGCTATTCAAGACGAGAACGTGGAAATTATGGCCCTGATGATGGGCCATATTACAAGCCTCGAGAACGGCGGCAACGTTGGTCTGCCAACGCCATTGCTACTCGCTGCTTCTACAAGAAACCGTGAAAGCGTTGGCTTGTTGCTGAGGAATAATGCGCGAACAGATGTGAGGGATAGTGCAGGAATGAGCCCCCTGCACCGGTGCCAGAGCGAGTCTGGCGGTGTGAATGTTGCCCAGCTTCTTCTCGACCACACTCCTAGTCTTCTCAACCTGGTTGACAACTCGGGCAAGACAGCGCTATATATGGCGTGCGAAATGGGAAACAAGGGGATGGTTCGATTTTTGCTGATTCAAGGGGCAGACCCTAATATCTGCCATCAGGCACGGAGGGGTTCGGCATCATCTGCGCTGGACGCCGCCAACATATGCACTCCACTGATAGCTGCCATCCAAGTGGTGGCAACAAGGAGTTCTCGTAAGATTGCCATGATTGATATGCTTCTCTCTCACGGAGCAAACCCGCACCTCACAGATGCTAGCGGGAGAAATGCCTTTCAGGCGGCGAACAATTCTGGGTTGGCTGGATCGGAAATCAAGCGGCTCCTTCAACAACACGCCCAGATACCAACTCGTAAATCGAGTGACGCATCTTCATCAACTGTCTTTACGCGGTCTTCAACGTCGAGCGAGCGTGTAGCCCAAGGCCAATCTGGGCAGCACCGGCGTGGACTGATGAGGTTTCTGAGCAAAACCGACTCGCATCATTCAGGTGTTGAATCAGTCCCAGAAAGGGATTAGGCGAATGGTTGATATGTTTGATACACGCGATGATTGATTTGATAAGTTTAGATACCCCTGCAAGTAATCGAATAAGATTCTAAAGACAGGACCCGATCGTATGCCATAAGGACATGTTGCTGAATCATTTTTGGTCCACTAACGGTTGTGTACTTCATAGGTTGTTTGGCGGCGAATGCAAGTGTCCTAAGATGGTAAGCTGATGGGAAAACGGCAATGTGGAACTTAGCGAATACCTTATCTTATCGGGTTGTCACAAATGCTCGAAGCGGGGCATGATGTAATAAGGGAGGCGTTGGTGGGGCATGCACTTTGGAGCACTCATCACAGCTCATCACAGCTTCTCACCCAACACAACCAGCGTGTGCATACGCTAGAAAGAGCCACAATAGACTCGACCTAGCCTCAAAAGCTACACCCGCGCCTTCATTTGAAGTTCTTAATCTTTTGGCCGGGTTTTGCCCCTCTTATTGCCTTTTAATCTCGCCGGTCAACCGTCTTCGAGCTACGAGCAGTTAGGTGGTGCCCCGCCATCAGAAGATCTCACCTTCATGATTGAGGATACCTCTCACTAGTCACAATGTCAGGGTCCAAGGCTGCGCTCAAGGCAATTGGCGACTTTGTCAAGCAACAAAAATGGGACGATGCTATCCAGAAAGCAAGCGAGTTTCTTGAGCGCGAACCCAAAAACTACCAGGCGTATGGGACTTTTCGCTGCTCCTGCTCCGCTTGCAAGGCTGCTAACTCGAGTCACAGAAACATCTTCTTAGCCTTCGCGCTTGATAAGAAGAGCCGAGTAGACGAGGCTGAAAAGGCATATAAAGCTGCCGCAGCGCTCCGGCCAAAAGAAAGCCAAGCATGGCAAGGCCTTATCAAACTCTACGAAAAACAGGATCGCAAGCGCATAGGAGCGTATCAGCAAGCTGCAGTTAGCTTGGCAGAGATCTACCGGGACGCTGAAGACATGTATAAGTGTCAAGACGTCATTGATAAGTTCATAGATTTTGCCAGATCTCAGGGTGACACCAACCAGTATGTCGAGGCTCTGAGCGTCATCCTCCCAGGAAGCCCTATCTATCCTGCTCTCGAAGGCAGAGTGCCACACCCTGCCAAGACGTACGAGACGATGGCACAGATCATAGAAGCCGACGAGAAGAAGCGCATCAACACACTCATTGGCGAGCGAAGGACAAGAATAGGAGCGCGCTTAAACGAAGTCACATTGGAAGTGAAGCGCGAGGTGATCAAACAGAGCAAGCTCGAGTGGATTTACCAGCAACTGATCAATTGGACTAACGACGACGAGCTGCGGCGGAGATATGAGGAAAAGCTTCTGCAGTGGTGCTATGATCGTTTGTTAGTTGCACCACTTGGCCCCGAAAAGGGCCAGGCCTTGCAAGCTGTCTTGAAACTAGCCCTCGACATGGTCATTATCAAGCATCCGTTCAGGCTTGCCTGGGAGATCGCCATCAACTGGAAGGATGCGAAAGAAATCAGAGAATGGGATATCAACATGTTGAGAGACTATTGCACGTTTTTCCCGGAAACCGACTTATATAAAGTCATCACTGGCTTCCTGACGAGTACCATTTCCCCATTCCCGAAGCCAACACCCGCAGAGCTTGAAGCAGAAGAAACCGAAGAAGAGAGTGAGGATGATGAAGGAGGAGGCGTGTCGATGGTTCCGTTGACAGAACAGGATAGAATTCTGATGATGACTGATGGCATCACCACCTCGGACTCGCTTTTCGCTCACCGTCTGATGGGAGAGTACTATCAACATCTCGAGGAGTATGAGAGCACTGCAGAGCTGATGCGGAAGTCTATGGAACACCTCAAGGCGGAGAGGACCAAAACTGGAATGACCTTCCAAAACACCAGCGATGCCTTTTCGTTGTATCTAGGCACAGCCCTGGTATTTTACCATTCCCCAAGAAACCACGGCGAGGCCAAGAAGCTATTTGAAGAGGTTCTTACTCATGATCCTTCGTCTACTCCCGCACTGATTGGTATCGGCCTTATTTACGAGGAGGAGGAGGACTATGACGACGCTATTGACTTCTTTGGCCGCGCGCTACAGAGGGATCCAAATAATCTCCGCGTCAAGACCGAATCTGCCTGGGTTCAAGCACTGAAAGGGGACTACGAAACAGCCAAGACTGAGTTGGAAGCTTCCCTTCCTCTGATTGAAAAACTCACGCCACCCGCAAAGGAATTGCTCGCCCAAACACAATATCGTCTCGGTTCCTGCATATGGAATTTGGACTCGTCAAAAGCAGCTCGCAAGAGCCGCACAGGCGCTTATGCTTACTTCTTGGAGGCCCTGAAGAACAATCTGAATTTCGCATCCGCCTACACTAGTCTAGGTATTTACTACGCTGACTACGCCAAAGATAAGAAGAGGGCTAGACGATGCTTCCAGAAAGCTGTCGAACTTTCGTCCTCTGAAGTGGAAGCTGCTAAACGCCTTGCGCAATCGTTTGCGGATGAGGGTGATTGGGATCGCGTTGAGTTGGTGGCTCAGCGGGTGGTTGACTCCGGAAAAGTTAAGCCACCACCAGGTTCTAAGAGGAAGGGTATTAGCTGGCCCTTCGCTGCTCTCGGAGTTGCGGAACTCAACAAGCAGGGCTTCCACAAATCTATTGTGTCTTTCCAATCGGCTCTTAGAATATCACCTGAAGATTACCACTCCTGGGTTGGCTTAGGGGAAAGTTACTACTCCTCAGGCCGATACATTGCCGCAACAAAGGCTATTCTGAACGCGCAGAAATTAGAAGAAACTGCGCCGAAGGAGGTGCTGGGAGATACCTGGTTCACCAAATACATGCTTGCTAATGTCAAGCGTGAGTTGGCTGAGTTTGATGACGCCATCGGACTTTACCAGGATGTTATTGAGGGCCGGCCCAATGAAGACGGCGTCGCTATTGCTTTGATACAGACCATGGTCGACAACGCACTTGATTGTGTGGAAAAGGGTCTCTTTGGTAAGGCAGTGCAGTTAGCGAAGGATACCATTGCCTTTGCGTCTAATGCGGCTGTTAGTGTGGTTGAGACCTTTAACTTCTGGAAGTCACTGGCGGAGGCTTGCTCTGTGTTCTCTGCAGTGCAGAGCCGCGCGGTCGATTTCCCAAAAGAAGCGATTATGACTCTTCTTGACAGTGGTGACAAGCAAGCCTACGACACATTTTCAGACGTCGACAATGTTGGCACTGGGGTTATTTCCGCAAAGGGCCTTTTCTCCGAAGACGAGAGGCTAGGAGTCGATCTGACGAGATGTATTCATGCAACGATACTCTGCCACAAGCGGGCCATTCATGCGTCGGCAAATGACTTGCATGCTCAGGCTGTTGCGTATTATAACCTGGGCTGGGCAGAGCACCGAGCTCACATCTGCCTGCCTTCAAGCATCCGGAAGAAATCGAGCGTATACCTCAAGACCGCAATGAAATGTTTCAAGCGTGCTATCGAGCTCGAGGCTGGAAACTCGGAATTCTGGAACTCATTGGGCGTCGTTACGAGCGAAATCAGCCCAGCAGTCTCTCAACACTCGTTCGTCCGAAGTCTGCATCTTAATGAGCGAAGCCCTGCAGCCTGGACGAACCTTGGAACTCTCGCGCTTTTGCAGAATGACGTGCAATTTGCCAATGAGGCCTTCAACCGGGCTCAATCAACAGATCCTGATTACGCACATGCTTGGCTTGGCCAGGGCTTTGTGGCCCTCCTTTTCGGAAAGACGAAGGAGGCAAGAGGTCTGTTCACTCATGCGATGGACATCGCAGAGTCTTCCTCTGTCCTTACTAGGCGTCAGTTCCCCGTGTCGGTGTTTGACCATATCCTGACAGCGACCTCTGTCAACATCACCTCTTTAATCCAGCCTATCTTTGCTCTGGGCCAACTCAACAGCCTGAAGCCCCAAGATCTGGCCTATGGACACTTGTCAACCATGTTTTTGGAACGGACCCATGACAATGTGAAGGCAGTGGAGATGTTGGAGAAAATCTGCAGTATCCTGGAGGCCGACTTTGAAGTGACCGAATCCACCAAGGCTCTCGCACAATTCGCGCTTGCAAAGGCTGATTTGGCGAGATCATACCTGGCATCCGGTTCCTATGAACAGGCTATCGAATGTGGCGAGATGGCCCTCCAATTGAGCAGTGACGAATCTGACAATGAGTTGACCAAAGAAGAGCGGAAGAAGGCACGTCTCTCAGCTCATTTGACAGTTGGTTTGGCGCAATATTATAGTGAGGATATTAGCGAGGCACTCTTGTGCTTTGAAGCGGCACTTGAAGAATCCGACGGCAACCCGGATGCTGTGTGCCTCCTTGCCCAAGTCCTATGGGCCAACGGCACAGAAGAATCCCGTGAAAAGGCTCGAAATTCGCTCTTCGAAGTGATTGAAAAGCAGCCCGACCATGTCCAGTCCGTCCTACTGCTCGGTGTTGTCGCAGTTCTTGACAACGACGAAGAATCCATCGAGGCAGTTGTGTCCGAACTGGAGGGTCTTCGAACCAGCGACAAGATTTCGGACGCAGATCAGTCTCAGATTGGTGAGGTGCTTGGCGCCATCGCCAAGCTTGGAGAGACAAGCACAGACGAAGACGTCCAGACCCAGATCCAGAGGGATATAATGTTGTACCCTAACCTTCCTCATGGCTGGTCTAATCTTGGAGACTTCAGTGGGGAACAGTACCCTGCGGAGATGGCGTTGACAGTGGCCAAGAAGGGAATTCCGCCGCGGGGAACACTCGAGGCGGCGGATCTGGCCAAGGCGTACGCAGGTACTGGTGTTGCTGCGGATGCTCAGACAGCAATTTTCTTGTCTCCTTGGACTGCGGACGGTTGGAACTCCCTGCAGGAAGTTGTTTCTGGAAACTAGATATGCTGCATTTACTTCTACAGTTGATGTCAATGAATCCGCCCAGACTAGGCAGAGGCAAGTGTTTGGGCATGATAGAGCATTAGGAGAAAATAGATCGCCATGAGAGTTATCTGACATGGTTGTAAAGCACAAAGTTCCAGGCTGGTGACCACAAATTGTTTCCCAACGCCTTCGTCGTCTCAACAGCTAGTTTATAGGTATCAAAATTTCTAAGCAATACAATCTCCATCTTCCTATATCCCACTATGCCCCTTCGGCCCCAATAGCTTCCTTTAGTCTCGCAATTCTCTCCTCGACCCAGGCCTTCTGCCAAGCATCAACTTTTCCACCCAACATCACGCAATTGTCCGGCTCAAGCAACACTGTGCCCCTTGCCACAACTGCCCCAGCCTTGAGCATAATCTTCTCTCCGATGTTCGTACTCCCGATCCCAATCTTCTCAATCCGCCTCAGCTCAACGGCATAAATTTTCTGACCCGTGCAATCCTCCAACACAAGTCTATGCGTTGCATTCTTCCTTTGCTGCGGCTGAGGTTGTGCTCTCCCAGAGCCCTCATCGACATTATCGTATTCGGACTCCTCTGCCGCAATCCTCACAACTCTCCGGCCGGTGGTTTGCTCCCCACGCGCTATGGCCTCTAGCTCCTCTACCTGCTCCCAGCGCGAGAGGCTCAAATTCTCAACATCGAGGATCTGGCAATGAACATTCTGGGAGAGGATCGTCTCCGGAGTGGTGGGCCTTGGAGGAGGAAGATGTGCTGTAGAAGAGGGTTCGATGAGACCCGGAGTGGTAAGATTGGATGCGAGGAGACGTGCTTTGGCGGTCGCAATGAGTGAGGGGAGCGGGGGAGTTGGAACGCGGGATGTCAAGGTCGTAATCCAGGGGATTGAAGGCACGGGGAAGGATTGAGACTGTAGCGCGGCGCGAATTTGAGTTGCCAGGTCCATTTTCCCGGTCACGTCTGTCTTTTTACATCTCGAATGCTTCGTCTTTGTTGTGAGTTGACCGGAAACTTTTAGCTCTGGAAGCTTGCGGGTTCCATTGCAATTCTTCCAAAGGCGGGAATAGCTTCAGTGGGGTACCTACCCCAAATTCCTGGGTCGTGTACCCCTCCACTGTAGATCTCCGAAATTAGCATGTGTCAACTAGCGCAGCCTCGCTGAACAGCTGAAGTCCAGGGGCCAACCCCACAGGAGCTCTGCCAGCCTATCGCCTGCATCCCCGTTTTCCCTCGACGCTGTAGCCTTGCCAACCCCGAAACCCATCGTCACGAGCTTCGCGACAGATTGTCATCAACTTGCGACAGCCTTCAATTGGCTCTCTTCTATAGAATCTCTCTGTTCAGTCAATAGCACTCTAAAAGCCACTTCAGAAAAATGTCTACAATTGCATCTCCCCGCGAACCGCCTGCCCTTACAAGGCGCATCTCAGCCCAGCCACACACCCCAACGTCCTCCACCAGGCCTTCCCTCGACGTCCCGCGCTCCCTCACAAGCTCCCCAAACCCAGGTTCTTCGGCTACATTCGGTGCTCCAGCGGCTCCAGGAGCAGCTCCTTCTAAACGCGCGAACCGTGCCGCCCTCCGCGAGTATTACAATCTCAAGAAAGCCGGTGGCGCCGCTGGTCCTCCGTCCTTAGAAGTTACCGACGATTCTTCCGAACGCGGTGCCGTAGAATACTCCGAAGTTCCTCCTAGCGAGCTGGATAATCTGTCTTTCGATGCGGAGGCGTATGTTCGCAAGGCGCTGGCGGAGAACAGCCTTGACGATCTGTTGAGAGTGTACACGCGCGTGCTGGGCGAGATTCGGGCTCTGGATGCGGAGAAGAAAGCTTTGGTCTATGATAACTACTCAAAGCTCATCTCTGCTACAGAGACCATTCGAAAGGTGAGTGTCCTTTTCTCCGATTTTATCCCTGGTTGGTGAGATGTGGAAGCACGGCTGAGACGAGATAAACAGATGCGCGCGAACATGGACCCGCTGAACCCAATGGCTTCAACACTTGACCCGGCAATTGCGGGCATTTATGCCCAGGCGAGCTCGATTCGAGAGGCACTGCGCAAGACTGTTGCTGCACCTGACTCAAAGGAAAGACAAGAAGAAGCGGCGGCGGCGAGGAGGAGGAGAACAAGACAACTTGCAAAAGAGGCGCTAGGAACACCAGAAAAGCTGAGAAAGCTGGTTAAGGAGGGCAAGATTGAGGAAGCCAAGAAGGAGTGGGAGATGCCTCGACGATTATTAGAGGTCTGGAAGGAGAAAGGGCTCGGCGGGAAGGATGTTTTGGACTGCCTTGAAGAGGGGGATGCAGCATTGAGGGGCGGTACTGGGGACAGTAGTGTGCGGACGTCGAAGGATAGCGGCATGTCATAAGCATAAATTGTTCCGCACAGGACTGGGTGTGTGGTAGATGTTTCGATCATAGCGAGGGAGTTTTGGCGTTGAAGACGAGTCATTTTGTGGTTACAAATTAGCAGAGATAATCGGAAGAACTGAACGATGTCCCAATCATCTCAGCTGCATGCTGGGTGGGTGTACGTTAGTGGGCTTTTCCGTCGAATATAGCTGTTATATACAACAGAGAGAGATATTAGTACTTTCACGCCGGCTACCCATAGATACGTCGACGAGTGCCAATTGTTGACAGCAACAGCTCAAAGACGACGTTCACTTTTCTCTAAACCCCTTTTCTTCTGCTTTATACTCCAACGCCCCTAAAGAAGCCCACTCAAAGCTCGGAAACATCAATAATGTCAAACGGATCCCGATCCGCCTCGCTCACAAGAACCTGCACGCCCGCCTCCTTCTGCTTCAGCTCTTCCTCCAGCAGAGGCTTCATCACCTCCTTGAGGTACCCTCTCTCCGAGTTGCTGTGGAAGACTGTCACAACAGTCTTGCCCTCCTGCACTGCCTTGAGCGCATTATGGTGGCTCATCTCGCCAGTGACCACCAAATCAGCCTTGGCACTCTTGACAACATCCCAGCCGCTGCCCGCACACACCGCCACGGCATCTACACGTGCGGTTGAGATCCTTGCTGGATCCGGGCTCGCAACCATGACGCGGCGCATGCCTACACGCTCCGACACGCGGCGGATAATAGTCGCCAGTGACTCGGGCTGACGGAAAGTGCACAGCAGACCGTACCCAGAGCCCTCAAATCCAGCAGGAGTTGCGGATGGTGAGATGGGCGTGATCACAGTGCGTTCGCTGGGCGTCGCTGACGACGAAGACACAGGCCCGCCGGAGACAACATCGCCAAGCCAAGCATTCAAGCCATTAGGGGCAGCATCAATAGCAGTGTGCGGGCAGTAGACCGCAATACCTTGCGCTGCAAGACGAATGAGGGTTGCCTGCTGCGGGTCTTTTGTGGTGATGGATTTGAGGCCAGAGAAAATGAAGGGGTCTGTTTAGTAAGTGATTAGATAGGATTGAGATGAACAGACGCGGGAAACATACGATAGCTGACGATGACACTGGCGTTTTTCTTGATGGCCTCTTCGGCAACTGCATAGGTGAGGTCATTGGTGAGTAGAACGACAGGGGATTTAGCCTGGCGGGACTCGGGGGTTTCGATGTTGCCTAGAAGAAGACCGACATTGTCCCAGCGCCTATCAGCAAGCTCTTCGGGGTAGCTACAAAAGACATCAGTGCATGATCTCTTATATGTGAGTAGCAGTTACGGTCTTACTGCTTCTTCATGGCCTCCACGACCAAGCCGGTGAAGCTAGGCGAAGAGTACTTGTTGCTGGCCGCCATTTTCAAAGTAGTGTGAGGTGTCTGAAAAAAAGGGATCGTGGAAAATGGCGCTTTGCAGGTCTGTCTTGCAAAACTTGTTTGGGATGGATGGAATCGAGGTGTGAATGCAACCCCGCAGGCTTGTGGACTTATATGCGTGGATGCCCTTAAAAGCTTAGTCCTCATGGACGGGAGAGTGGTCCTGAAGCCAGTGAGCATAGTGCAACTTTGAAGCATTCAATACGAATGGACGCACTCTTTGAGTAGCTGGTAACCCTTTTTACAGAAGCCTTTAGCTTTTAAACCGGAGTATTTAAATGTTTTCACAAGATGCAGAAGGCAAATCCAAGTTGATGAAATCTCTGGTAAGTGCATATCATTTGTTTCCCTTATAGAGGAAGCCAAATAGATGTTGGTGGCCTTACATAAGCCCCGTAAAGACACTACCCCACTCTCACGTCATTTCTTGCTCCCAAATGCATTCACAGAGTTGGTATTGCAAGCCACCCTTTGGCTTTCAAGGGAACCAATAGAAGAAACGTTTCTGAACAAATCACGCCTGGCCTGGGTATTCATCAGCATACGAAAGGCCCCGTCCCATGTCGATATCCGTTGACATTGAGTACCCTGCTTCAACAATCCCATATCCGATCTATTGTAGTGGGCAATATGACGCCCTCCCACCCTGATGCGAGGTTAGATATAACCTCGATTTAATTTCTCGGTTTCGAAACATCCTGGACATTGTGTTCATTTTCCCTATTTCCTGTGAAAGGCCCATCATATTTTCCTTGGAGAGCTTTATCTTGCAGGCACAAGTGGCAATTAAGCTGTCAAGTCGTCTATCATTATCCAGGCCTAACTAGAGCCTCAACCACACCCCAGCAGGCTTACGTTCCCACTGCTACTTCAGGCGAATTTATATTGCGCTGGGGTGATGTTTGGCTAGTTTGGAAGCTTTGAATCGATTCAACCACGAAATCCACTGCAGAGGCCATGGATGTGTTAGAATCAAAAGTTGACAGGTTTGAGAAGAATCTTTCAAGTAAATTTGGAATGTGTGACATTTAGATATCGCCTTGAATGAGGGAGTTTATGATGGTATATGAAAAGGTAGTATCTCGTTATAAAAATGTGAAAACATCGCTGTATCAATCGGACAAGAACCTGCTGAATCGGTCTTTGTTGAAGCTCTACTCCTACCGTTTGCGGCAGGTTCGAAACAGCACCCTATGTCGACATCCAATCCCGGAGTGAAGTCCATACCAAGGCAAAGAATGAAAGCTTATTAGGTGCAAAAACCCTTGCCAACTATGAGGAAGCTTAAAAAGAATGCGTACCTCGTTCACTGCATAACAGTAGGCAAACTAGCCACAAGCTTGACATGGGCAAATCTGTTGGCACGGAGGTGGGGCCGAAGCTTAGCTAAGCACAAGTCGCAACTAAGTACTTTGCTGTGGTACGGGACGAGGCCACTACAATGACGGAACCACGCCGACAGGACCTCATTGTGACCCCACCATCTAATCAATCTAATCAGGCCTGCCCAAGCACCTCTGATTTTCAGCAACTCTCCCAACCGCGACTAACTTGACCCTGTTGCGCAAAACCACACCCCCGCAAGTTTCTTTTCTAGAGACATTTCACAAACAAGCAAAATGTCGAACCAAATATCAGAGGCCTACCTAAAGGACGCGCTCACTCAGCGCCTTCAGGCAGTCTTTGTGAAGGTGACAGACATGTCTGGTACGCGATCGAACCCCTCGATCTGCCGCATTTCCCCCCCACGTCATGCCCCGCCGTATTAGAAATGCGACACCGGCGCAATTGCGACTCGTTCTTCCTCGCGGCCAGCTTGTCACTAACACATTTCTTTGCTTAGGCGGCTGCGGCCAATCCTTTACCTCCCTAATCGTTTCCCCCCTCTTCGAGAAGCAGACCTCCCTCAAGCGCCATCGCCTCGTCAACGCCGCGCTTAAGGACGAGATCGCCAGCATCCATGCCTGGAGTGCAAAGTGCCAAACCCCTGACGAGTGGGAGCGCGATATGGCAGCTAGCAACGGGAATGACGGTCCGCCGTTGGACGGAACAGTCGATGGGAGAGTGCAGGGTGTTGCCCAGTGAAGACAAAAGAGCGTCATATAATGCATTTTGGTCTACAAGGTTGTGAAACATGGTATAGGGCGAGGCATGAGTTCAGATACGATTGAAGGTTCATCATCATCACGATCTCGGACGGCGCGATAGGTGTTTGGACCAAGACACCACTTTTTGAGTATATACATTTGGTTTGCAGGAAATGAATAAAATTGAAGCAGGCTTTTCGTGGCTTCGTTCTTGTCATATATCAACCTATTTGAATTTACTGCGCCTAAACAGCATGCCTGGAGCCCAGACGAAATAGCCGCATTATTCACAGATCTAGAACAAACCCAGCAAATCCTCGTTCGTCTTCTTCCCGCTGCCTTCACTAGGTTGTGACTGCGGGTCCTGGGTCTGGTTCAATTGCATGGCAGCCGGGAGCGGCTGGCTCGATCCCGTGTTTCCAAAATCAAGCCCGGAGAAGCCGTTCATCAAGTCATTCATGCCACTACCGCCGCCAGGGCTCATGGGGTTCGCAGCCGATTGCTGCTGCTGCTGCTGCTGCTGCTGTTGAGGCGGAGGGGCGTCAAACAAGCCCATCATGTCCGCCATGGCACTTGAGGGGGCGCCACCTGAAGGACTGGCAACTCTGTCTGGGGTGTTGATGTTGCTGTTCTGCTCAGCTGATGCAGGGGCAGCGCCATCGAAGTCAATGTCCAGCAGGTTTTCGATATTGTTTTGCGATGAAGCATTGCCGTTTGCAGCTGCCGCTGCCGCAACCGACGCTGCGATCGGGTTTTCGGCCGCCTCTTGCCGTTGTTCGCGGATAGCAGCACGCTGGATCTCGTCTGCTCCGAAGCGGCCCTTGCCGACGAATGATTCCGGCGGCTTGTGGTATACCGAGGCCAGGGTAGAGAGCTCAGCAAGTAGTTGTTCCAAAAGAGCGGGAGGGAGGCTGGTCATCGTTGTAGAAATAGCAGGCTTTTGTGAGAGGATGATGCTCTTGGCGACATCCAAGTCGCCTGACAACAAACGCCAGTAAACATAAGCTCTGTCACGAATATCCGGATTGTCGTTATCTGTTGTGGCTGACTGAAGAACCTTCTGTACCAGACCTTGGTTATTGCCAGGTTTTTTCAAGAAGAGCTTTACAACTGCTGTAAGGATTTGGAGTTGCGTCTGCTTCAGATCAGTCTTGCGTTCTAGTTAGGAGAATGTAACGACGAACCTGTGTGAACTCTTCCATGAAACCGTCCACAAAGCTTTCCAGAATCTCGTCGGCATTGTTGATCTTTTCCGCATACTCTCCGACGATCCAGATCAGGGATCCTCTTGCTGTTGGCTCGTCAAGCTCATCAATATGCTGGCAAAGTGTAGGAATAACGCCCTCGTAGCCAGGGTATTTTCGGAGAATATCCTTAATAACCACAACGACCTCTTGCACAACGTAATTGACCTTGGTAGCAATCAGATCCAAAAGGGCATTAACGCACTTTTGGCTAGCGCTTTCGATCTTGATGGCGACCTGCCCAATCGCCTTGACTGCTCGCTTGACGAAGTCCATGTCGACCTCAAGAGCGTACTCCTTCAACTCGGCGAGCAACTGATCAAAGTTCTTGTCGTTGGCTATCCGAACCATGATTTCGAGCTTCTGAAGTTTAACGTATGGGGGATCGTTATATTTGCAGAAGAAGACGCGGAGCTCTTTGCTAAGGATATCGGGCTTCGCCTGGAGAAGAAGGTCGATGTTACGGAGAGCGACGTACTGAACTTCAGGGGCGGAAGCTACTAGGGTGACCAGGGGTGGTGCCATCTTCTTAAGGTAAGACCGCACCAATTCCGAGTTAATTGCTTTCATGTGGGTAAAGACAACCTTGACAGCTGCCAAAACGACACTGGGGTTGACGTGCTGGAACTGCGGTGCTACCCTCTCACAAATGTGCTCAGACTCCTTAACATCCACAGCGGGATAGTCGGCTAACGTAGTCAGAATTGTGACACGACCCCATTCCGTACACTCGTTCAAAGCCATCAGCAACTTCTTCAAAGTCGCTGGGGTTACCACAAGCGCTCTGGTCTCCGGTGCGGTTTCGGATATCTCAGACAGAGCCTGAACCGAGTTCGCGACGACCATGGGATTCGGGTCACCGATCAGTTCCTGTAAGGACTCCAAGAAGCCGTTTTCTATGCACATGGTCGGATTCAGATCGAAAAGTTTGGCCACGCAAATAGCAGCTGTCTTGCGAACATATGGCGATTCGTCTCGTAACGTCTTCCGTAGCGGCTCTTCCATATAATCTACCATCTTGTCGACTCTAATACATCCCATCGTCCGGATCGCCAATGCCCTAATGAGAGGATTCGGGTCTTCGGAGTCTTGTACGAATGTGTTGACGGCAAGGATACAGAGATCGGGGTGCGACTTTGCATAGTTCCTTGAGCTCCCATCAGCACCTTGCTAGCATAATACTTGCCGTTTGAATCCGATTGTAATGCGCAAACTCACATCAGATATAGATAAACCAGCTTCTTCTGGTCGAGATCGCCCGTCGCGATATTCTTCAAGACGTCAGGGAATAAGGCTGACACGTCCTTGCCCAGCGTCATCGCCATGATCGTCTTCTGGATGGATTCCTTGCGCTCGTACGCATATTGAGAAACAAGTCCTGCCCGCAACTCGAAAGTCTCTCCCTTCCTCGGGGGAGCAAAGGCTCCACGGATGCGATTGACCGCCATGGTGTTCGATGTGTTTTGGTCGTAGAGGGGCTCGATAGCTGAGGTTAAATGGACGAAGGATGGTGACTTGCGTCACGAGCCAGTCGGCGGGTTAGGGGAGACAGCCAGTCCTACGAGGACGTGGACAAGCGCATCCAAATCGGAGACGTCGGTGGTTGACAACAGCCTGTTTCGTTCGTATCGTCGGTGTTTTGTAGAGATGCAGCAAGTGCAGCTCAGGGAATCTGCCAAGACGATGAGGTGGTCGAAGAAGTACCTGCCAGTGGAATGGCCCCCTAACCTTAATCCCGGCCTGGCCAGCCTGGCAGTGCCAGGTGCTCAGGCACCCCCATTTCGCTAAGTGAATGGACCTCATCCCTGGATGCTCCACAATCTTTCCATGCATGTATCGGGTCGCTGGTCGCTGGTGATACTCAGGTACCTACCTACATGCATCTCAGTCTTGCTTTCACATCAGTCACTCTCGTAATTTCTCCTCACACAGCACCTCACTTCTCAATCGCCTCTTTTACTGGTTATTCTTTTTTGCCGAACTACTTGCCATCAAAATACAAATAAAGCGCTCTTTTTTTATAGTTCATCATCCGCAAGTCAAGACGCCTTCTGAGTCAAAAGACGTAAACAACCAGGGTCACCATGGTAAGTCATCACAGTCAAGGCTCCTAGTTCTACCTCTCATTCTGATCACCGTCGCCAAGGCAACATTGCCAAATCTGCGTCGCCTATTCATTGAGGCAAGGTCAGACGACGAAGAACGGGAGGTGTCAAGAAAAGCTGTAAGTCCGGTCGACAGCTTGTAGTTGCTCCTAACTCACGAATTGTTCATAGTTTTACAATGCAGTGCTTTTCATGAGCTCAGTAGCCGTCTTCAGCTTGATAGCTCAAAGAATGAACGCAACTAAATGAATGTGCTTGCTGCCATGAATTAAGCTCCGTCAATCACCAGGGTGCTGGTGATCTTGGCACCAACAACACCCAGTCTATGCAGAAGCAAGGCTGGGTTCTCGGTACAACATCCACGAGAGGGCCAGAAACATATACATCCAAATCGAACTGGATATGGTGTTCAATCCTCGACTATAGACGCCGCTACGAGCTCGGGGCACGGCCGGGTATATCCTCAACGCTATCAGCGATCTGCTTGATGATCGCGTATAACTCCTGTCGACGTCACGCTTTCGTGTCTTCGAGTAATGAAAGCCCGGTGGGGTTGCTTAGCTTCTTATGGTGAATAAATGCCCGAAAACTGGCTGCGGAATATGAAAGGGAAAGTTAGTATGACAAAGGAAGCCGTCAGCAGTATGGTTGAGGGGACAAACGGTTGAAAGAAGAGACTCCAGTCAAAGACTGAGTACTTGCAGGGAGGCGGTTCAACTGCACTCCTGTTTTTTCACACTTGGAAAAAACATCTGAAGCTTTCCACTATCACTGAATCCCAGTGCAACATAGCAAAGAAGCATGAATATAGGCCAACGAAGAATGTACATGTGAGGAGAGCGATGTCGAACGCTGTCCAACAATTTGGATTTACCAAACTACATGCCTAATACTACTGATAATTCTGAATATAATCAGTTATGTAAACTTTGCTCAACGCCTCTTCACCATGGCAGTCATGTACCTAACCATGTACACCACCGAAGATGTAAGAGAACCTACAAGGGCAAGATTAGCCCAATACTACATATGAAGTCTATTGTGTAAATAGTACAATTGTATCCCCAACAAATATTGGTACTTTTACATTGGCTCCTCAACATCATCATCTTTTAAATGTTTGATCTTCCACCCTCTCAAGCTCGTAAGGAGTAAGCAAACAAGAACAGCCCGATTCAATTGAGTATTACCAAATTTTTCATCACATTATCCTCTAACACTCTTCCATATCTGCACCAAGGGTCCATCGAGCCCATACACAGGATCGCAAGGAGGCACAGGCACACCCGCTACCTCTGCTACGAGATCCGGTTTCTCCATCAGGGATTTCTTTCCCATCTCAATACTATAATGAGGTGAACCCTCAGGATAGACGCCAATGTAACGGTACTCATTCTCACCCGATGCTTCTTCGCTTTCTGGAGTAGATGCATGTGCCACCCCGGCTGGAACAACCACCACATCGCCGGCATGCACTTCGCATTTCACACCGCTGCCAGTGGAATCTGAACTGCCTTCGCCAAAGACCAGCTCTGAACGGCCTTGGAAGATGCCTAATTTTTATTTTCCGAAAGATTAGTCAGGGATTTATCACCTGATTGTTGACTTACCATAGCATTCATGTGTATTGGGATGGAAGTGCTTCAGCTTTATAGTCCCCCAAGTGCCCTATTGCCGTTATAAAAGTTAGTGTTCTTCCAATGGTGTAATTTACCCAGATCTTAGTTGAAGAAGCGTTAGTTCAAATGACACCCACCTTCTTCACCCAGCCATTCCGCTGCAGCCGCTCAGACACACTTGTCTCATCCAGTTGCTCTCCCAAGACGTTTCGATATATAAGCACAGGGAGATCATTGTTAGGACAGTGCGTGGTGCGCCTCAACAAATAGGTCTCTGGCTTCGTCTGTTTTCCGTTCGCAGCCATCATGTAAACGGCGCCAGTGGGTTGTGCGATCACTGAGTCGGGCGGTTGCCATTTAACTAACGACCCAATCGATCTTCAAGATGACAGGCCCCATTATCATCACTTTCTTATCACACGCGGCGGCCGGCCATCGGAAGACTCTTCGGGAAAACTGTACAGGAGACCTACTCCGTCATTCTTTCCTCAATTGCATGGTTCAATGCCAAGCTTTGACTACCAGGTGGCGGTACGCGGGTGCTCCGATGAAGGAGGAAGCTCCAGTTATCTCCGAATGCATGTAGATCCCTGGATCGGCTCCGACAACCACTAATGACCGAGGCCTGCATGACGAACATGCAGATATGTTGGTATCTTTATTTCTCCGAGCCTCAGCTGATGATGACCTTACTCGTACAACCTTGCACACATCACTCCTCATACTCATTAACATCATCAACCGTACCCTCCTTCGACGGCGTCTTCGCTTCTTGCTTTCTCCATAGCCCAGCAAGAAACTCATTTGTGCTTGCCTCATCAAGACTTTTGTCCTCACGCTTCTTCAAGAACCTCGGAAACCGCAAACTCAGGCCACGATCCTCGCTCACCAGTCCAATGGCAGCAGTATAAGTTGGGCTCAGTGTGATGTCCGCAAATGCCATTTCCCACACTTCCTGTGCCTCGAACCATACATCAGGTTCCGGCCCGGAGTACTCGACGAAAGCAGGCTTCGTTGTTCGCGTGTTCCTCCGCTCGCCCGTAGTCTCTCCGTCGTCGTAAAAATCTCTATTGGCCTTGTAGAATGCATCTGTAAAACCGGACATACATTTGCAGACGACTTCGAGGGACCCGCTGTCCTCGTTTCGGACGGCCATAAGAATTGGTGACCACCATTTAGCTTTGCGGCCTTGACCGTGCCAGCCTGCTACTGGGATCATGTCAAGTGTATCGAAGCTTGAGCTGTAATCCTTTTTGACCTTAAGCCATGAGTCGAGACGTTTGTCGGGCTCATATGTAGCGAGGAGGGGCTTGCGACGACCTTTCTTCTTGGGACCTGCTTCTTCATCTTTGCCGGATTTACCCCTTTTCGACTTGGAAGGCGTCCTTGGTTCTTCGGCGATGTCTATTTCGGCTTCGGCTGTGTCATCACCCTGGTATGGGACATCGGTCAGATTGTCTAGAATCTTGACCATGATGCCTTCGCACTTGATATCCGTTGCCTGTTTGAAGAAGTCCAGCACAGCATCGGCATCTTGTGATGTTGCGTCCAGACTTCTAACCCAGGTGAACTGGTGGGGAACTTCAGTAAACATCGAGCGCAGGAGCTCGCGTCTTTCTCTGAAGGATCTGTCCAGAAGAGGCTGGCCATTCAGGAACATAAGATCGAATGCAAACATGCAGACATCAACCTGAATGCTGCCAAGTGCAACATCTTTACGGGCGCGGTTGGTCAAAGTCTGGAAGTTCTTCATCTCTCCAGTCTCTCTATCCACCGCAACTACTTCGCCTTCCATAATGAAGCTTTCTACCCCTTCACCACGGATCTTCGGCATTAGTGCCACCAAATCCGGATATTTGTCGGTCATAAGTTCCAAATGCCGAGAAAATATAGTCACTTTGCCCTTATCGTCGCAGTGAATTTGGGCGCGCTGGCCATCGTATTTGAACTCGCATGCAAAGTCTCTTCCCTGAAGTTTAGTGAGCATTTCGGAGAGGTCGCGGGTGATGCTACCCAGCATGGGCCTCAGCGGAATGTGTAGAGTCAGCCCGCAACGTAGGAGTAACTCGTCGCAAACGCCAATTTCTAACAAAACCGGCACAAGGTCATTGTAGTTTGGCCGTCGGGCAAAGCAGGCCTTCACTATTTCTTCTGGCCTACTCCACACCTCAGCCAGCTCCTCTTTCTTCAGCCTTTGCAGATCCTTCACAGATCGCAAGGGGAAGTCAGCTCCTGGTGGACGCGAAAGCATAAACGCTCTTGAGAGCGCGATCAACATAGTGGTTTTCACTGCGCCGATACGCAACTGTAAGAGTTGTTAGCCTGGTCGAAATTGTAAAACAATAGGGGCACTCTCACATGCTGGCATAGCGTCCGCACGATATATCTACTTTCTTCGCCGCCCCTAGCATCTTGCAGAAGCCGGTCAACTATCCTCTGCTTGGCTTCCCCACTACCCTGGCCTTGACTGTTGGCGATTTTGACCAGAGATTGATAGACGGCCTTGATCGTGAGCGGTTTTGGTTTGCGCAAAGTGAAGCTCTGCTTCTTCTTTGCCTCGAAAGCTACATCGCCGGCATCGCCATACTTGTCGTATATAGTTTTCAAAGCTCGACTGTCTAAACCGCAGACTTGTTTAAGTGCCTTGGATATTGCTGACCCGCCCAGGCCAAGCTCTAAAGAAATATAAGGAGGCGAGATAGCATTTGTGGCAAGCCACACAGCTGGTAGCAGACTATCTGGATCTGCCTCGATCAAGACTCTGATGCAGTTGACGAGGGTATCTACAATCTTGATTCGGCTTTGCGTACCATTCACAAGGACAAAGCATCTAGTCAAGAAGGCATACGAAGCATGCCCACCATCTGTATCCCAGTGCTCTTTGAGTTGAGGAATGAACTCTGATGGGTCAAAGGTCAGAGGGCTTTGATCCAATGGAATAGTCGTTGATACGGTATCTTCGGCGTTAGCTACCGAAGACAACGACAAAGTGTTCTTTGGAGCCTGTGGAAGAATGGAAATTGGTTTTGAGAGTTCAACAGCAGATTCTGGCGCATCTTCTTCTTCCCTAACCTGCGGGGTCGGGTCTTTTGCAGGCTCAGGGCATGGTGTTGAGGCAGCCCTCTCATTCTGCACTTCGGCATCCCACTCTGCTTGAAGTTTCCTTGCCAGCTCCTCATCTGTCAATACAGAATGCTCGCTATTTGATCCAGTACCATTTACTGTGGCTTCCGGTGTTTCTTTTCCAGTCTCCGTTGGCTTTGAGTTGCCATTTTGTCTTTGTTTTGAGAAGAAGTACTCTAGACCCCTCGACGGTGTTGCGGATGAGGATTGGTCGTTAAGCTTCCGCTTCTTTGTTGGGCTCGGCATGGTGTCAAAGGTCAATGAGCGAAAGTGGCCGAAAGAGCCATATGCTTCACAAGACAGAACTAACAAAGCCAGACAGTAGGGAATTCTGATTGGTAATGAAAGATCTCTAGAGAGCTGTCAACATATTTGTGTCAGCACTTAAGAGGCCTTGAATGTATTGCTTGCCTGTCGAGGCCTTCTCAGTCAATGACGCTTCACCATAGTGTTACAGGGTCCAAGCTCCCTGCGATGGATTAGTCATCAAAAAGTATATGCCACTCCAGCTGGGGTTGAAATTTCGGCTACACCTTTTGCCTATGACCGGCGCTAAACCTCATTCGTTCACCCAAGCGACTTTCACACAACAATCCGCCAACTTTGAGAAATCTTTCCCAGGTGGCCCCAAAGTGTGCAGAGAGCCCCACCAAAGCGGTTTTCTCTCTCGAACCCCCTCCACGAACCTCGAACTCCCGACACCACCACCCAACCCCCGTGATACCCCCCCGCCCAGACAACCAGCAACCATGTTGAACGGCGAAGATCCGCCCGAGCGGCCCGACTACATTGTCAACATCATCAATGGCCTTGAGAGGTACAACCCCGAGGCCGTTGTCACCCTTGAGGCCTACCTCCAGGAGCAGTGCGAGCAGAAGTACTGCGACTGCAACGCGAACCGGACACTCCTGAAGCTGTGAGTTTACGCCTCCATAGCTACTGCGTGACTTGAACGTCAGCAGTTGCTCATTTCTCCCGTTGTCCTTCATTGGTCCTGCACCGGTTATATGATGACCAAAACGTTTCCTATTACCTGACATGCGCCGGCCCGGATTCTACTTGAACCACCGATCGCAAAGGAAGTCAACTTTGGTGATTACTGAATAAAACCTGGAATCTCTCTGGAGCAAACTATCAAGAAGAATGCGACAGTCCCGAACACGTTCGCTAACGATTCCTCCTTCTCTCTGTATAGGTACCAGCTGAACCCCGACCGCATGAAGGATGAGGTTGCTACCAACATCCTCGTTAAGGCCATGACCCAGTTCCCCTCGCCCCAGTTCAGCCTGGCTCTTCACCTGATCAACGCCTCTGCCGCTGCCCAGGGTGAGCTCCACGAGGCTATCACCAAGCTGCGTACCCTTAACGGCCAGCTCGAGGGTGCCCAGTACGCTCGCTTCTGGAACACCATCGACGGCGATGACCTCTGCGCCGACCTCATTGCCGACATCTCCGGCTTCGAGGACCTTATCCGCAACAACATCGTTGGTCAGATCTCTCAGGCCTTCCGCGAGATTTCTGTGTCCCAACTGGAGTCCTGGCTCGGCCTGAGCGCCGAGGCCACCGCTAAGTTCGTCTCCGAGGTTGCTGGCTGGACTGTCGGCGACAACGGCGTCGTCACTATCCCCCGCAACGCCGAGAACGAGGCCAAGAAGGCCGAGATCAGAGAGGATGTCAACATCGACATGTTCTCAAGGGTTCTGCGGAGATCATGGGAGGAGACTGCCTAAGGGGAGAAGAAATCGAAAACTGGTGAGAGGATGAACATCAAGGGGATGAGCAAGGGTGCAAAGGTCCCTTGGCTGCTTGACGGCTCCGTTAATGGAGTTAGGGCTGAACGAGAGCATGGCGGCAAAATTACCGGCGTTCAATGTGACTTTGGAATTGGGAGCCATAGAGGATATCCCTGAATATGAGACATGCCATAAATATTTGAGATGTCGTATAATTCCTCATCATTCCTGCGTGTCTATATAACTTTTGGCCTCTCCTTTTTTTTTTTTTCCCTCCCAGTAAACCTGACATGCTTATGCTTTTATCGCTTTGCAAGCTCCTCCCATTGAACACCACACCACTCCTCCAAATATCCGTCTCCACCAACCTCGACTCCTCTTTGTTGGCAATCCGCCTCGCAGACACCCACGATAATCGTGCCCCAATCCATACCCTCGAGCGATAACTCCTCAGCCTCGAGTTCCGTAATGGCGTGCGGCGTCATCTGGACCTCAAACACACGTCCGGCACCGCAGTTGCCGCACCGCGGCAACTTGCCACCAGAAGCAGTAAGGGCCTTGCCCACGGCGTCGGCCTTTGAGTACAGCAAGGGCACGCCGCCATACTCGTAGCGGATGGCCTGCTCGGGATTCTGAGCCATGCGGTCCGCAAACTTCTGGAAGATGGCGTCCATAGATGATTCAAAGACGTCCTTAGTGTCCGTGGACCCGCCCGCACCTCCCGCACCATCGTCAACTTCCATTCGCACGTTCTGCGGCACCGCCGCAGGCTCCGGGTCCAAAGTCTCGAACTCGGCGTCCGCAAGGTAGGACAACGGGTAAGGCTTGGGTTGAGCCGATACCTCAGGCCAAGGCTCCGAGGGCGGCGGTGGGCCGGAGGGTGTCTGAGGGTTGTTGAGGGAGAGCGTTTCGGCGAAAGTCTTCGGGAGGGATTCTGCCGTGACCTCCGGCTCAGGCTTGGCTTCTTCGGTAGGCTTGGGCTCGGAAGGCTTTGAGAAAGGGTTGGAGGATGGCGCAGTCGTGCTAAAGGGGCTGCTTGAGGAACCGGTGCTGAAAGGGTTCGTATTGCTGGCGAAGGGGTTGGCAGCGCCTGAGCCGCCACCAAACAGCGCGCTGCCAAGGCCGGGACCGTCGTCTTTCTTGGGCTCCTCCTCCTTCTTCACTTCCGTCTTCTGCGCAGGCTGTTTCTTCGAGGAAACTGAAGGCGCGTCCTTGGATATTCTAACTCCTCTCAGGGCGCGAATGCTGCCTTGTTTGCGCCGACAGGAGGGCCTGCGGCATGCAAAGACGTACAAGCGGCGCTCGTGGCCGGGAAACTTTTCGGGGAGCTCGCCGTTAAGCTGCAGAAGCTGGACCATGATATCATTGCAGATCTTGCAGCGTGCGAGAGCCGCAGACGGCGGTTGGTCAGGGTTCAACCAATCCTGAATTAAAAGCACCATGTCAGTCAATTGTTTAAACAGATGTTTGGCGGGGTGACTCTGATTTTGGAACTGAGCTGTCGCGATGTACTTACAGGTCGACCGCCGAGACGGCTAATGGTGTCCTCATCAGCATCCTTAGTGGCGTAACCAAGAAGGACATTTGTCTCGGTAAACTCCTGCTCGGAGGAATCACTGTCGTAATCTGCCATGGTTTCGGGGATGTGGCATGCAATTGCTGGGTTGGGCTGTGTACGTGGGGTCAAGATTTTCTGGCTCTCGAAATATTCGATGCGGGGCTTATCTTATCGCACCGGCTTCCAGCGAGGGGTCAACGCTTGCCACTCGTCTAACATCAATCACTGGGAAAAAGTCCATAAAACCACGCAACGTATACATCATGAATGTTCTTCGTAAATGGATATCATTCCAGTTCTCAGCTTTTGACAGGTCTAAGAGCAACGCCTTTTGTCTACCATGCCAATACTTTACAATGAAATCCGTTCAGCTCATTACTCCTCAGGTCCGTCCATACCGGGGCCTGGGCCGCCTTGTCTACCCATCTGTCTTGCCTTCAGCAACTCGTCGCAAAGCAGCAGGTTGGATGCGATGCTGGAGCTGGAGGCGATGCAGTTTCTCAACACCCTGAAGGAGTCAAAGATACCCTCAAGCTCGGGGTCCATCGGCTCACCCGTCGCGAGGTCCAAGCCCACAACGTTGCCATCGGCATGCTCGTCTTGCAGAGCAGCAACTGTGACATGTTAGCTTAGCTGAATCAAGAGGAAGGTTAATTACTCACGGGCATCCTGGATGTCAAGACCAGCGTTGGCAGCCAAAGTCTTGGGGATAATGAGAAGAGCATCAGCGAACGCCTCGACACCCCACTTGGCCTTGCCCTTGACCGTCTTGGAGAAAGCATCGCTCTTCAGGTGCGCCGCGCAAGCCACCTGGAAGGCGCCAGCACCTGGGACAACGCTCTTGTCGACAATCATGTTGTAGACGCTGCGGAGACCGTCGCGGACGGCGTCGGTAACCTGGGTGATGGTGTGTGCGTTGGGGCCCTTAATCAGAAGGGTAACAGACTTGGGGTCCTTGACCTCCTCGATGAAGGTGTATTTCTCCTCACCCAGAGTCTGCTCGTAGACAAGGCCAGCCCATCCCAGAACGTCGGGTGTCAGGTCGTCAACGCTGTTCTGTGCAATACCGCCGCAGATGAGCTGCAGTCTTTCCATGTTTCTCCTCTTGGCCCGGCGCAGGGCAAGGATGCCGTTCTTGGCCAGCACGTCAAGAGACAAGGGGTCAATACCCTTCTGGTTAATGATGACAAAGTTCTTGTTGGGGTCGTTTCCGCAAACCTCCTTCTTCAGCTCGACAATCTTCTTCAGCTTAGCATCGACGAATCTGCGCTCGCTCTCCACCAGCTTGTCTCTCTGCTCCGCGCTGGAGTAGAAGAATCCGGAGTTGATCTCAGTCTTCTCGTACTCCAAGCTCACGTTCATTGTAAGAATGTAGGCGTTCTCAAGGCGCTTCGGCATATCGGGGTGGCGGGCACCGTGGTCCAAAGCCAAGCCCTTAATCAGCTGGGTATCGGAAGCTGTCCGGTGCTGCATCTTCATAATCTCAACCATGTGCAAGTCGGGCTTGGCGGGTGCCTGGTAAATAGCGAGCACGGCATCGACGATATCGGGCGTAAGCTTAGCAGCAAGGCTAGAGTTGAGCTTCGTGGACAGCGATGTGCGGGCAACAGAGAGGAGAAGCTCGCGGTCAACCTCCTTGTCAAGCTTGAAGCCGTCAAGGAACTGTAACATATTAGCCCCCTGTATTCTTGTTCGTTTTCTGACTAAAGACGCACCTTGAGTGCCTCGTTCTTGGCAATCTCGAAACCGTCGGTGATGATTCTGGGGTGCAGTCCTTCGGAGATGTAACGATCCGCCTGCTTGAGAAGCTCGCCAATCAACAAAACAGCGGACGTCGTGCCATCGCCGCAAATGTCGTCCTGAGCAGTAGCAGCTCGTGCAATCATGACGGCGGTAGGGTTTTGTATTTGCATCTCTCTGAGAAGAACGTTTCCATCTTTTGTCAACTTGATCTGTTCGAGGCGCATTAGCAGCGGTCCAGGGGAAGAGGGGCGGTAAGTCGCACTTGGCCGGCGCCGTCAACAAGCCTACGAAAATGTCAGTGATAACTATTCCATGAAGAATACGGCGTGCCTACATCTTGATGGTGCCCAGAGGGCCGAGGTTGGACTTGAGGACATCTTGCAGGCCTTCACCAGCGCTGATGTTGACCTTCAGGGCTTCACCCCGCCGCTACTTGAATGATTAGCAACACAACCCAAAACGGCAGAAAATTGCAGTGCGCACCCTGGATTCGGCCTTGGGGTTGAGCAGTTGAGCCGCGGACATTTTGGCTGAAGGTCGTCTAGAGGCTCGTGAGGGGGTATCGATCGGTAAGTTAATTGGATTAGCGACCTGGCGTGGAGTGTTCTCGAGGGTTGACCTGGCCTGGGGAGCTTCAGGTGCGGGACCTGGTGGTGACTTTTTTTCTGCCTCGAGGTGGCAGGCGGTCAGTCAGTGGTAGAAGGTGCTGGCTGCTGGCCGGTGCCTGGCGTAGTCATGCCCGGTTGATGAAAACGATGTTTAGATGTATATACCCACTTGGGTCAATAAATTGCATATGTATATAGGGAGGTCACACCTGTCAGAACCTGACGACATGTACTGTGGTCTGTGCATCATTAGCTAGTGGCCGATGGCTACTGCACGGCCGACGGGAGGCAGGGACATTGGGGGTGTTTTGGGGACCACCTGAATGAAACCTCCACTTGGGGATTCAACCGCTGCTTTATCGGAGCTGTCTAACCGCCATGCTATGTACCTTTGGCTCGAAACTACGGCTCTTCTCAAATTAATTAGGATTTTTCTTTCCAACCGATTATCTTGCAAACCAAAGATCTCCGTTTTGGCTCTTACATAGTTTTCTTGGTCCTGATGATGCTTGCCCTGTCCACCTCCTGAGTACTCAATACCCCCCGGTGACGCTAATAAAGCGGCGGTTTGTTTACTCACCCTGAGTCTAATTCATTGGGGGACCACCCGGGGATACGAATTACGAATCTCATTCATGCTCCCTCCCATCCGCTTTATCCCCAAAACATGTCTTGAATTTCGTCCGCCTTCCTTTCATTTTCATCACTCAGTATTCTAGTTGTAACATCGCATTCTAAGTTCGCATTGTTGGACAAGCCTACGCTACGCAATGTGGGGGTCCAAGCTCTCTGCTCTGCTCTCCGCGATCAGCTTGACGGGGGTCCCCGCGACCGAGGTCGAAGTCGCTACTGTTGACAGTAACGTCAAGCAGGTCGCAATCATTGGTCCGTGAATTTTGCCCGTGTTACGCCCCCAAAAACTTCAACACGCTTAATGATTTCTCGATACTCATTCGTCTCTTTGAAGAACATTACTGACATCTCACTCAGGAGCTGGAGCGGGTGGTTCTAGTGCAGCTTATTACTTGCAGCAATATGCCGAAGCAGAGGGTCTTCCGGTCAATATTACCGTCTTTGAAAAGACCAATCACATCGGAGGTCGAACTTTGACTGTAGAGGCGTATGACAACCCGCTCGAACAAGTTGAGCTGGGTGCCTCCATCTTTATTGAAGCCAACCACATTCTCTACAATGCTAGTCATCGTTTCGGGCTTCCATTGAAGGAGCCCGAATCTGGCAGTGACGGTTTCCTGGGTATTTGGGACGGAGAAAAGTTTGTCTATACTCAGGATGATAGTTCCTGGCAATGGTGGAACTTGGCCAAACTCTTTTGGAAGTACGGCTTGGCTCCTTACAAAGCGCAGAAGCTCGTTCAGTCGACAGTTGATACCTTTCTCAAGTTGTATGAGGCGCCTCACTTCCCTTTCAGATCGCTCACTCAAAGAGCCTTCGAGCTGGATCTTCTCAAGGCAACTTCTGTAACCGGAGAACAATTTCTGGCCAACAATGAGGTACGTTTGACAAGCCTTGGACATCTCTGTGACAGCAGCTCATCTCGTGCAGATCGGCGAATTATTTTCTCAGCACATTATCCAAGCAGCCACTCGCGTCAACTATGCTTCAAACTTGAAGTACATTCATGGCCTTGAAACCATGGTCTCGATGGCTCCGGAGGGCGCTAAGCAAGTTATTGGCGGCAACTGGCAGATCTTCGAGACGATGCTTCGGCATAGTAATGCGACTGTCAACCGGAACACTCGGGTAGCTTCCATTGAGCTCAAGTCCGGTCCCGCAAGCTCCAAATATTTGCTCTCGACTCAGAACACCAACTCCGAAGTTGTTGCCGATGCCGAACAATATCCCGTCGCCTTTGACAATGTTGTTATTGCTAGCCCTTGGCAATACAGCGACATCAGCGTCGCCGATGACTTGTTCCAGCATAAGATCGACGAAATCCCTTATACCAAGCTCCATGTTACACTCTTTGCATCCCCATTCCGTCTGTCTCCTGAGTATTTCGGTTTAGCGTCCGGGTCAAAGGCTCCTGACACGGTATTGACAACCCTGACTCTGGACGAAGAAGCAAAGACTGGAGCCGAGGGCGCTGGAAAAGCCGGTTTCTACTCCATTAGCACACTGAGAATCGCTACGAACCCCAACACCCTTAAAGATGAATTTATCTACAAGATATTTTCTCCTAACAAGGTCACAGCTGAATTTCTTTCAGAGCTTCTTGGTGTTAAGGTACCTGAGAGTATTGTACCAGAAAAGACTGCCGAGAGCAGTCAGAGCACTGTCGATCCCATCTCATGGTATCACCCGCATGTCTTCAACTCGTATCCTATCGAATACCCTCGCGTCACCTTCCAGGACCCTATTCTAAGAGACGGCCTGTACTATCTCTCTGGAATTGAGAGTTTCATCTCTTGCATGGAAACCAGCGCGCTTATGGGAATGAATATTGCCAAGTTGATTGCTGAGGACTTTGTGAGCTTCGCTAAGTCTGCCCAAGAGGAAGGGGAGAAATTTGAGAAGGTTGACATGGATGAAGCTCAAGAGGTGCTTGGGCAAACGGATGAAGAGGCTACCACTCCTGACGAGCTGTAGCCTTATCAGATTTTCTTTCTGGCGCTGCCATTTTCGGGTCAACAATATCGAATGTTGCGTTTTTTGTTTAAATAGGTTCTCAAGAAGGCGCAAACAAGCAATAAAGGGCGTTTCGTTTCATGCATGAGATTCAAAGGCAATGCTTTTTTTGACAACTAGGTAGTCCCTGGTATATCTTGGCCGGTAGAAGCAAGTTGGAAAGAAGACTGAAAGCTTGGTTATGATATCACTTGTTTCAGAGAGACTCAAATTACATATCATAAGTCACTTGACGTGCTTGAGTGAGATCCATGTCTAGTTGAACCGTTTGTGCTTCTGTTTTAATAGTTCTCAATCAGACACGTTAGGAGCAAGCAAGGTGTCTGCAGGTTGAATGCTGGACCAGCTAATGTCGTTTGAAGGTGAAATGCGTGCAGGCCGCAGCTGCATTTCATAATCTAGTTTGGGCACTTGCATTTGCATATTTGAAAAGTGATGCTCAACTCAAACGGGCGAGCCCATAACCACGGTTTCTAAGAGCCATGATACGTCACAATCTCAAATGTGATGGCCCCAACAACTGCACAAAGCTTAACTCTGATTTTCATTTAAGCCAGGTGTGTGGATCCTGAGAGTTAGGATATTTTGAGGGTGGATTTATGTAATTTTTTTTTTCTTAGTACAGTGAAGCCAAAAAGTACTCCTAGGCGCAGCAACCTAGCATGAAGTAAGAAATTCCAGATCATGGAAAGATGTACACACCACAGTAACCTGCAGTGTTAGTGAAGAGTGAGTAAAGTGAAGGCCGTTTGGGCCTAGACCGCTAGACCCACCCCTGCCGGGGCCCCACGTGATACCCCAGTCCTTGTGGCTGACGTATCCGCAGGTTGCTGTGGCGAGAAAATTTGGAGGAAAAAAGGGACGTGCACGGCCATAATTTACTTCACCCCTCCATCAGTTGGACCGTGACCCCCCAACGCAGGAAGCTATTGTTATGACGCATTTTCTTCCCCGTGGTGCCTGATCTCTTCTGTTCTGTGGCCAAGGTCTGGGATTTTCCGCCTCTCTTTGTCTCTCATTCATCTAAGTGGACGGGAATGCTCTGTGAAGATCCATAAATACTGGCAGAAGCTCTCCGGTCCAGTCTACGATCTACCCGCTTTCATTACAAGCCCCTCCCTTCAACTTCAAAATGTTTGTCCTCAGAAACGGTAAGTTTACCCCGCCACTCAACCGTCGCTGATAACCTGTTCTGCCACCACAAATCGCACGTTAAGTTGTTGGTTGGGCCAGTTCGTCATCACCAGGTTTCGGCCAACGATTTGGCCGCTCTCCCACTTTTTCTTACCCTTTGCGCCATCTCAGCTAGTCACATTTACACTGACATTTTTTTGCTTTTCTAGTTGGCAAACTCATCTTTGGATCCAGTAACCAAGAGTCCCTTATTGAGCTCCCCCAAGGACAACTCTATCTTGTTCGTCCGCTTTCACCCAAAGGCTACTCCGAGCTCATCTTCAAAGACGCCGCCGCTCGTATCCGACGAACCGCGCAGGATTTCCAGTACCAGCTGGTGATCCAGAGAGTATACGAGGAAGGAGAGGCTGAACTTCTAGCCGAGGAAGAAGGAGAGGACGCCGAGATTGACGCACTTGCCGCCGCTGAGAGAGACGAGAAGACATTTCTGCTTGACGAGGCCCTCCACTTCCGAGTTGAGTTTCGCGAGGGTTCTGAGAAGGTTCTTGCTTGGCGGGATCTGAGCGGTGACACCGGCGACGTTTACGAGTTTGTTTGCGATAACGTCGTGTCTCCTGGTCAAGTCGCACAGTTCGAGCGTATCGCAAAGGAGTGCCAGTACGAGCGCAAGTACCGCAAGCCGCATACCACCGCTTCCGACGCGGACCTTGACCAGTTCGAATTTCAAGACGAGCAGCCTATTCCTCCCGCGAGTCCCATCCACAGTCCGTCTCTGACCAGGTCGATCGACTCGGCCGACGGTTTGTTTGTGCCCCAGACTCCACCCAAAGCCGCGAATACATCTGCAAAGAGAGAAGAGACGCCTGTCAAAACGCCCGTCAAAACGCCCGTCATGCCCGAGAAGAAAAAGGATATGGGCCCGCCCAAGTCTGCCGAAGCCCCACCTGCTCTCAGCACGTATGCCGCCGAGAGCGCCGAGCTGCACTTCTTCGACTTCCCTTCAGGCTCCTTCGTCCAGCAAGACGGCGCAGTCACTGCTACTGTCACTGAGGTTGGCAAGTGGCAGTACTGGCTGCAGATTGAGAGCGAAGACCGGGCATGGCTTGGCATCCCTATTGTGGCCGATATCAACCCAGTCTTCAACTTTGAATTTCTCTCATTCATCTTCAATCAATTCTCACCTGACGGCTCAGCTTACTCATGGCTTCTTCGTTTCAAAGACCAGCCGACTCTGGAGCGTTTCCAAGACGCTCTTCTTCGCGCCTTGTGGGAGCAGTTGAACGAGACAAAGTGGGAGAAGATCAAGGAGAGGGAGCAAGAGTACATTACGGATGCCTTCAACGATTTGACGATGGAAGATAGGCCTGAGGAAGAGGAAGAAGAAGAAGAAGATGACGAGGACGATGCTCAGCGAAGTGAGCATTACGACAGCGACGAGGAGGAGGATGATGTTGCTACGAAGGATGAGGATGGCAACGTCAACTCACAGCTTGCTGTTGGTTATAAGCATGACCGCTCTTTCGTCGTCCGTGGATCCAAGATTGGTGTTTTCAAGCATACCAACAGCAACAACCTTGAATTCTCAACCAACATCTCAAAGGTTGAGACTCCCAAGGGCACATTGTTTAGCCCGAAGAAGGTCATGCTTCATAACGAGGACCGCAATATGATCCTACAGAATGAGGCAGACCCGAACAAACTCTACCGCATGGATCTTGAGTATGGCAAGGTTGTGGACGAGTGGAACGTACATGAGGACATCCCTGTCCTCAACTTCGCTCCGGAGAACAAGTTTGCCCAGATGACGCACGAGCCTACCTTCCTCGGTATCTCGAAGAATGCGCTCTACCGTGTCGATCCTCGTTTGGCCGGCTCTAAGCTGGTTGACTCGCAGCTGAAGCAATATGTCTCGAAGAACGACTTCTCTGCCATTTCAACGACGGAGAAGGGCTACATTGCTGTCGCTTCCAACAAAGGTGATGTTCGTCTATTTGATCGTTTGGGTATCAACGCCAAGACTCACATCCCCGCCCTTGGTGAGGCTATCATCGGTCTCGATGTCTCTGCCGATGGTCGCTGGGTCCTCGCCACCTGCCGGACATATATCCTCCTCATCGATGCCATGCAAAAATCTGGCAAGAACGAAGGCAAGCTTGGTTTCGAAAAGTCGTTTGCGGCCAACGATAAGCCTCAACCGCGCCGTCTGGCTCTCACCCCCGAGCACGTCGCTCAGTTTGCCCATGAGACCGGCAAGCCCGTGTCGTTCACCCCGGCACGTTTCAACACTGGCACAGGCGCCGAGGAGACGAGCATCATCACGGCCACTGGACCGTACATCGTCGAATGGAACCTCAAGAAGGTGCTTCGCGGCGCCAAGGCTCCGTACCTCATCAAGCGCTATGCCGAGGAGGTCAAGGCCGACGACTTCAAGTACGGCTCTGACAAGAATGTCATTGTCGCCCTGCCTAACGAAGTTAACATGATCGGCAAACAGGGCCTTAAGAGGCCCACTCGTGAGAGTATTGCCGGCCCCGGATGGGCGAGACTCAGCATGGGACGCAGAGATTCAGGGCGTATCGGCACGCCACAAAGCGGACGGTACAAGCTTGGCAAGGAGGACATTGTCGCGTCGCCGTTCTAATCTCACTTAGTAGCGATTGGGGTACGCAACCTCTCCGGTTTTGTCATGTCATGTTTGATGTTCACGTTGATGTTGGAAGTCGCCTTTCACCGACGACGGGCGTTTTCTTGGACTCTTTTTTTTTTACAAACGCGAGCGCGCAACGCGAGGGGGAGAGGGAAGGGGGGAGAATAAGAGGGACGGAAATGGATCATTCAGCATCAAAGGAACACACATTTGCTTCATGTTTTACCCCATTAACCTTTCGCTTTCCTTTCTATTCTTTCCGCAGCCAAACAGCTGGGAATCCTCTTTAGATACCTTTTGAAAGCCGAGCCGACAGAGACTTTTCTTTTCCGCGTGTGTAGCTGGCAATGCAATCCATCCTCTTTTTTTTTCTAAAGATCTTGCTGAGTTTTCGGAAATTGTTTGCTTGTTTTTTCTAATTTGCCTTGTTGCCTGGTGCCGTGTCTCTTGACCTTTTCTTCCTAGTGATTGACTAAACATGAGTTTGTTTGAATGTATTTGTGATAAATCGAGTACATGTCGCCAAGATCATACACATCAGGCAGAGGTTCTCGTCAGATAAGTAGATAGTCTAATGCTAAACCAACATAAACTCGAAATACATAGCGGGATAAGAGAGGTATTGACGAGATGTGTTCCTGTGTGTGATCCCGCCCCAACACCCCGTTCCATCCCTCTCCCTCTCGACACAGGACGTAAACCTTTAAATAAAAATGAAAAAACAAACTCCGCTAGGCTCGATGCCTTTCCCAACCGACAATTAAGATATGATTTCGCCTCGCTCATGTGCAATCCTTTCCCAAAGAGCTATATGCCTTGGTGATGAATGTTTGTAATCGGTACGATTTGCGAGGTCGGGTATGTATGTGTGTTTATCTTGTTCCTCATGCTTTCATCAAAACGCTGTCCTTTTGACAGCTTGCGAGGCGGGATAAAACGAAAATGTGTAGTAGGATGTACAATGAGCCGTTACGCTTCTTGCTTCTCCTGCTTCGCCTCCTCAGAGGTATTGCCCTTGCCCGCCAGGTTTTGGGCGCCTTCAACGGCTCCTTGAAGAGCCTTGCTCACCTGACCCACAACATTGCCACTGATGTTTCTCAACGTCTTTGACTGCATCGTCTCGTGGGAGAGGCGGGTCATCTCAGCGACGAAGGACTGGCCCCACCAGGCGGACGTGTACTTGAAGACATAACGCTCAAGCTTGCGGTAGTTGGTCTCGCGCTGCTCGGGTGACATGGTAACGGCGTCGTGGATGGCGTTTGCGAGCTCCTCTGTGTTCCAGGGGTTGACAATGAGGGAGCCATTGAGGGACTGGGCGGCACCAGTGAACTCGGACAGAATCATGACACCGTGACGCTCGCGCTGAGTTGCGATGTACTCGTATGAGACCAGGTTCATGCCGTCACGCGTTGAAGAAACAAGGCAGACGTCCGAGACGGCGTACAGAGCGGTCAGTTCGTCGAAAGAGACACTCTGATGGAGGAAATGGATGGGCATAAATTCGATGGTGCCAAACTTTCCGTTAATACGACCGACGAGCTCGTTGACAACAGCACGGAGGTTTTGGTACTCCTCAACGTCCTGGCGCGACGGAACGGCAACTTGGACGAGGACGATCTTACCAATCCATTCAGGATGCTCTGTCAGGAAAACCTCCAGAGCATGGAGCTTCTGCGGTACGCCCTTGATGTAATCAAGACGGTCAACACCAACAATGAGCTTGACGCCGTTGAACTTGCGCTTGAGCGCTTCAATACGCTCCTGCACCTTCGGTTTCTTGAGACCCTCAACGAACTTCTCGGGGTCGATACCAATGGGAAATGCGCCCACAGTGACGAATCTGCCATTGTAATCAACGCCATTGGGAGTTGTGGGAGTTCCACTGGATTCCTGTTAACTCAAGGACATGTGTGGATGGAGAGAGCTTGACATACAGAATACGAGAGCAACTGCTCAGAAAGTGGCGAGCATAGTCGTAGGTGTGGAAACCGATGAGATCGCAGTCGAGAACGCCAGTCAAGAGTGCTTCACGGACGGGAAGAATACGGTAGATTTCTGAAGAAGGGAAGGGCGTGTGTAGGAAAAAGCCGATCTTGACATTCTTCTTGGAGTCACCAATCTCTTCGCGCAGCATCTCGGGAAGCAGCATGAGATGGTAGTCGTGAACCCAGATAAGGTCTCCATCCTGTACGTCCTGTACAACTGCCTTGGCAAACAGGCGGTTGACTTCGCGATAGGCGCTCCATGCGCTCTCATCGAATGTAATCTCACCGGGGTGGTAGTGGAAGAGGGGCCAGAGAATGGAGTCTGTAACGGGCGGCTGTTAGTTCGGAAGACAGATACTGTTGAAATAGGAATAGTTTTCCGTACTGGAGAAGCCATTGTAATGCTTGTCGGCGAGCTCATCATCAATGAAGACGGGATGGGCGTTATACTCGTCCTTGAGACGCTGCTTCATGCCGGCAATCTCACTCTCAGGAACCTCGAGGCCTGGCCAGCCGTACCATTGGAAGCTTGTGGTTTTTGACAAACCGCTGAGGCCGGTAACGAGACCACCAGAAGACATGGAAAAGGAATAACTGCCATCATCGGAGCGCTTGATAGTGATGGGGAGTCGGTTGGAAAGGAGCAAGAGGCGCCCAGGGGCGGTGTCTTCGTCGACGAGGGCAGGCATGGTGAAGATGCTTTGCCCGGCGGTGCGGTTGTGGCGAAGAGTGGAAGAAATTCGAGGACGGGTTCGGAGAGTGGGAATTGGGGAACAGCAGCTGATGAGCTTAGTGGATGTTCTGGTGGGTTGGGAAAAGATGTTAGCTGAGTCGCGTTGTCGGGCTGGGATGAGCTTGCGGGGGAATGGAGGGGTAATTGTAGGCTCGGCTGGCTTAGCAGTACTGTAAAGCAAGGTACCCAATGCGATAGCGACGCAACACACAGCTGAGGGCTTCCTTTTGCTATTGTTACTTTGCAGGAGAGGGCAAGACAAAGCTTAAGATAAAAACAAGCTTCCTTACCCTTTGAGTTGCTAGCTACTGAAGCTGAAGCTGATTGCTGCTTGGTGCTTGCTGGCAATCGTATAGTGAGGCAAGCAACTGACGTAGGTATAAGCAGGGCGAGGGCGGGAGCTGTTGATGGGAGAAAGGGCAGCAGCACTAAGTGGCTGGACAACAGCGGACTGAATGCGTGGAGAGGAATGTCACAAGACAGCAAGCAGTGCAAATACGATGCAGCGCAGGTAGCAGTTTTAGAAAGAAAGAAGAGAGGAGGAGGAGGAAGAAGGAAAACAAGATGGAAAGAAACGGAAGAAGGCGGCTTGGTCGGCGGTTGGCTAAAGGTGCCCTTTTCTCACACCCAATTACCCGTTTGGCAACAGAAGGTGACGGAGCTGGTTTCTCACTGGGTACAGCCCAGGGTGTGGCAAGGCAACATGTGAGGTGAGGGAGGGATTGGAGGGCGGGGTGTTGAGGGACATGGGCAAGCAGAAGCAGAATGAATGCCAATCCGATGGCCTGCAGGTAAGAAAGAGCAATCCAGACCCTGGAGCTCTCCCGCAGAAGTCAAAGTACTTACGTCGTGGTGTTGTAAGGCCATCAGGGAATGTACGTACAGGTTACTCTCGGGGAAAGGAATACCTTACTATGGTAGACAGCTCCAAAAAAAACTGCTGGGCTTTAACTGTTGACTAGCGGCACCAAGGAGCCATCTACGTAATTTTTGGTGCGGGACCCATGCTGTCTCATTGCGAGAAAATTCCGGCCTGTCACTAGTGTATTGATTATTATTCTTATTATTATTATTATTTCAAAGTATTTTTTTTTCTTCCATTGCCGTTTCTGGCCCCCTCCCCTCCAACATCTTCCCGTCACCCTCCGGCATCTGCACCCAATCTCTTTTGTAAGATGGATGTGTATGATCGCCTTTGCCGAGGGGGTTTTCCGGACAATTAGGGAACGAGGCCGAGTGATTTTTGGGTGAGCGATATAAATCTGCAGGGCCGCTGAGCCGAACCTCCTCAGCTCTTGGGTGCAACCGAAAAAAGAGAATATCAATTAGGTATCGGTACCTGAGGAACCTCGCCATGTTACCCGCTCGACTGGTGGGGTCCGGCGCCGAGGTGTGGGCACCGCATCGCCGATAGAACACAGAAGATTCACGATGCCTCTACTTTGGAAATTCTTCCCTTCCAGCCATCCACCCTGCTTTTCTTCAGCGCCCGGCCAGAGCCCAACACAGCTTTTAAAACCCACTGGCCAAAGCAAGGATGATGGCGCATCGTCTGCAGATTTCCATCCATCCCCGCCAGCAGTCAGTCTTTCTTGAGGGAAGTCTCGGTTGGCTAAGCTGTGGCTTCGGAGGGCTGTCCGAAAATGTCCATTAAGGTTGGCTTGACTTACACAGAGGCTGTCGTGGCTGTCTAAGCCTTGTTTGCCCTTTCCCAATGAATGCCAGGGGCTTTACATTGTAATCATGGCCATTCTGTGCTTATGCAAGAACCCGACCAGTTCTAATGATGCACGGAGCCTCATGCTGGCAAGTGAATAATGCTCTGTGTTCTAGGCCCCTGAAAACCGACGCAACCGTGCCGTCATTTTCAAGGCCAGGCCTTTATCCAAGGAAATGGAGAAAGCCAGGAAGCTCCCGTCAGTCTGGTGCTTTCAAAGGAGCTTCAGCCCCGGCACCTGCACGACGTTTCAACGTTGAACCCGTCTCAGTGACCAATAAGGGAGACCAAAATCCCAGGGAACACTCTAGCCCAATCATTCAGCCCACAAGGTCCCTGTTGGGCTACCGCAGACTGACATCGAAGGCCCCATTATCTCCCCCGGAATCCGGACCAAAACTTCCACACAGGCATTGCGCAACGGTGCAAGGCCGATTGCCTTCAGTGCCCGGCCCGAATTGACGCGGGCTTGCGTCGATGTATCGAGATATTCCCGATTGCAACTAACTTCATCGTGGAGAAGAGATGCCAAGCGGTGGATAAAATCGGTAAGCCTCCTTTGAAATCTGCGGATTTGATAAAGGGAGGTTGAGTATCTGTATTGTCTTTAACCTGCCAGTGCTTCTCTTCCTGCTCCTCTGCTGATGACGCCTATTTGTTTAGAATGGGATGCTCATCATCATCATTATCCTTAAAATGCCCATAACATGCTAATAAATCAATCAAAATCAAAGCGTCAAGCAAAGCATCAAGTGATGTTTTCTCTTTGTGTTCTGTTTTTCTCTTCTTTATACTCTTCTCCAGAGTCCTCAATGCCCTTATTCAGAATTCCTCCTCTGCTGTTGTTGCTTGACAGAGCCAGGAGCACAGACCAGTACCGGGTGACTTGAGCCCCACTCCCGGTCCAAGCCAGTCGTAGCTGCCCCCGGTTTCGATTGATCTACGCCTGCCCGCGCCGGCTTTGTTGATGCGCTCCATCCGTTGTTCCTCGACGCGACGACAACCGCGACAAGGCAGTTCGAGCTTTACCGGATCACAGTAATATCGCAATTGTCTGTTTGAGGATCCGCCAGTGTTGTTTGTTAGAATTTTTGTAGCGCCACATCCATCAACCTCTATCCCTGTCATCGTGCCCTGGTCATGGCTCCCTCGGACGAGAAGCTCGAGACAGAGCTCCTCAATGCTGTTCGCGATATCTGGAAGTCCGATAGAGAACAACTCACCGTAAACTTTATCCGAAAACGCGTCGAAGACGATCTTGATCTGGAAGATGGCTTCTTCTCGTCTGGTAAATGGAAGGATAAGAGCAAGAAACTGATCAAGGAGCTTGCTGTAATTGATCCCTGCCTCGGCGCGCGCACGCGTGCACAAATTCTATTTGGAAAGCTGACTCGGCTAACAACATCTTTTCTAGGCTGAGCTTCTCGAAAACAATACCGCACCCGAAGCGAAATCATCTCCAGCTCCGGAAGACGCAAAACCTACAAAGTCTGGCAAGCGCCAATCGACCGAAGCATCTCCGCCGTCGAAGCGCAGAAAGCGTACATCTGGCGCCAAAGACGCAAATATCGAGGATGAAGAGTCGCAGAATGAGAAATCGAAACCGAAGAAGGCTGCCGGCCGGAAAAAGTCGCGTGCCACGGTTGACTCTGAGGACGAGCTGAGCCCTGCCAAGGCAAAGCCTGTCAAAAGCCGAAGCGGGCGCGCAGACAAGGTGGAAAACAGCGACTCAGACGCGTTGACTACGCCGCCCGAGAGCGAGGACGAGAAGGATGATAACGAAGAGGAAATATCACAAGACAAGGAGGCAAAACCGTCTTCCAAGGCTTCGGTCACAAAAGAGAAACCCGCCGCAGAATCTCACAAAGCGGACGAATCTTCCAAGAAGGATGCCGAATCTGCCAATGAAAAGAAGACAGAACAGGCAGCACTCGACGACACGTCCAGCGAATTATCTGATGTCATAGATGAGCCGCCCAAACCAAAACGAAAGAAGAAAGAGACTGGAAAGGCACCGAAGGCGTCCAAGCAGAAAAAAGCGCCTGCAACTTCTGACAACCCGGATGATGCCGAGATTAAGAAGCTGCAGTCTCAATTGGTCAAGTGTGGCGTGCGCAAGATTTGGGGTTTCGAGCTGAAGCAATACGGAGACAATTCGAAAGCGAAAATTAAGCATCTCAAAGACATGCTCAATGACATTGGCATGGACGGCCGCTTCTCAGAAGCCAAGGCACGGGAGATCAAAGAGCGCAGGGAACTAGAGGCGGATCTTGAGGCAGTCCAAGAGATGAATGCCAATTGGGGCGCCGGAGGTCGAGCATCACGGAGCAAGGCGCGTGGACAACCTGCGCAGGTTCAAAAAGATGATGCTGCCGAGGAAGAAAAGGGCGACGAGGAAGACGATGACGAGGATGAAGAGGATGCTGTTGTGTCATCGCGTGCACGAGGCAAGGCGCGGGCTGACCTCGCCTTCCTCGGTGACGATGACGAGGAATCGGATTGATGGATCTTCATGGCAAAGGAGCATTTATGGTTTACGGAGCATCTGTTGACTGATTGCACTTGTTGCAGGTTGTATTATATACCATAACGTACACGCAACGATGTTTTTGCGGTTGGCGCCATCGCGGAATGTCGGCCGAGACGATAATGAGCATGGAGTTCCCCCCATGATTATCCGCCCCAATGTACTATCCAATTTTGCACGGCAGTGGGTTTCCCATGAAATTGGAGCTTGTTGCCAACTAATACCTCACTTCGTGACCAGAGCAGGCAGGATTATGGTATTAGTGGCATTTTTTTCTCTTGTCAAGCGGACCTTTAAAGGATACTAGTGCCCATCCACCACTACCACCAGCACCACATTGGCCCCGGCTTCCCCAAAGCTGGAGATACGAGGCAAGCTGCCCGTATTTAAACGCGCCAGTCAGACGACAGCATGGCCGCTCGGGATGGGGCTAGAGACCGGGTTGGAGTCTTGGTGCGAGGAACTTAAGCCCAGGGAGAGGGGAAGCTTGGGTTTCTGGGCTCTGTGCCACGCAGCTTCCAATCCCCCCAATTTACCCCGCCGCGGGCGAATGCCCCGCAGATGCCATCATGTCTCTTCAACACCCTTCTTCCCCCTCTATCCTCGTCCAACCCCCCACTAAACCCGCCAACAAGCGCAAATACAAGCAATAATAGCCTGAATTGCAAGTCTCGCCGTGGTGGCCCAGTCAAGTAAAGGGGAGCTCTGCTAGACTTAAAGGAGACACCCCCCTCTCATCGCCTTGCGTGATTTCACCTTCGCCGCGTCAATAAAACAAACAAAAGCAACCGGCAGTTTGTGATTTGTACACTCGCATCAGGCTTCTACTCCTGGACACTCACAGCTTCCTTACTTGAAACTTTTCTTCACATTATCCATCGCCATGGCTGACGCACCCTTCGAATTCCTGCCCTTGGGCGCCATCCTCCAGTCCTTCAAGGTAAAGGGCACCAACATTGTTCAGGGTTTCCCTACCCAGGAGCTTTACGAGAAGCACAACTCACCTTACTTTGGTGTCACCGTCGGCCGCGTTGCGAACCGTCTCGAGTCCGCCCAGATCAAGTCTCTTAACGGTGGTCAGACTTACAAGCTCGCCGCCAACGACGGTCCCAACAACCTGCACGGTGGCATCAAGCCATGGAGCAAGCGCGTTTGGAACGGCCCCAAGCCCGTCGGCACCCGCGAGATCCCCGGCGTCGAGGGCCTCAAGGGCGGTGAGAGCATTGAGTTCTCCCTCGTAAGCGAGGACGGCGACGAGGGCTTCCCCGGAACTGTCAAGGTTACTGTTGTCTACACCGCAGGCACGCAGGAGGTCGATGGCAAGGAGGTTTCTGTTCTGGGCATGGAGTACGAGGCACAGCTGGTTGACGGCGCTGACGAGACGGCCATTAACATGACGAACCACTCCTACTTCAACCTCACCGGAGACGAGACCTTTGCTGGCACCATCGCCACTCTGGCGACGAACGCCCATCTGCCCCGCGACTCTGTCGGTATTCCTACTGGCGGCCCCGTGCCGTTCCCCGGTATTGAGGGCGGCAAGCCCTTCGAGCTGGGCGTTGACGGACCTGCTGTTGACGACTGCTTCATCGTGAACGAGAAGCCTGACTCTGTGCCCATTGACACCCGCAAGGAGCCTCTGAAGCTGCACGTACACGCGAAGCACCCCAAGAACGGTGTCAACCTGGAGGTGCTCAGCACTGAGCCCGCGTTCCAGTTCTACACCGGCGAGGGTATTGACGTTCCCGCTGTCGAGGGTGCGCCGGCGCGTGGTAAGCGCAGCGGTTTCTGTGTTGAGCCCAGCCGCTGGGTCAACGCCATCAACGTCCCCGAATGGAAGAACCAGATGTTGCTGAAGAAGGGCGAGACATACGGTACCAGAATTGTGTACAAGGCTTGGAGCGAGTAAAGCGATCTTGGGACAAAACGGGTCGATGATAAAATATTTTTAGGGAGCCAAAATGGTTATGAATGATTTCAACGGATAGGAGTGAATAGTATTTGAATAGGAGTTGGCTATGTTGGCCCTCAGCAACATGCGAAGCTCATTTCGTGAATCACCAGAGTTCGAAGATGGTATTGCTGAATTTCTTGCCTCGGCCGGCGTGTCAAGAAACATCATACTCAGCAAAGGTAAAACTGTAAACGCCCGGGGTCCAGCTCAATGCCGCGCGTCTGTGTGTCAATAAACAGCCGGTTTGACTAAGCTGATGGTAAAATTGGGAAACATAAACTTGGGATGAAGATAAGATCTCGCTGCGCTGCTCACCGAGGGGCTCTAGCTTTATCTTAGCGCGCCTCTTCCTGCTGCTTATCGTACCGATGCACCGGCCGGTTAGCGCAGGGACAACGACCTTAAGGTGAGTGCTGCCCCAAAGTGTAACTGCCGGGTTACCCAAAGAACCCAAGGCCGATCAAATCCTCTCGAACAACAAACCCCTACTACTCCAGACTCTATCCTCAACAACCCCGGAATATTCGGTACAGCAATTTCCATCACAATTGGCCGTATGACGCAGAATAATTACGGCACCCACGCTGCCGCTCCTACTCTTTGAATCCATCGCTTCCAAAACTCGACGAGTCAGGACATATACACTCCAGCTTTCCTCTACGCTGACCGAGGGCGAACGACCTCCGCAATTATGACAGACACCTTCCCGACTCTAACAACAACGCCAAAACGGAAGAGAGATGACGAAGAACCACACCCATCGCCGATACACACTACCGCACAATTCTCCTTCCAGCTTCCCGAGGCTAAGAGCGACGAGGATGGGAGCGCAAGCCCACGCAGCAAAGTGGTGCACAAGTTCCGTGGTCTGGCGCTGGGTGGTGGGGGCGGGGTAGCCCAGCAACAGAGCAACAGCCAACAGCGCCAGGGCCCGTATGACCCGACTCGCGACGTCGGCGATGACGGGCTCTACAGCGACGACCCGTTCGCGAGTCGTAAGAGAATGAAGGTACCAGAGCTGGAGATGAAGGACGCCGACGCAGCCGATGCCGCTGAGCCAGCTCCCGTTCCAGATCCTGACATTAAGAGCGACCCGGAACTCGTTTCAACGCCAAGTGTGGTTGGGCCTGATGCGGCGGCTGTAGACACGAATGATCAACTCATCACGGCAACTACTGCTACAGCGGCAACCGCGGATACTACTACAAGTACACAACGGTCACTTCCTTTTCTCAACCGAATACAAAACTCGAAATCTGCAGCACGGAGACGAGCCGGGACACCCCCTCTCAAGGGTCGTAAGGGCAAGGTTGCCGCGGATACAAGTACACCAACAGAAGAAGACGGAAAGATGGAGATTGTTGATCCAGTCAGAGCTGCGCTGACATGGAAAGAGGAGGAAATTACGATTTACGACCCCGACGACGAGGACGACGACGGCACTGGTATTAACGGTGTCGGGTTTATGCCAACGGCCGCGATGGCGTACGCACGCACACAGAAGCGCCGGCTGCAGCTGGCCGAGTACAAGAAACGGGAAGAGAGCGAGGCTAGAGCTCGGCGGAACCAACGTCGACGAGGCAGCGGTGCGGGATTGGGCGCCAAGGTTGATTCAAAGCCGGCACCTGGCAGTGGTGTGCGAAAAGTGCGGTTTATGGAGTCGGAACCAAATACGATTGTGACGAATGGATGAGATGCAAATGACCCGAGACGGGAAGAGCTGATGAGGAAATATTCCACCCAATCTTTTAACTCACATGGTCCCAATAGAGGGCTGATTATTGGCGTTTGGTTGGCCGTGTTTATGCACAGGGCGCGGGCGAAGGCATGGCTGCATTTGAGGCACATGCCACTGGGTTCTCACGGATGCATTTCTTTCATTGGACGACAAGTATTGGCAACCTCTTTTTTTTATTATTCTTTTCTATATCAATAAGCGAGGGCATCATAACTGGGACAGTAGATGCAGGAGTCCGGACGGACGATATGAATAGTCTTTCTTTTATACCCCAAAGTTGAAATGGACTGAGATGATACAAGGCTTTATTTTTCGGTTCCCCACGCATCGTGCCCAACGCCTGTGATGTGATGCTTCTGTATGTGAGGGAAAGATATTCGTACACGGAGGATCGATCGTCCTCAGAAAGGGTTTTGATGATGGTTACAAAGGTCAAAGATTACCAGAACTTGTACCAAGACTTCTGGCTGGCCTTGACGGCCGCCTGCTCCTCGAGCTTCTTCTTCTCCAGCGCCTCTGCATCGCGGCGGTGCTTCTCCGCCATGCTCTCCTGGTAGACCTCGACAGTCCTCTTCATCCTAATGCGCTCTTGACGGCGCTGGTACTGGCAGTACTCAAAGTAGCCTGCGGCACCAGCGAGGAAGCTACCGACGGCCCAGTTTGCGGACTTGATAGGTGTGCCTGGCTGATGTGAGTTGATGGTCACTCATATCTTTGGTTTTTAAAGAAAAGACTCACCCCTAAAGACATATCTCAAACCACCAACACCGGCGCCAGTCGCAATACCAGTAAGGAACCCGCCTCTCGCGCACGGTGTCTGCGCGACGTTGAGGAAATCCTCACTCTTGATCGTCTTGACGGCCTCACTGATGGTCGAACCGTGCGGCTTGTGCTCGCCTCCCTCGTTGATGGGAAAATTGGCCTGGAAATCCTTGGGATCAGGCTTTGCAGCTGCACCTGTCGCTTCCGCCAGCGTCGTAGACGTCTCTGGTGTCTCTGAGCCCGGAGCGCCCTCTCCTACCGGCTTGTTCGCCGATCGGGACCAGAGGTACAGCTTCTTCCCATCCTTCCTCGGCTCCGGGAGGTTGGGGGTGTCTGGTGTTTCTTGTGCCATTTGCCGGGATAGGCTAGGGGTGTGTGTGCATTTACGTTTCGATTATCTCAACTCTTCTTCCTCTCAAAGAAAAAAAAGTGCTTCCTTCTCACTCACTCACTCAAAATCTGCCCATGGCCTGAGATGACGTCCACCAAAATTCCGCCGTTGCTGGGCCGTGAATGGTCCGTGCGTCTCGGTTGATTGACACGAACCTAACTACAGAGTACCCCACCCACCACCCACCCCTGTGTAGGTACCGCCAGGAGCCTTAGTATACTTAGTACTTACTTCCAGGCGTTAATTGATTGTGGGGCCCCTTTTCGCAGTAAAAGCGTGCATTTTGTCGCGTAAAGTCGCGCCCAGGACGCGTCTTTTCGTCGCTGGGCTGGACCTGGACCGTACAACTCTCTCTCCCACACCCCGGCCCGCGCCATCTAAAGATTGTGCACTACGGCCCCTCCAGAAAGCCCATGCCTACACAAAAGTGACAATTGCCAAACTCCCACTCGTCCAATTCCTACATTGTAGCGGACGTAACCCAGTTCTGTTCTGTATCTTCGACTTCGTCCTTTTTTTTTCTTAATTCCCCAAAACAGAACTTTCTTGATACCCCCCCGTACAGCTGCGGAAAGGTTTCTATGCCTTTGCCCCCCTTCTTGTTTACGACACCAGGCGTCCGAATTCGATATCCAGCTCTTTCGCCTAATGGTTCCTTAGAGAAGATTTGATCCTCCCCGAGAGTCTCGACTTCTAAGAGCCCCTCGACGGAGAACTCGATTATACCACCTCGTCATCGTTCCGAACATATCCAACCTACGGAACACTGATAGACGGAGAGCAAGGACACACACGATGCCCAACACAAGCCTTCGGCGCCCGCAAAAGGGCTACCGCGGCCGCGGCAGGAAACAATCATATCATGGCGGCGGTCGTACAACCCGCACCTTCGCCGCTTCAAGCCGCAACGAAGCGACGTCTGCCGATGAGAAATGGGAGCGCACCCGTCTGGCGCACAGCATCGACGAGAACATGGGCTTCGCGCGGTACGAGGGCGGCAAGCGCAAGGATGGATGGCTGGTCAACGTCCAGCCGACGTCGGTTGAGGACGAGCGGATACCGGGCGGCCGCGCGGCGCTAGACTGCTACTTCCTGGAAGACGACGGAACGACGTTCAAGGCGACGGTCGAGTACGACCCGTATTTCCTGATTGCCGTGAAGAAGGGCAGGGAGAGCGAGGTCGAGGAGTGGGTGAAGCGCGTGCCCGGTGGCGGCGTCGTCAAGACAGTAAAGCGGATCGACAAGGAGGATCTCAGCATGCCGAACCATCTGCTTGGGTACCGCCGGACATTTCTGGAACTGAGGTTCGCGAATGTGGCCGATCTAATGGCGGCGAGGAAGGACATCATGCCCATTGCGGCGAAGAACAGGAAGAATGTGGATGCGATGGACGCATATGCCGAGGTCTCTACGTAGGTGTTGCGATCAGGTTTGGCTTGCGAGGGGAGGCGGCTGACGAGTTTCTAGGACCAACGGCGACTTTGACCTTTTTGACGACTCACGAGATGACGATAGACGAGCTAATGCTTCTTTTGCTGATGCCAGCGACTTCATTGTCGATATTAGAGAGTACGACGTACCATACCATGTAAGAGTAATGATAGATATGGGTACGTTTGGAGTTTGTTTATGAGTCTTTGGCTGGGTTATGCTGACAGCGACAGATATCCGGGTGGGAAAGTGGTATTTCGTAGACGTCAAGCACGGCGTTACGAAGGTGACCATCAATGAAGACAGACTGGCCATGGCGGACCCGGTCGTCATGGCCTACGATATCGAGACCACGAAGTTGCCCTTAAAGTTCCCCGACGCCGCCATCGACCAGGTCATGATGATTTCGTACATGATCGATGGCCAGGGTTTCCTAATCACCAACCGAGAGATCGTTTCTGAAGACATCGCCGACTTCGACTACACGCCCAAGCCAGAATACCCCGGCCCGTTCATGATCTTCAACGAACCCAACGAGAAGGCCGTGCTCGAGCGGTTCTTCCTGCACATCAAGGAGGCGCGGCCAACCGTCATCGCGACGTACAACGGTGACTTTTTCGATTGGCCCTTCGTAGAAGCTCGAGCCAGCGTCAACGGAATCGACATGTACCAGGAGATCGGCTGGAAGAAGGACAGCGAGGACCAGTACAAGTGCAATTACAGCGTGCACATGGACTGCTTCCACTGGGTTAACCGAGACTCCTACCTGCCTCAGGGCTCTCGAGGTTTGAAGGCCGTCACGGTTGCTAAGCTAGGATACGACCCTGACGAGCTCGACCCCGAACTGATGACGCCTTATGCGGCGGAGCGCCCCCAGACGCTGGCAGAGTACTCAGTTTCCGATGCCGTGGCAACGTACTACCTGTACATGAAATACGTCCACCCCTTCATCTTCTCATTGTGTACCATTCTGCCACTCGGCGGTGATGACACGCTAAGGAAAGGTACCGGTACCCTTTGCGAGATGTTGTTGATGGTCCAGGCGTACCAGAAGGAGATTGTCCTGCCCAACAAGCACGTTTCGCCCAGGGAAGCCTTCTACGAAGGTCACCTGCTTGAATCAGAGACATATGTCGGTGGTCACGTCGAGAGTATCGAGGCCGGTGTCTTCCGGTCAGATATCCCCGTCAACTTTGCGGTTGATACGGGTGCCGTAGACGAACTGCTCAAGGACTTGGACGCAGCATTGACGTTCAGTATCACTGTCGAAGAAAAGAAGTCCATGGACGACATTGAGAACTACGAAGAGATCAAAGAGCAGATTGCCGCGCGACTGCGTTCCCTGAAGGAGACCCCAAACCGGAGCGAGCGACCCCTGATTTACCATCTTGATGTCGCATCCATGTATCCCAATATTATGACAACGAATCGTCTTCAGCCGGATTCCATGATCCAAGAGTCAGACTGCGCGGCGTGCGACTTTAACCGACCTGGTAAGACATGCGACAGACGGTTGCCGTGGGCCTGGAGAGGAGAGTACCTCCCAGCGAAGCGCGACGAGTACAACATGATCAGGAACGCCCTGGAAAACGAAAAGTTCCCCGGCAAGTGGCCCAATTCACCGATGCGGACGTTCCAGGATCTGAGCCCGGATGAACAGACGGCGTTGCTGAGGAAGCGTCTGCAAATATACTCGCAAAAGGTCTACCACAAGATCCGCGACTCGACAACTATCGTCAAGGAAGCTATTATCTGCCAGCGCGAGAACCCCTTCTATATCAACACCGTAAGAGACTTCCGTGACCGTCGTTACGACTACAAGGGCAAGGCCAAGGTGTGGAAGGGCAAGACGGAGGCTCTCAAGTCGTCCGGCGCGGGGTCTTCCGAAGTCGACGCGGCGAAGAAGATGATTATTCTCTTCGACTCGTTACAGCTTGCCCATAAGGTCATTTTGAATTCGTTCTACGGCTACGTCATGAGAAAGGGATCACGTTGGTACTCCATGGAAATGGCCGGCGTGACCTGTCTGACGGGAGCGACGATTATCCAGCTCGCCAGAAGTCTCGTTGAGCGTTTGGGTCGCCCGCTCGAGTTGGACACTGACGGTATCTGGTGTATGCTTCCCGCCACGTTCCCAGAAAACTTTTCGTTCAAGACGAAGAATGGCAAGAAGGTCACTATTTCGTACCCCTGTACCATGTTGAACCACTTGGTCCACGCCAAGTTCACGAACCACCAATACCAGACGCTTGTCGACCCCAAGACATTCAAGTACGAGACACACAGCGACAATTCTATCTTCTTCGAAGTCGACGGTCCTTATAAGGCCATGGTTCTGCCCACATCAAAGGAGGAGGACAAGAACTTGAAGAAGCGTTATGCAGTCTTCAACGACGACGGCAGTCTGGCTGAGTTGAAAGGTTTCGAGGTCAAGCGCAGAGGTGAGCTTAAGCTCATCAAGATCTTCCAGCAGCAAATTTTCAAGTTCTTCCTGGAGGGCACGACGCTGGCAGAATGTTACACTGCCGTCGCCAAGGTCGCCAACAGGTGGCTTGACGTTTTACATAGCAAGGGCGCGACGTTGGCGGACGAAGAGCTCATGGAGCTGATTTCTGAGAACCGAAGCATGTCCAAGACGCTTGAGGAGTACGGCAGCCAGAAGTCAACATCCATTACCACGGCGAAGCGTCTGGCCGATTTCCTGGGCGAGCAGATGGTCAAAGATAAGGGTCTGAACTGTAAATTTATCATCTGCGCCAGGCCAAAGAATGCTCCTGTCACCGAACGAGCCGTGCCGGTTGCAATCTTCTCTGCCGAAGAGACCACGAAGCGCTTCTACCTCAAGAAGTGGCTGAAGGAAGAACCTGCTGACACTGACCCGAGAGCCCTTTTGGACTGGGATTACTACCTGGAGCGTCTGGGCTCCGTCATCCAGAAGCTCATCACCATCCCCGCCGCGCTCCAGAAAGTCCGGAACCCCGTCCCGCGTGTTCCCCACCCCGACTGGCTCCAGCGGAGAATCAACATCAAGGAAGACAAGATGAAGCAGAAGAAGCTTACCGATTTGTTTACAAAGGGCCCTCTGGAAGATATTACCAACCTCAACGGTCGGAATATGGATGACATGGAGGACTTTGGCAGCAAGCTTCTCAAGCCGAAGCCAGTCGCTTCTGCGGTTGCTTCTTCGCAGCCAGCACCAACTGCTCAGAAGAGAAAGTCACCTGAACCGGCCGAAAGTGCGGACCCCTTTGCAGCGCTTCCCAAGGTCATGCCCTCGCCTTCGGAGGACTATGTCGGCTTCCTGAAGTATCAGAAGCAAAAGTGGAACATCCAGAAACAAGCCCGTATCCGCAGGCGACAACTCTTTGGTGACCGACGCGGCAACCAGAGTAACATCCAGGCGACGTTCATGAAACAGGCTCACATAACGTTTATGAACACATGGCAGCTTTTGCATCTCAAAGCAACTGAAACTCCTGGTATTGTAAACGCGCATGTTCTTATTGATGCCAAAATCCATTCGCTCAAGATCAAAGTCCCGCGGCAGGTATTCTTGAATTTGAAGAGTGGCGATATGCCTGACGTTGATATTCCCGGCTGCGAGGTAGAGCAGGTCAACCACACTCTCCCTAACGGACACTCATCTGTTCACCTGTTCAAGCTCACTGTTCCTGAGGATGTCTACTTTACTGAGGCTGACAAGTTCTCGCTGCTATTCAACCATCCCAGTGTCGAAGGCGTGTATGAGAAGCATCTGCCGCTCAACATCCGTGCCGTTCTTCAGCTTGGCAATCTCTGCACCATTGACGAACAACAACATGCTGTGCTCGGAAAGGGACTGGATCAAGGATTCGACCTCACTGGCCTCAAGCGGCCCCTGAAGCCTAGGACATACCTTGACTCTTCGCCGCTGGCATACATCTACATTTCTCACATCACCGCTGGTGACAAACAGATCTTTGGCGTGTTCTCAACAACAAGAGACGAGGCACACGTTATTATTCTGCAAAAGAGCAGAGACTCGGGTCAGGAGCTACCAAACATTTCGAAGATCTACACTGAGCTGCTTGCTCGCCGGGGCGAAGAAGCTGAAGGTACCAACTGGCAAGACTGCTTCCGGTACCAGGAGAAGATGACTTTCAAAATCACGCAAGTGACGACTAAAAGGAAGGCTCACTTGGAGCTCAGCGACGTTGTCAAGAAGATGAGGAAGGACGAGCTGAGGCCGCAAATGATGGTCATTCAGTCCTCACAGCGTAATATGCTCATCACCGACGTACCGATCCTGGGCGACTTCCCTGTCCTCCCGCTCAAGTATGATCCTGCGGATAGTTCTCTCCCGCCTCTTGGTTGGCAGGCTGCCGTGGCAAAGCGTCTTGTTGGGCATTACCTCGGGCTTGGCTCTTGGATCCTGCACTTGACAACCCTTGCGCGGTACGGCGATGTTCCTCTATGCAACTTGGAGAGAGAAGATCCGCGGTTCCTTATCGATATTACATATGCCAGACGACTTCAAAACAACAATATCGTTCTCTGGTGGTCTGCCAGCCCCCGACCTGATCACGCAGGATACGAGAAGGATGATATTACCGGTCCCCTCCAAACTGTACAGATGCCGTCGATCAACAACCCGGGCACGTTCTCGTCTGTCTGTATTGACCTGGAAGTCAGAAATCTCGCAATCAACACCATCTTGACTTCGTCTCTGATCAACGAGTTGGAAGGGGCTGATTCCATCTCTTTCAACCCTGCCGGCGATGGAGGCGCATCTGGAGAGGAAGTTATCTCATCGGAGGGCACATTCGCCAACGCCGGTATCCTCGTTCTCCGCGAGATGGTGAAGAACTGGTGGCAAGAAGCCTGTAAGGGCAACACGATGGCCGACGTCATGGTCCAGCACCTCGTCCGCTGGGTCGAGAACCCGGATTCATTCTTGTACGACCGCGCTCTGCACTATTACGTTCAAATGATGTCCCGCAAGGCTTTCCAGCAACTTATGGCAGACTTCCGCCGCGTCGGTTCACAGGTCGTATTTGCCAACTCAAACCGTCTACTCCTGCAAACCACCAAGGCCGAGGTCGGTACCGCATACGCATACAGCCAGTACATCATCAAGTCAATCAAGAGCAAGCCCCTCTTCCACTTTATCGATCTTGAGATCAAGGAGTACTGGGACTACCTGGTATGGTACGATGAGTTCAACTACGGAGGCAAGGCGTGCCAGGAGGTCGTCGAGGCGGACCAGCAGGCCCTGGACACCGTCATGCACTGGCAGATGGCCACATTTCTTCCGATCCGGCTGCAGCCGACGTTCCAGGACTGGGTCATTGAGTTCATCCAGCTCATGCACGCCCTCAAGAGGCCGCAGAACGGAGAGTTCGATTCCACGCCGAGACTTACTCAAATCCCGCAGAAGTCGCTTGCCGAAGGAGCGGAAGGACAGATCATTCTCGGCAAGAAGTTTGAGAAGCCCCTGAAAAAGGACATTGCCAACCTAGTCAATCTGCAAAAGAGGGAGCTGCTACACCCAGAGCTGGCGGAGGACTACTCATTCCCGCAGCTGCCTGGCTCGCATCTGTCCCACTTATCGTCGCGAAACGCTGTGCTGGAGCTCGTAAAGGCGCTGATGCAGGTGCTCTCTCTCGACAAGAACATTACCCTCGAAGCCCGTCTCCTAAGAAAAGAACTGCTTGCCATGTTCGATATTAGGGAATTCAGCAAAGAAGGAGCCTTCCAAAATCCGAGCGAGAGTCTCAAGCTCACGCAGCTCAGCTGCGACAGCTGCACCATGGCGCGCGACCTCGATTTCTGTAGAGATGAGGACTTGGTACCTGAGCTCGGGCCCGATGGCAAGAGACTGGGCCCTGAGACGCGGCCCTGGAGGTGTTCGTTCTGTGAGGCGGAGTACGACCGCAACGCGATCGAGGAGATGTTGCTCGCTAACGTCGAGGCTTTCGTGGTTGAGTGGAGCACGCAGGACCTGAAGTGTGCCAAGTGTGGCGCGTTGAGGCTGAACGAATTCATGGAGCATTGTACGTGCAGTGGCGAGTGGGTTGAGAGTGTGAAGAGACAGGAGATTGTGAGTAGATTGGGTGTTTATTCGAATGTGGCGAAGTTTTTTGGTTTGAAGATGCTGATGGATGTTACGGAGGGGCTGAAGAAGGGGTTGTAAGTGCCGCGTGACGGGGATGAAGGTTTACGAATGTATCATGTTACGGTGTTTTGGAGTTGATGTGGGAGCCTTTGATGAATTTGAATTAAACAATTTCAACTCGAGCCTTTGTACTTGTGTGACTTATTGACTGTGAGCCCGGCTTCTTCCCCATGTCCAAGGACAAATATTCAGAAGACTGCCTTGAACCATGCTACCCCAGCATCTGTCACACAGTATCATTGCCGTATTGGGCCATGAGCATACACCCACCGCCGCTCTGATGTTTACGCCGACCTCCTTTGGATTCCAACAACACAGACCGCCGGTTGAGCCTGACTTGGAAGGACCTGACTCGATTGACTGTCAGCCCATAATCTCAGCCGCCGACATTAAGCTTATATTGAGATGAAACTCGTTTACAACAAATCTACACAATCTACTGTAGAGCCTATGACGCAACACCTCTCTTCTGGTCAGGTAGAGGCGTGGTGGTGTAATTTTTGACAAGATGATTGACTTGATGCATGCCACAAGCACATACGACATATCACCAACCAGAAGTGGTAATCTTAAAGAACTGGTATGTTTCGAAAGATAGAATTTATTAAACTTTCAGCCAGCTTACCGAAGCTGACGAGAATAAATATACCGCAAGAATTTGACACAGGTACAGACTGCTGAGCCGTAACAAGACATACATGTTGCTGAGCGACCATTGTGATTAACAGAAGTCGGGTGGTTGCACGAAATGTTCAGACTACCTCGGTTGGTTCGTATTAGTGCGATTAGTTGTGCAACTCCCGTGACTTGCCAGACAGTAAACTACCCCCGTCAACGACAAGAAACTGCTCGGTTGTAAGCGGTGTTCCTTTGAAGGTAGGCTCGGGGGCACCTTACGACGATGACTGGATGTTGTGGATAGTCAACCATTACTTCCTGTTGCACTCGTAGCTGCGGATGGCGTCGTTGAAGCGGCCGTTGCCGTCTCCTAGATCCCTATCTTCCTGATTGCGATAGGTGTCACCACGGCAGTCGCGCTCGCTGCCAATCACAAAAAGTCAATCGTTAGAAACGTCCCTTGCACATGAAAGTTAGTGCTGGGCGCTGGAAAACTCACCGGTACCAGGTGCAAGTGGTAGACTCTCGGTCGTTGTTACGAATTGAGCTGATGCGGTCGATGAATTCAGACGGTGCATTGTCTAGGTACATCACATCATGTTAACGTTTTCCAACTCTCTTCGGACGCATTAACAGTCGCAGCAAAGGGGAAGCGTACAGCATGATCCAGTCTGGATTACGTCGTCCCGGCAGAGGCCCCTGTAGCGGGTATCCTCACACATGAAGATGGTGACCTGATCCCGAGCCACTAGAACCGAGCCAGAAGACTCTTCCACGGGGGCAGCGATGACAACAGCGGCAGAGGCTGCCAAAGCATTGAGGATCAATTTGAACGAGACCATTATGATTAAAGTGTAGGGGTTTGTGAGAAGGACGGGGTTGAATTTAGAAAAGATATCGACAGTGAGCGCTGTTATATGTACCGATCGGAGGCTCTGGGGAGAAAGGGCATGGTAAAGTACGAACCGCTGCGTCCTATTTATCTCAACACCCGTCCAATCAGAGCGTGTGCGCTTCGATCAGATAACTTTTGATCATCACGACAACTCACAAATCTTAACCAGGACTCCGCATGACCTCCCCCGGTAGTCCGGTTTCATGGATTCATGGGTATCCTTAATCGTATTGAACGTAGTTAATCAAGCTTGTTCAACTTGGCGCGAAGCTTTAAGGTTATGGTAGTTTAACGTATGAACGGTGCTCTACAGTTTGCCGTTTGGTTATCAGCGGCTAAGTACGGAGGACGAGACGAAACCAGGCGTTTCCACAAAGTAGATGAGGCGTAAATTCAGAGAAGTATTGAAGGAGAAATCTACAAGTCCATATGTGTCCGTCAAGTGGCGTGGTGACATACCTGGAATCACCTCGCTGCCCACTTACAAACGATGGTTGGCCAGTGTCACGTCATACTTCTAGGCATACGTAGTTCATGTAAGTGGTGTAAGTACGAAACTCGGAAAATGTGTCCGGAAGAGTTAAGTTCGTCATTACCTTTCTCCCTGGGTGACATCTTGTGATCGTTTTCCGACTGCGAAAGTCTAGACGAAATTACGTTTTGGGCTCGAACCTTGATTTCTTGGCCAGTATTCCCAAAACTCAACTCAGCATTTTATGGCCATATTTTTGTTTGCCCGCTCGGCCCTTTGACATTAAACAACTTTGGTTTGATGCCGCACTTTGTCAAAGCGGTTGGATAGTTTTTTTTTGCTAGCTGAAGTATCTTCTCCCCATCATGATGTTAGCTGGACGATTTCTGATGGATCTAGTTGAGCATGGACCGACTTCGTCTAAGTAGCTGTCTACAATCGCATAAATTTCAATCGCCCTGAGAGGAAACGCGCTGTTTTAAGAGGAGTTGCAGAATCTCTTAGAGAGATGGCCAAGGTTTGAGGAAGCGGGCGCGTCTTTAACCGCTTACGGAAAATCTGAGATGAGAGGCTTCGCCAGAACAGATTGAAGCGCCAATTGCATACGTATGGGAAACACTGAAAACGTTTCATTCGAAATTTTGCTTAACCTTTTAGGAGTTGAACAGACACAGAATGATTTGACATACTGGCTAAGGGTTCAGGGTCACTGTGTGGAAGAGTTATAAACAGCAAACGTCTTTCAGTCACAAGCGTACCTTTGTTGTGTATAGATCGTAGCATCGTTTCCATTTAGGAGAACTCGCCGCGGCTTTACTTTGGTAGCAATGTACTAAGTGCCATCACATGGCCCAGCTAGCTGAGAAAGCCGTGGAAACTGTGCAGAAGCAGGATGAATAACCGTAGCATCCACAGAAAGCTATATAAAAACGAAAGAAATGATAACAAAGAAAATAGGCTCTAGATCAAAGCGGAAACTCTAGTAGACAAACGATTGCAAGATGCTCAATAGAAATGTTACCCCATACAGCTTCACGAAGCCAGAGTTTGAGCTTTGGCTGACTTGCCGTTCACTGATATATCTTGTCATCACCACAGTCATTCTTACATTTGCAGGCAACTGCCTTGCAATTTTCTAAATTGTATGAGTAGAATTAATCCTACTGACTTTGGCAGTTGGCAAAGCCGTGCCGACGCGAATGTAGTTACCTCCAGTACTTGGCCAAGCATACCCACCGCCTGAAGGTTGCACAACCTGAGCGAGGCTCTAAAGCGGTGGGCAACCCTTGTCATTATATCTAAAGGGGCATTTGCCCTCTGGGTCAGGCGGCGCTTCACTAACAACTTCTGTGGCGGATTTGTCGAAAAACAGACAGACATCGATGCTATACGTGACCCTGTCTTCCTTGCCAAATGCCCAGGCTATTACAACAAGTTAGCAATCATGTCTTTAACAATGAAATGGATATCGAGTGTTAAGATTAGTTCCTCACATTTGCAGTTGGGGTTCGTTTCGCAAGAACTCCGCGCGTATTCAGCCCCCGAGCAGCCAACTTGTCCTCCTATCATGCCAGGCGCACTATCTGCAGCCTCAGCACCGCATGAGTTGCACCTTAACGGCGTGGTAGCTGTCTCTGTGATTGAGGTAGTTGTCGTTGTGGGAACATCAGCTGCTGGCTTGGAAGGGGCGACGGATGCTGTTGGAGCCGCTGAAGGCGCTGAAACTGCTGATGTAGGCGCATACGAACATGCCTTGCCGAGATCGCGTCTCCTGTCTCGCCGGGCCCGGGTTCCAGTTCCACTGCCTGGGTTGCCGCACTCCTCTGCCAGGTCATGCCCGTTCCACGCGATGGGGGGGTAACCCGCCTCCTTGATGCGCGGGTAGGCGAGGGCGCCCACCATGTCGCGTAACGTCGTAGCAACTTGGCCTGCGGGCAACTCACCGGCGAATTCTGGATGCGACATCCAATACGCTACCATACCGGCGACCTGGGGTGCGGCGAAAGATGTACCCGAGTCCGTTGCAAGGCTGGCCAGGTCGAACACATCAGCACATTTAATGTCAACGCCAATGGCCCATGCTGTCACAAGGTTGCCACGCTGACTCGTAGCAGCCATCTCAAATTTCTGTGTAGCCGAGCCTACTACGATGATAGGCAACTCCTTGGCTAAGATCGCTGGTAACTTGTCGGGGTCTGAGAGGCCTTGCTGCCCAAACTTATTTCAAGCTGCAGCGACAATAGGGATGTCCAGGTTGACAAAAGACTTCAAGACGCTGCGCATCGAGGCAGTGTAAATAGTGTCAGGCGGTCGCATGAGAATCGAAGTTGTTACGACAGCCTTGCCCTTCAGTCCCTTTTGCTTAATCTCGTTGAAGGCGGACTGAAGGCCGCGGAGCAGGCCAAACGCGGTAAAGTCAATACGCACGCCGACCAAGTTTGCGCGTTTTGCCGCTCCAGTTGTCTTGCCGACAGCCTTGGATGCTACGCATGTTCCATGTTGAGTGTCTGGAATGGTGAATTTCTTGTTCCTGGCCACATTCAACTCTCGACGAGTGACTTGCTTGTCGGTTGACTCGAATTCTTCATGATTCAGGACGAACGGGCCTGTATCGACTACATAGATAGTTATACCCTCGCCTGCGAAATCGTCATATCGGTAATTGGGAAGGATATCCTTTTCTTTCGGAGGCGTTGAAAGTGTGCGTAGGTCAAATATGTCGTTGTTGCCAACGGGGCTCTGGGTGACCTCTGCCCGCTTCTGTTGAGAGGCCGTGGGTGCCTGGCTCTCAGCTGCATCTGGGTCGTCGCGTGTAAGAGGATCATTTATCCTAGCTTCAGCAACAACACGGTCAGCTTTAACTTTGGCAAGCTGATCCGGAGTGAGATTTGCACGCCAAACAATGGCAACACCGCTATCGTTGTGAATGATATCAACATTATCTGCTCCGACCAAGCCTGCCAATGTGTTACCGAAACCATCGCCGTCTTCCTTTGTGGTGCCCTCCTTGGCAAAAATGATGTAGTCTGCACTTGTGCCGCTCGGTGCTGCGGATGATGATGACGTCTTGCTTGGGTTCGAACTTGAAATGGGTTCACTGGTTGTGCTTGCTGCTGGTAATTCCGAGCTCACTGGACCGCTCGACTTTGGTCCTGGGGTTGTCTCCGCGTCGGTATCGCGGGACTTCTCCTTGCTTGGGTCTTCTGGGTCATTTGGGTTGTCCGGAATCTGCGGCGCTGTTGACCCGGCGACAGCAACTGCGCCTGCCGCAATGGGTGTCTTGACACCGTTGACTGTGAAGAAACCTCCTATTCCGGCACCGACGACGACAACTCCGGGCAAAACGTCAACATTCTCGCCATTGCTTACAGTAACAGTAGTAGCAGGGGCAGATGACGTCGTTGACGGGGCTGATGATCGAACTGGCGTTGGCGTAATTGATATAAACTGCGATTTGAATGTTGAAGGAGCCGAGCTTGGCTTTTTTGATGGGGGACGAGACGAGGTTGTATTACGCTAAGTGAATTGCTGAGAATGAGTGGTGACTTCTCCGTGAGATTGTTGAGAGTAACACACGGGAACAAGTGCAAAGAAAAGAGTGATCAAGTGAATGTGATACATAACGAAAGGAATGGTTAGAGTATCTAACCTCTGAAATGAATGATGATTCAAGGCTGATGTAAAGACAGGCTTGTCAACGACATGCTGGAATGTTGAGCATCAGCTCGGACACTCAGGTGTTGATATATACGGCATAGATATGTCTTTTGCTCCATCCCCAGAACATGATCTCTCATTCAACTCGAATGACTTGCCCTGACTCACGGTAGTGGAAGGCTGTGACTTAATTAAACTGAAGAAAAAGCAGCGCAAATGTCATAAATCATAGTGATAAGAATGGACTCATGCCGATACTCCTAGGTGAGCTACGTTAATCAGATTTGTCAAAGACTGCAAATCATCTCTGAACGACTCTTTCAATGTCGATCTTTTGTCTTATTGGCCTTAGCCCCCGTCTGAAGTGTAACTAGTGTGCCACAGGATGGGGATGCGCCCTGATTATGGCTGTTTGGGCGGATGCCAGCTCGGCTGTGTTCGTGAGCAACCCGGGGCTGGGTAGTCATCTTTTCATGGATTGGGGACTAGATTACCATGAAATGGATTAAATTGATTATTATAGCCAAGTCCATGTGTGCAATAGATTGAGAGACAGTGCTATTTTCGGGAACTCGAGACATACTTCCTTGGCAGACACACCATTAATGTGTGCAAAGTAGTCGTGCAAAGTCACCTGTAGCGACTAACACGCATCCACATAATGTCGATCATACATTGCGCGACCGCCTCACTATATGTAGGTTTGTTGTAGTGGGTCAGATAGGCAGAGTTAACCCTTATATAAGGTAGTTGGACGCTCTTAAGAAGCTAGCGTCTGTTGCATGAGGGATTGCCGACTTACCCGAGCTCGTCGGCCTCTTCTTCTCTTGATGACGAAAAACTACTGGTTAAACCAACATTTATTCAATCAGTAATAGTCTTTTTATTGCGTATAAGGAGGGAAGTTAGTCAGCTCATACTCTTTGTGGGCGTTGTGTATTTAGAAGGCTTTTTAGAGCTTTGCATCCTCAATGGGCGTAGGCCCAACGCACACTTTGAGGCTCGGCCCTCAACAAGCGTAAGATGAAACCATAACAGACTTTGTTATTCTCGCTCCCGAAAACGAGCCTCATTGTTGCCCCCGCCAAGATCCTCGCAGAAGTCTTTAGACATTTGTAGTATCCTTCTCGATACCTGGTAAAGTATTTAAGTATAGGATCATACCAAAACAGTACATGATTCTGCATAAAATAGTTTGCCAACCCCTGTTACCGTGAAGTCCCGGCAAAGACGGCAGTCCTTCGTAAAGACATTGTCATGCCGCCACCGCCAGGAAGCGAGGCAGAAGTCACTTGGGACATGACTGGTGGTGTCCCTCAACGGCAACAATTTTAATCCTTGAAGCTCGAATTTGAACTGCATGATCTTGGAACGGTGTCTGCAAGCCCAACAAAACTTGCTAGCAACCGACAGCTTATTAAGGCAGTGCTGTCTCTTCAGCGTCTCTAGGCGTAATTTGCAGCAAGAAAACATGGGATATGAATTATTTCTTCCTTTTTTAAGAAGTTCAATCTTAATTTCCGTTTAGTTCGCAACTTTTTGGATGCGAACCTCAAAATTCCACGTCGTGGTTGAAAGTTTATGGTCTCTTGTCGAAGCACAAAACACGACAACCGCAGATTTGACAACATTAGCAGTATAGGCAACTATGGCTACAGTGGTATTAATGAATGATGGTAAAAGTGACTGTGCGATTGACTGTGTAAGTGACAATAGTGCGACTTAATGTATGCGTTGAAATCGCCTGCGCACGTTGGTTCCACTCCGTGTAGACCCAGATCATTCATTGCGCGGAGTATTATGTCGCAGCCAACTTAGTAGTAACTGTGGGTGGAATTTTCATGCGAACTTTTTCGCACGGTAATTACCTCAGGCTTGTTACACATTTTCGATTCATCTGAGTGCCTAGTGAGTGATAAAGCCATCCACTGTGCTCTCCTCAACACGTATCGCACCACCAACATGTTTTTAAGAGGTTGCGAGGCAAGCCACTCGTGCTATTGTTACGGTAGCTGTTCAAACTATCTCTCACATTGCCTGGCATGACTTCCCTTACTCCGCTAACTCATAGGGTAGTACATTATTCATTTGTTTATTTCCAATCTTGGACTTGGGTCCAAAGTCTTTAGGTAATCGGCGCCGGGATATTGTCATATGCTTCCTAAGGCACTCATCCACTGAGGCTGTCTATTCCTAGACGTTGACTATCTTTACAATTACTCAGTAACTACACCTATGGTAGATACATTTCAGCAACGATTTTGTAATTGCTGTGTCCGAAACTACTTTTAACCAAACATTGGTGCCGTGTGGGCAGGGAGGAAGTGAGAAGGCGCTTCTCAGAACTGTGATTTACACTGAAAAGGGCTGATAGTTGTGGCACAGTTTTCCGTCCTCCTGCTGGATCCAATCTTCACTGCCAACGCATTGAGGACACCAAAGCAGACCCTCTGGATCGATCTTCCCTTTGATCTCTCTTAAGCGTCCGTAATTGGTGCCGAAGAAAGACCATTGCCACCCTGGCTCTAGTGAATTCGCCTATTGGGGAAAGAAACTGGATTAGCTCGTGTCTTGACAGGCAAGGACATGGGTACCGATTAAGAAGTGAAACTAACCTCGTTCAAGTATGTGCCAGAGCTGGGATCCAGTCTCTGAAGAGCGTTGAGTTTCTTGTAAGTCATGTTATTGACCGCCTCTGAGACCTTTGATTGCGGTAGTGAGTCTTTCCAAGACTGAGAGACAATGAGGTGAACAACTGAATCGCGCCAAGCCGGGTTCAGAGAGTTGTCGATTGGCTCGTGGCTAATTGTCATTGTCCCTGAAATAGATGGGTTGGACACCCCATCCTATTGGTTCTTTATTAATTCCGGCCTCGCGAATCTCGAGTCTTAAGTTTTACTTACTGTTGGTTCAACTGCCAGTGGGCCAATTTCTTCGAGAACACGGGCCAGTTCTTCCTGTTCCTCCATAACCACTTTTCGAGTAATGAGCCTCGCAGCTGTGATTGCCGTAGACTTTCCCACATTCTCAATAGCGGAGACAGATCCAATAAGATCATAGATATTTGAGACGGGCATTGTAGACACCGATCCAGTCACAGTATCGTTATTTGCGGAAAGAAGCTGTCTGATGGGAGCCACGGCTTTGTCGGCAGTTCCATTACTGGCATTCCAAAGGAACAGAGAACCAGCAACTCCGATCGTCTGGCTGGAGGGTGGCCCCCCCATGGTGTAATATCCTTTGACACCCTGATCCTGAAGTGCAGGCAGCAGCCCATGAAGTTGTGCAACAAACTTCCACCAGGACTTGGTAGAAGTACCATTCTTTGCAGCAATTTCAAATCCCATGAATGTCATTTTCGGTATGGGGTACGCTTTGAGAGTCATGTTGATGATGACGCCGAAGGTGCCACCGCCGCCGCCGCGGATGGCCCAGAAGATATCTTCGTTTTGACAGGCGTTTGCAATTATGAGCTCTCCATTTGGAGTAACGATAGAGGCTTCGAGGATGTTGTCTGCTCCCATGCCATATTCGCCGGTGAGATAGCCATGGCCACCTCCAGTAGCCCATCCCACCACTCCCACGTCCTAAAGCAGCAATCGGTCATTTTAAGCTCATCGAAAAGCACCTTTGAAAAACGAAATGTTGTACTCACTGCGTTAGTTCCTCCAACTGCTACCACATTGTTCTTTTTGGCGAAGTCATAAATCTCACCATCTTGGATACCTGCACCAATTGTGATGGCCATCTGGCTATCCTTCCACGTCATGTTGGCGGAGCAAGATGTAGGCTGGAATACCTGGTGAAATACGGTCTGTTTCATGTTGTGCGTCCATATTCTTACGGAGATTGTTAAAACACAGCTTGTTAAGACTCAGTTTAGGGCGGAGAAAACATACGAGAGGCTGCTGAACCCAAGGTTTCTACAATTGAAGATTAGTGCTGTACCTGGAACTAGGTGGTTGAAGAGACAGCCTTACCTTCCTGAGCCGTTGTGTCCAGTGTTTTTAATGCTGATTCTCAAGTTACGCTTTTTCGCAAATTGAAGTGTCTCGTTCACGTGAGTTGCTTCCGTTGCATTCACGACGAAAGGTGGCAAAGCACCCAACGAACAACCCTTTTTCCCTGCATCAGGATCACCAGCGACGCTGGTTCCATTTGGGTAGATTGGATTACAACTGTTGTTTGACCATGCCGATGGGACACTTGCTGGATCAGAAGAGTGGAAAACGGAGGTAGTCCACTTAGAGAGAACTGTGTTGCAGGCTTGTTCATCATAGTTCGGTTCGGAGGGATAACAGACAGAGGCGGGTGGAATGGTACGAATGAGCCTCCCAGAAATCGTCTCATTGAAGTCATTCCACTCGGACGCCGAAGGCCAGCAAGGATCTAACGAAGACTAGCATACGATTAGCATTTGGTGTTTTGGGACTTTTTGGGGCCAACAAAGGATGTAGATTCAGAATGCCAACATGACTTACACACTTGCAAACGTCCCCCAGGGCCGTATGGCCCATGAGTAAGAGGGAGACAAAGGTTAAAGTGAATGACATCTTGAAAAAGAATCAAAAGACTGGCAGTGTTGAAGCAGGAAGGGGAGGAGATAGTATTGTTGCTTTCCTGTCCAGCTCGTGTGGCCAGAGCAAGTCTAAGCTGGATGGTTCCTATCTTATATTCTTCAATGGCTCCAGTGGCAAGAACATGGTTCTCCGGAAGCACGGCCTACCCATACCTTGGTAGCGGCATATCAGGTTGTGGGTGGTGACGGATTCGTCAGTGTATTCAATCCCTGGATATCAAGTCCCAGTCGAGGTGCTCGATGGCATGCAAAGGCCACCAGGCCATCCCGGCTACTACCGATCCAGAATGGATACCAAAGGTGATCTCATAATTAAAGCGTACTACTGACTCTCCGAAAATACGGCAATTACACGAGTGATCGTCTTTAGACCCATCGGCTCTTATTTTGTGAGCAATGGGCAGTGAAGAAGCGACTAGGATTTAGACCAACTGCATAGAATGGGCTTGAGCAGTCGGAGAGTACAGAAACGGAAATTTTTGGGTCTGGCAGTTGCACTAAAGTCGGGTTGCGTAACCACGCCTTGTTGTTGACTACATACCCTTGCTTTGCTCAATTATTAGGTATCCCTGTTTTGGGAGGAGGCTTATTTTGTTTGATGTATTTAACCTATCGTGTGCCAAGCAGTCTCGCATCCTAGCATTCTATCCGCGCATTTCTCGTTTACAACATCGCCACGACTCTTGCTGACGCTTGGTCTTCCAACTCGACTCCTTTCGTTGCTTGTCCAGACGTGCCGCTTGTCTCCTTGGAAAGCAGCCATACCTGATTTCCTAAGAACCCATTACCTCTCCAAATGAGCTCACCTGAAAGCAGAAACAAGCATCGGCGGTCCCACCGAAAGTCCAGGCTGGGCTGTCAACAGTGCAAAAGGAGGAAGATCAAATGCGATGAAGCCAGACCTTCCTGTCTCAATTGTGTCCGCAGGGATGAAGACTGCAGCTTCGCACTCGAGCCTGAGGACCGAGGGTCGCGATCTGAAGGTTGCAGTTGCAAATGCTTGGGATGTCACCCCAGTAGCAGCAATGCCAACCAACGTCATGATTTGTCCTCGACGAATTCTCCCGACACACAGATGGATCAAGTAGGTTGCAACAGCAAAACGCTCGAAATGAGAGAAACGCTGCTTGAACAGTCCGCAAAACTAGATGCCATGTCTCGACGACTTACTTCTATGGAAAATCTTATCCTTCAATCCAGCCGACCCGAAACATCGCAGCCTGCCTTGAGCTACACTGATATGGAGCTGCTCCATCATTTCTTCTCCATGACCGTACCTACAGTAGCGATGGACGACCAAGCATATGAGTTCTGGAGCATTCGCTTGCCAGAAATTGGGTTTGCACATCCACACGTGTTGCACCTGATGCTCGCATTTGCTGCGCTGCACAAAGCTCGACTTTATCCGTACCAACGCGACAGCCTAGTTATCCAATCTCAACGGCATTACAATTTGGGGGTCAGAGGATCTACTGAAATGCTCAAGGACATCAACGATGACAACTATGAGTTTGTGCACGCATCGGCTACTCTGATCGGCCTCATCAACCTTGCGATAGGTCCTCGGCCAGGGGAATACATCGCGTTCAGCGAATGCAACGATATCAGCTTCTTAAGCTTACTGCGAGGGGTGCGGGCTATTAGGAGCCACAAAGAACATTTGTCGACAGCGGATAGTGTGTCCTCTGGGTCGTTCAACCCAATGACTCCACAAACACCATCCGCGGAGGCTCAGTTACTGTACGATTGTAAAGTTCATTTACGTCACATCCGTCGGCTTATTCGAGAAATACCTGACCTAAAGCTTCAAAGCTCGTACCTCGTAGCTTTAGAGGATCTGGAACAATTCTTCCTCCGGGCGCATGGTGCTTCCCCTGAAGCACCTAATGCCTTAGTACAAATCGACACAGCCCATCGCGCAACCCCTTTAGGCTGGCTTTACCGAATTTCAGACGATTTTCTATCGCAAATACAGATAAAGCACCCTCTGGCTTTAGCAATGCTCTATTTATTCTGTGTAGTTTTGAAAGAATTGGAACTAGGGTGGCCCGCAGAGGGTTGGGCAGAGCACATAATGTCTGGCATCTGGGAATCTATAAGGATGGAAGACAGGCATTTGATCCGATGGCCGATGAACAGAATGAAATGGGAACCAGTGGAGAGACAATGAATATCAGTTTGAATCAGTTTGATACTTATAGTTGTTCTGCTGCGATTGCCATGGGCTACTACTGCGCGTGTCATACTCTAATCAGCTCCTGTCAAGCCAGAAATGCCTTGAATCAGTAGAAATCAGTACACACGTAGTATGAATCTCTTGGGACTAAGGTATGTGTGGGTGGCAGGCCTCGCCGGCCCGTCACGTGGGCTGACGGCCGCCACCACTGGTCTTAGCCAGCCTCCACAGCCCTCTAGCCAGTTAGTTAGTTCTTCCAACCAACAACACCACTTTTCCCATTCTGAGCGTTCTGTGCTGGTTTCGCCCACAGTATGTTACCCTTGCTTGACTAGGTAACCCGCATGTTCCGGCTAGAGACGGCGTATTTTCGTATTCTATGCGAGAATACGATTCACATCGGTCCGGCCGCCACGGGGTTTCTGTTTTAGGAAGCCCGACTACTTACCAACAAGGATGTTCCCTTACCACCAGCAAGAGCATAATCAACTCGGAGAACAATATTCAACACTTAACCGCCTAAACTACAGACAACATAAACCCTTTTCATGTTTCTGCCTGCTTCTCAAATCATGGATCTCTCATTGCCCCAGCTACCATGGCCAATTTTACATCACAATAATCTCGAGAAACTACCCTACGGCCAACAAAACACTTGTGACTACTGTAAGGGTGAAGACCCTATAGTCTCATTGTTGCCATAGCCGGAACTCTGGGTTGAAGTGGTTCCGCCGTCGGCGAGACTGCCGTTTGCCGGCTGCCCACAGACGGGTATAAGTCTCGCGACCACTTCAGCCAGCCCTTCTACTAGATCTCCTCCCAGTCATGACACAGGAATATACACCAGTTCCACACCTTTGAAAAGTATACACCATTTTACGGGCTAAGATACCCTGTGATCCCAGCACTATAGACCTCACATCGGGTCAACAATGTCACCAGGATCTCAAAGAAGAGTGGTCAAAACAGTGGTTTCAAAAGTGGAAGTAACAGTAGAAATTGGCTAGATCCGGCGGTGCCAGAGCTTAATTTGGATTCATCGCTTTAACCATCACTCCCGCCAATCTTGCCGTATTAACATTCAGTCAAGACGTTCTGGCCACACTCACAATTGCTTTCACAGTCGCTACTGCTGTGGCCCGCTTCCAGTTACCATAAGGTTCAACAGGTCAATGGTTGCTAAATGAGTTTCGCCGCTACTACGCAAACTGACTGTTGGCGTAAGGTAGCCAGCCTACAGACACATTGCGCACCGGACTTCTAACATGGAAAACCGGAGAAGTGGGCCCCACCCGACTATGGCGACCGTCTCCGCCCTGAACGGCTGCCACACCAGGCGCCGCGCCGTTTACAAGCAACCCGTCAATTGCCAAAGTTCATGTTCGTGACTCCTCCGCTCGTGTGTTGCCCTGCAACCACATATTTTCCTGTGATGGCCCCGTTGAAGATTGGACCCTGGCTGCCGGAGGGCGTGGTCGTTGCCTCTCTGCTATTGTGATCGACTGCGTCTCTGTCCGTTCGGATGTAGCGTGCCAGGAGGGCTTTCATCACAGATGCGGCTGTTGCAGCGGCGTATGTCTGCCACTTCTTGTTCTTGTGACTGTCCGCGTAGTCACAGACGCCCTTGACGACGATGCATGGCACTTCATCCCACACACCGGCCCCTTCCATTTCAAAGGCAATAACGTTTAGCTCCTGAGCGATCCTATCGCGATCTGCGCCAGACTTCATCACCGTATCGCCTGATGCAATGCTGCCAATGTGGATCTCGAACTCCTGGCTGTCGCCGCCTGTGCCATTTCTCTCCAACTCGTCCATCTCATCGAGTCTTTCTCGTCGCTCCAGCTCAGCTATGTCGCAATGGAGCTCGTCGCACGATGAGGCCCGAGCCGTCTCGCAAACTTGCAAGCCGCAGCCGCAATCAGTTCTTTCATGATGCATGTGCACATATTTCGGCTTGAAAAGCTTGTCTTCGGACGAAGGGGGACGTTTATATTTTGCGGAACGTCGTTTCTTTGCCGCTTTCTTCTGGATCTGGTCGAGGAATAGCGAAGCTGCCAGCTGAAGACGTTCACGCACAAGGTTTGTCTGCGTTGTAGCCAGCAGAGATCGGATGTCTTTGTTTGGTCGCCCAAGATTGTCATCCACGGTATCCTTTCGGATGAACCTGTCTGTATATTGTCGCCCGAAATCATACTGAACGACCGTCTTACTGATCACGACGTCGCCCAGAATGATCTCATTTTCAGTCCCTAGGCCGGGGACTCCACCACAAATCCCTGTCAAAAGGGCCAGCCTTAGGCCTGTGTAGCTGGATCGCAGGCTTGCCGCAGCACTCGCCGCATTAACCTTACCCATACCTGACAGGAGTGCGAGGACGACATTATAATGTCCAATTCGGCCGGTCGTATAGGTGTTTGTGTCGCCCTGGGCTCTTCCGTACTTGTCGTCTTCTTCGTCCCAGAATTCGTCGAAAGCAAGCGCCACAGCATCGTACTCTAGGGGCAGAGCACACACTACTGCGATTTCAAAACCGTCACGGCTGGTAGGACGCATGGCCATTATGATGATGTATAGTCAGTAGAAAAGATGACTGAACGAAAAAGTGAGAGGGGATCTGTTGGAACGATGAGGCTGAGGGGTGTAAACACGTGTTGGCTGCCCCTGTTGGCCGAGCTGCAGCCTGATTTCCCCCGCTTTGTCGACACTCGTTGATGTCTGCTTCGACAAGGGCAAACTTGTAGAACATCTTTACTGCCACCTGTACCCAGGTAGTCGCTCACCTTTTGGGCATCAATATGGAAACGCAACAGACATTCGGATCGACGGCTGGACATATCGCGTTTCCCGGCGCGCACGTCGAAACCGGTGGAACGTTAAATGTGACAGTTTCCAACAGTCGTAAGTAGACCGCTGCCCCGCCTCTCGAAGACAAACTTATAATGTCCTAGGCCCGCCACCGACGGTTGCCCGACCCCATTTCGTGGTTCCTTTCAAGCAAAATAAGGAAGTCATTGATCGCCCAGATATTTTTGTCAAACTCGACGACCTGCTCCCGCCCGTTGACGAATACCAATGTGCGGCGCTCTGGGGTCTTGGTGGGTCTGGGTAAGCTATCGCGCCTTTGTGAAAGGAAATAGGACTGATCGTGATAGCAAAACCCAAATAGCACTCGAGTTTGCCTACCGCCGTTTCTACGACAACAAATGCCCCGTTTACTGGGTCCACGCAGACAACGAAGCGACGTTCACGCAAGGCTATGAAGTGCTTGCAAGACTAGCTGGTGTGACTGACAAGCAAGGCCAGGAGCTACTAGTGGCTGTGCGCGAGTGGATAGAGGCGCAAGAATCTTGGCTTCTCGTCGTCGACAACGCAGATGATCTCAGCATCTTCGGTGTTGGATCAAACATGTCAATTACTCGGAAATCGAGTGGTGAAGCCTGTTTGAATGACTACATACCACAGGCGCCTTACGGCACGGTGCTCTGGACAAGCCGTGACAAGAGGATTGTGGATATTGTGGGCTCTCGCCAGGCAATTGAGGTCAGCCGTATGACAGTTAAAGAGGCTACTGCACTATTTGAGGCCTCGAGTAACGAAAACATTGCAGTTGAGGATAAGCTCACCGTCTCTGAGTTGTTGATACAACTAGACCACCTTCCCCTTGCCGTTTCTCAAGCTGCTGCATACATCCGCCGAACATCTACACCAGTTTCAGAATACCTCTCGAGGCTGCGGGAAGGTAAAAAGAGGTGGAGACTTTTGCAGAGATCAGAACACGATCGGCATCGTCGACGCGAAGTCCCAAACAGCATCCTGGAAACATGGACCATTTCGATGGAACATTTGAAGCGGGAGAACGGCGCTGCATACCGGATTCTTCTTGTTCTTGCGTATGTTCATAACCAAAATATTCCGGAAAGTCTTATTCGGGCTGCCGCTCTGGAAGACTGCAGAGACGACACAAACGACACAGACGACACAGACGACACAGACGATGCGGACGACGCGGACGACGCGGACGAAGATGATGATAGCGAAATCTCCACCGACGACAGTTCATATGCAGAAAGTGAAACTGACTCGGATGACAACAACGATGCGTTTACTGACGCATTAACTCGTCTGAGAGAGTTCTCCTTTCTATCTCCACAGAAACAGGGATCCGAGTTGGCTGAAAAGACGTACAAGATGCACAAACTTGTCCAGGATGCAGCACGGTATAGCATGAACCAGAAAGGACGCTTACATGAGGCCGCTCGATATGCCAAGGAAGCACTCAATCTTGTGCTATTTCTTTTTCCGCCAAGCCAGCCTGGCAAATGGGAGAAGACTGAATTATGGCTTCCCCATGCATTGCAGGTCAGTGACTGGGCCGAATTATGCAAAGCTGGCACAGATTCAGAGACAGTGAACCTGTTAAGTCAAGTTTCAGGTTTTCTACTTGACCGCGGGCGATGGAGAGAGAAAGAAACGGTGGATACGAAGGCGTATGCATTAAGCAAGCGAGCACAGGGTGATGGACACCCGGTCACTTTAGAAACCATGCATAATCTGGGAATCACATACTCTAGCCAAGGGCGATATAGTGAGGCAGAAAAGATCATTAGAGAAGTACTAAAGCTACGCCAGGAGATTCTCAGCGAGAGACACCCAGATACTCTCGCCAGTATGGCTAGTCTTGCAGCAACATACCATAGCCAGGGGCGGTATAGCGAAGCAGAAGAGATCAAGAGAGAAGCACTAACGCTATATCAAGAGGTCCTAGGCGAGAGGCACCCAGATACTCTCGCTAGTATAGCTAGTCTTGCAGCAACATACCATAGCCAGGGGCGGTATAGCGAAGCAGAAGAGATTAGGAGAGAAGTACTAAAGCTATATCAAGAGGTCCTAGGCGAGAGGCACCCAGGCACTATTAATAATATAGCTAGCCTTGCAGTAGTATACCATAGCCAGGGGCGGTATAACGAGGCAGGAGAAATCAAGAGAGAAGCACTAAAGCTATATCAAGAGGTCCTAGGCGAGAAGCACCCAGAGACTCTCGCTTGTATAGCTGATCTTGCAGCAACATACCATAGCCAGGAGCGGTATAGCGAAGCAGAAGAGATCAAGAGAGAAGCACTAAAGCTATATCAAGAGGTCCTAGGCGAGAGGCACCCAGAGACTCTCGCTAGTATAGCTAGTCTTGCAGCAACATACTATAGCCAAGGGCGGTATAGCGAAGCAGAAGTGCTCGAGAGAGAAGCACTAAAGCTACGTCAAGAGGTTCTAGGCGAGAGACACCTAGATACTATTACTAGTATGACTGGCCTTGCAGTAATATACCATAGCCAGGGGCGGTATAGCGAAGCAGAAGTGCTCGAGAGAGAAGCACTAAAGCTACGTCAAGAGGTTCTAGGCGAGAGACACCTAGATACTATTACTAGTATGACTGGCCTTGCAGTAATATACCATAGCCAGGGGCGGTATAGCGAAGCAGAAGTGCTCGAGAGAGAAGCACTAAAGCTACGTCAAGAGGTTCTAGGCGAGAGACACCTAGACAATATTACTAGTATGACTGGCCTTGCAGTAATATACCATAGCCAGGGGCGGTATAGCGAAGCAGAAGAGATCTTGAGAGAAGCAATAGAGCTACGTCAAGAGTGAGGGCTGAAATGTCAGGGTGAGATTGTTGGGATCACAGGGGCACCCCTAAAGTGGGATAATTTCTTGAGGGGAAAACTGACGTATTATCTTGTGTCTTTTGTACTTTTTGTAGGAAGAAGTTTCAGCAGAAATGCTGGAGGAAAGGGGCGCGGAACTTATAGCTGTCTGGCGGACTTCCCGTCACGTAGGCAGCCAGGGTCGCCGGCAGACCTGCCGGCGACGGAGCCACTTCAACCCGGAGTTCTGGCTACTTCAACAGAGATATATCCAGTTTGGTTACGCTTCAACTGGGTATCAAGCAGGCGAGAGGTTAATAAGCTGTGAAATATAGCATGGCAAGTGATGCGAATGAACAGTAAATCCTCCCACTCTTGGATAACCAAGACAGCTGTCGATTATGACCAAGAGTTCTACTCTTCATGGGCATGACTGACAAGTGGCTAGCATATACCTAGAACACCAAATATTGGATTACAACTCCCATTACAATAATTAGACTGAATTCAATAAAGAATAAATTCCTCCCTATGACTACTCCAAGCCTGTCGCAGTTGCTGTTGTAGCATATCCCTTGAACCTATGTATTCCGAGTTGCTTCCACGGACGCTATCTCCTTGCCCCCGGTGCATGATTCCTTCAACGTAACAAGTTCCTACCATTGCCATGATCCGTTTTTTCAGTCTTTTCCGCAGTATGTATGGCATCAAGCCGCCTTCCAGGATGCATACTTCGTCGCCCGCGCGCATGGCTTCCGGACCCAAGCCAACAAGTCCTCTCGAGGTCACAAACAGGCGACAGCCGCCCGCCACGGCTCTGATGGTATCTTCAATCCATCGTTTATCTTCAGACCAAAGTCTCACGGAATGATCTGAATCGAATTCACCTCTTGGACTAAAGTCTCGGGTAAAAGTGAAAAGTCGAACTCCTCCTTGCGCAGAATATGTGCTGTCATCAGCCGCGGGATGACTACAGCACCACATCGCCAATTTCTCTTTTGACCTCAGGTCCCAGAACGTATGATCTCTTATTATTTTGATGTAAATGCTCAGTTCTGTGTCTTCTTTGAGCGCTGCTATCCAAGAAATAAGGTTGTCTTCAAAGTCAGCTTCAAACAAATTGATAAGCCTGGGGTCGTAGTAACGTGTATTCGGCAGGTGTTCCATAGCATGCCTCAACGCCCAATATGAGGCTTGTCTCATTTGATCTGTGCTAAGAATACTAGGAGCTTTGTAACCATCGGGTCCGCTCTCAGTTCGTATTGAAGAGCAGAGAGCGCACGCCAGAATCTCCATTAGGGGCTTGCGGTGTAATAATTCCCCCCCTTGAACGAGCTGCCAGCACTTTGAGATGGTTTGGAGTATGACTTCTGGTAGATTGGACAGGTCACTCATGATTGGGTCGCTGATGTCCTCTATCAACCCGCAAGAAATCCCATTGAGGTTTAAGGCGAGGCGTAGTTGTTCTTCGATATCTACCTCCATTACAGAAGTGCCTGTGCTTGTGGCATAAATGGAAAGGACTGGTAGGCGGTGCGTTGTTTCCCACCTTAGGTCAACATCAACCTCTCCATTAGCCAAACGCTCGTAGTGCTGTTGGGGTGAGACAACGTCTTCTTTGATGACACCATCAACGGCATGGAAATGCCGGAACATGGCACCACTGGTGTTGAAAACTTGAAATAGTTCCCCGTGAAAGCGTACACGTTGCTGACTGAAGCCAGGTATAGGGTTATCCGACGACCAATCAGGGACCCAAGAAGGAATGTCTTTTCTTGATTTGGCAAGCAAGTCGGACGTTGTCACCCACATGAGGCCGGTTTGTTTGAAGATCTCGTAAGCCACTTGTGAGAACAGATTGCTTACGCTAATTTCGTAGTCTGTATCAATGTTCAAGTCAACATGGCTGAATAGTGTCTCTCTTTTGAGATCCTTTGCAAGACGAAGGAGTGCGTATATCTTATCTCGTGGTTCGGATGACCTTCTGTCGCGGAAGTTCCTCAGGAGCCACAAAAGAGAGCTGTTGGTTGCAACGGAGGATGTGCGGAAAGAGCCTCGAAACCGGAAGAAATCAATCGCGTCTGCTTTCTCTGCCATATAGGATACCACCTTCATGAACTCAAAGGGCTTCGGAGAGGACGAGTCTAGGAATTCGCGAGCCCCTTGTACGATTACCCTGAAGGGAATAGAAGCACGGCCATATAGAATGGTCAGTTTTTTGGCGACACAAGCTTCCTGCACAACCCACATGCGATTCCACCAGTCACTGACTGCAAATACCCTCATCCTCTCGGAAATTTGCTGCAGTCGGTGTTCATCAGCCGGACTCTCCCTTTTCGGGAACCACTGATTCGCAGAGTATGTCTCTTCTCCCTCTTGTTGAGGCTTTTTGGTGTTGAAAAAACTCTCGTGTAACGCTGCGGAAATGAGGCTGTAAAGGCAAATGATCTCGTCTTGCTCTGACAACGATCCCGGTGGTGAGCGCTTCCACAGGTCAATGGATCTTTCGATTAGAGGTATGTCGCTCTGATCTCCAGCAAAGGTAATTGGAGATAATTTGCCCAACTTTTCAAAACGACGAGTGTAGTCTTTGAGACTGCGGTCCAAGCCATCGCCCACACATGCAACAACTTCAATAGCTGAGCTGAAAATGTCATGCATGAGTCCAACTTGGTGACCCTTTTCGACAGCATCATTTTGGTTGATGCATATAGAATCGATCCATATTACAACGGGCTTCGTCTTTTGACGAATCGCACGCAAGGCCCTGTCCAGATTAAAGGTTATGTGTTTAACTTCGCCGTTGACAATGATTTGATTCGATCTTTTAGTACTGCCCCAAGCATATGACAAGGCAATATACCGCCATGTCTGATCGGCCAAGTGCAACTGTGCCTCAAGGTCATCCAGCCAATCTCCAGGTAAAAGTCGAAGAAGCCGGATCTCATCATCCTGCAGTATGTCGCGATACTTGAAGGTTGACATGGCCATTTGGGCATGAGGCTCAATTCCACCTGCGATTATGGTGCCAACAGACATGAAAAAGGCATTTAGAAGTACACGTAGGCTTTATTAAGCTAGGCAGCGGCTGAGAAGCCTTTGAAGGTCAGCCTGCAGTTCATGGTGTTGCTGATTGGTAGGGCCAACACGCTGCAGCAGTAACGCAGCCATCTCAGTCAGGCATATTTAGTTTTGGATTGTGAAAAAAAAAAAAAATTGCCAAGTAATAGTTTACAGGCCTCACTTCAGCAATTGTTCCATGACTATACTCTTCTGTACTGCGCCTGTTGAAAGAGGGAAGCTCTTCCTGGCTGATTAACCGTAGTTGAGAGGGATGTTGAAAAGAGCAGGCACGAATGTGGGGTTCAGCAGGCAGACCTGACCAGGGTAGGAAATACCCCTCCTCAATTACATAAGCTTTATCAGGTAAGGCAACAAGACAGGCTGGTCCGTGCCCGGGGGGCATCACGAAAGGCTGCAATAATTTTTTGGAGCTCCAGAAGCTTCTTGGGCCACGAACAGTTGAACTACAGCCTCCCCACGACGACACACGAACCCCGCCATATCCCTCGTTACGAACACTTGGGCGCTGTACTCGTCGTCTCACACTAATACTTCAAGATGTCGTTCGGAGGCCAGACCCCGACTATTATCGTCCTGAAAGAGGGTGCGTTACCCCACCGCCTTCTCCTTGCTGGCCCTGGAACCATGATTGACGAGTCTGTTGCGCAGGAACCGATACCTCTCAGGGCAAGGGTCAGATTGTTTCCAACATCAACGCATGTTTGGCTGTTCAGGCCACGATCAAGTCTACTCTCGGTCCCTATGGAGGCGACCTTTTGATGGTCGATGCCAACGGCAGGCAGACCATTACCAACGATGGTGCTACCGTCATGAAGGTCAGGATGACACAGGCAGACTGTCGACCACAAGGGATGTTAACGTGATTCTAGCTCCTCGACATTATTCACCCCGCAGCCCGTATTCTCGTCGACATTGCGAGATCACAAGATGCCGAAGTTGGCGACGGCACAACATCCGTGGTGGTTCTGGCTGGAGAGATCCTCAAGGAGATTAAGGAGCACGTCGAGCAGGGTGTCAGCTCCCAGGTCATCGTCAAGGGCCTGAGAAGGGCGTCGATGATGGCTGTCAACAAGATTAAGGAGATCGCAGTCGACACCAACGAGGGTAACAGAAGGGAAACGCTCGGCAAGCTCGCCGCTACTGCCATGACGAGCAAGCTGATTAAGCGCAACACTGAGTTCTTCACAAAGAGTACGTCAAATCACTCCCTTGAAGCCTTTTGATTCTAACCTTCCATAGTGGTCGTCGATGCCGTCCTGTCCCTCGACCAAGATGACCTGAACGAGAAGTTGATCGGCGTCAAGAAGATTCCCGGCGGTTCCCTTACCGACTCCCTCTTCGTCAATGGTGTCGCTTTCAAGAAGACTTTCTCCTACGCCGGTTTCGAGCAACAACCCAAGTCTTTCCAGAAGCCCAAGATTGTGTGCCTGAACGTCGAGTTGGAGCTGAAGGCCGAGAAGGACAACGCCGAGGTCCGTGTCGAGCAGGTGTCGGATTACCAGGCTGTTGTCGATGCGGAGTGGCAGATTATCTACAAGAAGTTGGAGGCTATCTACAAGACCGGCGCGAAGGTGGTCCTGAGCAAGCTGCCCATTGGTGACTTGGCCACCCAGTACTTCGCGGACCGCGACATCTTCTGCGCTGGCCGCGTTGCATCTGAGGATATGGAGCGTGTGGTTCAGGCTACTGGCGCAACTGTCCAGTCAACATGCTCTGATATCCTGGCGGAGCACCTCGGTACCTGCGGCAGCTTTGAGGAGCGCCAGATTGGTGGCGAGCGCTTCAACTTCTTCGAGGGCTGCCCTGAGGCCAAGACCTGCACGTTGGTTCTCCGTGGTGGTGCGGAGCAGTTCATTGCTGAGGTCGAGCGATCTCTGCACGACGCCATTATGATCGTCAAGCGCGCGATCAAGAACCACACCATCGTCGGTGGTGGTGGTGCCGCCGAGATGGAGATCTCTGCCTACCTCCACAGCTTCGCCGACAAGAACATTCCTCACAAGCAACAAGCTATCATCAAGAGTTTCGCCAAGGCTCTTGAGGTCATCCCGCGCCAGCTCTGCGACAACGCCGGCTTCGACGCGACTGACATTCTCAACAAGCTGCGTGTGGAGCACCGCAAGGGCAACACCTGGGCTGGTGTTGACTTCACCAACGAGGGCGTTGCCGACATGATGGAGCGCTTCGTCTGGGAGCCGGCGCTGGTCAAGATCAACGCCATCCAGGCGGCTACCGAGGCCAGTTGCCTCATCCTCGGCGTCGACGAGACGATCCGCAACGAGGAGAGCGCGGCGCCCCAGGCCCCAGGCCAGCAGCTGCCTCCTGGCGCGGCTCAGCGTGCTCTGAGAGGCAGAGGACGGGGCATGCCTCGTCGGTAAAGTAGTCATGACCGGAAAATGAAGGGAAAAAGGAAAATAAAGGAATTGATGAATGGCGTCTGTATGATACCTAGAATGGCCCTCAGGGGTCTTGGCTTCCAAAAGTCCAAATAGACTGGGTCATTTGTCGTCTGTCAAAACGTTTAAGTTACTTTGATTGAAAGCTAAGCCGAGTCAAGAAGTGATCGGTGAGCCTTGGCAGTTGTTGCTCCTGGGTGAGATAAAAATGCAGTGCAAGGCGCCAGTAGAAGGCCTCCTGCTTCTGCAGCCATCAGGCGCCATGTCGTTGGCCAACATGACTATGGCTTGATAATCTCTAATGCTGCACTAAGACGTTCCAGGCTACTATTATTTCCTCACGCAGGTTCATCTATGCATGATGGAATGAGTTGAGCAAGGTAGGTAAGCCACAACTCCATAACACTTGAAACGTATCAACAACCATTCAGTTTTACGGCCCACAGTAGACAAACTAAAGTGTGTGTGTCTAATGGTTCATCTTTTGACTGCCGATGCTTGCCTACAAGGTATGAAATGAGAAAAGAAAACCAAAATGCCGCCCCCAACCCGCCAACCAACGCCAAACAGCAAAACAAAAACAATCCGCCATCCTTCATGTTCCAGAGTACCCCATGGCGTACATTTCTTTGTCTCTCTCTTTATCCACCATCGGCTCGTCGACATCCTCTTCCTCCTCGTCCCCTTGCTCTATCAACATGTCCAGGTCTCGGTCCACGGCAGCTGCCTCCTCCGGCGTCTCCTCCGCCTCCGTCGCGTTCAACAAGGCTTGGAAGTCTGTGTGGTGCGGGTGATAGTGGTTGTAAGGGTCGTGAGTAGTTGTTGCGGGTCCGATAATTTGAGGGTCGATGGGCTGATATGATTCGTCTTGTAACATGGGATTATGATGTGGATGCCGGGGTAACGGGGAGGCTGAAGGGTCTCGGAGAGTGTGTGACGGTGGTATTGATGCGACCTCTGTATACGGCGAGGACCGCGGTGAAGAAAGTGACGGGAGATGATGGGATTGAAGTGCAAGAACAGGGCTGGTAGTGGTGTCGACGTTTGTGGCGGGCGGTGTCGACGTTGAAGAATTATTCGATAACGAGTGATTCGAAAGAGAATTGTTTGAAATAGCAGCATTGCTTTTATTCGAGGACGAAGCGGCGGCGGCGGCGGCGGCAGCAGCAGCAGCAGCAGCAGCCGCAGCCGCCCTACCCCTCGCACCTCCGTTCCCGCCAGGCGCAGGCATCTTCCCCAGCTCCTTACACTCGGTGCAGTTGCGGATGACATCGCTGACGGTCTCCTTGATGCGGCTCCAGTGGTACTTTTCGGCGATGGTGGCCGTGGTCTTGTTGATGCCGCCGTGCTGGGCGACGTGGACCTCGCGGGCGATCTCGTACTGGCGGCGCGGGTCCGGGACGACCTCCTTGTCCTTGAGCATCAACCGGTCGCCGTCGAGGAGTTTATAGTGCGTCGCGGCGCTGCGGAGCCTGGATTTCTCGGCGCGGTCAGCCCCGGCCGGGTACTTGCCGTACTTGAGGTAGAACTTGATCTTGTCGAAACGCTCTTCACTCACGAGTTCCTCGGTCTCGCCGGGTACGAGGTCGCGCCCGTATATGATGGCGTCGATGAGCTGGCCGGGGTGCGACTTGAGGTTGCCGCAGCCCTTGACGCGGCCGATGCGCTTGAAGCCCAGCGCGTCCCAAATCTTGCACGACGCTACGTTGGTCTCGTACACGAGGTTGAACACCGAGTACGTGTACCCCAGCTTCGGCGCCCAGTCGATGTAGCACTCGCCCATGAGGCGGCCCACGCCGCGGTTTCGCGAGGCGTCGGTGACTAGAAAACCGGCGTTGCACACGTGGCTGCTGCGACCCGGGTAGTTTGGCTTGATGTAGACGCTGCCGAGACACTCGCGGGACCAGTCCATGTCGTCGGAGAGGTCGGAGCGCTCGATGTTGCCGAGGAGCATGATGGCGCCGAAGTTCTGGAACCAGTAGGCGCCGAACTTGTCTGCGGGCATGGGGTCAGTCATCGGGTAGGTGTCGCCGCCCTCGATTTCCTTGTTGAGCTGGTCGCTGAGGTAGCGGACGAGGGATTGGGGCACTTCATGGCGGGAGGCGAATGGGATGATTGTCGCGACGGTCTGGCGGTCCCTGAGCGTCACTTGACGGGGGACGATGTCGGCCGGTAGTTCGGGCTTGTTCGGGTCCGGATACGGCGGCGCCCCGGAGACGCGGTAGATTGTGGGGCTCGCCGGATCATCTAGCATGGCCGGCATCTTGACTGACTCGTCGGCGGATTTCGACTCCGCAGGGGCCTCTCTCTAAACGATGTAAGTTGAGTGAGGGGAGGGGTTATAGCGAGAGTGAGAGTGAGAGTGAGAGCCCTTGCAATCTGGCCGTTTGCCCCTTTCTCAACACAACAAGTAGGCTCTAACCGACTTGATGCTAGAAAAGTCACAAGCGACAAATGAGTTAGTTAACATTTCACATGGTGGTACGGTATGTAGCAAGAAAGCAGCAGTCGACATGGTGGTCTGCCCCCCCTCTTCCCCCCTCATCCTGCGTGTTGCGTTGTCTCTTCTCTCCCTTTTCTCCCCTTCCTTGTCTCTTCTCTCTCTCGCTCTACTTTCTTCTTCTCTCCTTTTGTCTCTCTCGGACCATTCTTGGTCCATCTAAATAAGGAAAATGCAACATGATTTGTAAGGAAAAGGCTGCAAAGTAAGCCTACCGAAAATCTGTGGATGCGTGCCGCCGAAAAAGCGAGGTCAAGACCGACTGGTTGTCGGGGGGCCACCAATAAAACGACCTCGGCTCAAACGCCGATTCGCGAAACCAAATAATTGTTTGTCCAGAGGGGTGGCTTGCCGCTGGCTGCACTTGGTTATGATATGCGCGGTGCGCGCGTGCGTGCACGTTTGCCTGCTGCCAGTTTTTAGCTGCGATGACACCACAGCTACACCATGCACGAATGCCTAACCTTGGCGGGGTATGTGTGTGTGTGTGTGTGCGTGTTAATACGGAGCCGTCTGGCCGCCCTGGGCTTGTGCGTGCTGAAATGTTCGTTTGGTGATGAGTTTTGGACCTTGGGGAGGGGAAATGCGCAGGCGCGAAGTTTTCAACATGGGGGGCGGGGTCTGGCGTTATGTAAGCTGGAAACTCTATTCGCAAGCCTCACTGTGGCTTGATGGTTATCAGATATCATCTTGTTCACGACACATGAAGTTGAGGTTGCCAAGAGATTGTTAGAGCCTCAGTGGCGATCAGACCAGGCTATTGCAGAGTTGACGTCGATGTCAGATTATTGGTCAGTCACGATTAATGTTCTGACTGACTGACGAGACTGCTGTATGTCTCAAAGTTTAAGCCTGGAGACATGCTCTGAAGCCTGAATCATATTGGCAATGACACTACGCATAATTGAAAGAAACAGACCGTGAAGAAAGTAGTTAAATAGAATTTGGTGTAGATTGTGTTGTGTCAGGGTGTGCTTATTTGACAACCCGGCGCCTGAAAGAGTTCGCTGTTGGAACATGTAGAGATAAGTTTGTAAGTCAAATAAATCGGAATTGAGAGAGTACAAAAAGTTGATACTGGTTATTAACTGTACTCTGAAACAACTACATTAAAATCCACATCGTCTAAAATCTCTTATTCATCAGATTAGAGAGGTGGCCACGACAGTCACACCACGAGACGCTTGCACATGGTACAGCAGTCACAGCCTGTCCATTCATGCCGAGTTATCTTGGTGGAGAAACGTTTGACTTACTATATGGGTAGGAATTATACAAAGAGAAACCCCAAGTACTCTGCTTCAGGACAACAGAGACACCCAGCCTAGTTTCGACGAGACAGCTCAACAACAATGCGAGAATGAGCCACTACCAACAACCAAGTCATGGTCAGTAAACATCCATGTCCTGGCAAAAGCAACAGGTTAGACCGTCATCGTCAAAAATTCCAAAAACACCAAGACTACAACAGGTGATCGCTTCACTCACAGAACCCAACATATCAATCACGAAAGAGCTCAAACACTTCCAGAGCAAGAAACCCTCAACGGGCAAGATTTCTATAATACTGTACATGTTCATACATTAGTGTATCTGTACAAAAGCCCTCGTCAACCCATCCGACAGGCCCCTTTTTACACTTTTTTCTTTTTCCCTGTTTCTCAAAAAAGCAGCACCACTAGCACCACCATCACCACCACCACCAGCCTACTCCATCAACTGCTTCCTCAGCTGCTCGTTCAGCGCACCCTCCTTCATCTGCTCAGCAGTCAACTCCTGCTCCATCTCGTCCTCGACAACCTCCTCGCCGAACATGGCGTGCTTGCGCTGCGCCTGCACCATCTCGAGGAGCTGCGCCTCGCCACCCTGGCCCTGCTCCTCCGCGAGGTTGGCGTTCTCGCGCTGCCAGCGCTTCCTCTCGTTGGCCCACCTGCTCTTCGCCTCGCGCATGAACCGGTTCGTGTCCTGCGGCGTCTGCCAGCTGGTAACGCCATTGCTGGCGTCATCAAGACGGCGCTTCTGGCCCTGTTCGCCGGCGCGGCCGAGGATGCCTCCGATGACGGCGACGGAACGGTAGCTATCATGTGTTAGTTAAAGATTAGCTTCTCAAGTGAAAAGGACGTGAAAAAATGGACACATACCTGTCGTCGTTGGCGGGGATGGTGTACGTAACCCAGTCAGGGTTCGCGTTGGTGTCAATGATACCAATGGTAGGGATGTTGGCCAATCCGCACTCGTACAGCATGGTGTAGTTCTCCATAGGGTTCAGACAGACAACGAGGTCAGGCAGCAGAGGACGAGCGATACGCTCGTACCGCTCGAAACCCTTCAACTTCTTGTCGGCCTCGTCGACGACCTTGATCTCCTTGCCGCGGTTGATCAGGTCACGGTTCGTAATGTTACCGGGCGTCCACTTGCTGAACAAGTGGCATCCGCCCGCGAGCTTCGCCGCCTTGGTCACGATATCCATCTGGCCCTTGCGGGTGCCGACGAACAGCACCAGACCGCCGCGGTACGAGACCTCCTCGACCACCCTCGCGGCCCTCCGCAGGTGCGAGGCGGTGACTTCGAGGGAGATGAGGTGGATACCCTGCCTCGCGCCGTAAATGTACCGCGCGTTGGCCGGGTTCCAGAGCGACGTGTGGTGACCCATGTGCGTCTGCGAGGCCATGAGCATCTCGAGGGAGATATCCTTGGGCGAAGGCGGGTTGTGGATGAGCGATGAGGGGGCGTAGTGCTTGCCGACGGAGGAGCCGATGCGGTCGGTGGCCTTCTGCACGTCGCGGAACCGCTCGTAGGTCTCTTTGATGGTCCACTGAGGGCCGAAGTCCCGTTTTTGACCGTCGCGGGTCTTTCTGCGCGGCGTGATGCCAGCGGCGGCCTTTGCGGCGCGGTAGGTGAAGGCCTCGATCTGCTCGGGGGTGATCTCGCCCGTGAGGGACTCGGTCTTGATGGTGCGGTGGCATGATCGGACGACTGGCGCCGCCAGGGCTCTGCGGCCTGAGAGAAAATGTTTCGTTAGTGACATGTTCAATTGGGTTTTGTGGAACACGGGCAACATACCGTGCAGACCAACTATGCTCCTCACAATCATGGCGTCGGCTGCAGCGTGATAGTCAGGAGTGATTGCTGCAGTCTGCGCTGGGAATATTTTTTGGAGCTTCGGGAGCTGGGACGGAAGTCTCCGCCGTGCCTATGCCGCGGATTGCTTAGGTAAGCAGCCAAGGATACGCGACTGGCTATGCATAATTCTCAGCAGCGATATTTCATACTCAAGAAGTCAATTGGATATTTTTTTACAAAAGAAGTTTAAGAAAGAATTTCAGGCTCATTCAGATTTATAGAGAAAATGTTTTTTTATGTCCAATCCATAGAGGTGCGCGGTGTATTAATTAACGTCGGGGTACTCAGTCTAAAGACAACCATACTCGATACATATTTACAATGCTCGCCAAGGACTTTCGTGAAGTCATGAATGAGATCCGCCCCCTTCTATCCCTTGACATCCCTTACCTACTGGTCAGGCGCGAGATGGTGAAGACACCGACAATAACAACCGCCAACGTCACAATCGCACCGGGGAGCAACAGCTCATTCGGAACACCCGCAATGACCTGGTCGGGATCTTGTGCGGGAGCCGCCCTGGAGCGGCGCGACCTCCGGACGTGAGAAACATCATCATCCTCATCCTCCGCATCATCGTCCTCGTCATCGTATCTCCTCCGGTGGCGCAGATCGGGGGTGGCAGAGATGGGGGGAGTGGGGAGAGCGACGGGCTCCACGGGCAGCGCGGCAGCGACGGGAGGCTTCTCGGGGTCGTGGACAAACAGATCGACCTTTTCCCTGCGTCCCTGGCGGGCGAGGAGAATGGACTCGAGGAGATCGTTGTCTGTCGTGATGGAGACAGAGTCGCCCTCGTCGTCGAGGTAGCTGAGCGCAAAGCCACCCGAAATTCTGCCCTCCTCGATTGTGGGAGCACCGCCAATGGCGTCCACCTCGTTGCCGAGCTTGGAAATTACGTTGGCCACCATGGCACCGATGCCCTGGGAGGCAATGACCTGCAAACGGTGGACACGTCCGGAGGGTGCCTTGAACTTGAAAGGGAACGGCAGCTCGGCGGGAGACTGCTGGGCCGGGCTGTTTCCGGTGACGATGGAATGCGGCGGAGACTCAAGGCCGACATGGGAGGCGGAGTCGCCAGGAGCGACGCTGTCGCCGATACGCTCACGAGTGATATCGGGAGACATGATGCGGGAACCGAGGTTCGTGTGGTGGGTGTGGCTGCCCTCGCCGGACATCATGGACTCTGTGCCGTCGTCGAGCGAAAGCCAGAACTTGTTCCACGCGGGTCCCTCGCTATCAGCTGTGGACATGGTGTTGATTTGCTCGAGAGTAGCGTAGGTGAGCTTGAGAACATCGACCATGCCGACGATCTCGCCGCCGTCGGCCGTCATGACGGGCAGGTTGAGGTAGTGACCATCTGGAATTTGTCAGTTGTCTGTGTTTCTCTTCATGTTTGACAGAATCGGTCTTACCGTGCATCTTGCGCAGAGCGGCCTGGATGCTCATGTCCATGGGAGCAAAGTCGGGATGAGGCGTCATGACGCGAACGACGCTGCAGGTTGCGGGGTCCAGACCGGGAGCAATGACACGAAGGACGACGTCCTTGCTGGTGAAGATACCGGTAATCGCTCCCTGATCTTGCACAAGGACGGCAGTGGTGCGGTTCTCCTTCATCTGCTGAGCAGCCTCCTTCACCGACGTGCGCACGCTGACAGTCGTAGGGGGGCGTCCGTCGAGGACAGACTCCAGGGTCGGGCCGGACATCTTGCTACGAAGTGCCTCAACGTACTGGATGATCTGCTGCGGCTGGCTCGTGCCGAGCTCAGACTGCACACCCTCGAGGGCGTCGTACAAGCGTCTTGAGGACGAGTAGGCACGCTCCAACTTCTCCATAGCATCGTAGAAGCACTTTGTAATATCCAGAATACCCGAAATGTCCTGGTTCTCGTCCATGACAGGCAAGTGACGGAAACCCTTGCGGACCATCAGATCGAGGGCGTCGGTAGCGCTGGTGTCGGTGCGGGCGCAGAGGGGGTTCTTGGTCATGATCTCGGCGATGGTGATGTGGTTCGGCTTCTGGCCAGCCCCGACGACGCGGAAGGCCAGATCCTTGGCGGTGAAGATACCGGCGATGCGGTCGTCATCGTCGGTGACGAGCACGCAGTCCTCGCGCTTCGCGGCCATGAGCTGGGCGGCCTCGGCAACGGTCGTGGCGGGCTTGATCTGGAGGGCAGGACTGGGCTTCAGGGCGAGAACGGTGCCCGGCGGGGCCTTGCGCGAGTGGCGGGCTCGGCTCGTGAGGTGCTTCTTCTTGGAGAGATCGCTCTCCATCTTCTTGCGGATGGCCTTGACGTAGTAGTCAGTATCCATTGTGTCGAGCAGTCTGGCTCTCTCAAGCTCGCGATAGGTGAGGTTTCCCATTCTGTTCCCTGGAGTTTCGTCTGTGTCTCGTCCAGTCTGGCAGATATTCGAGGCGGACAGACCAAGAACAGGGTAAAGCAGACGGATAGACTATACTAGACAGAAAGGGAAAGAAAAAAAATAACCTCCCCGGATCCAGAGGGGCAGAAAATATCACACATCGTGGGGTAATAGCACAGGAGTAACATACCTCATCTCTCTTGGTCTGCTTCTGCCGGCTTGCACTGACTCCCGATCCACCAGCTTCGCTCTGGGAAGCCTGGGTCTCTAGCACGGGGCGAGGAATGCCAGAGGCAGCGGCAGGAGTGGAAGAAGGGCTATTGTTGAAGGGGATGCCTCCACGGGCCTGGCCGCGATTGGGCGTGCCTCTAAGGGTGTTGCCTGACATCGCATAAACTTGGTAGATTGCGAGATGATGGGTGTTGATGCGAGGTCTCTATTTTTGAGTGTGTGTGCGTGTGTGCGTGGGTGGATGCCGAGGAGAGCCGGACTCGGAACTGGGGGCGGTGATGGAAGTTTATTGTTGTTTGTTTTGTTTGCCTGTCTGCTTGAAGGGGGGCCGCAGAGGTGTAGTGTAAAATGTGTATGTGTATATACACGTGTTTGTGTGTATCGGAGAGAGGAAGAACAAAGGAAGCAGACGAGCTAGACTGGAATATCCAAAATCTAGCCTAGTCGGCGGTGAGGTGAACGGCAAAGAGACCGACGCAGGAAACGGAGAGAGCTTTTGGAGGGATTCCCAAGCGGGTGGATATTTGGGCAGCTTGTCGCTGGGCCTGGGTCTGGGCTGATGAGTTTTGGAACAGGGGGGAGGAATTGCTTTCTGGGTCGGTGCCGGGTCAGTTATTTCCAGAGTTCCTCAAGGGGAGATGGTGGTCATGGGTGCTGGAAATTTGGCTGCAGAGAGAAAATCGATCGGAATGGGACGCCCCGACGACCTGTTGTACGCTACAGTGCCACCTTACGACGTGGTTTAGGGGAGACCAATTGGCCACTGAAGGACACGGATAGGGCAGGTAGGCGGTAGTACACTACAGGCCAGTGGACTTTTTTTTTTTTCACCGACTGACCCCTGGTTGTCGCGGTGACCCAACTGGAGGTGAAGACTCGGTGCACGAGCCACTATCGGCACCTGTGCAAGCCAAACTTGTCCAAATCCGTCTTCGCGTCCTGTTTCCAATGCTCCACTCTCTCTTCTCTGGTCCCTGAAGCTCCCGAGGCCACAGGTCATTCGGCCTCGGGATGCCACTAGAATAAGCAACGGGGACAGTGACAAATTTTTGAATTTCACAAGCCCATTCATTCTGCTTAAGGTATTGGTTAGTGCACAACACCCGCCAGAGACAATAGTGACAATAATTTTCATCTCTTGGCTTAACTTGCAATCCATCATCCTCATCATCAATGTTGCGCTTCACAAGAAAAGAGAAGAAGAAGAAAAAAAAGATATTAAAAACTCAATTGCTCGCTCTCAAAATTCATGCAAACTTTTGTGGAAACAATCTTCCATTCGCCCACCCCTGGCTCCCCTTGCATGAACCAACCAGGCCGCACTGAATATCAACCTTTTCTTAACACACCTGAACCCTGTCGGGTCCGAGAGATGCATGTCATCTGATGTTTGCACCTGTATTTCCCTCTCAAGAGCCATACTATGCCGCAAGTAACGAATACTGGAACGATAAAACCTTCCGTGCAGTCCTCGTCGCCTCATCGAAACAACGCATCATCATCGGCCGACTCTTACACCACCTCCCACATATCCTCCAACCAACAAACAGTACTTTTCTGCCAGCCCCAGACTTCCCCAAGTCTTGCATGATTCGAGCCACCATTTAATGCAGCACATCTTCGTCCATCTTCACAAACTGACCCGACGCGGCGGGTCTCTTCCTCCCCTTTTCAGCTAAGGCTGAGTGAGGTCCAATATCGCCTGACTTGCTGACCCCATTGATCATTTTCTTTTCTCCCCTAGTTCACTACCGAGCTCAAGAGTCGCCGGATTATCCGCTGCCATGCGGTCGGGCGATCGGCGTGAGCTAAGCACCCGGGCCGTAATAGTGACCACATAAACCTATCCGTAGAATTGCTGGTAGCCGCCTTTCTCATTTGGTGAATATTGACAATGTCCGTGTGTCAGGCTTAGAGCTATGGAGGTCAGACCTTTAATTGACCCCCACCCCTTTTCTCCTGACCCTTCCTCTAGTGATTTTACTTTTCGATATCACCATCGGCGTCTATCTTGGGCGTGAGTGGAGGCAGAAGCTCAGACCGGGTAGCTGGTGGTAAGAATGCGACATTGGAACCCGATCTGACATATTTAGAGCTGCAAAGGCTGGAAACAGCATTGTTTCTCTGATTTTAGGTCCAGGTTCCGGGGCGGGCCCGTTGGTCGGCCGTGTTTTACATCTTGGTATTTCATAATTCAACCTCGGATCAACAGCCAGCTCTCCTACTTTGACACAACTGATGAAGACTTGGTCAAATATCAAGACATTGCAAGCCGCTTTTGAAAACCACACATTGAAATGATTTTGATCATATAGATAGACTTATGCCACCGATGACTTCGACTCCTGGTAGAGAGAGCACCAAAATGGCACAGTACCTCACGAGCGAGGCCCGATTACATTTGTCGTGGCGTTCCGGTTTCACAAAGCCAAGGGCTGAGATACCAAAGTCCCTTTTTTCTGTCTTTTGATTCACTGTCATAGGTAACAGCTTTGCCCCATCGTCCAATTCAGTATAATATGAGCTTGTCATGGATTTTCCACACTTCACTTGCCGCGAGCCCAATGGGAAGATGCTGATTCTATGCTCTTTACTCCGGCTACTTGTGTTTTTACTCGTGCCTGTGATGCACCCATTCTCTGTACATATCGACGTTAGAAATGCCAAAGGTTAATTACCTAGTTAGGTAGTTGTAACCTGCATTTCTCAGCCAGAAGGTTCAGCCGGCTTGGCCAATCAGTGGCAAGGAAAAGCAATGAGTGGGAAGGACGATGCCGTGATACGACTTGCCTTTATATATCGTTACTGTCTATGTTTACTTTTTGTGTCTAACGGCGCGCCGCAGCTTTTCTTCTCTTCCACACAACCGTGACGGTCTCTCGAACTTTGATTTGACAATCTTGAGGTTCTCAATCTTGGAGTTGCCCATTGCGACGAACTAGGCACATGATAATCAGGCTAGAAAAGTTGTAAAAGATTGACTTGATTCAGAGAGAGAATGTGCGCAAGAAAGTACCTGCTTTTACGTCTACGGTGTACCTTTAAGAAGGTTTACATAAACACGTCTCGCTCGGTGTGTCCCGCGAATATTGACGTTGTCGTCACACATCTTTTGCTAGGTAAGTTAACACATGTTTTAGTGTTCAATAACTTGTATTTGACATTCATTCACCGAATTGCGTATGCAAGGCTACATAAATTTGCTGGTCTTATACAAGAATCATGATTTCTCATACTTTTTCCACAGCCGCTTCATGCTATTATGGCTGCTGAAGATGAGTAAGGATTACGAAGTTTGATTTAACGCTTCAGTCCCTTTAGGAAGTCACGACAAGGCGATTGTGAGGAAACTTCAGTACATTAAAGCCCGGTAATATAAGACTATAATCAATCCTTAATAGCTGTAAGACTGGTATGATAGAGATGCTAACGTTTTGACGGCAAGGAAGGAAGCCATTTGCCATGCAAGACTCTTTTCCTTCGGCCGTGATTTTAGCTGGCTGGGATGCACCATAAACCATACAAAATGTTGACCAGAACGGTTAGAGTGAACACACATGTATTTAGAAACCTTGAGTGCAATAGTTGTTGCCATCTAATTCATGGAGTTGCCACAAAACCTCAGAAATCGCTTGTAGTAAGTCATGGTCAACAAGTGAGACACCACGTGATTAATAGCATCCCTCCTTGTAGTCTTTCAGTACTTTCACAGCTTGGCAACAACCATGATGCAGGTCAATCAGAGTAAAAGTTTCCATTCTAGGAGTGCGTTATGCCTTTTCCTATCGTTGTTGGTGCACGATGTTGCCCAACAAGTTCGGTGAGCCAAGGGAGACTAGGTAAAGACTAGGCAAGGACCTTGGAAGAGAATGGATTGGGCAACACACTGTCACCCTCAGACACACGCAAGGCTGAATCGTGGGGTGGTAACGGCGGGTAAACGTCAACAGGAATATACTCTCCGATCCGCATCGATTCCGATCTACCGAGTACATCACCCAGGATAGCCCCGTGTCCCCAGCAATGGCCCAACACCACGAAAGGCACACTTTACAGTTAGAGTACCTAGCCCAGTTGTAGTAAGATGTTCTTTCTGCGACGCCAGCTCATAAAATAATCCTGACACCTCTAAAGTCTCGCCGTCTGCCTGCCCTTACCCAGAAGGGAAAACACGCCCACCGTGGCCGTTGGGCAGTCTAACCTAGAGCAATCATCATTTGCGAGCTCGCCAAACTCCTTGCGGGCGGGCCCACGATATGCATCAATCAGTCTGTCCCACACGTTGCATTCTTCACCGCGACAGTCTTGCTGCTCTAGTCAGATGGCACAGCCAAAGCCCGCCAAGTCTGCTTTCGAGTGGCTTGCAGCGCATGCCAGTTCCTCCATCTCCGCTGCAGAAGGGCTCTGAAACTCCATGACTAGGCCAGGCCACCTGGCGAGAAACCAATCGAGATGTTTGGAAGCGGCCTCACCGCAAGATACCTGGCCAATGAACTCCACGATGCTTGGCACGTATCACCCTCAAATGCACGATGACTCTTTCGATGGGACCGAAGCGATATGCGGAAACCTAGCGACGTCGCGTGTGATTTTATTGCTCCTGTCATTGATGAGTTTGATGTCGAGGCTTTTGGTATCGTCGATTACGCAGGGATGTAGTTCCCGTCGGAAGTCAATGTCGGTTCCCACGTGAGGTTTTGTCTTTATTGCGAGACGAGTAGCTCAGGAAAGTGATTTGATGACCTCGTCTCGGGGTTTGAATCAAGGTTGCAAGGGATAAACCCTCAGCAGCAAGTCTTTTTGTAGCAGAAACGGCTTTCATCTCATGGGTTCGCTCTCAGGATGTAGACTCCAGAACAACAGGCCTAGGCGCTTGCCGCGAGCTCCAGGATGTCCTAGTCAAAATAAAAATGTAATTGCGATGAGTTTGCTGTGAATAAATGTACAATTGGATTCACTGGGATATTTGGTCGTTGGGTGAAGCTATTCACAGGGGTGGATATGTTGGTGGGCCGGGTATCAAATTCGGTAATGCATTGGCCATGGGGGCTGGTAATGAAATCGGGAAACAATGTCAGGCCATCGGACGACGGAAGAAAAGGCCCTTGGTGCTCTTGAGCACGGGGATTCCGGATGCAATGAAGAGTGCTCAAGGAAAACCGTCCGATGGCCCTCGCTCAGTCATCTCATGTTACGGCGTACGAATACTCAACTTCGACAACATCAGGTGGCAGCAATGGAGCAGGTGATACAGAAAAGACGCAGGGAGGGACAGAGTGTTAAAGCAAGGGATAAGGGATGGTTACAGGGCCTCTCTTGTTCCCGTCTTTGACAGACAATTAGGCTGATGAGAGACAGCAGGTGAAACCAGACTTTGGTGATTGTGGCTGGACAAACACACCATGGCGGATGTTGTGCGTGGTCGGTTCCAAGTCGCTGGCAGCGGTGGTGAGACTTGGGTGTTCGGTGGGCGTCGGCTACCCTCCACAAGTCCGGTTGCTGGGGTTGTACGATCGGAGGATCGAATCGAGAGGTGACGAAACGGGAGCACGTCCTCTTTTTTTTTTTTTTTTTCTCTCCTTGAATTGCGGAGAAGAATGAGGTTGACGGGGATGTTTGTTTGGTGGTCCACTCTGCTTATGGGTGAGGAGGATGGGATACTAGGAGTAATTGGACAGCAACAAGATTTGCGGTGTAAGCCAATTAGTTGGGTTCACGTTGTTGTTCTCCAGTCTTTATAATAGAACCAACTTGGATGATGCTGATCCGGAAAATACATGTATACATCTTGAGTGGAACAGCATGCTCAGGGAGAAGAAAATGATGGGAATATGAGTGAACGGCAACCAGAAGCAACCGTCGCAAAACTTGGCCCAAGATGCGACGGACCTGGGCTCGGCTAGAGAATAGACCAGGAGGCCTTGTCTTAGCCGACAAGATTTCCTAGTGTTTTAGAGTGAAATGGCCCTGGGCGATGACGAGAGAAAGTTAGTTACCTGGGTCATAGTGTGGTGCCAGTGCGGGAGCTCCAACTGCCTGCAAAGTACCTGGGCCAGGGCCACTAGCTGTGTTTGGTAGTCCGTAGTCTGGGAGTCTGTTAGTATGGGCGGCAGCTGCGGTCCAGGTCCAGCTGGTGCAAACCCACGCTACTCGATCTCGTTGCTGTGGAGACGACTGGGCTCTCCCATGTCAACAAAGCCCATCACGCCTTGGGTACCCGCCCACCACCGTAAGCCTGGTCTGGTTTCCTCAGATACAACACCCCTCCAACCAACTCTGGTGCTGTTGCTATCTTTACCCCGTCAGCTTGTCTGTTTGCCGCTACTACTACTACTCCTACCCACCCAGATCACCTCCAGAGTGGAATCTTGAATTTCCTCCCCTCCCCTCCCGCCCAAACCCACTACTGCAGGAAGACAACCTCTACTCCAACTTTCTCCGTCGTCCATCGCGACTACATCTCACACTACCACTACCACTACCGCTACCGCTACTACTACTACTACTACTACTACTACTACTACTCAAGAAGCCAATACTTCTTGTGTATCCATACATCACCATTTATTGCCATTGACAAGTTTACCTTTGCCTAGGTAGAGAGCGCACGCTCGTATCGCTCTCATCTTATCTTACATCGCCTGTATAAGGCGTAACAGAACAGATTCTATCTGATTTTAACCGCGAAGTCGACCTCGACTGAGCACAACCAACCCTTACCCCTAGCCCGGCAGCTCTGCTTGCGCTGCGTGAGGTGAGTTCATCATCATCTTTTTTTCTCTCTTTTAACCAAAAAGATCAAAACCAAAAGGCCCAACATATGCGCCATGCGCAACTCCGATGCTGACAACTTACATCCAGTTTCGGACCAAAAGGTTCCCTCGACAACCAACCGACCGACGACAATTCCCTCCGGACTCGACTTGCGACACCATGCTGTCTAACCATCCGCCAACTAGCAGTCTTCATGCCCGTCACCGGCACCGACGCCAAAATTCGACACCGACGGCCTTTGAAGGAGTGAAGATCCAGCCATTGCCTAACAATGTCCAGCGTCAACGTGCCCTCGGCCACCGCCGAGGCCTTAGCCTGGACACTCGCAGACAAGTGATGTCTCCCACGACAGCCACAAGGCAGGACTTTGCGACGGTAAGTATCACTAACAACACAGGACTAGCACAACAACCGCAGCACGTACTGCGAGAAGCGCAGCAGCAACGCATACAAGCACGCCCGGGCCCCAGGCAGCAAGCACACTTTCACCAACAGCAGCAGCAACAACAACAACAACAACTCCAACATCAACAGCACATGTTCGTGGCCGCTAACGATCACGAAAACTACCTCGTTTCCCCCAACGGCACCCCGCAGACCCAGCGGTTCGACGCCTCGTGTTTTGATTCGACTCCCATTCAGTTCGATCAGTATGGAAACCCGATCAACGGCATGATGGCGAAGAACCAGCAGGCCTACGGCGCCAACATGGGAGGAAACAAGGACTTCGAACTCTTTGGCCCTGACACTTCCCTCTCGACACCCTCCTTCATGAACTTTAGCGACGCCCCCAATACCCCACAGGGCTGGATCTCTGAGGGCGACACCGCCAGCACGAGGCGATCCTCGAGGAGAATCAGCAACGGTATCATGGACAGGGTAAACAAGTTCGAGACCATGGGCATTGAACAAATGTCAAGACCTATGACGCCCCCTCATCAGAATGCAAACAGTATGTCGTCCGATGACCAATCAACGATGCTCAGTCACTTACAAGGTCTAGATTACTTCCCCCCTACTCCAACGGAGACGCCTCATGATCGGGCCGTTAAGCACGAGCCCATGTCGGCCAGACCAAGCCGCTTCGCTGACGGATATGATGAGTCTATGGAAGAGACGCTCAAGCCGACGAGGAAGTCAAACCAGCGGACCCAGAACATCTTTGAAGAGATGAGGAGACAGTCTGAACAGAACGCCATGCCTGGTCAGCCGCAGCCTACTCAGGTTACCGACGGCGCCATGTATGAGCAGGTGCCCACGGCCGACTTCATGAACATGAACAACTTCAACGCCGAGTTCATGAAGATCCAGGGCGGCTACGATGGCATCACCGACGACTTCAACGGCTCTGACCTGTCGGCACAATCAACTCCTCACACTCCTCTGATGAATTTCCACGCCGCGTTCGACCACAGACCCGATCTGCGTCATCCTAATATTGAAATCTCATCCATGTCTCCCGCTCGATCCCTTGACATGTCTTGCCGCACTTCACCTCATCGTCGTACCGAGTCTCTTGCCAGCATCGCCAGCGCAGCCAGCATCGCAAGCATCAACATTGAGGAAACCAAGACTGAAACCGGTGTCACCCTCGAGGATATTGCAAATTACATCCAAGGCCCCGATCCTGCCGATGGCAAGTGGACTTGTGTGTACGACGACTGCGGCAAGAAGTTTGGCAGGAAAGAAAACATAAAGTCCCACGTTCAAACCCATCTCAACGACCGACAATACCAGTGCCCTACCTGCAAGAAGTGCTTCGTTCGCCAGCACGACCTGAAGCGGCACGCCAAGATCCACACCGGTATCAAGCCCTACCCCTGCGAGTGTGGCAACAGCTTCGCCCGCCACGATGCTCTTACTCGCCATCGCCAGCGCGGTATGTGCATTGGCGCCTTCGACGGAATCGTGAAGAAGGTCGTCAAGCGCGGCCGCCCTCGCAAGCACCGCCCCGAAATGGACGAGCGCGTCAACAAGTCGGCTCGTACCAGGACCAAGAACAAGTCTACCACCTCCACCTCGTCGCAATCCGGATACTCTGACAGCTCTGCGGTCAACTCCCCAGAGAACGACTTCATGATGTCCGACGACCACTTCGAGATGGGTGGTATCAGCATCGAACGACCGGGTCTGGACATGCCTCTCCAAATCACCACGGTATCCTCTGCGCCGATGCCTTCGTCGCCGCCCCGGATTCACAGAGAATTGGATATTGAGCCATCACCCGCTGCAAGCCACAACTCGGGCTACGTCTCGCCGGAAGCCCTCATGGAGGCGCCAGCTTCGTTGCCCCAGCAACCCGAATCACCATCCAAGAGCGAGTACAACACCCCGCCAGAGCTTTCCCAGTCCTCATCGCCTCCCCCGAACCAGTTCTTTGACGCCGAGCCTAACGCCTCTGGCTTCAGCGACGATTCACTTTTGGCTGGAATGAGAGGCACTTCTGGCGCGGTCGGCAACACCAGCATCTCCAGCCTCGGTCTGGGCGACCCTGATGATGAGATGCTCATGAAGGCGTTCACCAGCGAGGAGGGACTGGTCCAATTCGACCGCGACCCCAACATGCTCATGATGAGCAAGTTTGATGAGGAGTTCGATGACGCGGTGAACATGTTCACCAACAACGACGACATCTTTTTCGGTAGCTCATGAGCAACTTGGGGATGTCTTGTTCGGCGTTTCGGTCCCACTCGGGGAAAACAAAAAAAACGTTATCTTGGACGATGTCACGACTTCACAATTTGGCGACCTGTACGTTAATGACGCTTTTACGCTTGTGTGCTTGATGTATGGTTTCACTCCCAGCACCACCCCGGATCACGTAATGACGACAACTATTTGGCGACGCTTTCTTTTCTTTCGTTCGCTGAACGGATGTACTACTACTGGGGGTTCATAAAAAGAAACTTTCTTTGGGGGTACGGCTATTCGGTCGGAGGGGGTGGGGGTTACGGTTGAAATTTCTTTGGCGATCTTGGTCAAGGTTCTATTTCCGGGTTTTTTTTTATTTTTATTTCATCGGTATTCAACGGGGGGAAAGATGGGTTATTGGAATGAACGAACTCAAATGTTGGTACGAGGCACACTACCTATGTCTGCTGCCCCCCTTAACCAACGGTTTTTGAGTTCTGGGACTTTATGCGATAGAGTGGCATATGAAGAATTGAATTTGGTATGGATTTCATCAACGTTTTTTTTTATGACTCGATTAGTGACATATGTGACATGAACCTTGAATATGTGATTCGTTTCTTCGTGAACCCCCTCCCTTTCCCATGCGTGTGTAACATTCTTCTCCCATGACCCCATGCGCCGCCACCACCACATATGCCTCGTGCGTATATGACATCCTCCCCTCCCCAAAATATCCACCGTCTGGAATGCAAGACGTCTTGGGCAACAAAGAACAGAGCCAAAAAAAAAAAAAAAAAAAAAGAAGGTCAAAAAAAAAAGGTCTCAAACTCAGTTGGGTATCTCATTCCAGCAGTGTCCCCTCGCAACGGCGGTGAAGCAGTCGCTGCCGGGGAACGCGAACTTGTTGCTGTGGTTGTCGCACGACTTGATGGGCCAGCCGTTGTAGTCTATGCACGAGGAGTAGTCGCGGGGGCACCGGCCGTGGTTGATGTTGTACACCTGCGAGCACACCCTGCCGCCGTGGTTCTGTTTGCAGGAGCCGCCTTTTCCCTCGTCTCTTGGGCCAATGTGTTTTCCAACGTCGTCGTTGTCATTGTCGTGATCGTCATGATCGTGATCGTGGTCGTGGCCGTGACCGTGGGCGTGTGCGCCCTCGCGCCAGCCAAAGTCGTACACTAGAATGTTCGAGTCCGCGCCGTACCTGCGGACGGGGTACGCCGGCTCGCTGAGGTAAATGACGCCGTCTCTGACGACGTTGCCCTTGACGCCCGTCACGTGGGCCGTCTGATAGCGTCCCACGACGGCGAGGTCGCCGTCCAGGACCGGGTGCGGGTGCTCGCCAAAGGTGTTGGCCTCGACGAGGGAGCCGGCGTGGTACATTAGGGCGTTCTCGACGGGGAAGTAGACGCGCATCGTGGACTCGTGGGGGTCGTGGTAGGCGGATGTGAAGGCGGCCCATTCCGAGGGCGAGGAGCGGATGTTGAGTTTCAGGTCCTCGTGCTGGGAGGCCGTCATGACGATGCGCTTGAAGCCTACCAGCTTTACGGTGTTGTTTGGGTGCGTCCAGGTGAGGGTTGAGAGGAAGGATTCTTCAAAGTTGCGGATGGAGAGGTCGCGGGCTACGAGGTCCGGGGTTGGTGAGGCGGTGGTCAGGGAAATGAGGGAGAGGAGAGGTAGCGTGAGGGACTTCATGTTGGGAGATGGGAGAGGGCCGTTGTTTCGGGATGTCTTTGTCACCTGGATGCTGGTGAGAATGTGATTTTGAATGACAGAGGGTAGAAGGAGATTGACGAGCGGCTTCTTTATAGTTGACCATGATGGGCAACTTCATCATCACGAAATGGCTTACTGCGGATCAGCCTGAGGGATCGATTTAGCAACATGAGGTTGTATGTATCTCGGCCTGAACTAGGTAGATAGAGACATGCAAGGACCTCGTCACTCCTTCGATTTGCAGATTATCAACGGCTGAATTATCCCTAGAACAGGGCTGACAGATCCTTCCTGCGTCCGTAGGTGATGTTCGGATTATCATGAGGCTAGAGACAAGCGCCGCGATGATCGATTGCAGCGCCCTATGAGAATGCCTAACATGACGAGCAGCTAACACGAGGAATCCGAGGGGACGCATCGAAAGGCGTGATGGTTATTTCCAGGCTTGAAGTGACATCGTGCGACGAGCTACGGTACTGTCGTATGTTTACAATAGATTCAAGGCATATTTAGACTGCTGATTGTGGTGCTCCTTACATTGTGAAGCGCCGGTGAGCGGCTACGTCTGCGCGGAACCCTGCGCTTGTACAGCCGCGTGAGGCGTTTTTCCCTCTGGTATTTCAGTCGTCGTGCAGAAGCTGGACAGGATACGTTTGAGCTTAAATTGGTTTATTGGCAATTCAGTAGTTTACTGGCTCCAAACACGTTATAAGGTGTGAGCCGGATATAGAGATTTAGAGCGACGTCGAAAGATAAGACGGAGAAGGGTTCACCCGTTTTGCATCCCATCCCCACAAGAACGTGTACTGCGGAGGCTCCGGATGGGGGCCGATTGGGGGCCTATTATTTGCTTGATGTGCAGAAGCTGAATGCGATGCGGGCGATTTTGGTGGTTGCGCGTTATGTCAGGGGCGCTGCAAGGGCGGGACGGGAAGCCGGAGTGTGGCTGGGGGCATGAAGTGAAACGCTTAGCCTGGGTTTTGGGGTGACATGGTGAAGTGGGATGTAGTCACATCACCTTCTTTTCGAGACTGAAGTTGTTCACGCTGGTTTGGCATTCGACATAGATGAGGATGCTGTCAAGTAGTTGTTGGTGAGTTGACGAGGTCGACATAATGTACTACAGGCTATGAAGCGTGAGATTGCCTTGGTAAGACGGAGAGTCTGAGCGCCGGTGATGTGTTAGTGTTTTCAGCTGAAAAGATGTCTTCGCCACGCTTCACAGATCAGCGATGATCCTGAAGCCTCATGGCCGTAGCGCCTTGTCTAGGTGATAACGGTGGTCACGATGTTCATCACCAAACCTAACATATCAGGACGATGGATTCCATGAGCAGAGAAGTGTTGTTTGAGGCGAGTCGACGTAGGCTGATGGCTTGACCCCCTGGCCTGGTCTTTTGGTCTAATAAGTGGGACAATGCCAGCACGATCATCTTAGGAAGATGGATGACAAGCACAGGCTTGAAATTGCATGCCTATTGAGGACAATACGCAGAGGAACCGACTTGCAAAACGTCTGATTCCTAACTTCCCGCTTATAATGCGATTCCCGAGTCAAGCGTCGGCTAACCCGTAGGGCATCCATAATTTGCAAGGAACGCCCTGTAGTATTTCATCTGGTCTCTCCCGTCCCACTTTCGTCGGCGAATGTGATCCAACAGTTGCTCGAGCCCTGTCCAGAATCATGACAGATAAGAGGCAGAAAGCTTACGAATGTTGAAACCGCTGCGTAGCCCTGTATTCCAAAGAATAGTTTATTTCTCGCTGGAATTCTGCGTTTTCAACAGTAGGCTCTCAAAAAGATCTGATGTTTGAAGCTGACGATGGTTGTCCGAGTTCGGGATTCTTTGAGGAGGGATCGGTAACGGTCATCAGGAGGGATTGCTACCCCGATCGCTACCGTGCCGTGTTTGATAAACTACCACTCTATGAGACTCAAGCTCCCTCATCGCCCTTTTTCAAACTTTTCGTCTCGTGCGGGGTTCACTCTCTCATGGTTTCAGTAGATAGTCTTGGTAGATTTCCAATCAACGCGCAGAACCTTACCCGGCAGTTTTTCGTCTATTAACACTCTGAAGGCGACAATCGCCAAGCTTGTCAATATTAAGCCTACATTCCGAACGCTGCACACTATGGCTTTGAATCACCGAGTCGCTCTGGCTTTCATCTCAACCTCACTACGGACGACACGCGTGTCCCTTAAAGCAATGTAAAAATAGCCATCTGCTATCCTTCGCTGTTGCCGTGCCATCCCGATTGGCTGGGAGCACGACGTCAGACTCTTCTGAAACCAAATTTGTCTCTTGGAGGCAGTCTTCTAGAATCAATGCACAAGGATGCGACAAACGCTATTCCTGCCGGCACCACACAATGCGTTTATCCCCCTCCTCGTGCCCGTTGCCATGGGACGGCTTTCGATGGGACACCTATTCTGACGAACCCGAAGACTCGAGACAGGGCGTACGTAACCAGCTCGAACCCGGTACGCCTGGGCCGGCATGCACGCCGGCCGGGCTCCTCCACGAGACGATTGTCGATCTTGATCTGGTTGCAGCACGCCAAGCCGTGCGACTAGAGAAACTACACAGCCTCGAAAAGATCAGATGTATTACGACTCCTTGATTACCATCTCTGACTCGTGGATCGTGGAGAACACAACGGCAATCTATATAGCTTCAGCAAGGCCCGCGGATCTACAAGATATCCTTTCTCCTCATTAAACTCAACTGTCAGCACCGGGAAACACAGGGCTATATTCAAATAACACACTCGCTTACAAAAAAACTGCTTAAAACCAACGGCACGCACCTGCTCCAACTTTTATTACACATACATCAACACAAGCACATACACTGCACAACCGCTGTACAAAGATCGCCAAAATGAAGTTTACTCTCACCACATTCGTTGCAATCATTGGCGTTGCTTCCGCTATCAGCGTCGATGCCGGCCTTGTCAAGAGACAATGCGTCTCCAAAGTAGGAGGTTGGTTCTCCCCCCAATCCAATGCAATGCCTGTAGGTAACGGTGAGCTAACATTTTCTATCTCAGATACCTGCGGTACTCGACCATGCTGCAGCGGCCTGACCTGCCAACCAGTCGCAGGAAGCAGCCAGTCTACCTGCGTCAAAGAGATCGCCAAGAGAGACGAGAACCATCTCTCCGGGCGGTCCGAGAAGAAGTCCGCTCGGCTGCAAACGAGGAGATACCCTGAAATCCCTGCGGACGAGCCCCGGTGGGGCTAGGTCCTGCGTATAAGAGAAACAAGGGGGGGAAAAGCATAATCAAGGAAAGATGCCTTTCGTTTCTTGGCCTTGACGGCTGGTTTTTTTTTTTTTTTTTTTAAAGGCGCAATTTATTTGCGGCGAATTAGCTTTGCAAAGCATTTAGACATTGATACCACTTGGAAGGCTTACGAATCTGGCCTTTTTTCATTTCTTTTATTTTCATTTCTTTCTATATAGATATCCTGTTTCATCAATTCACGATAACATTTACCCTACTGGATTGGGTCAACTTCATACAAATCTTCATTTTCAATGTGCATCCTCTTCCGCCATCTCTATCTGTGAGCATGTCGTCCCGGCTGTTGAAAGTCGATACGAGTTTACCTCCTACACGTATCTTAAGTTTTTTCTTCTTGGCAATCACTACACGCTGAGATTGTCAATTTTTTCAGTTAAATTGGCCTACACATAAGCTTTTCGGTTCGTCTGTTGGAAGATAAGCATCCATGCAGCCGGTGGTGCAGGGAGCATGGTTAACGACATTGCCATCTGTCAAACTGGAGCCATCCACATTTACGGGGACGAACAAGTACATGTGAAGGGTCCAATAACGTTATAGATAAAGTAACATGTATATGAAGTTTTTGCAGACTCGCAGCATGTGTTAATGTTCATATATTTGACGATGTTGCAGGTAAATCCTAATGTCCTGACAGCACTCATTGTGGGAATATGAAGTAGCATTTCTGTCTCTAGCAAGACTGACGTAACGGCAGCAATTTCTGACAGAAATATAGTAAAACCCTGCGGGCTTTGTTGTAGTACGGGGACTATTAACCTCTGGTCAAACGAGGTATTGAAGAGCGCGTATCCTACAGCATGTTCCCTCCTACTCTTTCTACTCAGCCTCTCTTCATCGCCATCAACGACTGATGAGTGATAAAATATTGAAAAGTGAGAAGGGAGTGAAATGGAAACCGTTCAGCAAATTTCACGATGAATAAAAAAGAAACAACCAAGCCTGGCTTCGTTGATTCATACGTATCAATCCAATCAAACGCTGACTGGCAACAGGTCTGTTACTCCCGGTTCATTTTTTCCTGCCTACCTTTTCCTCTAACAACAGAATTGCAATTGTATGGCAATACGTTAGAAACCCATCTGTTTCCTCTGCCATATCCACTACTGAGCGTAAAAGTGACGTCTAGCGGCCTGTTAAAAACGGTCTAAGATGTCTCGTAGGAGCTTGCCTCTGTTCCTGCTAATCGTGCTACTTTGGCCTTTTGCTGTCTCCTTCTCAGCACGGCTATCAATGCGTCCCCACCGTTTCAAAGTTGTATGTGGAAGAAGAAGGAAGGGAGGGGAAGATGCAGAGAGGTGAAAAGGAAGCAATGAGATTTCAGGCAGCTCAGTATGAAAACCGCACAACTTTATGAACAGGGAACATAAGTGGAAAGCCTAACAACTTCCAGAGACGATTTCCTTAAAAGAAAAAGGTGAGAGGAGCAATAGTTGAATATGAGCATTGCGTACACAGACGACAATTATGGGGTGCCTCTACACTTTCAGCAACTGCCCTCTAATCCCTGCGAGTCGCTGGTATCTTACTACTGTCCCCCAATTCGCAGACTTTCCTTGGTATACCTAATGATTGATGCACATGATGCTCGAAGTGCTTGCCTACCTTTCCCCACCCACAGCATTCATCCTGACGATCGAAAATCAAAGTTGCAACGTTGGTTAGGACTTGATCAGCCGAGTCACATTCTCACAAATAACATAAGAGATGTAATATAGAGTTCCAATCCTTAAGAACCTGACTTGAACCGAAGCTGCAGTTCATGAAAATGTCGAGAATCGACAGCTTCAATCATTCAGCAAGTTATTTGCCTTGTGGAAGTATCTGATATAAATTCGCCATTGCTATGATCTGTTTCTCCGCTTATGAGAGATATTAGAATCAGAAGCCGAGTTGAGATCTTATCCTACAAATGATTGACTTCGGGGTTTACCATCGGAGATATGAAAGCAGTCGCATGGTGTTCAACTTTGTTGAAAGACTCACTAGACTTGATTGGGCTCCATGACCTTGAGATGTTGAACATGCGAAGAAGGTCAGACTCCTTGGTTGAGCCGTCAGCCGACAAGGATTCCCTCAAGTCGAACATCGAACAGTCTGGCTGTCTAGGGTTATCTGATTCGTATCATGTTTGCATAGCTCAGTCATCCGTGCGATTTGAGTGGATATGTCCCATGTTTGGGGACAGTTTGTGTGGAACACGTTCGAGCACGTTCGAGCTGGATCCCTGCTAACTCGATATGCTTTCACCACGCCGCTCGGTTGGTATAAGACGACAGCCCATCTCCTAGGATAAACTTCGTCTCCAATCCATTCATATTCCCCAGTGTCGTGAGAATTTTGACAAACTACCGCACCGATGCAGCACTCTACCATCGCCCTCTTATTGAGCAACGCCCTGTTGACCTGGGCTGCGACTCCCGCAGGCTTTCAGCCTGCTTCCAATGTCGATCTCATCGTTGCTTACGGTGACCAGTCGGCTCTCAATGGCGTTGATTTGGCCAAAAGCCGTAGGTAAAACTCATGCGCTAAAGAAACCCAGGCTAATCATATCAGTTACACAATCGGAGCCTACAGTTGGCACGACGGAGCCCTTGACCGGAAAAAGCTATGCCCTCATCATGGTTGACATTGATATTCCTACCAACAACCCTCCGGCCACCGGTACCTTTCTTCACTGGGCCCAGGCGGATCTCACTCCCGCCGCCTCGACCACCACAGTCAAGCTGAACGACGGCGAGCGCACCATTCACACTTTGACTACCAATGCACAGGCTATTGCGCCTTACAAGGGCCCTTCGCCACCCGCAAAGGTTCCCCTGTCGCACCGATACGTCGAGATACTGGTCGACACCAGCGACATCACACCAGAAGGAACCGCAGCTCTGCAAACCCTCTCGAACCGTCTGGGCGTTCAAGTTAACGATGTTCTCACCCAAGCGGGGCTGGCAAACAAGGTGGTGGCTGGCAACTTCTTCAACGTCACCAACGCGGGACCTGCGGCATAGAGTAGCTATTCCATCACGGCACTAACCTGTTGAACGAGGGGGGGAAAATTATCTGACGCCGGAAATTCCGAGACGAGAACGCGCGGCGCGCATTCTGCGTCATGGTTTTGAACAGTGTGTTGTCTGGGTAATGATAATACAAGCTCAGTTTCATCTGATTGTCGAGTACATGTTCCATGTTTCATAACGGCAATGACACCAAGAGGCACGAACTGCCGAAGTGGGGCCGAAACCGGCAAACGTCGGACGGACACCGTCCAATCGCGAATACTACCTCCATCTTAATCAAATGTTATTGCAAGTGCCCTATTCTTGATGATGCAGGTGTGATATCTTAAGCGGCGACGCGTATTTGTTGAGGATCCTGCCCTGCCAACTTTCGTCAACAGTTCGGGGCTCTTGTAGCAGGAATAAGGTAGTTCAGGATCAACTCGCTGGCACTCAGTAGGTAGCTCAACGTGGTCGTTCCCGAGTCATAAGCTTACCAGGCCTATTCGACACCCTATCATTAACATAAGTTTACAACAGAAAATTTTGTTTTCTTTCCCTTTTCTCGTTTCTTCAGGGTAGGGAAGTCTCAAAAAAATAAAAAATAAAATACGACGATACCAGAACAAATGAAATACGCAGCTTTGTTTTACTGTGCTGGTTTGGGGTGTCTATCTCCCCAAAGAATACCTGGGTAATAGGGTTTAATGGCAGTTGAAAATCCGTGCTATGACGAAAACTGATCTTTATTGAAGCTCTGGTTCAATTGAACCGCATTCAGAACAACTTACTTCATCCCTCTATTTTATCCCAAAGTTTAGACTAAGCACTGAACTCCGGCAAGAGAATTGAATTGTTACCAAAAGGCTCAAGTAACATTTTTTTTTATTACAATGGACCTTCAGGGCTTTGGAGAAAACGTGTTAAAGCCGAGCTGTTGTATTAAAAGAACTTTACGTTAAGAAAGGCACAACTGCTACGAAGATTGCGGCTCTTTGGGAGCAGCGTGGTGTGGTTACATACACAGCAAACTAGAGCAAAGTTGGAGAGCTAAAATATTACAACAAGTAAAGACCATGTTCTTCGCAAGCTTGGCTGAAACAAGAAACAGTCACAATCAATTAAGTGATATCATGTAGTTAACCCATGCATATCTTGCAAGAATAACCGAGTCCCAATTCCAAGATACTAGGTAAAAAACCGGAATTTATATTGGTAGAGGCTAAGCTATGTAGTAGAAGAGGTTGAAAACGGCATGCGTGTATGATGGATGGCGATTCCTATTTGCCCCAGGAAGAGCTGGAGCATCCAGAAACGTAGTTGATGGTAGTCAAGCATCCGTTGCCCCAATGCTTCGATCCACAGATTCTGCAACCACTCTTGCGGATGTCCTGGTAGTCCCACCACATCTGATTACCACTGCGCGTGCAGTGCGACGGGCCTTGGATGAAGACACCGCATCCCATGGGACCAAAAGGAGCCGAGCACGAGCCGGAAGGCTTTCCACTTCTAAAATCCCAATAAGATATTGTAATTAGTCTCAGGGTTGGATTATTGCCTCGAACTAACCGAATTTGCTCGGTTTTGAGTTGATATTCAGAGAGGAGTTCTTACCCAGGGGCGCCGTAGTTAATGTCATCGTTGCGGATCAGCTTGTTGTTTACTGCATCGTCGCAGGTTGTAAGGCTACCGCAAAGGCCACTGCCCTTGCAGTCGTATGTGTCGCGCTTGTCCAGAACGTTTCCAGGGTTCGGCGAGATATCAATGGCGAGGTCGTGTTCATGAGAGTGCTCAGGAATCACCCCGGCAGCGCAGGAGGCGACAAGAACGGACATAGAGAGAAGCTGGAGCTGCATTTTGAAGATTTTGATAACGAGCTCGATCTTCTAGAGAATTCTTTTTTGAACTTGATCTTGTTGATGTGATGAGTTGAAGTACATTATTTCAGTCACGCTGGCCGACCCTTTATATGTCATTGAAGGACAGTTCTTACTGTTCAAACCACAACATATGCCGTATATCTCCGCCGCCAATATGGAATTATCTCTCGAATTAGGGAAGTTTACTAAAAAGAGATCGCATCAAAGAGACGTTGGAATACGGATGAGACCCATCAACCCACTCATCAACCATTTCCATGGCGCAACTAAATTTCCATTGACCTTGAACAACTTTAACGAGTCAAGGGTTGCAGAGATTTTGCTTGCCGTATTAGGAAATTTTACCAGATGCGTTGGTGGGCTCAAGCGAACCATTCCCCTAGAGACCCTTTAAATTGTTGCCTAAACTCGTAAATCTTTGGGTTGCTGCCTGTTATAGGATCCACTTGTATACAACACGGTTGAAGAAGCGATATTCTACGAAATGGCGGTAAATTGAAGGATTCTATTGTGAACTAGGCCCACAGGTTATGTTGAACATGTTGCTGTAGGGCGGCTTGGCTGATTTTAAAGGCCTATTCTTCGCTCCTGGCTCTCAGGTGGAGTAAATAGCACCAGCCATAGCTAACTTGGACTATCGTAGCTATACCCATTGTCACCTGCCGGAAAAGTGTTAGCAGTTAGAGCGGAACACGACACACCTTTTCGCCTTGTTGAAAAAACCTAGCTGGTGAAGGAGTCGGGTTAGCTGTTAGCCGACGTATATAAACGTGTAGGCCTCTGTTGACTCTCTTAACGACCCCTGCATTTTATTCTGAAAACTTTATTTCTTACTAATAGACATGAATGAGATAACTCTAGAGGAGAACTTCAAAGGAAAGATGTGTGCAGTTTATACCTAGCGTAGGGACACTGCCTGTTGACGATATTCACATCTGGGCAAAGCCATTGCGTTGTGGTCCCTCTAGCCCCCACAAGGGAAGCTCCACAGACCGCCTTACACCCAGACATCTGCCAATTGCCGTGAAATACGGAGGCTGAAGGTTTGGGTCCCGAAAACCTTTTATTCTATGTATTCTTAAAGATGTATTGATGTATGAAGCCCTTCTTCATCTGCAGCCCTTGTTGTGGAAGTTGCGAATTAAAGTACTTTTCCATGTTCAGATATTATGCACTCAAATTTTACTCACCAGCATTAGTCTTGAAGCTTCAAGGCAAAACAAATTGAAAACATGGATATGAAAGGTGCAGCGAATGACTGACAGGGAAAATTCGAACACTGCAGGCAGAAAATGCTTCCAAGCTGCAACAATACCCAAGTCAGACCTCGAGATCGTAAAACTATCGGCACTAGTCTATGAAAGGGCGCAACTCACTTACCTACTTATGATCATTATCCTCAAGTTTGAGCGTGTTTCATTTCAATTTAGGCATTGTAGATATTCTCAGTCATTGGACGCGGTCGTCGTCGACACTTATCCATGCAGCGATAAGCATTGTTAAGATCCAAGAGGAACACTTGCGTTCGAAGCATCCACTCACTAAATTACACGTAGACTTTTTCCTTTCCTTCTTTTGTTTCATTCTTAATAAATTTTAATTTTCTTGAAATAAAGGGCAGACTTTGTGTTTTGAAAGCTGTTTGTTCAGTGCTTTCAACTTTCCGTGGGCTTGTCATTCTCATCGCAACGGCTAAATCGGCATTGCTACGTCAATCGCCAAGTGCTTCACTCTGGTCCGCCATGAAATAATGGTGAGATAATATGCCACTCCACCTCCCAATCCAGACACCACGCTAGGTGATCATGATCTTCGCTTGAATTTACCGAGAGCTTGTTAGAGCTGCTGATAATTGAACGCGTCGGCCAAGGCGCTCACTACGTATTTTTAACCCCTACATCAACACATGACCGTTTGCCGCCGAACAGAAACATATCGAAATGAAGCAGAAAGTCAACGAGATGATTGGACTTCAGCCGGAGGTAGCATGGGTAGAAGCCTGCTGGATTCTCGCCTCGTCGTCACGTCTTGGTGACGAAAAAATCTGGAAAATAAATGCATTTAGCCAGGGGCATGTTTATCCACAAGCATCCAAAGAATATAAAGCTTAGCTAGTCTTTCCTGACTAGAAAGCTTATACCTCTTCATGAGTAAACAGTTTGCACACATTAGATTACAGTCACTTCTCCCTATCAGCAACGATAACTGGTCTATCACCAAAAAAACCCACAGTCTCAGCACCTCTTCCTCCCAGACTTCCGCGCGCATACTATAGCAGATCATTAAGATGCAGCGTCAACCTCTAGATGGCCCCGCCTACGTAGACGGTCCTGCATATAATAATGAGAAACCCACCGGCCTTCTGACGCGCTTCGTACCCGAGAGAATCCGAAACACAGGTCTTTATCGTTGGTTTCTTCGCCTAACTCGCCTTCTTCAGTTTATCTCTTCGGTCGTCTCTCTTGGAATTTTCTCTCAGCGTTTCTATAAGGTCTACCGGCTGGTCAATTCTATCAAGACCCGTCGGGGCGTCAACGGCTCGTACGGCGCTGTGGAGGGCATTCTTGCGGCTGCGGTTCTTTACACCCTCATCACCACACTATTCAGTTGCATCAAGAAAAACAGTAGCCCTGGCACCGCGAGGTGGCTGCGCTGGCTGTGGGTCCTCCTCGACCTTGCCTTCGTGGGTGCCTTCATTGCCGTTTCTGTCCTCACCAGACCCAATGGTGGAATGGCCGGGCCTAGACACTGCTACTCTATCGATCGCCTTACAGACGGATCGAGCAATGCAACTGGCGAGACGGCGAGCAACGATGACAGTTGCAACTTGCCCTGGGGCACATTCATCCTGGCCATTGTCAGCACGTAAGTATCTCCTCTGTTTGAAGCCTTGGGAGTGAAATAGAAGGCTAATAAAATCTCCCATCCAGTGTCCTTCACGCAATCACTGCCGCATTCCACGAGGTTCGAGACCGACACCGAAGACACAAGCGTGCCCTTGAAGAGGAGAAGGCCATCAGTCAAGGATACGGGGGTCGAAGCATGGGAGCTGCAGGGCCCACGGTAGCCAACAACCGGTATTAAAAGATGAGAAACTGGTCTTTTAGACTGGTTAATGTTGCTAGATTAATTATTAACGGCCTGGAACCTGGTTTGGGAGTACATCAATACCAGCGATTGAGGAAGAATATTCAATATCCCACTCTAGTGTGTTTCAATTATTGTAAGAAATGGGGCGATTTGGATATTTGTAGTAATTCAATGGTAAACTTGAATAAATAACGTAAAATATTTCACATCCTTATTAAAGGCGCTGATTATTTGCCATCTTAAACTGAGGGGAAAAAAAAAGAGATTGATTTAATGGCCAATATTGATTGTCTTTGAACATTAATGCTACGGCTCTTTGGTCCAACTATCAACTGCAATCCGACAACAAAAACGCGTGCCCAATTATGTCACTGTTACATGTCCGACTTTTGTCCATGTAACCCCATCAAATGCCACTTCCATTAACTGCCCACCTCTCTGAAAATAGCATCTCGTCTCTTTTGAAGCTTCTTCCAAAAGTACCTCGCCGAAATCCGGGTCTCGGTATGTAGTTGCCATAGTAAGGCATGAAATGTCTGTGTCAGAATCCACATTTTTCAAATCAGACGGCTGCACCGTCTTCCACGACCCAGATTCAACGTAAACTACGTTTATGTTGAAAGATGCGTCGAGATAAAGAACGTATGTGTTGACGCGCTGCAACGGGTCCGACGGTCGAGCAACTGAAAAAGCGGCAAACACAGCATGCTCTGGCAAAGTTATAGATGGGAAGTCTGCTCAATACCTTAGAATGGAACTTCCAGTTAAAGAAAATGACTTGAAAACTTACTTGTAGGCCAAGAAGAAGCATATTCACCAGCAATTGCTAACTCTAGGCGTGGCACGGTTGTAGCCAATCGACCATCCGTACTCTGATAAATTATCCCATAACCTCCTGCGTCCGCAATCTTGCTAAAGTTCGTCGACAAAGGCACCAGTGCCAACCTGCTTGCATTAGCGGCTTGAATACCCAGGTCAATCCAGTTCCAGTTCTTTTCAGGTGAAAGTTTGGCACCAAGGCGGTTCCGCACTTCGACAAGTTCACCACTAGGTTTTTGGAATGTTATCCATGGCCAGTATGCACTGATACTGTTGCGACAGTTGGAATACGGAGTCGTGTGGCACTTCCAGCCACACGCCCGCCAGGCTGAGAGGCCCAAGCCTCCCAGACCCACGTGACAGGCCAAGGGGGAATATCCCCACCTTCTAGTCAACAACACCACTTTCAACTATCATGAACCATCGATTAGAACCAATTTACTGTTATTTGTTATTGACGAACGGAATTCCGTTTCACCCCCTGTGAAACCTACAGATACTACTGTTTACCCCAGTAGCGAAAGCGATATTCTTGATATTGTTCTCCTCGTATGATGTTATGAGTTTTTCGTTGATGCTAACGCCGAGAAGCCGGTTCTTATCACTAGTATAGAAGAGCTCGATTTGTGGCTGAGAAGGTCATGTGTCAGCACCTTTAGTTGATTTACATGAGGAATGGACGAAACAGAAACGCCAATTACCAGGTAGCCTTGACCCCAGTGGATTATTGTTCCGGCCAGGCGAGTACCCTCACTGGCAAAGGAGTTGTATTTGTCAAGTTTGTGCCAAGAGTTGCCCCAATATCGTGTACCATCGTATATGTAACCCCGAATCTCGTTGTTGTAGTCCTGATAGTAGAGATATATCTCAACACCATCATGTTTTCGCCAACCAGTAACGGTCAACGGTGAGCCCTGTCGTATTGACTGTTGTTTTTGAGTCGTGTTGGTGCTCGGGGTAGAGGTAGGTGTGCTGGCTGGTTTCTCTTCATCAGAGTCTCCGGTTGCTAAGCCGCTGCTGTCGTGCGTCTTCTTTCGGCTTGCTATTAAGCCTCCGAGAGCAGCGCCAATGACAACAAGTATAAACAATGTAACTCCCACAATGTACCGAATGGGCTTTCGACGTTTTGTTGGTGATACTGCTCTCTCGTTTTGTGGGAGTTCAGCATAGTCCGTGACCACAGTTATCTTATCGTTTGTGCAATATCCTGATACTACTTCTTTCCCATTGTTCTGATAGTATTCGGATGGGCTGCTGGCTACTTGAAGTCTCGACCATTCTTCTGAGTGCTCGAGTTGTTCTTGAGGGGTGACCTCCAAGCCAGGTTGTTCGTATGGCCCTGTAGCCTGGTCTTCGTGAGTCTGCAAACAACCCAGAGGCATCAGTATTAGAGCAACAAAATTACTGAGAAGCAAAAGATTCACATCCATCATAGACTTACATCAACTGAAGGCATGGCTAGGGCCACCGACATCAAAACGTAGCATTACAAAAACGCGGTTGTTGCGGTTCACGCGTAGGGGAAAGGAAAATCATTGCGATTAGGAGTAGCAGCGCGTTGAAGCGTACCGTAAACGATTCAAAGCAAGGGGCTTGATTGTTTGAATTCAGCCTTGGATGGAAACGTCTCATGTCACTTCCTACGAATTTGCAACCTGCATGAACAGCACCAACAACACAATGCGATTCGTCCAAGTCTTTGGAAGCCATACCAACGTACATTGTGATCCCCACTTTTTGCCAGATTTGGTTTATTCTAATAGGGGTGAGCGATACCAAAAGCCTAGGATGCATTGCTGCAGCCAAGCCAGAACGACACACCTCACCGGAGCAACAAGAATTGATAAATTGTTAAATCTCTGGAGCCGGATCGGTCAGGACAAAAAAACCTGCCTTTCAGGTCGGTATTGGCAATTTTGACGTGTGCTGAGATTTTGTATCCGGCGGCGAGGCCCGAAATGAGTAGTTGACGAAAATGGCCAAGCTTCCGCCGTAGTCCCCAATAGTCGCACACAATTTCTGCGCGAAGTTGTGACAGTGAACTTTCTTCAACTTCAAGCGAAGCCGACACAAAGAAGCTCATTACTTTTCATATGCCATTTGAGCTGGCTACCAAACGTGGCAGCGCCTCATCATTTGACGTGGGCAACCATTAGGTTTTCTCCGCGCTTGTACGGAGCCGCTCCCACACTCCGTCTGCTTCGGTCATGAAGCCCCTATTCTTAGTCTTATCCACACAACAGGGGTTCCAGCCAGTGAATGCCTCTAAATGCATACATGTAGCCCACCTTCCACGTCAGTCTATGCCGCGTTGCTTCGCATATCATCTTCAGCGAATTTCTTCATTCATTATTTGTGACCTCTTTCTTTTTAGATGCTGGTTTCTACATTATTTTACGCCAACTATATTTTACAATGCCTTCTATAGGGACGCCTCTGAAAATCGGTGTCATCACGGTCGTGTTCTTAATCGTGACAGCCACATGGATTTTCCCCTTCCACATTGTATGTATCATTCCAAGATAACAGTTTGGTGTCATTTTTGAATTGGTGGCTAACAAGGGGATTCCCGCCGGAAAATAGCCCCAAGCGAGGCATTCTATAAAACATGGTTCTTTTCAACACGGCTCTCCAGCATCAAAGAACAAGGGCTCGAGTGACAGGCCACTCATTGTCTATGCTTATCACGAGTCTGATAGTGCGCGAGCAAACTTGGAGTACTTCGTCGCAAAGGGCCTTCACAATGCAGCGGATTTCGTTTTCATTTTCAACGGGGATGCAAAGTCGTCGAGTATTATCCCCGAATTGCCCCATGTGAAAATTGTGAAGCGAGAAAACACATGCTTCGATATGGGTGCTATCGGAGAAGTTCTCCGTGAAGGGGACCTATGGAAGAAGTACAAGCGGTTTATCACTATGAACGCGAGCATCAGGGGTCCCTTCTTGCCGATGTGGAGTTTCTCCTGCTGGACCGACCTGTTTCTTAGCAAGCTGACGGACAAAACCAAGGTAAGTACTCCTGCTCTTTGGATACAAGGTATTCAATAGGCTAACAAACATTCAGCTCGTTGGCATGACGCTCAACTGCCAACCTAGATTGCATGTGCAGTCTATGATATTTGCGACAGACGACATCGGCATGGGGATTCTCCTTGACCCCACCATCGCAACATCAGCATCAGAAGACGACCCGTTCGGGTCGAAAGATGCCCCCGTTGGCCTCAGCGGATGTTACGCCGACTGGAACGCCGCGGTTCATGCTGAAGTCGGTACTACAGGTCTGATCATGAAGTCTGGCTATGATGTCGACGTTATGATGACCTCTATGCATCCTGATGGCGATGTTAAGAAATATTGCAAGGCTCATCCGGACTCCGGTGATGTCCTATGGGACAAGAAGTACTTTGGGAGCAATGTTCATCCCTATGAGACGATATTCATCAAGGCAAACCGGGATGTTGATCCACAACTAATGTCTTCGATGACGGATTGGCACCTACGGATGAACGTCACTAGTTTCGATACGTGCGGGTGATTATGCGCAACGTGGTGGGATGTTCCACAGATCCTGCGATCAAAGCTCACCGGAGGCTCACAGTAACACCGGGATAAGGGTGGGGCTGAGGGTGAAAGCAGCTCAATCCAAAGGAAAACAAAGAAGCAGGGTCAGCAAAGCCATCTTTATCGGCCGGCAGTGACCGACGATTCTATCAACCGAACTTGGGGATATGTGAGGAGAACATCCTCGGGTCTTCAAGTCCTCTTTCTTCTCGAGCGACAAGCTTCTCCGCATTCAACGCTAAAACAAACAAAGATACCCACGTTAAAGGGGAGGGAGCTTAAAAACTCACTCACGCCACAATAGATCTCACCTCACTAGTTAAGAGATTAATAGAAGAGGTCATTATACAGTTATAATACAAAAAGCGTTCAAAAAAGTTCAAGCAATATACCAAAGATACACTTTCCCTTAAAGATAACAGAGGACTTAATAAACAAAAAGATCGAGAAACAGCAGACGAAAGTACTCGGAATTAAAAAGAAAAAAAAGCTAGCCAAGCTTGCAAAGTCTCAGAGCTAGGCTACGGAATGATTAGATGAGGCATTGCTAAGGCTGATAGCCTCGTATAGTGGGACATGACAGGAAGGTTCCAGCCGGCTGGAACATTATGTCTAAGCGGGAGCTGTTGAACCCATAACTTGCTGTTTGGCTATTCCAAAAAGGGACAAACAGCCGCTCCTATTGTGCTTCGCGACGCCTAGTATTCCAGAAGATTGCTCCGAAGCCACCCTCGCTCAGCTCTTAATCAGACTGAGGTAGTTGAGATGAAAGAAACATCCCCATTTGCCGTGAACGGACAGCGGGCCCTTCTGATGTCAGAATTTCCGACTTTCATGTGTGCCACATGCGAAATTTATTATGAAGTGCTTTTTTTTTTTGGCGCGCGTACATGGCTAAGAATTCACATCAGCCCGTCCTTTTGGTATCAAGGAGCTATGCCAAGAACAGCTTGGTTACAGTTAAAGAGCTGACGCCTCCAAATACACATCTGGATAACTGCCTCGCTACCCAATAAGATCGCATGCTTGTTCGCTTGTGCTATTGTCGAATCGAACTCAAAGTGGGCTTCCAGTACGCGCCACTTCGCGTTCTGGAATCTTTCAGCGCTGCTTGGTTTTGGATGAAAACGGAGAAGGACAGGCCGTTATTATCCACAACTTCGAAGTATGCGATATCTGGTTAGATCGCTGATAAAGAAATTGGCCTGTGCTGTAATTGTGTCTCGTAAGCACGATAAATACTCTAACGACCTCCAGAGGATGGCCTCGGGTGTTGGTAGTGTGTTGGTTTGTGTTCAGCAGGACCTTCAATGAACTTATCACTTGTCTAACGGAGATGTCAGAGCTGTCCTCGGCAAATGTGGCCTACCTCACCCTTGAGTATCGTAATCGGACAATCATAACGACTAGCGTCTGTTTTCCATTAGGTCTTCTTGCAGTTGTTCTTCGTTTTGTCTCTCGCAGGATATCGAGGGCAGGCATATGGTACGATGACTGGCTTGCTCTCTTCGCACTGGTATGCCACATCCAACCCTTTTTGATACCGTTTGTTCTTTAGTCCCAAGACTGACAACATGTCTTCCAGACATCAGTAGGAGTCTTCATCGGTCTTATGATCGTTGGTAAGAATACGTAGTCTCGACAATTCTTCTAGCTTACACGCTGACATTTGTGTCTTCATAGATCTACCTACTGACGCTACCATCCGCGGGGAGCCGATTCCCGAGAGCACTCTTCTCTCAAATGCAAAGACGGTTTACATCGCTGAGCTCTTCTATTACATTATCCAGATGAGCCTAAAAGCCTCAATACTCGCATTTTACTGGAGACTGTTTGAATCTACTTCAATGCGTGTTCCTATTTATCTTGTCGCGTGCTTTTCAGCATGTTGGTTCATTGCCTCGGTAGGTCATCTCGTCCCCAATGGCCCACCTACGCGGCCATACCGGATAACTCTCCACCTTCCGTTCCTTACGAACAGTGTAATGCTCACTGCCTGTCTAAGCGCAGCTCCTCGTCACAGCTTTTCAATGTATACCAGTCGCATCTCTTTGGGACCCTGAGCTGCAAGCCACAGCGCGGTGTGTTGAGCTAGGGCCCTTCTTTTTCGGCACCTCGATCCCAAACATTCTTGCCGATCTGTTCCTGCTTATACTGCCCATGCCCTACGTATGGCAGCTAAAGATCCGCTCCACCCAAAAAGGCTTCGTCATTGGTTTCTTTCTACTGGGAGGATTGTAAGTCCATTATAAGCCCCTTGTACGGGAGGGCGATCATGATTCCAGAAACGCTAACGACTGAAATTACCTCAGCGTGCTCATAGCATCGGCCCTACGACTCCGCTTCTTACTCCTTCTGGACCTTCGAGGATTTAATGCGAACTGGGCAGTCGAAAACGCCTGCTTCTGGAGTGCTGTAGAAGGATGTATGGGTGTTGTCTGCATCTGTCTGCCTTCTCTGAGGCCCATCCTCAGGCTACTCCCTTTCTCATCACGCTTTCTCGAGAACTCCGGTACAAATGACAATAAGATTGTGACCATTGGAAGAGCAGGATCTGAGAAATATAGGCAAAGGCTCAAGCGAATAGGGCTGAGTGATGATGAGATGCTTGTATCGACCGGCACAATGGCCCGGATCGAATTAGAGAAGTCTGTGGAACGGTCTTCTGTTTAATCAGGAAACACTTAAGAGATATCTAGAATCCATGGTTGCCTGCCCTGCTTGTGATACTTGCTTAGTAATTATGTTATTTAAATTCACCACAGGAATGTTCGTTAGGGATCATTTCTAGCTGTCTACATTATCCGTACTTTGAGCCTGAAATATGAGACTGGCCGAAAGTAATGGAGACGACCCAGGTGCAGTGCATAGCTCACCACGGCCCAGCAAGCGTGTTTGGCGCAATTAGTTGGTTCCGTAGGTAGAAACAACCCGAATCTGTTTAATGACTGTCTTCAGAGACACATCACGGGAGAATTGACGGAATAACGAGCTTCCCAATGGGTGCGATCACGTTGTGAATGAATACCTACTGGTGCTTGGTGTTGAAGACCTAGCAGTGGAGAGACTCGGCCGAACGGCAATCTTCGTCGAACAGTAGGAAACGTGGCCAGCCCCGTAACCCCTGGCACGCAGTAGTTTATAGATGTCTATAGCAGTACATTCGCCTTCCTCTTTTCCGCTGAACTGAGGCAGAGAAGTGGATGAGGGAATAAATCACATCGTGGTCCTGAGTTCGCAACAGCCCTACTATCCGGGTGCGGCCGGATTACCCGCCATCTAAACCCGTCCAAGCTGTGAGCGATATGAGCAGGATGTGTCAGTTCCCTGCAGGTTTAACAGGGGACCGACAGAGATGGGATATGCGTTACGCTACAACAATCCCAATAGGATTCCAGCACATAGACGCCAAATATTCTTGGCGCTGTGCTATACACCATTGACTAGGTAGCTTCGGTTAGCTTTATGGAATACCAATTGCTTCTTCTGGCAAAAGCCAAGAAATAGCCGAGCTTATCTTCGTGCATGAACCTGTAATGGGCTGAGGAGGCCGCATGCTTCTGAACTTCGGCCTCACATTTGCTTAGAGAGAATGGCTTTGCCATCAATGGCTGCTGTGTGGCCCCTGTCTCGAAAACAACTGCCTTAGTCGCTCTAGTGCGGTTACGGAAGGGCAAAAATCACCAAAGTTCTTCCGCCATGCCTATGCTGCTTAGAACAGTTGCGGGAGGATTTGCTTGGCACTTTTGGGGGTTGGTGCTAAAGACAATTTAACCTGAATACACATATTGCAGACGCACAGCATCGTGTTGTCTTTGTATGTAAACCCAATGCCACGCTCGAGAGGGCTGCTTCCACCGGACAAATATAGTCGGATGAGGCGCTAAAAGTAAAATTTTAGTAATTCGAAGAGCAATTCGGAAGATGGGAGAGTTTCATCTGTGCTTTCTTTTAGTCTATTGAGAGTAGAAGTGACTGCACAGGCTGCGTCGGGTACATATCGGACTTGTTGATGTTGGAGAATGCCTGGTTGTGTATTGAACAACACTTGATAGGCCGATTTCAAAACTGGCTTCCATCTAAGCCAGTGTAATGTATTCCCATGATACCAAGGTGTCTAAAATTTCATTCTCCACCACTTTCCCACCAGCCGCCAACACTATATGCTGGCAGCTGAATCTTTAATCAATAGTCAATGTCTCACTCTCTCCGACACTCAGATACGCAGATGTATGTCTCCACTGATTTTCTAGAGAGCCTGACGGTTCAATCTTGTTCAAATTGTGACATAAGTTGGTCTCGTTGAGCTGCGGCCTGGTTGATCGGTCATCCTGCAGATTCCAGCTCCATGAGCCTATATCTGCGCTATGCATTGCGCGTCAGGATTCGTCACTAGCTCAGAGTAACGAGCCAGATACGACACTTCGGAAAAGGAAATATAGGGCCCAGACTCTGCTCTATCCCCTGTCATACCTGTTCCTCCCGATCCCCGCATTGCTGCTGTCGCCGTATTTAACACCGAGGGCTGTAAAGCGGGGAGAGGCATGCTTCAGCTCCTCAGTACACAAGCCCATGCCAGCAGTATCTAAGTTACATATTGATAGTCACCCAACTGCAATGCCAAATCAACAGGTTCTGTCGGGTTGCTCAACTAACATTCAAAGATTTCATAACTAGTGCAGCTTGTTCTTATGTCAGGGGCCCGATCAGAACAAGTATAGACATTGGCTATCTTAAAGAATGCCAATGGAACGCGTCACGCCGGCTTTGAGGTATAATTTCTTACGTTCTCCTCAACGACTACTCCGTACTTCAGCTGGAGTCACTTCGCCCGAGCACCCCCATGTTCCATAGCATTAGCGCCTACTGAGTAGGATGAGGATCCATAATAGGAACCTTATCCGTACTCAACGGCAAAATACTGAGACCCTATTGGTTTTTCCAGTGACTTGAACAGCGCGAATTTATACTATTTTCTTACTTAATGATCCTTCAGTTGTCTCGTTGATCTGATTGGTCAAATAAGTAGTATACCCTAGACGCCAGTCCTGCACGATCTGGCTGGGGAACGGGAAGGTCCATAATCCTTTCCCTGCAAGGCATAACAGAAGGCGGGGTAGAGGTAACCTTGTCATAACTGTTGAAGGTGTAAGTGGTCCAATCATTATGTCTCAAGCAAGCCTCAACTCTTGCAACTGCATCAGTAACGAACCGTCTTTCAAGAAGCAGACCCAGCACTGGCTAATGCGTGATGTAAGCACCCGATCCTCGTAGTTGAACGAGACTATTTCGGCCGAGAGATTTTGAAAGTCGCACCAATGGCCGCTCCTAGTAGCTCTCTACTATCCCTTTCGAGTGTAGAAGAAGCAATTCCTGGCGCTGTGCCTTGAAGATACGTCTACAGAGGACCCAAGCGTCCGAAGGCTATGTGGAGAGCTCAGTGCTACACCTGCAAGACACGCCAGCAATGGAGACTCAAGCGCTTGCTCAAGATTTCCAAGAAGAATGTCATATACCAAAGTTTCAGCTTCCAAAAAGTATATAAAAAGAAGCTCCTGCCCTTTCCCTAGAGTCTACCCTTCTCTTCTTCACACAACAGCTCCAGAGCAAGAATCAGTCATCGCCAACACTTCTCAAGCACCACGACTTCAAGTCTTCAAAATGCGTTTCACCTCGGTCCTCGCTACCCTTGTCGCTGTGGCTGCTGCTGCGCCTACGGTTTCCGTTGAGGAGCGTGATGTTGAGGCTCCCAAGTCCCGTACGAGCGCCCTCCTGTCCTCATATTATTCGAAGTAGTGGCAACTTAGCTAACTATCCTTCTCTTCTCAACTCCAGAATTGGTTGACGTTCACATCCAAATGCAGTGCAGAGACTACGACAAGTACTTTTGGTGCATTGAGCAGGGTTGCCAGACTCCCAACCCCGACCTGTGCTTCCCTGGTTTCACGTGCGCTATCATCTGGTGCACCTAAGTGGTCAGAAGCCCTTGGCTGCAAGCTGGGTCGTATGCCAGCATGGTGAACATCAAAGAGAAATGAGGGTTTAGGAGGCTTGGAAGGGCGGAATGTAGCCCTTTCAGCACTGGCTGCATGTTGATAGCATGTAGGCATCCTATAGATTCGATGGTAGCTGGGAGCTGCGTGGGAAAGACACGGTTTTCTCGCAACTTCGACTTCCATCTTCTTTGCTTTGGTTCCTTTGAGATTCACGTTTAGCTCCGTATTAAACTTATGGCCATATTTTCTCGTTCCCGGTCATTGACCACTTACCTAAATGAGATTTTGACTTCTTCTTAAGACGACTATGACGCTGCTTAAGTGTGGGGGAAGACCATGACTGCCTGCCTGACCACATTAAATCTCCTTCACAATGTTTTTGCTGTCTACGGCGAGAACGTTTCTACATGTCTTTTTGCCAGGCTGCACACTTACATGTTTGCTAACCTAAACACTGGCCCTTTTCATGAACGTAACCATGACGCTTACTCCAAGCTCATCTAAAATCACTTTACTACTTCATAAGAACTTTATACAGATATGCATCTAAAGTGATTTCGCGTGAATAGCACTTTCTTTCAATTCAATCAGATGTTATTTCGCAGGCGACGCAGAGATGCGTACCTTTCATTATCATTATCTCACTAAATACTCTTAGCGCTGGCTTATTCATTATCATTGCCCGCTAGCAATCTGCGTTTTGACTGCATCTTATAAAACAAAAGACTGTATTTTGTTTTTAGAAAGTAACAAAGACATTTACTTTTATTCAGATGGCTCAACATCATATTCCACTTCTGTCCTGATGACATACTTAGCCCCCTTTCTCACGCCCGTCCCCTCATGCAGTAGCGCGCCTCTAGTGTCTCCATGCGGGAACAAGGCTACATTTCCCATCACTGGGCGGATTGGGTACGCATTAAGGGTTCCTTCCCGCGCCGCAGGTAGGAAATAAGTTGTCTCTCCACCCTCGAACTCGTCATTCAAATAGATCAGGAACGTGAAGAGCGAACTTTGCTTTTTGTCTTTGGGCGATGCATCGTACACATAAGTGTCATCAGGAAGTACATCAGAGGGTGGCCACGCCCCGTCAATGTGAGCACGGTACTCAGCACCAGGAACGTAACGATATACGCGGAAGCGACGGTTGAGGCCGCGGGCTTGACGTCCCCTAACGGAGGCGGGGACGTGTGGTGCAACGCGTGACCAGAGGGTGTCGTGAAAGAGAGGGTCGACAACCCAATAAAAGTTGTGTGCTAGAATGCTGATGTCTCCGTCCTCGCGGAGAGGAGCATCGGGGAGAAAATTGACAGTTTCACCTGCGGCAATGATGGCCTTGCACTCCTCTGGCGAAAGAACATTGCTCAAGACCCCGAGGTCAGGGACAACCGGGTGCGGCTGATATGATACGGAGGGCCGGTCTGTGGCAAGAGGAACTGTATTTGGGGCGGAAGTATAAAGAAGTGCATCATGATGGTTAGGTGGCTTGCGCTGAGGACCAGGGGTTTTCTCGATCATGCGAAGGCCGGTCGCCAAAGATGCTGGCGCGGAGTCAAAGATTGACTTGTCTAGGACGGAAGCATAGACTTGCTCTGATGGTGTAGAGGGGCGGAGATCCCAGATCTCTTGAAGGGCGATGCCGGGCGTTGTTGAGATGGGCAGGGCCTCTGGATTGATATCGACAGGGCCGGTAACTCGTAGGACAGCATCAATAACGCGAAGGCGTTGCTCGTCTCGTTCACTACGCTGAATAGCAGTTCCATCTCCTCCAGGTATTGTCGATAATCCGCTGATAACGTCCAGGTCTCGGACCCATCGACACAGGGCACCGAGTTTCGGTTCTTGATCGCGAATTCTCATCTCAGCCAGAAGGATTCTCGCTTCGGTATATCGTTCATCGGTAAGGGCAGAAGTGATTCGGGCAGTGAGACTGAGGTTTGATCCGGCTAGAAAGCTCAATTGTCAATAGCTGTTTTCAATGCCATTTTAAGCTGGGTGGCGAGAAACGTACGAGCATCGCTGACCGAGGCCTGCCGAAAGTCGTAGACAGCCACGCGAAGGTCCTTACATGGCCTTGACTTGATCAGGCCTGGGTATTGTGCGAGTGTCTTGAGAGTGTCAACCGTAATCTCGAGTTCTTCATCCGAAATGACCGTCTGTAAGCTCTTGGGTTCGAGTGATGCGCCGTCGCCGTCGCTGTCAGGTGGAGGAGTAATCGTCACGCCATTCGTCTTGGCGACTTTGTTGGGTACGTCGGACGGCGCATTCTGCTTTCTCTTCTTCGATTTAGACTTCGTCATGGCTATTCAGTTGATTCCGACAACGGTGGGTGCGCGGGGTGATTGGCGGGGTGGTGTGGTGGGTAATGAGGTCCAGGTATTTGAGAAGCTTCAATCCAAAATTATCGGGACGGCAGATTTTACGGCGTAAAGCACCACCGGGCTTTTCCCGGCAAGACCCCGCTTGTGGGGCAAGTGGCCGGCACCTGCCCCCAGATGAATGCACGCACCATTTCAACGCCCGGCCACTGTGGACGAAAGGTTCTCGTTAGCGAGCCAATTAGGTCGCATTTCCATCCCCCCACTCCCTGCTGCACAAATAAGGTAGTTGAGTAGCCTTGGAAAAAAAGGTACCTGAAAGAAGGTCTACCTCGCAGTGAATCAGACATTTCCTGTATTAAGAGTCTCGTATAAAGTCAAATTTTTATTTACTTGGGCTCACTTAACAAGCGGATTCAAGTCTCGTTGTCATAAGAGCTTCAAGTTGCTGGCGGCACGTTGTCTTTGGGTCTATCAATATCTCAACTTGTATTAGACACTTGATACACACGCAATTATTGACAATGTAAATCTAGTCTGATAGCATCACAGCTCCTCTACAGTAAGAGCTACATGGGTGGCCGACAAACGTGGGACATTCTCGAGTTGCAGTACACATACGGTATGACCACACTACTCATTCACTTGTTTCTTTACTTGGCGACGGGCTTTTAAGTATTTTGGGAACACTGACGATTTCAATTTTCCCCAAGGTCCTTTTGTTCGTATCTCCGCTTAAAATTTGTCAATTAACACGGCAAAATCATGGTCCGGTTTTCAGGGTGTTGGCCATGCTGTAATTTGTTAACATTTGATAGAACTTGACGTAAACGCATCAGGGGCATTTCATCAAACTTGCTAACTAACTTCTTTTGCTAAAAAGTAGAAATATTCGAGAATTGGCTTTCGGAAGAGACTTTCAAGGCATTGAAACGCATATGAAAACACCTGCGGAGGGTCCTGGGTCGTGCTGGATGAATCCCCTCAACTGACGAACTTGATTCTAACCACGCTCAAATTCCTTAGGCCAACCCATTTCTGGATTAATTACGTTCTATGCAGCATGCTTTAGGCGAGTGTTTCGTTGGATGCCAGCAGGCTGACTTGTCTGGAACTACACGTCACTGCAGCTAAGATTATCTACACTTACGAGATTGAGCTTGTCGAGGGAACCTTGGATTGAAGCAAGGATGCACGGATAATTTTGCTGTGGAAAAAGCCTAATCTTGTCATCAAGTTGATGAAGAGGACCCGGCAAATGACCAGGCTTCTTTTGTTCATAGTATACATGCTGAGGCCGATCATTCTATTACTCGCAACTTCATTTCAACCAGATACTGTGACACGTAACACGGTACATTCAACAACCTCTGTCATCTTGAACTGGAAACTTGCTACGATGGGACTAAGGTAGGGGCACATAGAAGAGGGAAAAAACAATGTACTTTATTAATTGGGTTATAATAATTCATTCAAAGCCGCTGAACAGTGTATGCTCTCTGTCTGTCTAATCTCTGCTTTCTAGACTCAATCTTCTATATGCTTTGGGTCGAACTTGGATAACAACTACGAGAGATTAACACCGGTCATCATCACATCATCTATTTACTCCTTCACGGCGTATGTCCTCCTGTACGCCTCGTCGATTTCCTTCAGATAGTATGTGCCCGGAGCCATGTTCTCAATGCTGCCAGTGGGCTCAAAGTTCTTAGCGCCGTAAGCCTTCAATCTGAGGTCGCAAGCCTGATCGTCTGCGATCAGCAAAAGCTCAGTATCATAATGTTAGGCACAGTTGATTACCTCTTCATATTCTTCAGGAGTAGAGATCTTGCGCTGACTCAATCGGTTCATCAAATCAATCTTTTGTACTAATTCAGTAAGATCACCTGTCACCTTGACCGCAAACAAAGTACTGGCGATTCCGCTGCCGTACTGGTAGGAACAAGGATAATTAGTATAAATAGGGCGTCGGAGAATGCAGCAACACGATGACTTACGCTGAACATGCCAATCGTCTTCCCCACTGAAGTCTTCAGGTCGATGTTGCTGATCAAGCTGATAAGGGAGCAGTACAGACTGGCGGTGTACATGTTGCCGCATTGCGTGGGAGCGGCAATACACGGCTCGACTCGCGACTTAAAACGATCCTTGGACAAAGCGACAAACAGCTTTTCCAGCTCCTTGCTCTTTAGGGAGTCCTCATAGCTCAGCTCGCGGAGCTCGGCAGGGACCTTCCCCCAGGTGTCCTCGTTACCACCCAGCTTGTAGTCGTTGTACAGCAGACGTCCGTAAGACTTGCTGACCAGCTTGCAATTAGGGGTATGGAACGCCATGTAGTCGAAGATGTCCAAAAGGCTGCGCGTGTCAGTTTTGGGCCCGTGGCCGTTCGCCTTCACATTGGCCTCCTCGACTCTCTCCCGGAGACGGTTGTAGCAGCCATCAAGCGCTGAGGTGTAGCATCGAAGAGACTCGTGTCCGTTGACCACGGGAAATTCTGCCTTGAGGTCGGGCTTGTAGAAGTCGTAGGCGTGTGTCATGAAGGTGCCCTTGAGCGTTGGATCCAGGGAGAGCACCGCATCGGGGCCCACGAGCATGGCGACACAGCCGGCGCCGCCGGTCGGCCGGGAAGAGGCCTCCTTATAGAGCGCAATGTCCGATGCCACTACGATTGCGTCGCGGCCGTCCCATGAGCGAGACTCGACCCAATTAACGGCATTGAAAAGAGCACTTGTGCCTCCGTAGCACGCATTGACGGTGTCGATACCCTCCAGGCTTGTGTTCCCGGCAGGCTCAAACAGCTGGGTCAACACAGTCTTGATGGACTTTGCCTTGTCGATCAGGGACTCCGTACCGACCTCGAGGCGGCCAATGGACTTGGGCTCGATGTTGTACTTCTTCAGGAGAGAAGAGACTGCCGTGAGAGCAAGGGATGTCGCATCTAAGGTCGCTATGTCAGTAGTTGATGGGCATGCGGAGCGCCACTCCGAAAATCGTGCTTCCTCCAGAAGCAGGGGGTTGACGCATCACAAGCACTAACCTTCGCGGTCATTGCAGAAGTTCATGTACTTGAGACCCAAGCCGATGGTGTATTTGCCAGCCGAAACTCCCTGATATTGTTCGAAGAGCGACTGGTCCAAGGCCTGGAAATCTGCATTAATTGCTGGGCAAAAGTGAGGATGAAGCTGGGGAGTGTTGCTAGCAAACCACGAACCTGGCCGGGGACGTAGATCTCCATGGCCTTGATGCCAACATTGTTAGGGTACGCCATCGTGAATACCGGAGTCGTAGAATACACTGAGCGGGTGTCTCGTGCCCGGCGGTGAGGAGGCAAAGAAAGAGGTCTGGATGAAAAGGTGGCGGTTTCTGGTGATGCCAATGGATGTGGGAGAGACTGTAGTTAAAAAAGAAGTGAACCAACCGATGCGTGAATGTCACTGTCCAGCGGAATTCGGGCCAAGGCCGCCCAACCCTGACAAGCTGAGGACCAGCGCAGGCACCGGGGTCCCCATGCTTACAACCCCTGTTGAATGAGCAGTAGCTGTCAGGGATTGAAGATCAGAAGTCCCTTAGTTCCATATGTGTGCACCGCGAGTGAGGACTGTTTGCTTGCGAAGTGAAAACAAGCGGCGGTAGCGAGTCTCTTTTGGAAGGCATCGAGCTTAGTCACCGACAGGGTTATCCGGCACGCCATTCCGAGTTTGCCTTGGTAGTCCACTATATCCGTAAGACGGGATTTATGATTTGCTAACACTTGGCGGGCTGCGCAGATTTGGAAGTCGACCACCGATGCAGGTTCACGGCGTAGAAGCAGGAACTGCTCTGCTGTAAACACAATCTACGCCAATGCACAGACTCGACACACCCGAGGAGACTCATACCCCCCCTTCCGAAGCGAACACTTTGATGTCTGCTTTGGAGGCTTCGTGAGCTCCACCAAACTCGAATGGGTACCCACAATATGGACTTGCTAACGAAGCTTCAGAGGGAGAGACTGCGTCACAAGATAAGGCATGTATCAAAGGTTGCAAGAACTGTAAAGGGATCTTGTGTTGTCTGTTCTGTTATTTCGGTTAGATCTTACTCCTCGACTTTTAATAAAAACACATCACGACAACAATACCACCAAAATGACTCTCTTAGTTCCTTTCCGGAATAAACAGACATAAAACGGGTCGGGGCCCATGAGAAAGCCTGTGAAGAATGGTAATGGCATGTTCAAGCTTAATGGTACCCACTCGCCGGTGTACATTGGAGAGGATACCTGCTTGGTACCTTATATTAACGTCTGCCTGCTCGATGGAACGGCCTGGTGTACTGAAGCGCTTCGCCATGAACTTGCACCTGAATGACGAGAAGCTCGCCGATATGAGAGAGGTGGAGATGAACTGTGCCAAGCACATCTCCATCTCCAATATAATTCATAACTGGGATAAGGAGTTGGAGCAATCACAAGCTGCGTAGGAAGAGGAATCCGTGCTCTGTTCGGGATTTAAGGGGCTTGCAGACAGCACAGGACTTGACATCGAGGCAGCGAGACAAGGCAGAGTTGCCTTGGTAAAGAAAGGAATGTGAGGGTCGCTAAACCTCGCAGTGAAGCAGAGACATTTCCTGTAACGCTTGACAGTTCAAAACGTAACAAGAGTCTCGTATGAAGTCAAGTCTTAATTAACACGCGCTCACCCAAGAAGAAGAAAAGATAGTCGAAGTCAAGTTTTGTTGTCATAAGAGCATCAAGTTGTTGGCTGAACATTGCCTTTCAAGTGCTGTTTATCGATATCTCAACATGTGTTAGAGACTCGACAACACTCCACTATTGGCAATGTAACCAAGGCACTTTTGAGATTTCTGATACTCAATATCTTGTAACTGAATAGTACGTATTAAGCTTACAATCACCTACCTTATTTCATTGATATTTCTAACGCTACCATAGAAGCTCATGTTGACGTTGTCTCCGCTTTTTGGACAACTAGGTGTAGAAGGAGCATCTTGATGACGTTCTTTCCGGCGCTTATTACTGCATGCAGTCCGTTCAGATCTATGGGAATGATTGAGTTTGATGACAGCCTCTTCTTCCCGTCTCTAATCTGTTGATCCTCGGCCCGGATGTTCAACCAGTAATGACGCTCATTGTTGTCATAGTATGTAGTAGTTTCCTAATTAAGCGTTGTGACGATTCGTTTTAGCCTTTCTAGAGGTTAGACCGTGGAGAAATACTCCGAGTTGTCAAAGCGCTAGTTGCTGGCGATGCGAAGCCAGCAACGGCGCCATGTTCGCGGGCTACCAGTAGACGCTAGTCGTTCGGAATCTTTGTTTTCCGTCTTGAAGAACTTGAAGTTCGTGATTCCATCCGTGTTCTTGGCCCATTCGACGCTTTTTTGAGTTTGACGGTGTCCTCAAGTGCCCGGTCTTTGGTTAACATTCTTAATGCTCTGAAATGGTGATCTACAAAGCAGACGATGGATAGCGCTGACGCACTGAGTGTTTTTACGCCCTAGAATAAAGCTTTTGCTCTTGCCAAGCGGTTGACGATTTGGGCCATTGGAAAGGCGAATATGTTCATGTTATCGCGAATGGCTCTGACCTCATCTAGGAGTCTTGCTGTCTAGCTTCTCAAATGTTTTTGTCGTCATAAGAATTCTCCATGTTGCTATTTATGGCCGGTGGAACTTATATAATGCGATGTTGGCCCTCTCAATGCTATAGTCTTGCATTTCTAATTCATCCGTGGTCGTTCAGAAGACAGAGTTACTATTCATTGGCCGAATTCTTGCATTCACACAATTTGTCAATATGAAGCTCCAAAGCGCAACAGCAGTCTCTCTCGCTGCTCTAGGAGCAGCTTTCCCATCCATGCTGGGCTCAAAAGAGCAGCTCGAAGAACTTCTCAAGCGTGACCCTGAACCCGTGGCAAAACCAGAACCTCAACTCCTAGGCAATATCATCAGTTCTCTTACAAACACCGTCACCGGTCTCCTTGGAGCGATCGCTCAGAATGTTAGCCCAGAGAATGCCCGTCCGGAGAAGGGCTTCGAGTTTCGGGCTCCTGGCCCTAACGACAGCAGAGGTCCTTGCCCGGGGTTGAATCTGCTCGCCAACCATGGCTATCTTCCCCGCAACGGCCATGTCACCCTCGGCCAAGTCATTGAGGCGACTGCGCGTGGTTTCAACATGGGACCTGATTTATCCACCATTCTTGGTGTATTTGCTGTTCTCACTGACGGAGACATCGCCACAGAATCTTTCTATCTGGGGGCTGGCCCGGGTAAAGTTGGTGGTTTGAACCGACACTCCACCGTTGAGGTAAGCATTCACGGAATCAAAGGGATGAGAATGAGAGTAACTTAACGACGTCATTAGGTCGATATTTCTGTCAATCGAGAAGACTTTTACAACGGGTGTGGTGATAACCACCACCTTTCGTCCCGTATGTTTAAGCAAAACGTCAACATAGTCGCCAGCAGCGCAAGCAAGCAGTTCGACCTCACAAATATGGGTACTCAGTATCAAAAGAACTCCATGTTCTCTCAAAAGTACAATCCATACATTTACTACTTCCCTTTCCCTCTTATTGTTTCAATCGGTGCCTTCGCGTTTTACCCCCAGGTAGGTTTTGCAAAACTTCTCAAAGCATGTTCGAGGCTAAACCTCTTAGTTCATGAGCAACGGTACCTATGGAGCTGGAGGAGTTGCCAACTACGAGTCCATCTCTTCCATCATCGGCGCCAAGTATGACAGCAAGACCGGAGAGTTCCAGTACGTTCCGGAGACCTGGCCCAAGAACTGGTATCGCCGCGCGACCCCCTACGGCACCGTGCAGACGGTTTTAGAGGGTCTTCTTGACATCTACCTCCGCAACCCTGTGGTCCCGGGTGTTGCTCAACTCGGAACCGGAAATCTCAATGCCACAACTCTCCTATGCGACCTGTACCAGGGCTTGAACTCTGTCGTTCCTCTTTTCGTCGCGGGCACTACGGAAGAGGTGGCGGCTGCAACTACATGGGCAGCCTCGAAGCTCGATCCATACTTTAGCAACACTGTTCTCGGATGCCCGACCAGCGTTCTTTCTCCCAACCCACCTTCGCTGCTGTTCCCTAATCCTCGTAACGAGGGAGGCCCGCTCAACCCCCCGCCGAGTGTTGCGAAGAACATTGGCGATAACGTGTACTACAAGACGTATTTCACCACCGCACCTACATCACCCGCATGTTAGCAGAGAGAACTATTTCGAAATGAGATATGACGGGCGATTGGTTGTAAGTGCGAGCATTGTAACGGCGGGGGCTTCGTTGCCGGCATGATAATAAGGGAGTACATTGGTTTGAGTTGAAATGACTGTTGATGACCTTTTTGTTCTAAAATTTAACTTCTATTAAGAGATGAAATTATGATTTTCTCAGTAATTGAGTTTTCAGAAAATTGAGTTTTCAGAAAAGATTTACAATGTTTCTTTCCTTACCCTGATGGTGTCCTCAACTCGAATACCTAGATGCAGTTTAGGTTATAGCCTATCTAACAACAGGAAACCATCACATACGACCATACCCATTGGAAAACTCGGGATCCCGTCCGCTCTCCCATAGATAAGCCAATGAGGGCCGGATTAGTAGTTGGGTCGGTGACGACCAGCGAATACCTGGTGTTGTATGTTTTTGGTTGTTGCTGTCAGTTCTTTTTGCTGAGAGTCACGATACTATGGATGGGGACGACATACGCAACGAATGTGTCATTGTACACAACCACTTTACTTTCTAGTCTCAATTTTGATGTTAGAATTAAATTAGAGAAGCTGCTAATAGTTATGTCCAAACAATATTGTTAGATGTGATGCCGTTGGGGACGTGCCTATTTTATCTTGCCTATTATGTTTTGTGCAATATAAAATCAACTATATTTCCACCTTTTTTGTTGTACTCATGTTTCAAAGTCCTTTCTCTCAACATTGATTTATACAATCATCAGACTACAATGATTTGGCTTGAATAAACACAACTCTCTCTTTTTATTCGGTTATCATCCAAATCTTGAGTATTTACCAAGGTTGTAAACATACGCCACCTGCATGTCACGATAAGCAGCGCCACCATCCACACGCCAACAATCACGTGTCGTTCAATAGCTTATATGTATTAGAAATCCCAGCTTTGGCTGAGCTGACTGCACGAAAATCTTTGTACAACAGATAGACGCCCCTATTATTTCGATCAACAGCTACCACGCGGCCAAATCCGCTAGTTGACGGCAAAAGGCATGTTCCATGTCCATCCTTGCCTGCAAGAGCCATCAAGCGTTGACGAAGAATAGGCACTAGCCACTAACTAGAAGTAAACTTAAAATGCCTTTAGTGCCGTTCCAAAGGGGGCTCGGAGTGATAACCGCAGCTGAAAAAGGAGACATTGAGAGGTTAACCCCAAGAAAGTATATCCGAGCTTTTGGAAAAAAAAAATTAAAAAATTCATTCATGTCATGGTGCACTTATGCCAGGCACACGCGGCCGCTGCTCCTTTTTCCAAGTCCCGTTTCCATGACTGATTTCAGAACTACCGAGCCGCACGGAACAAGCAAAAAAACCTGGAGTCTCTCTACTAGCTACCTTACCCATCAGAATCAACGGCACGTGTGTCCGGGCTGTGTGAAGAGAGGGTTGGTAATCAGGCCCCCTTTTCTCCACCGGCAAGGCACATCTCCTCCTGTGGCGAAAAAAGGGTGCAAATCCGACTTCACAAGGACAGTTCGACGTTCAAATGGATGACGCAAGAAGCATGCTCGCTTAGAGATGCGGAGGCATCTCGAACAGAAAGAAGCGGAATAAAAAGCACTCGGTCTAGACTCAATCGGCACTGGGAAGGGCAGCGAGTGTTATGTGGGTGAGCGAGAACGAGACGCGTCCCCCCTCGATTTCAAAAGGTGGAGTTGTAAACAGGTTCCACTATTTCTTGTTCGGACATTATGATGACTGGTGAAGTCTCAACCTGCACAAAGATGTGCACAAGTAGTTTGTGACGGATGGGACTTCTATGGCTGACACGGGGAAACTATCGAATGATAAACGCGAGCTAAGGTGGTAGGTATGAGAGACAGAAAGCACTGCCGCCTGAAGATTGAGGACACATGAAGATACAACTCTGCCAACGTCGAATGTGGTCCGCATGTTCCTGGTCTCCGATCTTGTTATAGCATATCGGGTGTTGTGGACGGCGGGCGTAAGCCGGCCTTCCGGCTCGTAAGATCTTGTTGCTGCAGCCTGCAGGGGGGATTTGCGTCGGCATGGGGGCGGCTTAAACTAGAACCCTGACGATATGTACCTACTTCTAGATACCTTCGAGGTTCACGTTCGGCGTGTTGGCACATTGTCCGGGATTTAGTTTGATCCCGACCTCAATAGGATGTTTTCCTGATATCTTTGATGCGGTGGGAGTACGTAAGAAAGGTGGCTGTCGATTGCGAGGCTGGCGCCCGAGATACGGCTGTCATAACCCTTTCCAGCTTTTCTCTGGACCTAAAATTACAGCCAAGAGCTCTATTTTTGGCCCAGGAAGTATCGTGTGGTATGCCGATGGACCTTGACTAGTTGGTCAAGGAATTCACCATAAAGATCTTGTGTTTTTTTTTTTTTTTTTCAAGCCCGACATGTGGTAGCCCGCATTTTTAGAAGACGTGAGCGATGCAATGGTTTTTCTGAAGCAGCGTGGAAGCTGGAATAGGCATGTAAACACACAAAAAAACACACAGTCCTTTGGGCTCGCGTAATTAAACATCCAAGACTCGGTCTTGCACGGCTGACGGAACTGTCACAACCGAGACGGCTGCTGTCTTGGAATTTGAGTTTGCTCCAGATGTTCCATGCCACAAAATCGTTCACGCAAGCCCTCAAAGCATCATGAACGCCAAGTTCAGACCCTGAAAAAAAGGACGGGGAGAGTGAGGTTTTGTTGCGTTGACTTCTGGGAGGACGGGCTCGAGCGTCTCGAGAGAGAGAGAGAGAGAGACCAGACTAGTGGGAAACTAGGGCGACACGATGCGGGCGGGATCTGCGGTAAGGCCAGGGGAAGAGAGATGAGGGCAAGGCTAATATCTTTTCGACGGAGGCGAATCCATCTAGGAGCCGTCGAAAGCCATACTAGTAGCTGGACCGAATGCGCTGAACCTAGGCGATTTCGATTTCGTTGTTCAGACGACGAAAGACGACACCGGATAAGAAACGTGACAAGCAGGGCCCCATGAGGTCCTTCGTCATATCCCGTCGGCATGTAAGGGGGCCAGAAAATCGGGGTCCCGCTCGTCACGGAGAGCGATGATGGGTTTGGGGGCGTACGGAGTACTACGTACTGCCTGACAAGCCCCCCCCCATGAGGAAGAAGCCTGGCCGAGCCCGATGGCGGTTTGGACTATCAGAAGATGGGACGACCGTTCACGTCGGGCTAGCTGGCAGTGCCTTGGTTTGGCCGACTCTTGGGCTAAATTGTGTCTCTCATTGAAGGGGAGGGCTCTGGGCACACCTGAAAGGGGGGACTTCAATTGGAAAGGTGCTCCGGGCAAGCCATGACTCGGCCATCTCCAGAGCATCCACAGCGAGGGCAGCACGACACTGTGGATTTTTTGGTCATGTTGGCTGTGCAGGATCGCCCCTGCAGGAACGCGCCTTGGAAGATGGGTGATTTGATGGGCTAACAGGACGAGTCTACAGGCTCCGTTGAGCGTCGCAATCAATAATCAATAATGGGGGGGCCCAGCGGTACGGAGTACGGCGTGTAGGCCCGGAGGTTGCAATCAAGGATGAACCGGAAGCCGGGAACCGGCTCAAGTTAGGAAGTCCCAGGGACCGATCAGCGGACATTTAGAGTATACCGGGGAATCTGATTGCTTGGACGGTGGGCTTATTGGAAAAAAAAAAAGAGTTTTCGTCCTTCACTGATGGCAGCTCGTATTAATCAAGCATATCCGTGATGGGGCCTCATTGGAACGCTGGGAAACCTTCTTCCCGGGTCACGGTAAGAGCGGGTGTTTGTGCGCGCGCGTGTCATGGTTGTTTTTCTGATGGTTGGCATCTGGTGATGGTCGCGAGCGTCCGTCTTGTCGGAATCCAGTGACAGGTTGCTTTTTCCTTTGGCTTGTAGGTTTGAGCTCGGTGGAATTGTAAGCTGGAAATGTACAAGTACGGGGATGGATTGAAGAGAGGGCACGTTCATAAGCAGACAGGGAGAGCGTTGCTTCTTCAGGGGCTAGTTTGTCAGCTGGAATAGCCCCCCCCCCCCCCAATCAACCCACGGCACTGAAGCCGCGGCCGCGGTCAGTGTCTCCCTCCTTTTTCTCAATGCTGACATGGTAACAAATACAGTTACTGACACACCCTTCGAGGATAAGGCCTACGAGGTTATTTATTTGAAGACAAAGTGAGGCGAGCCGAAAGAGCTCAGCCGGAATATGCCGCGAATAGGAGGAACAGAGGCAATAAACCAATGCTTCAAATCAAGCACCATATGAATGCTTAAAATGCGAATCTAACCTACAAAGGATAACGGCATGGGCAAATGCGATGAACTGCCCAGCATTGGCACATGCCGGTCCAAGTTTGCGGGCGACAACTGTTCAGCTCTCTTGTTCAAGACGGCGGCGCGCCTGGAACGCAGATGACTCTCGAAACATTCGGCGTCATCTCCCCATCTCTCGGTAGCCGTCGGCTCGTAGAATCCTGCCTAGGTGGGATGCTGTGCATCCATCCGGCTTCCTCGGCGACCCTTGCTGGAGGATTCGGACTTTGAAGCATCAGGGGAAGGGAGGGGGGAAAAAAGACTAACAGACACAAAAAAGAAGTTCGCTTGCAGAACGCCAACGGCAACGCCAACAGTGACATGACGCAGATGCTCTGTAAAATTGATTGCTGAGGCTGTGCACAGAAAGCAACATCAGTCTCAAGCCCAAAAGCAAATTGACCTTTGGGCTGTCCAAGCATAACCTGTGCTGCAATGCCCGGATTTTTTCAGACGACTAAGGACAAGCTTCTTGATTAAGCGTTTCCCTCTCCCAAACCCCCCCACCCCCTCTCTTCCGCAACCTGGCCGGGGGGTTGTGTGTTTGTACACGTACTCATGCATCCAGTCTTTTACAGACTAGAGCTAAGAATGGCCTGAAGAAAATACGTCTCTGCCCAAAAATGACAAACCCTTGGAGATCTATTATCCGATATACTCATAGTAGAGGAGATGGGATGTAAGCTCCCTTTTAGATTTGGGTTTGCTTCGTGGGGGGTGTGTGTGTGGTTGGGAGCACGTTTTTCTGGCGTGATGGAATGATGAGTTCTCATTTACAGTGTCTCTTTTTGACTCGCCATCGTTTCGCTCAAAGTCTTGGGTGTCTTTATCTTTTATGATGTCTTCCCGTACTGGAAGGAGGTTTGACATAACCCCCGACGAGAAAGGCCAGGCAGAAAGACTCGCAGCACACTGCACACACCATTAATTACAACAGCGGCACGGTTGGGAGGGGGCCCTATCGATGATTCCGGCCCCTCTGCCCGGCCCCAATGCAAGCCACCTGATCAAGACTACGCAGCGATTATGGGTGACTGGAACAGACAGACAGGTCAGAAAAGAGAAGAAGAATGGATACGCTGCAAGCCTCTCTGCAAGTCCTTCTCCAAGTTTCTTGGCCCGACCGCCCAGCCTCGTATCGTCTCCCAAAAGGAGAGACAGACATTTGAGGGGAGTGGGAATATCCCGCTGCCCAATCTCGCCTCTGTCAGTTAGCGTGGCGTGTCGTGTGCGCACCACGGGCATCTTCGTTCAGGCGCAGAGTCCTCCCCCCCTGGAGATTCGCTGACTGGGCTTAGGCTGTCCAGCCAGAGAGTATCAGTATACATAACGTTGGATATGAAACGCTGTTGTGCACAGCAGGTACTTTATACGGCACAACAGCTGATCATGGGCACTCTTGACGGGTGCTGACATGTACAGTTTTGTAGGTTTTGTCTAGGAGCCGTCACCGTTCAGGCCACAAACCAGCTGATTATTCATGCACGGAAACTGCATACATGTCCCCCCAGGTAATAGATAATTCAACTTGGTAGTGTACGTAGTTAGTGGTGCCTCCAGGTTTGCCAGCAGACCAATCTGCCTTACCGATCTCGACCCCCTCATCTGGGGGACCCAATTTCAGTGGCACCGTCTCCATGTCCAGGCATTGGTGTCGGACAATAATAGCAGACGGCAGCGCCCCAAACGTTCCTGCTGGTCCTGATTGTATGCTGATGAAAGTGAGGAAGCAATTAAGAAAAAAAAAAAAAAAAAAAAGGGCGGTCGGCATTCGTCCTCGACTGCTATTTTACCGTTTGTTTCTTTTGTTTCAAGTTTCACCCTGCGACTCTGGTCAGCTCCTTGGCGGAGTTTTGATTCTCATCAGCTCGTCGCTTGGAGCGACTATGGTATGAAGGATGACCATGAGAAATGCATGATCGGCATTTTCGCCATCTGTCTTGTCTGTCTTGTGCTTGTGCTTGTGCTGGTGCTTGTGCTCGCCGTGCCCCAACCGTCAGTCGACAGCGGCTCACAGTCTGGGGGCTGCCCGTCAAGTCATCGCGGACAGGAGTGATCGGTGAAGAGAAGTTCCAACTACTGCATCCCATGAATCAAAGCAGACGGTCCGTCCAAACAGTCAGGCGGGAAGGAGTTACGCCTCCTCTGCTTCGGCTACAGAGGTCAGATTTTCAGCACGTTCAGCTGGGACGACAGTTGAGACGAAAGGAAACGTCAAGGAGAGGGTTAATTGGCATGGGACCGAGCAAAAAAAGGTTCATCCTGTCAGGCTATCGTGGCACCAGAGGCCCCCAAGGTGTAACGGACGCCGGTGCGCAGGCGTCCCGTAAAACCGTGGTACGAACGGCTTAAAACGGGTACCTGAGTTTGTGCCACCCAAAGTAACCAACCAGTACGTTCCTGGATCCAGGTTCATCCACATGCATTTTCTTGGTCAGGGATACCATATGCAGCTCGAGGCGCGTGGCACCCTGACAATCAGCGTCAAACACACACAAAGCACGCCAGAGAGCGAGCAACGGGTTTTTGGTACACCGTACTGGTACACCCCAAGCGGGAGGAGAGGGGGGAGAAGAAAAAAGGACTCGTCCAGTCTTCAACAAATTGGCGCAGTGTTGTTGTACAGCATATACACCGTCACCGAGACAGAATTTCGCTTCGCAAACTTTGCAACATCAGTTTGAGCGAGATTGAAGTTCTCCCGTTCTGGTACCCATGGCTGTGCAAACGGCCAGCACCCACAAGGTATGGAATAATGTATTGTGCAGTATACCATGGGGGGTGGCATGTCCGGCTCTAAAAATGACTCTCCCCATGAGAAGATCACGAGCTTCGATGCAGGCGAGCAAGCGCTTCACTTTCGCTAGACACAACCAGCGTCGTGTCGTCTTTCATAACTCAACAGGATGCCCCATTTCATATGCCATGCCCGGTATCGCTATCGCTTATGATGTAGTTGAGTGGGTGTGACAAGTTATCCACGGCCCTCCCCCCTTTTTTTTTTTTTTTTTTTTTTCCTGGCTGCACAAACCAAGATTTTATGAAGGCTGCCAAGTGTATTGGCGGTGGTTGTGGTGTTGTGTTGTATTTTGTGAAGGATTTAATTGGAAAGTGGATCTGATCACTGACGGTGACGATTGTGTGTACTGGAAACCAAGCCCATGTTAGACTAGAGTAATGATGTTAAGGCGCAATCGCTAACAGGGTTGTGACGCAGCTGTAGGTATAGGATACTATGGAGGCCCATAATGTCAGTGATCTGCACAGCCAACTGCGCCCCTGACGGTGCTTCTGGTTCCTGGATTCTTCCGGGAGAAGACTTGATTAGGGACCCCTGTTGGCATCTAGTGGGCGTATCCAATCGTCGGCGCCGTTGGACAACAGAACGGGCAACTTCATCCAATAAAATCAGGACGGATGGAGTCTGTGCCAGGCACGGCATGGAGCCATTGGACGATGGCCGCGTCAAACTGTTGCCCAGCCTAAGCCCAAAACCGCCTGGGTTCCAATCGTGGCTGCTTCCCTCAGAGACTCCAAGCCCAGACTAGAGTGACTAGGAAGGGGTTAAGTGCCCGTTTGGCCTCCCCTAGTCCCAAGCGTCAGTGTCCCCGTCTGAAGGCCCCTTGGAGCTTTTGCCAGGGGAGCCTGGGCTGTTACTGGTGCCTCTGTATCATGCTCTTCAAGGCTTGCCCCAGTACGAGTCCGTCCCTCGCAGGTGATGACTGGCGGATACCACGGCTTTTTTGCTTCCTTTTTGACGAAAGGGTGGATGACAATTCTGTGACTCCTTGCCTTTTTATGCAGATGTTGTGCAAAATACGAACAAGAGAGAAGATGGTGTGTGTATTGTATGTATGCACATGTGGGCGAGGAGTGACTGACAGACATAACGGTTGATTATACTGCTAAACTGTACGGTAGTGCGTAAAGACGGTAGAGAATAGAAAGGTACGTACTCTGGGTCTACACCCACACTGCCTCCCCCGAACCCCCCGGGATGTGCTGCAAAGTGGATTCGCAATCTCGCTTTTCCTCCTCATCTCAACCCACTCCGTGCTCGTTTCCCTCTTTTCAACAAAACAAGCCATTCCCTCCAATTCCGCCCGCTGTCACTCGTTCCAATTTCCTCCCCTACCCCCCCAATTCTCTCTCTCCCTCTTCCAACCGCCTGTTACTCATCCACGATCCGCCAAGGTCTCCTCCTTTCCCTTGTTCTGTTGCGCTCACCTTCGATGTCATTTATTCGGTGATATCTCTTTTGCTGCAAAAAAGGAGACGACGACGACGACAACAATACCTTGAGCAAACCCTCGACACCTGCGAAAAGGAAAGTAGGCCTGCCGTGCCCACACATTCGTTCGGACTCGTCTTGCTTCTCGGACGCACGACCTAGTCACGGTCCTCCCCAGTTCCGACACGCTCGCTCGCCCAACATTTCCGTATCCTCGACCGATCGAACAACCGGCTCATCGACGGACAACAGTTTGAACGAACGGGAGGGATTTTGCAAGATTATCGAGTTGGAAATATTCGTCGCCGATCCCACAGCAGAAGTCATTAGCCCCTGACCCGCGTGAACGACTCTGGTCGTCACTTCGAATTCCTAGACTTCCTTAAACAACGCCCTTCATTCGACTTTATTTTTTTTCTCACATTCGCTCAACACCATCATAACCGAAAATGAAGTTTTCATCAGCCTTTTTGGCAGCCGTGGCTTTCGGCGTCGCCGCTGCCCAGTCATCCACTGGTGGTATTTGGCAGAGACCCAGCAAGCTTCCCACGCAAAATCAAATCACCTCCCATGGCTGCTTCAACGCAAATGCTACCTCGTGGAAGAAATACCCCGTGGATAACCTGAGTGTGGGCAGTTGCACGGGAGAATGCAAGGACAAACAGCAACAGGAGGTTGCTGCCATCAACGGCGAAGATTGCTACTGTGGTAACGAATATCCGCCAGCGGACTCTCTTGTTGCCGACACCAAGTGCAACTTCCCCTGTCCAGGCTATAACTTGGAGGCCTGTACGTTGTTCTCCATCCCTACTAATATGGCGAATCTTACTGACTTGGACCACAGGCGGTGGTGTTGACCTTCCTACTTTGTTCTACTCGGTTTACAACACTGGCATCAAACTAGTTGTGCCAAACGCGCAGCCTGTGTCGACCTCGGTGGCCTCTACTGCCAAGCCCACAACAAGTTCACCAGGCCCCATGCAAACGATCATTGAGACTCCGACTACGGAACCGACGCCCACTGGTGATTCCAAGAAGGGTGGCACAAACGTAGCCGGCATCGCCGCCGGTGTCGTTGTTGGCGTTGTCGTCATTGCTGCCATTGTCGGAGGCGCCTTCTTCTTCATCCGTCGCAAGCGCAACCAGGAGATTGAGGAGGAGCACCGCCGCAACGCTGCCGTGAACGCCTTCATTGGCGGTTCCAAGCCTCCCAGCAGCAGCGGTGTCTCCATGACGGACTCTCGCATGGATCCCACGCTTGCTCACCGCCGCATGAGCGACGGAAGTATCGCGGACAACCAAGATTACTCGCGAAAGATTCTTCGAGTGAGTATATCTGACAGTTTCTTGGGGGATGCAAAAATATATTGACTGTTTATTTTTAGGTTACAAACGCATGAACAACTCACGTCGCGACGACCAACGACGAGCCTACGGCTACTAAATTACTTTACATTCTGGCATCTATGGCGTTTTGAGGTGTTTAATTTCCCGACGCTGGCTTACTCGGGGACATCTTCCGAAAACGACCAGTGTCGTCGGATTTCATATGTATTAAGGTGTAGGGAACAGAAGTCGAATTTTCCGATATGGGTTTGCGTTAGATTCATCGTTTTGGACACAAAAATCGCCTTTTTAGCACGAAACCCCCTACGCCGTTCACTCCTTTTGCAAATACTTTTTAGACATTTTCTCGGATATATCCAAGGGGGCGTCTCGAGACAGTTTCCCAGACCAACCCGCCATCACCATCACTACCACCAAAAAATCTCAATCCATCACCAAACATCCCGGTCCGCCATCCACACCACCCCCGCTGGGCATCTTTTTATTTTTCACACGATTCCTCTCACCGGGGGTTTGGCCGGCCGGAATATCTCCTTAAAATCTATCGGCGGCGGTTAGGGATATCCTCTTTTTTATTTAACGACATTTGATGGAAAGTGTTGCGACGGAGTATGGTGGCGCCCTTTCCATCTTGTGTGTATAGTACAACGGCCCTCATATTATGGACGACGCGGCGGCCTTGCCGGGGCTGCATATACACGGCTGTACTCGAGCCCGACAATGCCAGCATCCGGAGGGTGTCGTGACGGCGGAAAGGAAGGAGGGCCGACTTTGGGAGTGTTGGTTGAAAGTATTCTCTGCTCGAAGGAAAGGGCCATGAGGCCGCGGTGCTGGAATTTTTTCTGATAACCTAAGCGTTCGATGTACTTGGAGGAAATGGGCATAGTAATCGAGCATTCAATGACCTCATCTTCACGAGTCTTGTCTCACATATGACAGTTCTCAGACCGCCTTGGCCCGTCTACTTGTAGTGATATCAGTAGTGGAAGGGCCGTGAACTTTGCAGTAGACAAACCCCCGTTGGCCGGCGTAGCGTCGTCACCGAGCCCCCCGTGTCACGGACCCGGGTTTTAACCTCGTGACTTGCTTTTTCCGGGGAACACAACTTGGCATGTTCTCTCAATTGAGGATAACCAAGTCACATGACATGGCGATCCGTCATACTGACTCTCTTGTCGACCGCCCCGTTCACTTGACCGCCTCAAGGACTCTCTTTACTACGCCTACTAAAGACTCTCTATGTTTCCCGTGTGCTAATTGTGCCTATCGACCTTGTCCTCCACGATCCACTCGGAGAAAAAATCACAAACACAAAACGAAGGAGAATCAAACATGTAAATAAAACGCTCAGTGCTACCTACTCTGTTCTGTACACCGACTAATGATTTATGATTTAAGCTTGGCAAATAAACGCCGTTCAACTTGGCCCGCGATTATATTTTACCAAGTTTTTTTTTTTTTCCAAAACCCGGTTTTTTTGTAAGGATCTGTTTGGGCCCCCATTCCCACAAGGCAGGCCTCCGGGCACGTGGAGATGGAACGACAATGGTAAAAAGACGCCGGATTGGATGTTAAAAGGGGGGGTGATCGCGAATGCCGGTTGTGTTAGGTTGCGAGGTCCGGTGCGTGTTGGACCGCGGTTCGGCGGTGGGTGCGCTGGGGAAAGAAAAACGGGGCTGGGTGTGTCATGTTAAGGACCCCTGACGATCGCTGGCGGTTTTCTTTTTTTTGCTGTTTTTTTTGTGAGGGGTTTAGTTAGCCTCTCTCTGTGTGTGTGTGTGTGTGTGCGTATGTGGGTGGTCGACTGATCAACCGTTCGGCGCTTAGACTTGACGATGCACCAGCCGGTGCCGCTTATGTCGATGCCTTTGGTATTATTGGATTTTGTGATTGTCTATTTGGATGGTGCAAGTAACGGACGTTGACCGCTCTTATTATCATTGGTTTTGTTAAGCTGTGAGTTGTCTGGGTGGGTAGTATGTGGTATATACTGATGGTGTGACTTGATGGAGGGGCAGACCCTGATCCTCCGTGGCCATCGGGTCCCGGTCTAGCTTGACGGCATTTGTTCACGCCAAGTCGGACACTCGAGATGCCTCTACATGTTATGACGGTGGCAACGGGGGGGGGGGGGGGGGGGATAACAAGGTGGCTGGGAATGTGTTTCAAGGCGAGGGACAATCCCATGATGCTTCGACGCGCCCTATTGTAATTCGGGTTCATGAAGAAGAAACCAGGGCTGGGAGCGGTGGGGAGGTGGGTTTGTGTGGTGTCTGTCTGCCTTGCGACTTACACTAATGTCGTCCACATCTTCAAGGCCCCTCGCCCTCCCGGGACCTTTCTGACGGGGACTAGAGAAATGGGGATTTCTGACTTTCGTGGCAGGATTTCGGGATACCGAGCTGGGTCCTGTGACGGGTTTAACTGGATTCTTGGCACACTGCCCTCGTGTGTCGACTCCCCGAGTCCCGGGTTTTATGATGTGGTATTCGGACGGGCTGTGTGACGTCTTGATCGGCCTGGGGGCGAAACGACGATCGGCTCTGGAAATCTTTTGGGCCCCGGCAAGGGAACTTTTTTCTTTGGTCTGAAGGAGGGACAGGTGAGTAGAGTTAGGGGGGCTCCCCCCCCCCCCGTGTGTTTCGTTGTAGAATATACTGGGATTCCAAAATTGGGGGACATTGCTGGAAATAAATACAAGGCTGATTTGTTTCTCTTCATACGAAACTAAAAGGAAATTGGACTGCGAGAGTCGGATATCATCATCTCCCAAGACCTTAAATCGTGTGACATGACCGCTTCTGGCTTTTGCTCCCACACACGACTAACTAACGTAGAGCACACACCACCACCACCCGTACAGCAAACTAACTCCTTGCTATTTGAGAACCACCAAACTCCGAATTTGCGGAGTCTGAGTGTACATCTTCCCAGTCCTTCGCGTCCCCAGAGTCTTCAGAGTCATACTCGCAGTTCTGGTGTAGCACAATCCTGGGGCCCTCCTCGACGACGGCATCAAACATTACGCTGCGGGGCCGCCCGTCCGGCTCACCGAGTCTCTGGACCTTCACATTCGCCTTTGGCTGATACTCCCCGCTTTCCTTTGCGAGTTTGTACTTTGCGAAAAGCCCGTCAATCTCGATGCGGCCTTGGCCGTAGAGAGCGCGAAAACTGCTATCCTCGGCGACTTCCCATATCTTCTCGTCGGATATGGGCACTGCGTAAATCTCCACGTCGGGATCCTGGCCCGCTATCTTGAAAATCAGCATGGCCAGCACCAGCGGCTCCTTGAACTCGGCGTAGACGTTGATGTAGCCCGTGAAGTCCTCCGAGAACGCGTCGCCGCTGTACCCGTAAAAGCCAAAGTCCCAGAAGTCGGTGGGGTACGGGTCGATGGACTTGAGCGCGCCCGGGTCGAACCTGTACGACAGCCTCAGCGGGCGGCGCACGAGCTGTTCGAGGGCGGCGCTCTCCAGGGGGTCGACCTGCTTGCACGTGTATATGTCCTTGTCCTGGTTCCGTTCCCCGGCCGGCCACGGGCAGCATCTCTCGGAAGACGTGCGCACGCAACCCTTGGCCGTGGAGACGAGCAGCACGAGCACGTCATGCCTCTCGAGGCACGTCGGACAGTCGTTCTGGAGACCCAGGGGCATCACCGTGGAGGTGTCGTCTTCGCACTGATACGACGACACGTGGAACCTGACGCCCTTGTTCGTGAGGGAGAACTCTGGCTTCGCGAACATGGATCGGTTTCCGAGCTTGACTCCCGAACACCCTGCGAACTCCATCGGGGATTTGGCAAAGACGCCGCGGTAGACTTGGCTCGCGTCGGTGGAATGCCACGAGAATAGAGAGGCGTCGTCGGACTGAGTGGCGATTTGTTCTTGTAGTCTCAGGAAAGCCTTGCTTCCCTCGCCGTAAAGCATGGGCATGTTGATGTCGAATATGCCGAGGAGGCAGTAAGCTATATCCTCGGGCCGCCTCGTCTGGCGTTTCGACGCCCATGACATCTTGACGGCGACGAGCACAGATTTGAGGGGCTTGGTCATCCTCAAAACGCCGACGTCGATCTGGGTGATGGACGACAGCTTCGACGCCACTTCTTCCTTGGTGAAGCGGAACTGCCAGTCGACGTCGTAGAACTCTACGTTGGCTGGCGCTATGAGTTCTTGTAACGTCCAGCCCCGGCTGAACCATCTGCAGGAGCCAAGGTCCGATAGGTCATGGAGCGAGTCCGTCTTGCTGGACGGCGGAGCCGTCGAGGGTGATGATGGGGTTTCTGGGTCTTGGGTGCTCGCCGATGGTGCGAGGTCTGCCAGGTAGACTATGCAGACGGCCGATCGTTGGTACCATGGGAACATGGAGTTGATGGCCTCGCTGAGCTCCGCGCTGCTCGTCTTGTCGATACAGCACGTGTCTACCCAGGCATACTTGAGGTCTTTGCGTCGTGCAATTTCGCATGTTTTTGCAATCTTTACAAAACCCTTCTTTTTCTCTGCTTTCGAAAGACAACTTATGTCCTTGAAGGTGACTTCCTCCTCGCCCCAGGTATGGGAGAGGATGGCGTAGACAGTGGCGGAGGGGTCCTCGATTTCCTCCAGCTGTAGCGTCTCTGTATTGATGAGCCACATTGCGACTAAACTGAGAGGTTTCAAACAAAGTGAACCATGTATCGACAGCTGATGCGTTAAGTATTCTCAAAATCTCGTCAAGTTGTTGTGAGGAAGCGAAATGGGAAGCGCGTAAGCACAATTATCTCGAGGCTGTCCCGCGACTTTAATGTGCTGTTGTTGGTTGCCTCGCTGCCATAGCCACTGCGAAGCGACCTATTAGGGATCAGTCGCATCCGCCAAAGTACAATAGCTGAATCCTTAGCGTGTGGATTGGAAACCCATGTAGAATAAGGCTGCAGCTCTAACGAGCAATTACATCAAAATGGAAAAAAAAAGGAATAGAGCTGGGGAAGCCTTTTGAGGGGGTGTTGCCATTTGACGTTGTTCATCGCTAATTAAACCTATAGCAGCCATCATTTCAGGTACTCATCGCTTTCCTCGCACTCCCCGCGATGCTTGCGCCAATCCTTCTTCTGACATTCACCACTGCAATACTTTACCCGCAAACACCGCATACATTTCTTCAACGCGGCGCCATCCTTGCCGGAGGTCTTGCCGCAATTGGTGCATCTCTCCTGTGGTTCTTGGCGGGCCGCACCGCCGCCGCTCTGCTTCCACGCGTCAAAATCAACGACATCGTCGACGAATGGCACCGCAAAGGTAGGACTGATGGCAACACGCGTGGCATATTTCGCCGCGGTATCCCATTCAGGGAGGCCGACGAAATCATCCGGCAACCGCCCGGCACCGCACGAGCACAGGATCGGCTCGCCTATCCTCAGCGACACGGGTGCAGAGCCGGCTTTGCTATACTCGCACGATGACTTGTGATCCCACGTGCGACTGCGTTCCGCAAGAGAAGGAAGCACCTTGCGCCAGAAGACGAGCTCCTCGTCATTGACGGTGATGGAGCACATCTCCAGCGTGCGGAGGATGAGCAGGAAGGACTCGAGCTCCTTGACGATGGACTCCGTAAAGGGGATCACGGCCGCATCGAGAACGATGGAGCCCGACGAGGCGTCAAGTCGGACCGCTGATACGAAAATGAGCATGTGCGTGCCGCTGCCGTCGGGATGGCTGAGGCTGAAGAGGCCCGTCTGGCCACCCTGCAGGCCCGTGGAGAGCATGAACATTGTGAAGAGGGATTCTTTGAAATTGAGGCGGTTGGAGGTGGAGAGGCTCTCTCTGCCTGCGTTGACTTCCTCGCGCATCGCCTTCTCGCGGACGGAGAACTGGAATGATAGGAGAGTCGTGATCCAGCGGTTGGCGGCCTTGTCAGTAAGGTCGATGATGGGGAGCCGATCAAGGTTGAAGTGCGGGGTGTTGAGGTCCGCGGGAATATTAGACAGGTTCCGGGCGAGGGTTGTTGGGTAGACAAAGTCCGAGAGGACTGATTTGGTCTGAGGATCGGTGGAGGGCGTGGCAAGAGGGGCGATGACCTCAAAGTAGGCTGACTTGCGGGCGATGCGCGTTTTGGCTTTGCTTGCGTCAACCGGGATGGGGAAGACGAGAGGGTATACGTGCTCTTTGTTGCCGAATACGATGTTGATCGTGAAGGGCGATTCTTGCTCCATGGTGACCGGGACCTTGTCGGTGAGAAGTTTCTTGCCCTTGTCAGACAAGAAGTCGAGATGGCCTGTGATAGTAGCGATCTTGTCCTGCTCCTTGGTTATATCGGCGGTAAATATGGCTTGTGTCTCGCCCTTGGTCTGCGTCTCCGATTCCGCGACAGCGCCGGCAGCTTCACAAGTAGCAGGATACCTGGTCTGGCCAGGCAGGTGCTTCGCAATGTACACGCTGGATTCATCTCCCAGTTTTGCTTCGTGAATTTTCAACTCCTCGCCCAGCGTCTTTTGATAGACGGCAATGTTTTGCGCAGAGGCTTGGACCTCCAGACGAACGTACGAAGTCTTGCGCTCCACCTGAAGGGCCGCTGCAGGTACGTAGAATGACGCGATGAGGGGGGAGTCTCCGGCCCAACCAGCGGGATCAGGCTCAATGGTCACGGAGAAGGCGTTTGTTTCTCTGTCACCGCTGGTTTTGATGGTACCGAAGGCGAGCTGGACATCGTCGAAGAAGTTGTGCCATTTATGATCGGCATCTTTGCCAGAGACCATGGCTCCTCTTACGGTTGGAGATGCTATCTTTGCCTGATCTGAGCCGCTGAACATGCGAGTTATCCCCTCCTTTGGGACGACAAGGCTCACGGCGACGACCTCCGGAATAGATTCCCACGAATCGAAGCCACCGAGATTTCGGTTAGGACGAATGTCCCTTCGGAGCCAGTCTTCGGAGAAAAGGTCCTGGGTATGCAGTTGGAGGGACAATTCCTGTCTCAAATTGCCTGTAAACATCAGGCTTCTCTCGAAAGAGTACTTCTCGAGGAGGATTCTGATCGTGGTTTCGAAATCAGACACAGAGAGTCGCAGTTTCAGATAACGCAGCAAGGCAACGAGAGTTCCGCGGTGGAAGTTGGTGTAGGCAGTGTTCCTGATCAGCTGCGTCATGGAAGCCTTGGAGATGGAGAGAAGCTTCATTGGATTCTCATGGGCGAAGATGTCAAGATACGTCTTAAAGACGACGCCGGCAAGAGCTTCAGGGTCAACCTTGAGGGGTTGCGCGGTGTTGACACCGGAGAAGAATTTGCTCTGTTTCCAGTTTATGCGACAGTGACACTGGCTCTGGGTTTGATTGTCAGGACTGGACATGCCAGAGGTAAGGCCGATGAGTATCTCATCAACCCATGATACCGCGGTAGAGTTGGTCCAATATTCAACCGGACTGGCACCCAGCAACAGAGATATCGTGGGCCCGTCGCCAAAGAGTAGCTTATCGAATGCCTGTTTCGTAGTTTCCTCTGTCTTGAGAAGAGTCTCTGTGAAGAGAGACGACCAAGGGCGGGCAGTGAGAAGAGGTAGTGCGGATGTGATCAAGCTAAGTGTACCGAGATAGTCTGCGAGGTTGGATGTGTCGATGGCATCGAACGATGTAGGTGCGGCTCGTTTGCTGCCGTAAACGTCGGGGTCCAAAGAAAGGGATCGAACATCGAACTGCCTGCGGTACCAGCCGCCCGACCTCTCTTTCGTCACCACAAAGTGTTGGAGTGTCTGGCAAAAGGCCAAAGCATCGCTAACAACGGAGCGAATGACAAGTTTCTTGGTTTTAAGCAGGGTGCCGCACGCAGCTGCCCATTCTCTGAACTGGGTCTTGGCCGCTGCGTAAGCTTTCAGCTCATCATCTTTCTGTTCAGGTCTCAGAGGCGATGAATTGCTCAAAGTAACGAAAGCATTGGCGAGGTGGAAGCCAAGGATTGGGTCGGTGCCGTAGTGGAGGACTCTGTGCTTTGACAAGGTAGCGGCAAAGAGGGGGTTCGGGATATTGGCAGAGCCACTGGGTTCGGCAAAGGCAGATTTCCAGTACGACTCGGAGGCCTCGATGATGTTTTGGAAATTTTGCAAAGCGACTGGGGCAGCGGATCGTAGACCAGTCATAACCTGGGCGTCGTTGCCGAAAGCGATTCCTCGAATCTCTAAAGAATACCTCAAATTCGCCTGGAGGGCCGCCATGTTCGCGGATATGTCGTCTGAGGAGGCGGCATCATGAAAGCTTTTCCAGATCGTACGAACATCGTCAAAGGTGGCTTGATCGGAGAAAGGCAAGGCTTTGCCATATGAGCTGGCTTTCCACGAAGCCAAGGACTCTGACGCCGCAATAAGCTTCTTGAGTTGTGCCGAAAGAATGTCGAGGTCTGATTTGGAAAGACGAAGGTCATAATAGAGACTCCAGGGTGTATTTGTCGATGCGTCATTGTCTAGTAGTAGCGAAAATAGCAGGATGTTACGCGCTTTAACTGGTCAGTATAGGTATCTGCGACATGAAGAGGCTACATACCGATGATGGCCTCATCCAAATCGTTGCACGTAATATCTAGACTTCGGCTGGCTAATCCCGTGTCAGTGGATTCTAGCGGGCAAAAATAGGGGAAAGTGCCTTACGTAGTCCAACCTCATTGTAGGCTGTGTGCAAGATGTGTCTCACGTCCCCGCACCCCAAGAGTAGTAAACTGACATCGAGACCTTGAGGCAAAGCTCTTGCAAGGTTCAAAGCTGGAGTGTTGCCAACGGGATAGAAAAAGGTTGTGGAGTTGGCAACCGTCGGGGTCAGCATCTTGTCGGTTTGGTGAGACTAGCTGAGTGACAGGTATTGCGCTGTAGTAAACGCTGGTCGACGAGAAACGAGTGAATAAAGGCGAACTTTTGATGTTTATATGATTTAGTAAGATTGTACAATTATGGAATTGCTAAGAAACTCGGCTTTGTTGGGAACTTACTAGGCGGCGATGGGATCTTGAGTCTCACTATTCACCACATTAAGCTGGGTGGAGTTGAGTATTGGCCAGTAGCTGGTGTGTAGATCCAGGTAATTGCCAATTTCTAGGCTCGGATGGCGAGAAACGAAGTTAGACAAGAATAAACTTGGTATCTCGAAAGATCTGCACGGAGCGATTCAAAGGCGGGCCAATGTCCCTGTCGCCTCAATAAACAGATCAACTGGTGAGCGATGGAAGCTCTGAGCTCACACAGCTGGAGCTCTAAGAGTTTCGGTATGGAGCGGGGGGCTTGGACACAGATGGTGCCAGGTGGTGACAGCCCTATTATCAGCCGAATCACTGCACTGCATCAGACACACCGCCTAATGCTAGCCACACTGGCAGAAAAAGCCCTGTGGGGACCAGCCACAGAAGCTGCCGCCTGCGATGCTTTTCGCGACTCTCATCGCGTTTTTGCTTGAGAACCAGCTCCAACTTCAGTATCCGGGAAGTTAATCGCAGTCTGCGTGCAATTGCTCCCCGCAACATCTCAACCCCCAATTCATTGCCTTGTGTATCATCTTTACTCCTGGACGAAAAACAACCAAGGCAGGCACTCTCGAGCGCCCATCGTTTACGCCGATCGCGAGGCTTCGGTATTGCTTCCTTCCACCATCCATCGAAAACAACCATCACAAGAATCAGCCATGGCCCAGCCCACGCCACGGGTTCGACGCACGTCGCAAAACACACAATATACGTACGCGCATTGCCTGGAAATATACTGCTTTGCGCCAGATTACATGCTAACTTCGTTCTAGCTACAACCTCTCGAGACGCATCCACAATGTGAAGACCTACCCTGTCCAGTCTCCTCAAGGAGCCACCATCCTTCTTTACGGTCACGATAATGGTGTTACCATTGTATGGAAGGGAGGGCGTCGATTCAAGCCAACGAAGAAGCCATTGCCATCTCCAAAACAAAATGGGGCCCCGGACGATGCGGTCATGATTATTGATTCCGACGAGGACGAACCACCAGCCAAGTCATCGAAGGCTTCAGCGCCCTTTATTGATAAACCCGAGTTTGAAGATGCTGAGGAGGATACGCCATATCCTGAAATCATTCAGACTCTCGATCTTTCTCTTGGCACCGCTGCTCTGCATTTGGCGGTATTGCCCATGACACCATGCCCCGCTGAAGACGCAGCTTGGGAAGGAGCTGATGTCCTCAAGGAGAAGATGGTCTTCACAGTGGCTTGTGCCACCAACGAAGTCTATGTCGTTACTCTTCCACTAACGCCACCGAGCCCTGAGAGTAAGGCAAGACCGGAGCTGAGATCCAGTCTGTTAGCTGGCAAGGCAGGTTCGGGCCAGTGGGGTGAGAGGGTCATCTTCCTCGGCGGCCAGTACAAGCACAGTGAAGGCGTCGCCATGTCATTAATCAAACCCAAGACATCCTCCAACTCAGAACGGATACGGGAACAGTCTGGTGCCTCACAGAAACCCCGTCTCGTGGTGGCATCTCATACCCGCGAGGCAGCTGGTACCCTACGCCTTTGGGATGTTCCCTTGGATGTTCAGCCTGGTGAAGCTAGCGGCCGTATCAACCCTTTCCAAACCGAGTATCTGCCTAGCCCCCTCTCGAGCATATCCTTTAATCCTACACACCTCACTCAACTGCTGACGGTAGCTTCACCGCATGCCGTCCGTATCTACGATTTTGCACTGCCTTCCCTGCCGCCTGATGACCAGGCCACAGGCCCCTTCCCGAGCCAAGGATCATGGCTCCTCTCCCTGTTCCAGCCTTTCACACGCCCTACATCTACACGGAAACCCATTCTCGATGCAGCTTGGATCGCCCATGGCAGAGCTGTTCTTGCTCTACTCGCCGACGGTACTTGGGGAATATGGGATGTGGACGGTGCCAGCCCACTAGGCGGCTCTATTTTGGGAAAGAACAGCTCTGGAATCAAGGGCGCTGCGCTGACAGCTTTCAGTGCCACTGGGCATGTCGAGGGTACGGGCCCCTTGCGAACCACGGCTGCTGTGCCAAGGTCAAATGGAAACGGAGACTTTGTACCCATGACACCCCACAGCCGACGTGATGCTGCTGCATCCTTGAGCGCTGGTGGCTCTCTAGAACGCCTTGTGGCTATTAGAGGCGGCATTGCTGTTACTCCCTTGCCTGGCAGTGGCTCGGGCTCTGCTGACGAGAGCGTCGTTCTGTGGATTGGCGGACTCGATAACGTTTCTGTCATTCCTGCTGTTTCTCGTTTCTGGGATTCCCAGCTGAGACGCGGCTCTGGAGGCGGTGTCAACCTATTCAGTGGCACCACTCCCACGAAGATGATCCGACTACATGACCTATCCACGGGACTTCTGGGCGAGCGTTGCTGCGGTGTGGGAGCTGCTGTGAACTTCGCCAAGCTCGAGGACAATGACGGAGGCTTGCAGATCGAAGTTCTTGTCATGGGCGAGAGCCGATTGGTTATCGTTCACGAATCAGAAGATGCACCTGGCGCTAAGATCGGGGGTGTAGTATCAACTCGCCGGCGTCTATTCGGCGACAAGAAAGCAGAGCCGCCTAGCGCCATCATTGTCCATCCCCGACCAGACCAGCCTCGCAACGTCTCCTTCAACCTGAGCGTTAACAAGACGAGAAGCCTGCGCCCGAAGTCCCGCGGACGCGACAGTTCTGTTCCCGATGACGACCCCACCCACGATTTCACGTTGCCGATCGGACGGCCAAAGTCTGGTTTCGGTTTCGCCGAAACTCTCAGCGCTGCCGCGGATTTGCAAGACGACGTAACGACACGTGATGTTGAGGTGGAGATGTTGGATATCTTGGAGATTGATCGAGCTCTGGAGAATATGGAAGACGACCGTGGCAGTGGACGCAAGAAGGTCTTCTTTGAGGATAACTGAGGTGGCCATTTCGCTATGCTGGCTAACGAATCTTGAATCAGACGAGACAACAAAATGTACGATACCCATAGGCCGTTCCAGCTACAGCACGACCCTTGGTACGCGCCAAAGACTAATGCCGTTGATGCCTTATTACTATTATCTTCTTTTTCTTTTCCCTGTCTTTCACATGAACCACACTATGCACATTAGCCGAGTCTTTCGAGGCTAAGGCATCCGCACGTCAAGGTGGAGCGCAAGGAGAGATTCATCCTTGATCCAGCTCTGTATTACGAGCGGTACATTAAGAAGCCGTCCTCTGGGCTCTTTCGCAAGGCACAAGATCGCAAGATGAAGTGTTGTCGGGGATGCCACAAGACGGAGCCAACGTTTCCTACATATTGGACAGGGAATTTTTACGGGCGGGGGCAACTGGGTGGTTCTGCTTGCGAATTGACCATTTGCTCTCCCAGCCTCCGCGTCATCCTGCTATCTGCCCCAATCCCGGACTCTGGTTGCTCTGCAGCCGGGGAAAGATGGGAGGGGTGGGGGATGTCAGGGTTGGGAGGTGGTATCGTTGGTACATATTATCGATTGTTTGTGATCTGAAGTGATGATTGTTGATGTCCCTTGTTTGTACCTCATCTCCAATTTGTGAGCACATGTTTTCTTCCTCCGCATATGCGCCCATTGTCCTTGTCCTTGCCCGCCACTACCATAGCCTCGGAATTCATCGTCTTCGTCTTTAATTCATTTGCCGTCGTCCTCATCTGGGGCTCCCACCGGGTATTCGTACAAAGAGAGGGTCGTCCAAGCTGCTATAATCACCTAAGCAGCGCCATGCAGAAATAGCATCCAGTTGTATCTCCAACACATCCCTACCTCTTGCAACGCTTTCACTCATATATCTTTGACAACCTTACATGCCAAGCGTTCATTCACCTTCAAGCTTCTTCATATGTGTCCATTTCCAGCATTCCGTGTTGTACTTTGTCCGTTCATCTCGTAGACGGTCCCTGAATCCAACTCCGCTGGCGGAGGCGGGTAGCTCCCATTCATCTCGTACACTGGCTGCGGATTCTGCTGCCAGTTTCCCACCGGCGAGGGGCCGCCATGCGACTTTGCGTATGCCGAACCCAGGACAGACGAGTCGGGTGCTTCAGCCAAGTCTCCGTTCTTCCGCGGGTCGTCTCTTCCAGCTGCTCCCCTCCGTCGCCGCCTCCACACCATGAAGACAACAAGGCCGATTATTGCGATGCCTGCCAAAGGCCCGATGACTGCGCCGGCTATCCACGCTTTACTCGACTGGGACTCGGAAGGGCCGGGGGCGGGCGTATCGCTCGGGGCGGATGTGGCTGGTGGTTCTGTGATGAGGGGATCTGTTTCTGTTGCTGCGGCTGTGGCTGTTTAAAGGGGGCAAGGGGTTAGCTCTTGATCTCGTTGCGAAAATATGTTGAACGTGATTGAAACAAGACACTTACACCTTGCGGTCATGGTCGCACCGAGCTCCCGGTACATGATGGTGCCCCAAGTCGAGAGGCGGCAGTGGATATGCGTCATGATAGGCTCCCCTGACGGGTAATTCTGGTAGATGGATACCGTGCCACATTGATCGCCGGCACGGGTACCGCTGTGATGGCTTTGTTAGCTATTTCTGATATAATCTCTCGTCCTACGGACAACGTCTTACCAGAACCGGCCGGTGCCGCTATCAGAGTATAACGTGTTGTCGCGGCATGCCGTGACCATTTTGCAAGAGGCGGAGGGGCAACATGTCGCGTAGCTCCCGGAGGTGATGTGTGTTTGCTTGAGAGGGCAATAGATGGCGGTGACTATACGGCGTTCGAAAACCCCATGAGTTACTCGCACTCTTCAAAATGAAAGCATCATGATAGACTCAGGCAAGGCAGAGTGGCTTACACGTGTCTCCGTCCATCAACCAAGCCCTAAAGTCATGTCGCGTAGAAGTCGGTTCCATCTTGCGGCTACCACTGCGATTTGCAAATGTTTTTTTTAGAGACAATGGGCACGCCGCGGATGACAATAGGGATAATTCAGTGGTTAATGTGAGCGATGGAGCAGGGACATAGGTCTGGATCCAAGGGCCGCGGTGGGTAAAGGGCACTGATGCCAACAGGCCACAATGGAAGGATTCTTGGGAAATCTCTTTGAATTAAAACTATTTGCTCGCCAATTCAGGATTTCTGTGTATCGACCAATGACTGTTTACAGAATCCTACTCGGCGTCGCAGCATACACGGAACCCGGGCGAAGATGGGCGGCAGTAGGGCGGAAGTCCATTCGCTTGTTCCTAGCTGTAAGGCTTTCTTTGCCACTTCGCCTTGCACTAGACAGCAGGCTCTTGGTAAGTTGAACGCGGGTGGTGTGATTTGTCCGGTAGTGCGTGGCACAAGCGGATGTAGGGGAAATGAGCGGGCTGCTATTCTTGATACGGGAATTGCCAAGGTCTTACATGCATACAAAGACCGGGGGGGATTCGTGGGGTCCGTATGCCCAATGACGTTTTCTATCTCGAGCTCAGTTTCAAGTGTTAGGTACATACTGATTGTAGTTCTGAAATAGCTTGTCGTGGAGGAGGCAGCTTTGTCGCTTTTGCGCTGCCTTTAGAACTACTCGGTGGCGTCTTTAACGTCGACATCTATACTATAACTTATTTAACGAACTCTACGATAGCAACAAGACCCATCATATGATTCATATCCCAGCGTTGATGCGGGCTTGAAAAAGATCGACATAGAGCTTAAATTAGCAGCCCATACGACTGCTGGCAGTTGGAGGGTTGCATGTTGTTCTTGACTTTGATAGCGATACTCGTGCTATTGTAACGACACTCTAATTGAAAAACTGCGATCGGTGGTTTTGTTCGGCTATTCTTCTTGGAAGACCTATCCAGCTACTTGCCTCTAATGTTAAGAGGTGAAATATATTTGAGTGCGCTACCTATAAAGGGGGCCACCTTAGCTTCAGCAATCAATACTACCTAGTACTGATATTTTCAAATTGTAAGGCGAGTTTGAGTCCATCGCATACCAATTGATACGTAACTGTTGGGTTGATTCGCGCAAAGGTTCGTATCAGGCTGTCACTTTGATGAACAATTGCATGCCGATTTTGTTCCGATGAATGGTTTACTCGCATACCAACACGCAGATCATTCATAAGCAATTAATCCACTAAATAATAGTGTGCCAAATGTCAATATCTTCTGAGAACACTCATTTTCAGGTGCTTGATGAAACTTACATTGTGCATGGATTCGGGCTAACTGTTATGAAACGTCGAAGACAATGAACGGTTTTCAAGCAGTATGAGATACCCTAAGTCATTAGTATCTTGAAAGAAATCCAATGCCCACATTAATGTTCCTAAAATATCTTTCTCTAGAGATCTATCCGCCTTGCGTTCCTGTTTCTTGCTGTTCCATGGCTTGAGTCTAGTCTACCTTTCCATGATCTTGAGAGCCCCATATAATGTTCACCCATCACAACACTACATGAAGCTTGCTTGTTGACAGCATGCCACGTGACTGAAAGCAAATGGAATGCTGATAGCCTTAGCTGTGTATTTATATGAAAAATGAAAGTCTCATACCCCTCCCAGGAACCTTTCTCGATACTACCTGAGTTGCCCAAGCCTACCTTAGTACGATAAAGTCAAACTTGAAAAGGGGGCTAACATCACGGTATATAGCTTTAAAAAAGCTCCAGACTATGAATTTGGACCGTGAAATTAAAGAATAACTACTTAATCACAGCCAGCAGTTGTGTAAGCGCATCAGTGCTGTCCCATGAACCTGTATCCTGTTCACATGATTTACCATCGAGGTTCCAACGATGATTAGTTGATGAAGAAAGCTTAGGAAATTAATTTCTCCCAGTATCACAAAAGACATATACATTGAAAAAATAGAGAATCGACCAGTAACAATAGATTCGAGTTTTGATTTGTTTTTAGATACGGATAATATAGGTTTCACAGGGGGTGAAACGGAATTCCGTTCGTCAATAACAAATAACAGTAAATTGGTTCTAATCGATGGTTCATGATAGTTGAAAGTGGTGTTGTTGACTAGAAGGTGGGGATATTCCCCCTTGGCCTGTCACGTGGGTCTGGGAGGCTTGGGCCTCTCAGCCTGGCGGGCGTATGGCTGGAAGTGCCACACGACTCCGTATTCTAACTATCGCAACACTAGAAACTCTCTTTTTATAGTGTTGAAGCGGTTGGAATACGTTATCCCTATATAGTTCCGTCTCCTCGTCAATTCAGCCTCCTATCCCTACTTTCTCCCGTAGTTACGGTCTTATTACCTATCCCTCTATACGTATCGTTATCGTATTGCTATCAACGAATCTCTCGAAGGCTCGATTTAGTTTGCTCTTCGTAAAAGCATTAGCAAGGTTGTCTTCGCCGTTAATCTAACGAATTTCTTATAGTTCTCGTCTTTCGTACGATTATCTTAACGCTATAATATCGATTATAAGTCGCTTTTCTTTAGTAATACCTAGCTTTACGAGATACTCGTATAGCAAATAAGAATTAGTATAGATAACTATCTAAATCGTTAATAGGTTAAGGTAGTTAGTAATTATTACTAAGGTTATAGCGAAGGCGTAAGCTATATCGACGCTAGCGACTATCCCGTAGATCTCTAACGCTAATACGCTACGGGTAACTTATTTACTCTTCGTAAAGCTATAATAAATAAGGTTACCGTAAATCGTAAATTCTCCGTTATTACTATTAGAGGAAGTATCGTTAGCTAAGGTGATTAAAAACCTTAATTAGGAAGAAAGGTCGTAGTTATTAGCAAACGACCTGTTAACAAAAACGAATAGCTTAGCTATTATAAGGTCGAGTAGGATAAACGTTATTCCTCGGTTAGGCGATTCTATTTACTATCGAATCTGTTAATTTAGTACTTTTATTACTTCTAGTAAAAGGTCTTAGTATTAGGTAGTAGTAGATAAATCGAAACAAGCCTTAGGTTAGCAAATTGACGCGATATACGCCTTTCTAGCGTGTTATTTGATATATTGCTATTTTAGGTTAGGTTTAGTAGTCTTAATATATTGTAACTTCTTAGCTTATCCCTTTTGCCTTAAATTGATCGAATTATCGGTTAATAGCGCGATTATCCCTTTATTAAATTAGAAGGGTTTATTAATTATAAGGATATTCTTCGCTTTTGCTATAAAAGCCGCTTTTTCTAACTATTCGTCTTCTAATTATAAGAACGCCTTGTCTAACAAACCGAGGGTATCGTCGGTTTACATGCCGATATAGCCAAAGTATAGATTTTCGATAGATAAGATTAATAAGCATAGATCGTACGAAGAAGTAACTATCTAGAGATTCTCTCTATAATGCTTATAATATATTGCCTACTAGTAGGTTCTAGCTTCTGCGATTCCGTACAAAGGCTTCATAACCTTTATAATAATCCCTTTTAAGTACTAGTCTTAAATTTACTTCGGTAGGTAGGCAAGAATAGTACGATTAAGCCTTATAGAGGATTAAACGTAGGCTTATATAATATCTTAAAGCTATAGTTATTTCCCTTCTCGTAGGAGTAACAAGGTAATTAATAGAATTAGCTGTTAACTTGCCTGCTAAATCGTTAGCGATTAGGTTAATATAGCCTTCTTACTATCGTTAGCGTAACCCTGTATTATAAGTCTCGATTTCTCGTAAGGTTCGGTTGTTTTACCCTTAACTTCGTTAACGATACGAGATCGGAAGATTTATACGTTCTAATACCTTCTCTTATTAAACTAGGTAAATTTAAACACTCCTCTAGCGATAAGGCTATTAATCTCTTATTTAGTTAACTATTCGAACGGTTTGCCTAGTATAGTAATAATACCTTCTCGTCGTAGTTTAATTACTAATTCTTCGTCTACTTACTCCTTAATCGATAAGAATATTTATTAATAATCCGGGTTATCGTTAAATTCCTTTATAAAGTAGGCGATTAGCAGTAGTCTCTTCCGGGGTCTACCTAGGCGTCTTCTCGGTAGCTCTAGTGCCTCTTACGGTTCGTCCGGTTTACTGCTTCTGCTAGCGACGATAATTTCGTCGCGTACTACTTCCTACTACGGTATCTTAGCTTCAGGTTCTTCTTCTTCTAGCGTAGCGATAGAATTAGGTAGTTAATCAAGATCTTCGTAGTATAGTTTAACTATAGTAGACCGGAAGGTCTTTAGACTATATAGCGTATTGATAGTATAGGTTTTGCCGTTTATAGCTACTAAAGTAAACAGTCTAGTCTAGCCCTTCTTTTCGCGCTATACTCGTATTTATAACTATAGTAGTAAATTAATAATTAGCCTTATATTAAGGCTATTATAGGTAGCGATAGCTTCTACTACCTATCGCCTTACGTAAAGTTCGTATACTTTGCTTATCGCCTTCTTAATCGCTTTCGCCTGCCTTATAACTTCGGGAGATAGTAGCAAATCGTTAGTAATTTGTAAGTATAAGCTAAATACTAAGAGTATTAGTACTATTCCGTTTAGGCTAGTAGTATCGTTAACTACTTTAACTACTATTTAAAATGCTAATTCTAGCATAATTATTAAGTCTTTTACTTTAATAATTTTGTACGCCTTCCTTAAAGGTATATAGTATCGTTTAACTTTCCTAATACTATTATAGGCTTTTATAGGAATTTCCTTGATTTTAATTGCTATTTCTCTCGCCGCGTTTCGGAATTTTATTAAGCAGAAGTTTATTCTAGCGTTAGTAACTAGCTAGTCTAGGGGTCCCTAATACACATCTATCTAGCAAAGGCGTAAGGCTTCCTAAGTAGCTTTCGCAGAAATATCCTTAAGGAACTAGGCAGCGTTAAACGCCGTAGCAGTATCGACGACGTAGAAGACCAGTCTATTACCCTCAAGGTACATCACGTCGGCGATAACCTCGTAGTTAAATTCGTAATCGTCTCGTAACGTAAATTTAAACCGTAATAGCGTTAGTATATATATTTAGTATCGATAGCAGACTTTCGATAGTTACTTAATTACCGTAATTTCAACTAGGTAGCTAGCCTTCTAAAGCACCTTATATAATCGTTAAACAGATAGGTATCCGAAGCGATAGTAAACCTGTCGCAATTTAGCATCTATAAGGTAGTTCTAAGCAAGTAGTTTCTCCTTATCAAGTAATAACTATAGGTAGCCTTATTTGCAAATAATAGGTACGACCTTGTTTCCTTAGATAAAGGTATTTGTAACGTTATTAAAATAAACCTTTAATCGGTCTATATCTCCTAGGCATATAAGGAAGGGAGTATTAGTCTTAATAACGTGAAATTTAACGCTTCTAAACAGCGTTAGCACTTTAGTAGTCCCTATAGACTCTAGTAGTATCCTATCGCCGAATTTTACTATAACGCCGCTAGCCGCCTTAGTATTTAACGTAATTCCTTCGTAAATTTATTATAAGGCTACGAATTATAGGTAGCTAGCGGTTAAGAATCCTGCTACGCCCGAGTCGGGCATAATCCCTTAGAAGTTCTAGGTAGAGTAGCATCCCTCGAGTATAAATTACGAAGGTAGCTCTTTCGGTTCTAGTTAGTTACGGAAGAGGTCTTCTTTCGTAATAGCATAGTAGGTTAACTAGTCTACTAGGATCGTAACGATCCTATTACCGTCAATTACTATTATAGTAAAATAGGCGGTAACTTAGAATTAACTATCGCTACTAGTCTCTTCCTCTTCGTTACCTTTACTAGTTTGTTCGGTTACGTAGTAGTATTGCTAGGGGTCTTCGGCGGTAGGTTATAAGTCTAATCCGTCGAAACCCTTGTATTAGACGAGAAATTAGCTATATGCTAGAAGTAACGTATCCTAGGCATATTAAGTAGTTTTAAACTTCTCGTACGCTTTTCGTCTCTCTTCTATAGTATATTTAGTTAACTAGCAGTTAGGTTTTCTATATACGTAGCACTTCTTAGGTGTTAGTAGTAATAAAGGTCTATTACGGCTTCTTCCTCGTAATAATCGACTTCGTAATAAACGACTATATCGTAAATAACGCCCTCGACCGTTAAAAGTTCTATCAGTCTAGTACTACTCTAGTAGGTTAGCTACTATATTAAATTATTATTAGTTAAGACAGGTAGCTATCTCGATCGACAAGATTAATTAGCTACGAAGTCCCTCGTACGTCTCAGCCGGTATAAATAACGCTATTACATACTCTAGAATATCTCTATAAGCATATAGAAGTTAGGTATAGAGGGATCGGTCGTTATAATCCTGTTATAGCAAACCAGGCTAAATCTTGCTTAATTTATCATATAGTATGTCAAAATACTCTGATTTAGTCTTTCTAAGGTTATTGCGAATAATTTAGGGAAAAGTAGTTATATTCTACTACGTAACGTATGCTTATTGCCTTTCCCTAGTCTCGAAGTATAATTTCAATTAGTTAATTATAGTCTCGAAGTTAGGCTATAGGTTGATTACTTTAATCGAGGCGTAGAAGTAGGTTTTAGCTATTCCTTTTAGTATTAGGGGAAGTACCTTATTATATTAAGAGGTATAAATTCCTAGCATTCTATAATAATCTACAAATACTAGCATCTTCTTTTCGAGTACATCGTATATATCGCCGCTATATTTTATATCGTCGGGGTATAGTTTTGCAAATTCTATTAATTGCTTTCTAATACGGTCTATTAACTTGTATAGTTAGAAGTCTATTAACAGAGAGACTATAGGATATAGCGGTCGGTACGGTAGTTGCTACTATTATTATTCTTATAGAGGAGGTAGCTATAGGGTTAGTTCGACTCTTCCTCCTATACTATTAGCTACTATTGCTAGTCTCGTAATCTCTTCGTAGAATTCGGGGTCTTTTATCAAAGCCTTTAGGTTACGATATCTCTTAACGCCTTGTTCGAGTTCTTAAGGTAACTAGTAGTAGAATTCTTCCTTTTTAAAGGCTAATGCTACGTTTTTCGAGATTTTCTTACTATCTATTTCGACGTAGACGCCGTTACCGATTAAATAGTCTCTAAAGAATCGTAGGATTAGGGGAGGTATATTCTAGAAGTCTTCTTCTAACTAGTCGGCGAAATCAGGAGAAACTTCGTTCTATAGCTCGAAGCCTATAAGATTTCTCTTCTTATAAGTCTTAAGTAGGAAACCTATATAGAAACCTAATTACTATAGGCTAGCGTTTATAAGGTTAATTGCCTAGTACCCTATACTACTAGATCGATTATACTTTCGATTCTTTATAAGATAGGGACTATTAATTAGCTTTTAGTAGTAACGCCGCTTGCAGGCGATCCTTCTCGTAAATTTCGCTCTATTCGTAGATTTCCTCGTAAATCTCTCTTTCTCGCTTCAGGCTTCGCTCCTCACTATTAAGAAGTTTAGAATCTAGCAGACAGTTAGCCTTATAACGCCTACAACTACGTACGTTTCTCCTAAGCCGTAGCCTCGGAGGCGTATACGTATAGCTATATAGGCGGATTACCGCCGGTAGTCTCCGCTCGCCTTTCAGCATGTTCTTCTTCTAGTAGGGAGGTCTTTTATAACAAGCGCCTCGCGGTTGGCACCTTGTCTAGGGATTTATTAAGAAACTAGCAGGCGCTTCGTGATTAGCACCGTGCGTAGGGGATAGTTATAGTTAAGGAAGTTATTATCCCTTATAAGATTCGTGAATCTTCGCCTTTATAGCGTAAAGAGGTTAGAAGACTGTTGATTCGGTAGGTCTCTTCTTCTAGTAATTGAAAACGCGTGATAGAACGCTTTTGCTAGCGATAATTAGCTACGATTAACCTTATCCTACCTAAGGTAAGCATAGTAGTCCTTAGGTTACTTAAATAATCGGATTACTAGTAGATTCGAGGAAAAGAAGCTTTCTTCTACTAGTTTCCGTAGATCCTAGTTACTCTCGCTTCTTCTCTCGTTAATACGAAATCCCTACTTTTACCTAGGCTTAGGTATCCAGTTTAAGAAGTCGTCTCTTCTAGTATTAACCTTACTAATCTACGGTTTATCCGTAGCAAAGTAGTAATTATAAAGTTAACTAAATTAATAGCAACTATAAGGTTTACTACTAATCAGTATAGGTTTCACAGGGTGTGAAACGGAATTCCGTTCGTTAATAACAAATAATAGTAAATTGGTTCTAATCGATAGTTTATGATAGTTGAAAGTAGTGTTGTTGACTAGAAGATAGGGATATTCCCCCTTGGCCTGTCACGTGGGTCTGGGAGGCTTGGGCCTCTCAGCCTGGCGGGCGTGTGGCTGGAAGTGCCACACGACTCCGTATTCCAACTATCGCAACAGATAATCTGAGTTGAAGTTCAGTCGTACTAACCTTGTTTCCCTCTTCAAAACAGGCGTTGATTTTCTAGTGAAGAGAAATTGAACTGCGTTGAAATTTTCCAAGAAATGTTCGTCATTATGAAGGACCTTGTTATCAGGCGTTCCACAATGTCGGCCAAGACATACAATCGACAGGCATTGAAGCCGTTGGCCATTCGTTGCCACGCATGGGGCTCACACAAGACCTGGGATCAAAGTCATGGAAGAATCCATTTATAGGAGATTCAAATTGAAAAAGAGAGTCAAGACACCAGGGCAGTCAACGCCTCCCGTTGCGAAAGACATGCGGCTCGAAATATTAGGCGCCCAAAGCGATGTCCACCCCCTTTCCCAGAAAAAGGATGCTGAAGAATGCGAGGAGCAAGGAGAAAGTGGGATTGAATTCCATCGCAGTGAGAGGGCCTTTATTTAGTATGTTGACTTAATTCCTGAAATGGCGTTTTGTCTCAGCGGCCCTTCGGGGGCGCAATCAGTCGCAGAGGCTGGAACATCCTCATAGCCTATCTGCCACTCTTTCATCTGAATGTCAAGGGATAGAAGTGGCCTAGATGACGAAGACAGAAATGATCTCTGAATTTTGCAGCGGAGCGAATCGCCGAGGTCAGTCATTCAAATTCGAATAAATGCAGATAAAGATCCACTGATATCAATGCCGAAAAGGTCATCCTACAAATAGAGAAGAGGGGGAGGTTTTCCCGTCTGGACACCAGCTCGTAACCGATAATCCTGAACTGCCAAGTTGCTTGCAGAACGCACCCTCCCTTGATACCGGGCCCCAAGACATAATGCGAACTTTCCCACCTCCTGAACAACGCAAGGGAACTTACACTACTGTTTCTTTCAGGGTGATATAAGAGAAACCATGACACCAAACAGGCTTTCAAAGTGTAGGTTACTGTGTTTTGCTTCTCTACTTGCTTCTTTCTTGAACAGCGGCGTCAGGGGCAAACTGTATTGGATGTCGTTTTCTTTTTTATGGCAAAGACATACAGGTAGCATTGGCTTACGATGCCATCATTAGCATACTGGCGATTGCTCGCCATGGTGGGATTGGCCTCACTATGGATCATGTGCACACTGCCCATTGGGCCGGATCGTCTAGTAGGTCACTGCCTCATGAATGTGTGGTCTTGAAAGCCTGACTAACAGTACATCTTGAAATAGGCCGCGAGATCGAGAGCGCATAGGGGATTAGGGGCTTCATCCTCGTTAGACGGCACAGGGAGAGATGTGCTGATGAACCAAAAAGCAATGAGCCAAAAGGGTCAGAAGCTTCTGGTGACATTTACATACTACGAATCGGTGTCGGCACGAGCGAACCTGAAGTATTTCCTCAAGCATGGCCTACACGACGCCGCCGACTTCGTCTTCATTTTCAACGGAGACACCCCTCAAGGCCAGGAGAAAGCAGCTAAACTCATCCCGAAGCGGAACAACATCAAGATTGTGGAGCGAAACAATACGTGTTTCGACCTCGGTATGTTTTGGCAACAGATGTTTTTTTTCTAAAGTGATTGTATTGATATTTATTCTCGATGTAGGCGCCACTGGTGAAGTACTGAAGAAGAATAAAATGTGGAAGAAGTACGACAAGTTCATCGTCATGAACGCGAGTTTGCGAGGACCGTTTTTGCCGCACTGGAGTGATAGCTGCTGGTCGGACTTATTCCTGGCGAAGGTCACAGATGAGGTCAAGGTCAGTAATGACAATATGTTTACCCCTTCAGCCTCGATGGAAATCAGTCTTTTCCACCTACGCAGGTCAACTTGAGCATGTAAGCAACTATGTAAGACGATGTTAAAGCTAACGCATGCGCCGAATAGTTGGTGGGCATTACCGCAAACTGCTACCCGCGCTTCCATGTACAGTCCATGATTTGGGCTACGGATAGGATTGGTATGGAGCTCCTTCTCGACCCTTTCCAAGGACTTGCGGCATCCGTAGGTGACGGATGGGGCTCGCGCGAGGACCTGGTCGGATTGGGAGGGTGCTACAATGAGTACATCAAAGCCATCCACGCGGAAATCGGCAGTACGAGCATCATTACGGGAGCGGGCTACAAGGTCGACGTGATGATGACTTCGTACCACGGAATCTCGACGCCCGACCCGCGAACCTACTGCACATCGATTCCGTCCCACGTCCAGGACACGCTGCGAGAGGGCGAATACTTTGGTTTCACGATCCACCCATACGAGACCATCTTCATCAAGACGAATCGAAATATCAACCCGGCGCAAATTGAGCACCTGTCGAGATGGATGGGGAACGGAGGTTATACGAGTTATGAGAAATGTAAAGCCACTAGAAGAGCCTGATTTTCAAAGAAGAATAAGGGGGAAAGAAGATTTGATGAATGAAATTTTCGCTCATGGGTCTTGTTTCAATGATTTCGGCTCACGATCTGACATTGTTAGGGGTAAGGGTTATCTTGAACTTAGCGTCCAGTTGGCAGAGTTCCAGCTGGATGGTTTTGGCTGGTGGTTTCATGTGAATAAGGAGGCCTGCCAAATTTTAGCAGTAATTTAGTAGATAAATCCGTGGCCGACTTATTCTCGATACGGAAGTGGCCGTCGCATTTCAACATCAGCATTGGCGCGATCCGCCACTAGTTTGCATCTCAGCATGCAGCTATTGAATCTTAGCTTGACGGCTTCGTGTGTACACGTCTTGCGTCATGCACAGATTTTCCAGCTCCATCCGCTAGCGATAGGAGGTTGCTGGAGTTAGCTAAGCCAGCTACTTCTCCCAATCTATTAATTCTACCATAAGGGCTTTCGTGTCCAGCGTCGTGACAAGCTGACCGGACTGGTTTCTCAGCTAGGGCAGATAAGAATTTGATAGGAGTGGGTTTCACCTGCGAGTCTCCTTTTCTTAGTCGCATTCCAACGTTATGAGCACAAAACCCATTGAAGGGGGGTTTTGCCCCTGAATGGGAGATTCCAACATGGCCGCCGGAAAATGCAACAATTTTCTCGACTGGTCTAGTCTCCACGCGAATCGCTTGCTACCAAAAGAGAGACAAGCTTTCCGCTCGTCTTAACTGCTCGTATGCACAGGTAATCGGACGGAGCCGCCCCTTTGAACGGAGTTCGGGCGAAGCATACAGTCTGCTGATTCACGACAAGCTTTCTCTCAAGACGCAGGAAAGACAAATGTCTGGAATGGATATACCCATTCTACGTAGTAGATAAACATGTGCGTTGTTGTTTCCGCCATGGCTGAGACACAAACGTTCCCTCGAGCCAGCCCCGTGGCACGATCATTGGCTGACATTCTGGGATATGTTGATCTGTACCACATTCAACCCCAAATTCGTGCGTATTTTTGCCTCCAGCTGGCTAAAGAAATGTGGGATGCTTCGCCCAGCCTGTGTCGCCCATTCCCAACGGTAGGCCAACCGCGCCAGCAGCCTTGGCAGGAGAAGAGTTATGTTCGCTGGACTTTCTTGGGGGCCAACTCAGGAGCTGGCGTTTGATTCGCGAGCCTCTAGGCTGTTAGGTTAAATGAGCTCCGATAGTCTGGAAGTGCCGTCCACAAGCGCCTACTAGCAAGTCGCTTAACATTGCCTCCGGTCCACAGACTGATACGCGATAGTAGTGTAGAGCTTACTGCGGCTGAGTAAATACGCCTAGAGGACTGCCAGAATGATGCTCGGATACACACACATCTAGGAGCATAAGCCTTGGTGTCTTTCTCGAGAACGGATTGCCGGGATCTCCGGTATACTTGCCTCCCCCCTGAGGCAGAACGGCAAGTGACAATCTGACACTAAAACAGTCTTGTGGCGCACCGTCCGGTTGGCCCAACTGCAAAAAAAGGGAGTGTAGGCCGGAACATCGTGCGGTATGAGATGAGCCTCCCTGGCTTCCCCGCGTCTGTCCGCATGGGTCTAGGTTAAGGGGAGAGAGATGATAGTCTGCCGAACATTCTTGTATAATACTCGATGGGGGCACCCTCAGCTTCTTCGATGGTTTCGTGGGACTTTGCCCAGGTTTTCCCTCCAAGTCTTCCTCATCCCAACTGACTGGTTCAACATCTGGTACTTGTTGATCGGCTATTGGACTATATCGGAAATCATGTTCTTGTCGCATCAACAGAAGCCGCCGAGCTCGCCCATCTGGGCGCAGCCTATCCAGATCCAGCACCCTGCACGATTCCGGTACAGGACTATTGTCGCCGCCCTCTGTCTCACGTTGCTCTCTCTTCTCTGGGTTTACAACAGTCACAACGACTCATTTCATTTTGGGACGCGGAAGGATGGCGCAGTACCGGCAGCGGCATGGAGAAGTAGAGTCACTCAACTGGTGCCGCCCAAGATTTGGCAAATCGTCTTGCCCAAGAAGAACCCAGAATCGGAGAAGGATCTCACTATCGACCCTGAAAAGGTGGTAGCCTCGGCCTCATGGATCGCTATGAACTCGGGATATTCATAGTAAGTGGCCCACAGCCTTCCACTCATGCATTCTACACGCTTTCTTTTCCGACGGCCGATGTCGCTAACTCGATCTTGTAATAGCACCCTGGTCGGCGAGCCATCGGGCTTGAAGTTCATCCAGCAGCACTTCCCAAACCGGCCAGAGATCCTTGAGGCCTACATCAACATGCCCAACGTCGGCATGAAATCCGACTTTCTCCGATACCTCATCCTGGGTCTCGAGGGTGGCGTATACACTGACACTGACACCGTCGCGCTGAAGCCCATCGATAAGTGGGTGCCCGAAGAGTACCGAGACAAGGTGCGACTCATTGTCGGCATCGAGTTTGACCGTCGAAGCGGCAGCGGCTGGTTCGACATCCTCCACTGGGTTCAGTTCTGCCAGTGGACGATCGCCGCAGCGCCAGGCCACCCCGTATTCGGCAAGATGGTTTCGCGAATCCTGCAGTCGCTGGACAGCTTAGCGGCGACACACTCGATGCCGATCAACCAGGTGAAGCCAACTAGCACGGAGGTCATGAACTCCACGGGCCCGGCGGCCTGGACGGAGACCGTGTTCAAGCAACTGCAGGAGTACGATAATACTCTGACGGACATTAAGAACCTTTCCTATCTTACGGAGCCAAAGTTGATTGGCGACGTGCTTGTTCTGCCGATTGATGGTTTCGGCATGGGCCAACCACACTCGAACAGCACGGTGGGCGAACCGCCTGAGGGTGCGTTGATGAAGCATCTGTTCCACGGGTCTTGGAGAGGTGATTAGAATAGGTGAAGTTTGGTTATAAAATTTGAAGCATTGGCGTTTTGGGAACTGGGTCGGCAATACCTACAGTACATACCATAATCTTTTTCTTTGTCAACCTTCTGCAGCCAGAGGACTTAATATATATATATATCCCAATGATAACTAATTGAACCTAAAAATCGCACGGATATTATTCTTGTCATGGAACGTTGTGTGAATCAGAAGCCTTGAAAAGTACAGTAAACCAGGAGCAAGATCGTGTCTGATTACAGCAAACTTGTTCTCATTGACTTGATGCCATGGAAAGCTTCACGCAGCAAAGACTTCCAACGTAAAAGACAAGACTGTGGCTCTGGAAAATGTGCAATGTGCAGTTGTAATACTCTTCAATTATGCCCTGCCAGCGCTCGACAAGATATTTACTTCTTGTCCGGTCTGATTCAGAATCTTTAATGAAGCTTTTAAAAAGCCTATCGGGCGCGCTCCAGGCCTATACTGAACCTGAGCAAAGATGACCAGGCCATCGTCTTATAAGACATTGGAACGCCCTCCAGAAGAAACGAAATACTGCTGTAACATGGCAGTGTAGGAATAAAGCCAAAGAGATAAGTTGAAAAGAGGAAATGGTTAGTTTCAGTGAGGTATACTGCCTTCTTCGTTTCTAGGTAAGTCATCGTATGAGAGACGGTAGGAGGTCTCGTTGCAGGACCCAACTTGTGATTTCATCTTTCTTTCTCAAGCAATCATGAGGGATTCTACGTATATCAAGTAAACAGTCTCCCAGTTGAAAGTGGAACAAGTCTTTTCACCTACATGTCTTGATCGGGTAGGAAGAGTTTGATTAAAGCTTAGACTGTCTGTGGTCGTTAAAGATGTTAAAGTCTTGATAGTTGTATTTAGAAAACTATCATTGTCTTTGTGCTTTCAACCCTTTCTCAGCCGTACTCGACATGGCAGCCACAAGACTGTTCCTCGCATTGACTGAAGCGAATCACAACGCAGTCGGCTTTTGAGACTCTTGGGCTCTCTAGATGGCGGTGGCTAAAATGACTGCTCAAAAACAAGATATATCGCTTAACTATTTCAATTTATGAGAGATGAATCCGTGGAATCAGCGAGAATGCGGTGAGCCCCTTGTGACTGGCTTGTCTCGGTATTGTCATCTGGGCAGTCGTGGTGGCTGGTAGGCCGACCGTGGCGCGAGGCTTCTGGATCGAGTGATGTCACTAAGTGCACATCGGAACACAGGCGAGCCATTCAATTCTAATGAAAAAAACTGGCCACTCGGGAATTTGAAGGTATGAATGGATGGAGCTCTAGCTTCAGAGCTCATATTGGGAATAAGGACGCAAAACTCTAGAGCAACGTCGACGTGTATGGTAAAATCACGAGATACCGAAGCATTCACATAAATAAAGCCCAAATTTAATCATCAATCGCAATATTGATTGAACTTGCTAAACGCCCCTTGTTAAACCCGATAACCCTTCCATGCTATGAGGTGGTGGTGGTAGTATACAATGGACATCTCAGTCCGTCATAAGCCATGCCGGTTTGGTTTTTGATAATGGATTTAAAAAGAAAAAACATCTCGCTTCCGCGATTTACAGGTTCTTCTGAACCCGGTCGGCGGCACCCTTGGCCTTGCCGGCCAACTCGTTCGCCTTGCCCTTGGCCTGACCCTCGAGCTCCTGGGCCTTGCCCTTGGCCTCGCCTCGCAGCTCTTCCGCGGTGCCCTTAGTGTTGCCCTGGGCGACTTCGGAGCTGGCATCCTTGACCTTGCTGGCGACGTTGGCTTGATGATGTTAGTAAATGTCTCCAGAAGAAGAGGAAACGAAGGTATGCCAGGTAAACTTACATCCGATGTTGATGCCATCGACGAGCTTGTCACTGACCTTGCGGTCGACAGTCTTCAGACCATCCTTGACGGTCTCGGTCGCGGACTTCTGGGCGGGAGTGGTAGTGGCGAAGCTTCTAGGGGCGACGGCAACAGCTCTAGGGACGACGCGGGGGAGAGTAGCCATGCGGCGGCCGGCAGTCTCGATGAGGAACGACATTTTGATATGTGGTTTTGTGGTGTGGTTTTGTGGTTGTTTATTTTAGGTGATGAAATCGCAATTGGTTTGGCGGTTGGTTGAAATTCGCAGTTTGTTATTGTACAAGTAAAAACAATCGAGGATCAGAAGTACTGGTTCGAGGAGCAAGGGAGCTCAAATATGAGAGGAAGAGCAGCCAACCTCTTCCCGAGGATAGCTCCCAGCTAGCTATGAGCTACAGGTGATGTCATCGCGGTCGTCTAGGGAGGTAAGGATGGGCGCGGCGCACGGGTGGCCGCTGCACTTTCACCCTGATTTCGCGGGGGGCCTCGCTGGGCTTCGTCTTCGTTAGCGGACGGACGGGAGCTGCTGCTAGGCCATCACTGCAGTGCAGACACATGCCAAAACAAAAAACGCCGCCTGGAGCGTGCTTAACCCCACTGAAAGGCCGCCATGACGTTCAGGGCCACAGCGTTCTGGCCAGTGAGACATTGTATCACACCTACATCATCGATCCCACCTGCAGCTACCCAGCAAAAAAAGGACGCAGCCGCAATTTTCATCATGTTTGTACTGTCAAGGTATCGTAGCCTGGCCGTCTCTATGACACTCGCACGGAACGAGCATGGGCTCGATGCAGGTAATGACGCCATAGCTACCTTGACACCATCACCCCATTTACGTGTAGGGCCGCTTGCATTGCCTCGGTATTTTGGGGAGTCCTGAATTCCTGACGGGCGGAAAAATGCGATTATTTTTCAGCTACGGCTGCTGAGGATACAGTATAGATCCAAATGTAGATTCTTCAATGTGGACGGGTGACGGATTTGGGTGGTTACCAATGCATCTTGAAAAATGAGTAGATAATGTCGGTCGAAGATCTCGATCGATCGGACTTGGAGGGCCCGGACGTATGCCAAATGGATCCGGGTTATTGATTCACTCCGGAACAGTTCCGTATGCCGTTCTGGACCGGCCATTTCGGGGTTTGGCGTGTGCAGGTTCTGCTTAAGTGCTGCGTTTGTGCCATTGGCGTTGTGCCATTGGCGCTTTCGGTCTGCATCTTGACTTTCCTATATACCAAGTGATGGGCTTACAGTATATGTGCTGGTATGCCTAATTTAAGTATGGCTATAGGAACCCTCCTGGAGTGATATTCCTCAACTTGTATAGCATTTGCTAAAGGTTCAAGACGTATTCAGAAGCCAGGGCATATTATTCTCCAGCCAGTAAAGCAGGCTTGCTACTAGGCTCTCTTGTAATGTAATCACAACCACACAACACCCTGCAAGAGTCGATCGATACGGAATACCTAATAGTATGGGACTAACAACACATTCGTGACACTTCTATACTTCAACTTGACAAGCACTGCTAACGCATGCACTTTTTACTTCTCATGATTCTTATCTGTTACCTCAATAGGCGTAAATGTACAACATAAGGTAGCTTAAGCTACTAGAGGTCATGTGAACCTATAAAACAAGTCTTCCTGACATCCGACAGTCAGTTTTCATTAAAGCCAGGGCAGATATTTATCGGCCCTTGAAAACGGGCTTCCTCTTCTCCTGGAACGCCTTAAGCGCCTCGTTGCGGTCCTCGGTCGCAACAACCCGCTCGTACATCTTGTTCTCAACCTCCTCACGCGCCCAGTTAACAGCCTGCAGACCAGCGCGGATGGCAATGGGACCGCCCTCGCAGATCTCACCAGCAAGACGCACACTCTCGCTCAACACGGCCTTTCTCGCCGCAAGCAATACGCCCTTGTCCTTGTCTCCCTCGCCGAGCTTCTCAGCCTCCTCGTGCGTAATCTCGACCAAGCGGTCCGCAATGCCCAAAAAGTAGGCCTCGGGCGCCGAGACGCGGCGGCCGGTCAGGATGAGATCGCGAGCGCGAGAAATGCCGATGAGAGCAGGCAGGCGGTGGGTGCCACCGGCGCCGGGGATGATGCCCAGACGTGTTTCGGGAAGGCCGATGAGAGCATTGGAGGAGAGAACGCGGAAGTGCGTTGAAAGGGCCAGCTCGAGGCCGCCGCCGAGGGCGAGAGAGGAGATGGCGGAGATGGTGGGGATGGGGAGGTTCTGAAGAGCGTTGAAGGTGCCGCGGAGGTTGGAGAGGAAAATGTCGGTCCTGTGACAAGGAGTTTAGTGATTGATCTCCAACTTCAATGCTCAATTGGAGGAACTTACTGCTCCTGCGTGAAGCCCCGTCTCTCCTTCAGATCTGCGCCAGCGCAGAAGCTCGTCTCGACAGCACTCGCCAGAATAAGAGCACGAGTCGGGCCCTTGGCATCGACACCAGCGGCTCCTCCAAAGGTCTGTTTTTGGGCAACCTCATCTCCCTCCTCGGTATACTGGGAATGTATATCGTCAATCTCAGCGCGGAGCTGAGAAAGCAGGGCGCCAGAAATGGCGTTACGAGCTTTAGGACGGTTCAACTCGAGGATGCGAATGTGTCCTGACCCGGGCGCGGGGAGCTGGGTGACGGTTATCAACGGCTGGTTAGAGTCGCTGGCTGTTGCGGTCGAGTACAAGGCCGCAGCCACAGGTGTCGTCTTGGAGGAGCATCGCGGGATGCGGACGGCTAAGCGGAGCGGGGCGGCGAGACGGGGAGGCATTGTGGGCGTCTAAGGATATATTAGACGGGTATAATGGAGGAATGTGAAGGACAGATACCGTTGATGGTGTTTAGGCCGAATGGGAATTGGCTAAGCCGTTGAGCCTGTAGCTTGTGGACCGGGAAAAGCTCAGTTTTGGCCGAGGGAGAAGGAGCTTCATTGGTGAAAAATAGCTATGACGTTAATGGCAGGTCGGCTTTGCTCGGTTATTTATGGGGACATCAGGTACGAGAAGCCTTCTGAATGGTCAACTTCCAGCGCTCGTTCTCGGTGAAGAGGGTCCCCAAGTAGCTTCACCGAACTGCCAACGCTTGGGCTGCACCTATAATTACTCTTGGGGCTATTCTAGCCATTTTTACCTCTATAAATGATGGTCAAAGTCTCAAGAATTCCAATTTAAATCACAACAACAGAAAATAACTCAAGTCATGAGGAAATCAACCCCCCGGAAGCAGCCAAGACGAATCATCAGGGAAAGCCATCAAGGGGCGTCTTTGGCCCGTGCACAGTGACGTCCATCGTTTGTCGCCAAGAATATACGCCAAGCTCTTCTGTCCCTGCGCAAGTCTGGTTTGGCTGTTGACGGAGTGTCGCGTGCCTCTCTACTGCTCACCTTTAAAAGCCTCACCTTGCCGCCCTACTATTATAGTCTCTAGTTCGGTTTTCATTTTATACACCAAAATGTCAGGGAACACGGCAGAGAGCTTTCTTATTCCCTTCCTGGGTGCCTTCCAGGCCTCTTTATCAGTTATTCTCACCATCGCTGCCGGTGTCATTGCTGCCCAGTATGGCCTCCTCGATGGAGACAGTAGCAAGAAGATTTCGACCTTTTGCGTCCGTATGGCCTTGCCAGCACTCTTGATCACAAACGTTGGATCTCAACTTGACCTCGACACTGTATGTGCTCATCATCATCATCCATGATCATACCATCACCACCGGCAACTACTAACCGACTGACCCCAGGGGCTAAGATATGTCCCCATTGTATTGTGGGCCATCTTCTACACCATCGTCTCTATCGGCATCGGCCTCTTCCTGAATAAGGTCCTGGGCATGCCTGACTGGGTCACACCGGCTATTGCCTTCAACAACACTACCAGTCTGCCCCTTTTGCTGGTCCAGTCATTAGATGCCACTGGCATTCTCAGTTCCATCGATGACAGCTCCGGAGTTGTTGCCAAGGCGAAGAGCTACTTCTTGGTGAATGCCATGATTGGCAACTCTCTGACATTCGCTCTGGGTCCCAAGCTGCTCAACGGCCAGGAGGAAGAGGCACCCGACAATGAAGATGACGACTATGAGAGCGAAGACGAAGATGATGTCGAGTCTCAGGAACAGGATGCCATAGAGAGGAACGAGCGGACGTCACTTCTGCCTCGCAGTGTAGCCGCCAAGCGCACACGTGCCCAACACCGTACCCTGCGCAAGGGTCGGCGCTATTGGTCTTCCCTATCACCTAGATCACAGAGCATCCTCGACTTCTTGTACAGCTTCATCAACGCCCCGGTCATTGGCGCTCTCCTCGGTGCCCTCGTTGGACTTGTGCCCGCGTTGCACCGTCTGTTTTTCAACGAACCGGAAGAAGGCGGCTACTTCAACGCCTGGTTGACTTCGGCCATCAAGAATGTCGGTGACCTCTTCGCCGTGCTCCAGGTTATCGTCGTTGGCGTCAAGCTCTCCAAGGCGTTGTTGGAGTTCAAGAACGGATCCGAGTCGAAGGAGAGCAAGATTCCCATGGTACCATTCCTGGCTGTGACGGCGGTAAGATTCGTCTTGTGGCCCATTATCTCGATCGGCATCATCTATGTGCTCGCCAGCAAGACAACTGTGCTGTCCAACGACGCACTTCTGTGGTTCTGTATGATGCTCATGCCCACGGGTCCACCGGCGATGAAGTTGTCTGCGCTGGCGGACTGCGAAGGGTCTGATGAGTCACAAAAGATGTTGATTGCCAAATTCTTGACTGTAAGTGTTGCCCCTCAAGTCACCTGAAACGGTTTCTGACATGTCCTAGATGTCCTACATCATTTCGCCGTTGATCTGCTTCACCGTTGTAGGCGCTCTGAAGGCGAGCGAAGCCGCTGTCGGTAGCTGAAGCACAGCTTCAACGCGACTTCAGACTACTTCAGGGTCAAGCTCCCTGAAACAACCTGCGATAATCGCAAAGTTGAAGTAGAGCATTAGCTTGTGCTTCTGGGCACTTGCACACTTGTGCGCTGAGGGTATCAACAACAGGCAACAGTTGATTCTGCCTCAAACATGTTCGATGCATCTCTTACGGGTGCGCTCTTCCTGGTGGAATTGGCAAAGGCCTCGACGAAGGAAAGAGAGGCCTGCCACACAGTAATAAGAAGGCTCTATACGATACACAAAGATACCGACGGCTGAGATGAGAACAGCCTGTAGTTGCGCAGAGACGGTAAATGCGTTGGAAATGGGCCTGATTGCCGAAGAAATAAGTAGCCAACCAGAAAAACAATAAGAAGCATTACTGAGCCGCCTCCTGAATAAAATGTACATGATTGGCCTGTAACGCCCCAGGTTTGGCACTGTGGTCGCTGTCCCCGCTGAAGCCGTGGGTCCCGCGAAGACTTTCCCATTCCCTCACGTCATCCACTTACTCTCACTCACTCATCGGCTTGGACTTCTTACCCCACCATCCCGAATGCCGGCAGCTTACCTTACTACTCTCAACCCAGCCTCCAACTTCTTTGATAATTCCTGATATCTCTGGATCTCTGGTAATGCTCTTCAGCTTCACTAGTGTTTCCTAAGTAATCATTTATCCTAAAAAGAAATTCATTAAGGTAAGATTATACAGGTGCGCGGGGTAACCAGAGTACCTAACCTCGGCTCATTCCCTAGCTCATCTCATGCTCTGTTTCTCGTTCATTTCATGTTATGCTCACCTTCACAGCACACTCAAAATGGAACCAGCCTCCCAGACACTGCCACCAGAGGCCATTGCCCTTGCGGGAAGGCTGTACGATGGCGCGCGCAGCGGCAACATTGAGCTATTCCAGCAGGCCCTTCCCGCCGGTCTGCCGGCAAACATGACCAATGAGAAGGGTGACACTCTGGTTCGTTACCACATATTATTTAGCGTCATACCTAATCGTCGAAGAGTTCCGAGAGCTGATGAACGTGAAATTGATAGCTTATGCTGGCCGCTTACCACGGTCACGCAGAGCTGGTCAAGCTCCTGATACAGCACGGCGCGGACCCCAACAGGTTGAATGATAGGGGGCAGAGCCCCTTGGCGGGTGCGGTGTTCAAGAAGGAGGACGACGTCATTGAGGTTTGTCCTTTCCACTGCACTTTTCTGACCAGAACAAGATGGGATCCGGACTAACATGACTGACTTCCAGGTCCTCCTCGAGGGCGGTGCGGATCCGGACTACGGAAACCCGAGCGCATTGCAATGCGTCGCCATGTTTAAGCAGGAAGACAAGTGGCAGGCAAAATTTGAAGCCGCGCCAGGACGAGGGAAGGCTGAGTCGAAAGCTTGATGGGAGGCCGCATGTAAATAATGGAAAAAATGCGTTGAAGATTCACATCATCAGAGATCACGATCGAAGCGATGAGTTCCAAAGGGGGTGTCATGCAAGTCCTGGTTTCTGCGCGTAAACTATATGACTGCAACTCGGTTAGCTTTCTCACCTCGCCCACGACATAGAGACATACTCACTGGTCAAACATGGCATGGACCGCAGCACTCTTCATCTCCTCCCTTACCTTCCCCAGCAACTCCCTCAGCCAACCCTCACTCTGCCCCAGGAACCCGCAAAACACCTTTAAACTAAACCCTTCCAGCCCCTCGAGGAGCTGCACCAAGTTGAGCATCCCCACGTCCTTGAAGTGCGGGTCTCTAGGCCAGGGCCCTATCGGAACCTTGAATCTCCGGTGGACGACGTTCTGGAAACCCGCGTGCCTGACCCAGCCTTCCAGCTGCGGACCGGGGCGGGCCGTCCGGCCCATTGCTTCGCAGGCTTCGATGAATTTCTTGTTCCACTGGTACATGGCGTGTTCTTCGGTGTAGGTGCCGTCGTCGGAGTAGTATTTGCCGTCCATGTCTTGGAACTCTACCCACCCGCCGGGGTTTAGGTGGCTATTGTTCACAGCCGGTTATTACTGATGTTCAAGGATGACAACTGAGTTCCGGGGCACGCTTACTCAAAAATGTTCGCAACCAACTTTGGCCAGTCCGCTATGGCTACCAGCATGTACCGAACGAAGATGTAATCGTACTTTTTCGGATCGATCCATTCGCTCTCCACGTCGTCGACTACGAACTTGACGTTGGAAGGCAGCCTGTCTTGGATTAGCATCTGACCAGGGTAACGCCCGGTGGATTTGGTCATACCAGTCCGGTTGGATGGCGCTGAGATCGTTTCCGACGACCTGGTTTTGTTCTCTTTAGCGCCCCTTTCGCCGAGGTCCTTGGTCGTTGAGGGGTTTTACTTCTGCGTTGGGGAAGAGATCGCCCATTTCTATCGACCCTGGGGCATTTTAGCTGTCTTGTAGCGTTTGTTTACGATGCGGGGAGTTGGTTGTGCGTACATAAACCGGTTCCTGTTCCAACATCAAGTATTCTTTGAACGTTCTCTGGTTGGATCGGGGCGAGGTATAGCTTATAACCGATGGATTTGAACATTAGAGTATGCGTCATGTCGAGACGGTGCATTTCGGTCTGCCAGCGTCAGAAATGGGTTCGGATACAGGTAACGCAATCTCGAACGGTGGAAAGCTAACCTCGTCATTCGGGAACGAATAAGCTGCGCACGCACATTAGGTATTGGTCTTATAGCACTAACAAGGACGACACAACTAACCGCCCTGCCGAAAAGCATGATATCGCCGTCCGTATTCCACGGGGTAATCCACGACGCTCGACGATATCGATCGGGTATACGACGATCTATTCGCGTAAAGTAAGCCTAAAACAAAACCCCCGCCAAACTGGGAAGATGACGTCTTCGTTCCGGGATCTCGTACATTCGATCGTCCATGACAGAGTCGTAATCCTGCCGGCGAAAATCAGTATCTTTAAACCAATACCAAAAGGGGAAAATGGGAAAGATCAAACATTAAACCCCTCGTCGGCCTCCGGCTCAATAGTCGCGGTTTCTGCAGCGTGAAACTGACCATCTGCCGCCGGTGGGTATGCGGGAGCGCCCGCAGCGCTGGAACCAGACTGTCGGGTCGTCGCCCACGAATCGTCCATCCCGGCTCGCGACGTCTAGTTTTGGGGGCCGAAACAAAACGAGTATAGCCCTTAAAATTTCCTGTAAAATAAAAAGAAGCCGAGAATACGCGGACGATGAGACGGGGGGGAATAACCAAGCCCTATGCGGTATTTTCGCGTTTACGACAGGTCTAGGAATTGCAGAGACAGACCTGGTACCCGGAATCCTTCGTAGCAAGGTGGGAGAGAGACCGCCTTTTGACGAAGAAGGGGGGTGGTGGGCTCAGCCCAGCGAGCTTTTAGCGAACACAGCCTTACTGGAGGGACCCGCTGTTCGGGACTGCGTACTGTTGGATCTTCTGCTGCAGGGCCCTTGTCCAAGCAAGGCTCTCGGAAGTTATTCGCTTGCCGTGGAACCCGCCGAAGAAGCCTGGTCTGCGCGTGTGACGGAGGGGAGAACAATAACGGTCCATAATTGGCACATTGTGGCACTATCTGCCCAGGAATAGGACAAAGTGGTGTAGCCCGCTTTGCCGGGTTGGGCAAGCAATGCGTGACGTCGACCCGGTTTTCGTGAGGACCTCTTGGGTGTTTGATTTAAGGGGAGGAGAACTATTTGAGGGTATAGAACCTAGACAGTTTACTTCTGAGTCTCTGAGGAAACTACTAGGTGGGTTTTTGAATCGAGTCAACTTTCCTCGGGGCTGTAATTGGTATCAGTTCATTTGCATCCTCTCTTAGTATCTCGAACAAAGCGATAAGAATGTGAATCTTTGGACTAGGTTGTGGCTATGCCAAGTCTACTGCAACACTTTAGGCAGCCGTGGGGCTGCAGCATGGTCAGATTCTCATTGACCACTTAGTAAGGGCCATTATTGTGAAGCATATTTTGCCTCACAAGTGAGCTGGTGTTTACAAGAGTTGCTGTTGTGGTGGTTGAATTTAAAGCTAGCATTACAGCCTTCACGATGGTCGCTGACAATAGAGTTTCAACTTCTCTTGGTGGTTGTCACGGGGAATGTATCTCTGGTAGTTTCTTTCCACTTTTGTGGCTCGCGGGGCCATACTCATCGGAGAAAGTAATCCGATTTTAGTACTTTAAAACATGGGAAGTTCTATTGCATCATTCCACTTATAATAAACCAGACCTTTATAATCCAACCCTGGAAAAAAGCATATTCCGTTCATTTCACTGGACGACAGCTTCATATTTCTTTCAACTTTGGAACAAAAGTTCCCTAGTAGTACGAGCTCTCAAATTACAATATTCCTGAGTTCATTCCCAAGTTCTGAAAAAAGTCACCATGTCATCGAGCAATCGTCAAGGGGCTAGGTTACCCCACGTCGACAACAGTCATGATTTCCAGTCTGTCCAGGGACAAGTGACACTACCCTTTAGAGAAATAACTTCAGAACATTCGAATGAAAGTGTCAACAAAACTGAAACAAATTTCGGTCAGCCGCAGACACAAGTGTCATTAGGTTATTTACACCTGACACCTGATGGTCCATTCGGCAGGCGTTGGGGCCGAGGACAACATGCTCAACACGTAGAGCTGACAACAGACCCTTTGAACTACGTTACACAAGCCAGCCAGGAGATCCCTATGCGAATTTGGCGACTAACTCCTGATGACGAGACTATACGACAACTCAATATGCTCCATGGCATTGAGTTGAGACCGGAAGTGGCCTTAGGAGAGCATTCTACTCTCCCTAGACAACAAACCATTAATTACAACAATGCTCCTCCAATATTACGAGTTGAAAATTCGAGTAATGCAACTGGATGGGCATCCACTAGTAGTGTTGAGAACCCCAGGCAACCGACTTCGGCTCCAGTTGTTGCTCTGCCCCCAATTAACCCTCAACTCCCATATCCATGGGCAACCCATTCAGCAACCATAGCCAACGATGAAGAGGAGGATGACTCGAGTTCTGCATGGAGAGATTTGCATCGGATTACTAACCGTTGGGGTCCGCCGACTCGAATAGTCGCCTGTCAAGTGCTTCCTCCATGATGAGAAAATGGCTAGGGAATGCTGTCAGCAAGAATCAAGACATGCATTGCTACCAGTGTCGATACGATTTTTTCATGAGCTATACACTAGAGAATGGAAGTCTCAAATTATAATGGTGAGGCGCAGTTGGAGGCGTTGGAAAGTATGTAAATGAGACTGAGTTCCGTCAATAGCATCGTAAGGAATGAAAAGGCGGTTTGGCTGTTATAACAAGTGAGGTTGCGAGGTTATTTGAGGCAGTCCCGCTTTTCTTATTGTTAAAATACCATCACCGCTACGCCAACTGTCAGAAACGAAGTTTTTATCATTGTGAATTTGCGCCGTGGAGGCCACGCGACCTGGTGATTGAATCGAGGTTTGAAAACCCTCGTCTAATATTACACTTCTATTTACACTTTAAATTGTTCGCAATTACCACTTACTGATAGTCGCTGTGTCCCTCTGGCTTCACGCCCGACATCTTCGTGGGGTCATCAGACTTCTTAGAGCTACCAGAACTCTCAGAGCCCGATGAACTTCCGGAGCTTCCAGACTCATCAAACTTGACAACCTCAATGTTCGTCGTGACGTTACCCTGTGTCGCCCGGCTGTACGGGCAGACTTCCTTCGCCTTGTCAACAACCTTTTGAACCTCCTCGTTGCTGAGTCCCTTGACGCGAACCCTCATATCCACGCGGATGCCCATGTCGAGCCCCTTCATGTCTCCCACGAGGTGAACAGTCGTGTCGACGATGGAGTCCTCGGGCTTCTTGGGCATCTGGATCTTCATACTCGTCGCCGAAGCATTCATGGCACTTTGGAAACACGCGCCGTAGCCCGCGGCGAAGAGCTCCTCTGGGTTCGTCTTGCCCTTGTCACCCGCGCCGCCGAGGGCCTTGGCCATGGTGAGGTCAATGTCAAGATCATCGCCTTGGACGTGGCCTGTTCTCGCACCAATGACCTTGGCATGAGCACTGTAGAGGACTGGCGCAGTATCGGTGTTGAGGAGGCGTTTTTGGAGTAATGCAATACGTGATTGGCTGGGGAAAAGACGCGATGAAGGTGCGGATGCACGTGAGAGCGCCTGAGGGGCGCGTTGGGTGAGACGCAGAGCTCGGAAAGAAGCAGCAGCCATTGTGAAAATATTATAATCTGATGATGTAATTTGGATCTTGAGATTGTGACAGGATTGAAAAACCAACTCTGATTGAAGGCCTTTGGCAGGCCTTAATTATAGCCAGCTCCCAGAAATCGAAATGTGGATCGTCAGGTGTACTGGTCACGGTGACGTAAAGTATTTCAGCCCTCAGACCGGAAACCATCATCGTTTAATGCTGAGTCATCTATGAGCTTTTATGGAAGAATGCTGATCTCACAAGCAAATTTGAATGGGTTCATCAATGAAACTTGAATTTTGTTGTGGCCCATTAAGTTGTGGAGGCGCTGCAACGTCGTGTAGTGCTTGGATTCTCTTTCTGCCTTACCATGGTGGAAGTGAAAGAAACGATAGTCAAATCAGCATGATAAAAGATTTGATAAACTAGCAACCCGGTACAGCAGAATAAGGTCGCTGAGTTTTGAGATGAACGCGAATCAGACATCAGGGTGAAATCTGTAGCACACGCTAGAAAATGCAAAATGAGGAAGGGTGGGCGAAATTCGTGAAAGTTCTTTAAACGACCGTATATTGCTACAGAGAGTCGAAAGCGACACGTTCTCACTAATGACCATGAAGAGTATCCGTACATTGAAAGTATCTATCGAGATCACTGTTGGGTTCGCTTTCAGATGGATGCCATATGCACACTACCAAATGAATTTAATTAGTGTAAGGTTGATCATTGAAGACGAAACGAGTTGGGAGGGTGATTCTAGCTTACTTTACCCAGCTTGGCCACCCTTTCTCATGCCAAGTACACACCGCTATTGCATACCATGCCCAATGGAAACATGATTGGAGCAGCAAGTACAATAAGGGACAATAAGAAGTCCAAACATTAAATATCGCTTGCTTTTTCGGCTGTCTGGGATTCTGAATAGTTTCACCGTCCAACTGTGTTAAATAGCCAGACATGACTACTGAGGATCCAGAATGATGCAAAAGCGAACGTGACATGAAGGGCAATCCGGAACGTGGTTGCTAAAATAGGAGTCAATAGTTACTTGAGACTTTTCTGGGGCACGCTAGCCGTTATAAGACTTCTCTTCCATGTGAATATGACTGACAAGTCTCTTCTGAGGAAGTGTACATTTTTGACTCCCCCCTTCACAAGAAAGCGGTGGCGAGGAGCATATGCAAAGCCTACTTTTAAGCAGAATTTGATATTGGTAATCTTAGTGTATTGAAGATGAAGACAGCCTTGACCAAGATGGCACAAAAGAGTTATTGTCTAGCAGCTATTTGAAATGCGATGTTTCCGGCCATTGGGGAGCGGAGTGCTGCTGAAAAGTCATCAGGTCGGGGTCCCCTGTCTCAACCTTTTTGGTTCATCGCATATGCAAGTGTGGGAGGGAACAACGGCGGATTGCGGTACATTACCATGTGGAAATTCTGTGGTAGCAAGGTATGATTAATGTTGCACCCAAAACAGTATGCAAGTTGACCAAGGTGGAAGCATAAAAGAGGTAGCATGCAAATGTGACAGATCGACCCACCACTCGGTCAACCCAGACTCAGTATGCAACCAGATTACCGGGCTGTCTCGTTCATGGAGGGCGAGACTGATGTTACATTGATGGAAGCTGTGAAGTTCTCAAAGCAGAGTGATTAACAAGACCACACCCCTTTTCAGTGGAGGCACGAAATGCTACATGTATCCTGGCACAACGAGCCACGCGACTTCCATGATGGTATAACCAATCGCAAAGCGGACAGCTTCACCTTCAGCAATGTTTCATTCCTTCTAATTAGTCCAAAACGCCACCAACTCAGATATTGCATTCTTCCACGAATGAAGCGTAGTTCACTTCCAGGTTCACTGAGCGGCTGACTAGGCCTGGAACGCCGCTCTGTATCGCAAATGTGGCACCCTCTTGAAAGGGGTTCAAGTGGGACATACATGACAAAAGTGTCCAATCTAGGTAGTAGCTGTATTTGAAGATGCGTTACCATCATTGCTACTTTTGAATGTATTAGAGCTCGGCGAGAATGATCCGAATGACCCATGCCTCGCTTGAACCGCACTGAACCTAGCGTAGCCACTTCAACAAACGGTGTTCCAGGATAACACTAATAAACGGTCATGGAGAGCAGAAAGGATAAAACAGACTAGAGGATACATTATCACGCCTAATGCTCTTCTAAACCCTACAGCATAGCCCTTCAGAAAGTAGCGAACGAATGAACTCCCTCGAGGCACTTTAGATGAATCGTTTCGTGGCTCACGAGGCATCAAATCCAGTGATTCTTTAGAAGGCTCTCGTACATGATTTGGATGTCTGCTTAATGATCGTTCTTTTCTTTCTTTGGTTACTAAATGCCTGGTGTGCCACCTGACTACTTGTTGAGATGAAAGAATGTTGAGGCAGGCAATCATCGCCCGCAGCACAGAAGCGGCAATCCAGAGTCTAAGAAGCAATAGTATCATTTACCATTGCCCGATTGACACGTAAAGGAATGGCCAAATGTCGAGGTCTAGCCGATATATTGAATGGCGGATGTAATCAGTGGATAAGTCCGATATCTCTGTCATTCTGTCGACATCTCTGGAGGATAAGTCCGAATTTCGACGGCGATTAAGAAACAACAAGCTCCCTCTGTCTGAGGACGTGACTTTTCCGAAGCCACATCGGCCGGAATAGGTGCTTAGCCGTTGTCGACTCGGAGCTGTAAAGTGGCAGCCTCTTACCCTGGAAACTCATTGGCTCGACTGTGTGTAACTACCGCCTCTTCGGGACCGCTAAGCTAGCTCTTCTTGGCAGCGACGTCGAGATGGGTGTGGGATGAGATGGCAGACGCGGCTGGCTCATGGGAGGCCATGTCCAAGCTCAAGACTTCACGGAGATGCCCAAGCCAGCCAAGAGGTCACAAGAGATGAGTGCAAGCACATCTGCATTGCTTGGCAACAGCCTCCAATACCTGGAAAACAGCGAGCCATAACGACATCCTTGTCGGTCCAACACCGACCTGCACCACTATGGCATGATGTCTCGTGGAATGACCGTGTCCTGACTTGACCATTAAGCCGAACGCAGATCTATGTCCCCTGGGGACATCTCCCCCACCTTCAAATGATGGCCGGGGTTCAGATACCTCCTCGGCCCAACAAAGGAGCACCTCCAAAGAGAGATTATCGCTGCACAGCAGCGCCTGAAGCGAACCCCCCAGGTTCGGGGAAAACAACCGACAGGCGGTGACTAACACCTGCTGGGGACCAATCCTGAATGGACAAGCATGCCATGTCACTTCGCGTTGTAACCCTGGTAGTGAGGAGGTCGGTGAGGGGGTATTTCATATGCACCTCAAACAAACTCCACTGAACAAACACCCTCGCAACTTGCACTGGAGTCAAGGCACACATGCAGGCCAAAACAACTGGTGTCCGTTTTTTTTTTATAAGATCTGGAGCTAACAACTCAAAGTTATCTCTACGCATGCGTAGTTACGCTCATACCCACAATGGGCAGGGCATCTGTATGGTTGAGCGGCACTCCGCCCGAGGGAGGAGGAGTCATGGTTGGGAATGCGGCGTGCAGGATGCTGAAGGGGAGCATTTACCGTGGGTCAGCAATCTGCATGCCTTTACACAAAAGGTCAGAAATGTTCAAGCGCCATTGGGGAACCTGCATGGCAGATGACCATGATCTTTGATGAGCGGGTAAGTTGGAAACTGCTGGGGATGTACGGAGCATTCCCATTCTTTTTGTTTTTATTTGTAGCGTCCAAGTCATCCTGCGGTTTTCCGACAGGCAACCAAGGCCATTCAAATAAGCTCATCTGCAGGTGTTTCCCTTGGTGTGGCTGATGATCGACGCTGCCAATAAATTGAGAGGAAGACGAATTCTCAACATATCCGTTTGAAAACATGTTTTCCGTTTGTCTTTTCCGTGTCGACCTTGGCGCACCGGCACAACGCCAACGGGGGTGTGATGAAAAACTGGTGAAGGGACGCCATCACCGCCAAGCATTCTCGTACTTGGAGTGGTATGTACCGACAGGGGGACATCATGGCGCTGCGCCACCCGTATCTCTTGCGCGCGTACCGCAACGGCTTGCAACATCATACTAAGTAATCCAAGAGAGGGGAAAATGTGTAGGCCAAGGCGTTGGCAAACCCGGAGTTGAGGGTAACAAGTATGTGAGAGTCATTTGAATATCGAGTTCGGGAAGATTTTAACAGTAGAAAATGTGTAAGAGAATCATGGCCCATGAAGTAAAGAGATGGATATAGATCAGATGTCGCAGCGCGCGCCGGCTCAGACTGTGTTGTGTCTTTACGAATGGCTAGAACCGTTCGACGCCAGGCTCCGGTAGTAGACCCTGACTGCCCAGACTTTAATGAGACTAAAAGATGCACCTCAGGCTCTGGCTCTAGTTCAGGATGTCAACGCCTTTTTAAGAGTCTTGGCTGCTTCCCCTTCCCCGCACTCCGCACTCGCGGAAAAGCCGTTGTACCCCATCTACCCCATGGGGAGACTCCTCTTCTCCACCAATTAGGCCTACCAAACTCCGCCTTTGAGACCCGGCTAGATGGCTGCGAACTGTAGGAGAAGATGGGGGCTGGTAAGGATAAGGTCAATTAGAGATGAGGATATATATCTGAGCTCCCTCAGCTATAAGTTACTACATCTCAGTCTGCAACCTGCGAATTCAGGGAAAACCCGCCGTCATCAACCTTGTGAAAGTAACGGCTGGAATCTTGTCCGGGCTTGCTTCTCTCCATTTCATACATCAGACTTCTATCTTTTCTTTGAACGGCTGTAGAACAAGGCCGACGAAGTCAAAATGGCTGCCAAAAACGAAACCGACAGGCCCGAGTCGCCTCAGGACAAGGCCGGTGTCAACCAGATGGAGCATGTCTTCACAGCGGACGACCCGGCGCTCATGAAGCAGCCCGTCATCGAGAAGGTGGACGAGTTCGGAGCTCACAAGAAAACCGACCCAAAGGAGATTGCGCTAGTGAAGAAGCTTGACTGGTACATTCTGGTATGGCACTCGACATTGTGGCAATTGAACTTGAAGAGCTACGCTGACAAAGCACTTTGGACAGCCCATTCTCTGGGTTATGTACTTCCTCAACTTCCTGGACCGAAACGCGATGATTAACGGAAAGCTCAACAATCTTGATAAGCACCTGGGTCTCAAGGGACAACAGTATAACACCTGTGTCTCCATTCTTTTCGTCGGGTAGGCGCCCATCATTTTAAAGCAATCATTCTGCGAATATTCAGCTAATCCCTCAAAGTTACCTCTGTGGCCAAGTTCCCTCCAACATGATTCTCAACAGAGTCCGCCCTTCTTGGTACATGGCTGGCTTCATGATGGCCTGGTCTGTCGTCAGTTTGTTGACCTACAAGTGCCACGACTTCGCCACGATGGTGGTGTGCCGTTTCCTCCTTGGAATCACCGAAGCTCCCGTGAGTTACCCTCATCTAATGTCTGTAATCCATTGCATGGCCTGACCTACCAAACTAGTTCTACCCCGGTGCCTTGTACATGCTCTCCATGTTTTACACTCGCAAGGAGATTTCCAGCCGCATGGCTGTCTTCTACACCGGAAACATGGCTGCCAGTGCTTTCTCTGGTCTCATCGCCGCCCCCATCTTTTCCGAATTGCACGGCGTGCGAGGTCTTTACGGCTGGCAATGGTTAGTCATCTCCTAACGAAAGCTCCAAAGACTACGGTTATTACGGTACCTACATGATCAAAGCGTTTGCTAATCTTGGCTTTTTCCAGGCTTTTCATCATCCAGGGCGCCGCCTCCATCCTCGTAGCCTTCTTCGCATTCTTCCTCCTGCCCGACAGCCCCCTCAAGACTCGTTGGTTGACCGAGGAGGAGCGCCAGCTCGCCCACACCCGAATCTACAACGACACTACTGACCGTCGGGAGGGAACCTCCGTCTGGACTGGTCTGCGCGAGGCATGCACGGACTGGCGCACCTGGGTCTTCTGCCTCATGGACAACCTCCACTTGTCTGCCAACGGCTTCAAGAACTTCCTCCCCAGCGTCGTCAAGACCCTCAAGTTCAACACCACCATCACCCTCGTCCTCACCTGCCCGCCTTACGTCTTCTCCGCCTTCTTCTCCGTCTTGGTTCCCTGGTCGTCTGGAAAGTACAACGAGCGCACGTGGCATATCACCATCAGCAAGCTCATCGTCTGTGTTGGTTTTGTCATGTCTGTCGCCTCCCTCAACATGGGTGTCCGCTACACTGGTATCATGCTCTTCGTTGGTGCCACCTACGGCGTGAACAACCTCATTCTCGGCTGGACATCTTCGGTTCTCGGCCAGACCGACGAGAAGAAGGCCGTCGCAATTGCCATGGCTAACACCCTTGGAAACGCCGCTAGTATCTACACCCCTTACCTCTGGCCCAGCTCTGATGAGCCTCGTTATCTCACCGCCATGTGTGCTAGCATTGGCTTCTCCCTTGGCGTTGTTGCCTGCGCTTGGTTCATGAAGTTCATGCTTATCCGGATGAACAACAAGAAGAAAAGGGAGGACCCCACCGCTACCAACTTCTACGTTTACTAAGCGGGTAATGGGAGCTCGTATACATGGATATATCCAGAGAGTTTTATTTTGTTGATAATGGACGCAAGGAGGCGAGGATGATTTAGCGCTTACATGTGTCGGCACATAGTACCGTGAACAAGTAATGTAACGAGGTCGATACCAAGCTGTCAATGACATCACAAAGTCTTCAATGACAGAAGACACATGAAAACTACCAAGAGCTCATACTGCAATTTCAAAGTTGTGATTTCAATGTGATTTGTATACTCGTAGCTGCATTCTAGAAGCAATCTTTCTCGAATCCGTTAACAGTTTTGCGTTACAGTCTGATAAATAGTTCTGCATCCAATCTTGTTGCAAACGCCAGGATCATTGCATGGAAAGTTGGTGGTGACTGTCGGAATAGCGTTGGGGCACCCGCACTGTTGCGTCAATGTCTCCTTGGCCGTGCATTGAGGCACAAAACAGGTCTTGCATGCCGTTCCTGTAGCAGTTGCAGCTGGGCAATTTGCCGGCGGCTGGGCCTTCGTCGTCGTTCTCGCAGGGGCGGATGTGCTCGGACCTGGACCATCTCGCGTGCTTACCGACGAAGTGGTTGTTACGACTGGTTTGGAGCTTGATGTAATCAATAGGGGTGTAGTAGTTGAGGGTTCCTCTGGAGGGTCAGGTGTAAAGGAAGGCCAGTCTGGAAAACCACCTCTGGAAGATTTCGTAATTGTGATGGGCGTCAAGGTAATAGGACGCTGAGGAGCCCCTAGACCTCCACTGAGAACGAAACTTGACTTAGCACTAATCACATTCTGCGTTCCTACTTACTTACACTGCTAGGCACGCCAAAAGGCAAAGTTTCGATAACATGATGTCAATGATCTGATGGGGAACTCAGATGTATAGTTGAAGTATGATGATGGAAGAACGAGTGGATGCCTGACAGCTGGATACAGCTTTCCTTTTATAATTAAGAGATGTGTTTGCTTCCATTCAGCAGGATCTTCCGGTAACGGAGCGAATTAGACATGTCCAAGTTGACTCCTATGGCCCCATAGACCTTGGTTCTCTGCAACTTGCATGCATGATGGTATAGTTTCAGACGTCTCAGCTGGACTCCCAGGTGTGGTGCCACAGAGTGCCTGGGCCTTGTTTAATATCGCCAGTGGCATCAGTCAGATTTTCATTAATTTACACGATCTCATGCCTCGCCACAGTCCAATTAAAGTCTGATTGAAGTCCATACAAGCTTTTGACAGAGTCGCGTCATCTCGGACGGAGGCCGAGGCTATTACTCCCCGAATGTGTCTAGGCCATGTGGGAAGTTGCGTTGAGCCAATATCGGTCTCAGCTGAACAGATCAATTTCGCTAGGTCCTGACATTCTGCGTATGAGAACTGCATTGTAATAAATAATTTGCTATTTACCAACCGAGAAGTGCGGAGCAGTGTTCCGAATCGTGCGGGTTGATTTTAGCCTACAAGAATGACAATATGGCCGGGCTTATTGCCTGCAGAGAGCATTGGCTAGACCACTACCATGTAGCTCTTATCCACGGTAGACAAGCTATAAGTTGCCTTTGGTACACAGTTCCTCCCGATTTGATGGTCGGAGCGGGGATAAAGTCCGTGGCATAGCCGAAGAGAATATCGACTGGTCTTTCAATTTCACCACACTGAATGGGAGACTACAGACTATATGCCTTGGGTGTATGTACTCAGTATGCTTTCCCAATCTGCATCACACCATATACTCTGCTCGCTGTCCAGGTCCGCAAAATTAAGTTCCGGAAAGTTCAGAGACACATTCATGTCCTCGGTCCCCACGATTACCTGAGACGTCGACTTCTCCTCTTCTGAGACTCTCTTCACCATTGCCTCAACATCGGATAGCAAAGCATCGTGATCTTTCGCTGCTGGGTTTCCGACACAGGCCATTTCACTGAGAAGGGCTCTTGTTCTAGTGTATAGTGCCGTGTCATCTTCAGCAGGAGGGAAGAGTTGTTCTGTCCGATCAACGGACACGCGGGCTAAGACAAGAATAGCCAAGCCCGAGAAAAGATGGAGCGACTCCCAATAGCCGAATTTTGCTGTTGTAGAATTACAAATCAGCTACGCACGTATGCCAAGTTGATTATTGTTAGAAAGAACTTACCAATCTTGTCATAGTTCCAGAGGCCAAGTAGAATCTTGCAGTTATTGCGTGCTGCTTGAAGGCATTGAATTTTGACAGCATTCATAGGGTCATCTTCTACTGCTACCGATGGGACTATATGGCGACTACTATTGAATTGTTGAATGCTCATCCGCCGCTGCTGTAATATCGATGAAAGTTTCTGAAGATATAGCGGTCTGAGGAGCAGAATATAACACTATGAAAGCTAGTTAACCAGAGACCCGAGAACCGAAAAAAAGAACAATCTTCTCACCTGATGGTATCTTAGGTAAATAGACGCTAGTATTCGGCCATACTGGGCCTCCATCAGCCTCGTTGGCAGGTCATCATCAAAACTAAAGGCCATGGCCTGTGGCAAGCCAGCCCTCCACTGCTGCAACATGTCGATACAAGGCTTAATAGCATCTAAGCGCTTCTCATCGTCAATGTCGCCATGCTGTGCAGCAGTCACAATAACGTTACGTTTAATCTCGCAGAGCTGAATGGATGCAGTCAACAGGCTAGGATCTGAGAACTCTTCCGACTGCTCAGGAGTGAGACCAAAGGAGCTGGGAAGCTTCATTCCCTCAGGTACGGATGCAAGTGTCGGAGTAACACCCAGTTCTAGACTAATCATTCGATCCATGCAATAGGATGTCCACCACAGCCTTTTTCTATGTTCATTTTCCATGCAGACGCTTTCACGTTCCGTCGTGGATTCTGGCAACGCGCGAGGTTTGTGTAGTTGCAGGAGCTTAGCTAGTGCGACGCTCTGGCTGGCGTACGAGTATGCTGTCTTGCGTCGGTTCAGTGAGTAACAGTAGAATGCCTGTACGTCTGTCAACTGGCGTATCCACCTCGAGTGCTTCCCATGTAACTCACAATCAAATTCAATGCTTCAACATCCTCCGGTACTGGTTCTTCATGCGACATTTTTAGCAGCTTCAAGCCTTGATCAAAGAAATCAGACCCGGGAGGCAGTGGGAGGGACTGCGATGGATGAGCCAAGTCGAAGAGAGGAGGCGACACAGAATCGAGGGTAGCCGATATTCCTGCGTTGCTTGACGGCTGTTGCCCTGCGACTTTCAAATGGGTTGATGAAGTCATTCGCGACCGGTTGAAGCTCTCTGCTAACGCCAGTACCACGGAGACTCTGCACAACCAGTTGCGATCGTGAGACTGAGAGTCTGGATCAGAGTAGGTCAGTATTAGGCGTTCTTGAAATCTCTTTCGACGGAACCAGTGATATTCGCTAAATCCTTCTTCAAAAGCTTTCAATAAGAGAAAAGCATATGGCCGAGGCGGAAGTCGGAACGAGACCTCGGGTTCTGAGGGTGCCTGTTAGTTCTCAGTTACACAACATATTGCACATGACTTGACTTACGCAGAAAGTCGAAATCCAAACGGGAGTATGTGTAACTCTCGGAAACGGCGGTGGCAGAGGTTTTGAACTCGCCATCAGTGTGTGTGTTTGCCCAGGATAATTGTTTCAACCTCCGAACGAAAAACTCCGGACTACAGTCTTCTAGGAGTTCCTCCTTGACTGCTCGACTACGCTTTTCTGGAGATATTGGAGATGCGAAATTATGACTCTCCCTATGGACTGGCTCTGGAAGAAGGCCCGGGCTTGAAGGCGCTATGGCTGCTCCTCGCTGTGCCCTCTCCAAGTGACGCAAATAGCTCTCTGGGACGTGTATGAATTTATCTCTGACGGGATAAACACATTCTTTACGACGTAACTGGCAGCGTTCGCATGGTGTGCCTTAAAACCCTCGATTAATCAGTCAATTCGGGCACGGTCGGCGATATGGCTCACATACCGCCGTTGCATTTCAACTTTTGTGCATGGCATGCTTTGCAAGCCATGGCACTTCGGCCCTTGGAAGTTCTGCCCATAACCACAGACTTGCTTAATTGGGTCTTTTGAGGTGACACAAGATGTTCCGAGGTCTTTGTTGAACGAGGTAATATTGCAGATAATCGTCTCTATTGGAGGCGTTGGGCGACACCGTAGACAAGCAGGCCCAGACTGTTGGGAATCGGAAAAGAGTTGACACTGCACAAAGTGTGTGCAGACGCGTCTCCTATTAACGGGCATTGTGCTGCGCATTTAAGGAACTGGCAAGTCAGGTTGTACAAGCAGATAGTGTCGCCAAGCGGGGCACTTGCACCGGTTTAAAGCGCTAGAGGGTGGGTATCTTTTAGGGACGGTGTTGCACACGTTTGATCTATTGCGAGTCGTTGCTAATGCAGGGGCTAGGGTCTTAAGAAGTTGGGGTAATCGGCATTTCATTCTACGTGGCTTTGCGGATAATATCTTGTTAAACGAGCTGTTTTCTATTCAAACTGAGAAGCAAACAACCTTACATCAATCATTGTATCCTTTTAACTACCTAGCAACTGCATGTGTAGACCAAGTTGTAATAAGGTACTTGGTAGTAAACTCGAAAGAGTCAACTCATGTCAACATATGTTGTATAGCTACATCGTGTATAGCTCACATCAATAATCATAGACGACTCCAAGTCCATGGCAGCTTGCCAGCCCCGGGTGCATTTCTCCCGCGCCAACCGGAAAGGTCTGAAAGGTCCCGGAGGGGCCACGGATGGGGATCTTGTGTGCCTTCAGGAATCCTTCCATTCTTCCAAGCCCATAAGTCCTGCCACTCCTTGCCCAGTTTACCCTCGAGCATGTCAGCGACGTATTTCCCGATGACTGGCAAAAACTTAAAACCGTGATTCGACCCGACTGTGGCAACGAATAAGTTCTTAGTGTTGGGATAAGGGCAGATTCTGAAGTTAAGGTCCGTCGCCATACCATCCCTAGTTGAGATTAGCAGTTGCCGTGCATGTGATGTCGCCGCATCATAGAAAGAGACTCATTTGAATAAGGGTAATTGGACTTTTTGCAAACATACCAACAAAGCTTGGTTGAGATGAATGGCCTATCTGCCAGCTCTGGTATCATTTCCCGTACAAATGACCGCATCTCATCCTCAATCTCCTTTGGGCATCCATCGTCGGGATAGTCTCCTAAGGAGTGCAGAACAGAGGCCCCAGCGACAGACTTATTGCGGTAGTTGGTGAGTAGTCGTACACTACAGAGCTTGATCAAGCCATTCTCATCTGGCGGAAAGATGATGCCTTTGATCCTGGTAAGCATGCATTATCATCAACTGCGTTGTCTTATTAGGGCGGGATCAAGTTACCTTGTTCGAAATCGTCGATGATGGGAATGTCCTTGTACTTTTCGACCTCGTGTGGTTCAAGCTTCATGACACAGATAACTGATGTCTGTGCCACAATCTCCCTCTTGGCTTCAACGAGCGACGCCGTGTTCGCGCCAGTGGCGAGCACGACAATGTCAGCTGTGTAGAGAGTGCCATCAGCAGCGACAGCGCCCTTGCAGGTTCCATCGCTATCATATAATAACTTTTTAATGTGGCCGGCATCTCCACTGACATACTTGACACCCTGTGCTTTGGCAGCGTTGGCCATTCTCAAAAGCGCTTGAGCCGATGGCACCTAAACAAGGAAGTAATTTGTTAGCAGATATAGAAATTTCTAGCAGGATAAAAAGACCAACCCAACCAGCAGCAGGACTCCAAAGGTTAGTCCAGTCCGGAAAGTCACCTGTCAGCGCAGGCCACTTCTCCTTCATTTCATCGGCCGTCATGAATTTGACACCTTGACGACCAGCTTTCTTGGCTGTCTCAACCGCACTGTTGAGCCAACTTCGCGTCATGCTATGGCCTCCCATGATCCAGCCAGTCTCCTGATACATACCGGCAAAGAGGGAGCTTGGATTAGTCCACTCACGCATGGTCTCTTCACCGAGTTTTGCGTATAATGGGTTTGGATAGTCGGCGCGCACAACTTTGTTTAGGTCAGTTGCGGCTGAATCTTTGGATGGGGCATCAAAACGATCGAGAACTGTAATGGAGCTGTACCCGCGCAGGGAAAGGTGATAAGCGGTAGACGTGCCGAAGACGCCACCGCCAACGATCAAAACGGAGGGTTTAGCCATGTTGCTTGATACTGACGGCAGCACAGTAGTTGAATAATTTGGATGAAAAATAGAGGACGAAATGACAAGGTATGTTAAACCTTATGTGTAGATAGTACCAATTTTGACTTTCTTGCTGCGTTTGCTTCAAGCCGCCCATTTTGAATCATCAGATTGGAATCTTATAACCACAAGCCACAAGCGTCATTCGGCTCACAACGCAATTTCGACCGACCGTGAAGCCGAACAACTCCTTAGGGACTGTTGCCACGCCGCACGAATCGGTATGTGACGGACAGGTTTCCCCGCGTTTATGGGGTGAGCTAAGACGACCACGATCCAGCCTACATGAATGGATACAGCGTACATTGGTGACCGACTCATATTGATGTGCGGCACTCAAGCCGGGCATTGTGACAGTTAACCCAACGACTTGCACATTGGTTGGAACAGGGCCCCTGGTCAGAGATAGGCCAACAGACAAGTGACATTGCCGCCGGGTATCCGGGTTCAGGCTCCGTGAATTTTGCTTGCCCAGACTTTCGGCTTGAACTGACCGAACGGAAGCAAACATTGTCTGAAAAAGATAAAGAGGGACAAGGCCCGCTTCTGCTTCGGTTTCTCATGCTCTAGCGGCCGATTGATAAGTAACGCATTCCCTGATTCAAACCCACCACCCCCGCAATCCTATGAATCCAGCAGACCCACCGGCATCCGTGCATTAACAACCGATACTTAGCACCCAGTGGACGAATCTGGGGGTTGACATCGGAGTGGAGTACGTTACATCTGCTTTGTCTTCCTCTTGGTTATCGAGACTTATCTCGAGAAAAGATAGCGCTATCGCCGGTTGGATGGGGGATTCTAACTTGAACTTACACATCAATCATACATCTGCCTCTATACTACAGGCCTCCGGACTGGGCTGGGCATTTTCGCGGGGTATTGTTAGCCTGAAGAAGCAGAGGGTAGATCAAGTCCGATGGGCGTAAGAACACTTCCGGGTTTATTACCATGTCGCATATATAATCCAGAAGTTCGTCTGGAACTGAAATTCTTTGTCTCTTAGATTCAAGACAATTATAGTTGCATCACCTGGTTTGATTGACAAGATGGTGAACGACAAGAAAGGCTCGACCGACGCTGATTCGCATAAGCAACACCAAACCACAGACGATAACAAGACCAGTCTCGAAGGACAAAGCACAGAATGGCAGACAAGGCAGTTGCCAGAACTACTGAGAGATCTCTCGGAGGAAGAGTTCAAAGCTCTCGAGAAAAGCTTAATCCGAAAAGTTGGTCATTTCTGTAAAAATCACACCAGCACTCTAACAATCACAAAGGTTGACTATCGAATGCTGCCAACCATGATTCTCATATACATCATGAATTATCTCGACAGGTTAGATCTTTTCGACTTCATCATATCTAGAAAAAAAGAGGCTAAACAAGCAGCAGAAATGCCATTGGGTCCGCCAGATTGGGTGGATTGGAAGAAGACCTTGGTTTGACGGGCAATGAGTTCCAGGTAAGCTGATTCTTGTCAAAGTGGAATAACAAACGCCTAACATTTTTTTTATGACAGACTTGTGTATCGATCCTTTTCGTCGGATACACTCATGCAGGTACCCTCAAACCTATTCCTCAACAAGATCGGACGTCCTGCCATGTACTTGACGGGATGCATGGCAGTTTGGGTAAGTGAGAAAAGTCAAGCACTCGTCAATCATGTTGTTTGCTCGGCACATCCCTATGCGCCTGTTGGGCCGCATTACATGGTTGTAACGTGATGGCGACTCGGTCGAATCGCATGCTGTGTAACCACGTGCGAACCAACGCCTATATAACATTGACTGATAATTGCACAGGGGGTATTGTGCGCTTGTAGTGGTGCGGCTCAAAATTATGGCGGTCTTTTGGCAACACGATTCCTCCTTGGATTTGTAGAAGCAGCCTTCTACCCAGGCAAGATTTCTCCAATGTCGATACCCGGTCGTGAACTTGGCATCTCTAACGCGTATCATAAATAGGATGCCTTGCAACACTTAGTGCTTGGTATGTTCGCAAAGAACTCGGTGTTCGCACTGGTATCTTCTACAGCGGCTCCATGCTCTCCGGTGCATTCTCGGGCCTTATTGCGGCAGGCATAACAAACGGCATGGATGGCCTCGGTGGGCTGCTCGCCTGGCGCTGGCTCTTCATCATCGAGGGTTCTTTAACTGTAGTTATTGCTATCGGCGCCTACTTCGTCCTTCCTGACTTCCCTGCAAACACGAAGTGGCTGACTGAACAGGAGCGGCAGATGGCGATGTGGCGTATGGAGGCCGATGCCGCTGGCGAGGAGGACTGGACTTCTTCATCTGCGCAACCCTTATTAGCCGGGTTCAAGATGATCATAGTCGATCCTATCAACTGGATTCTTGTTGTTGTTGTTTACGGCGCAGCGAGCTCCATTTCCATCAACAGTTTCTTTCCAACTGTCGTGGGCAGTCTCGGAAAAGATCGCATTACGACACTACTTCTTACATCACCTCCCTATCTCCTCGCTTGCATCGCATGTGCGGGAGTGTCGTAGAATGCAGATCGAACAAATGAGAGATTTTGGCATACCGTTGGGCCGCTGTCGTGCGCCCTTGTCGGGTTCATCGTCTCCAGCGCCGCGACAGGTATAGGACCACGATACTTTGGCGCCATGGTCATGTTGCCAGGGATCTACACGGGCTTTAACATGTCAATGGTATGGACTGCCAACACCATGTACCGGCCGGCCGCCAAACGTGCAGCTGCAGTAGCGTTCAACAACGCTTGCTCCACGTTGGCTAGCATTTACGGCTCATACCTGTACCCGAATGATGCTGCTCCTCGCTTCGTGTTGGCTTTCAGCGTGAATGCGGCAATGGCGCTGATGGCCATTCTTGCGAGTACGCTACTGCACTTTGTGCTGAAGAGGGAGAACCGAAAGCTGGAGTTGAAAGAGCGGGAGGCTGAAGCTGCTGGCCACGTCAATGTTGTGGGCAAGGGTTTCAGGTATCTCATTTGAGGCCAAGGCAAAGGTGTGGGAGATGAAATCTTGGTTGCCTCGATTTTTTAAAAGCTTCTATTTCTATTTCAAGGTGTATAATTTAACAGCTGTCGCGAAGGCAGCATATAGTTCACGCGTGTTTGTCATGTTACTCCTATATGAGCAACTATATGTTACTGTTGCCCTTTGTAGAGTTACCTTACAAAGGCGCATTGCATAAAGCCGGGAATGCATGTGCCTCGGGCTCCTGCAAAGCATCTAAGATCGCTTCAAACGTGTGATCTCTACAAATCTACGGCTGCTTGCTCCGGTGATCACGCAGTCGCCACCGTTGACCCCCGTATCGAGCACTGTTGCGATGTCCTTGGAAGGTGTCAAGTTCAACTCCGAGGCTAAGCTCCGCTGGTGCTGGCTACGACAAGTTGGTATCCTACATTTGATGGCAAGTTTGACACCCTCCGTTTAAGCCATAGTGCAGCCTGTGTGGTACTCAGGTCTGAGGTGCCTAGCGTGATTAGAAGTATTCCAAATATGGCATCGAACCCATCTATCGGTAACCGGTCGCTCTTAGCCTTACCCTCATCTTCCCGCTCAATGTACTGTATGTACCCTTTCTGGATTTCTGTAGTAATTCTTGACTTCCTCAGTTGATCACAAAAATCACATCGCAGGTCGGTGTTGTACCAAGCAGTTTGGCTCAGTACAGTGGTGCATCCCCTAGGGGCGAGGGCCGTGCCAGGGAACTGGAGTCCAGTTCTGCTACGTCAAGTCAACACAAGGGTCGATACGTGTTAGATGAAGAGATATGCAGCATAAAAGCTTTCAATCCATTCGCCTTCTGTCCAACAAAGGTAACTAAACATCAGCATACCGAACAGCATCTCTTGGGGCTGGCTTCATGATGTAAATGTTGTCCATTGTCGACAAAAAAGGTAATAACGACGAGAGGCGCAAGCATTGCGCTGCAATTCTACTTACAGATGGATAGAGTTTGTTTATAGTTATGTGAACTACGGTAGGAAACAGCGGTGTATCCCTTCGGAATCAAACAGTCCCCCTCCAAGACCACAAATGCTTATCCAAGAGTAATTTTATTAAAGGAAAAGAATTTAGCTTATCAAAGGGGATTGTTCTAACTTTGGTAACGAGATTGATGCTGCTGGGATGGCAAGGCAACCTTCTTGACTGCGCATATACAATTGATCGTCGTCCCGAATGAGCTTGAAGACAGAAACTTTCTATAATTGAAGATTTTGGGAAACCCAAAACGTCGGCGGGGCCTCTAGTACCCCAAAAGTGTCTGATGACAACATATTAATGAATTATAGGGGCCGAATCAATTAATTATGTTATGTTTTAGAGTTATTGGAAGTGAAATCACTCAGCGGATCTATGACTCGACGTTCCTATTGCCGCTGAGCATTCGCTGGGCTGCCCGAGCCAACTGGCTAACTAGAACTATTTTTCGCTTTTACTATAGCCTCCTCGTTTTTAAGTCTTTCTAAGCTGCACTTTATTGATTAGGTCAACTTAATTGTACTACAGCCTCTGCAGGTTTATAACACTTCATCCTACTAGTGAGCACTCCGATACAAAGGTAGGCAAAACTTGTAACACTACGTGTGTTCTGCGTTGAATCTATCTCAGAAAAGGCTCAGAAAAAGATCACGTCCCAGCTGATCTTGCCTAGCCCCAGTTTGCTAGTCTGGGATATAGATATGCCGTACTTTTCCAAATTCGGAAAGTATGGAGGGTACATCTATATGCCTTGGGTCAGAAAAGAGGCATAGGTCGGGTCAGGTTGCAACTAGTCCGATGGGGTCTACTATATGACGAATAATTATTGGGGAGACGCTGCTGATCTTACTGTTGACATAAAAGTCTATCCTGAAATGGGACTCTATAACAAGGCCTTCAATTGCAAACACGGGGCTTTCATGTAACTATTTATTGTAAAACGAGTTCCAGAGTCTTGCTCTCACCAGAGAAGATCATTCAGTTCTCAACATTTCCAATTTCACTTCAAGAAATCTGATCAATCAAATAACCTTGCGCCTACAAGATGAAGGTGTCAATCATGCAGCCCAAGATGTTGATGCTTGCCTCGATCTTGCTTTTCGAGGCTGTTACGGCACGGTTTTGCGCAGGGTTTTGGATCAATTGCAGCTACAACAATGGCCAAAAGTGTGCTAATAACTGTTGGACAAAGTGCCGGTGCCCTGCCGAGTTCAATGGAGGCTCCCTGGTAGGAAGCGGATGCACCGACACTATCCAGGCCTTTCCCCTAGGATGCTGAAATGTATGGTAGGCATTGCAATGAGTTACGCAGATTATTTGCATTGTGCTAATGGAAATTTGCAGGGGAATCGCTTTTTGTTTCTTAGATTGTTAGGAGTCTCACTATTTGGGGTGGCGAGGCGGGATCAGGGCATCATATCAACATCTCCGGACGAGAAGAAGAGCGGCCAAGGGAGGCTGGCACTGGTCTCCTGTCATTAACCATCTGAGAATCGTTGTTTTATGTTGGAACAGCTTATACACGACCGACTTTCAGAGAGCAGCTTCCCACCAATAGAAGCTGAGAGGTTTTCGAGGTATCTCTAAGCTGCCCCAATACCAGCTGGGTTCCATGTGAGAATACATGCCTAACAGACCTTTCCATAATACACAACTTATTAGCCCACAACTACATCACAGCTAACTTTGAGAAAGTATGAGTGCCATTTATTTATTTAAAGCCAATACAGCATATACACTAAATAATTCGCAAGTACATAGCGTCAAGTTGAGTGACCAAGAAACAAACCATCACAAACGTGCATGTCCTGAATACCTATTGTATTTTGTCAAAGCTTATGGTCCTGCGCGATCTTCTCGGCTGCAACCTGCCCGATAGCATATGCAATAATTTGGGGATCTGCAAATGGATTAGCATTAAAATGTACAGTCGCGCATGTCGAACTCAATGAAGGCGGGTGGTCCTGATTGAGCTTGCACTTACGGCCACTATTGCACGTTAGTTGTGTTACTTATCTCACGCTCCAATGATAGGATAGGGCAGACGTACCTGGGGAGAATTGGTGTGACGCTCAGGTCAGCAACTCTCAGCCCACCGATGCCGTGGACCTTTAGATCACTGTCAACGCAGCTACCATCCATCTCACTCTTCCCCATCTTTACACTGCACGAAGGATGCCACAAGCCGGCCACACTCTCCTCGATAAACTCCTGAATAAGAGTAAGTAATTGCGATTACAAAATCATCAGGAATATACTAAAAGTTGCCCATTAACTTACAACAAGATCATCATCATTTGAAGACTTTGGTGCAAAAACAGGCGCAACAAAGTGCTCCTTCATGGTCGGGGTCTGCATCAGATTGAGAGCCTCACGCAGGCCTTCCTTTAGATTAACTAAATCGAAAGGATGGTTAAGATATCTCGGATCAATTGAAGGTGGATCGTTGGGATCAGAAGATGTCAGTTTGACTTGTCCGCGGGATATCGAGTTCATGGTTGCCACAAAGATGGAAAAGAACCCATCATCCGGTGACTCGAACTTATGGGTTGGTGGGATCAAAGGTCCATTCTGCAGCAAAAAAAAAAAAACCTCTGATTAAACATAATTTGGCACATGCCTAGTAGGGTGACTTACTACAAGCTCATAACTTGGAACGCCAGGTTTCAGTAAGAACTCCTTCGTCTCTTCTGGCAGCTGTTGAAACTCAGGCGTCTTGTAAGCTCGATCGTTCTTGAGAAAAGCATGGGGAATAGATGAAAAGTGTCGTAGGAGAGGTCCCGTTCCGGTCTCAGTGAACTGCTTGACGGCCTCCTGGTACTTTTCGGGATCAGCTAGCTGCATTCTGTCGGTGAATCCAGGCTTCATCTGGAAGCAGACGACGACCATGGGGTGGTCTGTAAAGGATTTTCCAACACCTTCGAGGTCCTTGACTACCTCGATTCCGAGGTCTTCCAGTTCTGACCTGGGCCCGACGCCAGAAAGGAGCAAAAGGCGAGGGGTATCTATGGCGCCGGCGGAAACTATGACCTCCTTCTTCGCGCGTACTGGCAGCGATAGGCGTTAGAAGATTCAGCACATCCCTGGAACCATCTTCATATGCTCACTTTCAGTCCCGTCTTCCTTCAAAACGCCAACGGCTTGTTTGTTCTCGAACAGGATCTTGACGATACGGGTTTCCGTGAGGATGTGTAAGTTTGGCGGTACATCTTTCTCGAGGAATGCTGAAGCGCTCGTGGTTCGCACGCTGTTGAGACTAGTAACTGGGTTTAGTGAGAATCCAATGAGATCACCACTATTTGCGTCCAGGTTCCTTCTATGCTGTTCCCGCATCAATAAGCATTCTTTCTCTCGGCAGCCCAACTTACCCCCAAGTCTTCACCAGCATCGATGAAAGACTTCGTCTCACGCTCCACGTATCCGATGGAGACATCAATGGGCCTTTCCAGTCAGCCTGTTGTAACTCACTAAGCGATGCTTTACTCACCCCGAAAAGCCGTGGCTTTCAGGCCCTGGTTTGATATATTCGTCCCACTCCTCTGTCACTCCCTCGAGGTGCAAGTTTTCCAGCTTTTCACGGGTCAGAAATCTCCCGTCTTGGACGAGTGTAATTTTCAGAGAGCATCTCCATACCTGCTTGATTCTCTGAATAATGCTCTCAAACCCCCAAGCCTCATCCCCTGCCTCCTCCGCCCATGCATCAAACTCCTCTCTTGCGCCCAGTGACCAAGCCTGGAAGTTTACTGCACTGGATCCGCCGAGCCCTTTCCCGCGTGACTGCAACACCTCGCGGTTTCGCGCGTGCTTCTGAGGCGTCGATAGGTAGCCATAATCAAGGCCAGGCTGCAGCAAAGTGAAAAACCGCTCGGCAGTCAGCCTGTATTCGGGCTTGTCAAGATCTTTTCCGCCCTCAAGCAGCGCAACGCTGGGCCTGGACTCTGTGTTTGCGAGGCGGGAAGCGAGAAGACAACCGGCTGTGCCACCTGGCGGGAGAATTGAAAGTGTCAGCGATGTTCTGATCTTTTGAGCCTATGACGAATTCATTCAAGACAAATTCCTAGCAGAAATTGAGGACTTACCGCCGACGATTACAAAGTCGAATTCCTGTGTCATCTTAGCAAGCTCTGCGATATATAGTTGCGTTGTTGAAGTATGATAGATACGAACTGGTTATGGAGTTCTTTTATAGACATCAGGTTTACCCATAGCACTTTGCAATTTCTTTTTCGTTGCAGATGAAACTATTGACAGCATGTCTCTCGTATGTGGTAACCCAACCCACATGACTGACTGATCCAGCATTGTCAGCTTAGTCTGCCTCCACATGTTCGAAACCTCACCTATCGGCTTCGAGATTTGGATACAATTAGAAACCATGGTAGATGATAGCCGAAAGTGATACCCGGCCATTCATGGTAGGGCTTCAGCTCGGGTTTAGAATGGTTCTAAGAAAGGCATGCATGATACAGAATAGGTTTGCTTTTACTTATTGCTTAGTTTTTGCGGGCTTGTGGGAGAACACACTTGGCATGTGGTGTGTGGTGTGTGGTGTGTGGTTACACAAAAGCAAAATCAGCTCATTAGGCAAGGTGAGAACTATCGGTGGCTGCTTATATGGATTACTGAGGGAAATTTCTTAGACCGGATGATGCAAAGTGCCAGGGACGAATAACAAGCTGCCATAAACGCAAGTACTTGTGTTATTGGTGTTTTTGTTTGTCATTATATAATTCATTGCTTTCTAAAGTCTTTAGAATACTAAGAAAATGCCTAGAGACCCCTGGGACAGGAAACTCGTAACTGTAATCGAGGCATGGCATAAGCAGCCACCATGCGGTAACACCCTATCTACCGAGCAGGTCCTTCACCTTCTGTAGCGCATTCTTCTGCACCTCGTCCACTGGAGGCTGTACGTCAACACCAACAACGTCCTCTTCATCCTCCTGCGGGGGGTCCAGACTCTGGAACTGGCTGTGCACCAGGTTCGCACCGGCAAAGTGACCGTGGCGGCCCTTGACGCGCTCGAAAAGAACGTCCTCTGGCGCGTGTAGGGTGACGAAGTTGACAAAGATATCCTTGTCAGGATGTGATGCTCCCCGCAACACGTCGCGGTAGGTCCGCTTCAGGGCCGAGCAGGCGACGACGACGCCTGGCAGGTCCTGGTCTAACCCCTTCAGGGCTTCGTCGCGCAGAGTGTCGAGCCAACCCCAACGGTCCTCATCAGTGAGGGGCTCACCCCTGTGCATCTTTTCCACGTTTTCTTTGGGGTGATACTGAGGCGGGAAGAATGTCAGTGCACTGCGGCGGCGACGAGAATTACAGCTGTTATGAGTTTTGGAGGAGGGGGGGAAGAGGAGCACGGACATCGTCACCCTCGATGAAGGTCATGTGGAGCGATTCGGTTAGATATTTCGCTATTGTCGTCTTGCCGGTTCCAGTCGGCCCCGTGAGGAATATGATGTGCTGTTTCGGGCGCGACATGTTTGAGTTGGGCCTATGAAAACTCGCAGGGAAAAGGAAAAAGTCTGTCAGAGAATCGGCGATATTGGTCTAGAAGACTCGGAAAACAAGGCAAGAATGGTGATTTGGGTTGATTGGAGCTCGATCTTCTGACTCTCAGACTTGGATGTTCAGGCGAAAGACCGAAGAGGTTGCTTTAACGTTGATGTGTTTGCCAATGCGACGACGCTCCTGTGATCTCAATAGGGCAATAGTCGAGAAGGGGGAGACAAGAGGTTGTCGTCAGTCGACTGGAGGCTTCTGCGTCTTGTTACTTTCCATTCGTCCCGGCTGGACTGATGTCTAACTTTCTTCATCGCCGTTCCCACTGTTTCCTATGGCGTTCGGATGATGTCATGCGGCCCCAACCGCAGCACCTTTGAGGTGAACTGCTGGTTTGTGGCTCTTGGACGCTGCCCTCTTTTGGTGACCTTTTGTTCAGTTTGAGCCGAATGATGATCGGATTAATATCCAAAAACAACATCTCAACGAGGCATAATCAGGCACATTGACGAGTGTTTGTAATGCGGAAAGCTTGCCAATGTCAAGAGACAGGGGACAGCCCAATTGAATTATGCGGCCCGGTGTTTCTCTCATTTCCACCCGAGAGCGACCCAAGATTGACAGGGAATGGTAATGCAGAGAAGCCATCCGGATACAAAGGCATGGACATACGGAAAACTATGCCGAGTTGATTTCATGTCGATTACAGATTTGACGTGGTTATTTTAGGGCGGCTGGCAAAAGTAAATGGCCAAATGGCTGACATTATAGTTGGTACTGCCCCATGGCTAGTGGCTAACAGCACTATGCTCAACAGCTGCCACAGGGATTCCCACCAAAGCACGGCACTTAGGCCGGTTCCACACCAGAATACCCAACAATCAATAGGCACTGGTCTATTAGTCTAGTTGGTTAGGACGTCGGATTCTGATTAACCCCAGATCTTCCGTAAGCCCAGGTTCGAATCCTGGATGGACCTATTCTTTTGCCCTTTTTTGGCCTCCATATCATTCCAAACAACTGCTTGTGCTGTACTGCTACCAAGTTTCGAGTATGCAGTTAATTAAGCCTTTACATTCTTAGTCCATTCTAATCCTTAAGTTTTCTTAGCGTTGCGGCCCGAGATACAGAAGCACTACATGGGTAATTAATGTTCGCCCTGCAGGCTAGAAACATGTCAAGCCATGGCGCACTGACAGGTTCTCCCCTGCTGAAACAAAAGTCTTCGCTTGTTCATCCCCGAACATCAGCAGAAGTAGCGCCCTTTTTCCCTCGCTTTACCCTCTACTGCGTAGTAATCATCCTTTACACACTCTCTCTTTCGTACTGCTATTTTCGTATCTCCTCTCGCATACAACCTTTTTGTATTGGTCAATGGCTTCTACTCTACCAAATGCCTACCAGTATTGGTCTATCCATACCGCACATCACCAGCTCCCTCTCGGAACCAGTCATCCGTCGCCAATGCTTCCTCTGAGCTTGCATAGCTTATGATGGTACTCTTGGTCGTCGTGTAAGCATCGTACGCATCCTTTCCGTTCTCGCTCCCGACGCCGCTCGCACTCTTTGCGCCACCCCACGGACTGCTGGGGTCGTTTCGATGATGTGTGTTCACCCACACGATGCCTGCGTCAATCTGCTCCGATATTCGAAACGCTTGCGCCACGTCGCGAGTCCAGATGCCCGCTCCCAGTCCAAAGTCGCTGTCGTTGGCGAGCGCCACGGCCTCTGACTCCGTCTTGAACGGCGCCACCACTATGACGGGCCCAAACGCCTCCTCCCGCCAGATGCGTGTCTTGAGGATGTCGCCCTCGGCCTTCGACACCAGCACAGTTGGCTCGAAGAAGTAGCCCTTGGCAAAATCGATACCGTCGAGGCTGCTTGTTCCAGACATGCGACGCCCGCCCGCTAGAGCTGCACCCTCTGCCTCAAGCGCCTCGTTGACAAGCGCCTCTACGTTTTGTAACTGCTTCGCAGAGATCAGCGGTCCCATCATTGAGTCTGGGTTGCTCGGAGAGCCTATCCTCCGCAGGATAGATTCCGTCTTGGTTTTGAGCTTGTCTAGCAGTGGTTGCAGGGCTTTCTCTTCCACGAGGATCCTGGTGCTGGCGACGCACGTCTGTCCGCTGGCGATGAACGAACCGAAAGCGATCCCGTTCACCGCGACGTCAATGTCTGCTTGCTCAAACACGATGAGCGGTGCCTTTCCTCCCAGCTCTGCCGTATACCGCGCCAAATTGCCGCCAACGATTGATCCGATGGCTCTTCCCGCCACCGTCCCGCCAGTGACGTCGACTTTGCGAACCAGAGGGTGCTCAACGAGGGCCTTGCCCGTTGTCGCACCGTAACCGGGCAAAACACTAAAGACTCCGTCCGGCACGCCCGCCTCCTTTAGGATTTTGCCTAGCAGAAGTGTCGTGAGGGGCGTCAATTCGCTGGGCTTCACGATAACACTGTTTCCTGCTGCGAGGGCAGGCGCTATTTTCTTTACAGCGATGAGCAGCGGGTGGTTGAAGGGTGTAATCTGCACAACGACACCGAGAGGCAAGCGATCAATCCAGTTGTGCAGCTTGCCTACTGTCGGTAGAACCGCACGCTCTTCGGTGCGCAGCAGGGCGGCGTAGTATTTAAACCACTTGACCAGCGTAGGCACTTGCGCGCGCATCTCGCGTATCGCCCGTCCGGTTTGGCGTACCTCGAGGGGGATCAGTGAGGGAAGCTCCGCGGTGAGGAGCTCCGCCGTCTTATCGAGGACCTCGGCCCGGACATGACGGGGAGCTCTGGACCATGTCCCAGCCTTGAAGGTGTCGTGCGCCAGCTGGATAGCTTCATGTACATCTTGGGAGGATGCGGCGTGGCAGCTGCATGTTGTCAGAATCCGATAAACGTCCTGAGTGAGTTTTGCGCCACGTTGGCAATTGACGGGCATGAAGATAAGGGTTGGGGTGGCTTGCGGGCTGAGAACCTTACTTTGCGAATATTTCACCTGTTGCAGGGTCTTCGACTGGTATCCTGTTGATTGCTGTGTCAGTCCTGAGTTATGAAGCGAAGCTCGAGCCACGAGCATGAAGCGCGAGCACAGATGAGCCTGCTGCAGATGCAACGCGTGCGCGGGGTCACCAAGATAGAGAGGGGGGGAGGGAGAACCGTCACGAACTGCTCTGCATTGCCCGGCTTTTCCTGGCCTCCCACCCAAAGATTATACGCCTGTGCTGTCATCTTGTCTCGTGGGTATCCTGTCACTCAAGGTTCGTCCGCCAATGTAACGAAGAAAGGGGCGTTTCCAACGGTCGGGAGCTTTGGTTTATTAAGGGAACATTGAGAGTTTTGTTATCTTCATGCGGGGAATAAGTGCGGGCGGGCTACATGCGATGCGATAGCTCCTCATTCTCGTCCGGCCGGCTCCGTGTAAAGGTTGTTTCCCCGCTCATTTCCTGTCTTGGAAGGTCACTTTTCTGCTGCCGATAGCAGCTGGAACCGCCCCTCCGATTTGGGTCTCTTTGTCAACCAATCTCGTAACACGTGCTGCAACGACCATCGACAGGGATGTCGATCAACTCCTTACAAGATCTCGACAACAAACAAGGCGAAATTGAATTGCTTTGTTACTCTCCTGCCAAGCTGGGGAACGGATGGGGAATAACACCACAGCCCGCCTTGAATGTGGAACTACTACTGCAAGTGTTATACTTCAAGGGGGCACCATCTCGCTCGGCTTCTGTACGAAACGCACATACATTCTCGACAAAGGCTGTTTCTCGGTGCTGCATCAAGAACGCAATGAACTCCTCTTGGGAGGTATCAGCCGCCTATGGCCGTGCTTCAAACCAACAGGAAACCTCCGTGACAGCGGAAACAACGGTTACCTGCTGGGAAGATGCCATGGTCCTGGGCCCGGGTTTGCGTAGCCCTGACAATAAGACAGTCTACCGGTGTCTGGTAATATAAGCTGGCATCCGACGACGTGTGGAACCCTCTACGGCCTGGAGCCCAGGTATTTTGTTTTCGAAATACTGGTTGGTTTGCTTGCACCGACAGACGGCTGGATTGAATCCCCTCTTACTCTCTTTTAATTTTGGTCTGCGACCGACAAGTCTTGCTTGTTGGAGGCTCTGGGTAGCCCGCAAGCAACGGCGACAAAGACAGCGCTTCAAGTTCTCCTCTCTCTCCGTCCGCGCAGCAACCATGGCTGTCGACATAGTGAAGACGATCTTCGCCCGCAAACCCAAGGTCGTGCAGCCGCCTAGGGTAGCAACCGACGATGTTTATCCGGTCCACTTCTTCGATGACACGAAGCCCTTCCGAGAGATGCTTCTCAACTGGACATTGAGGTTTGACGACGTCCTCGACGCGGACAAGCTTGAAACCGCTCTTGCCAGGCTGCTCGAGATTGGTGACTGGAAGAAGTTTGGAGGTCGCATGCGCTTGACGGTAAATCCACTCTGACGGCGGATACCCTTTTGTTTTCCACCCTCCCTCGGGGTATGTCAAGTCAAGTAATGGGACTAACACATGCACTCTACTCTAGGATGACGATAGGCTGGAACTTCATGTACCACAAGTGTTTACGCCGGAACGCCCAGCTATCCGCACCTCCCACGATGTACATGATTGCAGCATCAATGACCACGAAGTCGCCAAGCACCTCCCGAGGACGACGAGCGAACCATCCATCCAACCGGGCGTTGTCAACTTTTACAACCTCGGCGCCCGTTCCGACGCCCCCATGACCCTCGAAGACCTCCTCTCCTCCGATGAGCCCCAGATCCACCTCCACATCGTCTCGTTCAACGATGCCACCGTCATCGGCCTTCTCTTCTCCCACGTCCTCTTCGGCGCCGCCGGTATGCAGTCCCTCGTCGTCAACTGGTCTCGTGTCCTCGCCGGCCGCGAGCACGAGGTGCCCGCCCTCTGCGGCAGCCGTCAAGACATTCTCGACGACGTCGGCGTCGCCTCGGACCCGGATAAGGAGCCCTTCATCCTCGACCACCGCCACCTCAAGGGCCTGCGCCACTTCCGCTTCACCCTGCAGACCGTGTGGGATATCTTCCGCCGCCCAGAAATCGAATCCAAGATCCTCTGCCTGCCGGCCAAGTTCGTGTCCGACCTCCGCGCCCGCGCCATGGCCGACCTGCACGCCATGGACGAGAAGGGACTCGGCGGCGAGGAGGCCCCCTTCGTCAGCGAGGGCGACGTCCTCACCGCCTGGTGGACCCGTCTCGTGTGCACCGCCCGCGGCAGCAAGCGCTCCGTCACCGTCCTCAACGCCGTCGACATCACGGGCCGCCTCAGGTCCGTCTTCGCCCCGGACAAGCACTACGTCCAGAACGTCGCCCTGGGCACCTGGACCATCCTCAACTCCAACGAGGTCGTCAAGGCGCCCCTCGGCTACGGCGCCCGCTGCTTCCGCTACGACATCCAGACCCAGACCACCCCCTCCCAGATCATGGCCTACATGCGCCGCCTCCGCGAGGGCGGCCGCTGCGGCAAGCAGCCCCTCTACGGGAAGCCCGACAGCATGCTCATCATCTTCACCAACTGGGCCCGCTGCAAGTTCTTCGAGTGCATCGACTTCAGCCCGGCCGTTATCCCCCGTCCCGCCGACTCCGAGGAGGCTACCGTCGTCGTCGTCGACACGGAGGAGGCCGTTGCCGACAAGACGTCCGAGGACAGCGAAATCACCAGCGCCAGCAGCACCGGCGACCCGGAGAAGCGCGCTCCCGAAGATACGGTGACCACCGAGGTGCTGCCGCCGCCCCTCGGCCGTCCCCCGCCGGGAAGGCTCTCGTACCACCACTCCCTCGCGCGCACGCGCACCGTGCTCTCCCGCAACGTCTTCACGATCCTGGGTAAGGATCTGCAGGGCAACGTATGGGTCTCGGCCCTAGGACACCCGGAGTGCTGGGAACATTTGGAGAAGGCGATTGCCGAGGCGAGCTGAGCGAGCTGAGCGAGCTGAGGATCTTTCATTTCTTGGAAATCCACAAACATGCCGCCCACATCCATCTCTCTCTCTCTCTCTTCCTCCAATGTTTAAGCTCTCTCCTCCGATTAAGTAGAACACACACACACACACACACACACACACACACACACACACCAACCAACCAACACTCCCTAACTAGATGGTCGCGCACATTCATTCGTACCTGCACTGCCTAGGAGTTTTAGGGCAGAACGTCAAACATCCGCATCACTTGAATTATTACTATTTTCTTTTTTCCTTCCAAAATTTGATCACTGGTGACACGTATAGTTGAGTGACATGTCAGTACACCATCGTCTTTTTCATTTTATGATGAAATTGAATAAGTCCATGGTATTACTATGACCTTGACAAAGGAGACTGCGCTCTACGCTGGTATCAAATTCTAAATCGAAAACAAAACGTAATAGAAAAACAAGACGTCAAGGTATCGTTGACATTATCCATTGCGTTGCGTGAGGGTTGTGATTGAACCAAGGAAAAGAAGAAGAAAAACAAATGAAACAATTGCCCGATCCCTAATGGAACCCGAACCCTGTGGCTATCCAACTCCCTCCTCCATGCTCATTACCAGCATTATCAAATCTTTCTATAACTTGTTTATTTTCGTTCCAAGTAATCGCGTGCAACCGGGCACGAGAGTACGTTTCAATTGTGCTGCCTTAGTTGTCGTCATCCATGAAGAACTTTACAATCTCCTTCAAGTCAAACAATGTGACGCCGCGCCGGGGGTAGCATATGTACACCTGCTCGCCCAGGACGCCAAACTTGCCACGGAACTCGGACTTCTTCATCAAGCCCATGCTCTTGACGATGGTGGCGTAGGTCTTGCTCAAAAATTTGGCCCGGACGCCGTGTAGGTGCTGGCCGGGGATCAACTTCTCGCTCACGCCCGCGCCGAAGGTCACGGGTCCCGAGATGCATGAGAGTGCATACTCGATGAGAACCTCGATCGTGCCGTTTGGTGCATCAGGGAAATCGAGGGCCCACTTCACTTGCCATCCGTACCGCGGCGCCAGCTGGGCGAGGACGACCATGCACAGCACTTTGCCATCCTTCTCTGCGGCGAAGTACCGACGGTGAGCCTGATCGACCCAAGGCCGAATCTCGGTGAGATGGACCTGCTTCTTGCCCTTACGCTTCTCCTTCCACGCCTCGATAGACTTGTCGGCGCGTTTGATGAAGTCATCATCAGGCTTCAGCTCATGGATCTTGATGCCCTCGCGCTTCACGCGGCGGGCGGCGCGGTTGTCTGTACCGGTGTGCTGGTCGGCGTCGGTGCGCTGCTCTTCGGTGCAGGACATGGTGCGCCAACCGATGCGGCGGCCCAGGATTTCCTGCACTCTACTGGACACGAGCATCCAGACGGGAGTAAGTTTGAGCTCCTTGGTAACAAACTCTACAAAGGCCGGAATGACTTCTTCGTATTGACCTCGGTCACAGAGAGGATCACCAGTGATCATGGCAAATTTGCCCTGTCTCACGTAACCCACTGCGGCACCGCAGCTGTGGCGCCAGATTTCGAAACGCTCATCGAGCCATGATGTGTTGGATGCATCGCCGTAGTTGGCAATGAGTTCCTCAAGGGGAGGCAGCTCTCTGCCTGCCCAAATCTTGGTGGTGTCAGCATTGGGGTGTGGCAAGGAGAAGGACCGCGAGGGGAGAGATTTCGGGTCGCGGTAAAACAGCGATCCGTATCGAATATCGCCCAAGTTGAGAAGGAGGAAGACGACACGGTCCAGGCCCAAGCCGGCACCACCATGAGGAGGAGCGCCGAGGTCGAATGCTTCAAGGTATTCAGACATTTCGTCCTCTGAAATGCCTTTTTCTGCCATGTTCTTTCTCAGCTCTTTGGGGTCGTTAATGCGTTGACCGCCTGTACAGATTTCCTGTCCACGGACAAAGATATCGAAGGAGTTCGTCCAGAATGGGTCTTCGGCCTTGTGGGTGTAGAATGGTCGGGCATTGGCAGGGAACTTGTCGAGGATGTAGTAGTCGGTTCCATACTTCTCCTTGACCAACTCTCCTAGTCGAATCTCATCTGGAGTCGAAAGATCCTCGTCCGCGACATCTCGATCATCATCGCGCAGCATTTGGAGACCTTCTGGGAAGGGAATGATAGGTGTCTCGTCCAGCCAAACAAGATCTTCACTCGGCCATCGCTCACGGACAATCTTGAGCTCGGGCATAGAATGAACAGCTGTGAAGATGTTCTTGAGTACCTGATCAATGACCTTGATGAGCTCATGGTAGTGCTTGTGAATCTTCATTTCAATGTCGAGGCCGGTGTACTCGGTCAAGTGCCGGTGGGTGTTGGAGTTTTCGGCACGGAAGACAGGGCCAATCTTACATTGTCAGCAATGGATCGTTTCATTGGTTTGTTCGGGGAATTTTTTTCTTACCTCGTAGACTTTGCCAAAGTCGGCAGAAATCGCCATCTGCTTGGCCAATTGGGGGCTCTGCGCCAAGAAGGCACGACGACCAAAATAGTTGAGCTTGAAGACCTCAGCACCACTTTCCGTCGCAGCGGGTTGGAGCTTTGGGGTCTGGATTTCAATGAAGCCACTGTTGTCAAGGGTTTCACGGAACTTGCGGGTGATCATGGCACGAATGCGAAAGAGAGCCTGGTTAGAGGGGTGGCGCAGATCAAGAACGCGGTTGTTGAGCCTGTAATTCATGCTGTCGGGGGGCAAGTAGTTGCTGAACGGAGGTGCCTGAGCAGGGTTGATGAGGTGAATGGAGTAGATGTCGACCTCGACATCATGGTGGTTGGCAGACTTAATGTCTTCAACCGGCTTCTTCAACGTACCGGACACCTGGACGATGGATTCGGGGTGCAGTCGCTGTACCCATTTTACCATGTTGGGGCTCACATTGGCCAGGACACCTTGGATAGTTTCGGTCTGGTCGCGGAAAAGGATGAAGTCGAGGTGCTTCGAGATGTTGCGCTGTGTGTGAATTCTGGCGCGGAATGTAACTTTGGTGCCGATGCCCATCTCGCTCACCTCGGCGATGGTGTTAAGCTCGGATGGGTAATCATCCTCGTCACCCTCGCCGTAACGTGCCCTCGTTTCTTCATCTTCACTCTTACGAGCCTCTTCGTATTCTCGCCTCCTGCGCTCTTCCAGCTCACGCTGCTCCTGTTCACGACGGAGAAGCTTCTCAGCGCGTTCCCTGCGTCTGGACTCACTGCTCCTAGCGGGGCTTCTCGTTGGGCTTCTACCGTCGCTCGACTTGCTTGTTTGACTCGTCTTGCTGGATGTTGGAGTCTGTTTCTCATAGACGGTGGTCTTGGTAGAAGAGGTCGAACTCGTGGGGCTGTGGGTCTTCAATGGTGATGTTATCTTCTGTGCAATGCGAGATAGGGCGCCGGAAGGGGGCGCTTGTACGGTTTCCTGTTCCGTCATTGTGGTGTTACCTCCCCTTGGCGAGGGTTGGATAGCGTCGTGATTGAGATGCTAGTTGGCTTGGCGTATGTGTTGACGTTTGGGCAGAAAGGATAAAGTAAAAGGGGAAATGTGCGAGTAGGCCAAGACTGGGTTTACATATGAAGGGAGGGGGAGTGAGAGGGGCTTGGGTGCTTTTGGGGGTAGATCACTGCAGGTACAAAATAATGATGATTAAACAAGCGGTGGGAAGGCGGGAAGCAGAAAGCGGCGAGGATGGAGGGGAGGATGAAAAATAAGAATGATAATGATGAGGGCACTCGGCGCACATCACGGTCCGCATCGGACAACCCTCGGTTCCGGGAAGGACGCTGCTCTCTATTTTAGTAGACTACGTATACATTTTTGTACTGGCGACTTGGCTGCCGCAACAGAGTCTGCCCAAGTCTTGATTTTTAGGCAAGACCAAGACGGGGTTAAACGGCATGCGGCAGGGCAATAATGTTCCAGCCTGACGTCCAGCTGGTCGAGGTACGTCACAAGATTCAGGGACGAACGAGGTATCATGTACCGTCCCACCCGGTAGCCAAGGTACCTTTGAAACTCGAGTAATTGAGCCCGGGTGCCTTCCGTTTGACGGTGCCCGGGAAAAGGATGCGCGTACTGCTAGTTTAGAGTAGGTGTAGGTGCGTCTGGTAGGCTAGCCACGGGTCGTGAGAAAAGTTTGCTGAATGCAACGATAGGGAATCGATCGCATCGGACAAGTGGCTCCCAGTGGTCCCTTCCCTTGTAATAGTGTACAGGTGAGGCAGGTGGCAGGCAGGGGATAAACTCCTTACCTTACCTAGTGGTCCCCTTCGCCTTCCCATCAATTTCTTCATGGGTTGACTGGGTAGGCACGCAAAGCAAGGGAAGCTTCCTAAACTTTCCAGCCCGCGCTTGCCATGTGGTGTCAGTACGGCGTCATTGTTGGTGGGGCGAAATACGTACCCTGGTTCGAAACTGCATGGAAAGGCACGAGGGTCGTCAAATGGCCCTTCCTCAGTGGCCAGTTGGCTATAGCTCTTTCCCAATAGTCACTCATGGACCGTTTGCTCCGAGACCAAATCCCTGGAGAGGCTCCGCTCCTTCCCGTGTTCAGGGGATCTAGTTTGCCCTAAGCAATACCTAAAAATCAGAAGGCCCCCCAAGTGGCCCCTCCCAGGTCTTCTGGTATCGTCTGGAAAGCGCGTCCATCTGTAGCCCGCTGGGAGCCCCGATCGCATCCCGGAAACCACGGCCCCACACTGAGCCTCGACTGACGTCACCTTCTCGGCATCTACTGCTCTTGCGGTTTTCGCCCAGTCACCAGCCACCAACTGCCAACTCAATTCACCCACCAATTCATTCACGTCCAATATCCGTACCTAAGAGAAAATGAGCACCTGACGAGTCACTACTGCTCACTATAGGCTTTCTTTGAACAAGCCACGACTACACGTACTCTGGTGTACCATGCCTGCGTCAATGACATCGCAACATTTGCCCCCCTGTTCCCTAATCGTTCTCCTGCTCTTCCTCCCCTCTCTTTGTCTGGCTTTTGCTTCGGCCGATACGGAGTACACGTACTCACTATCGTCCCCCCTTACCGCCTACCGTCTTAAGCCAGCATGTTGCTCTTCCATCACTGATACAGCACCTTAGTATACTACCCATACGCGTACTGAAAGACTTGTCGTATTGACGCTTGATACCCCCAAAGAGGTTACCTCATCAAAGCTGGTGCTCCATCCTCCATCTATACTAGAGTGACTAGCTCCTAATCTATCTGATCTTCAATTGCCAAGACCGCCCCCGGGCGCAAGGCACTACCGGCGCCCAGTTGGCCAACTTTTTCAACGTCAACGACCACCTGACTCTGCACGTCCACCACTTGCCCAGAGCCTACACTAGAATTGTCCTGCAAGCTCAGTACCCTTGCCCCGACAGTGGTACCAAAAAGCTCTTCATCTCTCGCTGTTGATTTGTCACAATCTTTCCCCATCTTCCCTCCCTTCCATTCCGCCAACCTATTATCAATCGCTGCCTGTTCCGCTCTACCCGAGACACCATCGCACTCATTGACTGCATCCGTCGTCCGATGCTGTTTATTCACTCTTGTCCGATTGTCCGCACCTCCTAGCCTACACCAGGCCGCCAGTCCCTTGTGCGGGCTCCGCGTATTCCGCACCCCCCGATGAAGTCAAACAGACTCACGCGTACCGTTTCCAGCATATCAAACCTATCCAGGAGCAGCAAAAAAGGCAGCAAAGTCAACAGCGCGGCCAACAGTGCTCCCGGCACTCCCGAGGGTGAATATGATAACCCACTCGAGAGCATGGCCCGCTGGCGGCTGAACGCCAACGCAGTAGCCCTTCGCTCTGGGGCTGCCTTTGCCTTCGGGTTACAAAACCTCTCTGCCCCGGTTCCTCCCGCTGTAAATAGAGTCATCTGGCTCGACTCCACTTTGTCTGAATGGAAGGGCAAGGAAAAGATACGGGTCGACGTTTGGCTTCCTCCTCGAACCACCAATACCAAACCGGCGGGGACGGTCCCTGCAGTTATTAACTTTCATGGCGGGGGCTTCATCCTGGGACAGGGGACAGATGATGCCCGATGGGCCGGCGCCGTGTCAACCGCTTTGAATGCCGTCGTCTTCTCCGTCAACTACCGACTTGCTCCGGGCTACCCATTCCCTACTCCGGTGGAGGATGCTGCCGACTCTATCCTTCAGATCGTTGCACGTGCTGACGAATTCCGCATTGACAAATCAAATATCCTGTTGTCGGGCTTCTCGGCCGGCGGCACGCTAGCGCTTGCTAGCTGGAATCTCCTTCAAGAGCCCCAGAGGTGGGGTTATGAGCTTAAATTTCCTATCCCCGACATATCCGGGATTGTCCTCTTCTATCCCCTCCTCGACTGGACAATCACAAGGCCCATGAAGCGTGAGACATGTGGCAGGCCAGACATGACTTTGCCAAAAGGCATGACCGATCTTTTTGACGCGTCTTATGTGTATCCTCCCCGGCCCAGGTCCGAGCGCTACGATCCAAGGCTATCTCCAGGGTTGATGACAGACGAGATGGTGGATCGTCTGCCACCCATTCACCTGTGCATGTGCGAATACGACATGTTGCTTTTGGAGGGACAGAACTTTGCTGAAAGGCTACAATCCCGAGGACGCCGGATCAGCACTCGCGTGGTCGCCGCAGAAAAGCATGCGTGGGATAAACCACCGCCGTTCACGCCAAAGGCGAGCGTGACCGTGGAGTACAACGCAGCCATCGCCGTCGTCAAGGAATGGCTTGCCCGTAATCTGTCTGGCAAGAATAAATCCGATAATGATACAGAAAGCGCTAGAGTAGACAGTGTGTAAGATAATAGAAGACCATCCACAAGTGAAACATGTGACAATGTTCCAACTCATATCTGCGGGATTTATGTGCCCAAAAACATGTTTTGGACCACATGCCAATGCTTCACAAGGGTCTTGGCCTTGTAGGGAAGCTTGGGGGTTTATTTTCGTGGAGATGAGCAAGCTTTATCATCTGACCTTGGCGGCCGTCTAGACTCTCGGCAGAAGGGCTGGTACATAGTTTGCAACAAAAGATGGTGTCGAATAGTACAAAAGAGTGGTAACCATGGGAAGCTTGCCGCTTAATCATGTTTGCTGCTAGTATCGTCGACGACAGTTGTGATTTCCTGCTTATTCGTGATGATGGCATGGAATAGTAACGCCGAGTTGCTTTAAATAAGCAGAATTCGAAAGAGAGGCTACCTAAGTGGACATATATTTCGTTTATTCAGACTTTGTTCGAATGTTTCGAGTTTTCGAAATTAGTTAAAATTGATGTGTTAACGCCAACGCCCAAAATAGGATTCAATAGACGGTCAAGTCCTTCAAACATTCTGTACTGAAATTGTAAGGCTTTTGTTATATACCAATGCTTTAATTGCAAGAAGAAGCTCAGTTTTTGTTGTTGCTGGTTCGGAGACCTTTGTGTAGACACTGCTCTGACAAGTTTTACAGAAGCAGTATCCACGGGCCCCGATATTGAATCTGTGCCCCATTTGAACCTCATCTCCTTGACCTTTTCGTCTTTGTTGGACCATGTTATTTTTCGAGATATCAGGTTCTGGGCCATGAGATAGGAATACTTGGGTTTCACCTAAATCACTTATATACTGTGGTAAAAAGTCACAACTCATCTTAATTATCTTGGTCTCAAACCAAATCATCTTGAATCCTCATTCTCGATGTGATTTTGATAACAATCTGCTTAATCTTCAAGAATCCACCTTCCCTTACATTATGAGAGCCGACAAGACTAATCGTCATTCCCACCGTCATGATAAACTTATCATTTGCCCTCATAATCCAGTGAGAACCTGTAATACCATCTTGTTCAACCACTCTTTTCTAAAATGAAGTCACTATCTTGGGCAAAGGTTATCTCACGGATTGAAAACACATGGGGGACGGGATATGTAGCCAACTCATGCAGGTTTTGTATTCCCACCTAACGTAATTGCCCAGATGCCCAGCAATATTCTGCTGCTGTAAGGTGATAAATGTCAAAATTGAATCTCTGTGATAAACTGGAAGGGGAAGGTAAACTATAAGATCTTGTGAAAAGATAGAGATGATACTTATTGTCTTCGCCTTGAAGACAGGTGCAGATTTCCTCCTGGCATCTAGCGACTGTATCTAGGCAAGAGTTGTTTGGTATCCCACATTTCGGATTCATGGCATCGAGCAGCCGGGAATGTGGCCTCCTGGCTAGTTTGAACTATATAAATCCGCAACCTCGAAGGAATTAAGCACTCTGCGCGCATCCTTTCGAGGTTATCAGACCCGCTGGTTGTACTGAAGTTAAGGAAATGATGCCCAATAGCAGCATCATGTTGAAACTCTGTGTAACCATCAACCGTTCGAAGGTTTTCCTATTTTATTTCTACTAGACATGCGACAAGAGTAAAAATATAGGTAACTGGTGTGGTAACCATGCTGCAGCTGAAGGTCTTTACACAGTTGGGTATGGTTACGTCGTCGAGGAGGTAATGGCTATTGCCCATTGCATAATTGGCTAGGCACCCTTTGTTGAAATGAACTGGCTTGTGTTCATTGAAATTCTTCGATAAAATTTCCGAACGCTTTGGTGCCTTTCTCCTGGAACGAATTCTAGAGGGGTGCATGTGAGAAGCTATCGCCGCCATCAACAAGCATCGGAACACGCTCAAGCAACCATAAATTGAGTCATTGGTAGACCTCTTAGTTCGCCCTCCGGCATAGCCGAACAATATACCCACATCAGTAAAGTACATAGTCCATCCTCGCAAGCCGAAAAAGAGATACAGTCTCTAAAAGGCATAAATATTTCTCCCTTAGTGTTTTGGTTAAAGCAAAGTTCCAATCTTGCAGTTCTGATTGATTTCTTACGATGATTTCAACCAAAGATCACGTAATGTTCAGTCAGATTTGTCAGTGAGTAGGAATGCTCTTACATTCAGTATTACAGCATCCTTATCGTTAACAAAGTCCCACGGAGTTCGCCATCAAATATCACAAGGAAAACAGCTCAGTTCAGCCGGTTTTCCCAGACAATAATCCATAGATGATCACAGATACCCAAAAGAGTTGGCGCTTATGCTCAACTACGGCATAGTCGTCATAATAGAAGCTCTAATGGCCAAGACCGTCTTCTCATAGGGACTAATCGGTATGCTCGTTCAAGCTAGTTTCATCTCAGCAAGGTCGACATCCTGCTCTGCCGTGAGACCCGAGTTATGAAAGATTTCGTACCATTTGATGGGAGCCACACATACGGGACAGCAAGTACCTATCATGTTCCTGTCCTTGACTTCCTTGTGAATACCATAAGACTTCGTCCAGGTCAACTTTCTGGCTAATTAAAAACATAAAGCCTGAGGTCTCCATGGCGTTTTAGGGACGTCTGTGGTTTAATCGTTACAGCTGGGATTAAGAACAGCAGCATAGGCTGCGGGAGATAGAAGCGACGTTTTGATAACGTAAAGGAACAAATGTTATGGGGCATCAACAGATTACCGAATGAGCTAAACATGACAGTAAGTTGGTACGTCCTTACCTAATTAACTAAACAAGTGAAGGCACACGGTACCTATTCTGTTTTGATTTTCGTCTCTCGTCTTTCGGCTTCGCTATTCTTACCTTACTACTTGGTATCAATGTCCGCCTCCTGTGTGATTGTTGGAGCTTTAACCATCACCTATATGATGTTCATCGCCAGCCTGCTTGCTGCCCCTGCTTTTGTTAAAGTTCTCGTCTGGGCGCACCAGCTGAGGCACCGGCTGACCTACCAAGTCGAAGGGCACCTCATCTGGCACCTCGCATATCGTTGTTCTCTTATTGGCCTGTATGAACGACATCGCTTACTGCAGTGGCGGTATTTAATGCTGTCAATAAATTTTGTCTAGCCTCTGGTCTGTCATCTCTATGGACGTAATCCTGTACCTGAAGCTTACCAACGACCTGTACCTTTAGCGCTCCTAATACCCCCGTCGTAGTCGGACTCTCATGGGAGAGCCTGCTCAGTGATCACGGCGTGCCCTGGTTTGTCGGCTGTCTTGGTATTGCCAGATCTTGTACTCGCTGTATGTGTTGGTAAACCGTCTTCCTGTAGGTCATAGCAGTCCGGGATGTTATTGCGGGCCAACAGTCTCCGGTTCCTTACCACTATCCGAGTTACCGTCAATACTGTCGCTCGTCTAGACGAGTCCCACAACCTCCGTATTAGAAATCGGGATATTATTGGCAAGTTGCAAACTGCAGAGCCAACTGCTAACTCCATGTAACTCCAGAATACTGTAGTAGCAGACCAGCCTAATGCGGCTCATCAGCATTTCTTCGAGATACAGCCCAATATGCTTCAGAGATGTTATATTGGCGAACAAAAATTGTTGGGAGCGTAGAAAGGAAAATGAGCGTAGGAAAAGGCGAAATGCCCTTACCGAGTGCGTCCCCATCGCCAGCCCCGTGTTCACGTAGCCACGTATAGAGGTAGCCATCTTAAAGAGTCAGTTGATAATTACACTATACCAACCTTGGCAACTCACCTCGAAACAAATACAATGGTAGGGTTAGAACTAAGCCGAAGTATGAAGATACGACGGCTCTGGGATAATAAGGAGTGAGCTTGTGTCAAATGAATGATTGAGGATAGGTTCGAAAGAACGACGTACAAGAATCCCAAGGCAAAAACGGCCAATATGTATCTCTGTTGGTCTTTGGCCACTTCAGCGTAGGTAAAGTCAGCAGGAGTCCTACAACAACCCAAACCCGGTAGTGCGCAACATACTCGTTAGCGTTATCTTGTATAGCGGCCACATCGGTAAGATGAACACAATTGTGTCGATAATGACCATGCAAACTCCGATGCCGAAGTTGTAAGCGTACAATTGTAGGCACTGTTGCGCCGCCGTGTCATGATTGATCCACCGCGCTTCCGGATGTACTCCGCAGGCGAAGATTGTCATTGCGGTATGTACCACCATAAACAAGACCACAAGGCCGACGAGGACGTTTATTAACATTACGTATCGCTTTCCCTGGTACGAGAAGAGCTTCCGAAAGAGGAAGAGGAAGGCCAGTCGAACAGTCCCAACGCCGACACCTTGGAGGCAGTTCAAAATATAGATGATCTATAACACCAAGAATTGGTTATTGTCAACAGCTTACAGCAAGTTTGAGCGGGGGAATCAGGGTTCGCAGATGTACCTCGACATGGAGTTGGTATAACTTCATGAACACTGGGTGCTCTGTGTCCTTACTGGCCAATGTATAGTCGCTCCTTGGCCAGGGTCCTTCTGGCAGTGGCCACGGATCCCAATCGTGCCGGCCGATGACACGGTTAACCGCACCTGTTTCCAGGTGAGAATCAGTTATGAACCTGCAAGATTCCGCCGAATTACTCGCGAGAAACCGTCGGCTTAGAATTCAGTGCATGTAGGTACGCACCATATAATGTGATGATTCCTGTCACAATGGAGACAAACTTGCGTTCCCAAAATTGTCAGCTTGCACCTTGACTATCTTATAAGAAAATGACGTGGCCGAGCGACTGGTCACTCACACATGCGAGCATGGCAGAATAATCATCGGCCTGGGGCCGTGACCTTCGCTGTCGGACGGACGCGAAACGGAGGGACAGCGTCAACAGGTCGATAAAGGTCATCACCGGCACGATTGCATAGAGTGTTTCGTAGGTAACAAAATTGAAAAATCCAATGTTCGTATTATTTGTATCCTCAGTGATGTACGCGCGCTTTTGTGGCGAAGTTGATAGTGCCGTCCTTACCATCATCCTTCATTATGCCCTTGTCGTCGTCGGCGGCACAGAGGGAATGGCAGACTACATCGAAGTAGGAGCGATGTGCTAAGAGTCCATCCCAAGTTCAGCGGCAGGACTCTTGGTGAGTATGTAATTGTGTACGGCAATTGACTGGCGATTGCCTGCGGGTGGCTCACCTCGAATCTGGGATCTGGTGGAGATCAAAGCGTTCTGCATGGCTTCTTCGAGGCAACTGTGCTTTATACGTCTGCTTAGGTTCCTCATGACTCAGCTAACTGCATATCGTGTGTACCTAATGAGGCAATGCTGAACATCGGCTGCGTTGACTTTTATCAAAAAGCCTAAAGGCAGTTTGCTCAGTAGAGCATCCTGCAGTCAACTGCCATAATGGTTTCGACCAGCGCTACTATACGAGCAGCGCTAAGCGACTCTAGCAAAACTTTCTTCTAGTCGAAACTTTCTTCAACTTTGAGTTGTTACCGCGAGGTGCACCATGCAGTGCTGACCCGGAAAAGGTTGTTCGACTGGGGAGTTTCTTTTACCCAAGAAGGTTTCGGCGTCAGCATTCTATTCAAAGGTATGCCAGACTTAGCCCAATATAAGCGGCAGAACGCAACATGTCCCTTTTGTTCAGAAATTCTGCCCTCGAGTTCAGGTGTGTTATTGCGTGAACTTTAAGCAGGGGCAGTCATCCAGTCCTAGCTCATTTAGTATCGCATTTCGCTTCATCTATGCTGCTTTTGCAATGCGTGGAAGTGAGGCAAAAGTATCCTAAACCCCGCGGGGCATTGTTTTGTGGATATCAGAATACCATTGGTGGGAAGAATTCCACATTGCCGGGAGGAAACCAAATAATTAAGGATTGACTCCTGGTCGAGACGCCGGCAGTTTGGTTCAACACGTGGTCAACCCATGGAGGACTAGAATGAACTGAGAGAAAGCGCGCATTGGGCAATGGGAGCACATACAGGCGTGTCTGGTATGGCTAAGCCACGATGGACAGCAATACAGACCGACGTCTAAAGAGAGGAGTCAGGAGACAGCGTTGCAAAGCATTGCTTCCGCAGCACCTGCGTCCTGGTTTCAATGTTTCACATGCCGCGTAAGCCCTGTCTGTGAACAAGGCTAGGTTGTTGTTATGTTTCGTAATATGGGTTTCAAGATATAGAAACTTCGTGTACAAACTTCGACCACTTACGGGGGTGAACCGCCACTCATATAGTCACTCCCCACTTATAGCCACACCTTTATACAAATAACCAGTTGTTGTTCAAAACAATCAACATTGAGTTGTTACAGACTAATGGGGGATCAACAGTAGTCTTCGACAGGCAAGCTGAACACGAGGAGGTCATGGTAACAGACGCCTGGAATCCTAGCGATCAGTTTTAACGAATTCGGTCCACGCGCGGAGAAACAACTCTTTCTATTTAACACCAAAATACACTGCAGTTTTCTACTTGATTTCGTTCCCCAACATAAGAGTGAGCTGACACCTATCTATCTCATGGAAAGCTATGTAGATTGTATTTCAGATGTTTATTCAACTGCCTTTAAGCCACGATCAGGTTAGAAAATGGATCTGAGGCAAGAAGATTTAACGAAACCAACTATCATTTATCACTTTCATTATGGAACAGACCTGGTTCATTATTGAGTCATTGAGTGCTGAGATCTTTGGGCTTCGTGTCTTCTCTCTGTCCCAGGCATCACGTTTGTACACTGGGTGAAGGTCCCATTACGTATGTTGTAGAACGTAAATTGAGAAGCCCAATTTTGTAGTTAAAACCCAGTCCAATTCACTCTGTTAACTACCATTGAATGGAGTCGCTCCAGAGATGGAAAGAGTTGCGGTATCCAAATAACCTCGCTGGATATATGCCCCGTGCCAAAGGAATAAATCAAATTATAATGGGCTGCTGGTAAGTCTATTACCTCATCAAAACACACCAAGCAGACTCAACTAATTACCAACACTCAGCGAATTACCCCGGCGATCTCATCTTCTTTCCGCGCTAAGTATTCCTCTACAAGTATCGACGAGCGACAATCCGCCGTGTCCTTAGCCCATCATCTCCCAGACCCTCCCCCCCCCCTTGCCATGAAAACACATGGCATACTCCCCAACAAATCGCCAGATAATGTTTAACTTGATCTAATTTTCCGACCTCCCAGAGCCCTATTTTCATTTCCAGAACCGACGATCACCATGTGTCCGACCCCTTGCCTGTCGCCCCCGGCCGCGTCGATGTGGGTCACTCGGCCGAGCCCAGCCAACGGGGGCGGCACAGTCGCTAATTTCTCACCTACCTCCTTTTTCCCCATCACGAACTCGACAAGTACCATGACTCTCATTCCCCAAGGGCGTTGAGTCGTGAACACGCCAGACAAGGGGTTTTACCAAAGAAGAAAAAGTCCGAAAAGGGAGACTAGGAAAATGCGGAGCTACAGCTTCCAGTGGCTCCTCGCCGCGCTCACGACAACCCGGCTGTTCCACCAAGCACTCTCTCTACCAGACAACACAATAGAGTTGGACCTGCTCTTCCCCCGTCCCGGAGGTACCTACGCCGAGACACCCTCCGGCCTGCCCGTCCTCATCGCCCTGCACAACCCGGACGTCGCGTACCACTACGGCTGGGTCTTCTCCTGGGACGTATACAAGCAACCGCACCGAGCCGTCCCGGGTCTACCATTCAACACCATCGGCGCCGTCATCGGCAACGGCACAACCTACCCTGACAACCCGCACCTCGAGACGGCGTCGACGGGGCGTCTCGAGGCGGGCAAGTACACATTCTCATGGACCTTCCACACGGGGCCGTGGTGCGAGATCTCCCGCAGCAGCGCAGAATACGACCATACGAAAAAGGTCAGCAACGGCACGTTCGAGTTCACCGTCGCGAGCGGCGCGCCGACGCCGACTTTTACCGGGACGTGCGCGACGGCTCTGGGGATGGTGAGTTATGTGTCGACGACGGTGTACGGGGGTTTGCCGTTCGACTTCGAGGCCGACACCGCGACGCAGACGCTGACCTGCGGCGTTACGACGAGCGTCACGGCAGAGCCGGAGCCCTGCAGTGCGAGTGTGGATGCGGCGCAGGAGACGAGCATATCTAGCCGGCTTCACTGGGGCGCGTTTGCCACCGCCACTGCCTCTTCTTCGTCTACGACCGCGTCGCCTAGTGCCGGGTGTTTGTTGACGGTGTCGTTTTGGTCATGGGTGGTTGTGTGGACGGCTGCGATGTGGCTGGTTGTATGAGTGAGAGGAATTTGCATGTAATTTTCAAGTTATATACCCTGATTCGTCGTTCTGTGTTGAAGTTCGAGTTCTAACGGGTTACCATTGTGACATGTTGACTCACGAAACCTGGCTTATCATCGCGAACATGGTGAAAAACTAAGAATATAGTGATGTGAAAGGATTGAAGGCTGTCATAAGCCCCTCGCATCAGACAAGATTAGCTTGTGTGCCACTTGGGATATCAAGTATAGGCCAACGAAATATCTGGAGAGTCCTTTGCTTGTTGAAGCTTGTCACAATAATTGCAGAAAAAGGAAGGTTGCCTATCAGGTAGTCAAACAGCCTAGCCCTTATCTTCTTCAAAGATACCGTTCAAAGGACAGTACAACATATATACGCATAGAGCGAAGCGTCATCCGGAGAACCTCCTCCTTAAAGTACGTCTCTCACGCTTCTTAAGCAAAGATACTTGGCGTCGTCTCGGGCTAGCACGCAACCTTCCAATTCCATCGTTTGCACCATCTGCTGTTGTACGGGTTGTCTCCTCCGAACGTATCAACGAGACAACACAAGCTCACCATTTTAGCACTGAGATCCTACTTTCTCAAACATCCTCTATGCAGTCCCCAGAGCAATATTCATAACTACTGCATTCTATAAGGGGCAACTCAACATCGCATTACTCAGGCCGGTGCTTGGCGTTGTATCGTCAGTCGGATCGGTTCGCATGTCATGATTCGAGTCATCAGAGTCACAGAGTGCCATTTCAGAACTTCGCAACATGTCCGCCGCTTTGGCGCTTAACCGCAAAAAAGTGGTGACAAGAAAGACCAAACTGCAGGCATACCGGCAAAGGATGTCTCGGGATCTGCTGCAGTTTTGATTTGATTTTTGTTGTTGCATCTGTTTTGGTCTCATGAAGTACCGTCTCATTCCCCTGCCCATTCCACGTGTGACCGAAATAGGTAGACAGTAAACAGCCGAAAATGTGGGTTTGGTCGTAGAGGCTCTGGAGGTAGCCAACAGGACAAAGGGCATCAAAGTTTCGAGCTACATGCGTATATGCGAAGCCCCAGCACCACTGGCCTTGAGCTGATGTTCAAAATCCAAATTTGGAGGGGAAAATGGGGAAATTTCTCCCTGCGTATGTCCAAAACGAGAGGAAAGAAATCCTTTCGCTCGTTGTACTTTTCGGGACCGATGTTCGGATGATTTGCATTGACCGAGTGACCGTCGCGACGACATGGCTGCCGACATGGTGTGGAGGGTTGACTCCGAGTAATGTGGAGGGTGTATAGTTCGGATCACTCAGTAAATGGGTGCCAGGTTGATGATCTCCAGATCTACGCCGGCTAGTCTTTACGACGACGAAGGACTGCGATGATATTCGCTGGAGTATCCCACGTTCCAGATTTAACAGGAAACTGTCTTGTATTTGGGCGAGGTTAAGCAGACAAGCTTATTCAGGGCTCGGATGCTCTGGCACGACTTGCTCGCCTTTTTACCACCCTATTGTATGCTTCTCATTTCCGGCTTCCTACATTTGTCTGTATCTCTACCTTTTAGTGTGGTTGTCTTGAAGAACCGGGAAAACTATCGCTCTGATCATTTTTCGTTTTTGTGGTTACCCAAGATGTGTGTCGTTCAGGAATGCCACTAAGGCATTCGGCAAGCGAATTGATGGCTGAACAAGCAACTGTTTGTCATGCTGTCGAAAGGGTGACAAATGGCTCGACCAATACCCGTACCCTTCTGCTTAACGTCAACATGCAAGGGTTCGTGAAGAGTGGAACGATGGCCAGACGGTTGCCAACCTTGAAGTTTGTCGGTGTGTTTTGAGTTTGACAATTTAGCGCAGACAGATTCAGGATGGGGGCCGCCGGTGTTGGAGATTGAGTCGCTAGAGGGTGGGCTTGAATTGAAGCGGGCATAGAGGCCGAGCTCAATCTGAGTTGAATGGAGAACTGTTGGTCAGTGGCTGGCGTGTGTCCCGCAGATCACTAGCACAAGCAGAACCGTTGGAATGTAGTTGGAGCCAGTCGACGATCGTGGGCAGACGCCGCCACTGGTGGTACAGCCAGTGACGCCAGGCCTGTGGAATGCAACTCGACCACTCCAAGACAGTGTGTGGCAAAATCAATCACATTATTGGGCTTCTAGTGTGCCATCACAGACCCTCTCAACGTAGTGCAGTGATTGGCAGGGCTCAGGATGGAGGCGACGCCATGTTTGCCGGCAACCATTTGGGGCTCCAGGTGGGTGTCGCAGAGCCGTCAAGTGACAATTAATGTCCTCGTTATGACATCGGCACTTGGCGGCCATGAGTGTTGTTACCGAAGGCATGTCTGGTCTGAGTCTGGGGAAGACGGCATATGGAAACTTTGTGGCCAGGGATTACCACTCAGTATGGAACCTGGGGCGAAATTCAGGATCCCTTTCCTCATTCTTTGATGCGTCAGTTTTTCCTGACAATCCCTCCTGAATGGAGTTACAGCGCGCCGTCAGTATTCTGGTAGCGAGCCGTGTCCCCTATCATTGGACGCTCAGGCACCGCCGGACAGTAGCTCACGAGGCCAGACTTACAGACACTGTTCCATCCCGCCGTCCTGTAATCCCACGATCCGAGGATCTCACATCCAGCCAGCCAGGGAAGGCGGTGGACCAGGCAAAGAGTACTGTAGCCTGGAAGCGTGGGGATGCGGAAAGACGCCGATGGTGACGAGGACTGTCGGAAGGATTTCGAAGCGGGCGAATGAGCAGATAGCAGGAGGTAAGTGGGCGAGTCGCGTATGGCACGGTCCTCTTGTTGCTAAGTTGGTGTCTGCATCTACTCAGGGGAAACCATAGGTGCCTGCATGCAAGTGCTCCCTTCCATGTCGGCGCGAATGAATGGGCACATCCGACGGTTGATGGAGACGTACGGATGGAGGCGCGTGCGGTGGGAGGAGGCGAGAGAAAAAGCAGGAGCCGCAACATTAATAGACGTGATAAGGCGCGGCTCGAAGAATGGGTATGCCTTCTCTCGGTGACCGAATGCTCTGGGCTCTAGGGTGAAGCGTCCATTTTCGTTGTAGTGTGTCCGGACCAACTTCGCATTGGTGGAAGGGTACAGAGGAGCGTTGCATTTGGTACAGCGGTTGCACTGAGAGCATGAATCCATGCTCACGGCCGGCCTGCCACGCGTGGTAATTGCCCATCACGTTTGTGGAGTTGTGTGTTTTCTGGAAAGCATCCGTATCTTGGGTCGGTTTCCATGACCCGTTTTCCCGCCTCTGGTGTTGGGCTTGTCAGCGACCGGATGCTAGCGAATAAGAAAGGCTACGGCGAATAGTGTTGATTTTGACAGACAAACATAGCGAAAGGGGTCTCTCGACTCCCCTGGGGGGGGGCCCTGGAACTAACTGCTTCTTTGGGACAAAAGCTATGGGTGAGCTGGCTGCATCTCGCATACCCCCTGCAGCCCTGTCCAATGTTGTCCCATTTGGCGCGCAGGGTCTGGCCTGTCGGAGAGTAGGGGCTGCTTGTCGGTCGTGTGTCTGGCGCCCTGAGGTGTCGTGTCTCGGACCGGTAGGCCAGCGTTCTTCGCTGTGGAAGACTAGCCGTTGGTGGGAATGTCTCGAGATGTGGCGGACACCAATTGAGATACTGGGGCAGTGGGAATCATGTGGGTGTTTTGAAGTGAAATTAGTGGTGATTGATGGCGAGAGATTATACGCAGTTCTTTAAGTATCTTATCTCTAAGCACGCCAAAGGATAAGAAAGATAAATAAAAGAAAAAGCGATGCGGTGGAAGAGGAAGAAGTAAGCGGGAAAAGGGGGGAAACCCTGTATGATCAGGGGACTCTATTGAGTTTAGGCGTGGTCGACAACAATTGGCAAGGGCGACCACAAGGAATTGACAAGGTTACAGGGTCCGGACCATGTGTCTCAAGGCCCCCAAGAAGAAAGAGAGAGAGAGAGAGCGAGCGAACGAGTGACGGCAGGAACGTCTGGAAATGGAGGGCATGGGGGCCAGGCTGAGGGGCCTCAGGAACCTGTAAAGAAGGTTCAGTGCGCTGTCCTCATTCTCTCAGGTCTGGAGGTACGTACCATAAGAGAGTTCATTTGATTGGCAGGACCTATCTATTACGGAGGGGGGATCAGGTACATGGAGAAATTAAATACAATTTGAAGATGAGAACAAGAATGCCAATGAAAGGAAGGAAGGAACGAGGAACAGAGTCGCCTGAACGAACGAATGACAGAAGGAAAGAAAAAAAAAAGGACCAGAGAGGGGAGGAGCAGTAGCACCGCCTGCCCTGAACAGAGGAAAGGATTAAGAAAAAAAAAAAAAAAAGGGCAAGAAGGCATGAGAGGGTCCATCCATCTGCAGGTACAGCTGGCAACTGCAGGTGCTTCGTGACTGCCCCAACTCAATGGGTCCAGTCCCGGTAGCCCCTCCCCATCTATTACCACCACTACATAGTACATACGACCACTGCATACGTAGTATTACATCCGTAGTACCTTGCACTATGTAGGTATCCTCTCGGTCATCGTCTGGTCCTTTTTCCCTCTTCAGTTCCTGCCGTGCCCACCTCGTCCAAGGTGTTCCAAGGATGAGCATGTTTTGTGCCGTCCGTGCAGTTCTATTGTGCCCGTTATTTCTGTTATTGTTGTATCGTCTGGTGTTTCTATTGTTTACCCCGGCAGACTAGCTGGTCGCATCACCGACCCATCATTTACTCCTTTATCGTTGCATCCGATGTCGTTGTTGTTTATTTTGAATACGAGAGACGTTGATTGCATATCGTCAGACAGCCAACGGAGACATTAAAGCGTTGCAGAAAAGTACTGCAGACATTGAAACATTGGACATTAGACATTTCCTTAGACACAGATACAGATACAGAAAGATACTGGACTTGGTCACACAGACATTAAGCCTGTCGCCGTTTGCACAACAACTAAAGGCGTTTTTCTTTAGTGGTCTTTAGCTCCTTAGAACCTTTTTTGATTTTTTTTTCCGGGTCGGTCTCACTTTTTTTTTTCCTGCTGTAGATCCATGGCCGTTCACATCCACCATGTCGGATACCATGTCGTCACGCCCGGCATCTAGCATCTAGGTGATAATATCACAGGTACGCAGTAATACTACTGTTGGTATTATTGCCAATGTCCTTGGTCCTGCAAATCGCATCACAATCAGAAATCCCCCATTGCCCCGTGCTCTTCTCAAATATCCACAATCTTCTATTGCTAATCCCCCTGTTCCCAGGCCAACATAACTGGCTTCCATCATTAATCCAACTCTCTTTCTATTCCGCATCTTTTCCCTCTTCGACTCTCCACGTGCGTTTCATGGTGGCGCGGCTTATGCCCATCATCAAAAACCATCCTCAGCGCCGTCTCTTCTCCGACTCCTCCGCCTTCAGCCCACCCCCCCAGCTCGCATCATCGCATCATCGCATCGGGACGCTGGCCAACAACCCTCCCTCGTCGACTGGTACGCGCACTACCACATAGTGTAGACAAGCACATCCACAGGCAGGCCAGCCCACGCATACTCAACACTAATAATACTGTCCGGGGCCCCCTTTCACCCTGGGCTGTCATTCCTCCCGTCGTTATACACACACACATAAATCCTCACCCCCCTCGGTCGATCACCTTCTCTCCCCTACTCCAGAAGCCTAGCTAGTCTAGGTCAGGGGAAGATTGAGGGTAGCATTCCTCGCTTGTTGCGGATTACCATCCAATACGGAGTACTAAAACGACCAAATCCAACAAAAAAAAAAACCATATTAATACATAATAAACACGCCCGCTCACAATACACCAATTCTCGCTTCCCGTGGCACTTGTTGCCTATGATTGATTACTCCCCCACACCTTGCTCAATCCAATCTATAGGGGGGCAACAGCAAGACGGAAACAGAGAGAGAGAGAGGAAGAAAAAGGAAGCAATCCGCACGAGCAAAAGGAAAAAAAAGAAAATATTACGACGTCGCCCACCAAAAGGAGAAAGTCGCCTACGTTCATTTCGGCCACTGATTACTGGGTTAGGCCTCGTTCATGGGACAAAGCCCGCGGCTAGTCCGTGTAATCCCTCGATTCCGAACCCGGCGTTGTGGACATTGCGACTGAGTAGCCTTTCGGTTTGGCTCGATTGCGGCGTTTCTATCCGCCTAGGATTGGATCGCTTTGTCTTGGGTCGCATTGGATTTGCAGGACGGCACTTTCGACCTGCACCTATTCCGCAACCCACCATATCCAAGTAGTCCGGCCTTTTACAGCTGGTGCTGCACCTGTCCCTACCTAGTTTTTGGACCCGGACCTGAACCTAGAACCAGGACCTGGGCTTGTGCCTGTTAGGCTTATTGGATTGGAAAGCTGGAAATGAGTTGAAAACACTTCCTGACCCGCACGATACCCCGTTCCGTTCTTTTTTTTCCTTCACAATGTACGCCGACATCCCTCGACGTTCAAGCCGTCGTCGTCCTAATCTCAACATTGACACATCTCCTACTGGCCGCCCTAGGTCGCCAGTCGTGTCGCGAGGAGAACGAGAGCCCTCCGTCTCTGCTTTGGCCGACCCCCAGACGCCGCCAAGCAACAGAAATAAGCAGCCGCCGCCAATTTCTCTCAAGTCCAGCTCCCGAGCGCTTAGAGGCCCCTCCTCCCGCCATGCCGACGACTCTTTCCTAGACACCCCCGATTCTGCCGATAGTTTCGACATGTCCTCGAATAAGGAGAACGACAATCCCGATCAATCTCGTCCTCGCGATTCTCACGACCTGTCCCTGTCCCCGCGCAATGTTACACGCGACTCTCTCATGACTAATATGCTCATCTCTCTTGACCAATTCTCCATGGGCGGTCCATTTGGAAGCGGAAGAGGAGGTCTGTTCGACGACCCGTCACAACAATACCCTTACGATACAGACGGAGACAGCATGCCGAGGCCAGTGAGAGGAGCCCGGGCCAACGGCCACAGTTACTCATACAGTTCCGATTTCGACGCCGACGATGCAAGCAGGATATCCTCACGAGGACGACGGAGTAATAGTAGTTCCAATTTTCAGAGCGGACTGCACCGCATCAGCAGTATGCGCGAATCTATGCGGAGCACTCCAGGCACCCCACGTCACATGCATTCCAGGGGAGGTAAGGGGAGCACAAAAAGCAGCAGTTCGAATAGCATCGACGCGGGCTATGCTCAGGTCCTCGGCAGCACTAGGTGGGCGTCGGGCTTCGGTGGCAGATCCTCGAGTTTCGATTACGGTCATCGTCCCCCGGCATTTCAATTCACCCAGCAGCAGCAGCAACAACAACAACAACAACAACAACATGGACAGGCGCCATGGCACATTGAGTTTTCCAACACTTTTTTTAGCGAAGACTACGATGCCGCGCCGACGCCCACAGTGCCTGGAGGACCTAGACGCATAGCCCAGCCCATGACCCCTCCCGCCACATCCTATCCCCGATCGCCTGTAATCGCTCCCGAGACTGATGACCAAATAGAGCCGCCGCCAGTTGCTCTCGAACGCAAACGCTCGAACCGATCTGCCAAAAGCACATCGACAAACCGCAAGACAGAAAATAATGCCACCAAGGCTCGTGAAGAGGTGCCTCCATTACCCGCGCCAGTAGCCGCACCCGCACCCGTACCCGCACCCGCGCCCACACCTGCAGCAGCTCCCACGTTCGAGATTGATTCCGCACCCGCGCCACACGTGGGCTACGGCAAGACAAAAGAGGCCGTGCACGGAGCTCCGATTCCGACACATACACCGTCGCAAACAAAAGAAAAACCGGGGTTTTTCAGGCGAGTCTTTGGCTCGTCCAGAAACAATGCCTCCAATAACTCATCCGAGACGCAAAACTCGTCGGGCGTACCGTCCTCAACACCTGTGGATACTGCCGATCAGAGATCCGGGAATCGATCTCTCCACATCGCCAACCAGATGAAGCCGTCCACATCCGCCCCGCCCTCGAGGGACACGTCTTCATCCCATTCTCACCATCACGTGCTGCAAAAGAAGCCGAGCTCTTTCTTCCGTCGCAGAAAGAAGTCTGTGTCCGCCGACGACGTGCCTCCAGTACCTGCTCCTACCGCCCTCGAGCCGCCTATGCCCCCTCTCGTGCCTCCAATCCAGCTGGGCGTTACTAAGGACAAGCTTTCCGCGAAGCCTGAGCCCAGTCCAATCAGCAGCTTGCGTAGGGTTATGAATCCCTACCTTAAAGGAAGCCCCTTGACGCCCAACGCGCCGCTCTCTCCTCCATCTGCTTCCCTCCAAGCTACTGATGCAGATATGGCGGCCACTTCGCAAGACGAGGGAACATCCGCAGAGGAGCACCCACGTTCATTCTCGCCCGACTACGACCCGAGTCCCAATGCACGCATTCGAGAGGTCAGGCCTGGCTCTCACAGCGACGAGCATTCTTATTCCGAAAGCGAACGTCGCACCGACACCCCAACTCGACCGCCGCCTAAACCCCCCGTTTCGAGCGAGAAGAGGAATAACTCGTTCCTGGACATTGATGGCAGCGACAACGAGGCCGATTCCGAGTCGAAACAACGGGGTAAGACAAGAAGAGACAAGGGTCAGAAACCGGGCAGAAGAGATGATTCCACAATCAGAGGCAGGAAAATCAACAATCTTACTGTTGACACAGCAGACTCTGATGAGGAAGGCCACAAGCCGGGACTCGTGCTACCGATCGAGGGCACCAGATCTACCAGCAGGGCATCCGGATCCACTACTACTGAATACAAGTCTGCAATCAGCGGAACGCCCAGCGTCAGAGTCGAAAATCTCGACAACAGCCCCAAGGTTTTGGGTACGTTCGAGTCGATGAACGCGAAACCACTGGACGAACCCGAATTTGTGGTCGGAGACCCAACCGATGACGATCGCCAAAAGGCACAGAAGATCTTTGACGGTAATGAGGACTTCATCCAGAAGGAGAAGGCCGCTGCATGGATGGGCGAGGAAGGCCCCATCCGGCAGAGAACCCTGCGTGCATACATGGACCTTTATGATTTCACCAACAAGAGCATCCTGCAAAGTCTTCGTTTGATTTGCGAACGTTTGGTTTTTAGAGCAGAGACCCAACAGGTGGATCGTATTCTGGTTGCTTTTTCAAAGCGCTGGTGCGATTGCAACACCAACCATGGGTTCAAAGCTTCTGGTGAGTTATTGCCTATTAACGATGGCTTAATCATCCTGCTAACTAGCTTCATACAGATGTCATTCACACAATCTGCTATTCGATCATGCTGCTCAACACTGACCTACATCTTGCTGACATCGACCAAAAGATGACTCGGAGTCAGTTCGTGAAAAATACCATGACTACGATCATTCAAGCGGTGGCCGAGTCTGCTCCTGAAGCCTTTGAGCGACCGACCGTTCTGCCCGGCAAACCCAACAGCTCCCTCGGAGGCGATGACTCCAGGCACTCGATCGAAGAACGGTTCGTTTCACGCCGATTGTCGTTCCGACCGCCGCCGAGAAACGAAGAAGGTTCCTCGGAGAACGCCCACGACGAATGCGGACCGCTGGTCAAGGCACCGTTCGACGGTTCGATGCGAGCTTGGGAAAGCCAGGTTGAAGTCGTCCTCAAGGACATTTATACCTCGATCCGCGACGAGCGATTACCACTATTCGGTGCGGACCCGTCCAAGAACTTGACGCCCAGTAATACCAATAGCCTGTCCGTTATCGGCATGTTGAAGCGAACGCCTAGCGTTCTGAGTAAGGCCCCGTCAGAGAGTCAGGCATCTATGCGAGGGCGCATAGCTGAACATGGTCGTGCCAATTCTTCCAGATGGAATTCGAAGAGCAGGTCACGACCTCGTATGGGCAATCCGGGATTCTCTTCGTCGAGAACGAGCTTCGAGGACGGAAATTCGGTTTGGAGCCCTACGGCTTCGTCCGCGACGTGGAGCAAGCTCTCGCTGGGGAGAACGCAAACCTCGATGTCTGTGGATTCGCTCCACTCATCTTTCAAGGGAGGAGACTATCAACAGTCCATCGGATTTGCCAACGCCCTTAGCCAGGCCATCATCCGTGATGATGAGTCAAGCTTCGGCAAGGCCCCCTCGATCATGAGCGACGAACTAAGACCCGCGCACCTCCTCGAAGATGAGTCCCTCGAGCTAGCCGGACCCCCGTGGGTGAAGGAGGGTATCGTGATTCACAAGCACCACCTGGATGGTATTGACAAGAAAGCAAAGGATAGGCACTGGAACGAGGTTTTTGCGGTCATTCAAAAAGGCCAGATGAGCATCTTTTCGTTTGGCACTAACAAATCGTCGTTGGGACGAAAGCACCGCAATCGTCAAGCGCCCAAAGGCCCTGCTATTGTTGGAGGCGGAAATTGGCAGGAGAATGCTACTAACCTTGGCACATTTAGCCTTCGCCAGACGTTAGCATCCGCCCTGCCACCGCCCGGCTATTCGAGAGCCCGACCTCATGTATGGGCGCTCAGCTTGCCCAGCGGCGCCGTTCACCTTTTCCAGGTCGGCACGCCCGAAATCAGTAAGGAGTTTGTAACCACGGCCAACTACTGGAGCGCGCGGTTGAGTACGCACCCGTTGGTCGGTGGTATCAGCAACATTGAGTACGGCTGGAGCGACGCCATTATTAACAACGCCCTCGTCACAGCTATCAACGAACAGACTTCGGGGCAGCCATCGGGCCGCACCTCGCGGCCGGGAAGCAGCGCTGCCAACACTCGCCCGAGTATGCAAAGCGGCACCTTCCGCTCCGCGTCTCTTGATTACGGCTCCGGCCGCCCCTACTCAGCTGGCCGCGGCAACAAGCTGCCTGGAGACAGGATTACCGTTGCCGACTGGGCACCCCCGACGCAAAGCATGCGGCCTAGCAACCTGCCCGAGGAGGAGCAGCTCGGTAGCCTGGTGGCGTACGTCAAGGGCATTGAGGACGAGCTGCAAACGCACAACCAGCTGCGCAGCCCCATGCTCCTTGCCTTTACGCCCCGCGGGACCAACGCGAACAAGGCCATGGCCAACTGGGAACGCAAGAGCGCTTACCTCTTGAGAGAGATTGTCAAGTTCCGCACGTACGTTGACTGCCTACAGCAGGCGGCGGTACGCAAGAACGAGATCTACTCGGAGAGAGACTTGGCTCGCCGAGCTGCGAGGGGAGAATTGGATGAAGGAGAGATTGAATTTGATGTCCCGCAAAACATGACTATCAGAGCATGAAAAGGGACGGGTGTAATCAGAAGAAAAAGAGGGAGGTCTAATCAGGAAATTCACGAGAGGAAGGTTTACAGGCAAATACGGCCGAGCCCACGACGACATGACCACGTTGGACTCTAGGAGTTTGGGTGGGCATGGGCATTATCAGGGTGTTGGCAATGGTGCATTTTCAAGTTTGTTTTAATTCTTTTATCTTTTTTTTCCCTTTCCATTTGTACAAACCTAGTTTGATACCCAGACTTTTTCTCCGTCAAGCGGACAACACACACACACACACACACACACACATACACCCTCGTCTGTAACGGAGTCACTGGCCGACCCTCTGCAATGCTTGAGGGGAGATATAATAATGGGATCGCTCGCAGTTTTGAATCCTGCTGCTCCGAGTGGCCTCGTTGAACGAGGATAGTCTGCGTCCTGGCATTTCTGGCTTTGAACGGAGGGCGGGGACTTGGGTAATGGGGTGTAAAATAATAATTAACGGGGCAAGACAAAAAGAAATGAAGACTGGTTTTTTTTTTAAAACTCTTGTTTTGTGATTGGGTGTCTTTTTTTTTTTTTTTAACGGTCGTGGAGATAGGTCGAGGGCCGTTTAGGGGATGCGTCAATGAGTATCATGTCTGCTGGGGACGTAAATGAAGACGTTTATGTGAGATGTGTGCGGCACCGTTTGAGGGTATGGTATGTAAAACGCTTGCTTGGAGGGGGGATTTCGATTGTGTGAGGCGAGAGACATGGGCGCGCGGCTCAACGGGTGCCCCCGTTGATGTTATTTTGGGAGAAGTCGTCGTTGTGAATATTTGAGACAGGGGGCGGCGGTTGGTTGCGTGGGCGGGGGGTTTTTTTTTTTTTTTCTCACGCGCCGAGATCGAGCCGTTTTCCGTTGCTGGCTTGGGATTGGGGTCATTGAGTCTGTCACGTTTTCGACTCACTGGATTTGTGAATCTCTTTTTTTAGCGAGGCATCAAAGAAAAGAGAGATACTGGATGTGTCGAGGATATTGGCGTCATTCTTTCCCGTTTCTTGGCTTTCTTGGAAACATTACTGGGTTCTGTTTGTTTGCTTGTGATGGGACGATAGGGAGTTGAGTGCACTGATACTGATGAGCCTGGATGTATGCATCCCAAATTGTAGAAGACGCTCTTGTTCCCAAGTTTGCATGTATACATGTATTGCTTCTTCTTTTGCCATCATCATTGGATCGTATGTTTAGGCCAGGTCGACGTGATGTCCTCGAACGGTGGATAATAGGGTAACAATGAAAACTGAAATTTTATTGCTTTGGCTTTATGGTGCCGTTTTCTGATAGATGTTTTCATCATTTGTATCCCTGCATACGCTTGTTTAACAGCGGATAGCCCAGAGGCACTTGCTTTCACCAAGTAATGAAAGAAAGATCTTGGGATAACCAAAGATCGAGAATCAAAAAATGAGTCCGCTGGGGGCTTTATACATGTCACAACTTCCAACGCTGGCGTTACACATCACTTGTCGATAAAAGTAAAAGAAGGATTCATTCATTGTGGTATTATTAAAACGAGTAGCAAAACTCCGTGGTTGTCTCCAAAGACAAACCATGTAACCACTCTGTTACCCCAACGTACAATCATACACAGCGCCTGGCCCATAAGCATTATTTACACATTAAATATGGGTCGGGCGTCGAAAGCTCCAAACTGTACAAAGGCACCAGGCTATAGCATCATGGCGGCAAAGAAGGCGGCGACACCAGCAATGAAGACGCTTCCTTGAACAGAAGAAGCAGCAGCAGGTGCCGGCTCGGTGGGTCTGGCGGAGGCACTGGGAAGAGTGGTCTGGGCGTGGACGGATCCAGTAGCCGACTCGGCCTTGCTGGTCAGTCTTGTCACAAGCGTCGCGTTGACGGCGGCAGTCGTCGTGGATTTGCTGTCGGCGATAACAGGAGGCGAGGAAACACTGGGAGAACTGCTGGCAGTGGAAGCGGCCTTGGTAGCAGATCCAGTGGTGGGTGCAACGGAGCCCGTGGACTCGGCGCTGGGCTGCTCCTTGTAAACACCGTCGGAGCCTCCCTTCTTCTCGCCGACGCCGTTGACGCGGATGCTCTGCCACTTGCCGTCGGAGCCCTTCTTGTATTCGTAAGAGGTGGCACCGGCCTTGTCACCGCCAGCGTAGTCCGAGATCTTAAGAGAGCGGTAATAAGCGGCGAAAGGAGCCTGGTCCCATTGTGCGAGACCACCAGCCCAGTCGATAGTGCCCTGAGCATCACCCTTGCCACCGACCCAGGTTCCAAGCTTCAGCTGCATGGGCGTCTGCGGGTAGTTGCCCTCGGCAGGGGTGGCGGTGCGGTACACCTTGCCGTCAATGGAGAAGACGATGGCCTCCTTGGTCCACTCGATGGTGTACGTGTGTATCGAGGTCATGGGGTTGAAGGGAACCTCGTAGTACCTGGCACGGGTGTAGTCGTTGACACCAAGGGCGTAGAAGTTGGTTTGGACGCGGGCCTGGTCGGCGCCGACGAATTCCCAGTCGATCTCATCCAGAGCGTCGGACTGGAGTACGATACTGGTGACGATACCCTGGCCGGGAGCGGCTTGGAGCTCGACTTCGACCTTGCCAAAGAAGATGTAATTCTTGGAGGTGAGGGTGGGGGCGTTGTTTTCTTCAAAGATGATCATCTTTGCGCCTGTGTCCTTGGAGAATGTCATGACCTTGGGGTTGTACTTGACACCACCATCGACGATGAAGAATGACTCCAGATCGTCAATCTTGGCCGCGTTACGGAAGTCATAGCTGGCATCACCACCGAAAGCTGGGTTTGCAGGGCAAGCTGATGGATGTTAGGGTATTCCAAGTTACTGGTGTAAGTGGGGGGTTTAGACTCACTGTCTCCTTTAACGGGGTTGCACAACGACCAAGTCTGCGCAGAAGCCAGGCCGGCGACGGCCAGAGTGAGGGCTGTAAACTTCATCTTGACTGGTGGAAAGCAATGAAAGCTCGATGAGGTTGGGTTGGGTTGCTGGAAGAGAAATGAACGAAAGTGGGATGTGATATATCACAGAGACGAGAACGAGCTGTGGTCCGAGTGACGAGATCAGACGGCTAACTTGATGTAAGGATCTCTCCAAATATAGAAATCGGAGGGCTTAGAGGCAGTGGCGGCCAGGGTCAGTGACGGACAGTGAAAAGAATGGCACTGACGGTAGTCACTAGGGCGAAAACGTATAAACGAGAGGCTGGGGGGGAAAGCTACAAAGTGCTCAGAGAATGTGAGCGATCAGAGAAGGCCAAAAAGAAAAAGAAGAAGCTGAAAGCAGGCAAATGGCAAGTAACACGAGTGCGGATGTGACCCAGTAATTGTACCTGCGTTTTCTCAGCCGCCCCTGCCCAGAACGACGGGACTTTGTCCATCCCAAGGCTCCAAGAAAGGCTGTGCCTCATTTTGTGCCGCATTAGGGGCGTCTTGGTCGCCCGTTGTTGCCCATTCACTGGCAAGGAGAGACCACCTGCCAAGGACCAGAATAGGCAGAATGCACCAGTGACAGGAGCGGGTTTGGCTGGGCGGATGCAGGGAAAGAGCAGGTAGAATTGGAAGGAGGGGGAAGGTGCGACGCAGGCAAGGCCCAAGGTATCTTTTCTGCAAACGGAGTATGGAGAGATACATTAGCAAACCCAAGTGCTTACTTACTAGTAGCTTCTTGGTTCTTTTGGGATTGGCTGCTGCGAGTGGAAATTACCTTAGCTGCACCTTCTTTTTTTTTTTTTTTTTTTTGCCGCCTTTGCGGTCCTTCCTTCCCAGAATTCCATCCACCTTTCAGAGGAAAAGGGCAAATAGTTACTGTGGTCACTCCTGAATGGCGATGCAGGAAAGTGTGAGGGTCCGACAGTGTTGGTTGCCCGTTGTTGCTGTGCCGAAACTGCCCATCTCAGTCCAGACCCGGGCGCTGCTTCCGTCTCACTCCGCCGTCATCAAGTTCCAGATGTTCCAATTCCCAACCTCTCTCCATTCTCGCCCTTTTTTGGCTTCATGGCCTCTTAATCATCTCACGCCTTTTCTTGTCGTCTCCTAGGTTTCTTGTCTTCCGTCTTGACCAATCTATGCCGATACCATCCAATATGACGGCGCTTGTGTTCACTCGCAAACATCCATCCATCATTTACGACAACGCTGTCGTCAAGATTGTTCCAGTCTCGATTTCCCCCCAGCCCTCGGCTGACATTCTTTTCGACGCCACTGTCTGAAGCCTAAACGTTCGACAAGATACCCCCTCTTTTTGCCCGCCGAGGTCTCGGCTCGCATTGGCGCAATTTCGGGTTGTTGGTCCACTGTCGCAAAGAGGATTAGCTCTGACATAGTAGTGCTCACCCTGCGAGACCCCGAGGAGACAGCATTTCTGGCAAATCTGCTGCACACCAACACCAACTCGTTGCCCTGCCCAGCCCTACGGCGCAGCAGACTGAACACACGATCATATGGGATGCCAAGAGCGTTGGTCGTCTCGTGACTTTCGCAAATTAGACGAGACCCTTGGAGTTGTACCGAGATTGCCGATCGCAGTTATCAATGATTGAAACCAGCATATAATCGCATCAAGCAAGGCAAAGACGGCTCCTTACATTTCAAGAGCAGCGGTGACTCGTTGCTTTTTTCCATTTTTTGTTGCATATCTGGTCCGAGGCTAGAGCGACATCATCAAGATTTTCTACACCATTAGCATCTGGATTTGCCTCCCTTTGATGCATCATGCAACAATGGCCTTGTTTTTCTGGCCTCAGAATCAATCCGTTTCAAATCGTCATCATACGCCAGCTTTGGCGCCAAGCGGAACCGGTCCTTCAACCATCCACCACCGTTCTCGGCTGGCCCATATTCCATAGCCGATGGCCTGTTTTGGGAAAAAGAACTTCCCCTGAAGAAAAAAAAAGTTGAAGAGAAGAAAATACTAAAGGGCAAAAACACCCACTCAACCCGTTGGCTACCATCGGGCCACGCTATCCTCATCAACAGATTCATCACTCGTTTCCGTCTCTGTCGCTTAGCAAGTGTTGAGCATCGTTGTGAGCGCGGTCTTCTCAGCCGACGTTACGGAGAGAGCCCAGTAGCTCTTGACCTGCACCCAAGACTTGGCATAGGTGCAGTGGAAGCTGGATACGGAAGGCTTCCAAGAGTCAGGGCTCTTGTCACTCTTGGACTGGTTGACTGAGTCGGTAACCGCCCACAGCTGGGGACGAGTGAGGTCGTTGGCGAACTGCTCGCGCTTGGAGGTGGTCCAAGATGCGGCACCGGACTGTCATCCAATGTTAGATTCCATTTTTTCATTCGGTCGAAGCGCACAGAAGTGCGACGCCGGCATGCAACCGTGCGGGATCAAAATTAGGGCAGCATATCACTTACAACCCAGGCGTTCTTCAAGGGGACCATGTGGTCAATGTCAACATCGCTGGCCGCCGTCCAGGTGGCTCCATCGTAAGGGCTCACCCAGGTGCCGCTGGTGGAAGCGCAGGCCGAGTTGGTCACGACGTTGGTGCCGTCGCGCTTGAGAACCGTCTCGCGGGTGTTGCAAGTGCCAGAGACGGTTGACCAGTGGGGGAAAAGGTCACGGTCGTATGTGTCCGTGTTGGTCCATGCACGCACAGTCAGAGCAGCCAGCTGAGACTTGGCATTTGCGGCCGTGGGAATACCAGGCTTTGAATTGTCAGCACAAATTTATTTGTCTTGGTGGTGGTGGAGGGCGTGGCGACTTACAGGAGCGGGCATCGGCATGGGCTCCGGGACGGGGGCGGCCATGCCGGTGCCGGCGAGCATGAAAAGAGCGGCGGTAACCTTCATATTGACAGAGACGACCGGTGTAACTGAGCGGGAACAGGGATGACTGTTGTGAGATGTCGTGAACGAGTGTCTTGGCACTTACTGAGGTAAACCATTGCCCCAGAGCGGGAGATCCGCCGTCAGTTTATATCTTTTTGTTTGTCTCCTTCCTCTTTGTCTCGTGGGTATCCAGACGGGTCCTTCATCATCCGTTTGCGATAGTCCCAAGCCCACGTTTCCTTCTATCTAACAAGGACAAAACCCCACCTCTCCGGCTCTCAGGTGCCGCTGAACCAGTCACGATCCTTCCCGACCCCACGATTGCTTGACCAGCTGTCTTTAATCTCAGCCCGACCCTCCAGGAACCCGCCGTCACAGCTTCATTGAAACGACAAAACGGCGCATTTCTCTGAAAACAGATGCAAAGTCCGGTCGCAGTGTGACCCGAGGCAAACGACTCGAGGACCTTCGCAGGGGGGTCTTCAGGGTTCAGCGGGCGAGCTGACTGCTGTGTGCGGCTTTATCGCTGTTCTTATTGGCGGGGTAATCTAATAATGTTTATCCTCAGTGCCGATGAACGGCGCGCACCCTTTCCCGTTCCCTTGTTCAGAGTCTACTCTAACCTCAAACCAAGTCCGGGACCAGCCACTCATATCTTCCAGTAACTGCACGTTATCTTATCGGACCCTGTCAATCACCTGCAGAACACCCCAAACGGACTGTTTAGAGTCGAGATATCTTGTCCATCTCCGCTGCGCGTCAATCCGTCATGTGCAGGACCTTTCCTTCCAGCGCACCAGGCTCTAAAGGAACCTTCCTATTCGGGCACCAGATGCCGATCTTGCGTAATGGGGACAAAGTGCCGGGCGATGGTCAAACTCTTGGGGGCCAACGAAGAGTTTCTTGGGCTGCAGTAGTGAAGCCTGATGTCTCACGCCAGACGAAGAGAGGCAGGTGAGCGGTCGAGTTGTCTGTATCACCAAAATGCAAGCCTAGCCTAGACACGGCGCTATCGAACGCAGGTTGATTTGCTTTGTTAAGCAGCCAAGCAAGCGCGAATGGTGATCGACTCGTTAAGCGGTGTACACATTATCAATGGCTACTCTCTCATTAAACATGGTTTCCACAATTTGCTTGAGCCAGGCTCCGTATCCTCGTCCTCTCATTACTCGTGTGACGGGGCTTCTCTTGGACGCCGTGCCCACATCCCGACCTCCGATTAGACATTGTATTCAACCGAATAAGCTTAAAAACCGACTGAACCTGAATCTGCAGTCCAAGTACGTTAGAAATACGCATCCCACCAGCAACATTGTGGCACTCACCACCGAAACCTACGCAGCCGGCTTTGCCGCCGAACCACGCGCTCTGTAACTTTGTCAGCGCTCACGTCCAAAACCCTCGGTGTAGATAAGGGAAAAGGAACCAGGGATATATATCGCGCAATACCAAAAGAGGTACTAGGACAAGAACTTACCCCTACACATCCGGCGGAGCACAATCCCAATGTCTCCGAGCCGCATCCAGTCGCACCACCACACGTGCCCGTTGCGCAGCTGCCTACTGATCCAGGACCCGTATGGACGAAGCCTGGCGGAGATGGGTATATCGCACTAGTTGAAGCAGCGGCCATACCTGACGCCCACGGTCCGTCGACTTGGATGTTCTTCCCCCAGAAGCGCGTTGTGTCCTCACCTCTTGGTCCCATTCGCTTTCCTTTCTCAACCTTGAATGTCTTGTTAGCTCTCTTTCGCGCTTTGGAGTGTGTCACCTCCAGCCTGTTACGGTACTCAAGACGCAGCGGACGGGTTGTCACCCGCCTGGCTGTTGTCTCGTTGGTGTGCACCGCCGGGTGCGATGAGACATGCGCTGATTCGGCAGCCGGAGCTATGGGTACGTCTTTGGCTTGAGGAGATTCATGCCATGCTTCCAGAACTGGCCACAGATTGTGAGTGTGGTTGCACGGCAGATGAGAGATGCGGGGGAGGGGTTAGGTGCATGCTTACGTTTTTCCTCCTTCCCTAAACCGAACATCTTGGTTACAGGCAGGGCCATTACTCTTACAGCTGATAGCAAAGGGCCGTCAGTATCATTCCTTCATCAGCATCGGAAAGCGCCGACTGGCGATATGATGCTATCGCAGATGATAAACTTACTCTCACAATACCAGCACTTGCACTCGGAGTATATCTCTCCGAATTTGTCCTGATACGTCTTACATGTCCATTCGAAGGCGGTACTGAGTCTATCCTCATCGACTTTGTCGTTATGGTCGACGAAAACCTCCGTTTTTAGGACGGAGTAGTTGTAATACGATTGTGGACTGAGCTGATGTGTGTGCCAGGCGAGGTCGACGTCAAGCGTTGGGACAGCGACCTTGTCTTTGGTGGCTGCTGCAATGGCAACGATTTCGATGAAGCGTGTGTATTTTTGGATCAATTGGGCCACGATGGTGCGAGCATTGGGAAAACTTAACCAGTTGATCCGCTTTTGTCAACAGGATACCACGGAGAAAAGTAGATAGAGTGAAGATGACTGACCTTGCACATCTTTTCGGTGAAAGCCCCCTGCCGCATGACGCAGCCGACCAAGTCGATGCTCAAAGGCGACGCGTTCTCCCAATACCGAGACATCATCTTCCTTGTCTGCCTCCGGCCGTCCAAACTGAGCCGGAACTCAGTCACCTTCTTATGGCCATGTCTGTCCATCAATTCTCTTAGGTTCTTTGAGTCCGCAAACCTTCCCGTGAAGTTTTCCTCCATGACGTTGCGCACTGCCATCATTGAGGGTGCCACGGAGCTTTCGGGCTTCAGCATCTCGACAACCTCAACAAGTAGCCCACGACGTGCGAGACGGGCGGGAAAGAGCTGGTCTGGGCATCCCCCGTCCGAGCTGTCGTCGTCGTATTTGACAAGCTTTGGTATTCCGGTTTTCAAGTCCAGAATCGTGCCGGGGATGGCGTGGTCCTGCGTGATGGAGGCTTGCAGGTCGGCTCGGAATTTAGAGATGCGGAGAGATTCGTGGGTCACCTTTTTAGCGCAGGAAGGGCACTGATGAGATAGCTGGCCATCTGCGAGACCTTCTCCCACAATACCGGGGCGTCTGGTTCCTTGATAGTCCTCAGCCTGACCGCACGTCGTCCAAGGGATCGTCACCGTAGCCGCGCACACGGGACATTTGACGTCTTTGGTGTCCGGGTCGTCCTCGTTCCGCCATGCGAGATCAGTCCTGGCGGTCCACTGCGCGACGCACTCGTTTGAGGCGACGTATTGGAATGTCGGCCCCTGGATGGCGGCGTTCACAACTTGCCAGGGCATCCCGGCGGCCCAGAGAGTCCCGTGGCCGTACCGGATGCAATCCTGTGGCCGGTATCAGCAGCTACCGTCAGCAGAGCAAAATGTGCTTCTTACCTCGAGGTAGAGTCTGGGGTTGAGCATATGCGCATGCCATACCATCAACACATCTAGGACGATTAGCAACGTCTTTTCAAACGGTGGCTGGGGAGAAAATGCGTACCTAAAGGCGGCAGCATATCACCGTTCCAGACCATGCCATCGCCTTTCACAAAACCCTCGTACCGATCCTTTCTGTCTTGGTCCGGGTCAATCATGTCATTCTCCTGCAACATGTCCGGGACGAAACTCTTCCACCACGCAACGTAGCGATCCACCGCCCGCGCGACGTAGACTGCCCATCTCTTCTCGCGGATCTTGACGAGAACGTCCTCGTTGAACCCCGGACCTGCCGCTGCTGCAGCTTTACCATTGTTGCTGGCTGGGGAAGGGGCGGCTTTGGCGCGGCAATCGAAAAGATCCCATAGCCCCTCGCGATACCCCATCTCCGTCTTGAGGCGTTCGAACGCTTTCAGGAGACGCAGGTGTGCGAGGCACGCGTCTTCAGTGGGGATTGGGGACGGTGATAGCGTGAGGTTGGTAATGAGGGTGGAGAAGTCGTCTGGTGCGACGGAGTGGGTTGCGTCTTGGGCGGTGTAGGCTGGAGGGGCTACGGAGGCGGCAACGGGGTTGCTGTGGTTTGTGGAGTCCTGTGTGCCGGGGCCGGAGCCGGAGCCGGAGCCGGAGCCCGCTTCGTCTTGTGCGACTTTGTCCTTCTTTCTCCTCCACATGTTTTCTTATTTACGTGGCGATGATACTGGGGTCTGTGATGTAGAAGGTTCTGCGGCGAAAGGGAAGAAAGCTCGGGTCAGAGGAGCTTGGCTGTCGAAGCTATTTAAAATGCGGCCCCCTGGTCTCTCGCTTGTGTCGCGATTCCGAAGTCAGCGGACGAATGAATAGATTAAGTTCCTGCCGGGCGTCGTCCGTTATTGAAGCTTCAGGTCAGCCTCGAAAAGATTTCCTTGGAGAAAGCCGCGTAATTCGACTTTTTATCGGATTTCTCTCTTCACCCCCGCAGATAACGCGGTACGGAACGACGGTCCCGGGCGCCGAGGCGTATGAGGGTATCTGTTAGGGATGCTTAACTTGCTGCTGAGAATAATCCGACTGGTGGTTTTGATTGTGCTGTGCCGCTTGCCCAAGAGAGGGGGGGAGGGCGACTTTAGGTGATTGGGCGAGACGGTGGACTGCGCCTCACTTCTAGAAGGAATGGTGCTCTACCAGCCGGGCGATGGACGCGTGTTTTTTTTTGGCTTTGGTGGTGGGTTGCATGTTGCATCTCGATATGGCTGATGAGAAGTCATTTGATTGCCGATGTGTGTTTTCTTTGCGATGAGATTGGGGGGTGACTTGACTGCCGCGGTCAGGGAAGGGCTGATGGGGGTTAGGGGCTTGTGTTTTTGGTGTTTGTCTGTGGGATGTGACGCTGCCCCGCGTTTATGATATGTTAGGGGTGTTGATAGTAGGTAACTGAGAGAGGGGTGTTGGGTTACGTGAAGATTTGAGCACTTTGCGTTGGATCTAGAATGCGGGCTTTTGTGGTGATGCAAGATATGCATGCCATGCAATGTTTCTTGCCTTTTAGACTGGTGAGTACTAAGGAATGAGGCTGTTTAAGTAACTACATGTGTTCAGACGTTGTTGATATTGGATGAAGTTTTTAAGCCTCGAATGAGCTTGGTCGAACTCATATCCAACTTTATTATTGGCTAGGCGTCATTCCTATTATTTCGTAGCTAGACTTAATTCTGTTGAGATTATAATCGCTTTACTCTGAAAGACTTCGGAGTAATCTGTGTGGGATGAGCATACAGATATGCGGACATTCACTACTCGAGCTGCCTCACCAAATATCTATCGAGGCTGATAGGTTATGGCAATTCCTCAGCTGAGTACTTCGCCTGATTGCCTCGGTGGCGCAGGAAAAATATTGAACGCCTGCATATGCAACATGACCTTGCCATCCCTGGTCCCCCTGCTAACCGCCCGAGCTAAATGCTTCTCGTTTGATAAGCGAAAATCGTAGCTGAACTCGAATGCAGACACAGCCTGTTCTCATGAAGGATCTACCAATAAGCAGATGTTTGAATGGTAAACAAGCTATAAAAGTACACTGCCCGCATCGTGAACCGGCGCCTTGCACACTGGGCCCTTTCTGGCGTCCGCCCGACTGAACGTCGCTCAAATGGACCCAGCAAGCATCATCGGCGTCGTCGCCGCTTCTCTCCAATTCCTTGAATTCGGTACCAAGATAGCCACCAGAGCGTACCAAATCAAGAACTCGACTACTGGCCAGACTAAAGAAAATGCTACAATCCTTGAAACCGTGAATAGCCTCGATAAACATGTCACTCATTTGGAAGACAGATGGCGCGAGCACACGGCCAAGGCGACACCATCGCAAAACGAGGGAGAGCTTCAAGATGCGGTCAGCGAGTGCCGAGAAATTGGCAGCACGATGCAAGACATTCTACACGGCCTCGCTAATAACAAGAGCTCAAAGCCGTTTCAATCATTTCAACACGCCATTCAAAGCGTAATGGCGCGGGGGGACATTGAAAAGCTCGCCGCAAGGTTAGAGGTTGCTAGAACCAGGATCACCATGGCCACTGTGTCGTGTGTTTTGTTAGTATTTATGCTCGTTTACCTCTTGATCCGGGCCGTCGCTCACTCTTGCGGATACTTTCTTTAGAGACGAAATACACGTAACAAATGCCTCTCTCGCACAAATACACAAGAAGGCGGACTTTCTTGTCCAGTCCAGGCTGAGGGAAGAGATTGCCTCTGATGAAGATCCATCAGAGGATGAAAAGGACGACGATCCTGCCTTGGCAAGGTTCCCACATGCTGAACTCCTCGGGATTCCGGCCCAGATTAAGACGGCATGGGGTTCGATTGATCCGGATAACCCGCTTCTAACGGCATTATTCGATGAATTGGTAACGAAGATCTGGAAGCCAGACTGGGACGCAAATTTCGACAACCACCAACGGGACCTTCCCTCCATCCTGGAGCCATCTTTGGATGTAATTAGGCAGGGAATCGTGGCATCTCTTCAGTTCCATGTCATTGACAAACGAGAGAATGAAATTGTGCAAAGCGCCGAAAACACCTTTGAGTGGATATGGCACAACGAACCGCCAAACGTCGATGGGCATCCTGCGTGGTCGAGTTTTCCTACCTGGCTCCGGCAAGACCAAACGAAGGTGTTCTGGGTCACTGGAGTCCCTGGATCAGGCAAATCTACTCTGATGAAGTATATTCTTGGGCATAATGAGCTGAGAACGCTACTCTCAGAATTGCGACCCGAACTGCCTACCGTTGTGCTGCACTACTACGCCTGGCACACTGGCACAAACGAGCAAAAGTCATATGAGGGATTGCTCCGAACCATACTTGCCCAAGGCCTGGCGGCAGTGCCCGATATTGTGGGAGTCGCTGCCAAAAGAAGATGGGCCCTTTTCCGGGCTATCCAGCCCGCCTCTCTCCGGGACTTTGAGCAATTACCTAGAAAGCTCTGGGAACTCGACGAGTTGGAAGAAGTTCTTGGCTGTTTTCTTGCAGAACTGAAGGCGCGAAAGCAAGAAATTGTCATTTTCATAGACGGCCTGGACGAATTTGAAGCCCCTCCTACCGCCATTGTTAAAAAGATACAAATATTGGGCGCAAGTGGTGGTATTAAAATCTGTGCTGCGAGCCGTCCATGGAGGGAATTCGAGAAGGCGTTTGACCAAGGCCCTCTCCTGCGCATGCACGACTTGACGAAAAACGACATCTCAGCCTTCATTAAACAAGAACTCGAGGAACTTCAAGCGTTCAAGGACCGCCAGTATGAGATTAGTGAGCTTACAGAACAGATACGCACTAAGGCCAGAGGCGTTTTCCTCTGGGTCTCGCTTGTTGTCAAGCAGCTACGTCTCGGTGTGGATGGTGGCAGAAGCTTTGCGGCTCTTCAACAATCAATCGACCAACTTCCCGAGAGGATCCAGGAGCTATATAGCGTCATCTGGAAAAGAATACCCGTGGCGTTTAAAACGGATGCTTCCAAGCTGTTTCAGTTATTCAAGGCTTCGGAGCGCTCTCGAAACATGCTGTTCATGTGGGTAGCCTATGAGGGCAAACCGGCAAGCTTCATGTTCGGATCAAAAACGATGCGTGGGATCAAGGCGACCACGCGGAGGCGACTAGACAGCCACACAAGAGGAATCATACAACTCTCACATACAGACGACCTCGAACTACTCCATCGGACAGCGCAGGAGTGGATGCTGGCGGCCTGGGACGAGATCTGCTCGGAGGCTCCTTTATTCAATCCGCACATCCATCTCATGAATGCATGGTTGGTGTTTTCCTGGCATTGGGGCCCGAAATCTTTTAACAACGCTTTGTTTCATGCCTGCAGAGCAGCTTTACCGGCCGAAGCCCGAACAAGGGAGACAATATCTGAACGCGATGCAGTAAACGATCTCATCAATTCCTTTGAGGCGTTTGAGGAGACTACTTTGCAATGGGGCAATCAACATTACCATTGGAGGCCTTGGTTGAACGAGCTCGAAATCCCCAACTTCGTGTCTCTGATGGGACTCGTCGGTGCTTCCGATTATCTTCGAAAATTGTCACAATCGGGCAGGTTGGCAAAGTTTATCAACTCCACAGATTCCACAGAGCGACTCGAATTGGCATGGGTTATCCTGGATTCTAGACTGCTCAACTCTAAAGGCGAAGTACCGCAGACAGTCTTGGACTCAAAGTTCGAGTGCGTTAAGCTCTATTTTGCAGGAGTGGATGACCCAAAAGCCCTGTGCGGGGCAGTTGCTGCAGCAAGCGCAATGGCTGAAGGCTGCTTAAGACTTTCCGGGACCCAGAGCCGCATAGACTATTATAACAAGGTAATAGCGTACGTGAAGCAGTGGACTAGGGATCAAGGGCTGGAAAAGCAGTTTGCCGCAGCACGCAAAGCGCGAAGAAAGCTAGGCCTTGACGACGTACCAGTAAATGGCTCCCAAGCTCAAGAACTCGACTCAGCTGAAGATCAGCATTCACCCTACGGAGTAGCTTTCACTGCTTTTAGCAACCCTCCGACTCCGAAAAAGTCATTCCTCAGGAATAGAATGGCAAAACTTCGAGGTCGTCTATCTAATTAACTGAATGGTTGGGAAAGGGGATTCCCTCTTCATCAATCCAGTCTCTCAAACAGCTTGAACTGATTACTTATAGAGTAAGGTATGCCACACATGGACATACTAGTTAACACTGTCACGTGTGGCATCAGTAAATCATCTTTTTAGTTGCTCATCCTGCAATTCTATAGAAACATTGATAGAGAAAAATCATCTTCGTCTAAGTATAGGGTGATAAGTATTTTCTGAAGAACAGAGAGGCAATATAGGCGCAGTTGTTCATCCATCGTCGCCGCGGGCGTCAAAACCACCTTGAAAGGAATTCTGAACCGTACAATAAATGGTTTCTGACCCCCCAACCCAATCCTCGTTGGCATATTCTCCCCCATACGCAAAGCCAAAGTTGAGAGAAAACCAGGCTAGAATGAATCATACATACCCCTTCAGACACCAAGACACTCATTGTAAAAGTAAAAAAAGAAAAAAAAAAAAGAAAAACCATGAATTAGAAAGAGTTTTATTGTAATGATAAAGTGGTGTACAATGTTTGTAAACAGCTTTATAATTCTTATGACCAATTATAAGTTTCCCTTTAAAATCTTAAGATTACTTAGAATCAAAGATATGAGCAAGTAGGTGAATATAAATTCGTTTCATAGTCAGAACTTTGAAGCAAGCCACCTTCGAGTCCTAACACGTAAACAAAAATAGGTAGACAGAAACAAACACAAGAGTACTTGAGAGTATCAACCGATCGAAAATGTGCCGAGATTCTGATGCAGCAGCAACAGGAATAGTGGTGATGACTGAAAAAGTCGGACTTGCGGTGCTCAAATTGGCACCATCTATAGCTTTGGAGGGCACAGTATCAGCTGATCTAGTCAAAGGTTGGAGAGACAACTCCACATCTTGATTTGATGCTTGAGCTGCGGCAGTGGAACCCGCTGTGTCTTTCTCATCAGGGAGCGGCCTCTTTCTTGTTTGTTGAAATTCCGACGGAAAGGACGATAGTGGAAGGAGTTCGTTCGATGGAAAATCGGCATGGTGTTTTGACTCGGCACCACGTTGCAATGGCACAACAAGGGTAACAGTGTCCTCCCCTTTGGGACCACAGGCATGACACTGGGCGATAGTGGTTACCATAGGCACTATCGGATTAACTTGCGTGGGACAGCCACAGTCGCTAAAATATAGAGTTGTACAAAGCTCGGTTTTGACCAAAGCTGCAGAATTAAACGGATTGACCGTGGTGTAAAAGAGAGTGGTAACCACAGATGTGATGGTTTCAACTTTACTCGTTAGAACCATGGCTGTTATGCTGCTTTGGCCACTCGGCAATGGGGCCACTTGAATGGCCGGGCTGGATAAGGGAGCCACGCCTCTGGTTGAGCTGCCCGGTTGGGATGATGGGTTTGGTAGAGTCGATACAGGGCTTGTGGAGATAGACCCAGTAACGTCCCACACCCACTTCTGGGCACCCCCCACATTTGGGCACCCCATTTACACCAAAAACGCCGTTTTTCGAAATTCTATATTAAACTAACTACTATACTTACTAAGAAAAGAAAATATATATAAACTATGTTAAGTATAATTATAGCCATCTAATTTTTTATAAAGGTTTAAATATAATAATAGTTATAATATAGAAGTTTAAAACTAAAAGCTTTAAAATGTTAGTAGATACTAGTAACTTACTAGTATTCCTTAACATTAGAAAAATATATTTTCGCTTATATATACTTATTTAAAAAATCTAGGAAATTAATATTTATACTTATTAAAAGTATATAATTATATCTAAAAGAGATTTAAAAGTATTACTTTAGTAAATATAGTATAATTAAGGGTTAAAATTCTATAATAGAAACTTTTCTTAAGGGAAATTTTAAAATATTATTCTAAGCTTAAAGAATTTTTTACTAAGTATAAGAATATATAAATCTACTATATCTTACTTAAAAATTCTAATCATATTAGTTAAATATCTCTACCTATTTTATATATTAAGATATAGGCTAGGTAAATTAGTATTATAAATGTTAAACTTTGAATTTATAATACTTATTATCAATAATACTAGTATATAGCTACTTAAGTATTATAATTAAGTCTTAATCTATTTAACATATATTTATTCTCTTTAATAAGTAAAGTATTTAGTTTAATATAGAATTTCGAAAAACGGCGTTTTTGGTGTAAATGGGGTGCCCAAATGTGGGGGGTGCCCAGAAGTGGGTGTGGGACGTTAGTGGCTGAGTTAGAACTAGTATTATCGATGACAGCAAACAAGCTGAGGAGTACATTCGGTGGTGCAGCGCGTCGGAATTTTGGCGAACCATAATGATTCCGTTCGCGAAGTGTGGTAATGCCATTGATTAAGCCACCACAGATCTGGGTAGCATCACCGGGGCAGGGCAACCCACACCGGTCAAGCGTTACAATCTCAGTCGCCGCCAGGGAGTCCGATTCATAGCATGTGCTGTATATATTTCAGATTTTTCGAGCTATCACGTGCCAAAGGGAAACTTACTCATTAAATACGCCTAAGTAGCGACGCCCTTGGCCTAATATGATGCATTTCATCTGAGTCATTGTTGGATCTCGACCAATCTCGTTGAATCCTGGATACCCTGATGTTGACTCCAAGCAACCAAGAAACGAATAATTGTTAACGAAAGGAACGTTGGTTGCTGGTGTTGATGGGGCAGGCACAGTTCTTGGACTCGAAAAGGAAGACGATGAACCGTCCGAGCCTCGGGAAGTGACGTTACTCGGTAGCGTGCTTGTACCAGCGGATGTTGGATAAAAGCTCCCGGCTGGGACGACAATATTGGCAGACTGTGTGCTCGATGACGACAAGCTTAAGGATGACGACATGCTCAAGGATGATGATATGTTCAAGGATAATGGTACTCCGACGGAATTCTGACTTTGCAAGGCTGACGCCATAGTAGGCGCGCTGGTAGATGTTCTGAGAAATGCACTGGGTGAAAGTGAGGTGACTGAGAGGGAAGACACGACTGGATTTGACTCTGAAGTCAAGGTTAGGGTCGTGGCTGGCAATGTTGGTGTGACAGAAGGAGTTATGGTGGGAGGTAAAGTCAACATTGAAGATGAGGCTGATGACGTTGGTTCTGTCCAGGAAGTTGACTGAGAAAAAGCCGTTGAGCCAGAAACCGTACTCTGGGATAAGCTAGGCGATGAAATAGAATCAGATGAAGAAGTTGAAGTCGAGCTAGCCGTGGAAGACGCTGAGGAAGAAGTGCTACTAACTACCGGGTCAACAGCCTCTATGTTGTACAGCAAAGCCATGTCGCGAGTGCCAGGTGGAAACTCGCATACTATAAGCACAACGTAAAACGCTTGGTTTTGGCGAGTGAATTCAATTGAGCGAAGTGTAGTTGACCTTGCATACGATATGCCGTTACCTGGTGTTGTCTGGTTCATTAGCTGAGATTGGGATGACAACCACGTCGAGGTTCCATCGAGGGGTGTCGCGGTACCCAAATTTACTAATGCGCTATCTGGGTCTCCGCCGACTCTATTCTTATGTGTAAGCCATGGGGGATCTTGTGGACAAAGAGAGATAGCTTACAGTTCCTGAGTGGCAATGATAAAATTGATGCGCGCTTTGGCAATCTCTGGAGGTGCATTAAACTCCACGTATTGTATAGTGTATTCCTCGGAGGTAAAGTAATTGCTGCCACAGATGTTACCTGGATCGTACCCAGAGGTAACCCAGTTCTTGTTAGGGGTTTGTCCAATCATGGCTTCTGTTGCTATGCCAGTGGTGATAATAACGCCGGTCTCAAGCCCCGGCGGCCCACCCGTAAAGTATCCCATAGCAGAGGGATCTGGAGCATCGATGTAGCGAGTTCCTGCTAGTCTAGTCAATCGGCTATCTACAAGTGCCTTTGCCTCTAAGACGTTGGAATTATAGTTTGCCGTGATAGCAATGCCTGCTGAAAGAGTGAGAAGCCCGGCCCATGGTCCGGTTAGAGCCAAGAGCGCATTCCTCCTGCTAACAAGCTTCATTTGGAGCGCGTGATTCCTACAAGGCTTGAAAGAACGTTGTAAACTGAAAACTCTCAAGCAAAAAGATACCTTTAAGCTCTCGGGAAGGGGGGAAAGGGGTATAGATTTAATAAGATGACGGACGCTTATATTTGTATGGTTAACGCATCATCATTTTTTTGTCTTGCATATTATTTGATGAAGCATTTTTTGTGTGTTGATTATGTTGAGCTTGTTCCAATGCAAGGGATGGTTTGCCTTTGGCCATTGTTGTCAGAGAAAATCCCCACATTCCACGTACGATCAATGGTACGTGAAGTAATGAGTTTATCCGGAGCGCCTGCTCCTGGAGCGGAAGCGCGAACTCCAGGAGCAGACGTTCATACTTTATAATGGATGAAAATGCCTTCCTGTTTACCCATTGAACGGTTGGGGAAGTCATTTAAGAAGGCCCGGTGATGGTTTAGTGTTCATTATGATCCGATGGTCTGCATTGCAGATATCCGCAGGAGCTTGTCTGTACCGTACCAATCAGGGTGTCAGCTTTAGGCTTGCCAGACGTATACACATCACTATGACCTACGGTACGAAAACGGTAGATACCTTTCCATGCCTGCGTGACTATAAAGAATAGTCGACTCAATGAGATCCAAACCACCTGGCCGTATGTGTGACGAGGATTCTGTGTATCAAAGCTTATATGCCAGCTGCATGCTAATATTCGTATGCGAGGTTCAGCTCAGTACGCGTTGGAGAAACGGTTTGAAGAATTCAAGTACCATCCCAATGGCATATGATAAAGACCAGACGACAGAATTAAAAGTGTGTGAGGTTAATGCTTACTGATCTCAACCAACTGCTTTAAAAATCTACACGGTAAATAGGGATAGACAAGGTAGGAAAGTAGACAGCCGCCATACTGTTTACAGGTGCCATACATCGTCTTGCATGCTGACCCCTGCAGGTTGGGCTGGACCAATCTGTTTGGCAGACGATGCACTCCGTACCCTTACCCTTGCTCCAGACATTGTTTGCCCCTCTTCAGCCGCACGAAAGAGCTGACAGTGCTGTTCGGGGTTTCAATCGGACCACCACACATGCACCTACTCGTCTTGACTTACTCTCGTTATCTAGAAATCAACAGCTTGAAACACATCCGAACTTGCTTTCCGCCGTCTGCAAAGCGCGCGGGTAGCTTTCACTGGCCTGTGTTGCTACGCCACTTACATGAGTTATCAGCGGAGAAATTGAAGAACTGAGTCTTCTACGTCAGCACGTTATCTCGTTGTTGAGCCGCGTCCTCATTGCCACAGCTCCGGTAGCAGTCAGTAAACACTATAAAACTAACTAAAGTAACCCACAAAGTCTCCGGCTTACCAGTGCCCGAAATGGCCGGCACTGAGTTCCCTGCGGAGGGTAAATCCAGCTGTCTCCCCGCGTTGACCTCGTGCTTCAAGCCTAAAAGAACGTTGAGCTCTGTAACGACATCTGAATTAAACACGAGACCAGCAACTATAAAAGTAGATAAGGAAACAGCGACGTCAGCTGGCCGCTCGCTGTCCAAGGATCCGGTCGCAAGCGCCGTAACAAAACCTTCATCACAATCCACAACGTCGACTCATTCCGCCCGTAAGGAATCGCTCTCACAGGGAAGAGGGCTAGACAAATCCGACAGTCTTGTTGAAAGCCCATCGTCAGGAGACCCCATTCTCTCTAAACACGAACCTACCTCAAGTCGCGCTATCGATCTATGGCTGGCCGCCTTTGAGAAGACGGACGAAGAGACAAAAAAATGGATTGGAGACTTTGGCGACCGTAAAAGTAACATCCAAGTCCAAGAGCTGACGAGGATCGTAAGGGAAAAGGAAGAGGCATACAAAGACAACGGATCAAGTATGAAGGTCAATGGGCAAAAGCTCCTGTGGAGAGATTACGCAAGCCGAGTAGTAACATGGGTGACGGCGATTGGGGATATTTCCGTTCAATTCGCTCCTGCACCGGCCTCACCTATCTGGTCGGCTTTGAAAGTGCTCTTAAAGGTGAGTTTTGAGACCAAGAATGTCTCTGAACCTTACAATAACGACGATAGGCCCATGTGACTCAGTTAGACCAAGTCGTGGCTGTGTTTGGATGCGCAGACAAAGTGCTCCAGCTTGTTAGACGCGGCCAGGTGTATGAGATTGTTTACGACCTTCCCACTGCGACAGAGAATTCGAAAGTCGCCCTGAGAAACTCGTTGATTGAACTTTACAAAGCCTTGCTGGAATTCTTGGCTTCGGCAGTCAAACAACTCAATGGGGGCTGGGCTAAGCAATTCGTTCGCGCGCTTGCTAACCCCGGTGAAGCTGAATCGATGACATCGCAGCTTTCGAGGCTGGAGAGAGCCGTTTCCGAGGATTCTCGAATTTGCGAAATTCAGTGGGCTCAGGCTGCGGATGAAAAGCAGCGTGAACTTTTGCAAACTCTCCATGCCCCTCTGAGGCGGATTGACGACAACGTGGCAAAGTTCTTTGAGAGTTTCGATGAAAGCAAAAGGAGGAACGCGATGAACCATATCAGTCGAATTGAAGTTGATATAATACATCTTGCGAAGAAAGAATCAAGGACAGAGGGGACATGTGAGTGGTTAATTCAGCACCCACGATTTATTCAATGGGAAGAGTCAAGTTGTTCCTCTCTCTTATGGCTGAATGGCCAGAGTAAGTCGCCCTAATCAAAAGGCTTAAATAGCGTAACTGATAAGTTTTCGCTTCCAAACAGTGGGATTTGGAAAGTCATACCTTACTTCGAAAGTCATCGACCGGTACCGTTATCAATCGGGCATCGCCCCATCAACGGCAGCCACGAACGACGAGGGTTTTGCACATTTCTACTGCGACCGCTCAAACATTGACCGAAGAAATGCCAAGTCTGTTCTCAGCAGCTACATCGTCCAGCTTCTCGCTGTGTCGCGCCATCAACATAAGTGGCACGGACTGCTCCGCCCTTTTTGCGACGACTCAGATGCTGCCAGGCGAGGCCTCGAACTTACTGACTGCAAACGGATTGTAACCCAGCTAATTGAAACATATCCCCGGTCTATTTTGGTTCTGGATGCTCTAGATGAGTGCGAGGAAGAATCTAGGCAGGATCTTATTGACTTTTTCCGCGGTCTAGTCGATGAGGCGACCAAGCCCGTGAAGATCTTTGTCTCTAGCCGCCCGGAAACCGACATTGCGAAGTCAATGGGGCGGTCGAATATCATTGAAATTAGTACTCTCGATAACAAGGGTGATATTGAGCGGTACATCCATACTGTCCTCAGAAAACACAGACCCGGGTCAGTGTGGGAGGAAAATCGGATCCAAGATAATGTGAAAGAAGCACTGCTAAGCAAAAGCGACGGCATGTAAGTCAAACTTTCTAGCTCGAGAGCTCCAGAGCCACGCTAACTCACCTACTTACAAGGTTCAAATGGGTGGAGCTCCAGTGGGAACAACTAAAAGGGCTGAATACCGAGAAGTCAATTATGAGGCGGCTCGGAGCGCTACCTCGCAATCTAATGGACGCGTACGGAGAGATCTACTCCCAACAAGAAGACCACGATCTGGTTGTGTTGCAACGAGCCGTGATGTGGGCCAAATCCTCCCTTAAACCGTTGACAACAAAGATGCTTCTTGAGGCTATTCGGCTCTCTTTTTCAAAAGATAACTCTGCATTCAAGCTTGAGATCGACCAGGAGAGCTTACAAGAGTCGAACTTGGAATTCATCTGTCGTCATTTGATTGTCAAGGACCCTCTTCAAAAGACGTGGAAATTCCCACATGCTTCCGTTGCAGAATTCTTCGAGTTAGAGCAACACAGCGGCTGGATCGGTAAATCAGAGCAAGATGTAGTAACCTTGCAGCTTCTCTCCTTATTAGATTGCTACACGAACTGGGAGTTGCCCAAGTACGTTATGCCTGGGCTCTCATCTACGCTTTACATGCAGCCTAGGGTCGATATGAACGAGCGCAAGAGTGCAGATTGTCTCCGCCCGGGGGGCCCTTTTATGCATTATGCCAGCACATACTGCATCCAACACATTCAAATGATATATTGGAACGACCCCAAGACGAAGGAAATGTCTGATATCCTCGAGTACTTTTTGGGGGCGATCGATCCTCAACGCCAGTCAAGTTTTCAGTACCAAGCATGGATCAAGCATATCACGGTCCAAATTGAGGAGATGTACGATGACAATTTCCAGACGCTGATTGAAAATCTCCCGCCCTTGCAAAACCCTATTTTCGCGCTTTGCACCTTTGGCTCACTTGACCTGGTACAAAAGTGGCACGGCATGGGCCTCGACATCACCCAGGTGAACTCCAAAGGGTACGACTTGCTCTCCATCGCAGCCAGAAACGGCCACGACCAGCTTTGTGTCTATCTCATCAGCCAGGGAAGCGACGTCAACAGGTCATGCAACGGTGAGACAGCGTTGCACGTAGCTATCCAAGACAAACGCGTCACGACAGCGAAGATGCTGCTCGACAACAATGCAGACCCGAACATGCAACGGAACGAACGCTACTCGAGAAGGAAGACGACGTCGCTTTGCGACGCTCTCGCCTTTTGTTCCATACTAGCCCCGACACTGTTGGAAAATGGCGCGGACCCAAACCTCCGATGTCAAGAATGCGACTTTCAATTTCCTTTGACAGCTGCGTTTGGGACCGACGACGATCTAACAATGAGAATCCTCCTCGAGCACGGAGCTGATACGGAAATCATCGAGGATGAACACGGAACTGCGGTAGGCATCGCGGCGTTCTACGGAGCGGTGAAGTGTCTCAAGATTCTCGTGGAGGAGCTCGGGGCGGACGTGAATGCGCCGACGGGGGGGGATTACGGCAGCGCGCTCGTTGCTGCCCTCTTCGGACAAGGGGGGATCGAAACTGTTCGATATTTGGTTGAAACTTGCAAGGCGGATCCGTCGTCGATCAAGTCATGGTCGAATCCCACCTGCATTACCATTTGGGACGTCCCGAAAAGGCTCGAAAAGGCAATGTACTTGTTGGATGCGGGCCACGTGCAGAACGAAGACCTGATGAAAATCGAGTATCTGCGAGACTGGGATTTGGATTCGGTGGATATGCCATACTGACACTTACCATTTACAAATCCCAATACGACTGTCAAAAATAAGGCCTTGGTCCCTGTCGACCGTCTACGTGACAAGCTTGAATGTAGACTATGGAATAGCCTAACTTCGACTATGACTGGAAGTCCGTCAAAGGCTATAATAGCTTTCACAACTATGCTAGTCCTGAAAGTGTCAGATTACTTTAACCTTCATCACCAAAGCATTCCGATTTCATTATTTACACCTCTCATGATCTCACATTGCAGTTCTAAAATATTAACGGAGTTTAGAGCAAAGACACAACGAATATCACTCAAAGCAATCACTCCAGTTGGCACGCTGAATAGTATGAAGTAGTTGAAATTGGTATAAAAAGTATTGAAAATCGCCATGCGCCAATGCAAATCACCTAAACCCATGCCTCAACTCCATGCCACGCAATTTCGTCATCTTAAACAAGCCACCCATTATATGTGTACATCTCTACCTGACATTTCAGGCTTTATGATGCGAATCACTTGTCTTGATCTTAAATGGAATTAAACTCTCTCCGCATGAGCAGTGTCCTGCTGCGTGTCCTTTGGCCGAAGAGGCTCGTTCTTCTCATTGTGTGCACCAGATTCGCTTGCGCTGGCGTCCAGCTCAGTGCCAGCCTGCTTGCGGATTCTAGCCATCTCCTCAGCAGAGGGAGGCTCCCACTTGGTGCTCTTCCAAGGAGTGACGCGCTCGAGGTACATGGTGTCGATCTCCTCGAGTGTGCGGCCCTGGCCCTCAATGACAAAGAAGTAGACGATGGCGGCGGCGACGATGTTGCAGCCGGCAAAGACGTAGCCGTAACGGAAGTCAATGGCCTTGGTGATGAAGGGCGAGAAGAAACCAATGAAGAAGTTCCAGGTCCAGTTGCTGGCGGTTGAAAGGGCCATGGCCTTGGCGCGGTAGCGGGAGGGGAAAAGCTCGGCCTGAATTGTCCAGATCTGGGAAGTGTTAGTTGGTTGTCAAAATACTTGATGAGCGCGAGGGTGCTTACCATAGGTCCCCAAGTCGTGGCAAAGCCGAGAATGAAGAGTGAGGCAAAGACGATGAGGGCAATACCAGGTCCTGGAGTGTTTTGGGGGTTCGCAATGTCAAGGCTGAAGTGGCCGACAGAGGCAAAGATCATGAAGCAGATGAACATCCAGAGGGAACCGGCAATGAGAGACTTGCGACGGCCGTAGTGCTCAACAATGTACAGACCGATGAAGGTAGTACCGAAGTTGATGGCGTTGAGAATGATCTGCGTAATGAAGGAGTTGATGTTGACAGACGCGAAGATGGTGGTTCCGTAGTAAAAGAAGTAGTTGGCACCCGTGAGCTGTTGGAACATCTGCAGAATCATTCCCAGGGCGATGCGGTAGGCCATGCGAGGCGCCTTGAACATGCCTGTAAACTCGCTGATAGCACTGCCCTTGATCTGGGACTCGGCACGGAGCTTGCTCTCAATCTCCTCGAGCTGAACGTAGATACTGTAGTGGTTCTCGGGAGCGCCATAGACGCGGCAGAGGGTGCGCTTAGCCTCTTCGACCTTACCAAGGCGGTAGTTGAAACGAGGAGTCTCGGGGAAGGCTAGGATACCAACACCAAGAATGATGGTCCAAAGCCAGCCAAGGCCAATGACAATACGCCATGATGCGGAGCTGTGCTCCTGGTGCGTGACAGTACCGTAGTTGAAGCAAGCCGCGAGGAAGATACCGAGGGTAATGAACAATTGGTAGGCGCAGACTAGGGCGCCACGAATCCAAGGCGGTGCGGTCTCAGCTTGGAACATGGGCACGATGAGACTGAGAGCGCCGACACCGAAGCCGGCAACAAGACGTCCAACCATGATCTGTTCCCAGGTACGCTCGGCAGCAATCTGGATGACGAAGCCGATAGAGGTGATGATGCACCAGAAAGAGATGGAATTCCTGCGGCCGAACTTATCGGCGATGGGAGCGGCAACAAGAGCGCCGATGAGGGTACCAATGGAGAGGAGACCGACGATCAAACCGGAGCGGACATTGCTAAAAGTCGGGGTGCCATCAGGGGTGTCACGCTCTCCGAAGCGGTCGAGAAAGTCGGGCATCTCGAGAAAACCGGAGATCTGACCGGTGTCATATCCGAAGCTAGGGTCGAGTTAGTATAGTGCGCATCGGGGGAGATATTTTTCGTTTACTTACACCATGCCACCCATGGAGACGAGAAGTCCCATGGCCCATGTGCGCCCTGTGATGCGCTTGAGCGGGGAGTAGTCGAGATGGGCGAGGTCCTGGCGGGCATCGCTCGCCTTCTCGGAGGCGGGGTTGTATTTGTCGAACTCGATCGTCGAGAACCCCATGATGGGCAATGACGATGTATGTGATTAGTTGAGGTGAGTGTAGGTTGAAGGGGCTTTGGAGTGCCTGTGATGGTTCATCCGAGACACAAGAGAAATGTCTTGGGGGGACATGGCGGGGAGTATATATGGACGTTTCGAAGATCGACACACGAGCGTTCGACTGTTGCTCGCAAAGCTGGACCAGAAAAAAAAAAGAGCCTTCTGCGCGCGTGAGAGGGAGGGGTGTCTGAATAGCACAGAGGCGTGACGTCAAGAGACGAGGGCCGAGGGCCAGGTCAGAGCATCAGAATATGAGTGACTGGCCGATGACTTGGGATGGAGTGGAAGGCACCGAGGTGCAGCCGTCCCGGTTCTGGGGTCTCCAGGCGTCGAAATCGGTCCGGCCGCATCAGTTGGGATTCGACCAAGGGGTTCTTTTGGGGAAGACGACATGGGGGGATTGGATGACGGGGGCAAAGTATGGGGCAGGTGTATTACGAATGCGGCTCTCGTGGTGATGGGAATTTGAGAAATTGTGGAGGGCGATAGCTTGATGTCTGCGGGAAGGCCGTGGGCAGCAGACCGGGCGGGCAGTTGGGCCACAATTCCCTGGAACGAATCTCGAGGTTGATGAATGATTGTATGACGTTGGTCGAGATGAGTGGATCGTTTGAGCAACGGGGGGCGTGTGGAATGATGTGATGATGTAAACGTGAGAATGGAAAAGCCCATGGAGAGAACAGACCCGCTGTCGGATCCGAGGTCGTTGCGTGGTATACGTACATAGCAATACCTTTTTGCTGCATGATTAATGGATAACACGGAGAGGGTTATTGCCGGACATGCAAGTATCAGGTGTGAAGGCGAGGCGTGTCGGATGAGCCGGGACTGGGGGGTGTGAAAGTGGGTGCTAGAAACCTGCGAGGGTTGCCACAACCATGGTAAAGATGCTCCGTACACTAGAAGAATAGTACTCCGTACAGAAGACCTAGACTCAGTTTTCTTTCTGGAGCTCCCATGGGGTTGAACACGAAGGTAAAATAGTGCTCCCCGTGGAGTTTGGAGGGGAGTCAGTGCCAGAACGATCTATTAGAGTCTGGACTGTGCTAGCCGGTCTCTAAGGTGTTTGTTTTTTTTCAAATTCCCAGCTGGAATAAATCGTTGTGCTGTGATATGTTTCTTGTTGCTGGCTGTAGTGAAGTAAAGCCACTGTGACGTACTATACACATGCGAGTCGAGTATATTGCCAGGTTAATTTGTATGAGCAGGTACATCGAGTCAGTGTCGTACGCCAAATGACGGCATCTTTCCGCGGCTGCAGCAGTGCTGCCTTCCTTCCCTGGACTGTCCAGGAAATAGGAAAGAACGTCTATTGCAGTATCCGTACCTTGCTGACCCGTAAACACGGATAGGGACCAACTGAAGGCGGTTGCAGTTCCATCTTGGCCAATCATGAATCCACTACGTAGTATTTACCGCCTACCTCCCGTCAGCGCCTACCCGTAAACCCGTTCCCCTACCGCATCGCCAATCGCGCCAAGCAGGCCTTCCCGACCGGGTGGATCGGATCTTGCCTGCTTGCCCAGCCTCGATCGCCGCACAAATTCCTCCAAAAAAGCAAACAAGCACCTGTTCCAAGCCGCCAATAATTCTTGATTGAACCGCCGGCCGGCCGTCTTCTTCAATTCACATTTCACCATCCTCTAAGTCCGGCCCCACTGTCAGATGACGTCGCCGCTCGCTCCGGTTTTTTTTTTTTTTTTTTTTTTTTTTGTATTTCAATTTTTATCTTTATTTTTTTGTCGTCTCCCCCTTCTTCCAGCGGCCATGGCCTCTCTTCGGCCCTTTTCATCCTCTCCTCCAGAGTCTCCAGCCAAGCCCCAGACATTCTCCAGAAATCTCCAGTCTTTTGCTTCGTGTCTCCCCGAGCCAGACTGACTTTCCTTATTCTACAGGTCTAACCGGTCTGTCGGTCGCCGTCCGAGGCGCTGACTCCAATGCCTCCACCGTTGTTCCCCGAGGGGCTCCCAGATTTTGTCTCGACGCGCTTTTTCTCTGGGTCACTCGGGGCCCCTTCTGGGGAGATAAGCCAATCCCAAAAAAAGGGTCTCTCATTGAGTCTGAGCAGGGAATTGGAATAAATCAATACTGAGGAAAGACGAAAAAAAAAGAAGACCCATTGTTTCGGCCTCCGCCTGTATCCCGCTCCCGCCAATCACACCATCATCCTGCTGAGTCTTGCTCTCCCCCTTCCGGTTGTCGTGAGGATCGATGAGGCTCTCACGGAATTCGGCGGTGTCAGCGGGCGTCGTTGACGCTCCGCTTTTCATCAGTCACAGTCATCAGCTCGGCATGCCCAGCCTCGGCCGGAGACAAAAGTCGGCACTGAGCCTCACCACCATGGAGAGAACCGGATCGACGATGCCCAGACTGGCTGGCTCCACTCTCCTTCTGTCACGCGTCCCTTCTAGAATCACCCGTCTTTATCATCACACGAGACGAAGCACTGGCCTTGGATGAGAAATCAGTCTTTGGCTCCTGGGGAGATTTTTCCTACCTCCACATCTCGGGAATAACGCTCCAGTTACCCCCTGAGACAGGAGACTGACTGTTGGGACAGCCACGTGCCTCCATCCCCGACTAGACGCCACTTCGCTACTGTCCCTCATCTCCATTAATCATGTTAACAGTGTTGGCATAGGCACGTCTCGCTGATCACTAGATTTCGCAACTTGTCCACTTTTCTCGGTCGCACTGCGGAATATTTCCCCATTGCTATGCGCAAGCTTTCTGCAAGGTACATCACATCACCCATACGACAAAAGAGGCGCACGGATCGACCCCTTTCTCCAGCGACACCCCCGTGTTCCGACTGTTGTCTCGGGATCCCTTGGGCACAAATCATGGGAACGCATGGCCCGCCTCTTTTACTCCCGCAATAATCGTTCTTCCCGTTTCAACAACTTCCGAGCTTCCATGCCCACCCCTGACTTCGCGAAAGTTTTTGAACAGAAAGTCCAGACTTTGGATTCGTCCAATTTGCAAGTCCAACCATTACGTGATCTGTGGGCAACGGACCGAATGCTGTTATGCAGCCTACCACGTGGACTCCAAGCCATTCACCCCCGTTGGTTTGTCTGCCAGCGTTGTGATCCGGAACCCGTGCCGCAGCCCTTCTTGGGGGTTGTGGACGTTGTAGTCCGAGATGGCCGTGTGCGCTGTTACGCGGTTATCCCAAAGGGCTACTGTGCCCTCCTCCCACTTGATGCGGACCTGGAAGTCCTGGCCAAGGGTGATGTGCTGTCTTATTTTTAACACTTATTTTGACAGGCATGAACTTTGAATGGTTCACAAACCTTAAAGAGAAGCTTCAGCAGCGCGTCAGACTCCTCGTCACGAAGTCCAATGATCTTCTTTGTAAAGCCCGGGTTGATAAACAACGCCTTCTGACCAGTCGCCTGTTCGAAATGTTAGTGTCCGGGTTATTGATATGGAGGCATTGTAACATACCGGGTGAATCCGGACGACCGGATGCGCCGACTTGACCGGCTCCCTCCTTACGAACTTACCATCTCGTCTCGCGTTGTCCGCTTGTGGAAACCCGCTGTGCTCAGCCCTCAAACCTTCGAGAAGCGCCTGAATGGGCCGAGAGAGCCGCGCATATGCAGCTGTTTGCGATACCCATGCCGTATCACCCCCCGTCTCCGGCACCGAGAGGAGTGTCAGAATGGTGACACCTGGCGACTGGTGCTCGTACGACACGTCTGAGTGATAACCGATCGTCGAGAGCTTGTTGCTCTTGCTGCGGTTGCGGTACTCGTTGTCGGGGCCCAGGTAGATGTTGTGGAACTCGAGATGGTCCTTGACGTGCGCGCCTACGGGCTGTTTAAATTCGTCAAAGAAGCTCTTTTGGATGATTCAAGGGATACCTACGTGGATATGAAGAGGCCCAAAGTATCGCCCAAATTCTTTTTGTTGCTCAATACTGATATCCTTGAAATCCTGATCGCGAAAGACAACCACGCCTCGCTCGGCGATGAGAAGTGCTAGTTCATCCTTCTGTCTGTCGTCAAGCTGAGAGAGTTGAAGCCCTCGAATTTCGGTTCCAATGACCGGCGTGAGTTTGGTGGCTTTAATGGTAGTATTGTCTTTCGGGAGGAGATTTGGCTTTTCCTTGTTCGCTGCCAGCCCGCGATCGTTGAACTCGAACGGCTGCAGCGGGGGAAGCGATGTTTTCTCGTCATAGACAGGTAGGTACTGTGAGTATTTGTACTTGCTCCTCTGTGAGTAGTGTGTTGTGAAATATTAAGCGATAGACTTGTTCTTACCTGGTCATGAATCTTGTCATCGTACGCCAAAGTCAACTTGATGGGCGGCGCTTCGGCTTCCGTCGCAGTAGCGGTCGTAGTGGACATGATGAATGCTCTACTGTAGATGTTCTGTATGATGAAATTCAGGCTGCTGCCAAATCAGGAATATGTTTCTTTATCGTTGTTTAATCTCTTCGCGGTTTTATATGGCCTCGTTTCAAATCCATCGCGTCAGTCAATCCGAAATGACGAGTCCTCATACCATCCATCCGGCGTTTCACGCAATCGATATATATGTGCGGGGTGTTGAAGATACGCGGCATCGTAGCAATTGTCGAGCATGTCACTGGTCGCGAGATCCGGGGATATGCATGGCATCACACTGATCAGCGCCCACTGCTCGGCAGTGAAGCGATTAGCTCTAGCGAGAAACTTCAATGGTAAACTTCCATGCACGACTTGCCGCACGGTAGCATTACAGCTTCATTTCGCTCGCACTTGATAGGATATCTGTCGGGGGTTCGTGATTCGGACAAGAATTGCATCAGAGCTGCTGACCAAACTGGGGGAGGACAGTACCGATTCGGCACCGGTTCGGCGATGCCGCCGGCTGGTTGAAGATGCCCCACTTCGGACCCGAATCTCCGGTCCCTCAGCGGCGCATCGGCGCCTTCAGTCTGATGCAAGGATTAAGACTATCAAGACATATCAACGAATGTGTACTCTCAAATTTTACACAAAAGCTTTTATTGCGCGGGTCTCAATATATCTAGGACGAAAAGGAACGTCATATACACTTGCTCGTCTTGCAACATCTAAGAAGATTAAACAACGAGCCCTAAATCCTCGTAAAACGGCTCCATTTTTGCCTCTCTGCCCAGAAACTCCATCAAAGTCGTCATCTCGGGCTGACTTCCTCCTTTTTCAAGCACACCATACCGATACTTCCTCCCAGCCTCAGCGCTCATCGGATCCTGTTCGAAAATGGTTGAAAAGATGTCCTGCGCATACACTTTCGAGCTGTTACCGTGTTAGACACCTGCTACCACGCCCCCCTCTAATATCCTGAGCATAAAGAAGACTTACAATAAATAACTGTAAAACCCAGCATCATACTCCTTTATAAAGTGCGTAATGTTAGTATACCCATGTCCCCATTTATCGCCCTCCCCGAGCACAAACGGGTCCTGCGTAGGCACGATCTCCCGTCTCAGCGCAGTCCACAACGCGGTGAAATCCACGCTTTCAAAATCATCCCCCGGCTTGTGGACAGCCATGTCAAACACGCCCATGAACAACTGGTGCAGCGTGCTCAACGCTTGGCCGACGTGTCTCGCCCTCAGCAGACTATCAACCATGTCCCGCGGCAACTCCTCCGCCGGCTGCTGCGCAGCGCCCCCGGACGTCGCCCGCCACGCGGAGAGGTATTTGTCCGAGAGATGGGAGTAATGTTTGCTCAGCGAAGTAAGTTGCGAGGGCGTCCAGCACCAGTTCTCGAGGACCTGGCTGGGCGCCTCGCCAAAGTCGACGACGGTGCCCATTGGTCCGTGGAAGCGCGCATATTGCGTCCGCGAGACGAGGTCGTGGATCCCGTGGCCTAGCTCGTGGAACAGGATCACGACGTCTGGGTGCCGCAGGAGCGTCGGTTTTGCGGATGTCGGTTTGGGGAAGCTGCAGATTAGGGCTGTTGAGGGGTATACCCTTTTCCCGTCTGGTTTTGTGAAGCCCTGGGTGAAGTTAGAGTGGACTCTGAGAAGGTTAGAGGGGGGAGGGGGTGGTTTTTTACGGGGACGAGACTGAAGTTTGCTGGGTTTCTGGATTTTCCATCGCGGTGGTAGAGGTCTAGGTAGATGTATCCTAGAAATTCACCACCTTCGGAAGGGGAGTCCCAGGCTGCGAAGAGCTGTACGTCAGGATTCCAGAGGAGGTCCTCTCCTTTTCCTGTCAGTGACAGGGAAGCTCGCTCTGCGTCGTGGATCTCGTGGAATACGATGCCGAAGAGGTGCTCGAAGGTGCTCAGCATGCCTTCCACCGTGGACTGCAGTGGGAAGTACTCTGATATCTTTGCGTGATCGACGGAGTACTCCTTTTGCAGAAGCAGATTGTCATAGAATGGGACATCCCAGGTGAAGAATCGCCCGTCGAAGTCTTCCCCTCTCGCTTCGACATCGTGTGTCTTGAGCAGCAGCAGGGTTTCTGCCTCCTGCTTCCCACAATCTGTTAGTTTCGAGCGGAGGGATGCGAGGAAGGCGTTCACTCGAGCGGGCGTCTCGGCCATTTTATCTTCGATGCTGAGAGTTGCGTGGTTCGGGTAGCCGAGAAGTTGCGCGGCTTCATGGCGGAGACTTACGACTTCGCTAAACACGGCGATGTTTGCGGGACAGCGGTTGTCGAACGCTAGTCTGGCGCGCTTCCTAGTGGAAGGGCTCTTGGTGGTCCGGAGGAGCGCAGCCAAGTCCATTGGAATCTCAACCTTTACTTTCCCCTCGTTATCAGTCCCAGGTTGTCCCTTCTCGAGCTGTGATAAACTATCCTTAGGGAACCCCGCGAGTTCGTCAGGGTGAAAGTATACTGCCGTCTTATCCTCTGCCAGGTTCTTTGAGAATTGGGAAGTGAGAGTGTCGATGCGACTGCGGATATGCTTAAACCGCTCTCGTTTGGGTCCAGGAGGAATTCTCAGGCCGTTTTTGACGAATTCTTTGTGCTTTTTGTTCAGAAAGTTGCGTTGCTCCGCGGTAAGTGACTCATTGGCCGTGGTATTATATACGGCGTCGACGAGTCTGAAGACGTCTTCGTCCATTGATGCCTCAGTTTGATAGTCTCGCAGCATACTCCGAGCTTTGCTGGAGGCATCGCGAACCTGTTTGTCTGTAGAGACGGAATCGTAGAAGATCAAAAGGTTTGACTCTGAAAGTAGAGCGTTCTCTGCGTGGGCGAGGGGGAGGAGCACTTTGGCAAACGTTGCGGACTGAACGGTAACAGCATTGGTGAGGTTGTGATGAGCTTGCTTTGAGGCTTGGATTAGTCGAGTTATGGACTCGATGATTGCGGTTGAGGTTAAGGTGAAGGTGGGGGGTGCTTGTGGTGGGGTATGGAGTTGAGTTGATGCCATTTTGAATGTGTAAATTGATTATGGTGATGATGTCCAGGATTGCTTATGACGGGAGCTTTCAATTGTGTCTTATAAATGTTTTGGTCATTCAGGCAACTACTTTGTCCCATGCGGATTAATCAAAGTTGGCGATGTTGGTGCAGGACAAGATAGGAAGGTAGATAGCTGCGGCGTATGTCACTGCTGTTGGTTTCAGGTTATTTGACGCAGGGGTTAGATTGATAATTGGGTGGTTTTCGGGAAATGGCATCGGTGCCTTTGAATGATCGACTCCCAGTAGTATACAACTTTAATGTGCCCAGGCTTCCTCACAGATTCGCCGCAGGCAACTTTCACCTGTCACGTCTGAGCCCCAAAGCTAGGGTCCGTTGGTCTCCTGCATATCACTCATCCCGGGGTTTCTACCAGGATTACTATGTGGAGCAACATGCCGCCGTAGCCGGCCCGGGTCTCCGCCGACTTCCCCGGCTTGATCGGTGGGGTTGAAATCGTGCACGGCCTTCTGAGCCCAGGCAGCATGATTTTTCTGTTCGAGATATGGATATAGTTCTTCAGAATGTGGGAGCCTGTTCATTCTAAGAGGAGGATAAAAGTTGTCAACAATGTACAATTGGGGATTTTTAGGCTCCAGCTAACAACCCCGACGAATCTTTACATCTCCTCGGTGATCAAAGCAGTCCATGTTATCGACGCTATTACTTTTGTACAAATAGAACTCAAAATTGCGGACTTAGTGATTAGCTACCTCCTCTTGATCAAATGCAAAAAACTACGTTGTATCAGTAGCATTAGCTCTTCTGATCAACCGGAGCATCCGATTGTAAGCTCTCAAAGTCACTCAACCCTGTCAGATTTCTCCTGAGAGTGTTGGCGCTGAGGTATTTCGTGTACCTGTCGACAGCGAGGATTGCTAGGAATATTAGTGCAACAGTAGGCAGCGTCGCAGCACTCTTGAGATATTTGAAGATAAACTCGTCCGATGCCGCACCAGCTGCTAGCCCAATAGCCAGCAAAGAAGCCAGCCCTCTACTTGTAACAGCCGCCTTGTCAAAGATGTTGAGAGGCCGGTCCTTGTGTCTGGTAATGAGGATGAACACGCCAAAGAAGGCGACGACGAACAGAAAAGAGCTCCAGTAGTACACATACACTGTAGTGTATGCTGGCTCTGCAATATCCCCGGGATCTGCCTCATCCGACGAGCTCAGTCCGTTATACGACTTGAATAGCACACCAATCACTCGTCTCGTCAGTTTCTTATAAGGAGAAGGCAAGAAGAGATCGTCTCCGCCAGTGGTGTTTGCTGCGGAACACAAGCCCGTCATGTTGCCCAGGTTGTATATCTCTTGGTAGACGAAAGGAATCATATCCCGCACCTCGAGACTATTCGGCATCTGAAGGCTTTGGAAGGATGTTATGGTGGAGTTGGTCAGAGCCAGGCCATCTTCGTTTCGTGAGACGCAGGCTTTGCGGATATCGCTGAAAAAGCTGCCAAATTGACTCATGACCTGCCAGGCAAGAGCGATCTGTTGGGAACCTTCAACAACACCAATCATGCCGAGATGAAAGGGAAAGTGAAGAACAGCCCAAATTTGCTGACGGACGGTACCGAATTTACATTCGGGGGGGTTGTCGAAGTAGAGCATCCAACAAAACATCTAGAAGGCCTGTTAGTTACCCGCTGAAGACAAAAAGGGATGACATACCAAGATGAAGACTATGCAGCCGACAACTAGACAGGCGTCAAGTCTGAGGCCGGTATCACTCATGAGATTACCGACTGTCTTGGTGGCACCAATGGCTCCCTCGCCGATGATGACAAGCGTAAACAGTCCCATTCGCTCGGTAAGATGGGTGTGCTTGAAGCCCATGTTTCGCCATATTGACGAGATGCCTAGGGTGATTGCTGCCTCAATGGCGAGAATGATGTACCAGACGTAGTAGATACCAAGCCCGTTCCCAGATTCAGGAGCGAAAGCCGGCGTCATGGAGTAGAATGATCCGCCGGAGAAGATGAAAAGAGTGATGGTAAGGGAGAGGGGCCATGTCAAGGCCTTTGTTTTCTTTCGGACAAAGTGCAACGCGACCGAATACTGTGCAACCATCAAGAGCCGGCTTGCGAAAAGGATGTTACAGAGAAGTTTGAAGCTCTACTCCATCATCAACAAACACACATAATGCGCTCGAGTAATCAAACCTACCGCATTGTTGTGCTCCTTAGTTCCAGGACTGAACGACGACCCTACCAAAGCGAATCCCACAAATAGCAAGAATTGCAGGATCTTACACATCCGTTCGTATCCAGAGTCAATCGAGAACCGCACATCATGTAGTGTGATTTGGAACCATGTGAACCAGATAATACCGAAAAAACCGAGATATGCTGCCAGACTACTGAGGTTGGTGATGCTGTGTGTTTGCGTAAAAGTTTCGAGGTTTGCAACGAAGAAGAGGTCGGAAAACAGCTCGATGGTGTTGGCATTGTGCCTGACAAACAGCTTTACTTCGCCAGTGTCCTCATCAGAGGATATTACGGGGGTCTCGATCCATGTGAGAGGCGTGATCTTTTCTTCCTGCAGGTAGTCTAGGCCCCTATACACATTTAGCCAGGTGCATAAAGAAGTATGTCACTTTCAAGACGAGTGCATTTAAAAGTGACATGATGGTTAGGCGCTACTTACCAGCTGATTGACGAAGCGTCGGAATCGACCCGGCGAACCTGACTGCTCGGAAGCTTCACCATTGCGTGGCGTTGTTGGGCGCTGAACGCCTCTACTCGTTTGCTAGGTAGTTGACGATAAAATGTTTCTTGCGAGTCCGAAAGAGAGACATGAAAGAGGTGGAGGAAAGAAACGGTTCTCAATATGTGATAGGCATATTGGGCCAGGCGGGTAGGTCCGTGTAACTGGACTTCTCCGACATGTTCAAGATTCGTAGTTCTCGAGTCATACCCTCTATCCTAATCCCTCTCCATCTGGTTGTCAAAACTTTGGAACATGGTTGCGTTTGTGCTTAAGCTTTATGGACACGCACTAATTATAGTGGACCCGCACACGGTGCCGGGATTTCGGTCTCGGTCTCGGTCTCGTCGTTATGGGTAAGGGTCCTGGCAATTGCCGTCTACCTTATGGTATTTGCCAGTTAAATAGCAGGAGAACATGTGTTAATATTTAGAATTGGAGCTTGTTCAATTGTCTTATTGAGCACTTGCTCATCTTGGTTCCCACTTTCGTTACATTCTTCAAACCAGCCAATTCCCAACCTGTCCCCATAGCGTTTATCTAGGTACTACAGTGCTGCTTCAGTGCTCTTCAGGTAGTGATACTTGGCTTCGTGGCCAAGATTTCCTTGAGAGCATGCCGCCCTTTCCCCTGAAATTGTGACTACCGCGACCAACAGACATGCCGTGAGGCCTGACTTCATTGGGTCCGGGATATAACTACAAAAACCCGCCTATCTCCGAGGTATCTGTTTCTGGTCTTCGGCCTCAGATTTCAATGCTTTAAGCTTCCTCTCAACCCGAATATCCTTCCATCCAAGGCCCCAGGCAAAAGAAAAGGTGGCAAAGCCGATGCCGATGCCGAGGTACATGACGGTGTCGACACTATCACTGTATGCCTGCAGCGTGTGGCGAAGCTGATCCCCTGAGACGAGCCTGCGGATGGAGTTCAGCCCAGAGTTAACAATTACGTCTGGTTCAACTCCAATCAAAAGGGCACGCTGTTGTAGTTCCTTCCGCAGAGTGTTGCTGAAGACTGCATTTGCTGCAACTAGAAATATCGCACCACCCATATTTTGCATGAAGATAACGATTGCCATGGCGATGGGTATTTGGGGAGCCGGTACAAGATTTTGGACAGCAATGTAGTGCTGAGAACAGGAATAACAAAGGTCAGCTTTTAGAAACCATAAAGAATACAGGACGGTACTTACACCTGATGACATAGATCCACTACCAACTCCATAAAATAGTTGATACCCAATCCATTTCGCTGTAGAGGTCGTTGGACTCAGTGTGGACAAGAGCCCATACCCGATGGCCGCGATAGAACTGCCTCCTGTGACCCATGGAAGGTAGTAACCGAGCTTTTCAACTGCGAAGAATTAGTTTGTCATTCTCCAGAGGACTAAAAAATAATAAAAATCTAAACACATACTCATCACTCCCGAGATCATGGTGAATAGAACCAAACTGAGAGTTGTGGGCAACAAATGAACTCCACTCATAAAAGGCGAATCTCCATGGACCGCTTGGAAGTATATAGCCAGGTAAAAGTCGGCAACGAGAACAGTACCCAGAAGGAAGAAGGCACAGCCTGCGGCAGACCATATGATTCGGTGCTTCAACATGGCGAACGGTACCATAGCTCCGTCTCCTTGGCGATGTTCCCAGAACAGAAACGCGACAAAGGTCATGCCGCCGCCAACTAATAGGCCAATGACGACAGAGCTGTTCCAGGCATATTCGTTTCCTCCATATTGCAAGCCAAGAAGGAACATTACCGCGGCGGGGCTGATGAGTAGGAACCCCGGAAGGTCCAAAGACTTGATCGCTGTACCGAGGACCTGTCGTGCAGGAGGCTTGGGTTCCAAGTCGGGAATGCGGGATAGAATGAGGAGTACGGCGATGGGTACACCGACTGGGAGATTGATGTAAAAGCCTCATAATTACTGTCAGCTTTCATCGACAGGGAACTGCCTAGGGATTACACTTACACCATCTCCAGGAAACGTATTCAGTGAACAAGCCTCCAAGAACGGGACCCAATGCAATACCCAGCTGGCCGAGGCCCATGCTAACGCCCAAGAATTTGGCCTGCTCTTTAGGTGGCATGATGCACGAGATGATGGTCAAAGTCCCCGTGGACAGGCCCGAAGATCCCACACCAGCAATGGCTCTTCCAATGATGAACATGGACGAGGATGTAGCAACTCCGCATAGCAGTGAGCCGAGCTCAAATATGCCAAAGAAGACAAGAAACGACCACTGGGTGAGCATGTTAGATGGGGGGATCGATGGGAAATGGTTCTGGTAGTGTCTTACCTTTGCCGAGAAGTGTTGATATATCTTGCCACTCAAGGGTTGAAAAGCTGAACCTCCCAACTGATACGCCCCGCCGTACCAACCGACGTCGACTAAGGACTGGAAGCTCGATGTGATGGCTGGTGTAGCAGTAGATACGACGGCCAGGTCAAGAAAGACAAGAAAGAAAGACAAAGTAGCGGGCAATATTATCAAAATCCGCTTGATTCCTGTAGGATATTCTTTCTTCTCGTCTGCTTCATCTGCAACTGCAGTTATGTTCTTTTCAGCGTCAGACGTTTCTTGCGGTGCCTCTGTGGAAATCATCGGTGCAACCTTGTTGTCGTCAGTCACCTGAGTGCCATTTAAGTCGGAAGATAAAGAAGCCATGTCGAGGGAATTGTGTTATCGCTTGAATGAAGATTGGATATAGAGTGTTGTACATGGTATCGCTTTAACTTTTATATGATGTATTTGAAGGTGAAGTGTGTTGAGAGAAGAGAGCAGAACGAACACGGCCCTCAACACATTTCTCTTCTAGTGATTTATCAGCGGTAGCCTTTCCATCGGCCTGAATTGAACCGGCTGAATATGAAGAATTCTCAATTTGCCCCGGGTTTGAAGTCCAGCCGAACGTGGGTCGGGATCGGATTCTGAAATCCGATGCATCGGGCTAATCGTATTTCTTGGCCTCACGTGGAAGTTTTGTGTACTGTTTTGTCCATCCAGGCACCTTCAATCGCACAGCTCGACGAAATGAGAGATACAGGGCATGACTCTCATCTGGTCATTTCTTTCTTTTTCACCCAAAAATTGGCATGTTGAAATTACAGTAAATGGATGGCATTAAAACCGACGTGGTAAATATGCAAAGAGGTGAAAAGCCTTCCACAATCTCTAATAGAGGTTTTAGACAGAGCCGCATAATTCTACATGAGAAACGATACATAATATGTAGCAGTCCTGGCTACTCATCTCTATATTAGTATATAATTAGGCCCTCTTAGCCCAAAAGTTCTCTATCCAAGACCCGATGTTCCCATCAAATCCGCTCGTGCTCGTCATGAGCCCTGGTCCGGGCTCCCCCCAGTTGCCTGTTTCTTGGCTCTGTAAGTTCCTACAAAACACGCCAAAACTATCTGCCAGACTCGCAAATACTCCGTCTGACTCTGACTCTCCAGATTCGTTGGCAGCTAACTGGAAAATATCAACTAGCCGGCCCAGCATAACTGGTAGCTCAGCTATAGCTCTAATGATGGCTGGATCTTTTTCTGAACCTCCAAAAGACGCACCAGCACGACACAAAATCGCGACACAGTTCGCAAGATATGTCCACTGAGCCGCTTGAAGAAAAGAAGCGTAAAGGAAACAAGAGGGGGTAAGTGCCAAAAGTGCCGTTGCGAAGTTCTTGACAGCGAGCTGGGCTTTCCATAAGCAGAAAGTATGATCACTCTGCAAGGATACACTGGCATTGCTTGGGCCAGCACAAGGAATTCCGGAGGATACAGTTATGTCTGGCTTGGCAGCTTCAAGGATACGTAATTCCGTAAAATAAGTATGGCCCATAAGAGTTTCTACGTTATCCAGAGTTATGTCAGCAAATTTGCATCAGCATTATCACAGCGTTACTCGACAAGGACTTACTACTATCGGGTAGTGCTTTCGAAGAAATGAATGTTCGAATCTCTTGCAATCGCATCAGCATGTCTCGAGTATGCAAGATGGTCGGAGGAGGTAGCCCCATGATCCCAACTTGATCCATTTCAAGCTTGCACGATTGTGCGGCTTGCAAGGCAAGCAATTGAAGGCGGACCTGTACGGCGAGAACCATATCAGACGGATATTCTGTGTCACCTGCGATGGCGGCAAGGTCTTCTTCCATTTGCGGCGTCCACGTCAAAGGTTCTATCTCGCCAAAGTGTGTCGAGACCATAGAGCTGAGCGCGAAACATCCCAGAACTGTACGCCGACGTTCCATGAGTTTTTCTTTCGCCAGTTCATCATTTCTTTCGTCGTCTTGTTTGTCGTGACTTGCAACTGATAACATTAGTGGGCTTGACTGATGTGCTGTCGGCTTATCCAGATGCATCTCTCCAACCAGCGACAAAGCCAGCATCATGAGGCGTGACAAGCTGCGACCGCCAATTACGTGATCCCAACCCCAGGCGATAAAGACTAGCAGTCCCAGTAGGAGGTCTGTTGTTTTTTCCATGCTTTCATGATGATTCTTAATGTCCTCACTATGGAAAAAGGCCAGTCCACTCAGCACGCGTTTCAGCTCATGCCCATGCTCCCGCTTCTCATGCGTTGGGAGAGAGGCAACGCAGGTGATAGCGCGAAATAGGAATGGCCGATCGAGCTGTAGTTTCTCAGCCGTCACCTCGGTGGATAAGTGGATGAAAGGAAACTTGGGAAGCATGCGGGATCGAAATCTTTGGAGTTTCGCCACATCTGAAGAGACTGAAAGTTCCGATGCATTAGTTGCAGGTCCTGGTGAAATGGTTGTCGGTGGCGATAGCATTTCTTCATCTTCGTAATGTCGGTCACTACCATCGATGATGAGGCTTGTATCATCATCAATGTCACCGGTCATTGAGATGCTGCGATTAAGTTCGCCAGTACCACAAGACTCTGGTTCCGCAGCCTGGTATCGTGTGTGTTGTTGTGCTAGCCCGTTGTCGTCGATAACCTTGCGATCTTGCAGCAACGCCACGAGACTTTCAAGTTTCCCTTCAAGCTCAGCAATCCGCGTGTTTGCTTTTTGGTTCCTGTCGGCTGCACGCCGCCGGACGGAGTCACCGGGGCGGCATGGTTTCTTGAGGCGGTGGCACCTGTGGATTGCAACAGGAATGGTTGGTACTACTTTCTCGCCATCGCTCGTCTGGCTTTTGCATGCTTGTGCGATCTGCTAGCTGTACAGGGAATGGACTGACCTTTCACACTCGTCGCCATTAGGGCGTAAGATACATTTGCACTTGGATTTAAAGCATCCAATGCATGATTGCCCATAGGCAGCTGGACGGCCTGGAACTCTTCGGCTTTCCATTACTGATAAGACAGAAAGATGGTTGAATGGCAAAGGTGTTTGACCCAGGGCTTTGGGATGCTGTTTGGTCCTCGGATTTCGTCGACTACGTAGCGTCAGAACGGATTTCGGATTCCGGTCTTGGCAATGAGAGTGAGACGGTGTGAGATTGGATGATACTAGGGGGTTCAGTCTCAAGCTCAAAAGACTGATTGGTTCGGTCCACATTAGTAATTCATCGTCAGATTACCCGGCTTTCATATTCTGCCGACCGCATGCAGCCCAACAATCCGAGGAATCTAGAACAGCAGGGGTCAACGTGCCGCTAACTATATTTCTAGAGAGGTAAGCAGAGTGATGCCTGCACGAATGAGATGCAAACATTATATGACAGATGTTAGCGTTAGCTACTTTACAGCATGAGGAAGGGGGTTCCTCTATTCCGGGCATTGATATCGGCTTACTTGTTTGCTTTTGTTGATGCTCTTTATGGGTTTCATCTTTTGAATGAGCTTCATGTACCTTACCACACGAATCCCTTCAGGCCAGCGGCGGTATTGCTACTAAAAGCTTTAATAACCTTATCGTGAGAGTCATTGCAATGAGATACTCGATTCTCACGGTAAATTCGGCAAATTCGGCTCATAAAAGTATTAAATTATCTATCATTACAACGCTCATACCATCACAAAATACGATCATGCCGTCTTTTGTGCCAGCTCATCAATATGGGCTAGCTGCACAGCAACCTGTTTGAAAGTGTCTTCAATACTAGTGTATTTTAGACCCAGAACTTTCTGAATCAGAGAAGAATCCACCTTGAACAAGCCCTTTGGAAGTTCAGCATTGTCCGGCTCTCCCTCGGGTATCCTATCCGCCAACTTAGGCAGCGCCTCTCTGAAAAGGTTTGCAATCTTCTGGTTCGAGACCCCTCCGTTGCCGATGACGAACCTCTTGCCTCCAGCCTCAGGCGTAACAACTGAAAGAACATGTGCTCGTGCTACATCACGAACGTCCACATAAAGGTGTAAGCCCTCAGGCGGCACAGGTGATGCAGATGTCAGGCCCGGGTCAAGGAAGTTGCGCCACAGGTTGAAATTGCTCTGGTTGAGCGCTTGTGGGCTCTTGTAAGTGTTTGGATCGGCGAGCGGTCCGTATACCATGGGAGGGTTGATGATGACAAGATCGAAACCGGGGTTCTTCTTGGCAACAAAATCCCACGCTGCCTCTTCAGCGAACTTCTTACTGGCGCCATATGCCAGATTCAAGACCTTGGTACTGACGGCCTCGTCCCAAGTAATAGGGTTCCAATCGGCTTCTGTGTATATCTTCGCGGGATCTGTCTGCTTCGGCAAGAACCAGTTGATCACGGCAGCCATAGAGCTGGTCATTACAACACGCTTAACCGATGGAGCGACGCGGGCGATACCAGAGAGGATCTCGGTAGTACCCTTGATGGCCGGGTCTATGAAGTCAAGGTTTGAGGAAACGACTCGGTAGTTAAATGGCGACGCAGTATGCAGGACTGCGTCAAAGGGCCGGTTTGATGCGAGTGCTGCATCGAACGCGCCAGGGGTGGTGATGTCGGGAACGAGAGCTGTGTCCAGCTGTGTGGAGGGGTAGGAGGCGAAGGTGGAGAGCAGCTGGTCGGCCTTTGGCTGGTTTCGTACCACAGCTCGAACTGAATGGCCTGCTTCAAGGAGCTGTGTAAGAATATGCTGGGCGATGAAGCCATTTGCACCGGTGAGAAGGATGCGATGGGCCATATTGATGAAGAGTGATTTGTGTTATTAGAGACGAGGGTATTCTGAATTGATTGTTGAATGATGTTGTAGAATGTATGATTTCATGTTTAAACTAAACCTTCGGAGACTGCATTTATATAATTCTAGGGTTGATGCCATTGTGCAAAATAACTTGTTGCTGATCTTGAAACGGCTTTGCTGACTGTGTTGTTCGTCAAGTGTAATTGTTTGGGGGATGGCCACTAACGCCGAAGCTTACACAATTCGTCAGCCACAGCCCAAACGCCGAACAACCAACGATTCGAGACGGTGATAACCGGTTAAGCGGCTTGTAGCATCAGTAAGTCGCTGACGAAGAATAACCTGTCTTGATGGCGCGCCCAAGAAAACATAGTAGATCAGTTGTTATGCACTAACTTGACTTGCAAGTTTATCAATATCCCTTATTGGATTCACATTTTCAGTTTTGTGCGCTTCTATTAGATAGATTAGGAACTCAGTAAGAGTCAAATCTCTCGGTGTTGGATAACCAAGGCAGCAAAGCAATTGCAGAGCCAGCGACACACAGTCCATCAAGGCCATAGAAAAAAACCGCACGAGTGCAATTTTCAGATTCCATCCTAGTAAAACCTTTGCGGGTAGCTTCTGTGGTGAGGTGACGGCGATTGACAGCCAGCAAGGAATTGAGTTGCGGAACTCCACGAGATAAGGTAGTAATCAGTAGGTAGGTAACTAGTGCCCATGTCGTAGTTTAGTTTGGCTCAGCTCGCCCTATCTGCTAATCGCCGAACAAGGAGACGATGACGTCAGACAATGAAAGCAAACCACCATTGAAGAGGTTCCTAAATTACTAATAAGGTGCATGCGAATGGAGTCGAAGGCGTCAACTGTTCCCTGAATCATGATGGCCCAATACGTTTTGTCTCGCAAGTGTTGCACGCTGGATTGTCCAGGGAATGCTGGAATAGTGGCCGCAAATGGCCTGAAAGATTGAGTCTAGTGGCCAGCAGTCGGCCATGCCGCCTGTGGCATTACTCATCACCGGTTCTTCGGCAACCAATGTTAGTGCGCTACAGGTAACCGTGTTCGCCCGGCTAGTGAGCTAGGTTACGTTGGCTTGATACTCCAAAGTATCAATAATTGTTTCATTGGATTACTGTTCAAGTGAGAGAATAAGCATCCAGCTTGATTTAAGGTTTGGTTAGCACCAAGCTTGATCAGTAAGTGACCATCGGAGGAATCTAGGACATGATAAATCAACGATCGACATCATTCACTACCTACATTAAGACCTGGGCAAGACAGCTTAGAAAATAAGAGTTGGGGAACACCAGGAACTACAACAATCCAAGCCTTCACCACCGCAAACCAAACCCACCGCGTCTCTATTTTAATCTCTATAAATACACTACCACCATAAAAAATGAGTGATAAAATGAGGGCAATAGGTAAGTAAGAGCAAACCCATCACACAGGCGTTTCTAACTCGTTATGCTAGACATCAAGGGGGGAAGGGGCCCCAAAGAGAATTTGTTCATCAATGCAGATACGCCCAAGCCAACACCCAGCGAGGGTGAAGTTCTTGTAAAGATTAAGGCATTCGGGATCAATCGTATGGACCAGATTCAACGCCTCGGCGACTATCCCCTTCCGCCACAGGCACCCAAAACGCTCGGCGTAGAATTCAGCGGTAAAATCGAATCGTTCGGACCAGGAGACCGTGGCACTTTCAAGGAAGACGACGAGGTTTTTGGCCTGGCATATGGAGGTGCATACGCTGAGTACATCGCCGTGAACCACAAGATGCTACTGCATAAGCCAGCCGACCTTACCTGGGAGCAGGCTGCCGGTATTCCAGAGGTAAACTCACTTGAAAATGGCACCTTTTAGAGAGCGTACAACTAACAGGCCTGTAGACTTGGATCACCGCAACACAGGCCCTTTTCATTGTTGGAGAATTCTTTGCAGGCAAGTCAGTACTTTGGCATGCTGGGGCTTCCAGCGTTTCCGTTGCCGGTATCCAACTGGCAAAAGACGCTGGCGCATCCGCCATATATGCAACAGCGGGGTCCCAGGCGAAATGCGACTTTGTTGTCCGGGATTTAGGCGCAACGGCAGCCTTCAATTACAAGACAGAAGACTGGGCTGAGCGAATCAAAGAAGCAACAGGTGGCAAGGGAGTGGACATCATTGTGGACTTCATTGGTGGCGGTTACTTCCAGAAGAACCTCGACGTCGCAGCACGAGACGCTCGTATTGTGGTGTTAGGACTGTTGGGCGGAGGCAGGATTGAGGGTGCAGACATCGATCAGCTACTCTACAAGAGGATCCGGATGGAGGGAAGCACCTTGAGAAGCAGGGATGTTGAGTATCAGGGGAGGTTACGGGATCGCCTTGAAGAGTATATCCCGCGCTTTAAGATGGGGAAGCTTAAAGTGGTAATTGATACGGTATTGCCGTGGGAGGAGATACAGAAAGCTCACGGTATGCTGGAGGATAATGCCAACTCGGGAAAAATCATTTGCACCATCTCTTAGCGACAGAATGGGGCCATCAGAATAGCAGTGAGATAGAAAGCATGATAACTTAACCCAAGGCAGAGGACCTCTCGTTTTTTGGAGGGCTGCTGCAAGAAATCATTTCATGTGCTGGCACTGTCGAAGTTTTATACATGGATAGATTCAGTGCATATTTATTTGTGATATTGAGTTGTGATAGCTGGCTACATTTACATTAAGTCATACAATAACCATGTCCACATTCTACTCATCTTCGCCCTCGGCCCAGACAAAACTACATCATGTTTTCAGGTTGGTACAGACTGAAATCTGATTCTCGTTGTTAACCTGGTCTTTTCCAGCAAGCTATGTTCGAGTAAGTTCTCTTAGACCGGCTGGCCACTGGAGCTGAAAAAGCGGCAAGTAGCAGTGATGACATTGTATCCCTTGTCGACGTTGAAGCGCTGAGCAGAGGGCTGGAAAATGGCACTGACGGTGGTCAGGACGCAACCTGACACGACGTCCTCAATCATGTTTGCCAAGTGACTGCAAGCCATGTCGATAGCATATGTGTTGTCGTTGCAAAACACAGTGGCAGAGGTGCCGTCGCAGGTAGTCCTGATGCACTGCCTGGCTTGGACAACGCATCTGCTGACACTTCTGAGATGCCTGACACCCTTGTCCAAGTCCCAGTAGGTGATGCCTCCCCAAGGCTTATCACACTCGTTCCTGTACTGTAGTGAAGACAGTGATTAGCTCAAAGTTCTAGTAACGCTAGGCAATAGCAACAAGAGAAAGGTCACCAACTCTGTCGTCACGGGTTTCCAACTCCCGCTCATCCAGTCGAACCACCTCTGATCCGCCGAATGAAGCGCCGTCCGGGACACCGACAGCGGTGCTGTTGTCGGAGAATTCCATTGTGCCATCAAAAAGGGACACTTCGGGATGATCAGACTTGATTTGGGCGTCGATGTCGGTCAAGTCATCTCCCTCGTAGTAAACAGCAGGGCCACCTTCAGTCACAGCTCCGTACCATCCCAGACGACCGACTGGGTAAGGAGGCGAGACGTCAACATCAGTCTGTTGGACATCGGCAGCGGTGGCGTCGACGGCAGCTGCCTAGTCACGTTGTCAGCACTTCGCCAGCAACATAATAGCATAATCTGATGAATCACAACTTTTGAGGAGGCGAGGAGGGGACATACCGAAACAACGCCAGCGCAGGCAACAAGGAACGCGGGAATGAAGCTCTTCATTTTCGAACTGTTTATGATGGCGACTGAGAAGTGTACAATCGGGAGAGGTCTGCAGTAAGCTGGATGAGCGGCTGAAGAATTGAGATACGAATGAGAGTACACGAGCCCTTTTATACTTCTCGTCCCTCTGGCAAAAGCTGGAGTTTCTTCAAGACCTGAGGTTTTAAATCTTCTACACTGCCCTTTGCGGTAATCTGTCTCCGCCAAAGGATTCAAGGTAAGCGCTAGTACTTGTCAAAGAACCAAAGTCCCTTTTAAATTTCGGGTAAAGAGTAACCTTATTTCTCCACAACTGCCTTCTTGGTCAATCTAGGTTAATACAGATTCTTCCGGCGTTGAACTGATCCACAACCATAAGCTTAGCAGAATACGGGGTACTTCGCTCACGTGGTCCCACTTCTCGAGAGCGTCCTTGTTCTGAGTCATACAGAACAGAATCTCTCTGTGACTGCCGCTTAACTGCGGAGTTCGTGATTCTAGAAAGCTTTGAAGACAAGAGCTCTCCGAGACATCTTTTTAATTAGTCATTGGTGAAAGGAAGTGGAGAGCCGTCCAGTTAGGTCGTGATATGTCAAAACAGCTCGCGTGATGCGTGTACTGCAGCTTCATGTGAACTGATGGACCAATGGATACTTGTCGACCTTCTTGATGGTTATTAGCTGGGTCTTGGCAAAAGAGGATTGGAATCTGCCTGTTCAAGTCATGGGTTTCTAGGCAACAAGAAAATCTCAAGACTCTGTAAGGGTCTTTACTACTGGTTGACAGGGATGGGGCGGCCGACCCCTGTGTAAAGAATCCTTAGGCAGAGATAGTCCACTCACTCAGCCGCAGCACCCACAACTCTCGCTGTCTTTTACTTCGGATGACCGAAATGATTACCCCGAGTGTCGAATAACCTTAGGCCGCATCTTTGCCAACAGCATCTTGCAAGTGAATGGAGTTCGAACAGCCGAAATCTCATGCGTTGGACGGGTAGATTTCTTGGTAACGATCACTACGTTGATTCATCTGCAGGCTCTCGAACTGATTGTATGTTTCAAACTCCAGAATTCAGACACAAAGTCTCAGCGGCCCCGTTCTTCAAACGCCAACGTGATCCTTATTTTCAACTCTGCCAGTTGATGTAGAGGGATTATTACATGCGCAGGAGGGCATTATGCATCATAACGTAATTCTAAGCCAGGTCAGCGCTTACATTACCACTCAGGATATAGCATTTCGAGATGGTTTGCATGGAACCTACCCATTTTCCATCCGATCAGGGACGGTAAGGGTGGGGCGTCCCCAGTATCGGCCTGGTGCGACTGGTGCCGACGCTGCTCTCAATCTTCGACGGTAGTGCGACACCATCATCGGGGCGGATCTGCCGGGTCCTGACGGGCCGAGGTACATCAGTTCGCTTTGGCTGCATGCATGCAGCTCAACAACAAAACACAACCATATCCACAGCTCGGTTTCGGGGCTTTTCGTATGAGAAGTTCTGAGAGTCTTTGAATTCCTCTTTATGAGGACGCTCCTATTATACTCAGCCTAACTAGTGAGATTTTGCATCTACAATGCCTCGAGTCTCGTCGAGGCATATTGCTTAGTGTTTTCTCTGCCACGAGTGTAATAATCAAAGGCAAGACTCTATGCAGTGGTCCTTGTAAATTAAAAAAAGAAAAAGAAAATAGATTCCTCCAACCTCATACAGAACCCCAATCAGAGTGTGTATCAGGTTCTGGCTTCCACAACATTAGGTGACTTTGTATTTCGTAACGAAGTAATGAATGTAGCTTTCAATGGGTAAAATGTATTATCATGAAGTCCACAGTGTTATTTCTCTATAAACTGTTGTTAAATCCTATAGACAACCTTCTTGCCCGAGATCTTGCCATCGCGGTGCATTTGAAAGCCTTTAGGTATCGACTGAAGCCCTTCCAGCTGAAGAACAGCATTAGGTCTAACCTTGCCCTCGGCAACCCACTTGGGGATATTATCAAAAAGCTCGGCTGCAAGATCTCGGTCTTTCTGACTTTTCTAAAGAAGATTTTTAGTAAATATAAAACATGTTAGGATGGACAATTGTCTTACAAGCCACTGATGTCCCTTGTAATTAACCTCCTTCAGGAATGCGGTCCAGATCATGACGTCAACGCACTTTACTGTGTCCGGCACGCCTTCAGTATTGACTAGCCCTGGCCGGACAGTACACAGTATGGAGTCGGCGTTGGCTGAGGTCGCCGCAAGGCCTGACGAGTTTTGTTCGTTGCCAATCGTGTCGAAGACATACTTCAGATCGGGCACGTCTTTCCGGATCTGTTGGCTTACATTGATGGCGTTGTAGTCATAGACGTGCTTGGCTCCGAGATCTTTAACTAGGTCAAAGTTGTGCGGACTGCAAGTAGTCACGACGTCGAGACCGAAAATGCAGGCAAGCTGAATAGCGAACTGTCCGACGCTCGCTGTATTCATGAGGTTAGTATTGTGGCATGAAACGATGTTGAAAATCGGATAACTGAGGCCAACGTAAAAGAATCTAGCGGTTTGGTAACTTACAACTCCCGCCCCAAATGAGTACACTTTCTTTTCTGGACCGATCGATGTTTAGGCAGCGTTCAGAGAAGAGTGCCAGCCAAGCTGTACATGCAGCCAGAGGAATCGTGGCAGCCGAAGCCTCGGAGATGTCAGAAACCCTAAAGGATATCTTTTCATCAGCCAGTGTGTGAGTCGCGAAGGCTCCGATGCCTTTAGTCTCGCCTGTTCAGACCTGGTTTAAGTAGGTGATGACTAGAGAATGACCTCGCTTGCAAAAGCTTACCTCCCCAGACCGTCGAAGCAACCAAATCGCCCACGTTATACTTGGTCACACTCTCTCCAAGCTCTATAATCTTGCCAACAAAGTCGCAGCCTAGCACCGCACCGTCTCCGAACATGAAAATATCATAGCTCTGAACTGCCCAAAGTTTAGCAGATTATTTTTCCATACTACAAAATCGCTCGACATACCATCAGTAGGGTTTTGGGCAGCATATTGCACCTCGACGAGCATCTGGCCGCTGCCGGGCTTGGGGGTATTGATTTCTTTGTATTCCAGCGAGGGGCCAGGACCGGTAACCATAGCCATTGTCTTTTTGGAGTTTTGCATATTGCCAAGTTGAAAGAAAGTCAGGTGAATTGAGTTGGTTTTGGATCCGCTAGCAATAGTGAAAATAGTCGATGAAAAATGAGCTGAGTAGATGCTTTTGAGGTCAACATATATACCCAACAGGAGGGCCCATGACTGCAAGATCAGAGCAATCCATCGTGTGTTAAACTAGTGCGAGGAGCCAGGTATCCATTTGGGGATGAAAGAAACGAAATGCTGCCTCCAGTTGTGGTCTCTCGTCAATGTTTTCTATTTAAGGCAGTGGGGAGCGAGTCCATTTTTTGCACCTTGTAGTGTTGGTCTTGTTAGCACAATTTGGGTTGAGCTCCCACTGCATTACGTCATTAGCTTTTGCAGAGGATGGATGCAGTCGGATGATAATTCGTCTGTGACTTCCTAATTGAGAACCCTTAGACGAAAGTACCCATAAAGCTGATTATCAATCCCGCAGTATCGCCTGAGTCATGACCATAGATACATCGGATCATGAATTCAACACATACATCAAGAAAATATCTTCCATATCAGACTAAGGTAACGAGGTTGGCAATCAACGTATGAAATTCCTATGAGATGCAGGTTACTGCCCTTTGATATGCAGATAGCCGTTTCCAACTGAAAAATAACTTTGCACAGTGAACGGTCGTCCATGCCTATGCGTGGTATTAACTAATGTGACGGATTGTTTGTTTCCATGTTTTTTTCCGTTTTCGCTTTTTTCCTTATTTTAGACAATAGTTGTCTATATAAATTATAGCAAAGCCTATGAGTTGAATAGATCATTACAGGTTTCATCGGAAGGTCCGCTTATCTCGATGTAAGAAACAGGAATCAGGTTCACACTTTGCTGTGAAGGGGGTTATTTTGCCTGGATAGCAACTTAAAACCTTTCCACCTTCTTCGTCTAGTACTCTTTGATTGTATCTTGATGGAAACAACTGTTTGAGAGCATCGAGAACCGTCGGGCTGGATCCCATGCCGCCACGGCATGGACTACCATTGACGCCTGCCGTTTCGGACTATGCCTACATTGAGCGCTGCCGTAAGGACCCCTTCGGCTTTCATCCCTTTGGTAGCCCGTTCTTCACAGAAAACATACGGTGGCACATGATGAATCCAGACATAATCTGATCATCCCACTCTACTTCCTGGCGACATATCTGAAAAGCTATGACGCATTAATTTTGTCACGCGTAGCAATAGGTACTCGTGGTATGGGCTTGGGATCGATTTAGCAGTGCAAAACTCTTTTTGGTCATGCTACTCCGGGCTTCAGCTATTCATTCCATACCGCTCTTGTGGGACATGATTGATTGGAATTCTAAGTCTGACCCAGGGACTCGACAAGCGCAGAGCCACATGCGTGTGATGAACCTGAAGGCCTCTACGCCCTTTTTCGTCAGGCTATTCCCCATAGCTTACGCAACTCACTGGTTCGCCATTCAGTTTTCCACCCAGTCTGACTATGGATGAGACCAAATATCTCAAGTACAGCAAACTTCTCAGATCGCGTACGCATGTGTCGGCCACATATATAAGCTGGCTGCAACGAATTGACTAGACAACATCTATGCAACTACCGTCAATCAGAGACTTATGGTATTTCCAACAAATAATACGCTTACGTTTGAGGGTTTGTTTTGATGACTCCGCAGGCTAGTCGAGCGTGACGGTAAATCTCGTGAGAGGTGGTCGAATGGAGATCAGAGCCATCTGACGCTGCAACTTCCAAGAGAAGCACCATTGCTGTATGAAACATACATCGCCCGATCACTGTGCATCCGGGATAAGCGCGGTCTCTAATTATTGACAAGATATCAAACACACCTGAGCTAGAATTGGCGAGCAAGACCATCGGAAACGGCTCATCTTCCACGTTCTCAGTGTCAATGTAAACAAGCGGCTGCGTAGCTAAGGATCCTTTAGCCTCCCACAGAGACAATAACGACTGTAGTATCTCAATTTCTTGCTGAAATTTAGTGTGATGTTTTCGGGACTGCTTTGACAACAAGTTGACAACTCTGGCACACAGCCACTGCGCAACATGAGCATGTGCTTCTTCATTCATGTTCTCCTGCTCCATGACTGCGACAGGGTCATCAAACCAAATATCCGTTGGTACGACTGTAGAATTTTGAGAGCAAAAGGCAGCCCATATATCTAAACAATAAGCTTCAAAAAACGAACATTATAAAGAACGGCGAGAAAAAGAAACGAGAATCGTCGGGCTCACCTGTGCGTGAAAACGACCAGAATGACTGTGAGACGAATCTATCATCCGCTGAGCCGTTCCAATGATTTGTGAGAAATATGCTTGCACAGCCATTGAGATGACGAGACCAGTCCGCGTAGGCAAAAGTCATCATTTCATATACGGCGAGTATTTGACATGCGGCAAGTCCTTCAGTATCTCGGTGCCCTTGGGAAAAATACCTGATCACGCGTTGAACAGCGATTTGATAAAGTTCGAGTGATAGAGATCCTCTTTCTAGACTGTAATCCCCTCGAAGCTCAAGGTTCTTGGCCGAGAGTGCCAAAGCAGCTGCCTTCCATGGAGGACAGTGCATCATGCGCTGAATCTTCCTAGAAGCAAAGTGGCGAAATGGATCAGTTGCGTCAAACCACGGGGCTACCTCGCCAATGTAATTACGGATGAGCAGTATTTCTTTTGCAGCCGATAAATTTAGCGAACTTAAGTCCACATCCTGGTTCGGAGAGCTTCTTCGAGTGACCCTTGGAGTTGATAGTGTGCTCAGGACATCCTCAGTCAAAGATGTTCCAAAACTAGGGGTGCCTCCGTCTAAATTTGGTGTATTGTGTACATTGACAGAAGAAGTGTGAGCTTGTTGAACATCTGTAGATGTGGTTTCTGTGCCGTCGCGAATGCGAGAGCTGGTACGCTCTGTTACCGGCAAGGTACGAGGACTTGGAATGATTGATTCACTTGAGGAGCACCCCGCAGCATCGTCTGCGGTCACAACCGCTTCGCCAGGCTCTGACACAAATGAGGTCGCAGAAGCCGTCAAGGCACGCTTAACACTATCAGAGGAATGTGTAGCTGGCGTTTGTGACTAAAGATTATCAACACACATGAAAAGAACAAATTCGTCGTGGCCCCAACCACCTCGCTAACTTGCTCATCGGCTCCTTGGGAAGCGACGGACGCCACGCTATCATCCTGATAGACGAATCGAATTGCCTTCTGCCAGTTGCATTCAACATCGCGTTTGCGGCAGTTAAGGCAGACAGGTTTTGCCTCATCACACCGGACACGACGTCGCCGACAGGTGAGGCAACCAGTTCGACGTCGAGTGGTTGCCCTCTGTGACATGTTTGTTTCATCATACACACGAGTTGCTGATAATAGATGCACAGAGTCCCTTGCATGTGGTTTAGTTGAGTAGACCGCCTTGTTGAGCCGTATTGCTGATGTAACATTATGCATTAGGAAGACGAAGAGGAGATGAAGAAACGGAAACGAACGGGTGCTGACGTCATCAGCAACAGACCCGCGGCTCTTGCTCAAGTGTGTCAAGCCCAACTACACTATCTACGGTTGGATCTTATAATAAACACATTTAAATCAGTTTATTTCGATTACAATTAATAATGAGAAATATTAAACCGTTAGTCTTTAGAATAGGGGGAAACCACGGAGGTCTACGGAATATCACAATGATTAACACGGTCTACAGACTAGCACTCCGCTGGCTTCACACAATGTTAAAACGGCAAAACCTCGGACATATACCACAGACTATTTTATTAGTCGGGAAGAAGTCAAGGAAACTACCGTGTGTGCCTCTAAGAGTGCATACTCGCAATAAGAATAAAGATTTCTCACAAGTAGGCTGATTCTTTGCCCCAAATATAGTTCCATGAGGAGACTCTCTCCCACAGGGCCCAGAAAGCCACCGGGCGCTTGATCGGCCTTGATTTCGAAGGATATGACGATACAACATTTCTCCAAGGCTGATGAGTAGATTGAGTGATATCGACCTTAGGCTCTCTTAACTACGCCGATCAAAATTTTCACTGTTGCGTTACAACTAGAGCGCCTTGCCTCCCGCACTTGATCCGTATCGCACCTTCTGATGGGCCCGCCTTGGCTATCAGTACCCTGACATTTATTAAGATTCCTGTCCACATCGATCTTTTAGGATTGCTAGGTATCCGTGAAGTAGTATATTCTTTCAAGAGGAAAAAAAAAACTTTTCTTGTCCTTTAGTTTGGTGTGCCTAGTTCTGGAGAAATTCTGGTAGAACTAAAAACTGAATTAGCAGTAGAAGTTATATTCCGTATGGTTACACTTCTAGAATACCTAACGCGCTTGTCTAAGTTCTAGTAGGTGATACCTCTCAAAGGCTTATCACAAGACTGCCTCCAGCGCGCTGCCCCGTGCCTCCTCATTAGTAGGCCTTCTGCGCTCTCGAACCCTCCTGTGACTACTTCTCCTACGCTCTGACTTAATAAGTATAGAGCCCCTTAACTGCCTTGACTTGCCTAAGGTCAGCTGCAGATCTGATTAATTCAAATCTGGGGTCGAAATTGACTGGAGAGTAACGTTTGAAGTGCTGGAGAACATGATCTCAGTTTGCAGAAAGTCATGTTTTATTTCTCTGTAGCTTAGAAGGTCATTAATTGTCAAAATTCAAAAGATGTATTTATCTGCTCTAAAGTCTATGAGTAGTTCTATGACGCTAGTAATCATAAGAATTACAAGCCCTCTACAAACCAACAATACTTAAGGAATTTTCGATCTGCTTTATTAGAGGGGGAAAAAGAAAAAGGGCTGGCGGATGACGTTATCTGCCCGACAGGATGCAGTCTAATCAAGCTGTATGAGCGTGACATCGTCAATATACAGTTGGTTGGTGCCCTCTGCGATCGTTCCCGTGGCATTTCCGTTCAAGCCCAACATAATCTTTGTGAAAGATGAGGTAGCCTTGAAGGTCAGGGATCTCTTCTCCCACTGATTCACCGTGAAGAACATGGATTCATCATTAGTGGTGCTGTCTTCATTAGGTAAGACATAAAGATGAAGACCGTTGGCCGCTTTTGGGTTGGTCGACCAGCCGTACGCTTCGAACCTGTACGTCTTTCCAGGAATAATCTTAAGCTGGCGATTGAAAACCATCGCGCCAACGATTTGGTTCGTATAGAAAGCCGAGAGACTGAATTTACCTGATCGAGGACGGACAGAATTTACTAAAGGGTTAAAATGGGCTGCATTTCCAATTGCAGCCCAGTCTCCCATATTACCAGATTCCCACCCGCCGTCCCCAAGCAAGTCGACGCCGGTAGCCGGGGTAGCCGGAGTAGCTGACGGTGTCTGGCTAGCCGGATAGGTTTTTGTAACACAATTCGTGTCATAACTGCAGATTAGCGACGCTTCTGGTGTATTCAAGCAGGCTATGGCGCTGGCGGTATTCGCAACTTTACTTGGGTCCAAACAAGCTGACGCCTTGGGGTTTATAGTCATGCTGCTAAACTGGGAAAGCGCATATTTGCAAGATCTGATGAAATAGGTCAGATCATAGGGAGCAACAACGAATCTAGTAGACGGCCTGCATCCTGGAGGCAAGCCTCCAGGTGCAAAGCAGTATTCCGGAGTTCCGTTGTATGTGGCCGCCGCAGGACAGCTGGTGACAGTTGTCATCACGGGGTCGCTATTTGTTAAGGTAGCGAGTGCCATTGACAATGCTGTTGAGGATGTTGAGGATATTGCGGATATTGAGGATATTGAGGATATTGAGGATGTGGACGATGTAGACGATGTAGACGATGTAGACGATGTAGACGATGTAGACGATGTAGACGATGTAGACGATGTAGACGATGTAGACGATGTAGACGATGTAGACGATGTAGACGATGTAGACGATGTAGACGATGTAGACGATGTAGACGATGTATCAGAAGTCGATGTTAATGGCTTCAGCGATAAGGACTGTGAAGTCGATATTGTATCTGATGTTGATGACGATGAGGACTTTGAAGCTGACAATGCCCCCTTTGAGTATAAATTCAGTCTGTTTGAGTCTCCACACTTCTGGCTGAGTGCGCCTACACATGGCATGTTGCATTCTTTCTCTGGAGCGGCTTTTCCAGTTAAATCATTGCCACAATAGCACTCACGGGAGTACTCAAGTCCAAAGAACGTATAGGCCTTACATCTTTCAGCGCATTTGTCGATAGTCATGTCATCCGTCCGGTAGTCGATAGCCTTGAGCGATCGGTCGTAGGTATCATCAGTCCAGCAAGACTGGTAAGTAAACCCGCTAAGAGAGTTCCCGGTGCTTGTAGTAGAGGCGGTGTCGGGAGCTGATGTTGCTGCTGGAGTTTGACTAAGCTTGTAGACGTTCAGGCGCATACCGCCACCACAAAACTCTCCAAAATTGCCAGAGCAGACCATATTGCAATCGGACGCAGGTGCCGAGACTTCCGGAGCGGCATTTCCACAGTAACATTCCGAAGACCATTGAGTCCCAAAGTAGGTATAACCAGCGCAGTTAGCCGCACATTTAGCTGCCGTCATATCGCTATCGGAAATGCTTTTGCTTGGAAGTTGGCGGGGAATGGCATCGACAAAGCAGCCAAGAGACGCAATTCCCGGCAGAGTAGCAGGTCCCTGGACTTTAACATCTATATTGCTATAGATATTTAATCGATTCCCGGCGCCGCAGAAGTTCTTTGAATTGCCAGAACAAGGAAAGTTACAGTCGGTAGGGTCTGCTACCTTGCTGCTGAGATCCCGAGAGTTACCGCAGAAGCATTCGCGGCCGAATTCAAGGCCAAACAGCGCAAAGTTGGAGCAGAATGCGGCGCACTTCTCAATTGTCATATCGTCGGAAGCGGTGTTACGAGCGTTAAGAGCCCGTTTACCATCCACAAGATCGGTAAAGCAACCGAGTGAAGTAGGCGAGAGGACTCTCTTAGGGTGCTGATTCGGCAAGGCAGATACAGCGGCGATGAAAGAAAGAGAGTAGAGCGGCAGAAGCCGCAAGATCAAATGAATGAGAGCCATTGGTATTACAGAAGTGGCGGTATGATCAAAAAAGAGTGGATAAAGCGAGTGGGTTATAGAACTGAAGCAAGGTTAGCAGAACAAGTCCTGAGATCACCTTTATACATCAGATAATCCATACCCAGGTCCCAAACCACTTTGAAGTCTTTGCAGCTAGCTACCTAGCTAGTTAATAAGTTCTAGAACATTTGCCCTCGGCCTGGGCGGTATACAAAGGGCTTTGTTGTATCCAAAAGTGGCGTCACTTGGTCGATCACGCTAGGAAAGGGATAGTCAGAGCTAAAACACTAGGATTTGCGGAGGGTATACACACGTGGTAATAAAACCACTCACAAAATGGAACATCAAAGCGGTCTTCTAGACCAGCTTTATATGCCATAAGCCCACTACTCTTCTTACTCGCCACTTTCGTTGCTCTTGTTACTTCTGTTATCCTGAACTCTTCAGGCGCTCTGCCCACTCTATCTGCTTCAGCGGCTCTCCCGATTACACCAAAGGGAACAACACTGCCACTGTCTCTGCCCTGCTGGAGGGCCTATCCCCGCATTTGATCCGTAGCGCACTTTCCCAGGCGCCTCGTAAAGGTACTCTTACATATGGCAGGTTTCCCACCCACATCGATTCAGTGGACAGATTTTCTCCTTTCAACAAGTATACCGGTCGTCTTGACACGGCATTGCCACTTAATTGGTTTTCCTACTTTGCCTTTGTCTACTAGAGAACAAGGTCAGAGGCACTCTACCTCCCCCATCTCCCGGAAAAGCGCCACCGCCTAGTGTCAAATCTCGGCCCGTGACTAACGTGGTCTTCGGCTCAGTAGTGACTGTATACCTTACCCAGTAGTCTCCATTTCCTCCACCTATAACTTTTCTTTCGGCGCCTCCTAGTCGTTCATGATAACTTCCATGCCTATGTGAACGGTTTCAAAGTAGTCTTTGCCATCATCGTCGCTGGCGTGGGTGTCTTCTTCGTCCCGCCTGACACGAGGTGGACAAAGTTAACAATAAGAGCCTCACCAGTGCCGCTTTAAAAAAGGGAGCAAATTTGGGATTGGTTGGGACCAAAGGGGTACCCCTAAAGTGAGATCATCTTTTGAGGGAAAAACTGATATTTGTTCTTGTATCTGATGTCTAAGAAGAAATTCCCAACAGAAGTGCTGGATGAAGTGATTGCAGCACTTGTACCCGTTTGTCTGGCTGCCGGCAGGTCTGCCATCGACGGAGCCACTTCAAACCCAACACTGGCAATCTTTTCTTTTCTGCTGTGGCCGTAGTAAGCGGAACTCGTTGTCTGCTACTGTACACTTTTCCCATTACACTGGTTACAACCGGAAAACCCCCTTTTTCCTCAACTCTAGTCTCGAGTTACCCATCCCTCCATGCGAACCGTCATGACGTTGTTGTCAACCAGACGCTCCAGCGCCCGGTTTGGATTTGCTTTAGTTAGCGCATCTGCCTGGTTATCCTCACCGTTAATCCACCGGATCTCCTGGAGCTCCCGGCGCTCGTATGACTGCCTCAGCGCCATTATATCGATCATGAGACGCTTTTCCTTTGTTGTGCCCAACTTTACCAGACACTCGTACAGGGAGTACGAATCTGTACATACAGCGGTGGGAAGTCCCAGTCTGTCAGTGATAGTATGCAGGGTGGTGGCAAGAGCGTACGGCAAGTCTACTCCTGCGACCATACCATAGATTTCGGAGGCTAAGACGCTCCGGGTTACCCTTTTGCTCTTTGTCGAGCTGTAGTGGACTATACTGCCGGTCAAAGTGAACTGGCCGTCAGCCGGCGCCTCGTTGGCTAGGGTGATGATAAATCCTAGTTGCGACGACAGATCTGTATTGTTGGCTAATGAGCCGTCAACAAATACAAATATTTTTGCCGTCGCTACGTCTAGCGGAACGAACGTCAGCCCTCGTTCTAGGGAACTAATCTGCCAGTCAATCCGCCGTTTGATGACTTTGATCGCTTCTGGCGAGGGTTTCTGGTGCTGATCGGCAGTAGAAAGGTCGTGTTAGGCATATTGCTGGCAATTGAGGCGATGTAGGCGCCTCTTGCCCGATGTTCGACGTACTGTTGTTTCATGTTGGCCAAAGTGGTGTTAAAACTAAAGACTGTCTTCCCTTGCCACTTGTGCCTGAGAATTACTGATCCATCGGTCTTCAGTGTTACTATTCCTCCTTTGAAAGCGAGGGATTCATCTACTTTTTGAGGAACCTTCTCTTTGGCGGTAAAAGCGGCATTACCAGCTGTTCGTCCCCACGTTTAGAGAACGCTTTGTCTGATAGACCCCTTGGCTATCCGTCCGCGATAAAGTACTGGTTCCCTCATGCTCAAACATCCTGAACGCCGGTGCGAAAAACCCTTTCCAAAGACGCGATACGCACAAAAAGGCGGCAAAAGAGACATGGCGTTATTGCTCGCCAAGTTCTTCTACCCCCCCTAGCACAGGCGGATTAGAGTCCCACACCCTTCCCATAAGGGTCGCAAGGGGCAACTTGCGAATCTCCTTGCTACTCTTCGCGAGATGCCTATCGTCGATGGGTAATATATCGCGGGTTGATCTGATGATACAAACGTCGCGTTAGGCAAGCTGTCCATGCCTGAATAGCCCAAATACACATCCTCTCCGACCTGCGCCAAGTGGGAGAAGAGCCCGTCGGCGACGGCCTTCAGCTCGTTGAAGGCCCCGCGGAGGACTTCGAGCGTGGTGAAGGCTTATCCACCTCGGTCCCTAGAAGAAGTAATAATTGGCAATACGCATATAACAGGTAAGGGGTTCCGAGCTATACTTTGTCTTCGTAAGGCTGCAAAACATCAAGCCACCCTATCCAAAGGCGTCGTACAGCGCCCTCGGCACCACTGCGTCCTTCATCTCGTTGTCGTAATACGACTTGGAGAAGGAGAGCGTCTGGAGCATGATGGCCTTCAACTTGTCGAAGTTGCTGAAGCCTATCTTGTCATGGTTTCCCTTGTGCTATACAACCGGATCAACTCGGCACCTTCTTCCGTCTCGGCCAGTTCCTGTAGCCGGTCGTTCTACAAGGAGAAGAGGACCATGAGGCAACTATGTCGGATGGGATTTACAGCGACGGACGAGCTCTGAAACTCGGAGATGGTATACGCCATCCTCCGAAGCCCTTCCTGCACCTGTTGGTCGAGAAAGACATTGGCTATGGCAGCCTGTCTGCGTACTGCAGTTGAGTAAGAATAGATCGCAACTATATTGTCCTTATATTTGCTGATCATGGTGCTTAGCATGAATGTGGCCTGTTTTGCGGCTTGATCGACCGTGAAAGTCTGTCTAACGACCATGGTGTTTCTCTTTAACGGGAACACCGTAATCGTAAGCCAGGTTATGAGCTTAACCTACAGCATACCCATGGCTACCTTGTCAGTCGTGGCGGAAATCGGTTCGTCTTTGTGTCTCCCGCGCTGCATACACTACTCTCGTCCCCGGCGTAGTTGCCATCTTCCTCGGGACTTTCGACCTCGGGCTGCTCGTCGCCCTCATCGGCGTTGCCATCTTCCAACTAAGTCTCGACCTCGGGCTGACCATCGCCCTCAGCGGCCAAAGTGACGTCGTCCTGCGTGCCAACACGCCCATAGTCAGGGTTTATAGCCGAAGAAATTAATAGGCATAGTTCGTACGAAGAGGGTATCATCTGGAGATTCTCTCTGTGGTGATTATAGTAGCTTCCTTACCAGTGAGTTCCAGCCACTGCTATTCAGTGCAGTGGCTTCACTGCTGCTCCGGGAACGTTCTTGAAACCGCGCTGCAGAGTGGCGACATCGACCTCCGATGTCATTTCGACATCAACTTCAGCATCAACGCCGGTATCATCAACTTCAACCACGGCAGATGGAGCGACGGGAAGTGGCTATATAGGCTCAGCCATCTCGGTGTCGTTGTTGCCCAGGCTACCTCCAGGGAGACAGGAGGTGTAGAGTGTGTAACTTTCCCCCTCAGGATCTCCATCTTGTAGTTCCCACGCAACCAGAAAGTTGTCGGTGTCGATGCCGTCATGATTCGCCTGTCCGACAGCCTTAATCATTCTCTCGAGAGTATGGAAGAACTCGCCACGAAGGCCAACTATACCCTTACCCCAAATCGTGCCACTGTGTGTGATAGCGTTGTGAAGATGAGGACCTTTGTCGGATCAAAGTCAGGGAAATATCTTTTCACGATCCTGTTGAACTTCACAAGTTCTTCGACGGATTTGAGAGGGTCGGACGCAGCCCAGATCACGTTGAACATGATGTTGGTTTTTCCGGTGCCTACTCCATTGGCAAACATACTCCCCTTCCAAGGCTTACGTTCGCTATCCCGCATCCAACCGGAGTCTACAATGAGACAATGAGTTAGCAGGGAGTCCATCGAAGGGAAGGTCACCTAGGGGCTGTTGAGTGGGCTTTCTTCACGGCCGTGAGAGGGATGGGGCAGGGTCTCACGGCCGTGAAGATAGGGCACCCAACAGCCTGGCTGTCTGTCACGTGGGCAGATGACAGACTCGCCTACGACGGAACCACTTCAACCCGGAATTCCGGCTATTACAAGAGATTTGAAAGCGGTTTTACAAGTTCTGTCTGTGTTCCGCAGAGTTCCTGGTAGACCAGCAGTTCTGTTTGCCACAGACGTAACACTTCTTTCGAACATAGGATCGGAGGATGCGGTAGTTCTGGGAGTGGTTGTGGTTGTGGCTACTAGTGTTTTAATCCTGCCGGCCGTGTGGTTGCCCGGAGAGATATATTCATGCCCTCGACAGCTGTAGGTACGGTTGCTCCAGAAATGCTCGCACGTTGATTCTGTCGTGAACCATTGTTCCTGATGTTGGGTAGCAGTACCTCGGGCGGAGAACAATTGGGTTTCAGACCCGGTCCTTGGTGAGGGTAGGGATGGGGTTGTAGAGGCAAAGGTCACATTCCCTGACACCTCGACAGGGACTTGGCAATTAGTCTTGGAGGACTTTGTCAGACTGGCCGATGGTTGACATAGTGAGTTGCAGTTGCGTCAGTCTATCGACAAAAGTTCTAGGCGGTCGGGCTCATTCTTGTCGGGGTTTTCCTGGATATCCTGTGGGAAGGCGCCATCACGCCGTTGTTGAAGGTTATTTTGCTGGGTCCCTGTCGTCTCAAACTTGGTTTTGACACAGCAGACCATAGGGTGAGAGCCTCGGGGGCTGATGTTGGCAAGAGTGGTTGTAGTAAAACGAAAGTGCCCGGCCCTTTAGCATGACTGAGAAAGCGCCGGCAAAATTTTTGAGCCTGAAGGTTGCTGTCATCGGATGAGGGGGTTGAGGCGGAACTCGAAAAATCGTCAACGGCCTTGACCAAGATGGGTATTCTTTGCTTATGACCTTGGGGTGATCGGGGCCAGCCTCTGGAGCGGTTTCGGGCAGGACCCTAGGGATTCCGGGGTAAATTTCGCCTTGATTATCAATTGTGGGGGTGTCCGTGGACAGTTCTTCGTCCGGGGAAGATTCTTTCGAGTTGGATAAAGTGGTTTCATTCGTACGGGTGTCGGGTCCAGCTGAGGATGAATGTGGCTGCGTATTCTCGGCATTGCCGTCTTGAGTGATTGGATCCGAGACGTCACCTCTCCTAGTCTCATCGGGCAGTTCGGTGGGTGAGTGCGCCTGGGTCTCCATGATGTCCTAACTTTGCATTAAGGGAGGTGGAAGCGAACTGGCTGTAGATGTTGATAGCTACTGAGGATTCCAAGTTTGTGACAGTCGTTGGGAAAGATAGTTGCTTAGATGTGTGGAAATCTAGCAATCTATCGCCAAGACTTCCGCTCAAAGGTCGAAAAAGTATTGTAGCGTCTCGCCTTCCAGCATGGTGGACAATCCAGAACATTATACTTGCCGCCTCCGTATTTCAAGTCGGGTATATATACTCTGCCGAGACCCGTTGGTTGTTTAGGCGTAGGGCCTGGGGCAGTCAACTACTACTGTAGCGGTAATCTTGGATAGGTGGTGGTGGGGTTGGCTGTTGTTGTCGATGACTCGTAGTGAATGTAGAAGGGGACTGGTTGTGAGGCTGGCGGCTTTGTGATTGTGCCTGTAGGTCTTATAGTTGCTGACCTTGTGGCTGCCGGTCTTATCTTTGCCAGTGGAGGCGTGGTAATTGTGGCGAGAAAACATTAGGTTCTAGCATGGCTCAGAAGTTCCTATTGTCAAAGACGGCTTTGTTTATATCTGCGGTGGAACAGTAGTAGAAGAATCTGACGTGAGCTCGACATTCCGCTTCAGAAAGTTGCCTCAGGCCCTGAAGGACTAGGGTTCCAGTAGGTATACCAGAAACACCCTTTTCCAATAATTGACTGTACCCCTGGCGACGTTTAAGCTGTTGATCCGTTGCGACTGCATTGGCCGAGTTCTTCCGGGGGCCTTGTCTCGCCAGCTCCGCCTTCGAGATTGCTTGAAGCTCATTGAAGGGGACACCCGTGCTTCAACAACGGAATCGGTGCAGAATTCGAACGAGCTGTCCTACCGCTAATAGTAAAATCCAACCATGTTCGAACTGACGACATTGCAGGAGGCGCAGTAACAAAGAGCCGGTAACTCGTCTTCCACCTTTCAATGATCTAATAAGTGACAGACAATGGGTTCTTTGTTTGTATGACCCTCGTCGAAGATGCACACAAGGAAATCCATATCGCATGGATGACCGAACTTCGTCTTGCTCATGGGATTGGGATCGGCATCGTCATCGCGACGCACAGCCATGTCCGTGTCTTCGTCAAGTCCATCCCCGTTGTGGTTGTGGTAGTACTTGGGAAGGTAGCCAAAAGCAGAGGCTAGTTCCTTTCCCAAGCGTTCTTCAATGTGTTTAACATTCCAGTAGGCCCAGGTGCTTCAGCTAATCAGTATCAGATGCCTGGTAGGGTTTGGTAACTCTCGGTCGAAGTCGCCGATGTGGTCTGCCACAGTGGCGTATTCGTAGGCGTTGTGGAAGCTATAGTAGACATTGGAAGTGGAAAAGACGTGGGGGCGAGGTATAGGGGAGAGTAAAAGTGAAAGTGAGAGTAGAAATAGAAGGTGAAGGATAAGTGTGTAGGGAAAAGTTGACTCATCGACTGCCATAGGGCTACAGGTATATTGCAAGCCATACATCGATCCATGTTTCTCTATAATCCATGAAAAATAGGCATGCGATTGGAAAGAAACTCATAATGTCTGTTTCTGGCTGGCTATGACCTCAGATACGATGTCCCTGTGGCCGAATGGCAGTCGACGAGACGTAAAGTAGCGTGGAAGATGGCAGCAAAAGTTGAATGTTTGAGAAAGTACCTAGCGATGTTGTTGGTAGAAAGAAGAGATCTCGAGAGGACGAAAGTTGGGTCCTTATAGTAGACTGTCGCTCGAGGATTCTCCGCAGAAATCATGAGGCTTGCACGAGGTTGACAGGCTTCTGTAGAGTGTTAGCCGAGCGGTGGAAAAACCAGCAGGATAGGCGGATAGCCACGTCCGCCAGCTGAGGCCACGGGAGGGGGAAATCTGGCGGTCAAACAGGTCAAACGAAGCAGTTTGGCGGGTAGTTGGCTAATTGAAAGATAGTTGACCGTTAGGAGGTGGGCAGTTAACGGGAAGTTGCCGTCTCAACAAAAATCAAATAGCGCAAGGGTTTGCGGGTATGGAGATCGGTGGGATTCGGTTGTGAAAGTGACAGAGACTGAAATTGCAAAACTAGAGGGCGTCAATTCTTCCGGTTGCTAGGTAGGGAAGCGGCAGGTCCCCTCTTCAAACAATAATGACTGCATGGTGGACGCTCTGCCAGCTTGTCAAACGCAATCATGGTTTATTTACAGGTAGATTCCATAGGTTTCTTTTGCTGAGACGTTGTGAAAACTTTGGTTTGAGGATAGCAGCTTCAGCTTTCTTTCACTTGTCTATTCAAGATCAGGGATAGTGTGTAATAGTACTCATAAAGGACTCAAGATCGAAATGATGTTGCGCGCGTAATGGTTAGACCAGCCTATCATAACATGCCAAGACTATGCTGATGCGCAAAAGTTTGAATGGTTATAGTAAAATATTGGACTTATGAACATGATGCAGCCTTGACTAACCAACAATCAATCGCCGCCTTTTCTGAGGCATGGAAGTGGTCCCGATGAATGCATGGTAGGTTCACGAACATCAGTTACGAAGCACAGATGGCATTGGCACCAATCCCTTGGCGTGATGTCTCTGTCATCGTTCAACGAATCAAAATGTTGATTAAGAAAAACCATGGTAGGTGAAAACATATTCCTGTCGTTCAGCACAATGTCCGTGAGTGGAGAGAACCCCATGTCAAGCAACTGAGGATGCATCAGTGCGATGAGAGGTTGCAAACAGATGGGAACCCGATAAGATAAGGGACCAAAAGCAGAGATGCACCTGGAAAAGGTCACAACAGTTGACCCGACGGCGAAGATGTAATATCGCTTAAAACCAAGTTTTCCCCGGGTTGGTAAACTCGGAAGGCAGGGAGGGCGGAAGGACCCCTGGAGCCCAGTTCCACAGATGGCGCTGGAACGATGTAACACCGAATGCGAAGGTTCAGGAGATTCTGGTGGCGGCGGGGCAGCAGGGTGGCAGAGCAGACACGAGAGCCCAGGGGGTGGGATGACGGCGGTAGCATGGATGCATTTCTGGCATCTGCATTTCTCAAGGTGCGCTACCAGTGTTACGGAGTAGGTATAGACGGTCTGAGCCTACTGGGAGCGAGAAGAAATGAAGGAACTGGTTCCATCCCGGGAGGTTTAGTGGACAGAGTGATGCAGGACAAACGGCGTCATGGAGCATTCCAGGCCGGATCTGCACTATGGATGCATGTCTTTGGAGTCTGGAGAACTAGTGAGTTTAACCGTCGAGGATGTAGGTGTGACGGTTGAAGAAAAAACAAAGGAATATGAGACATTTTGACATGTAGCGAGAAACGGTGGGAAAAATTAAGTAAAAATAAAAAAGAAAAAGACGAAAAAAAAAGAAGAAAAACAAGGGGGGAAAACAGAGACCAAAGAGGAGGAAAGCCGACGCCGCTGAGCACGCAAGACGCTGCATTGGAAGCCTCGGAGACCCACCGAAAGAGGAACAGCAGCCGGGCCAGAGAGCAAGAAAAAGCACCGTGTCCGGGGTGGGAAGGGGCAAGAGAGCACATGGCCGGACAAGGAAGTCGTCCAATATTGTTGGCTGACAATGCGTGGTAAGTGGGGGCTAATGGGACCATGTGGATATTGATGGAGCCGTTTTGGACGCCATGTCCTGAAGAGGGAAAGATGGGCAGGGACTGACAGGGAAAGGACGAAGCATGAACCAGTCCATCGGGGGACCGTCCCTTCTATCCTGGATAATTTGTCCCGCGCCGCCTCAGCACCTCCCCCCCCATCGTGGGCAGCAATGCAACTAATCCGGTTTTGGCCTGGCCTCCCAGGATACGAGCCAATGAGGAGCTGTGGCTTGCTGGAGGAACGAGGAAATGCAAAGAGAAAGTGGGAAAGTGCCATGCATCCACCCCCATGGAAGTTCCTGCACTGTTTGTTGCACCTGCAACTGTGCCTGCAACCCGCACCTGCTGCACCTGCACTTTCAGCCGCCCTCGACGCTGACTACTACTGCACAAACGGTTAAGTCGCTTCGCCTTCATTCGTTCCTTTCCCCTTCCTTCCCATTGTTGAGCGAGTCGCCAAAAACTGCAACCACGAGTCCGCCGGTCGAGTCTTTCCTCTCTTTTCTTCCCCCTCCTCTTTTCTTGTGATTTTTACCCTTTAACCTCTTCCCATCCAAATCCAACCAACCAATTTACCTTGTCATTCATTTTACCCCCTCCTCCAAAAACGGCCAAGCCGTCGTCAACCATCCATCCCGATTCAGTCCAGTCCATCACAGACAAGTCTAGTCCAGCCACTCGGAAATACCTCATCCTACCGTGCTACCCTCGCTATCACTTGACACCATCGGCCGTTCTAGTCCTGTCCACTCCTTCTCTCATAATACTACATTGAGGTCTCGAAGCCCGGCGTTTTGACATACTCTTGTTCACTCTCTCTCTCTTTCTCGCCCGCTCCGCCTCGCCACACAGACGTTGAGCTACTCCGAGCTACCTCCAAGCTACTTGAAGCTACTGCCGCCGGCCCGTATTTCAGATTGCATTCAGAGACGCTCCAACATCTGCCATCGTCAGTCAGACATTACTGACCACTGAGCACGTACCTCCCATTAATTCCCGACACGAGTCCCCGACGCAAACGCCAAAAGGGCACCAAACGGAAGAGAAAAAAAAAGGGGGGAGCATACCTTGACCCGGTACTTCGCTTCCATCAGAGACATTTGTGTCACAGCCTTGCAACAGTCTTTCCACCCATTCCAGCTGCCGCGATAAGCTTTCCGTCCGATCATTTACGCTCTCTAAAATACCACCTGCATCTGCCACCGACCACGGACATTGCCTAATAGGTTTCCTGTCGTCCGTATTGTGTTCCTTTGCCTGCCATTATTGTCTAGCAACACAATTATCTCTCGAACCCTATTGACGCACACTCCAACAACAAATCTACAACCGTTGTAACCGTGATCAAAACAAAAGTCAAGATGGCTCCCAACATTATCGAACGCATTCAACAAAAGATTGAGCTTTTCCGTCTCGAGCAGCGTTACACCCGCCGTCGTGACCGCCGTTCTACCTTCGTCTCCAACGCCGTCTACGTGGATGGTGAGTACGTCTACCAGACTCCCAACTCGACCGGCTCCTCCTCGACCGGCAGCACCAGGAGCAAGGAGTCTGCCTCAGCCCGCGTCAACGCTCTACACCACTCAGAGCCCGTCTCTCCCACGATCGCTTCCACACAAACCGAACCCAGCAAGAAGCGACTGAGCCGTTTCGCTTCCATTTCCGGCTTCGGATCATCAAACAAGCAGAGCCCAACACAGGACTGGCGGACAAGCCACGTCACGGTCGATGAGGTCCGACGGTAGGAGCGTTTGGCCAAGGGGCTTTGACGAAGACAAATAAGGAAGAAGGGGAAAAAAAGGTGTATGATACTCGCGTCAGAAGAGCGATTTCATGACGGCGATACGATAACCCTCGGGGCCCGGCCTTTGAGGTGCGACGAAGCATTGCTGAACGGCAAAATGGCACATTGCTCTATACGACTTTCCTGGGTCACGGCTCTACAGCGGCGCATTGCAATTGCATTGGGGGGTTGCCTGTTTGGGTTGTTTCTTTTTTTGGTTGGGGAGGTTTTTACTTGTTGATGTTGCATCCGCGCACATTTGCATTCGTCACCCCCAAAATCACCAGATGTCGTGTCATCCCGCACATCGACACTGGACATGCTTGTCTGGATACATTACACCGACTTGTAATTTTGACTGTTGCTCGGGATACCCTCCAGCATACCGGCGTTTTGCACGCACTTTTCTATTGTACATATCCATAGGATTATAAGACTTTTTCATTTTTTACCACACAACTGCTGTTCAACTCATTTGTTATGATTTGTTGACTGACATTCTGCAGAGGCGGCGGAAATGAGCAGGGCGGGAAATTCCTCTGGGACTACAAACGCTGAAGCCGTTCCGTGTCTCAGAATTTGAAGCCGTACCGGCAATGATCGGCCGTTATTTTTGATGAGCCACGCGATGTGTGAAGGACATTCGGGCGATCGTTCCGCTCGCACCGGCGACGCTTGGCTGTTTGATCCAGAGTTTCCAAGGGGCGAGACCCATCAAGACCCTTGCGGGGTCAACAGTCCCAAGCTCCCGTTGAGGGTTTTCAGCTGATGTCGGGTTAACCTTGGTTTGCCCGTCACACATTTTGTTTACATCAAGAACAAGGGTGCCCCGTCGAACAGATCATCCCACGACCTGGGCTCGTTGCCGTTTTTGTACGACTGCTGTAACTTCTCCACGAGGCGGGCACCGTCTATCATGCTGACCGTGCCTAGCTCTTCGCCTATGGACTGCATTCCGGCGCACAGATATGCCGCGGCCTCTTCGTCGCGGTGTACGAGCGCGGCTTGTATGCCGCCTATCACCATCGGCCAAATGACGAACTTGTGAAGCAGACCCGCGCTGGTTGCGGCGGGGTCGGAGGTCGTTTCGTCTTTGCGTTGATCTCGCCGTTGGGTTCTTTGGTCAAAGAGGAAACGGACCGAAGCCAGAAGCGCATGGTATGCCGTCATCTCCCGTCCGGTTAGGGATGTAGTCCATTCCTGAGAGGACGCAGCCACGCGCAGGTGAGTACCGCCCAATCCGGCGAGACCGTTGATGGCGTATAGGACGGTGGCGTTGAGAAACGCCGTCATCAAAGCTCGCCAAGCTGCCTTGCTTTCTGCGTCTTCACTCAGCTGGCCGGGCGCCACCCAGACGGTGGCATTTGTGGCTACCTCCTTGGCCCAGCTGTCGGGCGAAGCGGTGTCGAGGGCGCTTAATACGGCTGAAAGGCCTTCATGGCGGGATGCTGCTGAGGGGGCCAAGGTGTTTTGTGCCCGTAGCATGTTGATTTGGCTGAGCGCCTTGGCTAGGCCGTTGGGCATCAGCGTCCATGGGTTGAGGATGTCGATTGCACTGGCGTCAAAAATCATGGCATACGACGCGTGACGAGATAGAATCGTCCTCGCTGATGTTTCTGTCAGGTGGTGTGTCGACATGCCAAAGATGTCGACGACGGCAATCTGTTGAAACACGCGACAGAGGTCCTTATCCATCCTGGCCAGAACTTCCATGCCGCCTTGAGCGGCAATCAGGCCCCAGGCGCCGTGGATGTGGGCTTGCCATGGGGCGTACGCGGAGTATTGGATCTGTTGCGTGTTAGAAAAGAGATATTGATGGTTTGTTTAGAGACTCTACCTGGGACGACAGCATCAGCATGATGCCGTGGAGCGTATCTGCCCCAGCGGCGGCGGCGGCGGCTTCATTGGCCTGGTGTTTATGGAGTTCCTCGCTCAACGCCCTCAAAGCAGCAGCTTGAGCAGCGAAATGTACGCTCTGGAAGTCGCCTGCGCCCATCAACTCCGCAAGGTCCGACGGATCCGTCGCGGCCGGATTTCCCCTGGCCCGAGACCGCACAACAGATAAAGAACTGACGCTGCCGTCCGAGGACAAGCTACTCGTCGTCCCCGGTTCTCGGCTCACGAACCTGTGAAGCGCGGAAATGGAAATGTACGACTTGCGAACATACTCAGCCAGCTCGCCGACTGCGCTAGGCGCAATCTGGTAGGGGCTCTGCTGCGTCGCGTACGGCACCAAGTCGGGCGCCACGCGCATATTATCTGCAACGTAATAAATCAGCCGACTGGGCCACAAAGGTCCCTCCAGGCTGGCAAGGGTTCGCCTATTTACCCACAATACTCAATGGCGTCGGCGGTCATCCTCAGCTCGAGTTCGGACCCGACGGTCCTTGGCGACCGGCATATGATGCCCATGACGGAGGCCGAGGCCGGCTTGTCGTGCGCCCCGTTTTCGCGCACCCGGACGATGCCCTTGTCCGTCAGCACCAGCGGGTTGCGCCACGCGATGGGCCGTTTGTCGCCGTAGCCTGGGCAGTCGACGTCTGCGGCTGTGCATTTACGGCAGTTTGGGACCGAGGAGTCGCACCGGAGACGTTTTTTGCGGCAGCGCCAGCACTGCGGGCCTAGACTCATTCTATGCCTTGGAGTGGATGATGATGATGATGATCCTTGTACGGGAAAAAAAAGAGTTTACTGTCTACGAGAAAAAGGTGGATGCCATTACTTGTTGTGCGCTGTGAAGAGGTTCATCTCTCAGTTAGCCACACGTTCTTTTTTGCGGTGAGAGGCTTGACAGTGGACGCTTTTGGTAGATTGCCTCTCCGCCCCTCGGAGTTTATCGGCAGTTGAGATGCGGAACGGCGATGTCGGCCCCCGACGGGGGTTGCGCACGGAGCACCAGCTGCCGCTTCGGGAAATCGCCTTTGGCATTTCTTGTAAGTGGATAGGGCGGCCTCGGAGGGGCTGGTTTTTGTTGGTGCATGTTTGATGGTATCTGTGAATTGCGTGTGTGTCTGTGTAACCCACTGATAAGGTTATCTATCAACAAACAATGCTGTAGCAATGACGGAAACGATATCCTTGGGCACCGGTAACGCCGTTTCCCACGGTCTGTACTATGTAGTAGTATCCATATCCCATATCCACCTGGGGAACCCGGCTGGTGATCCACCGAAAAGTCTTGGCCACGAAATCTTCCCGATGTGGTTTAGTGACGCACTGATGTTAGTCGAGATGGCTTCAACTACTGTGGCTCTCGTCGACTATCGTGCGTGCTTTTTTATCTCCTTCTTCTTGCTTGCTTGGTTGATAAGGGGGCGGTTCATATCCCATTGCATTGCTCATGGGTGGTTACTCAAGAGGTGTTATCTCGTGCTAATCATTACTACGCTGAGGACCACACAATATCTTTGTCGAATCATACAAACTGCCATAATGGGGAATGGAGCAGGCAAAGAGGCCAAGGCCCTTACGGGGACACGCGGTGAGGCAGCCAAGCCAATATCTGCATTCGCAATCATCATCTCGGTTCTATTTGTTCGCAACGACGCCTTCCAAGTATAAATACGGACCTCCTCTCGCCAGATGGACTGACATGAGACCAGGCAGCCAGCGCGCTCTTAACGGTGAAGCAGCCCAGACTCTCAACTTCTCCTTCCGAATCAAAGATCGGCGACATGTACTTCTCGACAAAGTCGGCGGCCATCGCCCTGGCCACCCTCCAACTTGGAGCGGTCTTCGGAAACGCCCAGCAGGTTCGCCCCGTCATCAGGGCGGACACCAACCGCGACGGTGTCGTCGATGAGGCTGACGAAGCTGGCAAGGCCTACTGGACCTCGTCTCGCGGCGCCATCTTCCTGCCCAACGTCGGCGATTCCCACGGTCGGTGCGCGACCAAGGACCTTCAGGGCAACCCCCTGAGCAACCACGAACTTGCGTCCTGCCACGATGCCTCTGGCCATCTGCTCCTCGAGCCCCAATACGTTGCTCCGTTGAAGACTCTCCCGGTCGATGTTGCGGACGACGCCTTTGCGCACATTTACGCCACCCCCGATGCTGCTTCTGAGCGAGTCCGGTTGTTCCTGAACGACTTCCCCGACCGCGCGGGCGAGACGGCTTCCTGGCGCTTCGTGGACCCCGAGTTCATCTTCAACGCGACCCAGTTGAAAGCCGGAATTACCCTTGGCATCGACGGCAGGGAGTTCGTCAAGGATGCGACCAAGTGGGACGGTAAGGTCAAGGTCCACTTTGATCTCTACAACAACAATACTATCTTGTCCGACGCAGTCGAGCTCAAGGTTGCCCCCGTCCTCACGCACCACCACCTCCAGCGCGTGGATACTCTTCTCAGCACAGCGGCCAACGACTCAGAGCCCATCCAGCTGGAGTTCCTGCGCCAGCTCGACCAGGGCCGCAAGGACGCGGGACTCGAGACGCCGCTTTACCTCTTCAACCAGAGCAGCGATATCTGGGCGCAGGATATCATCGAGCCGGCGTACGCGAGCATGCCTGGTCCCAATGGCACCGTTTCCATCCGTATTATTTTGAGGTCCGCCCAGTCTACTCGTACCGGTGGCCGTCAGGTTTTTGAGCAGCTGCGCGGTAAGGGCATCGGTGGGTTCCAGCCGGAAGGTGGCCGTCGCGGGTTCGGACATCTCGAGATCAACTCCTTTGGTAACCTCGAGACTATCCCTCCCTACACCTCCAAGAGCGGTATCAAGTACCCCGCCGGCCGCATTATCCAGGGAAAGCATTTCGAGAAGCTGCCCGCGGAGGCGATGACTGCGTTCCTCAACGGCCAGGAGCTCCAGAAGCCTCTGCTGCTTGAGTCCGGATGGCTGCTTATCGGCCACGTTGATGAGTTCGTCCAGTTCCTGCCGTCCGACAAAACTGGTCTCGGCTTCACTATCGCCATCGCGGATACTACTTCCGCCCTTGGAGCATTGAAGAACGCATCGACTGCAGGAAACGGTGGCGTCCGCGCCATCTCCTTCAACGGCAGCGTTGACGACGCGTTTACGGTTTCCAAGGAGGAGCTCGCCACCACCATCGAACAGATCCTCGCCAACGAAACTTTCCACCAAGTGAACGCCTACGCGCAGAAGCACCTCGACGCTAACCTCGAGACTCTCCTCGCCGAGATCCCCATTGCGAGGGAGCACGTCATTCGCGTGCCTGTGCTTTTCAAGGACCTCAACATTGGTGGCGGGGGCTTCAGCCGTACCAACGACGGTTTGCCTTCGCATACTGACGTTGTCATGAAGGACGAGTGGCTTGTGGCGTCTTTCAGCCCTGCTGCCATCAACGGTATCGTTCTCGGGAAGCATTATCTGTCCCCGAAGCCGTGGGGTCCCGTCGTCAACGGCGTGGACGTGTTTGAGACGGCGATCAAGGAGGCGTATGGCAGGGCTGGCATGACGGTCAGTTTCGTGGATGACTTTTTGTCGCACCATGTCGGGCTGGGAGAGATTCACTGCGGTTCCAACACTTTCAGGGAGACCGATGTGAAGTGGTGGGAGTAAGCTACCTAGGTGGAGAGATTGTCTCGAAAGTGTATTTATAATATTATGTGGTTTTTTTGCCTGCTGGTATAGATATATATGTAATGCGAATACGACAAATGGCTACGAAGACACGCTCTTGGTGCTCTCCCTCACAGTCTCCTTCCGTCTCTCGTCGTCGTCGGAACCGTCCACTTCAACCTTGTCTAGGCTCGCGACGCTCTCCCCGGCCCCCTTCAACGCCTTCCAGTTGAGGCCGAAGTCGAGAATGTCCGGGTACCTCTTGACGTACCAGTACATCCCCATTATCGCCGCGATGCTACCCACGCTGAACGCCGCTGCGAGGGGGAAACCGATGGGGTACCGCGGCGAGTCGGCCGTGCGCCAGGCGCGCAGGGGGATGGTGGCGTGGCCCACGTATACCAGCGTGACCGCGAGACCGACGATGACGGAGCGCGCCTCGGGTTCCTTGCGCAGAATGATGGCCAGCCACGCCAGCAAAGCGTAGCCCCATGCCGCGGTCGCGAAGGTGAGAAAGTAGAACGTCATGATGGTCCCGCGGCCGTTCGGCCAGGCTGCGAGCACCGATGTCGCGACGACCTGGAGGAGCGCCGCGCCCACGGCGACCTGCCAGCGCCAGTTCTTCCAATCCGATAGCGCGTTGAGGGAGATGTTGGCCACGATGGAGATGGCGTAGCCGCCCAGCGGGATCAGGTTGACGGTGTACACCGAGTAAAGCGCCTTCCCGTCGGCGCCCTTGAGGCCTTTGAGGTACAGCAGGAAATACGAGTTTGCGCGCTGGGACCAGGCGAACTGGAGGTATGCCGCCAGGAAGAGGTAGGTCACGGGCGAGGTGAAGAGCTTCTTGATCTTGTCCCAGAGGGCCCTGCCCTTGATGACTTCCTGCGTCGTGGTTCCCGACTTGGCCATCCGCGAGGCCGCGATCACGCGCTCCTCCTTTGTGAGCCAGAGAGCCCTCGTGGTCGTCGGCGCGTCCGGGATGACGAGGAAGCCGTAGAGGCCCCAGACGATGGTCATGATTCCCGAGACGACGAACAGCCACTGCCAACCCTCGATGCCGTGGGCGCCGTTGAGGTTCTTGTACAGCGCGGCCTGGAGGATGCCGAGGAACATGCTGCCGGCGACGCCGCTGACGCCGAAGATGGCGAGGCGCTTGCCGAGCTCGGAGGGCGTGTACCAGTTGAAGATGAGGTTGACGATGCCCGGCCAGGAGGTCGCCTCGAAGACGCCGAGGAAGAAGCGGAGGACGAAGACGGTCCGCGCGTTGCGCGCGGCGAAGGTCGCGAGGGTGATGGCGCCCCAGACGACTTCGCAGAAGGGCAGCCAGAGCGAGGGCCGGACGCGGGTCTGGACCAGCTGCGAGGGCACGATGAAGAGGGCGTAGCCGATGGAGAAGTAGGTCGTGAACTCGACGAGCTCGTTCCCGTACAGGGAGAGCGCCTCCTGCATCCCCGAGACGTAGGCCGCCGTCGTGGCCGACTGGTCCATGTCCTTCATGAGGCCGGCGACGAAGGCCCAGCTGAGGAGGAGGATGTCGAGCTTCAGGACCAGCACGTGTTCTGCGTCGTGGAAGTACGGGTGTATCTTGGCGAGCCATGATGTGGATTTCGGTCTCTGGTTGGCGTCCGCCAGCGACGTTTGTTCCGTTATCGTCGCCATGGCTTTTTTTTTTTTTTTTTTTTTTTTAAGGGGGGTTGTGGTTTTGTCGTCCTGTTCCACCGACTTTGGTCTGTGAGATATTACAGGATGGATTTACGAGGCGGGACGAGTGAGGACCTTTATGGGTTTGTCGACGCTCATGAAGTTTGCAACCCAGAGATGATGTCTTTCAAGAGGCGTAATCACGTAGTGTGTCTGTTGTCTTACACCGTTCCAAGGCTCACCGAGCGGTCTCTTCCCGACGTGATGTCGGGACGCCCCGACGTTTTAGACTGGTTGAGGCTTGCACTAGGCGGTATCGCAACATGGACAACATCAATGATGAAATCGAGGATAACTGCGTTTTGGAAGTCTTTGTGTTGAAAAAGAACAACCAAAGTTTCCCCTTTTGGCTTTTCCCCAGGCAATTTTGGGTGTCGCCAAAACTAGGGCTTGGCATTTGATGGTAGCGCACCGGCGATTCATGGGTCATCCTAGCTTTGGGGAATTGTGCACCAGCACATTCAACGCGATGTCGCCATCGCCACGGACGATGCCGTCAGTCGTCGGGACCCCACCGAAACACTCAGCCGGCAGAGATTTCTGACCCGTCCCCCCGGGGTTATCTGGATCGTACGGGGTAAGATTGGTCGGGGTGGCGCCGACGGTGGCTCCTCTGCCATGCGCCGTCGGACGATTAACGTGCTTAGAGATACCGCTGGGATAAATGGCTGGACTGGTAGACACATCGGCGAGACCAGATACATATACCGAGAGGCAGACGCAAGTTCTCAAAAGGGGGGTTATTGCGTGCTCACATCACTTTTGCATAAACCGCGCGTCGTTCACAAATTGACGTTGCAGTCTTCCATAAAAGTCTCTTTTGCGTACGGAGTACTCCTCTGCAGAGCGAGTCAGTTCAACAATGTCGACGCAGCCGCTGTACCCGGCGTACCTCCCCACCCGGCCCGACGGCTTCCAGCCGACGATTGACGTGCCGTTCTTTGAGGCAGACGAGCCCGGACTGCGCGCGAAGAAGTCGAACAAGTTGTCGGTATTCAAGACCGGGGATGCCAAGGTGGAGAACATCACGCCCCGCGTTGGCTCCGAGGTTAGGGGCGTGCAGTTGACCCAGTTGTCCAAGGCGGGCCTTGATGAGGTTGCGCTGTTGGCGGCTGAGAGGGGCGTGCTGGTGTTTGTGAGTTGAAGTTGGTCGTATCATTGATCTGTACGGGTTGGCTAATGGGACGATAATAGAGAGACCAAGACTTTGCCGATGCTGGTTTCGAGAAGCAAAAGGAGATTGTCCAACACTATGGGCCATTGCACCAGGTAAGTTCATGGCAGAGACGCTGTGAAATGTTTGACAAGTCCACTAACAATGGCGATAGCATCCTACGATGGGGTACCCCGAGGGAACTGGGCCAGAGTTTCACGTCGTCTATGCAGACGAAAAGGCGTAAGCTGTGCCTTTCTCATTACTATTTATCGTTACTTACCATCAACAGAGGCAACCTCCGCAACCTTCTCGGACCCCATACAGCCTACGACCTGTGGCATGTAGACCAAACCTTCACCCCAAATGTCCCCTCAACGACGTTCTTTTGGGTCCTCGAACAGCCGGCTTCCGGAGGTGGAGACACGGCCTTTACTTCCCTGACCGCCGCATACGCCGCTCTTTCCCCGTCTTTCCGCCGCACTCTCCACGGTCTCCGCTTATTCCACACCTCCGCCTCCGTGGGGGAGGTCGCCCGTGTCGGCGCGGAGCGGGCGCTTAAAGAGGCAGTTTCAACCACGCATCCTCTTGTTATCAGACACCCCGTCACGGGAAAGCCGAGTTTGTTCGTGAACCCGACCATCGCGCGCAGGGTGGAGGGATTTCTGCCCGAGGAGTCGGATGCACTTTTGGGATTCCTGCACAACCATATCCGCAGCCTAGACTTCAACTGCAGGGTCAAGTGGGAGAAGGGGAGCGTTGTGGTTTGGGATCAACGGAGCGTGGCGCATAGTGCCGTGCCGGATTTCAAGGATGGTGAGAGGAGGCACATGGTTAGAATCATTCCGTACGGGACAAGACCTGAGCCGGCTTTTCCTGAAGAGTATGAGCGGGCGAGGAAAGATGAGGCGCAAGATAAAGCTTAGGTGAGTATGTGAGATTCTACCACGTGAAGGGTAGATAATGATGTCTTTTCCATGTGGCAGCACGTTTCTTCATCCCTGCAGATTCTTTGAAATTCGATAGACGTATCAGCCACATTAAACGAACACGCGAAAAGGCGGCGTCAGTAGTTTGCTTTATTGCTTGGCATTTTAGTCAATGCTGAGCTCAATTAACAATTCTTTCTTATTGCAAAATGTCAGCTATGGTTTTCTTAGTCACATCCAACGACAAACGGTCTCAATGCAGGGGTTTGATAAACGAAGATCTCGAGCCAGCGGCGGGTTTCCTATCCAAGCCGCCCCTTTTCAAGCAGCAAAAGCAAACATGCGCAGGAAAAGCAAAGTTAATTAACGCGAGTAACACGCGACGCATTAAAACAGTGAGTCACGTCATGGCCGAGTCGCGATTAGTGAGACAATTAAATGGAGCAATCTGTGGATACGAAGGCTCCGCAATTGCGAATGGTCGCACGGCAACAGATACCGAAGCTTTCTTGTTACAGATAATGAGAATTTTCCTCTCCTGAAGCAGCTGAAGCTTTTCTATCGCCATCATCTTCTCTATTCATACTCCGTCTATACGCACATACACGATACCCCAGTTACTCGTCCAAACCGCCACAATGTCTTCCGCCTTCGTTCAGCGCCCTGCTCCCGACTTCAAGGCCACCACCCTTTTCCCCGGTGCCGAGTTCAAGGACATCTCTCTGTCCGACTACCTCGGCCAGTGGTAAGAGCTCCCCGCTACTATCTTGCGCGATGCCCCCCCGCCTCGCGAAAAGAAGCCAAACACTAACATGATCCCAGGGTCGTTCTCCTCTTCTACCCCCTCGACTTCACCTTCGTCTGCCCGACCGAGATCATCCAGTACAACGATGCGCTCCCCCGTTTCCGCGCAATCAACACCACCGTCCTCGGTGTTTCTACCGACTCCCACTTCTCCCACTTGGCCTGGACTGAGCGCCCCCGCAAGCAGGGTGGTCTCGGCGACGACCTGCAGCTGCCCCTCGTCGCTGACAAGTCCCACAAGATCTCCCGCAGCTACGGCGTGCTGATCGAGGACGAGGGCGTCGCCCTGCGCGGCCTCTTCATCATCGACCCCAAGGGTATCCTCAGACAGATCACCGTCAACGACCTGCCCGTCGGCCGCAACGTCGAGGAGACGATCCGCCTCGTCGAGGCCTTCCAGTTCACCGACGAGCACGGCGAGGTCTGCCCCGCCGGCTGGCAGAACGGCAGCAAGGGCATGAAGGCCGACCCCAAGGGCAGCTTGGAGTACTTCGCCGCCCAGGGCGAGAACGGCCATGCCAACGGCAACGGTACCAACGGCAACGGTGTCAAGCGGGCGCGTGTCGAGTAATGTGGTAGAGGGGAAGAAAAGTGTAATTTGCGTGTATATTTATAGATGTAGATCATAGATGTAGAATTAGAACGGGCAAAAGAACCGTATGCATCCATTTTGTTGCCAAGTTACGGATTCGTGCATTTGCTGCGGTTTATTATTCTATGAATTATCAGCTATTTCAATCAGGTATCACTATTCGCACTTTTATTGGTGCCCCACCTAAGAAGAGTGCCTCAGCATCCACGTTTGGAAGTCAAGATCGCCTCAACCGCGTGTAAGCCATCTCCTGCAGGGCCTCGATCATCTCCCTTCTTTTGTCGCCAATGCTGACAGGATCTTCGGAAGCGGTGCCAGAGCGAGAAGCTGAACCCAAGGGCGTATGTGAGTTCCTTTAATTAATGCTGTTTTGGCCAAAGTCTGCATCCGCGAATTTAATCTGATCTCGACCATTCACGGATAGGCTTGAAGAAGTTGGTGGCCGCAGATGTAGCACGAGCCACTTGCCAGATATGGCAACCGTGAAAGCCGGCCAACGTATCACATGTGGTGAAGAGCGTTGACAGGCCAGAAACGTTGCCCTTGGCAGTTGCAAGGACGGCACCATAAGCCTAGTATTTACTGTCTGTTTATTACATCCATGTGAGTTGTTCTTGGGTACATACGTCGTGGTACAAATTTCATTGCTGCACGAAACTTCATGTGATGAGTACAAGTTTCATCCGTTGGAACGGCCTGTTCCAGGTTGTCGCCAGTATACACAGTCAATCTCATTACAGATGCTTCTCCTTGTTGTCCTCATCATCTATTAAAAAGCTTGGCGTAGAAAGCACCCTTAGTAGCAGTAAGATTGTTGCAGTGGGATTGTTGTAAACCCTGCTCCGCTACCTATCGGTGTTCTTCGATACATTCGCTTCACTCATGCGCAGCTTCGCAGCATGATACTAACAGCCCTAATGGAAAGAGGCAGTATGGACCAGCTTCAATTGGTATAGTTGCCATGCCTTGTATCCGTCCCACTAGGAACATCGAAGAGAGGGCATGATTGCGGGACCTACTGGAGGCTTCCGTCTTGGTGAATTACCCCCTCAAACGTTCAGAGATAAGAAGGCAGACGATAATTCGGATATCGACACTCATATGACTATGCTTGCCGATGGATAGAATCAACACGGATGGCTGCAACTGATAGCGTGACTTTTTCATTCCGCAGCTCGTTCGGCCCCGCTTAATACTGCTGATGAGCCAATGCTGGTCGAGGACAGCCAAGCATGAAAATGAGTTCCGGGGATGCGCCAGCCAGAGAGCCACCTAAGCATTCTGCCTTAACATGAAAGAAGATCTACTAAGATATGAGGTACAGACGGATACACACACATGTATCTGCCTCCAGATAAAAGATTTAAGGGATTTGAGCAAATATTTGAGTCAAAATGACCAAAAGCAAAAGTATTGGGCCCTAACCAGGGATCGAACCTGGGACCTCTCCCAGGATGAGGCATCAGAAGATAACCCTAAGGGAGAATCATACCGCTAGACCATCAGGGCTGACTATTTTCTTTTTCCTGTGATCAACCACACTGCATTCTCGCAAAATATCGCAAGACTCGTACATTCTATCCCATCGATTGTGGCATGACAACAGGCATAAACCGGTTCATTTCAAGACTTATATTTCGCCAAAATCGAGCGAAAGTTCCAGTAGCCTAGTCTGATTGGTAGTACGCTTCAGGCTTTGTACCTTTTGCTATGCCGCAGTTGATGCGATAGTTATTACTATCTACAATTACGGATAATTTGTGATAAATCAAATGTAGCTGATATGATTCGGCAACTGTTTTGAAACTCAACCGTTCAACTTTTAGAGCAAATGTGTAAATTGGATGTAATGATTGCTACCTAGGTATTCTGAGAGAGTGACATGTAAGGGAGACACACCCATATAATTTGAAGTAAGTAATGACTGCGTCAGAATTTTCTCACATCCACACCCCTTTTTAATATTTCTCCTAGTCACCAAGTTTGTGGGGTTGGTTTCCTCATAGCTTCATAAAACTGTCTGGTATTGGCTACCTGTTGCGAAAGAAAGTGTTTCCAGACTTGTTGTGAACTAACCAATCATCAAAGTACGCATTCTACTCCGATAAACCTTTTAACAGGCACAGCCCTTTCCTCCGGACTGTTTCAAAGGTCAAACTGTTAGCTATGCTTAAATTACGAACCAAAGAAGAGAATCTGATCTATCCTAGAACGGGACTTTTGAGAGGTATGGACGTGTAACACTTACAGTACATTGACCAACGGGGCAATTGTTACAGTCGCAGGGAGGTACAAACTTAGTTGAGCAGCATGAAGCAAGACTTCCTCTTGTGTCTAGAAGAACATTGCGAACATGTAACTGATGAGGACTGGCTTCGCCTTGGAAGGGCTGAATCGGCTCCGGCCCGGCTGCGGCGAATGGCGCAGCAGCGAGAATGATAGACAAAAGGAAGAAGCGCATCTTGATAGTGTGTTTATGAAATGGGATGTTGGAAGCCTGGAATATGAGGAGGTATAAAGAGGAAGGGCAAGAATGTGACGAGATACTCCGGCAGAATTACTCTTTTTATATGTTTTTGGCAGCAGCTCTCTGTGCTATGTCTGATTCTTTCCTTCACTACTTCACCCCTGTTCACATTACGCGTCTCTCGACTGTTACCTTCTCTAGAGTTCTAACCTTGTACATCTTTACCAGCCTGTGGCTCTTAAATAACGCAATCTTACAATTCTGTGCAGCAGTAACCTAGATACCGCCTATTCAGTACTAGGTGTTGTTACGACCCGTTAAGTATGCCTAACAGAGAAACTAGCCCCACTCGAGGACAGCGGCTAGAGACAAGATATATGCAGGCTTGATTGATTGATTGATTTATTCCTACTCGGTTATGAAGCCGCTCTTATGCCAGCAGCTATGCCCGGAAAGCGGGGTTTGGCAGGTAGCCGAAGCGTCGACAATGAACAGCGACGCCCCACTTCGCCCTGATGTTGCATCAGGGCCAGCTATCCCCAAGCTCCCTACTATGTTCTCTATTCTGTGTGTTTGTGCCCTCTGTTGAAGAAGTGTGTTGCTCTCCTGTCTGCTTTCTCGCTTTTGTGTTGCTCTCTAGAATGCTTGTTTTGCGTCCTCCTGCTTCGGTTCAGTTGGTGCTGGTAGCACCGTATCTGGTTCTTTGTACCTACAGTCTCCCCCCAGCGCTCAGCTTTGTCTCTTTGTTTTGTCCGTATCCTCCCGGACTTGTATGTGCCGTTTTCTCAGTTGCATCTGTAAATTCTTTGTTGCCTCCTGCCGGGTTCCTATGTGGCCTCTTGTTTCTTGCCTGTTGACCACTATTGCCCTCCACTACATTGGCCCAAGGGTCTTCCACGAAGCACAATGCTCCACTGACTCCGACATGTTCGATTACTGGGTATGAGAGCTCCCGCACAGATTCCGCAGACATTGTCGCGCGTTGAAGGGACACCAATCCTTCTTCGCAAAAGGGGCGACAGGGGACCAGTCTGTCTATGGTCTGTAGTATTGTGTGGCATCGATCGTAGCATGCCTAATGCCTGGTGCTTTCTCCGTGCGGAAGGTGATACTGTTCTGTCGGACTTATCTTCGTCGTTGTGGGACGTTGCAAACTTTGTCGGGGGTGACAGGTGACCCAAAACCTGTCGGCGGCTGTTGTGTTGAAGTTGATTGTTTGGGCGCAGTCTTAGTGCTTCGTGTAGCGGCTTGTGGCTCGCCTGTGGTGGTGGTAACAGTGTTGTCTATTGATATGTCGTATTTTGCGGCTTGCTCTCAAGTTTTTCATTGTAGTCGGGGCGTGCTCTGCGGCCATCTTGGGCCCCTTTGGGACGTAGAATCAAGGCCGAGGATGGCATTGCATCGAAGGGGGCTCTGTGGCCGCGAGCACGCGTATTTGGGGCCGTTTTTGCTCCGATTTTCAAAAATTTCGTTCTCGCTGTTGTTGATGTTTTAGAGATATATGCAGGCGACGGAAGGGACAAGGGTCGCCCCGCCGGAAAAGGAAGAACTATGTTCAAGTCACGTGATGATAAGAAAGGAATAAGAGATACGACTCTTGGCATGTCGGCTGCCGACAATTGAGATATCGGCAAGCGACGACGCGGACGTCGGCCTTGGGAAACGGGACTTGTATATAGACCAGGACTTGAGCACCTGCTCAAGCCCTCTAGATAGTTCTTCAGCAATCAACTTGTAATTCATCCTCGATGACTTTCAGCTTAGCTCACAGTTTGTGATATTACTATACCTCGTTACCTAGTGTAAGACTGATCACCTTACCCTAACCCTCGATCTACCAGTACGACATACCTGTATACGACGCAAGACCTATTGTTAGTATCGTAGCCTCAACTTCTGTTAGCAGAAACCCTACTGTCACTAGCTGGCCGTAACAGGTGTCCTCTCTTATGAGACATTTTCCATTTGTATATACTTGTAGATACTGGCTCTGAACTTTAGACATATCAGGCTTTTACCGGACTCGCGTCCAATGCAGAGTACTGACAATACTCACGAGATTCGAAATACTCAATCTCGACTGCCCCTCTGTGATTTCATGATTTTTATGTAACTCAATAATCGGAAAAAATACTTCACCAAAATCAGAAAAGCATATTAAGTGGAGTTTTTGGAAACACGAGTAACGCATAGGTTATAAAACTAGTCAATGCACCACTCTAAGCGGTTGTCAGCAACTATGCTAGTATCCGCGCTTAATACCGGCGGATGTTTTTCCTAAACGAACGATTTCTCTGCAAGGTATGTGGAGTTCATTGTATGCGGGGAACAGTTAGGTTTGCAAAAAGGGAGCAACGAAACAGCTTGGCTAAGGTATACTAGGTCCACACGTGAACTGCTTGTCTTAGCTCCAGCCAGACCACCTGACAATGGCAGTTATACAAATCCAACCAAAGCCGCTATAGCTTGGGTAAGCCAATGTCCCCGCTCGGAAAGAAGTCACAGGAGTTGTTGCGGCCGTTTATCTAACCTTTAGAGCTAAGCAGTCAGCTGACTTTGTCGCAGAGTTGAGCTAGTGATTTGAAAGCTCGTTGTCTCGACTCCTGGCCCTTTTTGTATGCATGCGACTGTGGACATGACACTGAGCAGATCACTACCTCGAAGTAACCCTAATGAGTCGAAATACACCTTTGTAGCTTCTCTCATCTTCCACAGACACTGCTTATTAACTCCCTAAGTTTGTAGCTGTCTACAAACCGTTCAAGCCATCTCCGTCAGATTAATTTACTTAATCCATGTAAGATGCTATGTACTGAGTCAGCTATAGTCTATGGCCGAAGAGAGTCTTCAAACTCAAATTTTAGAGTTCTCAAGAGTTGAGGTTGTCTCTTACAGGCAAGTATTAGCATCGACTCTGCACTTTGTGGCTTCCTCACATGGTGCAGAACCTTACGCCTAATAACCTTTCAAGCTAAAAAACGGCTGCAAATCATTAGTCGCAAACGTGATGGCTGAAAGGTCACCAGCACCGCTAACACGTTCTTTTAGTACTTGAAGTGCCCGGGTTATTATAACGCAAAAGACTTTACAGATCTTCTTGACAAAGCGCAAGCTGTACAATCTCGCTTAATTGACCTTATCTGACGGCTTATGTATACAAGCAAGATTAGGGGATTTTGAGGGCGCCGTTAGCACAAGAACTGCACAGCGAAACGTAACCTTATTTGAGCTTCACCGAGTCATGGTATAGTGTAGGCAAGAAAGCAAGATTTTTGTTGGTTGATCGCCGTGCATATATTTACGTACAATTTACTGCACTTACCGTTGTAACCCGCTGTTTGCCAAAGAGCTACCATACTTGTCTGGACTCCCATACTTCGTGGAAACGCTGAGTCAGATCTTGTATCCCAATATGCACATATTTAATATCCTTTTCCTTTTGCTTTCGTTTCTACTTCACTTCGGCTTGTCTATTATCTTCAATCAGAGCCGCGATCATAGTAGAAGCCATAGACTAGAATACTAGGTACACACATAAATATTTGTCAGCAAATGTCTTTCCTCTTCTTCTGTAGTATGATTTAATACCTGGTTCTAGTGAACTCAAAAGCCTTCGGTAGAGAGATTGTGGTGGACAGTTAGAAGCCGGAAGCTTCATAGTCGAATTCTAACCTTTACACAGCATAAGTCAACTTCGCCATACCTTCAAGATTACGCACATGGAAAGAGCGGGAAGCTCACTCTACACAAAAACTTACTCTCTGTTACGGAGCGTTCTATAATAAATCCAGCAGGGTGCCGGCCAAGTCCCGATAATCCTGGCATTTTGTTTGTCATACATTTGTGTACGTGTACTGATTTCTAGCAGCATGAGTCCTGCCTCCTCTTTACCGAGCTGTTCTCTAGCATATACCTGGCAGTGAAACCACAGGTTGCCCCGGTCTTGAGAATGAGGAATGACTTTCTCCTCTCACAGAGACATAACCCCGCATTTTCAGCGTCAGTTATCGTGTAAGAGTCTGGGAAATCTCCATAACCATTTCACGCCGAAAATAGTGTATAAAGTTCCGTATGACACAACGGTAGTTTTTCTTGGGTCAGCTTGATCAAAAGTTCTACGTCTCAGTTTGGTATATGAGTCGGGATCCTTAGGATCACAATATTAAACTGTAGCAGAGTCTGACCGGGGCTTGAAAGCTCTTGCCGCGTGAATACCGGGAGCGTATAGTAGATGCTATAGTCAAGGACGAAGAAAAAATATTAAGGAAGAATATGAAAATGGGATGTTACGAGTTCAGCAGCAGCAGCAAGGCAAGTGGGTTGAGGTATTATCAAAGTACGCCACGATGATAAAGCACATGCACCCTATCTCGAATTTACTAGATTTTAACCGTGAAGGATAATAGTGCAACCTCGAATTATAACTCTACTTCCTGTTTCTGAAGTCTGCCTAGCTACTCCCGTTACTGGTTGCTTCACAACGTTGAAGTTTCAGGATAGGTGCTCAGACCGGCGTGAGTAACGCAGTGAAAAGGTCTTGTTGCTGGCTCTGAGCCTCAGGGCTAAGAACATAAAAGAAAGTAATGTTTGGGTTACCTAAAAACTACCTTGTGTGAGCAACAAGAGCGCGACGTTTCAGTTATTCGCTGACTTTAGCTTCAATTTGCAAACAGTATACTCAATGGTCTATAAGGTTTCGAAGCAGTTCATGGCGGATTCAGGAATACATGCAAGGTCAAGTCACCAAAAACGGCTGGCTAAGGCAAAACAATCCCTCGCACGTGCTATCCAAAATTACAGTTGGTATTGAGGCAGGCGCAAACAGAGGTATGCATAGCCACCGACCACAGAAGGAACAGGGTTCGGCCCGGCATATAACGTCCCGCACCCACATTTGGGCACCCCCCACATTTAGGCACCCCAAAAATCGCTTAACACCATAACTACCCCTCAACTTCAATTATTTACTACTTTTTCAACTTTTTACTAATTATAATCAAACTTTATATACTTATTATTTATATCTATATACGCTAATATACCGAAGATAACATACTTAAGGCACTTAAGGCTATTACTAGCGGCTATAGTATAAAAAAAGCAGCTTATAATAAGGGTATCCTACGAACTATACTATAAAATAGAATAAGAGGTTACTAAACAAGAGGTATTGCTTTCGCTAGGTTATAAAGGCTATTATTAACCTAGGAAAGTTACTTAGCTAAATAGATTCGAATATAAGCTACCCTAAGCCTTCTACTAACCTATTAATAGCTTAAGGATTTTACTAAGAAGATTCTATAGATACGTAGAGACTTCTAGCCTCTTAGAAGAAACTAGGTTTAATTATTTATTAAGAGAAATCTATTAATCAAGGTTTAGAGAAGTAAAGCAATTAATTCTTAGTATATTAATAATACCTTAACTAATATAATTAGGGAATAGTTTAAATATCTTGCTTTACCTAAGATATAAGTAATTAAAGTAAGTAATTAATATAATATAGATAAAATAAGTATTTTAGAAGGTAGAGAATTAAATAGATTAGTTCTTAGATTATTAGAAACTTGCTTTATTTAAAAGAAATAGCCTAGGTTTTAGGCTTAGATATCTCTAATTAAGTATATCTTTATAACTAGTAAAGCATTACCTCTATTTATAATATATAAAGGGAAGACTATTTAATAGTAGTAGTTTTTTCTTAATTTAACTAAATATAATAGCTAGAAGTTTATAGTAATAGAAAATAGCTAGACGTTGGATTTTACTACTATTAAATAGCTATAGAAAGTCTTTATATTATTAACCTAACCTTAAAACCTTAAAAAGTCTAGATTACTTATTCTTAATAAGTATAGTAGTTATAAAATAATAGAATTTATATATATCTACTTTAAGAATAAGATATTTTTACTTTTCTTATTACTATATATATCCTATATTTTTTAGTTACTTAATTAGTTAGTATTTAGGCTACTAAAAGCTATATATAAGAAAAAGCTTTTATACCTAGATTAATAGGATGCTAGTATTATTATAAGTAAGAGAAATTTTCTCCTCTACTATAGAAAAGCATATTATATAGTATTTATAAATAAGAATATTATTAGTAGTTAGAAATATATAAGTCTATAGCTTATAAATATAGCTAAACTGTTAATAAGCCTTCTTTTACTTAGAAACCTATTAATACTAGCTAGATAGACTGATAAGCTTTATAAGAGATTATCTAATATTATAGTAGGCAAAAAATAAGTATTAGAGATATTAGTAGTATACTAGTTAACGCTAACGAAGTAGTCTAAGCTATAAGATTAATTTAACTTATATAATAAGGTTAGGTATAATCGAAATACTTAACGATTACTTTTTCATAAGGTTTTAAAGGGATTTAATAAATAAAGCTATAAACTAGCTATAGCTTAGTAAAAGATTAAGGTATTAGAAGTAGAAGTTAAGGCATCTAGGGCTAGGAAGTAGAAGAAGGTTATAATAAGCCTAAATTCGAAGTTTATTAATATTAAATGTTACGGTTAGCTAGTAATAGTAGGGTTTCTGCTAATAGAAGTTAAGGCTATGTTTATTAATAATAGGTCTTACCTTATATATTAGTAGGTCGTACTAGTAGATCGAGGGTTAGGGTAAGGTGATTAGTCTTATACTAGATATCGAGGTAAAGTAATATTATAAACTATAAGCTAAGTTGAAAGTTATTAGGGATGAATTATAAGTTGATTGCTAAAGAACTATCTAAGAGGCTTTAAGTAGGTATTTAAGTCTTAATCTATATATACGTCTTGAAGTAAGTATCCTAGGTAGCTTTAGTAAGCGTTTACCTTGCTTATTATAAGCGCTTACTTCCCTTAGCGTAAATGCTTACTAATTCCTTATTAATACTTACTTCTTTATCATTATATAATCTATATAATAGTTCTTCCGTCCCGGTAGTGACTTATTATTCCTTATATATCTTGTATATATTTAACGGCATAGCTACTAGCTTAAGTAGGTTTGTTAACCTTTTGTTAAGTAAAATAAATAAGTTATAATATTAAGTCTCTTCCGAAAGGTTTTATCCTTAAGGCTTATAAGTAGGTATGTTAGTCTTAGGTTAGGGATCCTTAATTATACTTCCTTTGATAGTGCTAATACTATGTTAGGTTATATTGAAAAATCAAAGTCTTTTTCTAGCTAAGGTACTTCTACTTTTTATTATTTTACTTAATTGCTTAAGATCGCTTAGTCTAGTTTTAAGGTTATAACGTACATGATAAGCGAGTGAGACAGACAAGCGAGTGAGACAGTAAACCGCGACCGTCGCACCTTGACGCAACCGGCACCTTTTCCTCTACAATAAATCATGGAATCAGCTAGTATTGAAAGAAGGTTACAAATTGCCCTTCAAGCAATGAGAAATGACCCAAAACTTAGTGCTCGGGCCGCAGGTGCACTCTATACAGTCAGTCACGCAACATTAAGCCGGCGACTAAAGGGAATAGTCTCACGACGCGACAGCATGCCTAATTCACGGAATTTATCAGATTTAGAAGAGAAGACAATAGTTGAGTATATTCTCGACCTAGATGCGCGATCATTTCCTCCCCGGCTGAGTGGTGTGGAAGAAATGGCCAATCGACTTCTCGCAGAGCGCGACGCGCCTCCAGTTGGGAAGCGCTGGGCTTCTAATTTCGTCAAGCGACAACCACAGCTTAGGACGCGTTTCTTTCGCAAGTATGACTATAAGAGAGCTCAATGCGAAGATCCAGAGGTGATTCGTGGCTGGTTTTCGCTTGTGAAGAATACAATTGCGAAGTATGGTATTGCTGATGCTGATATCTACAACTTTGATGAGACCGGCTTTATGATGGGCGTTATTGCTTCTGGAATGGTTGTTACAAGTGCTGAAAGGCGTTCAAATACGAAGATGACACAGCCTGGCAATAGGGAATGGGTTACAGTTATCCAGGCTATTAATTCCCAAGGGGAGAGCATCCCGCCATACATCATCGTTGCAGGCCAGTATCACCTCTCAAGCTGGTATACAGAAACCTCTCTTCCGGGCGATTGGGCTATTGCAACGTCTGAAAATGGATGGACAACAAACGAGAGAGGTATTGACTGGATCAGACACTTCGACATTTATACAAAACCACGTACGTCTGGGAAATATCGCCTCCTCGTTGTTGATGGTCATGAAAGTCACCACTCCGCAGCCTTCGAGCTCTTTTGTCAAGAAAACAACATTATTACACTGTGCATGCCGGCTCACTCGTCTCATCTACTTCAACCCTTAGATGTTGGTTGTTTTCAGCCGTTAAAGAATGCCTACGGTCGGCAAATTGAGAATAAGATGCGGCGAGGCATAACCCATATCTCGAAGGAAGATTTCTTTGCAGCATTTCACGAAGCTTTTAAGCAGTCTTTTACGAGGAAAAATATCTAGGGAGGTTTCCGAGGAGCTGGACTTGTCCCTTTGAATGCAGAAAGTGTTCTCTCAAAGCTGGATGTAAAGTTCCGAACGCCAACGCCTGAGGAGGGGGTCCCTCAGACACCAGACCCTTGGATCTCTAGGACGCCGAGCAACCCAAGCGAAGCAAGATCACAGTCTACTTTTATTAAGAGTCGAATCTCACGCCACCGAAGCAGCTCTCCAGCATCAATTTATAGTGCTGTGAGTAAGCTAGCCAGAGGGACAGAAGGACTAGGGCATCGGGTAGCATTACTAGAGTCAGAGGTTCAAATCCTTCGAGAGGAGAATGCAATATTAAGTCGGCGTCGAAGGGCTAAGAAAACACGTCTACAGAAAGGAGGAAGTCTTACTATATCTACTGGAGAGGATATACAGTCGCAAAGAGAGGCAGACACGCAACTACAAGAGGAAACGCGACGGAGTAGTGGTCGCAAAGTGAGGTCTGAGACGACTCATCGTCGGTGTGGCGTATGCGGGAATACAGGCCACAACGCGAGAACATGTCAATTTATTGAGGAAACATCCGAAGAACAGGAATCCGAGTAGTATTAATCAATCTAAGATTTCTTGTTATAGATTTCGATATTATTGTCGCGAAGGTCTGGTTTACTGTCTCACTCGCTTGTCTGTCTCACTCGCTTATCATGTACGTTAGCTTATATATTTTATTATTTAAAGGGGTTACGATATAAAATACTTAAGTATTATAAGAAGTATAGTAAGTATACTTATTATAATCGTTCTTACGATACTATTAGTATTACTATCTATACTTATAAGTTTCCTTTTTGCTTATATTATATGTTTTACTAAGTCTTTTAGTAAATTAATTACTAGATAAGTCTAGTTATCTTAAGCGTAAAGAGATAGCTAAGGAGGAGGTATTTAAAATGAAAGTTACTACTTTACGTAAGGCATAAGCAGAGATAGATAAGTCGTTAGCTTGTCTTAAGAGGTTGCGTAGTAAAAAATAGATAGTATTTAAAAAGGGTTAGTTAGTAATAGATAAGCTACTTATAAAGGTAATCTAAGCTTTAGAGTCTCTAAGTCTAGAGTCTTCCGTAGTAATAGGTTTATAAGTAGATAGTTATATAGACCTAATCGATTAGGATATAGTATTACAAAGTAATAATTTCGTAGCTTAGGTTATGCTAACCCCTTATTCTTTTAACTATTTTAGTTGCTAAGCGTTATTCTCTTTGTCTTAGTATTTTATATCCTTTTAGTAGTTATATTTCTCCTTAGCTTATATCCTTTTCTTCTTCTTAGTATTTATATAGCTTCTCTAAGGTATTTTTTAGGTATTCTGCCGGTTTTTATAAGTTGTCTTTATATCTATATCTTTTCTATTTAATAAAGTATTCTAGTTAGTAGTCTTTCGTTATATAATAGTCTAAGATCTTCTCGACTTTATATTTATTATTATTAGTATCTACTTTAATATAGTTGCTTATATATAAGCCTTCTAAAGCTAGTTTAAAAAGTAAGATGTAAAAGACTAGGTAGTATTTTATAATATTTAGTAGTTTTAACTCGTAGTTAACTTTAGAAATTTTCTTAGTAATTTCGAAGGGTTTTAGTTTTTTAAAATCGAGTTTATCGCTTAGTTACTTTATTTTAATATTACGTCTAAGGAGGTAGGCGTTATCTCCTTCTTTAAAAGATAGTCTTTTTATCTTTAAACGGTCTATATATTTCTTTATCTATTTGTTACGACCCGTAAACAAGGATAACAGCTGAACGACCCACTTGGGCGTCGGGCGGCTAGAACAGGACATTTGTACTGCAGGATCACGGGAACAACAGGGACTCACTCGGGAACGGAAGAACTATGGTACAAGTCACGTGATGATAAGATAAGACTGAGCAGGTAGTATGGGTCACTGAGCGCTCAGTCAGAGCTACTGAGCGCTCACCAACGATCACTGATCGCTCACCGGTACCTGATCAGTGATCAGCGACAAGACACAGGGACTGTCCAGGACTTGTATATAGTATGACCTGAGCTCGGCCCATGGTCAGACTTCCATAGCTCTTCAGCAATCAACTTTGTGATTACCCTAACCGGTACTTTCAGCTATACCTAAGTGACGACTACTCTACGACTCTTGTTGAGGCCTTGACTGATCACTAAGACCTTTGAAGATCTACGATCTATTCGACCAGGACCACGGAACGACTGTTACTACTCTCAATCCCTGGCTTACTGTTAACACAAACCCACTGTCAGTTAGCTGGCCGTAACACTATTATCGTATAAATTCTAAATCTTTTAATAGGTTTTCTTAGATTTTCTTAAGTTTCTTAATATCTATAATAGCTTTTATCGTTATTAAGCCTTATTAAGGTTTTCTATATATAGTAAGGTTAAATCCATAGTTAAGAAAGAAAGGTAATTCCTAAGTATTTTCTCTTACTATATTATTATATACGAATTATATTATAGGTAGTAGTTTAACTTAATTATCTTATTTATAATTAATATAATATTTTAGATATATTTTTAAAATCTAGTTAATTCTTTTTATTTACTTATTAATCTATAGGTAGAAAAAGGTATTAAGTTTATATTTCGCTCCTAGTTACGAGATTAAGGATCTTTAAAACTTAGACGTAAAAGTTAATCTTCTATTAGATATAATTTCTTATAATAGTCTATATTAGCTAATAATAATCCTAAGGAAGGTATATACTAAGTCTTTAGTTATGCTTAACTTTAAGTAAGGTATAAAATAAGCATATTTAGTAAGTTAGTTTACTATAACTAGTATACTATTATATTTTACCTTAGTAAGGGTTTTTTTTAATTAAGGTAGTTTTATTATAAAGTCTAGTAAAATTAAGTATTATAATATAGGAGGTATTAGTAAGGGTTATAATTCTCTATATAGTTTATATCTACTAGGCTTACTTTTAGTATAGACTTTATAGTTTTTGTTGGAACGGTAGGTAGGAATCTCGTAGATAGTACGATATCCTTATAACAGGGTATTAGAGTAAGGGAACTTGTACTTATGAAGTAGGGCTTTAATAGTAAAGAATGTATAGGCTTATATTGAAGCTGAGTTGGTTGAGGAACTAATAGCTAGCTAAGGGAGAGAATTAGGCTAGTTATATAGTAGTATAACGTCGCCTATAATAGCTAATATAGGAAGCTATAAGCTAGGTTTAGTATACGTAAGTATATACGTCAACTAGCTTATAAAGCAGCTTATAAATCAGACTAGAATCTTCTTTAACTAAATAGACTTTTAGATAAGGTTAAAGAGAGTATTCCATAGGGATCTGAATATCATATGTTTAAACTAGCAAGCAGCCATTCTTAGCTAGTTACTTTTGTAAGTCCTACTAAGTCTTAGATAAGACTAAATAGGATAAATAAGTAAAATAGAAGTATAATATACTTATACTTCTAACAGTTTTTAATTACTTTAGCTATATCCTTATAGGTAGTTTATTTATTAAAGTATTATTTAATTCTTTTTTAAGTCTTAGTAATACCTTAGTAGCTATATATAGGTATATTATAAATTTCTATAATCTAGTCGTAAGTTATTCTTCTAGTCGTATTAGTTTTAACTTTTTTACTAATTATTAAGAGTTTTTATATTAGTATAAGCCTTCTTTTATATTTCTTAAGAATAACTTAAGTTTTTTCTTATTACGGCTAGCTAGTAATAGTAGGGTTTCTACTAATAGAAGTTAAGGTGTTACGACCTGTTCGTTATGCCTAACAGAGGGTTGACAAACCTACCTAGGTTAGCAGCTAAAACAAGGCATTTATATATAAGACACGGGATAAAGTAATAAAGGAACCTCGGAAGAGAAAAACTATCATACAGGTCACGTAGAGATAAGATAATATAATAAGCGCCTAGCTAAGGAAGTAAGCGCTTACTTTTAGCAATAAGTGCTTATCGTATATAACGAACGCTTATTAAGATCTATTACGCAATTATTAAGGACTTATATATAGATTAGGACTTAAGCTTTACTTAAGACTTTTTAGATAGTTCTTTAGTAATTAACTTATAATTTATCCTCGATAACTTTTAGCTTAGCTTATAGTTTATAATATTACTATACCTTATTACCTAGTATAAGACTAATTACCTTACCCTAACCCTCGATCTACTAATATGTAGGTGGCAGGCCTCGCCGGCCCGTCACGTGGGCTGACGGCCGCTACCACTGGTCTTAGCCAGCCTCCACAGCCCTCTAGTCAGTTAGTTAGTTCTTCCAACCAACAACACCACTTTCCCCATTCTGAGCGTTCTGTGCCGGTTCTCGCCCACAGGTTATGAGCCTAGCGTTATTCTTTCGGAATAACGTCGTTTTACCTATTATTCTACTCGTCTGTTAATTTTCTATTGATTTACGAATTTTTACGATTTTATTCGCTTTATTTACCCTTCTATGCGATTTTCTCGCTTTCTTTCCTCTTCGCTAACGAATTTCACTTTCTGACGCGATATTGGCTGCCTGGCGCGCACGAATATCACGTAGCACGCGACCGACCACCACAACCTACTAGTTTTCACAAACACTACGGAATTCCACCATAACAACAGACTTTTCAGTCATAACCACACTATAACTATAACTTTTACTTCGATTCCTCGTTTTCACGAGAATTTAACTATTTCAGCTTCGGTTTTTCAAACTAGCTTATCAGTTTCTCGTATCTTCTACGAGTATTTATTCTTCCTTTCGATTTACTATATTTCTACGGTCGGATCTTATAATTCTACCTATTTCTCGTATTCTTACGTAAGATTCTCCCTCCTATATAATCTAACAGCACGCGTAGGTAGCAGCGAAAGTAAGCCATCTAACGTATAGACATACTTCTAAAGCTACGGCCTCGGAGAAACGCCTATAATCGAGGTACGACTATAAGTCTATCCCGTACTATTATGATACCCTTATTTTTTACTTTAAGATGTCTTAAAACGATTTTAAGACCGTCTTTACGCTTCTTCCTTGCTTGAAAGGTAAATTTAATTAGAATATATAGCGTATGCTTGTTATAGCGACCTTGTAAGGATACGACTTCGAGATATTCCTCGAGACTAACGTCTTTCGCCTTGCTAACCCTATCGCTATAGAGGAATAGAGAAAGAACCGTAACGTTACGTATAGTCTCCTTATAAACGCTAGCGAATCGGTTCTTAACAGACTCTGCATAGCGGGTTAGGTTAACGATAGAAACCCTTACGAGTTATAGTAGGCGCTCGAGAAGCATATTCCGAGAATCTTATAAGACGCTATAGCTACCTTTGTTAACGAGTTTGCTAAGACTACTACTAACGATTATAAGACTTTTTACGATGCTTTTAATTACTATTACTACCTTAGAAAGCGTATTAAGACTATTTACGGTTGTCTGCTAGACTCCTTCCTTGCTATTTTCCTCCTTAATTTCTTTAAGGACCGACTTCCTGATATATATAAGCATTTTACCTCGAAAGGCGCTACCTATCCTACGTAGAATAAGGTAGCCGATACGATTTATATACTTGCCTAAGACGAAGATCAAAAGCATAGTTATGCTACTATTCGCAATATACCTAGAGGCAAGTCTGCTAGCAGTAGGGGTCTTGCTTCTCTAGCCGTTATTACTACTATTACCTCTACTATTACTACTTCTAAGGAAAAGAAGAAGTACGACTACTATAACTATGATTACGAGACTATGAAGTACTATATCGCCTACCTTAATCTTATCCCTCTATACTATGTTAACCGGGATAAGTTGATTGAAAAAGCGAGAAAGTATGTATATAGCGATCGCTACCGCTAGGATTAGCTTACTTTTGTTAATAGTACCTGCTAGACTGTTATTAAAGCGTTACCTACTATCTTAGGTTAGTCTACCCTAGCCTCTATCGCTAGCCTAGTAGTTTTTACTACTGCCTGCGATAACCTTATTACCTAAGACGATATCGTTCTCGATTCTGGTTATACTACTTTAACCTTTAACAACTTGCGATATTTCGTTAAGTACGCTGAAAAGAGCGATTTGATACCTTCTACTTCTGCTTCCGGCGCCTTAGTCTGGTTACTTAGCGTAGGTACCGTCTTCTTCTAGACCTAAGACCCTACTAACCCTAACGTTATTTACGATTAGATACTTTATAACGTTAAGTATAACCCTTCTAGCCTAGCTAACTTACTAAGCCTTGGAAAACTTTGTTATAATTACGTAGAATATAATTAGCAGACCTTAAGCCTTATATATATAATATAAAGTACTTCCCTTACTAAAGTTTATTAGGTTTCTAACGTCTACGTCGTTAAGACTTATGATATTGGAAATTACATGCCTTGAGATATTGCTATTAGCCTTGCCGCCTTCTAGGCTACCTAGCGACCGTCTCTTAAACTAATATACCGCCGGCTGGTTTACGCCTACCTATTACGTATTATAAAGGCTTGCCGCCGTGTTGGTATTCGGTTTATAACGTTAGAAATTGACGCTTTCTTCTGTAAGTCTTGCTATCTTAGTAAATCTACTAAACGGATTAGTCGAGACTACTTACTTCTACTTACGAGTATTAGCGATGAAATTTACCTTGATCTCGTTAGTATTCTTCCCTTATTAATAAAAGGGAACCGTTAGGTTTTATACCTTATAGATAAGTATAGTAGTTACTACTAGGTTGTTTTTCTACTTAACTATAAGTTTGCTACTATCCTAGTAGCTATTAAGAAATAGGATACTGAATTCTATAGTCTTACTAGCCTTAAGCCTAAGGTTTGGGTTTCTAATAATGCTCCCGAGCTAATCAAGGTTTTTAACAACCCCTACTTCGAGGGTACTTGCTATAATACGACTATTGCTTATACGCCTTTTATAAACGGTACTATTAAGCATGCTAGTTATACTATCGTCGAAGGCGCCTAGATATAGCTGATTGATATATCCTTTCTAGAGGAACTATGGGATTATAGTATCGATTCGGTAACTTAGATTCTTAACCTCTTGCTTATACCTTTTAAAGGTAACTTAAGCCTTTACGAGATTATAGCAAGAAAGCTAAACTTGGCTGCTAAACGTGAGGCCCCCTATATTGAATATCTCCGAACGTTTAGCTATGCTGCCTACGTATATAAGAAGGGCCTTCGACGCCTTATGCGTTTTGCTAAGATAGAACTATAAGTAATTAAGGGATTTCTCGTCGGTTACGGTTCTCTTCGTAGCTATATTTATTACGTTTACCTGCCTGATCGAAAGGAGGTTATTTGCTATAGAGATGTTTGATTTCGTAAGGAACCGTATAAGATAGTATTGCTTCTAACTACTAGCATACCTAATATTGATAAAATTAAATATGATACTGCGTTTATCGAACTAGATATTATTATCTAGTATACTATCTATTAGAAGCCTATTAAAGGTGAAAAACCCGTGACTAGTGATCCTAAACTAGATAAGACTATCGTTAAAAAAGCGATAGCACTTACTAATACATATCTTATGTCTCCGCTACTAGAGAACCTGTTAGAGACTACTGCTATACCTCGTAATAGTATTGTTAATGAATTAAACAACGACGAATTCGTTGCCTCCGTGGAAATAATAGAAACTGATCACTAGGACCCTGATTCCCTCTCTACGATTGTTAAGGAAGCAACGAGTCAACCGGCAGAGTCCTCTCGACCTTGCCGCGCCTTAGCTTAGCGACTACCTAGTTACTACCGAGCCGCTAGTAGCGTACGCTCTTATGCTAAAAAGACCTTCCTATCTGCTAATATTCTAGCTTTACTGACTTCTTGTTAATTTTCTCTTAGCGTGCTTTCTGCTACTGCCTTTTCGAAAGTCCTACCTGACGGCGTAGTAATCCCGAAGTCCTACCGTAAGGCGTAGAAGAGCCTATAGTAGCCTTAGTGGGAATAAGCCTTCGAACGAGAGATGACTTAATTTACGGAAAAGGGGGTTTACAAAGTCGTTTACTTACTACGTAATGCTAAAGTCCTGCCTAGCAAGTAGGTATATAATATCAAAACTAATAAAAATAACGAAATCGTATGCTATAAGGCTTGATATATAGTTTATAGAAACTATAAGAAAGGTAACTAACGTCGCACACCCACTTCTCGCACACCCCCACATTTCGCACACCCATAAATTGGGTCATCATGAGGTATTCATCAACTTCATAACTATAAGTCTGATTCGTCTCCTGCAACTGTGATACTATCGCCAGTTTTAATAGGTAATTCAGGCTCGCTAGATTCATCTGAGCTATCTTCAATTTCGCCAGCCTCAATTTGGGCTTTGTGAATTGCCTCAATGTTGGCAAACTTCGAATTTGGGCTCATTTGGACCTTACGCCGCTTCCGTACCATTCCAGCCTCAACTTCTGCTTCCAACATTGCAATCTTCTTCTCTGCTGTAGCTAATTGATAGTCCTTTTCATCAAATCCCTTTTGAACCTTCCGAAACAACAGTCGCTGCGTTTGCTGATCTTTATCCAACTTGCTGAATAAGCTAAGTTGATCATATAGATCAACTGTCTTCTTGGGCGTTGACCAGGCTACTATGGATGTAGCAGATGCCCAGTTTTCGTCTTTTCCACCATCAGAGGCCCTCATAGGCGTAGAATAGCCTGGCTTTGAGGGCTTGGAAGCATTCTCAAGCAGTAGAGGGCTCATGAGCGGTCGAGCTATCGAAATGGGCCATAGTCCTGTTGCTTTCCAGCCGCTTCTGATATTCTTGCTTGAAAATGCCATCTGGCGTGCTTTTCCATAGCAGGTAAGAAAGTTCCGTTTGCCTACAACTGTAGAATCGTTGTGTTGAATGAGGTATCCAAGCTCTTTTCGATAGGTCGCCTTGAGAGGCCCAAAGACTGCTTGGTCTAGAGGTTGGAGAACGTGGGATGTATGTGGCGGTAGGAAAAGGAGATATATCTTGTGTTTATAACAGAGATACATAAATTCTGTTGTTTCATGACTGCCATGACCGTCTAGGATCAATAGTCTCTGCTCAGAGGGATGATCAGGCTTAGTCAGAGGGATAAAGATGTTCTCAAGCCATTCCACAGCTGTAGAGTCTGAAGTCCAGCCATTCTCAGTTGCTGTGAACTTCCAACCACTGTAAATATCACGTTTATGGATATCAAGAGGAAACCATTGTTGTTGAACCGATTTCCCTCGATAAATAACAAGTGGAGGAAGCGCCTGACCAGTTGCAGAGACACACTCAAGCATAGTTGTCCAAGCCCGAGACCCAGGCTGTTTTTTTCGCATTGATGAGCTTTCTGATGATCCCAGTACTAAGCCATTTGATCCTCTGCCTTCTAGGATACCAGTTTCATCCATGTTATAGCGATGATGTGGTTTGATCGCCTTGATCTCTGGAAGGGCGAGTTGTTGAAACCATTGCCTGATTACATTAGTTGAGGCCCCATTGACACGCTTAGAATCGATGGCTCTAGCTCTATGAACCTTGATTGATGGATTTCTCTTAATAAAGAACTGAATCCAGTTTCTCCCAAGTGGCTGGGTAGTGCCTCTGATGTCTAGGATTCGCTGGGCAAATTCCTTGAGTTGTTGATGTGTTGGCGGCAGCCCTAACGCCGCCTGGATACGCACCCATTCAGCTAAGTGACTTTCCTGTGCTGGAGATAGCTTCTGGAAGCTAGAGAAAGCTACATTTCTTGCCTGTGAACCCTTTAATCGAGACTGGAGGGTTGATGGTGGAATTCCAGCATCATGAGCTGCCTTTCGGACACTCTGCCCACTTGCAACTGCATTGAGAGCTTGATTGACTTCTGTTTCCGTATACTGGCCCATTAAGCGTATAAGAGTAACTATTCAAAGAATTATAATAATCGCTGTAAAAGTGGTGAAGATATTAAAGAATGTTGAAGAGGGTAAAATTCTACATGAGCGATTTATGGGTGTGCGAAATGTGGGGGTGTGCGAGAAGTGGGTGTGCGACGTTATAACAGCTAGTGGCCGACACGAGGAACTTTTGTCTGATGCTTAAACGAATTAACAGTTCCCCATGTGCAACCTTGATTTGTCTCCCTGATTCTCACATTTCTTCAAGTGTCCCAAACTCTTCTATGACTCTTCACTTTATCTCAATCTTTGGGCAAAGAAGATGGCAGGCTACGCTGCTTTGCCGGTTGAAGATCCTTGTCATGAAGCTGGGACCACCTCGGCCAGACTAAAGCTGGCGGCGAGCTGGGACTCTGGCTTCTGCCAACTGGCAAGGAGATGCGTCCTCGAAACCTGCGTTGCAGGCGCATTTTGCCAGTATTATGTAGCAAAATACAAATGTGCATTTATGAATCAAAGACGTGCCTTACTATTGACGATTAACCTGACACATCTTTAAATCTCTGTATGGGTAGTCAGTAGTTCGTGACATTGCGAAGCTCTCGTGAAGCAAGACGCGCATGTAGTTGCAAGCGTGATTAAATTAAGCCCGGGTCTCCGCACCACCCCTTCGGTCTCCGGGCCACTCTTTGGGTCTCCGGGCCACCCCTCCGATCTCTGCGCTATCTTCCGGATCTCCACAATTCGCAACAGGCCTCTGTCCCCTATAAGTCCCCCCCTTCCCGGCGACAAACTGATCCCCGTAGACGCCATACTCGGGGATAGTAATGCATCTTTGGTGAACTGCCCATGCCGTTGAGCAAAACGACTGTGATCCGGCAGGCCCGTCTGGTGCCGGCTTCCGACGGGCCCCCGGGGGTCATCAAGCGATTACTCGCGGTACGAGTAAGCGAGTAATTATTGAACAAGGCAAGGTAGCATATAATGTACCTGCAGCAGCCAGCCTGTAGGACTGCGAGTGCGGGGTAAGCATGGGAGCTAGAACAGCAATGCTTACTATCCAGTTACCTACATAGGGGACGCCCGTGCCTAAAGCTTGGTGGGTGACTACTTCAAATTATTAGACGTCAACATGAATAACAACGCGTGTACTGCCGGGAGGCAACCGTACTCTTTCTATTCAAGTTGTCACACGCATTCTGTTCGTGCCGGCGACTAACCAAGTGTCTGTTTGACAACCGAGTTAATGCAAAATCCACTGATTTAATCGAAACCATCATGCATCTTACTCCCTTAGGCAGCCCATTATGTCTGCAGCTGATAACCGGCGGTTTGCGGCCACGGAACTAATTCAGCCTAAAGTTCCAGCTAGTGTAACAAGAAAGAGAAGAACCATCTTCGAATCCTCTTGCATCATCAATATGAGATATCCAACTTTATAATCTACCAGATGTTGAAACTGTACCTTGGTGGCTTGCACTTTGTATGCCGTTTTGCGACCTCTCTGTCCGCAACCAACAAAGCTTGGAAGGGTATTTCAGGCTTATCTCCGAAACATATCTTACCTTCCTTACGTATAAACGAGCGTTTCTCTAAGCGATCCTACATCTTGTTCTCTCTGAGTTTCACATGTAAAGTTATTTCTTCAAATTCAATAGATTTCAATCTACGTACCACCCTCTGATGTTACAGCCGATCATCCACAGAAGTTTCAGGGAATATGACAGCCAGTATCAAGACGAGATTCATGGTTATTTCTGACACTCATGGAAGAAATTTCAAAAGCGAATCCATGCCTCATGAATCCGTTGACATTATAATACACTGTGGCGACCTTACGCAGCACTCGAAGCTAGATGAATTTCGAGAAACACTTCAAATGCTCAAGCAGTTAAAAGCGTCGCTCAAACTCATAATCGCAGGAAACCATGACTTCTCGCTAGATACCGAGGCGTTTAAAGCAAAAGTCGAGGAAGCAAATAAAATCATTGGGGAACCTTTGGAGACAGACCTGGTTGAGAGGGAATTTGGCCATGAGGGAGAGGCTAAAAGATTGCTTCAAGATGCGAAAGAAGATGGCATCATATTTTTGGATGAGGGAACCTACACATTCGCTCTTCCAAACCGTGACAGCCTCAAAGTTTATGCGAGCCCTTACACTCCTTCGACGGAGCTTTGGGGTTTTACTTACAACGACAATAACGACCACCACTTCCATATCGAACCGGATACGGATGTTGTCATAACCCATGGACCGTCTCATGGGATTTTGGATATGTCAGCAGAGAGGATACGTATCGGCTGCTCGCGGCTCTTCGCTGCTGTAGCGAGGTGTCAGCCCCGCATGCATTGCTTTGGACATGTACATGGCGGTTGGGGAGCAAAAATGGTAACTTGGCGCCATATCATATCAGATCCACCCTCACATTTCAGGGATATTGATAACAATCGGTCATGGCTAATCGAGAGTCTCCCAAAGCTCAGGGGGACTCAGTTCAAATCCGAGGATGATAAAAAACGAAGGGAGGAAAAGATCGCACACTGCAGGCAGCAAAGGTACTATCACACAAGCTTCTTCCGCAACGACGGCAACCATGCTGAGCCGAAGAGCACCATATTTGTCAACGCGGCAATCGAAGCAGATGGAGAACTGGTGCAGTTCCCATGGGTTATCGATATTGACTTGCCGGTGATGGAAGCGACACAAGCTCCTAAAGATGTCAAACGACCCGTACCTAATCTCTCGGAAACGTAACGTTTGATCCTCTCATATGAACAAACCAAATTTTGGAATGATTAGTGGTTTAGGAGAGAAAAAGTAACAAATTCAAAGGAGAGAAGTAGAATCAATCGATATGGGACTACAGAGGAAATACACGGTTTTTGTTGACTTGCATCATGACCTCAGCAGAATTTCTTAATCTTGGTACAATTTAAACAGCTTTAGTCACCTGTGAAAGGCGTATATGGGTTTCGGGTAGCTGAGGAGGCCAATACCTACCTTTTCTCAATACAGGTCATCAGTCAGCCTAATTCCTACGGCTAAAGGGTCAAGATCATGGGTGCTTTGGCTTTAGCACCACGCTTTCACTAATGCAAGTATAGTCTGAGAAAAGCCCATGTATTATTGACAAGATGGACTAGTACCACCTATCTAGCGGCAAGGTGGAAAACCCCCGTCCCCTGAAGCCAAGACTTGCAGATTTCTGACAAAGTTTCTCCGCTTAGCATTTGCCAGTGTAGCAGGCACCCATGGCGCCGCAGCAGACATTCTTGTGGTTGGTGCAAGTGCAAGTCCAGATCTGGCGGGCAACAAGCTCCTCAGCGGCGGCAACGACTCGAGCCTCGAGGACCTCGGCGCTCTCCATAGCAGGGGCGGCAACGGCGATGGTGGCGAAGAGGCCGACGATGACAGTGGTGAACTTCATTTTGGATGATTGGAGATGGGATTGAAAATCTAGTGAAATGTTAGTCTCTTGTAGGTCCAGACATGAGTTTATCAGGAACCAACCCGAAGTGTTTGAAGGCTGTGGTTTGAGGAGTAGACTGGATTGTTTGAGTTGCTGGCTGATGCTGATGAGGACTTCAGAAAACAGGCAGAACAGTCGAGAGAGATGCCAGCTTTTATAGATGATTCTACAGCCGGACTTTGGGTACATTTCCTTTTTCCGAGTTTTGTAACGCGAAGTTACGCTCCGTTACACGTTCATGATGGAAAGAGGTTGAGGAGTGGGTTGCATTTCCTCTCAGCCGATGTGCTCAAGAAGCACATATTGCAGAAGGATTCCTGGAATCGGGATGTAAACGAGATGATTCGTATGATGCAAAGTCAACTTGGAAAGGATGCAAGACTGTTTCTCCTCTCATAGAAGGCATACGTGTGAAGTTGACTAGCCTTGTTTGAAAGTAGATCGGCGCACCAAAAGCTCAATAGCCTTCACGTGGTAGCACTCACTGCGTTCACTGGCCTAACGATTGTTAATAAGAATACATCCATGCTAATCATTGAGAAATATTTTGCCCTGTGAGGTTGGGCCTTTGAGATAGTGTTGCAAGAGTTGAACATACTGTAAGAAGGTCAACAGCTCTAAGACAGGTTGAATCCACCAGCCAATGACAAGCATCACACACATCCAGAGCTATAGCCCGCACTCATGCTAAGCTGCTCCAGGAGGCACAGTTCCTCAAGTCATAAGTAACTCAAATGACAACAGCGCATAGTATAAAGCTATACTATGCAGTTTGTGTAAACACCTATGATAGGGAAGTTGCATCGAGAACTGTTCCAGTAACATAGGATGGAGCTTGATCTTCCGTAGGATTGCATTGCAGAATGGCCCAACCCCGCGTTTCATGTAGCCCTACGATTCACAAATCCCTCTAGGCATGCGTGAATTAGAATGATTTGTTGCAAGGTGATAGGAAGACACTTCTATAATTTTGACGTTACATTTATCTACAAGTTGAGGATGCAATCAGACTTGGTAGGATTTGATGTTGCGTTAAAAAGATGGTTGTAGTCGGTACCTATTCCGGAGTATGCGGGGTTTCACAGCAGGTAACTCTAGACCCCGAACTTTTTTGTGCCGATCTAAGATCCTCATCGACAATAAACACATAACATACCTGTGGCCAGATTGGTTACCTTGATAGACGCTCAATGCGACCATTCTCTAAAAAGGAATGTGGATTCATCTCTGTGCATACGGACCGTATGTCCGACGCCACATCGAATGTTTCAGCCAACCTGCGACAAATCCTTATCATTCCTACGTCGTTCGATACGGCGTATTAAGACAGATTATGTAGACATTGCATTACGTTGGGGGCCAGACATTGCGGGGTTGAATCCTACTGGGACTCGATACTACCGGATTAGGATCAACTTCTAAAGGATTGCCTGCGCCAAAATGGCTGAAGTGGAGGAGAGGCAACGTGGACGGCTAAAACAAGGGGATGGTTCAAGTCGGCCAATAGACGGAAGCGGAAGTTTTTCTAGTTAAGCTCGGATTCTATACGAGCTTGTTAGGCAGAGAAAAATGTGTAATTTTATGTCAAGGTGATGCTTTAGGGCGGCTACATATGTACAGGCAACACCCAAATTGGACGGCGTCCATCAAACATTACAGCAAACCTTGCATCAGCCGCATGAGATAGTTCTCTTAGTTGTTCTTCTTAACCTGTTATGGATTTCAAATGTCACTGGCGAGCGGGGGCAGTCCTTGCAAGACTTCTATTCAATGTTACAACGCGTTTAACACGTACATGAGACAAATCCTCGCACGACTGCGAAGTATTAAGAATTAATGAGGCAAACGCAGAGCCATGCATGCATCAACTTGCGTCTGCTCTCATGATCGAGACCAGGAAGTATCTGAGACTTCCGCGCCTTGGCCATTCGCTGGTGCTCCCAGCATCCCCCAAAGATCCTCCAATCTTACTCCTCCAAACAAGTCCGTGTTGCTGATCTCGGTAAACATGCCCGTCAGGTCCGGTAGCTCAAGGTCCATCAAATCCATCTCAACTCTTACACCATCGGAGGCCGAAGCCTCCCTCGGGGTGCGGTTCTCGTCCTGCCAGCTCATATCATACGAGGTGACGGAGCCACGATGGCTCTGGCTAGAATGGCTGGAATGATGCTGGTGGGCCTGCAAGGACACAATTTCGGACATGTTGGACTGCAGAACGGAGCACGCCTGGATGAAGCGTGGGTTCTGCGAGACTCTGGTGTACTGCTCCTCCGCATACTGGGCCGCTATACCCAGAAGCTCTAGATCGGACCGCGCGAGGCGTGAGCGGGGCTGCTTGAGTATGTGAAGCGCCAAGGCCACTGCTGATAAGAGGGGTTGCGTGATGGTGAAGACGACTGATTCTGACCTGTTTGTGGGTGTTTCGCCTAGCTGTCCTCCTCTCGCGCGAGGAGTCGGCGTCGAGTCGTCGGCTATTTCGCCGGTAAGTCTCACTATCGCCCTGGCTGAGCCGATGCAGATATCTGCGCCTCTACGCAGACGGGAGAGTTCTACTGTAGACAGACCAGCGGAATCGGCCTGTGAGTTGATGTGGGTGCGGTACATGGCTTCCGGGAATACGAGCGCTGCACGATGAAGGCAGATTAGGGCGTGGTGGTAATGAATGGCCAGAAATGCAGCAAGGTGTTTGTGCCCGGTCTCGCATAGAATCACATTTCCGCTGTGCGGTCCTGGGGGGCGAATTTCGGGAGGAAGTGATTGTGCCCATTCAGTCAGAGCCGAGTCAAGACGAACGGTGCCACCAAGGAGGATCCGGGGAGACTTAGCTTGCCCCGAACGTCCGTAAATATGAGCACTGATGCTACTGATGATTCTTGTTAAAGAGGCCCACGGCTGAAAGTAGTCAATAGTTTGGCGGTCGGCTTGTCCCTCTGGGGAAGATCCAATGGACATGGCTATTCCGGCGGCAGGAACAGGCACAGGTTCCGGTAGTGTTTGATCACAATCCGAGTCGTGGATTGCACTTGGACGACCAGTTTCAAGTTCCATCAGCTTCTCGAGTGTATAACAACTCCACCATAATTGCCCGTGGAGCTTTCGGTTGCCCTGATACCCCGGCGACGGTGCAGAATCAGCTCTTTGAGGGGCATTATGTGGGCTTTTTGTTGATGCATGTCTGTGTAGACCAATCGAGTGTGCTATGCGGATGGCTTGGCCTAGTGTCTGCCATCCTTGGCCTTCTTTGCTTCGGCCTCGTAATGCGATGGTAAGAAGGACCAAAGCTTGTACGGAAGCCAGATATGGGGTGGAGATTACATGAGCCAGAAGGCCGTATGCTGCAGTCAAGAAATGTGTGCCGATCTCTGTCAACGAGCCCGTTTCCTCGTCGGCACCAATGCAGATGATAGAGTAAATAGCGACGAGGATGGGAACTTGAGGAGAGTCGATTGCACCTTGGAGGCTACCTGACGGTTCTGCCTCTTGAAGCGAGACCAGGCGGTCCATATCCGATCGCATGGTAGTCTCATCAAAGACAGGGAAGAGGGGAAATACTCTCTTCATGTAGACGTCCAGGTATGCGTCAAGGGTTGACAGAGGGGGAAGAGATGGCAGTTGTAGCGACAGAGGAAGCTGGAATTCCTCAACATGATGCATACCGAAGCGAAAGTAAGGCGACAAGGTACGAAGACCTCGTTTCTTAAAGAACAAATCGGCAAACATTGTCAGAGACTGGACGCTGCTGCCGCCCATGAACTTGAGCCTATGTGAACTCTCATCGGTGTTGAGGGCTATATCGGGGTTGAGATCTGAGTGGCCGGGTGGTGCATGGCCGCTGTCATTGTCTCTAACATTGGCCCGATAAGCCTGTGCAACCCAAGAGAGGCGGCGAGAAGCCGCGTCTTCACCCTCAGAGCCATTATCGTACGCTGGTGACAGATATTGGCGTGGCCGCGGCGAAACTGTCCGAAGGTGACGATCACGGGCAGGCTCAGATCCCTCGTGGGTGCTGTTGTCGCTCTGGGTAGTGCTGCTTTTAGAAGCCCATTTCCGAACGGCGTGCTCCTTGGGATTCCTGGGATTTGTTGTCTGACAGTCGTCTCCTCGGAGAATACAGTTGTGACATTTTGGGGTCTGGGCGTCGCATCGTACTTTGCGTTTACGACATTGATTGCAGGCCAGAGAAAGACGTATTCGTTTTGAATGTGATTGATTTGATGTTACCGGAGGATGCTCGCTTGAACTCGACACGGAGTCGGCCATGACGGCAGAGGAAGGGCTATTCATGGTGATCTGAACGACTCCGAGGGTGAACGGTCCGGAGCTGAGACGGAAGGGGATTGAAGAAGTCCTCGGTCGGGCTCGGTTGGCTCACTGGCAAACCTGGTATATAACGGAAATCCCAGCATGGAGCAGGGACCCTCTAGGGGATGTCAGAGGAGTATCCAGTCAAAGCGGAGAGAGTAGCAGCTAATCTTGCATTTCCCCCAGCTTGGATGACCCGAGAGTGGGGTTCAAGGGAACCCCGACTGACCCATGAACGCTGTACCCCGCCCCTAAGAATCCGGGGGTGGGCGTTGGCGGCAATAGGCCTCGGGTGCTGAGGTCCAGTCGAAGCCCTGGAATTAATAATTGGCCATCAAGCTTGGTTTAACCCGCAATTGTGGCCTTGTTTCGGTGTTTGGTGTATTGTGGGGTTCTGTTATCTGTGGGAAAAAATGTAATTCCAAAGTATGGTATGCTTTCAGCAACCTGAAGAATCGATGTGTCTGAACATGAAAACTAGCAAACTGCAATTTAGTCATTGAGGCATATTGGCAGACAAAGGTGGGCTCATAGCTGCAACGGCAAAGGTATATCTACAGTTGCTTACAGCATCACCAGCTATCGGGATAGTCTGTAGTTCAGTTAGTTTTCGTTAGTCATTCCTCATACGTCAATATCTAAGGTAGTTACACCATATCCCGTAGATAAGCAGCAGAATAAGCACAACCGACAACCCAAACTTCCATGAGAATGGCCGCCGCCACAAAAGCTATCAACAGGTGGCAAGCCGCCTTTGAAGATCCGCGTGCATTTTGTCGTCGAAGAGGTACCGAGCCGCGACAATACACCCTGCTTCACCGCTTGGGAACGTGAAGAATTCGTTACAGTTCCTGTCAAATCATCGGATTCAGACTCAGACTATTCCATTCAAGATACCCGCCCCCAACGGTCTTTTCGGATTTACGACACCACCCCGCAGTCTCACAATCTCGGCCACCTCAGAACCCTGGTTGAGAAGGTTTACAAGGAGACGCTGAATGCACGCGAGATTTGCGATCGGTTGATCGGATCGATGTGTGGGGTATGCCACTCGCTACCGATGCGTCTGACGAGGAGAAAATTCCGAAATGCAAGGCACACTCCTCGGCTGAGATTGCCTTCCGAGACCACATTGAAGACGATGAGTTTCATATTTCGCGACTCACTACTCATGTGCGTTGGCATCCACTCATCATCATCGACCGGTTACCAGAACTCTGCAACAAGGACGAGAGTGGCTTCTTGATCGCGTATTGGGGTCCGGTTGTAGAGGAACATGATGAAATTCGACGAGAGCAGGAGACAAAAGCGTTACGGTACACTTATGCCGAACTGGCGATGAAACTTTTGACTTTAGGAGAAGCCTTCTAGTCGAATTGGGTCTAAGGCGGCCATGCCGGCACAGCCGTCCCGGATGTGACAGTATTCAGCAATTTTTACAATCCTATTGTCAGCATTCATGACCGGAAAATATTTAATGACACAATGGCAATTTCACAGGAACATCAGATGAAATTCAAGCTACTATCATTGCCTATCTCGACCTTCAGTATGCTTTGACTGCAGCCAACTGCAACAACCTATCCGTAATCACTGGCTTCTCCAACGGCTCTTCGCGTTCTTGGGGGTCAACCACACCATTCCTCTTGGCCTTTCCTTGTGGGTGAATGTTAGTATGAGGCCAGTGGGTAGTGCCGCCCCAAGCTCGGAAAATATCAGCCTTTTCCTTCAGACTTTGGGGGTCTGCATATTTGGCCGGAGTGAAGCAGACATATTGAGCGTGGCGGATCTGAGTGCCCTCTGGATGTTTAGCAAAGTGCATAGTTCTGCATTTGATAGTTAGTTGGGATCTAACAGTAGAAGACTTCTCGTCGGAAAGCATACCTAGAATCCCACAGAACTAGATCACCAGGCTCCAGATTCGGCTTAATAAGACTGCAGCCACGGTCCTCGAACCACTTGACATCCTCCTCCTTGAAGATAAACAGGTCGCGGTAGTTCTCCTCTGGCGGCGGAGCGTCTTCATGGTTATCCATGACGCGAGTTTCTTGAAAGAATTGGTCGTAAAGCTTAGAGGAACCATCCATGAGGATCAGGCCGCCATCCTTGTCTCCATTAGGGGCAAAGTTGAGGAGCCCTTGAATGCATTGGAGCCCCTTGCGTTTTGGGTCTTGGTCTAGACACAGTGGGATGAGCAAAGTCTACCCATCATGATTCCAAATGGACTTACCACAATGCGGCCATGGGGACCACTTCAAGTCCTTCTGGCGGGGAAGAGTGATGTTGAACATATCGAAGCTTACTAACAGCTCCTCGGTTTCCCAGATATGGACAAACGGGTTCAAAACACCCGGCTCCCTGTCACAGCGTTAGCGAAATCGGCCCTTTCCCCAGGTCTAGAGCCTTCGCGACAGTATGCTACCCACATTCTCGCCTCCCATGCAAATCGCTCATGTGGGGCGCAGTACGAGCCATACATGCCTCCCTTGAAGGAGACTGGGAGGTGCTCTGAGGTCCACGTGTCCTCGTTTTCGGGGTCAAACCCGCGGTTGAAGGATTTGAGCCAGTCGAGCTGCTTCTGTTTGTAATACTCAGCTCGCTCAGGAGTAATAGCGTTCTTAAGGATGGCGTAGCCATGTTCAAAGAAGAAGTCTCTCCAATCGCCGTAGTTTGACTTGGGTTCGAGGAGGGACTTTGACATTTTGGATATCGCAATTAGGTAGTGAGGCGAATGATTATCTCAGATCTTGTTGTTTGAATTGTCAGAACTCTTAAGATAGAGAGGTTTACTTTTGGTACTGAGTTCGAGAATTCCACCTGTTGTTATAGGCAGCTCTGATTAGAGGGAGCATTAGATGCTACGATGGCTATGAACTGATGACTACTTTCACAGCGACTGCCCCGGTTTCCTTGCCTCGGGCGAGAATATTGCTTGGCTACCCCTTCTCAGCAGATTCATGCGGTTCGGTCTGGTCGCCGTCTTCCTCGGTTTGTTCGTCTCGAAATAGATCGTTGGGCGTGCAACTCGGTTCGGTTCGGTTCGGTTCGGGGTTGGGTTTTGGCTATCAAACACGGCTGTGGGGCCGGTAACTGTAGCTGATCCGAACGGATCTGAGCTGAACCCAACCCCGCTGCTTCAACCCACGTAATGTCTTCACTGGAACATATCCGATGCGGGGATTGCAGCGGGTTCCAATAGACCGAGGTTCTAGAGTCTTGAAGCATCAAGCTACGCGTTTGATGAGCAATTGGTTCTTCTGATAGGATGAAGGAACATGTCCAACGCGTTCAATAAAAAGCGCCATGTCGGCAGACCCCTTGACCTGAACATGAGCTGTACGAGCTTATCCATTTCCCAACATCCTAGTTCATCCATATCACCCAATCATGCCCCTCCCAATTCAGATCGCGTATAAGCCTATCGGCAAGCCCGAAATCGGAGTAAACAACTATCAAGGCTTCACTCCAGGGCGCACCGAAGTCCTTCCCAAGGGCTGGAACGGCTACAATGCGAAACCTCTGGAGAGCGACATCCGCATTGATCATGACGTCGAGATCAAAGTCCGCGATGGCTGCCGATTGTATATCGACGTATACCGCCCTGCAGACTCGACGGAGAAGATACCCGCCATCGTCGGCTGGTCCCCATACGGCAAGAAGTACAGCGCTCTGACGATGTTGCCCATGACACCGTGGTCATGCTGCGTCAAAAAGAGTGACCTTAGCGGCCTTGAAAAGTTTGAGGGACTTGACCCTCAAAGGTGGTGTCCCAAGGGCTACGCTATTATCAGCGTCGACAGCAGAGGTGCTGGCAATAGCGATGGCCAAGTCCCCATTATGGGTCTCCAAGACGCGGAGGACGCGTACGATGTCATCGAGGCTATTGCTAAGATGGATTGGTGCAACGGCAGCGTTGGCATGGCCGGCAACTCAGCATTAGCTATTGCACAATGGCACGTCGCAGCCTTGAACCCTCCATCTTTGAAAGCCATTGCTCCTTGGGAGGCAAGCGGTGACCTCTTCCGAGAGCAATTCGTTAGAGGCGGCATATTTTCCATGAGCAACTTCGACCTGATTACGAGCCTCATCATCAAGGGTGGCTCAGGAGTCGAGGATTTCGCCGAGATGTACCGCCGAAGCCCTCTTTCCAACATCTGGTGGGAAGACAAGCGAGCGAACATGAAGGCAATCAACATCCCTGCGTATATCTCCGGGTCAGACTTTAGTTCTATCCACACAATGGGCAGCATTAGAGGCTTCATGGAGTTGGGCTGTGAGAAGAAGTGGATCCGCTGGAGTGCTTGGCAAGAGTGGTTTGATTTGTACAGTGTTCACGAGACGAACGAGGACTTGGCGGTATGTTCCATCGAGTCTTTTTTCTGGTTCTGAGCTAACGGTTTTTAGAAATTCTTCGATAGATACCTGAAAGGGATTGAAAATGATTGGGAGAAGACGCCGAAAGTACGGTGGACATCTCTCAAGTTCGGCGACCGAGAACCCGAAAGCGATATCATCTACGAAGATTTTCCTCCTCCTAACACAGACTACAAGACCTTCTATCTAGAAAACGGCAGTCTGTCGGAATCAGTTCCTTCAGCTCCATCGAAAGCTTCTTATAACTCCGAGGATGGCAACTCATTAGCCAAGTTCACTTACACATTCGACAAGCCATCGCGTCTGATCGGATTGCCAAAAGCAATCCTCTACATGTCCTGCCCTTCCCACGACGATATGAATGTGTTCATCAACATCCGCAAGCTTGACAAGGAGGGCAACCCGATGATGCACCTTTGCTTCCCATTCTGGGCGGCACCCGTCAAGTCCATTCACGATATCCCGCCCAAGGAGCGGAGCAGCACGAACCTGCACCTGGGCTCGGTTGGTCAGCTAAGGGCATCTCATCGCAAAATCGATCCCTCCCGGTCTATGCATTCGCAATTTCCCTTCCACCCACACAACGAGGAGCGGAAAATTCCTGCTGGCGAAATCGTGGAGTTGGAGATTGGCATTTGGGCCATGGGCGTTGACTACGAAGCCGGTGAGTCCGTGCAGGTTCAGGTTGGCGGACAGTTCCCGTCGATTGCAGAATACAAGGCGTTCTCGACGGAGCGGCCGGAGCACGAGCGGAACAAGGGAGACCATTACATCCACTGTGGACCGGAGCATCAAAGCAGAATTATCTTGCCGTTCATTCAGTAATGGAAAGGCCTTTCGTTAGTTAGATAAGAAATAAAGCAAAATCGCTATTTTATGAAGAACAAGTTGTTTGCATTCAATGTACATATAACGAGTGCTGAGAATGGAAACGTGAGAAGAACAAGACGCAAAATCGAAAAGGAGAGCTTGGCAGTTACAATGTTTTCGCTAGAGTTGGTGGAAGACTTGCGCAGTCCATGGATTGCTCCCTTTCAACTTTGAACATATCAGCTACTTATAGGAGTAAATTCTTATAGAGGGCTTGCCTCATGGGTACTAGAGCCATGTTGTTAGCTCATCATATCTAACTTAGACTGATCGAGTTCAGAGTGCAACGCACTGAAAGTTTCTTATAGACACACGTGATCTGCAGTAGCTAGCAAGCTGACAACTCTGCTGCATATAATTAGGTACATCCTGTAAATTCTCGCTCGTACTACGCTTGTCTTCGCTCAATATCCGCAACCAAAACAGTCAATCTCGTTTCAACAGCTTTCAGACTCTGAAATTGCGCCAGCATTCCAGTGACTTGTCATTCCCTCGCAATTCAAACACACATACACACAATAAACAGTCTCGTCGCTTAAATAAAAGAAACATCCCAAACAGCAGATGGCCAATTTGTATCCTTGGAGCTCCTGGGAAATAGCGCTAATGGTTGTAAGATGGTGAAGCAGAGGTGTCGGCAACAGCCCACTTGGAAACCATGGCCCTAATCTGAGTACCCCAGATAAAGACAAAGATGCCAAGGGCTCCGATCCCAGCTGTAAGAGCACCGTAAACGCCAAAAGCTCCATCATACCCAATCGCCTTTACGAAAGGCGTCACTCCGTAGCTAGTGCCAAAGGAAATGACGCCACGCATAGCGCAAATGATGACCAGAACAGGCCCAGAGCGAGTCGGGTAGGCGTCGAGAGCATATGTAATGCCGACCTGGTTCGCGCCAACAAAGCCAAAGTAGTAGGCATTTATGGCGAACACAATTGCAAACCAGTGGTATCGTTCAGGATGCTCGGCCGCCTGACCATAAATCACCGAGGCAATAGTGCCCACGATAAGGGGAATGATGAGGGGAATCAGTCGGTACTCAGGCTTGTGCAAACCGCCATTGCGACGAGCGAAGAATTGAATGATCCAATCAGAGCCACGTCCCAACAGAGGCAAAGCCAGGAAAGCAACAACGATTTGCCCCGTCAATGCAAAGCTTACTACGGATGAGTCCCAGCTGTATGGAGCCTTTTGTAGGATCTCTCCATAGGTAGTACCCAGTGCAATGTTGACGCCGCTGCGGAAAACAATTGTCAGTGACAGCATACAGGAACTTTGTGGGATGCTTCTTGGTGGACACCAGAGCGTGATGTATCTTACATGGTCAAGCCGTTGAGCAAAAGAGCCCACAACATATCAGGGAAAAATGTGACAATGGCCATGCCAGTGCAGCATTGCCAGCCCTCTTTCCAATCGGGCTTCTGGTTCAGCAAACGGAGGTCGGAGGCGAAGGTGCGGGGCTTGAAGTTGACAAAGTCGAGCGTGCGAGGCTCAGTAGTGGTTTTTCGGGTGAGCATTTCGGTGTAGACGCCAGTGGTATCGTCAACGCCCGGGGCACGGGCAGTGACAAACCGTGATACTGCGGCTTCCTGGCCCTGGTACGCAGCAAGAGGTCTGTCGTATTTGGTTTCTGGAACCATGAAGACAGCAAAGAGGAATGTCAGAGCGGAGAAGCCAGCGCCGAGGAAGTACCATCCCGAAGACCCGATGCCGGCGGCGATGTAGGAGGTGAGAAGGGAGTATACAGCGCTGAGGGTTGACTGCCAGAGGGTGAACCACATCAAGCACCGGGCTCGCTCGTGTAGAAAGTGGACTTCTTGAACCATCAAAGGGCATAGAGCTTCACTTTGACCAGCTGCCAAGCCGAGGACCATTCGAGCACCGAGATGCGCGTTGTAGCCCTTGGCCGTTGCGCAAAGAATTGACCCCACAACAGCTAGAGCGCAAGAACCCAGGAAGACGGGTCGGCGTCCGATGGCGAGAGCCAAAGGCATTCCGATGAGGTTGCCGAGACCCATGAATAGAGAAGGATAGGTCATGAGATGAGATATGTCTTCGTAGCTCCCCTTGCCCTCGGCTTGGTATTCCGGGATGAATTCGCCCAAGAGTGCGCCGAGTCCAGAAACTTGAACTAGACCGACGGCGGCAAATGTAGCGCAGGTCATCGTGATAATCTAATATGGCAACATGTTAGCTTTTCTTTGTCAGTCTTTGCGTTGCAGAACACGATTGACTCACCCATTTTCGTAGTTTGCTCAAGTTTAAGGGGTCTAAGGACTTTAGTACGTAGTTCTTAAAACCAATTGGTTATTCGCCGGTAAGTGTGCCAAGATTCGACTTACCACGCGGGTCAGAACTAGGCGTTGGAATGAGGTATGTGTTCTCTCCATCAGCCAGCTGTACATTTGGCTTGTAATCGACATTGTCAACAGGAGGCTTTTGGGGAAGATCAGAAGTCGACTCGATCCTCTCCTCTGTAACCTTGTTGTCTGAATCGCCCATCTCGACGTACAACGAAATCGACTTCTGATTTCAAGAGATTGGCGATTTCCTGCGCCGTGGTTCGTGAGAAAAAGAATCTCTTGTTGAAAGAACCCCGAGAAGATGGGTTGAGTTTGATTTGATTCAATGCTAGCCTGGGGAACCTGGGTCTATTTCTGCAATTCGCACAACCTGACAAATGTCGAAGGTGCCATTCGCCAAGTCCGACACGTCTCTACGATTCTCACTTGGAATTGTCTTGTCATGGCTTGTCTGTACCTCCCTTACCCCGTCCTTCTTCTGTACCCAACGTGGGGTGCAGGCTGGGGAACTGGGGTGCAGTCTGGTGAGAGAGAGGGGCCCCGGCTTGGGATCCATCACTAGTGTTGCTGTTCGGCGCTCCGTATCAGCTCGATTGCGGGGAAGGCTAGCCAGGCATGGACCGGCTTGTCATCAGCCCCTCACGGCTCTCCGGGGTAACTGGGCCCCTCGGTTTGATTCTCGCCACGACACCCATCACTTTTCGGTTCGGAAGAGAAACCTTGCTTGTTTTGTTATTATCACTTCTTGCCATAACACGCGGCATGGTTCTTGGCCGCCACCACCACTACTACGCCTCGATAATGGTCATCGATAACTAGAATGGATACGGTTCGGATTCAGAAACCAATGTATTTTGCTCAAGAGCCGAGCAAATTCCCGATGGCAATCATGGCCTGGATAGTCTAGACCACCTCTACGGAAGGTTTCTTCAGAAACGAGGAGACAGCAAGGCATCCGAAAAACGAAACTCGGATCAGTCACCTCTCAGGTTACTACAGGCTCCGTAGGTTATGCCATTAGGAGAGTAAGGGAACCGAGTTTTTGCCGAATCCGAAGCCGTCCCTCGGACGGAACACTGTAACAGTGGTCAATACAGGCCTTCCCCTGCTCGTGGTATTCACGCGACGATCACATCTTTTCGGAAGGTTCTGCTAACTCTTGAAGAGAAATGTGATAAACGTATTGAGCGGTTTGCTCATTCATTGTATGCTAATGATTGACACTATGTTGAAATACATTGAGCTGTGAAAAATAGATATTCCCCCAAGAACTACGTGTTCAAGCCGTTGTGCGGATGTAAGGAATTCCCGTGAGCTTGAAGGCTCTCTCACTCAAGGTCGCATCATTGAGCGGCCTCTCCCGCACAACATGGTCAGGTTTTCCGTTTCTAACAGCAGCATTAGAGCCGGTATGTCTGGCGTTTGGCCAGTGGGTAGTTCCAAGTCGGGCTGTTAAACACAAGTGTTAGAATGATTTGCAACTGACGGGATGAGGAGGATTTGACTCTGACTTACCCTCATATGCAGCCTTCTTTCGCACAAGGTCCTCCTGAGTGGCGTCGGCAACGGGCATGTAGCATGTGTAAACAGCCATGCGATCAATATCTCCTTTGACGGGGACATTGTAGTGCGCCGCCCGAGAGTCCCAGACAATCAGATCGCCAGGGTCGGCGCAAACCTTGATCCACTCCCCGCCGTGATCCTTGAGCCACTGCATGCCGCGATCAGTGAATCCGTACCATTCCTTCGTCCACGCTGGGATGCGGGGCTCGTCTTTGAGCTCCTCGTGGAATTGGGCGCTGAGGTTGTGGGATCCCTTGCAGACAATAAGACCACCATCGTTAGGGCCACAAGGGTGCAGGTTAACCAGGCCCTGGAGGCAGCGGAAGCCGGGCTTTTCGGGATCCTGTGGCAATGTTAGTCACTGTCATTCAATATATTTGATGGGAGACTTTACCTGGTCCTGGTGAGGCCAAGGCTTGTTCTCGGGCAGGTTAGAGCGGTTTGCGAACCCATAGTTGATGACATCGAAGGAGACAATCAGGTCTTCAGTGTTGAAGACCTTCTCAAATGCACCAACAACGCCGGGCTCGCTGCGAATGTTCCAAACAAAGTCTTCATGGCAAGCACCATAAGACATCAACATGCCCTTCTCGTTGATGACGGGGAGCTTGTCAGGGTGGACAGTGGAAGGGTCATTGCGGTCGTAACCCAAGCCGCTGGAGAGCATTAGTTGGATAGCTCAAAAGTGTAAACTAGGGGGAAACCTACAAAGACTCCAAGAGCGAATACATCTTGTCAGCGTACCCGTCGGCTCGCTCACGCGGAATGGCTCCTTTGATAACTGTATAGCCATCTCGGAGGAGATCATCTCTCCAGTCCTCGAACACAGGGTCAGATCCGTCCATCTTCATGCGTCCATCATCAATAGCTGTGATGGGTGCGCTGGGTTGTTCAACGACAGTGGTAGTGGTAGCCATAACGGATGTTGATCTGATTGCTTCAAGTGCTTCTGAATTCTTGCAGGGCCAAGATGACTACTAGCTCAGCTTAAGTGATTGAGCCTCTTTTTGAGATGCAAATTAATCTGTAGAAGGTTCGCCACAAAATAGCCATTGAATCAGCCTGTCTTTTTTGCCCCGAGAATATCGAGCTTTCCGAGGTTGGTGCTGTCAGGTCGCAGGGGACTTACACTCGGGCTCTTGTAAGCTCCTCGGTTCGGAGACTTCGGTTCGGATCCGCGGTTCCAAACTACTTCTGATCGCCCGCACACGCGTTTCGGTTGGCGACCGGAAAGTGGGGAACCGGCAACGGAGGAGGCATCACCCTGAACGGGACGGGAAGGCTTTTGCTTTCTCTCAGGACTCTCTTCCCGCTACTGAAAGAGGCTGTTTATCTCGTATTATTCAGATACCTAGTTATCCTAGAGCGTCCGATTCTAACGAAGAGTCTTGGACAACTTTCTTGGCGTTTAGTGCAACCACGTCACCTATTCTTCATCATGGTTGGCAATAATCAATTTGATATTGTTATTGTTGGTGGTGGGATCGCAGGCCTTTCGGCGGTATGTCTTCACTGCTTTTTCATTTTTTCCCTAAGACATTTTCATGACATCCAATATTGATTCTGCTAGGCAATCGCTTTGAGGGGACCCAATCGGCGTATTACTGTGTTGGAACAGAGCCACCTGAACAAGGAAATTGGTGCAACAATATCGTATGACGCCTACACCAATTTAATGTGAGGGACGAATTACTAATCACTCATCTCTCAGACTACAACCAAATGCTTCAAAGTATGTACTATTCAAAGCTCTTTCGTAGTTGCATCTATGTATTTGGCTGACAAGATGACGTAGAATTGTTAAGAAGCAATGGGGCCTTGAAGACGTCCTTGCCAAAAAGGGCGCAATGGCCGATAAAGCTGTAGGTGCTGTGATGCTGTTGATGGTGCCATGCATTGATCGCGTCACTTCAGTTCCGCATCTACGATACAGATGGCAAATTGCATGCAGAAATCCCATTTCATTTGAAAAAGAGCTATGGCGCTGTGAGTAGCCTCATTTTTGTATAGACCGAAATGTCTTTCATAGTCTGTTGGTCCTAACATCTGATGCAGGAGCGCATGGTTTACCACAGGTAGGAGAAAAGCCCATGTCTCGTTAAATGGGTCTGACTATAGGTGAAGGGTTGATTTGCATGATGCATTGAAAGAAGGCGCGACGAAACAAAGTCCCGAGAACGGCTCGGTCAGCATCCGTACCGGATGTGTCGTTCAGAGTTGCGATCCCGATGCTGGTGTTGTGAAGCTTGAGTCCGGCGAGGAAATCTCGGGAGATCTCATAGTCGGAGCAGACGGAATGTGAGTGAACGGTAAATGTGAGTAATTCACATGCAAACTGACTGCATGATAGTAAGAGTGTTTTGAGGAAATCTGTTATTGGTGTGGAAGAGCCTGCAATTCCTACTGGATTATCAGGTTAGTTGACAACCCTCATATTCTACATATTCTGGCCCTGTAGAGGCTGACAATAAGTTTAGCTTATCGGCTCATCATGGACAGCTCCGAGCTGGAGGAAGATAAGGACTTTACGGCGGTCATTGACCCCCGAGAATCTTTGACAACCATGATCATGGGCCACGACCGCAGGATTATCATGGGTCCCGCAAGGAATGGCTCTATTTACAGTATTATCGCTCTTGTGCCTGACGGTAAGATTGTTCATGTGTGATCTGCCATAAGATGGGTCCATGGCTTACTCGTAGTAGACCAGATGCAAGAAAACGCAGAAGGAAAGTCATGGACGACCAAGGGAGATCCTGATAAGCTTAGGAAGACATTTGAGATGTTTCCAAAGTGGGCTCAAGCAGTTTTCAAGAACTGCAAAGAGGTCGGACTATGGCAGCTGCGTGACCTGGTAAACCAAATTCATCTCGCAATGAGCGATTGCCGTACTAATGACGAAAAATCAGGACCCGTTAAAGACATGGTACCGTGGCCGCACAATCTTAATTGGGGATGCAAGTCACCCAATGCTTCCCACGCAAGGTCAGGGGGCAAGCCAAAGTGTGGAAGACGCCGAGGCTCTCGGGGCGATCTTTGCCGAAGTCAAGATCAAGCCCGCAACAGCCGAAGTTACCGCTCTTCTCAAGGTCAATACTAATCCTACCAGGCGTTTTATCGTCACTGACATGCTGTTAGACTGTTTTCGAATGTAGATATGACCGCGCAACGATCATACAAGCTTACAGCCGGCAGTCCGGGAAACCAGCGACAGAGAAGTCGAGCAACAAAATCACCATGTGAGTGGGACCTAACACCGCCACAGAAGATTTTCGTAAGCTAATTTTAGGAGGAACCCTGGCGAGTTTATGGATTACAACTGCACCTACAGCGGAGCGCGAGACTGGATGGAGAAGCGCGTGAAGACATCGGAGCGGAATTGCGGGGATCCACTTCATACGGCGACGAAGCAGATGACGACTCTCAGTCTTGGTAGCGATTAAGAATGGTTAGCAGCTCGCCGGATTTGTACTTTGAGTATGAAGCTAAAATCTTGATCAATTTGGCTTCCAATGATTTACGCGTTTTTCAAAGATTCATTACTTACCTGGGTAGACTTTTCCAATTCATACACATAAGGTAGACTAGGAACTGGCTGGAAGAGATGATCGCCCGAGATGATGTTCGTGTAACCTTTATGGCTGAAACTTCACGAGCCATATTGGATCGAAAAGTTGTCTTGTGACGTCGTTTTCGCATCACTGTTCAATTCGTTATGGATTTGACTCATGTACAGCTAGGGTTGTCTTTGACTCCGTTTTCAAGCACTTTCACAGGAGTCAAAATTCCAGCGTGACATTCTCCTCGTCGATTGACCTTAAAGTTGGATTTAAGATGTACGGCAATGTGAGTCAGAGGTGCATAGCCAGTTAACACCACAAAGAATGTTATAAGGCTGTATAGAGTTGGCGAATGATATTGCTCGGAAGTAAATCGTTACAGCTTAACAGGGGGGCATTGGTCAGGAAGGGGAGTGCCCCCGTTGCCCAGAAGGTTTTAGTGGATATGTGGGTGCATTTTGGCCTCAATGGGGCCGGCGGCTCTTAAAGTCTTAAACAGGATAAAATTCTACGATCTTAGAGGCACGTTAAATTTTCACAATGTCAAAATGCCCTTCAGTATTACATAAACAGGTTAAATTAGGAAGTTATAGCCCGCAAGTAATTTCGAGTCCAAATAACGTCTTACTCGCAAATGCGCAACATGCCGGGACCCGCGCATTCCGCATAGTACCGTACAGTGGCTTACAACTGAGCCACACATTTTTTACCCATCCCGATGAGTCAGACCATACGTAGCGTTTGAGTCTGTGTGAGAAACACTCACTAATTACTGCAAGAAAGAAAAACTGCCGACTGTGGGCCCTCGTAAACGTACTGCGGGTAGCAGTGGCGAAAATATCAGCGCTAGGTATACAGCCAACCAGTTTCGGTTGCTACTACGGTAGCTATACTAGGTAACATACGAAACTTCATAATCTAACACAGCCCACTAGGTAATTTGATATTTAACATTACCTCTCCCATGAAGACAAGATTTTGTATAACGAATCCTCATCATCAGATTCATCGCCTTTGTCGATCATGCTCGACCGACTCGTCGCTTGCCGTGCACTAGACTACGGCTGTGCCTTGAGTGTCACTCTTGTTGCCTTGCTATCGACCTTGTCTCGGCTTGGTAGAGTGACAGACAAGACACAACCTCCGATATCACAACGCGGTTCAAAACTATCAATATTTTTATTTTTCTTCATTTTTGTTACCTACCTTGGTGAGATTTTTGCCACCGCTAATCAAGAAGACGCCTTAAACAAGGCCAAAGCTCGCTTCACACACCTTGTTCTATCCGCCTTCGTTTGGTCCGCCGTTGCGATTCGACGCACTCATGATCGACGCTTGTTTTGGGCTGTCTCCACCGTCACACCTCTCTTCGAGATTCCGATACTCATTTTATCCGCTCTTGGTAACCTCAAATCGCCTGCGAGTGTAATCAGCATTTTCTGTCAATCTAGCAGAGTTCTGGCAGTGGTGTTTCTGGTGGTGGCCTATGCGAGCCAATCGTCGCGCAGAAAACGCCATGAAACCTCCGAAGAAAGCCAGCCTTTTCTTCAACCAAGCTCAGCAAATCGGGATTGTGGCCCAGACAACTACGGCGCTGTACCCTTCCAAGATGACGCCGACACTATAACCGTCCAAGAGTCCGATGCCGATTCAAAATATGACAGCGACAGTGACTCTGATGATGATGACAGTGCCAGCATCAAACGGCGACGACAAAAGCGACTTGAAGAAACAGGAGGGTGGCTGGGCTATCTGAAAGACTTTTCCATCTTCCTACCCTTTCTGGTTCCCAGGAAAGATCGCAAAGTCCAATTCTCAATCTTCCTCTGCTTCATGTGCATCGCCGGAAAAAGAGCGTTGAATATCCTCATTCCCCGGCAACTCGGACTCATTACCGATCAAATAATGAACAAGCAGGCGCCTTATGGCGCCTTGGGCATATGGTTGCTCCTGACGCTGATAAGTGACGATGCATGCCTAGGACTTATTTTGTCCCTGGCCAAGATTCCCATCACGCAGTTCTCTTATCGGCAACTCACCAATGCGGCTTTCAACCACGTCATGAGTCTGTCGATGGACTTTCACTCCGATAGAGACTCTGCAGAAGTCATGAAGGCCATTGAGCAGGGCGATGCACTCACAAACCTGCTTGACTCGCTTGTCCTCGATATTCTTCCGACGACTGTAGACATCTTCATCTCAGTCTGGATGTTGTACGGGAAATTCAACATCTATGTCGCTCTCGTCATGGTCGTGGCCTCGGCCATATTCATGACCCTTGAGATATACACTTCGAACTTGAATATCGAAAACCGTCGCGTCAGCAGCAAAGCCCAAAGAGAGGAGGCCAGGGTCATGCACCAGGCCGTTCAAGGATGGCAAACTGTCACTTACTTCAACATGTTTAGCTTTGAAAAGTTCCGTTTCGGCGGTGCTGTTGAGTCTCGACTCAAGGCAAGCCGGAGGTACGACATTGGAGATGCCCTTGTCCAAGGACTCCTTGAGGTGACTGGTCCCGTCACGTTTTTCACTCTAGCCAGCTTGGTGCTGTATGAAATTTCCCAGGGCCGCGCTTCCGCCGGAGACTTTGTTTTCCTTCTCCAGTACTGGGACTATCTCATCTACCCGATGAAGTGGCTCTCGCACGAATACCGTTACCTGATGACGAATTTGGTTGACGCAGAACGCCTTCTCGGCCTGTTCCAGACCAAATCGACCATTCCCGAGAAAGAAAATGCAGTGGAGCTCAGCAACGTCAAGGGCTATGTTGCTTTTGAGAATGTCAGCTTCTCATATGACTTGAAAAGGCCAACCATCCAAGAAATGAGTCTCTCTGTTGAGCCGGGACAAACTGTTGCCCTCGTCGGCGAGACGGGCGCTGGAAAGTCTTCTGTCATGAAGCTCCTCCTCCGATTCTACGACGTAACCTCCGGCCGCATCACAATCGACGGCCACGATATCCGCGACCTCAGCCTCAGCTCTCTACGAGATGCCCTTGGCGTAGTGCCTCAAGATCCACTGCTGTTTAATGCGTCGATAATGGAAAACTTGCGCTATGCCAAGCCCACTGCTACGGATGAGGAAATCTTCGAGGCTTGCCGGGCCGCTGCTATCCACGACCGTATTCTCAGCTTTACAAATGGTTATGAGACCCGCGTCGGAGAGCAGGGCGTGAAACTTTCTGGTGGTGAAATTCAGCGCCTGGCCATCGCACGCGTGTTCTTGAAGGATCCGCCAATCTTGATTCTGGACGAGGCCACCAGTGCAGTGGACACAAAGACGGAAGGTCTTATTCAAAATTCCCTCGAGGTGTTGAAGAGCGGAAGGACCACCTTTATAATTGCACACAGATTATCGACGATTGTCAACTCAGACAAGATCGTTGTTGTTCACGAAGGGAGGATACTAGAGAGCGGAACCCATAACGAGTTGCTTGACAAGGGAGGCAGGTATAAGGAATTATGGTCGAGACAGGTTGGGGGCACATTAGAGAAGAAGGATCTCTAAAAGTATTATGTGCGCATTGTTTTAGTATCTCGCTATATACCTAGTTGTCTTTTATTTATTCACGTCTATTACCTCCATATCGCGGGTTATCAATTACTCTATGTGATTTAAGCTGCTCTCAGAAGCATCTCAAGCCTTAAGTCCCATCTTGCTAGTGTCATATCCGTTCGCTTCGAGATATTTCTTGAATCTTACATCCTCGTCTTCGAGGTTTTTAGGTGCCTTAAGAGAATTAGTAAAGCTTATGGCGGGAAATAAATGTAGTTAAACTCACGTCAGGAATCAAGAACCAAACGCATAAAGTGCCAACGACCGAGATGCCACTTCCGATGAGGAAAATAGCTTGCTGACCCTTTAGACGGTCATCAAAGCTGGCGAGGGCTTCGCTCAGGGCAGTTGTGCCGATCGCTGCACCAGCTTTGCCAACAGCCGCCGCGAATCCAAGGAAATGTCCTCTCAATGGGGTCGGGAAAGACTCGCTAGAGACAAGGAAGTTGCAGTCGCCAGGTCCTACCGACAAAAACGTCTGAAACAAGCCGTACAAAGTAACAAACAACGGGAAAATGTTGTTGAGCTGGATCATGGAGCCGCCGATGGCGAAGCCAAAGACGCAAACAATAGTCCAGCCAAGTGCGTAAGTCTGACGACGGCCAATTCGATCCATCAACAAAGCTCCGATAAAAGCACCTGGAAGAGCGAATGCATTGATCAGGGCTGACCAGCCGATGGACTGAATCATTGTTTGCTGGGATGAGAAGCCGGCAACAAGAGTCGGGGCGAGCAGGTTGAAGGGATAGACCACAGCGTCGTAGAGAAACCAGGCGGTGCAGCAACCTAGAAGGGCCTTCCAATAGAACTTGATGGCGAGCCAGTAGGGGATGTTCTGTTGGATGGCGTGTTTTTGGTACTGTTGCGAGTCGGCCAGCCGCATGCGGAAGAAGAAGATGACAAGAGGCAACTGCTGGTATGTTAGGACAACTTATAAATGGTTTGCCTGGTCCAACTCACAAAGATGCCAATTCCAAAGCAAATTCGCCAGATGCCATCGCTGGCTTGGCCGTTGTAGGCAGCAATTACAATCAGGGAAACGATGCTGGAGCCCACAAAGCCAGAAATGATTGCAGCATTTGTGGAAACGGCAACGAGCATTCCTCGTTTCTTCCTCATTGCCTCGGTGCTGTCGGCGCACTCGAGAGCTTGAGATGTGCAAACGGTGTATTCTCCACCTGAAAGGGATCAGTCATGATAACGGCGAGAAACAACGCGAAGACTGTGTGCTTACCGGCGCCCACTCCTGCAACACCGCGGCCGATCACCATCATCCAGAACATGCCCTCTACCGTAGTTCCATGAGCTGCGGTCGCGATGACAATACCCTGAGTGAGTCAGCAGTGCAACGATATCCAAGCTTCAGTAAAAGGTTTGCTTACAAGGACCAAGAAGAGGGTGGTAAGAATGATGCCAACTCTTCTACCGAATTTGTCGATGCAAAGTCCAAAGATCAGCATACCAAAAATGTCACCAATTAGAATTGAGTTGGATAGTCTCGTCTTGACTTGGCTGGTCATCTCTTTCGGATATCTGTAGATTTTTAGCATGTGCTCTAATCTCCCGACATTATCTGCACCAACATGTTGTCGGGACGACGAAGATTCACTTACAACTTAGCCAAAACAGTATTCATGTAACCGATAATCTGGATGTTATATCCGTCCGAGAACAAGGCGACGCCCTGGACAAGTACATCAAACTTTCCAGGGGTTCTGGCTGGGGAAGTCTGCTCTTGCGATGAAGCATCATCACGGTCGGATGACATCACGACTGCATTGTCTTTGATTAAATCATGGGGCTGATCCGAGCCGGCTTCCGAGCGCGTGACAGACTCCATAGTGAAAGCACTTCGGCTTGTATGAGATAGGCGATGAATGTCTGATTAACACGATCAGTAGTCGAATTACGACGGAAGTCGTGAACTAAATATATACACCTCAATATAAACCATGCGAGAAGCTCATCTGCATATACACGTGGAACCCCTGCCAGTCCCAAGCCCTTGGTACGTTCGGATCTTGATGCATACGGCCTTTTTCAGGGGCCAAAACCGACTACGCTGAGGTGCGAACCGTCCTTGAAGCCCTGGAACCTCAGCTTGCTAAGGCCAGGCCTCCACCCGTCTGGCCAATGTGTGCCACTTTTCTCGAAGAGCAGAATGTTTTCCTGTTATCTTTTACGCCTAAAAATCACGTTGTTGGCCACTTGAGGCAAGTTTTCTGACACGTGCGTTAGAATCGTCGCCGCGTACCATCAAGCGACTGAGACTGAGATGTACGGAAGATGACCGAGACGTGGGAACTGCTAGGAATAGCCCCAAGTAAATGTACGAACCATTTGCTATTGAACCACGGGCACTGGGATGAGTGGTAGAAACAAGCTTCGTGTAACTTCAGTTGAATGGGCTTGAATTCTTGGATGGTCTCCGCCGTCGGAGGAAAGCCGTTGCGCACCATCACCCACGTGGTGCAATGCGATCTTGTCAGACGTCAGTCGGGGTGGGGTTCCGCTTGCCGCGGTCCACTTGTTGGCTTCCGCACAAACATGGCCGATTGTGTGCGGGATCCTTTGGTGGGGGTTGATATGGTTCTACAGAAACTCGAGTTTTCTTTGGCCTACCACCCGAGATGCTCGGAAGGACGGCATTAGACAAAAACATCTGCCCACAAGCCCTTCGCTGGCGTCTGGAAAATTGACTTGCTGGTGTCCAAGCTGGTGAAAGAGGCACGTGCTAACCTTATTGGCAGCTTATCACTCGAATCACCCAATGTTACTCTTCTTAACTCCACATGGGTTGAATACAGCCTCCACCGCAGATGAATTGAATGAACGGCTTAGTAACAACATCGCCGGAAATGTACTGTAGAAAAGCTTCTTCGCCCAAAGACAGTCATACTCAACGACCTGGATAGAGGTAGTGGAAAGGGAACATTTGCGTTGAAGTCATTTTACTGCAAGGGCCGTTACACCTACCAGATCTAACACGCGGTGTCTGTCGGTTCTTCAACAGCAGGCAAGATGGTTATCTCCAGCGTTCTGGATGCCATACTGGCGGTTACGACGATCATCCTTCGGTGCACTGCAGTATTATTCACACGATTTGTAAGACAAATTTGGGAATACCTCATAACTCATGCTTACTCTCCAGCAGCATCCTCTTGGAAGAAGATACTTGAACCAAATCTACGGCAACGGCGTAACCTACTTTATTTGCCTTCTTGCTAAGATCCTTACCAATAAGTCGCAAGCCGCCTCCAAACGCCGCCGTTCAGGCCTCGTGTTGCTATTTGGCTGGTTCGACCCAAGGCAACCGCTTGCTAGCTTCATCACAGTATTCTTGAACCTCTTATCATTGGGAGCAGTCTGGGACTTTCTTTACAGAAGTCATATCTTCCATCAGAGCAATGAGCTGTCTTTCTCCCGCGTGGGTTATGTGGACGAGACATCGGCTCGCATCGTCGTTCGCGCCCCGGCAGAGCCGGCCACGTATGTTGAGATAAGACTGAGTTCCGCTGAAGAGAGTGTCGACCAAGTCGAGCCTCAAACGATCGCTGTCACCGAGTCAGGTGACTATGTCGGCACATTTGTGTTGGAGGGACTGAGGCCTAATACGAAGTATTCTTACTCGACCAATGTTAGCCATACCGGCTCGTTCAAGACGGCAGATCAAAGTCAAAAGCGATGGGGCCTTGTTTCGACCAGCTGCATCAAACCATTCTACCCCTATAGCCCTCTGGACCATGGACTTGGAATTCGTGGGTTAGAGTACTTGGACCAGTATATCTCAGTCAATCCAGTTGACATGATGCTCTTCCTCGGCGACTTCATCTACATCGACTTGCCTGTCGCCCTAGGCTGGACACCAGATCACTACACAAGTGCGTACCGCCAGGTTTATGCTTCCCCGAGCTGGACACCGGCATTGCGCTCCTTGCCTTGGCTTCATGCTTATGATGACCATGAAATCATCAACGACTGGGCGGCCAACGAGACCGGGCTGTACCAGTCCGCCATGCAGCCATTTTGGGCTTATCACGGTCATGCAAACCCGGCATCACAGTTCGGTCAGGGCAAAACGCACTATATTTTCCGCCGAGGCGATATTTCGTTTTTCGTAATGGATACTCGGCGCTACAGATCCGCCGAATCGACGGAAGACGGACCCGGAAAGACGATGCTCGGTTCGGCCCAGCTTGCCGACCTCCAACAGTGGCTAGCGTCTGAAAAGGCGTGGAAAGTGGTTGTAAGCAGCGTGCCGTTTACTCGAAATTGGAGGGGACCCGATTCGGCCGACAGCTGGTCGGGATACCTCTGGGAACGAGAGCAAGTCTTAGACATGATGAGACGGACGGACGGAGTCGTTATCTTGAGTGGAGTAAGCAAAGTCCAACCCTTGCAGTGGAGTAGGCTATTACGATTGTCGAGATTAACATCAATTTAGGACCGTCACGAACACGCTACGACAATTTTTCCACCTGGCCGCAAGGGTGGTAAGTCGATCATAGAATTTTCCACTTCCCCTCTCAACCAGTTCTACGAACCGTTCTCCCGGTTCCATGAACAGATCGAGGATACTGATGTTTCTGTTCATTCTCACCCGTGGGGGAACTCCAAATTCGGTGTCGTCTTCTTCGACACGTCGCGTCAGGATCGTTTGCAAGTAGATTTTGATCTCGTGGTAGATGGGGAGAAGACATGGAACTACACATGGACTTATGAGCGATAAATACGTCATCTTTTACGGCTGTGGCGGCATCCAGGGTAGAAAGCCTAATGTGATCACCACAGTCAGCCTGAAAGGCTGCAGGGGTTTGGACAAATCTTAAATATCTTCTCATTTAATCCTTCAAATGTGTCTGTCATGTCGATGTGGGCCAGTCCAGGCGGGTATCGTCAATCCCCTCCCGTATCCTCTTGTCCCGTACCATTCATCCAGATCCCAACAAACGCCTTCCTCCAATGCCCTCCTTGTCCCTAACTCCCGCTGCTGTCCCCTAAATGGCATGCTTGAAGCACGCAAGAATCGGATGGTGAAAATGCGTTATGTACGAAAAAAGTCTAAACCGTGCCGTATTGGTGGAGGTAACTGCGCTTTTTCACGGTCAAATGCTCCGTGCTAGTTTGCGTTTCCCCTCGAGGTGCCGGTTGGCAATTGTGAGATGTCCTTAGACAATGGGTTGCAGGACGTCCGCCGCAGGTTCATGGACCACCTCATCGCGGCGGCCGAGGCCTCCGTGCACACCAGTTCTGGCGTTCAACTTGTATTCGTGGCGGAGGATGTTGTTCAATGGGGTGACGGCGGCCTGGGAAACGCCGAAGAGGGCGAAGACGATGGCGGAAGCGAGCGTGACCTTCATGATGAGCTGAATGTAGAGTGATTGGCGCTGACTCGCAAGTTCGGAGGTAAACGTATGAGATGTATGAGTTGTTTGGTCGTGTCGAGCTTAAATCGAGGGAGACAGGCAGTGGATAAATGCAGTAAACAGTTCTCTTCTTCAATCTCAGTTTGAAAAGCGCTTAAAGGACCAAATCGAGAATAACGGGGGCAGATGCACATTATTATATTGGATACGAGACACCTGCAGACGATTAAGATGGGATCTTTTGAGTGATCAAACCTTGACCGTCTCTAGGGTGGAGTCATGCAATAAGATTCGGATCTTCGAACAAGCCATGAGGGAAGGTGGTATGAGATCGCCCAAATGACTCGCTGTGACTGGCGAGAGTGTTTGCGTGCTGCCGCTTCAGCTGCGACGGTCGGCGTTCAGAGCGAGAGCCAAGAAACAGCCCTACGGCGAACAGCGAGTGTTTCTCAAGGATGGCGTGCCTCAGATCAATTAGCTCAAGATTGGGCCCAAGGTTTCATGTGGGTTGGGATGTGAGCAGTAATATATGGTGCATTGCATGGATCACCCACTTTGCTCAGGCGAGATGACACAGTATTGTAACCTATCCGTGCTCTTAAGACCACGGCAATGACTGAAATGTCCTTACTGGATTCTCCGAATAGCATACAGGTCCAGCCAAGCAATTTACTCGGATCACCCGAAGAATGCCCAGCCTCAAGTTGATGCTTTGCTTTCTGAGAACGCTCTCCCGAAAGCAAACGCCGCTACTATTTGTGGATATCGTGCTAAATGGAGAGGGGCCAGGGGGGGATGCATGCGCACCATCTAGCCAGTCAGCTGTTCTGCTCGAACTCAATTGCAAACAAACAGAAGCAAGCGTCGGCCGGTTCGCACGTTCATGACAGTTTGATAGCACATTGGGTAATCACAGTAATAGCTCGTTGGTACCATGTTTCGTGGGAACAAACGGAGGACAGCAAATGCGGAGTGGTTACTAAGTAGGCGACTGATCCCCATACCCCAGAAACTGGCCACCCTACACCATGTCATTGAGCTCCGCTTCCTTACCAAACAGAGCAAACGTCCGGGGGATAGTTGATGGCTGCCAGCCAGATGATATCTAAGGTACCCCGGGAACTGCGGGTTTGCGTCATCTGATTCTTTTCACTAGGTCGGAGTTGTCGCGCTTTCAATACGGCGTAAACTGGTCAGTTTCGGTATCGCAACCGTTTATCAGTGTTTAGGCTTTCCTGCCATCTAAACTTCGCCCTAACATGAATGAGCAGTTTGAGGTAAAGCCCAAAGCAGTTAATCTTGCCGAATAAGGAAAGTTATCTCATCTTGATGTTGCGATTACATGTTGCTGGCATCTTACTGCGGCGTTTTGTTCCCGTCTTGCGGGGAATTTGTGCATTTTGGACCTGTTTGAATAGTTTTGCAGATCCCGAATGCAGCTAAAGTTGAGCTTGTGATTGTTGATGAGTCACGTCGAAACGGCGATGCTAATTTAATAGCTCCAGCGTCCTCTCCCAACTGTCTGGGATAAATTGATGTTGGCTATCATTCCTTTCTATGCGGTCGTAGAAACAAACCCGACATATTTAACCAAACCATGAGCGGCACAGTCATTGCCAACAGTGTGAACGATGCAACCAGCACTCACAACCCTGGTGGCCGGGGCGGCCCCAATACGTACCTGAGCATGGTAGGAGATGTCCAGGAAGAGTTGGAAAGGCTTCGTATTCAGCATCGCTGGCTGCAAATGTGCCTGAAAGACAAAATTGTGTTCGCCCCAGTTGACCTTAACAAGGAGGGATTGAAGATCCTCGACATGGGTTGCGCGGACGGTGCGTTGTCTTGTTACAATTGAACAGACTTGAGTTTAACGCGCATGACTAGGGACGCTTCTCAGGGACTTGCAGAAGAATGTTCCATCGTCAGCCGAACTGGTTGGCGCAGATGTGTCGACCATTTTTATGCCTACCTCAAGCCAAGGCAATATTCGATACGTAACCCAAGATGTCTGCGACCCACCCGCAAATAACCTAAAAGGCATATTCGACTTGACCCATGTCCGTCATGTGCTTCATAGTACCAGCAGATCTGGCGTCGAAAAAGCGGTGGCCCATCTTGCTGGTAAGTGTTGATCGGCTTGAACCTGACTCATTGATCTGACCTACGCAGAAACGCTCGCTCCGGGCGGCTGGTTGCAAACGATGGAAATGGACTTTTCCTTAGAGCAGCCAGGACAACCCCAAGCCCTCAAGGACGCCATCCGGGTTGTCGGAGATCTCATGGAAGCGGTAGGCATGGACCGTGAGTATCCGAGACAATTACCGGAGGCGTTCAAAAAAGCCGGCCTCCAGAACGTGGTTGTCGAAAAGATTGACTGTAAGATTGGCAGAGTTTATGGCAATGATGCAGACATGAATCTCTCAATAGAGCCATTCAAGCGGGCCATCCCTTTAATGGCCAAAAGATGCAAGAGCAAGTTTGCCCTGGCCATTTGCAAGCCATCTGACTAATGTTGCTTTTCAGTGGTTTGTTTGGATACTCCATCGTCTATTTCGGAAAATCTGGAAGAAAGGTATGTGAAGGAAATGACAGAGAAAGGCGGTGTATTCCCTATATTCATTGTCTACGGCCAGAAGCCACTGGCGTAGGTTGGGGTTATACTCCAGCATGCTATGCTAGAGAGATAGTCAAAATTCGGTGCTCTTGTTTGGAAGACTTGGTAATTGAATGCGGATAAGCGTTGCTGTTACAAAAGGGCTACAATCTCCAACGTTGCCTCATTGACTACCTCCTTCGCTAAATAAATGTATCTTTATGTTTCCAGTAATACTCAATCACCACAGTTCTAGCAAGGCATTGGAGGGGCAAACTCGTAGCAAGAGGAGGAGCTGTAGCAGCACCAAGCCCACCCTTCACGGCAAACTGTGTAGTCGGGCTGGCATCCAGCGGCTTGACGAGCCTCAGGCTGGACAGCAGCAGGGCTGCCAAAGGCCAAGGAGCTAGCGGCGAGAAGCAAGACAATGCTGAACTTGGCCATTTTGAACTTTCAAGGGTCAGCCCTAGCCATTCCTGAAATATAGAACCTTGATACAACTTACATCGTTTGAAGCAGAAAGAAAATTCTTCAGCTGTGTCTGAGACAGATGGTGTTTTTGCGATTTGATCTTGTTGTGAATCCAAGTTGGCGGTCTTGTATCTAGTAGCTTTTCTCTGTGATCTGTCTATCAAGATCAAGAGATCATGGTAAGACGAGGGTTTTATATACTTACATATAGAGCTAATGGAGGCGCGATAGTCAATAGACGATCCAATCACCAGAACATATAAGCTTACTTCTCCAGGAAGGTGTTGTTGAAGGATCGGAGGATTACTCTTGGCAAAAACGGCTTCTTACGGAAGTCAGTATTAGGGCGCATGCTGATCAAATCCTTTCGACTAGGTCGTTTAAGCGGAGCCACTCTCATCACGAGCACTATGGCCCGATATAGCAGAACATCCACAGGCGGGAGAACAGTCTTAGTGTTTCTCACAGGGGTTTTTTACAGTCTGCGGGGTCTACGCCCGTTTGATATGTCTCCTAGGCCGGTTTACTTCGACTGGTGGTCTCAAGGCTCACTCTGACAAGGTAAATGAGGGGTTTGCATTTGGAAGCCCTATCGCAAAACCTCCACCTTCCATCTTGGTTATGCCTAGAAACACGAGCTGCAGCTAAGCTAAATATGCGGACGCTACTTGTTGCCTTCGTAGCTATCCAATCTTTCATATCTATGCTCCGCTCGTTTCCCTTCGTCCCTATGGTGCAGATCGTCTAAATAACCCTTGAAATCTTTGGACAACTCGACTACGGCTCGCAAATGGTCATCCTTTACCATAATTCTGCCCTCACTGTCTTTGTCAGCATCATATTCTGCGAGCGCGACAGCGGTTTGAAACGCTACAAAAGACACCATGTTAGCAAGATGTTCCCCTTGTCAGATCGTTCGAGTTCCGCGTACCGTTTCTTATCTCTCTGCCGTTCCATTTAATGCCATGTTTTCTCGTCGACTGAATGTACTCTTTGGCGTCAATTGTAAGACGCATGGTGTCCCCTCTGTCCTTTGCCAGCTTGTCGATGAACGTCTTCCACACTCGCTGTCGCTCATCGTCGGTGAAATCAGGGTAGTACAGCTGAATGTGGATGCGGGAGATAAAAGCATCATCAAATGATCCCACTCTGTTGGTCGTGAGGAAGAGAATCCCGTCATAGAATTCGAGGGCTCTTAGGAATCCTTCAATGCTATTAGCGGGGCCTGGTAGTTTTTTGACGTTCCGGGTGTATGTCCTCACCTGCTACCAAGCTGTTACGGGTTAGATCAGACGTCGTTCTACGTTCCATGAACACATCGGCCTCGTCAATCAATAAGACAGCACCCCATTTCATTGCCCGTTTGAAATTGGCAGTAAGATTATCCTCCACTTCTCTAGGCTCAGTTCCAATGTCGCTGCTTGTCAAAATCATTAACGGACGACGTGTGAACTCGGCTATGCATTCTAGAACAGACGTCTGTCAGTATACATCTTGATTGAGCGAGGAGTGATTATGTTACCGGCAGTGCACGTCTTTCCCACACCAGGTTTTCCGTGCAGAAGAAATATCAGTCCATTGCCTTTTCCACGCACAAAGTCGGCACTCCATCGGCTATTTTTCAGTTCTTCCCCATGTTGCGTCACTCTAGCGAAGCTTTTGGAGAGAGCCTTCAAGGTCTTTAATCGCTGCTCGCTCATTACAAGGTGACTGATCATGTTCTCATCGAACTGGGGTTCGAAAAGATTCCGAAGGTGGACATCCTCTGGTTCCATTAGTCTTCATCATTGTATGGCCATTGGAGAACGACTCACCCCAGCTTCGAGTACGAAAAACGTATGCAACCACCTTTGAGGGGAATAAGAGGTATTCATGGTTACTTATTCTACCATCTTTGCTCACGCCTCCGACATCGATGAACAGCGGCGCCTTGGCTTTGGAGTGATTGCCGTTGTGCTTTCGTTGACACACGTCGCAAGTGCACTCACTCGTCCAATTCCGTATATCTTCTTCTCCTATTGTCGAAGGGACATCACCTGGACAATAGGCATGATAGCTCTTCATATCTACCATTGCCAGTCCCTCAACCTGTTTGCGATCTTATAAGTATAAGGCCTTTGCGCGGCATGGGTTCAATTTCCGACTCACCTCATTGTATGGGAAGCTTGCAGTCTTTCCTCTATGATGGTAGCAAGCTGGATTGAGAACCTGAACAAACCTTTTCCCGTTCTCTATTAGTCCTTTCGTAACTTCATCGTGTAGATAGCTGTCGTCAACTGTTGGGTCAGTAAACCTTGTCTCATTGGCAACTGTCGTCTCCGGTCTCTCGCCATCAAACTTCGGCCATGTCACCTCACCAGCCCAGACTCGTTCGATATAGGTACCATCCCAGTCTAGGCGCCAGCTCTGAACACACCACTGTTTTGGCGGATTTTCCAACACGCCTCCTGTCACGGAGTGGACCACAGAAGCTTCCCAGTCTCCATGTATCTGCCTCTCCACTACTGTCACTCCAGGTTTATATGCCACCCATCTCCAATCAAACGTAGAGAACCCTCTTTTATTTCTTTCTTTCTCCTCTCTAACATCCTCCATTACCTCATTGTCCAAGAACTCGAGAAGAATCTTCAGGTGCTCTGCGGCGTCTTTCTCTCGCACACAGAGTTCTTCATCCGACTTTGCCAGACATTCCTTGCGGAACTGCTGCAGTTCATCATAGTAATGAACCAGCACTGGATACGGCTTCGGGATGGTGATGTATTCACCAGATAATTCTTGACTGGGATAGTATCGAACCACTGACTGAATGGCGTTGATGAGGCTTGTTGAATGTATCCGAATGTTGTAAGTTGGGAGCGATTGGGAATTGACGGCCAGGGAATTATTGGCATCCATCGATTGAGATACTACTTTGTACGTAGTCACAACCTCGAATATTGGTCCGTCCACTTCGTCGATGATGGGTTTGCTATCCTTCTCATGAACTCTTTCCGCAATCAAATCGCTCGTCCACCGGTTACGGTACTCAACCCGATAACCAACCCATGGTTTCTTGGGGGTTTTGTGATTGTTGACTTCGCATGATGCAGAGTTCTCATCGGGGATTGGCCTATTCTCACTTTCGCTGGTGGTCGGCGAGATGCTTTGATCGGGAGTCTTTTCCGTACACTCGCTTGTGTCAATGTGGTTGAAAGGCTCATTACCAGCGATGGTTGCCATCGTGTCGGTTGTGACCTCCGTAGACGACATTGTGTCGGTTACGGTGGATTAGAATCAGTGTCAGATAGTTGTTCTTGGGATTGTAGGAAATGAGAATATGCACTCTTTTCATCGCGAAAGGAAAACCCTATGGAGACAAGGCTACCAATGAGGCACCGCCACGAGCGGGGTTGCGAATTGGACTTTGGTGAGATGATCTATGCAACTAGCCGCTGACGCAAAGGATAGATGGAGGGGATATCCATAGATTAGCGAATAAGACGACTCGTATACCCTGCCGACTCTCAGCCACTCATGCATCTCTGCGACCTGGGTCCAATCAACTGGGGTACATCTCTCGAACGGCTGACAAGCTGAGAAGCTTGCCATATTTGAAAGACGTTGTCAGCAAGATCATCGCTCGGGTCGCAGCCTCGTCTAGCAACAATCAGGCGACTTTACTGCTTGTCGACTGGCTAGATGAACGCCTGCGGGAATCTTGGATAGCACAAGTAATCATGAATGATGAAAGAGACGCCAGGCACCTTATTCGCGCATATAGTTTTGAGGCCGAGGAGCGTTTGACGTCGGAAAGTGGTGCACATTCCCTGGCTCACATACTGGCCGAGAACCAAGGTAGTCGAGATGATGCCCTAGATCCCTGGCGGCGGTTCTTTGAACCTCCCGAGATGAGCGATGGCGCCAGGTACACAAAAAGAATCATCGAGCAAACCAGATCGTATGTGGCTGACAACATATTCAGAGATGACAACCCGATTACGAAAGTCCTCGCTGTGGAGACAGCTGAGCTACGCAACAAATGGAAAGCATTTGTAGAATCTAGTCCGGCGGCAGACCGCCTGAATCTCCAAACGTCTGAGCCGACCATGGATGGTGTGATTGACACAGTTCAGCAAATTCAAAAGTCATGGGAAGCAAAGCGGGGAAATGGCCGATTAGCAAAGGCGAAGAGGTTTTTCCACAAGTTTTGCAGCACACTTGACTCCCACAAATTATTGATCCAGATCTTACCGTCAGGAAACGAGTATGTGTCCATCTTCACTGGGACACTCAACGTTGTTATACAGGTACGTGTAGTCGCATAGGCTCTTGGTTGAGATGAACTAATCAAACTCCCTACTACAGGCCAGTGCCAACCATGAAAAGGTTGCAGAAGGACTGTCAGAGGCGCTGTGTGCAATGAGTCAACATGTCAACGCCTGCAAGACAGACCTCGAGATGTTCAACATGGAAGATATGCAGAGTCTCATCGCCGAACTATATGCTCACATTTTTCTCCTCTTGACCAGCGTGATGGACTGGATGATGAAGAAGAGGTTAAAGAGGTTATTGGATTCTTTCAATGACGACTTACCAAGTGTTTTTGAAAATGAAATGGGAAAGATCAAGGCTATATCCGACCGCATCCGCAATCTAGCCGCACAGAAGGCGCGAGCAGAGCTGCGGTCAACACGGATAACTGCCGAGAGCTCTGCCAGCATGTTGAGAGATATCCGCGTGGGGCTGGAAGGCGACAGACGCCACCAGGCCGAGATGAGACACTTTGCGGAGAGCATATTGAGAGAACAAATGAGAAGTTCAGATATGTGGGCTGCAGAGAAACGTCATCAGCTGGCAGTCAGCATTGTCGACATGTTGAAAGAAGAAGCGATTGGGTTGTTGGAGGCTAGGAGAGCGGCTCCAAACCAGATGCGGACATTCCAAACAGCAACTACTGCATTATCCCTCGGTGGAAGTGCTGAGCGAGGTATGTTGAATTCCCGTTTTACCTAGTTGACCTCACAATAATCGTGTTTCTAGTAACTGAGTACACCTCTGATGGTATTATCATGATTTCCCTTCACTTGGAAGACTTCTTCCACAGAGATCGAGTCCGACTTTCTGGGGACGAACTCAGTCCCGTGATGATCCAGCCAGAAGCTTACAGGTACATCAGCGACTGGGTAAGCGCTTCTGCGCCTAAAATATTATGGATTGAAGGCGAACCTCTCGAAGCCGACGATCTCGATAATCCCGTCACAATGATGGCTGCCAGAATAGCGGGAATCGCCGAAAAGACAAAGGTGCCAGTCATATCTTACTTTTGCGAGCTGCGCAGAGGCGAGAAATTGCGACCTGGCAATGATTCAAAGGAAACGCAGGCGATGCTGTCACTGGTTTACGCACTTATACGACAGCTGATTGAACTGCTCCCACCAGTGCTGGAAACAAGCGCGGATCTTACAGAGAGTCGATTTCAATCTCTCGACGGATCACTAGCCACGTGGAGTTCGGCAACATCGATTCTTGCGGAGCTCATCGCACTCATGCCTGGCCCGGTGTTCTGTATCATTGACGCGTTCCACTGGCTAAACGACCGAAGCACTGGGAACTACCTTTCTGACCTTCTCAGGGTACTGCGCGGTAATAACATGAAGGTATTGCTGTTTACAACGGGAAGGTCTGTGGCTTTGCGAGATGAGTTGTTGAGGTCGGAAACATTCTCGCTTGATGCAAGACAATCATTCAGGCATGGTGTTGCACTGGATAGACAAAGCTTAAGTGGATAGTATGTAACAATTAACCTGCGTGCAACTCCGCAAGAACTGAAATACAACGAGGTTTCCTTCATACTGTCCAGGTCATGGTATGGTATTGTCACGCCTATACGTTTATTGCTCGTACAGTGACACTATTACCGCTTCTTGGCCGCAATCTATTTGGACAGGGGTTAAGCAGCCGACTCTAACAAGGGTTCTGCGCGTATTACCAGCTAACCACGGCCCTGGCTACCATGCATAGATTAGCGGCGGGGAGACTACACCGCTATATAGCCTGAAAGGCGGCGCACAGTAATCCAAGTGAAGCTCCGGAGCCGACGCGGGATTGACGCGAGAATCAACCGCCACTCCGCAGACTGACAAGAACTCTGCATCTCCCACGGCCGCAGGACTTCAACTTCTCCTCCCCACCTCTGCACTCTCACAATGAAGTCCGAAATCACCGTCACATTGGTCTTGGCCTTGTGGACCGCCGTCTGGACACCGGCCGCGGCATCGCCGTGCTCGCCTTGGCTCACGGTAAACACCACCAACGGCGCCATCACCGGCCACGCCGCGTCCAACAGCTCAAGCGTGATCGAATACCTGGGCATCCCCTACGCAAAGCCTCCAGTCGGCAACCTACGCTTCGCCGCCCCTGAGAGATTCTCCGGCGATGCGCCCTTCGAAGCGTCGTCTTTTGGCTTCGACTGCCCTCTCACACCCTCTCGCAGAGTCGACTACCCCGACATGACTCCCCAAGCACAGCAAATCATCGGCTACTTCGCTTCCGCCGCCGGAACACCCCAAAGTGAAGACTGTCTGACGCTGAACATCTGGTCGAAGCCCAGCAGGAAATCGCATTCCGCACAGAAACCGGTGATCGTCTTCTTCTACGGCGGCCGTGAGTAATCCCCAGCGGACTTCCACCCATAATCCGCCGTTTCCCTAACGTCAACTAGGCTTCGCAATCGGGAACACTCATAGTCCGTTTTACAACGGTAAGTACTTCGCCGAGGCTCAGGACGTGGTGGTTGTGACGGTGAACTACCGCCTCAACATCTTCGGCTTTCCCGGTGCCCCCGGTGAGCCGCAGAATCTCGGCCTCCGCGACCAGCGCGCTGCCGTCGAATGGGTCCGCGACAACATTGCCGGTTTCGGCGGTGACCCCGGAAAAATCACCATTGCTGGACAATCCTCGGGCGGCGTAGCGGTGGATTACTGGACGTACGCGTACACCGAGGACCCCATCGTCAACGGCCTCATCGCGCCCTCCGGTAACGCCTTCAGTTTCCCGTTAAACAGCCCCGAAGTCCCCGAGCGGAACTGGAACACGGTTGTCGCGGCCGTCAACTGCACTTCCGCCGAGGACGCGATGGTCTGCATGCGCGGGAAATCCTGGGAGGACATCAAGGCTGCCGCCGCAGCGGTCAGACCGACGTCTAGCAGCAGCGTTCTCCGCGCCATCCCCCCCTTTTACCCCGTGGTCGACAACGAGATCGTGTTTTCGGATTACGTCGCTTTGACCAAAGCTGGCAAGTTTTCCAAATTGGTGAGAATACCCCCTGTCTGAACACTCCTACCAGCCCCAACTAACAGAATGTCAAATTTCCCAGCCGGCATTGTTCGGGAACAACGACAACGAGGACGGGTACTACAGAATCCCCGCCTACGGCAACGGGGTCGTCCCAACACCAGAGCAAGTCTCGTCCTTCCTTCTCGAATCCTTCACGTGCCCCAACTCGTATCAGGGCGCCGCACGTCTCGCGCAGGGCGTGCCGGTCTGGGTGTACCGGTACCTTGGCGACTGGGATAACACGCGGTTGTTCCCCACCAGCGGCGCGTACCACGGCGTGGACCTGCACATGATCTTCGGGGCGTCGGGGGATGTCAGCGGTATTCCGCCGTCAGAAACGCAAAGGCAGCTCACGCGGCTTATGCAGAGCGCCTGGGCGGCATTCGCAAATGACCCGGAAAACGGTCTGAGTGAGGTTTTGGGGTGGCCCAAGTTTGATCTCAACGGGGAGTCATTGATTGTGTTGGGTAAGGGTAATGATCCGGAGCCGCAGTTTGTGAAACCAGCGTTGTATGACGCGCCGTGTTCAACTGTGACTCTGGGAGCTTTGGCTACGTCAGCGCCTGCATAGGTTTAATCTTCTTGGGCTGTTGAGTGCTTGATAGGTGAATGGATTCAAGATAAGCATAGGCCGCAGGCGAAATATCCCTAGCATCACCTTGGTGCCTATCCTCTTCCTCTCTGGCTTGCAAGATGAGATCGTCCCGTAAGTACTGTGCAACTCAAACCTAAAGCTATTTCAGTATAGCGATTCTATAAACCCTGCTGACCTAGGTTTATTAGCCTACCAAAACTCTTTATAGTGGCGAACTAGGTTTGGGCGTTTTCGGTACTGAACGTTGGGAAGGCTATCCCTGTGGGGAAGGCATGTTATCTATCGAGCAGAGCGGTTCCAGGCTGCACTCCGCTGCTAGTCAATCGTTGTGAATTTGAAGTAATATATTTGGGGTTCATGGAGCAAAGAGCGCGCTATTTATGTTGTTGATTTACTGATTCTCCTATCCCGGTTGAAGCAGGGTTCTGTTTTGTATCTACCTGTTTTTCCCGGTTCCTGCATATTGCAATAATTCAACTAAGCTAGCTTTCTAGCCTTTTTATCCGGACGTAGGTGTTGATCTAACTTGAACCCTTGAACACGGTTCTTGTTTCCAATATAAAACTAACGGGGTCCGCATTTTATCCATGAAAACTTCAAATCCGAGTTTATATAAATGCCTAGTAGAAATCAGATAGTCTCTTCCTGATTGAAGCACACATTACACCCTATTAGCGGTGGGCCTTGGGCTGCGTAACATGAGAGGTAAAGGTTTACTTAAATTAACTCGCAATGTTGAACGTAGCTACATGGGTCTAGAAGTTAGTCACCACAAGGCCAAAGGAACCGCATCCCTAATAAGTCTCTGAAGCCAGATTCTTGTACTGATGCTTCTGGTGCTACTAGTAAGTGTATACCCGGAGGCCCGGCAGCCTATAAGTGATTGCGCAATACTCTTGTCCATAAGATGCTTTTTACCGTCGTGCTTACCTCATCAGGGTCTCTCTCTGAGTCTAACTTTCAGTCCGAGTCGGTATTAACGGTTTTTGACTCCACTGCAAAGGACTGATAGTCCGATTATACTTTGTGCCCCCCATTCCAGTAAGAAGTCCTCCCAAGACGCTGGTGGAAGTATACTGTGTAGATGCCTGTAGGAGCAATAGTTTGATTGCAGTTGCGCTGACTCATGCGCAATAACGCAAGACCGCTATATTACTTCCAGGACGAGGAAGCCCTAGGCCAAAGATATAGAGTGGCTACGAGCCGCAAAACGTCCGGACCAACTAGAACATCCATAAGTGCGTAAAGAGCCACTCAGGTTAGCTGTTACGGCCAGCTAGTGACAGTAGGGTTTCTGCTAACAGAAGTTGAGGCTACGATACTAACAATAGGTCTTGCGTCGTATACAGGTATGTCGTACTGGTAGATCGAGGGTTAGGGTAAGGTGATCAGTCTTACACTAGGTAACGGGGTATAGTAATATCACAAACTGTGAGCTAAGCTGAAAGTCATCGAGGATGAATCACAAGTTGATTGCTGAAGAACTATCTAGAGGGCTTGAGCAGGTGCTTAAGTCCTGGTCTATATATAAGTCCCGTTTCCTAAGGCCGACGTCCGCGTCGTCGCTTGCCGATATCTTAATTGTCGGCAGCCGACATGCTAAGAGTCGTATCTCTTATTCCTTTCTTATCATCACGTGACTTAAACACAGTTCTTCCTTTTCCGGCGGGGCGACCCTTGTCCCTTCCGTCGCCTGCATATATCTTGTCTCTAGCCGCTGTCCTCGAGTAGGGCTAGTTTCTCTGTTAGGCATACTTAACGGGTCGTAACATCAGGTCTCCCTCTCGAAGGTCTTGTCCTCAAGGCCTATAAGTAGGTTGGCTGGTGTGGTTGGTGACCTTCGGTTTCTTGGGGTTCCTAATGACCCTTCCTGGTCTTCCTTCGGTGTTGGGGAGGAGTTCGCTGATCTTGGTCCCTTAGTGGGTGATCCCGCTGGGTCTAGTACTGTTGGAGTTCCTCCTGAGCGTGTTCCAAGTTCTTAGCTGGTTCCCATGAGTCATCTTCATGTCTATAGTTTTTCCATTTGATGAAGTATTCTGTTATTTCGCCATTCTTTCGGTAGTCTAGAATGCGTTCTACTTCATATTCGGTATCGTCTGTTTCCACAATGATGCAGTCTTCGGTGTGTGTACCGTCCGGTGCTGGTTCTAATAATGAGACGTGAAAGACTGGGTGACATTTCATTGTTTCCGGTAGTTTCAACTCGTAGTTAACTTCGGAAATTTTCTTCGTGATTTCGAAAGGTCCTAGTTTTTTGAAGTCGAGTTTGTCGCTAGGTCGTTTCGTTTTGATGTTTCGCCGTATGAGATAGGCGCTACCTCCCTCTTTTAGGGGTGGGCCTCTCACCCTATGTCGGTCGGCGTGTTTCTTCATTCTCCGTCGTACGAATTCGAGTTCTTGGGGTAGTTCTTGTTGGATTTCCTTAAGTTTCTTGATGTCTGCAATGGCTTTTATCGCTGCCGAACCTTGTCGAGGTTCTCCGTATGCAGTGGGGTTGAATCCATAGTTAAGAAAGAAAGGTGATTCCTGAGTACTTTCTCCTACCGCGCTGTTGTATGCGAATTGTGCTATAGGTAGTAACTTAACCTAATTGTCTTGTTCATAGTTAACGTAGCATCTGAGATATGTTTCTAGAATCTGATTGATTCTTTCTGTTTGTCCGTCGGTCTGCGGATGGAAAGCGGTGCTGAGTTTATGCTTCGCTCCTAGTTGCGAGATCAGGGATCTCCAAAACTTGGATGTGAAGACAGGTCCTCTGTCGGACACGATTTCCTGTGGCAGTCCGTGTTGGCTAACGATGATTCTGAGGAAGGTGTATGCTAAATCTTCGGCTGTGCTTGATTCCAAGTAGGGTACGAAATAGGCGTATTTAGTGAGTCGATCTACTATGACTAGTACGCTGTCGTATTTTACCTTGGTAAGCGGTTCTTTTGACAGTGGTAGCTTGACTATAAAGTCTAGTGAAATCGAGTGCCATGGTGCAGGAGGTGTCGGTAGTGGCTGCAATTCTCCATATGGTTTGTGTCTGCTGGGCTTGCTTTTGGCGCAGACTTTACAATCCTTGATTACTTCGGCTACATCCTTGCGGGTGACTCGTTTGTCGTGATGTTGTCTGATTCTCTTCCAGGTTTTGGTAACACCTTGGTGGCCATGTGCGGGTGCAGTGTGGATTTCCATGATCTGGTCGTGAGTCATTCTTCCAGTCGTGCTGGTCCTGACTCTTTCGCCAATCATCAAGAGTTTCTGTGCTGGCACAAGTCCTCCGTCGTGTTCTTTAAGGATAACCTGAGTTTCTTCTAGGACCGGGACTATGAGGTCCGGTCGTCGGCTGAGAGCATCGGCTCTGCCGTTTTCTAATCCTTTGCGATAGATGATTTTAAAGTTAAATTCTGATAGGAATTCTGACTATCGTATTTATCGCTTGTTAAGTTCTTTGGATGTTGTGAAATATGCTAGGTTCTTGTGGTCGGTATAGACCTTGACTTGATACTTGGTTCCTGAAAGTTGCGGTCTCCATTCCTTGAATGCTTCGATAATTGCTATGAGTTCTTTGTCATGAATTTGGTAATTGAGCTCTGGTCCTGAAAGTTTCCGAGAGTAAAAGGCACATGGGTGCAGAACACCGTCTTCATCTCGTTGCCCGAGTTGTCCTCCCATAGCGGAATCCGAAGCATCGGTTTCCAACTCGAAAGGTTTCTCAGGGTTTGGGATCATGATGACGGGTTCTGAGCTGACATGGTCTTTTACCTTCTGGAATGCTTCTTGTTGTTTTCCTGACCATTCCCATGGAACGTCTTTCCGTGTAAGCTCGGTAAGGGGCAATATCGTCTTGGAATAGTTTTTAAGGAATCTTCGGTAGAAGTTGATAAATCCTAAGAACGCTAGGATGTCTTTAGGGTTTTCTGGCGTAGGCCAATCCCTGATGGCTTTGACCTTGTTTGCTGACATCTTGATTTGTCTAGGTGTGATGGTGAATCCTAAGAACTCGACTTCTTGTCTGTGGAAAAGGCTTTTATCTGGTTCTACAAGCAGTTTGGCTGCTTCTAGTGCTTTGAGGATCTGATGGACGTGTTGTTTATGTTCTTCGAGTGTCTTTGAGAATATAAGTATGTCGTCAAGGTAGACGACAACTGTCTTGTCCAGGTATTCCCTGAGTACGTGGTTAATCATGGTTTGGAAAGTGGCGGGTGCGTTGGTGAGTCCGAACGGCATGACGAGAGTCTTAAATTGTCCTCGCCTTGTTCTAAAAGCTGCTTTCCATTCGTCTCCTTCAGCTATTCGGATGAGATTATAAGCTCCTTTGAGGTCCAAGGCAGTAAACCATTGGGCGTCATAGAGTAGGTCTCGTAGTTCCGAGATCAAGGGCAATGGGTAGCAGTTTTTAATAGTGATGTCGTTCAATTTCCTGTAATCCACGCATAGTCGTTTCTTGCCATTTTTCTTTGGTACAAAGAGTACTGGGTATCCGGCCGGTGATGTCGAGGGTCGGATAAATCCTTTAGCTAGGTTCTCATCTAGCCATTCGTCGAGGGCGTCCATTTCTTCTTGGTTAAGGGGGTAGATTTTACTGAAGGTAGGTTCACAACCTTCCTTGAGTTCGATTTTGTGGTCGTATCCACTGTGTTCCGGTAGTCCGGTCTCGAGCTCTGATGCAAAGAGCTTGCTGTATATCCTGTATTCAACAGGTATCTTCGATAGCGGGTCTTCTGTAACTTTGTTGGTGGCTGTCGCAGCTAGCGTCCTAGTGCGCATGTCTTTCGTTCTGAGGAACAAGCCTGGTCTGGTTCCTTGTGCCGCTAGTAATCCGCGTGAGGGCTTCTGCGAGCGCTGCTCAGGGGCTGGATTGTCGTATGTAATTAGGCCTTTTCCCCAGTCTATCCGGGGGTTATTCTTTCTTAGCCATGGGATTCCAAGGATGACCTCGTGTCGTCCTATCTCAGTGATGTCAAGCGTGATGTGTTCCTGATGGCCATGGTGAATCAAAGGGAGTGGCGCGGTCTCCGAATCAATAATGCCTCCGCCATACTTGACTCTTTTCCCTTCTACCGTATTCAAAGGGTAGGGGTTCTGTTTCTTGGCCCATGGTATTTCTCTTTCTTGTATTATTCGTGGGGATATGAAGTTTCCCTGGGCTCCCGAGTCGATCAGGGCCTCCGTAGTGTAACCTCCCAGGTTCACTGTGATCTTGAGATGTGCGTCGTTTGCTGTGGTTGCACATAGGGACTTTTCCCTAGAGCCTATCTCTTGTCCCTCTAAGAGTGGCTCTGCTCGTTTTTTGACGATTTCTTTCCCTTACGTTTGTTTTTTCGCAGGATGGCAAGGTCGGGTATTTCTTTGGATGGTCCACTGGGTTGTTGTGATAGTCTCCATGCTCTGGATTTGTCCTCGCAATGTACCTTGCAAATGTCCCGAGTGCATTCTTCCTACGACATTGTCCTATCGTGTTGGCATCTCATTGGGTACTCACAATTGGGTGCGAAGATAGCGATACCTTCCTCCTTCTCGTATCTCACCAAATCCCACATGGGTAGTTCGACTTCAGTATAGACTTGCGTGATGGGCTCAGTGCCCTATCTGCGTGGGTAGAATTTGTATTCGTGTTTGTTGACGACGTGCAGCTTGCAGCTGTCAATAATGCATTGTCCCCAAAATAAGTCATAGTGTTTCTTAGCTCTTGGGTCGAGGATTGGGTGGTCGTTGGCTTGGATGGAAGATTCAAAGTATGTTTTCCTCTTCTTGGCTGGTATCCCGAAGAAATATAGTTGTTGGTTATCATCGTAAGGATCAATTTCTTGGTACTGAAGGATTTCTGTCAGGTGTCGGATCCTGTCTTGTCGTTCCTGGTCCTCCTCGGAACTAGTGTCATCGATGCTGACTACGTCTTGTAGGGTCGCATCCACATAGTCGTCTTCGATCTGGTCAGGTTCTTCAGATTGGTAGGGGGATTCGCTTATCCCGAAGTGCTAGTGCTGAGTAATTTTTTGAAGCTGTTGTTCCCTTTTAGGGTTATATTTATTGATTTCTTCTTCCTTGATTTTGTTCATTTCCTCGAGCTCCTGGTTGATCCTACGGATTCGTTCGGGGTTATCTCGAGCACTAATTCGTCGTTCAATCTGGGCGTCCAGCGCTCTAGTCTGTTGTTGCCAAGTAGGGTTACTTGGGTCTTGTTGGGCTCGTTGTTGGCAAGCGTCTCGTCCTTGCTGCAGTCGGGCGATCCGTCGCTCATTGTCTTGATATGTCGAGCTCGCGTCTAGTCGCTGGTTTTGAAGCATCTCATCGAGTTGCTCGATTGTTTTTCGTTCTATCTTGCTAGCGACTGCTAGGGTGCGGGTGTTCTTTGCATCTCCATCGTCTCTGGGTACGAACCGGGTGGTTCTGTGCTGGAGTGCATATTGTCCGCGCGTGTTACCTTATAGTAGGACGCGTTCGTTTCGTTTTTTTGTAAGGTATAGGGTGACCCTGTTGTCTGGAATGGTTGCTCGGGTCCCCGCTCCTATAGCTTCGTCAAGTCGTCGAATGGCTTGATCATTTTCGTCTTCTAGTTGTTGAATTTCTTCCGGGGTGAAGGAGTCAGGAGTTGTGACTTGGTCAACTTAGGTATAGTTGGTAAGTCGTCGGCTGTCCCAGAGCAGCCCGGGGTGATTTACGATTGTTCCGTCTGCAAAGGCTTTGTTGAGTTTGTTGGCAACTTCTTCTTGTTCATACCGGTCCAGGGGTCGGTTATTATTGTTAAAGAAGCTGATGTCTTGTCGGTCTGCTACCGCGAGAATTTTGTCGTTCATCCCGGTGGTGTCGCATCCAGATCGTCCAGAAGGGTCCTTAGGGTACCATCCACTGTTTTCTTTAGCTTCCCTGTGGTCGTTACAGAGATCGTTGAAGCAGTTGGTCCATTTTTCACTACTATGATCTCGTTGTTTTTGTGCCACGCTGGCTTGTCGCGGTGGTCCTTGGATCCGTTTGGGTTGTCTGCAGTCTCTGGCCATATGTCCGGGTTTGTCGCAGTTGTAGCACTTGAATTCCTTCTTTTGTTGAGGTTTCTGGTTCCATCGGTTGTCCTTATTAGCGACGCTTAGGTCCATAGGGCCGCTGTGATGTCCGTAAGCGGTGCTCCGCTGTTGATTCTGCTGAGAGCGGTTTTTGTCGTGTTGATGAAACTTCTTCTGAGGTTGCCATTGGTATTTCTTGGCCGAATTGGCGGGTTGTCGTCTTTCGCCCTTTTCTCTTCTTCGCTCATAAAGTCGGTTGTCTATCTTGATGGCGAGTTCGGTGTAGCTGAGAAAGTCTTCTGGTTTGTCTAACTTAACGATCTCGTCCTTGACCTCGTCTTTGAGTCCTGAGTAGAAGATAAATATCTTGGACTCATCAGTCATGTCTAGGGTAGCGCAGAGGCGTCGAAACTCGGCGGCGTAGTGAATTGCCGACTTGGTTTGTCTAAGGTTGTTAAGTTCCCTTTCTGCCCTGCTGCGTTCATCTGGGTCCTGGAATAGGGATTTGAGTGCATGCTCGAATCCTTCGAAGCTGTCGAAAATATCACGGGTCTCCGTGTTACAGTCTTCTAACGTTTCGTTCTGCTAGTAATTTTCCAAAAACGGTTCGAACTACTGAAGGGCTTTCCCGTCCAGGAGGGTCGAAGCGTGTAAAACTTTCTCAGACTCATTTCTGAAGTTGGAGCAGTGAAAGTTGTGGTAATTCTTGAGTTGAATCAGGAATCCCTTGAGTTTGCCAGGAGTACCATCATACTTGCTTAGGGTGCTGAAACGGAGCTTCTCTCGTCCGTCTACAGGGGTTTGGATGATATTAGCAGCACCTTGTAGGGTACGGTTCTGGTTCAGGAGTTCCTGGTTGCGTCCTTCGAGGTTCCGGATAGTAGCTTGGAGTTGCTCGAGGACTACGGCGTTCGAATTGAACATTTCCTGAAGTCTTCCAACGTCACGGTTGTTCTTGCGAACTTGACGCTGAAGTTCTTCATTGCCGTCATCTTCTTCTTCTTCAGATTCTTCTTCCACGTCCTTCATTTCTTCTTCTCCAAGTTCCTGAGCAAGGTTCTTGACGGGTGCCTTCCCCTTGGAGGAGTTGGGGAAAGTAGTAGGAGTTTTGGCGGTGCTGGATGAAGACATCTTGTCGAAGGTACTGTTTGTTAGTTTCGCAGGGTCAACTTACCAAACAGGAGCAATCAAAGTGTTACGGCCAGCTAGTGACAGTAGGGTTTCTGCTAACAGAAGTTGAGGCTACGATACTAACAATAGGTCTTGCGTCGTATACAGGTATGTCGTACTAGTAGATCGAGGGTAAGGGTAAGGTGATCAGTCTTACACTAGGTAACGGGGTATAGTAATATCACAAACTGTGAGCTAAGCTGAAAGTCATCGAGGATGAATCACAAGTTGATTGCTGAAGAACTATCTAGAGGGCTTGAGCAGGTGCTCAATGTTACGACCCGACAGTTAACAGACCACTGACGACGACCCCGCAGGGGCTCAGCGGTTATAGATTGATTGATTGATTTATTCCTACTCGGTTATGAAGCCGCTCTTATGCCAGCAGCTATGCCCGGAAAGCGGGGTTTGGCAGGTAGCCGAAGCGTCGACAATGAACAGCGACGCCCCACTTCGCCCTGATGTTGCATCAGGGCCAGCTATCCCCAAGCTCCCCACTATGTTCTCTATTCTGTGTGTTTGTGCCCTCTGTTGAAGAAGTGTGTTGCTCTCCTGTCTGCTTTCTCGCTTTTGTGTTGCTCTCTAGAATGCTTGTTTTGCGTCCTCCTGCTTCGGTTCAGTTGGTGCTGGTAGCACCGTATCTGGTTCTTTGTACCTACAGTCTCCCCCCAGCGCTCAGCTTTGTCTCTTTGTTTTGTCCGTATCCTCCCGGACTTGTATGTGCCGTTTTCTCAGTTGCATCTGTAAATTCTTTGTTGCCTCCTGCCGGGTTCCTATGTGGCCTCTTGTTTCTTGCCTGTTGACCACTATTGCCCTCCACCACATTGGCCCAAGGGTCTTCCACGAAGCACAATGCTCCACTGACTCCGACATGTTCGATTACTGGGTATGAGAGCTCCCGCACAGATTCCGCAGACATTGTCGCGCGTTGAAGGGACACCAATCCTTCTTCGCAAAAGGGGCGACAGGGGACCAGTCTGTCTGTGGTCTGTAGTATTGTGTGGCATCGATCGTAGCATGCCTAATGCCTGGTGCTTTCTCCGTGCGGAAGGTGATACTGTTCTGTCGGACTCATCTTCGTCGTTATGGGACGTTGCAAACTTTGTCGGGGGTGACAGGTGACCCAAAACCTGTCGGCGGCTGTTGTGTTGAAGTTGATTGTTTGGGCGCAGTCTTAGTGCTTCGTGTAGCGGCTTGTGGCTCGCCTGTGGTGGTGGTAACAGTGTTGTCTATTGATATGTCGTATTTTGCGGCTTGCTCTTAAGTTTTTCATTGTAGTCGGGGCGTGCTCTGCGGCCATCTTGGGCCCCTTTGGGACGTAGAATCAAGGCCGAGGATGGCATTGCATCGAAGGGGGCTCTGTGGCCGCGAGCACGCGTATTTGGGGCCGTTTTTGCTCCGATTTTCAAAAATTTCGTTCTCGCTGTTGTTGATGTTTCGCTCAGCGGTTATAGGGACGGCCGTCAGCCGTTACGTCGTAACAACCCCCACGGAACGGAAGAACTAGGATACAGGTCACGTGACGATAAGCAGGACCGACGGACGATAAGCGGTCCTGGGACAGGACCGACGGTGCCAAGGGCGGTCCATGGCGATGGACCGACGTCCTGGGTGTCGGTCCCCCAGGATCAGGAAGTGTTCAGCATGGAACCAGACTTGTATATAGTTGGGACTCGAGTCCTCTCGAGTCCTACCTTTCCTAGTTCTTCAGCAATCAACTTCGTGATTACCCTAACCGGTACTTTCAGCTATACCTAAGTGACGACTACTCTACGACTCTTGTTGAGGCCTTGACTGATCACCAAGACCTTTGAAGATCTACGATCTATTCGACCAGGACCACGGAACGACTGTTACTACTCTCAATCCCTGGCTTACTGTTAACACAAACCCACTGTCAGTTAGCTGGCCGTAACACTTTGATTGCTCCTGTTCAGTAAGTCACCTTTTGAGAACTACTAAACAGTATAGACAAGATGTCTTCTCGCGCTTCTGCCAAATCACCCACTCCAGGATCCTCATCCTCTTCGCGCAACCAGCCTCAGAGCCTCGCGCAGGAGCCCGCCAACACTGAGGACTTCGACATGCCGGACCTCAAGTACGACTCCGATGGAGATGGCTCTTTCACCAAGGAAAGCTACGATAAGCTCCGACGCATAATCCAGAAACAAGAAGCCGAGACAAAAGACATGCAGAAAATCGTCAACGAAAACCGACAAGCAATGGAAAACCTCAACGAGCAACTCCAGCACGCTGGACAGGCCTACAAGAAGCTGGAAGAAGACATCAAGGGGGACGCTAACCTCCGGAAGATCCAGGAACTCCAGGGGGAAATCACCACCCTCCGGGCCGCCGCCAACATCGTCACCACGCCCGTCCACGGAGGACGACAAAAGCTCAAGCTCAGTGCGCCTGTCACCTACGACGGAACCCCCGGGACCCTTAAAGGATTCCTGATTCAGGTCAAAAACTACCAGAACTTTCACCATGGAGATTTCACCAACGAAACCGAAAAAGTAGTACACGCAGCCACCTACCTCCGAGGAAAGGCCCTCAAGTGGTTTGAACCAATCCAGGAAGAATACCTCAAATGCGAGACCCTCGACGAGTGCACCACCGAGACCCGCGACATCTACGCCAATTTTAAAGGATTCGAGGATGCGCTCAGGTCACTCTTCCAAGACCCCGACGAAAAGCGACAAGCCGAACGAGATCTGGCACAACTTAAGCAGACTAAGTCCGCCAAAGACTACTCCGCCAATTTCCGACAACTTAGCGTTCAACTCGACCTTACCGAGGAAACCAAGATCTTCATGTTCTATCAAGGACTAAAAGACGAAGTCAAGGACGAGATCATCAAGATTGATCGACCTGACGACTTTCTCCAGTACGCCGAACTCGCCATCAAAATCGACAACCGGCTTTTCGAACGACGAAAGGAAAGAGGCGAAAAACGACAAAACCCCAACTCAGGACGCAAGTACTAGTGGCAGCCTTAGTACTAGTTTAACAACTAGCGAAACGACAATAGACCCTGTAACAACTGGAACAACCCCCGACAAAGTACTGCCTATGGTCACCACAGTGGACTAATGGACCTTAGTGCTATACAGAGAAACGACAAAAAGAACGACAGTTGGAAGAAAGATAGACAGTGCTATAACTGCTAGAAGATTGGATACCTAGCATACGAATGCAGGTTACCTAAGAAGGAACGCTTCCAACCGGTACTAGAGAAACGACAAGCGAGTATCGCTACGAAGACGATCCCTTATGAACAACTCAACTGGACCACCTGCTTCGATGACAACTGCCATATCTACTCTAGTAGTAAGGAACACGCAGGATGGTACCCCCAGAAACCTTAAGAACGATCTGGTTACGACACTACCAACGCACCTAAACGGACCCTCGCTGTGGGATATAGAAGCAATAGCAAAATCGAGCGCAAGACAATCGAACAGCTCGATAGTATGAACGATAACGAGGAATTAGAACAAGACAATCAGCGAAGACTGAACCTCCTCTACGCAGGACGACAAGCCAACCTGCAGCGGATTCAACAGGACTTACAAAACCCTATGTAGCAACGACAACTCGGTGCGCTGGACGCACACATCGAACGACGACAACATGCACAAGGAGATCCCGCACGGATCCGCCAAATCAACCAAGAACTGGAAGAACAGGTCGAATCAGAAACGACCAAGAACACCCCCAACGACTCGGAAACACCTCGCGATGTTGCCCGCCAACATGCCCAACTGGAAGTCGCCTTTGAAGTCGCTTCAGTCAACGACACCAGCTCTGGAGAGGACTCTGACGAAGAAATACAGTGGTATCACTGCTACCAAGACCAGCGCCGAGTCCACTATATCAAGAAAGACGAAGCATGGAAGAAACAGCAAGAAAACGACGAACAAGGAACGGACGAGCAGTCAAAAAACTAGACTCGCCTACCGAAGACAAGGGACAACGACAGGCAGTCCAGACAAGGTCCCTATGTAGCGCAACGACGCCCACGACACAACGACACGAGCATGTACAAGTCTAAATACAGCTTAACGGAAGAACAGCTACCGCCATGATCGACAGCGGAGCCCAAGGAAACTTCATATCACCAAGAACGGTGAATGAAAGAAAGATAACCTGGAAAAGAAAAGCAGCCGAAGACTGCTACGAACTCAGCACCGTTGAAGGAGAACAAGTCCAGTACGGCGGAGGACGCATTGCTATGGAGACAGCGCAACTCCCTTTGCAGATCCATGGCCGGAATGAGCGACTGAACTTCGATATTACGGAGATAGGAGACAAGTACGATGTCATCCTTGGAAGACCATGGTTATACGACAGTAACCCACGGATAGATTGGAGAACAGGCCAACTCCATTGGGACCAGGATTCAGTCACTGAGAAGCAACCACGGAACGGTGCCTTAAACGAACCTCTCAAGACTCCTGAAGCGAAGAGATTTCTAGCATACCTACGGATAAAGGATGCAAACGCTAGGACGTTATCAGCAACAGACATCGGCAAGGAAGACCGACTTCTGTCTATCCCAGAAGAATACCGGCAATACCAGAAGCTATTCGCCGAAGAACTCGAGACCGGACTCCCGGAACACAGCAACTACGACCACGAGATACCCCTTAAGGAAGGGAAGGAGCCAAAGCTAGAAGCAATCTACGGACTCAACCAGAAAGAAATGGAAGCACTCGACGCTTACCTCAAAGAAAATCTACAGAAGGGATACATCAGACCCTCTACATCACCAGCGGGATACCCAATCCTGTTCGTACCAAAAAAGAACGGCAAACTACGACTCTGCGTCGACTACCGGAAACTCAACGACATTACGATCAAGAACTGCTACCCACTACCGCTCATCTCCGAACTACGAGACCTGTTGCACGGAGCACAGTGGTTTACAGCACTCGACCTAAAAGGAGCCTATAACCTGATCCGGATGAAATCAGGTGAAGAATGGAAGACAGCGTTTCGAACACGCCAAGGACATTACGAGTACCTTGTGATGCCCTTCGGACTCACCAACGCACCCGCGACATTCCAGACGATGATCAACCACGTCTTACGAGAATTTCTAGATGTGTTCGTCGTAGTTTACCTCGACGACATCCTAATCTTCTCCAAGACTCTGGAAGACCACAAAAAACACGTACACCAAGTACTGCGGAAACTGCAAGACGCCAAACTCCTAGTGGAACCCGAGAAGAGCAAGTTTCACGCCAAAGAAGTCGAATTCCTAGGTTTTACGATAGCCCCAGGAATCCTCAAAATGTCCAAAGACAAAATCGCAGCAGTACGAGACTGGCCTACACCACAGAACGTTAAGGACGTACAATCCTTTATTGGATATGTGAACTACTACCGACGGTTCCTAGAAGGGTACTTAGACAAAAACGACCCTCTCACGAGACTCTCGAAGAAAGATGTTCCCTGGCAATGGGAAGAAGAACAAGAACAAGCCTTCAACGAGATCAAACAACAAGTCACATCGGAACCAATACTTGTTATACCAAACCCCGAGAAACCATTCGAAGTCGAGACCGACTCCTCAGACTACGCTATAGGAGGACAACTAGGCTAACGAGACGACGAAGGACGACTACACCCTTGCGCCTTCTTCTTACGCAAGTTACACGGCCTAGAACTCAACTACCAGATACACGACAAGGAACTTATGGCAATTATCGAGGCATTTAAAGAATGGAGACCGCAACTCTCAGGAACCAAGTACGAGGTCAAAGTATACACCGACCACAAGAACCTCGCACACTTTACTACATCGAAAGATCTTAATAAACGACAAATTCGATGGTCCGAATTCTTGTCAGAATTCAATTTCAGAATCATCTACCGGAAGGGCAAGGAGAACGGCAGGGCCGACGCCCTCAGCCGACGACCGGACCACGAGGTCTAGGTACCTGAGGAAACCCGAGTTATCCTCAAAACAGACAAAAACGGAGACCTTGTGCCAGCAGCCAGACTCTTAATGATGGCTAGAAGAGACAGTACCAGCACGCCTGGAAGGATGTCTCCTGAAGCCATTAGGGAGATACACTCCGCACCCGCACATGGTCACCAAGGCGTAACCAAAACGTGGAAACGCATCCGTCAACACTACGACAAAACGGCTACACGACAAGAAGTATCTTTAGCGATTAAGGACTGTGAGGTTTGCGCAAAAAGCAAACCCAGCCGACATCAGCCTTATGGAAAGATACAGCCGCTCCCAGTGCCGCAAACCGTATGGGAATCCATCTCGCTGGACTTTGTTACTAAGTTACCTAAGTCCCGAGAACCGATAACTAACGTCCACTACGACAGTGTCCTCGTCATCGTCGACAGACTCACAAAGTACTTATACTTCATTCCGTACATGGAGTCAAGCACTGCAGAAGACCTCGCCTATAAGTTTCTGCAGGTGATCGTAAGCTAACACGGAATGCCGAAGGAAATCGTATCCGACAGAGACAAGCTGTTCACTTCCAAGTTTTGGAGATCCCTGATCTCGCAGCTAGGATCTGACTACAAGATGTCTACCGCTTTCCATCCGCAAACCGATGGCTAGACAGAACGAATCAATCAGATTATGGAAACCTACTTATGCTGCTACGTCAACTATCAGCAAAACAACTGGGTCTAACTGCTACCTATGGCCCAGTTCGCCTACAATAGCGCAGTAGGAGAAAGTATAAAAGAATCACTATTCTACTTGAACTACGGATTTAACCCGACAGCCTATGGACAACCCCGACAAGGCTTAACAGCTCTGAAAGCTGTGGCAGATATTAACAAACTCAAGGAAATCTAACGAGATCTTCCTAGAGACCTTGAATTTGTGCGCGAACGCATGCGCAAATACGCTGACAAGACAAGAGTTGAGGGACCAACTCTGAAGGAGGGGGATAGCGCATACCTTCTCCGCCGGAACATTAAAACAAAACGACTAAGCGATAAGTTGGATTTTAAGAAACTTGGACCCTTCGAAATCACGAAGAAGGTATCTAACGTTAACTTCAAACTCGCACTACCAGACACTATGAAGTGTCATCCAGTTTTTCATATTTCACTTCTCGAGCCAGCACTAAAAGGATTACGAACTATGGACTATATCGAAGTCGACCCGGAACAGGACTACGAGGTCGAAAGGATCCTCGATCACATCGATCAGCACGATGACACAGAAATACAATACCTAATCAAGTGGAAAAACTACGGACACGAAGAAAATACATGGGAACCCGCATCAAACTTGGAGCACGCATAAGAGGAACTTCAAGAATACTGGACGCAATGGGAAACACGACAGCACGCCAAAGTCATGCAAAGACTAACACACAACCCTCGCGTCAGAAACCCTCAACCTAAGTTTCGACCAACCAAGAAACCCCAGGGCAATAAAACGTTTCTTCGCCTAGGAACACCTAGCCCTGAGTAGCCGAGGAACCTCCAACACTCCCCGCACCCGCGCCATCCACCAGAGGACCCAAACCTACAAACTCGTCACCAAAACCAAAAAGGGACCAAGGAGGATCATTCCCGAGACCCACTGCCTGGAGGTCACTAACGACGAACCTCTCGTAAGCATCCAAGGCAGGTAGGACTTCGTCGTCCGCCAGGACGCCATCCTCCCTGTCAACCTCCTGTATACCACGCTTAAAAACTTCGGTCTGCCGCTCCCGAACCATCTTACGGACCGTCCGAATCCGTTTCAGACGACCCGCAGCATCCGCCATTTGAACTTGCAAACGAGCAAACTCTTGATGAAGCGCGAATAGCTCCTTACCCGCTTTCTCTTCTTTCTCATCCTACTCCTTTTGCTAAGAGTTTAACTTCTAAACTAGAAGCAAACATTAGCAACCCCTAGAACAGCGAAAACACAAAAACACGACTTACGAGTAGACGCCACGAGGACGCCGTCACAAGGTTTCTTCGCCTCGATGCAAGTCCTACAGCGTGTAGACTTCTCGCTAAAACGACACGGGACCTTTGCACGGAAACAACGAGTGCAAGGCATGTCGCTAGCAATCGATCGGGACTCCACGTATTCAATAAGCGCAGCTCTCTCACGATCTTTTATCATAGTCAAGTGCGACTTTGTCTTTCGAACGCGACCTGACATGGTGTCGGCATTATGAAAAACAAAGGAAGCAAATTTGTAGATCCCCAACCTGGGACCAACGACCTACCTATACTCAGGTCTCGAGGACAAGACCTTTAAGAGGGGAGCTGATGTTACGACCCGACAGTTAACAGACTACTGACGACGACCCCGCAGGGGCTCAGCGGTTATAGGTTTGATTGATTGATTGATTCCTACACGGTTATGAAGCCGCTCTTATGCTAGCAGCTATGCCCGGAAAGCGGGGTTTGGCAGACAGCCGAAGCATCGACGATAAACCGCGACGCCCCACTTCGCCCTGTTGTTGGATCAGGACCAGCTGTCCCCAAGCTCCCACTATGCTATCTATTCTTGTGTGTTTATGCCCTCTGTTGAAGATTGTTGTCCTCCTGCCTGCTCTCTCGCTTGGTGTTGCCTTCTAGAATCCTTCTTTCGCGTCCTCCTACTTCGGTTCTGTTGGTGCTAGGCACCATGTCTGGTTCTGTATACCTATAGTCTCCCCCCAGCCCTCAGCTTCGTCTCTTTATCTTGTCCGCATCCTCTCAGACTCGCATGTGCTATATCTCAGTTGAATCTGTAAATCTTTTTGTTGCCTCATGCTGGGTTCCTATGTGGCTCTATGTTTCCATCTTTCGACTACTACCTCCATCTACCGCCTGGAGTCGGACTTAATCCGCAAAACACAATGCTCCAACCGCTTCGATTCGTCCGATTACTAAGTATGAGAGCTCGTACACAGATTCCGCAGACATTGTCATACGTTGAAGGGGCGACAATCCTTCTTCGCGGAGGGGGCGACAGGGGACCAATCTGTCTGCAAACTGTAGTATTTTGTAGCATCGATCGTAGCATGCCTGGTGTCTGGTGCTTTCTCTATGTAGGAGGTGATACCGTTCTGTCGGGCTTGTCGTCGTTGTTGTCGCGGGACGTTGCAAACTTTGTCGGGGGTGATAGGCGACCTATAACCTATCGGTGGCTGTGGTGTTGATGTTTGTTTGGGCTTGGTCGTTATGCTCACGTGATAGCCCGTGACTCAACCGCGGTGGTGTCGATGGTGTTGTCTATTGACGTGTCATACTTTGTGGCTTGCTCTCGAATTTTTCGTGGTCAGAGCCCGCCCGCGGCCACGAGCAGGCTCTTTGGGAGCAGAATCAATGCCGAGGATGACATTATGCCCAAAGTGACCTCTGAGAGCGCGAGCGGGCGTGGTTTGATCAATTTGATGCTGTTTTCAAAAATTTCGTTCTCGCTGTTGTTGATTGGGCGGCTGTCCAGCGGTTATAGGGACGGCCGTCAGCCGTTACGTCGTAACAACCCCCACGGAACGGAAGAACTAGGATATAGGTCACGTGACGATAAGCAGGACCGACGGACGATAAGCGGTCCTGGGACAGGACCGACGGTGCTAAGGGCGGTCCATGGCGATGGACCGACGTCCTGGGTGTCGGTCCCCCAGGATCAGGAAGTGTTTAGCATGGAACCAGACTTGTATATAGTTGGGACTCGAGTCCTCTCGAGTCCTACCTTTCCTAGTTCTTTAGCAATCAACTTCGTGATTACCCTAACCGGTACTTTCAGCTATACCTAAGTGACGACTACTCTACGACTCTTGTTGAGGCCTTGACTGATCACCAAGACCTTTGAAGATCTACGATCTATTCGACCAGGACCACGGAACGACTGTTACTACTCTCAATCCCTGGCTTACTGTTAACACAAACCCACTGTCAGTTAGCTGGCCGTAACACTCAAGTCCTGGTCTATATACAAGTCCCGTTTCCTAAGGCCGACGTCCGCGTCGTCGCTTGCCGATATCTCGATTGTCGGCAGCCGACATGCCAAGAGTCGTATCTCTTATTCCTTTCTTATCATCACGTGACTTGAACATAGTTCTTCCTTTTCCGGCGGGGCGACCCTTGTCCCTTCCGTCGCCTGCATATATCAAAAACATCAACAACAGCGAGAACGAAATTTTTGAAAACAGCATCAAATTGATCAAACCACGCCCGCTCGCGCTCTCAGAGGTCACTTTGGGCATAATGTCATCCTCGGCATTGATTCTGCTCCCAAAGAGCCTGCTCGTGGCCGCGGGCGGGCTCTGACCACGAAAAATTCGAGAGCAAGCCACAAAGTATGACACGTCAATAGACAACACTATCGACACCACCGCGGTTGAGTCACGGGCTATCACGTGAGCACAACGACCAAGCCTAAACAAACATCAACACCATAGCCACCGATAGGTTATGGGTCGCCTATCACCCCCGACAAAGTTTGCAACGTCCCGCGACAACAACGACGACAAGCCCGACAGAACGGTATCACCTCCTGCATAGAGAAAGCACTAGACACCAGGCATGCTACGATCGATGCCACAAAATACTACAGTTTGCAGACAGATTGGTCCCCTGTCGCCCCCTCCGCGAAGAAGGATTGTCGCCCCTTCAACGTATGACAATGTCTGCGGAATCTGTGTACGAGCTCTCATACTTAGTAATCGGACGAATCGAAGCGGTTGGAGCATTGTGTTTTGCGGATTGAGTCCGACTCCAGGCGGTGGATGGAGGTGGTGGTCGAAAGATGGAAACATAGAGCCACATAGGAACCCAGCATGAGGCAACAAAAAGATTTACAGATTCAACTGAGATATAGCACATGCGAGTCTGAGAGGATGCGGACAAGATAAAGAGACGAAGCTGAGGGCTGGGGGGAGACTATAGGTATACAGAACCAGACATGGTGCCTAGCACCAACAGAACCGAAGTAGGAGGACGCGAAAGAAGGATTCTAGAAGGCAACACCAAGCGAGAGAGCAGGCAGGAGGACAACAATCTTCAACAGAGGGCATAAACACACAAGAATAGATAGCATAGTGGGAGCTTGGGGACAGCTGGTCCTGATCCAACAACAGGGCGAAGTGGGGCGTCGCGGTTTATCGTCGATGCTTCGGCTGTCTGCCAAACCCCGCTTTCCGGGCATAGCTGCTAGCATAAGAGCGGCTTCATAACCGTGTAGGAATCAATCAATCAATCAATCAAAGCCTGCATATATCTTGTCTCTAGCCGCTGTCCTCGAGTGGGGCTAGTTTCTCTGTTAGGCATACTTAACGGGTCGTAACATTAGCGATCGGGGATTGGCCGTGTGTATATACTACCCTGCCAAGGATTGTCCTGCTCACAAGCGCGATTAAGAGTCGTCCTACGAGTCAGGCAGAAGGTAATAGCTTAGTGCTGACCGCCCGCTCCCCACCTCACTATCTCATCACCGCCGTCTGTCTTAAGAATAAAGGCGTCCGGCTCCCAACCGGTGGCGGCTTGAGTTTGATCTTCTACCCCAATACATCCACGGTCAACACTGTACATTCAAGGAAAATAAAGGAAACCCGCCTTAACAATTCGGGATGAAGATTGATGTCGTTCTCGCTTTCGCGATCGTGCAGACTAGGTATGCCCCACTATCACTACATCAATTTCATGCTCCAGCTAAAGTTGGCAGCCCGGTGCTTGCTGGTCTCCTGTGTGTCATGCCCGACGGGAATATGAACCCAGGCGTGCCCATCTGTACGTCGGTCGGCGGAAAGCCTGCGCCGGACTATCAACCCGCGGTAACTACTTATAAATTTTAGATTCAAACACGAGTGTACGCTGACTGGTGATAGTGCTGTGGCGTTGACGAGAAGCAAAGAACTTACGAAATAGGATGCCAACATAACGGCGGTGTTCGCGCGCAATATACTTACTATTGTTGAGATACAAGCTTCGGGATCGTAGAGCCAACAAAGAGTCCTAACTATAGGATGTTGATGTAGTAGAGTTGACGATTAGGGAAGCGTTCTTGTTGATCGGCTGTTGGCAGGATCGTTCAATTAATATAAGCAGCCCCTTCAGTTGTTCACCACCAGTACATGATATTTAATCTGTTGTTACGTTTATATATTGATGTCCATGGGAGATGGCTTAAACAAACCAGAGCAGCATAAGGTTGAAAGGGAGTTCATATCAGCTAATCCAGACTGTTCGTATTATCAACGAATTACATTAGCGAATAACCAAAAACCCATGAAAGATAGAACGATGCTGATCATTTCCTGATCATCTACTTTTAAAACCGGGAGTCGAACTCGGGACTACACCTACACTATCATGAGCTGAGAGCATCATGGTGGCCACTACACCATATCGGATGCGCATATGGGGACCTCGCTGTGGAAGTGGCTGAATTCACTCTCCGCATGCCGTTGTCTTGCTTAACTACATAGCCTCTTTCGATTATGACGATACTATCTCTTTAAAGCCCTACGTCACGAGAGAAGAGATAGATAAGTTTCGCAAGTATGAAGACCCGCGTCTACGATCAATCACAACCGTAGGTAAGGCAACGGGTGAGGATGTCAGCGCTCGCCTCAGACATATCGAACCATATTTCGACCCCATCAAAGAGTAAATACCTGAAGCCGATGAGATAATGAAGGGTAGAAACCGATTGATTAAGGTGTTCATGCAATAGTGCCTTCTCTGGAACTGATCTCCCAGATTCAGCCCGCTGCAGTATCTCAATAATAGCCCCTGTCTAGCCGTATTCTGAAGAGTTTCCTCGAATGCCGCAGAGGTCTAATTGCTAGGCGTCCTAATCCGAATCTTAGCGTCTGATGCTTCGACTCCCTTATCGACTATTATGAGATAACCGACCTACTTCCCCCCCCCGATGACGAGTTTATCATCTTAGCAAAGGGAAGACTGCGGTTGGAGTACTGAGGGGTTCCTTGGACTCAGAGAAATTCATCGAGTTCAATATGCGAGGGCAAACCTCGAACGAGGAAGTAGCCGCCAGACCCGCTCGGTGGCTCTCTTCATATCTTCCATACTATCAGACCATTACCTGGTGAGACTTCATATTCTATTTCGCTCTCGAAAGAGTCGGAAGAAGCCTGAATTTGTTGGGAGGGCTCGCTCTGCTCCGTCTGAAAATCATCCCCCGTATGAATGCTCCTACAGTAGGGCATTCGCCATCAAATCGGCAGCGAACGCCGTGTCTGAAATTCGTTACCCGTGTTTCAACTATGGATTGATCATGTTCAAATATTGCTGGACCCGAATCTTAGAGTTCCCTCCATGCAGAGGCGGGCTGACCGCTGGCTATACTTGACTCGCGACCTAGCGTGCCTTCAAACCTAAAGCTGCAAATCTCCAAACCAGAGGGGGATGCTTCTATGGACTATAAAGTAACTATTGTACCTTCCTCCAACCAAATACGCCAATGGAGAGCTGTGTTGCGATCAGGGCGCCTAGCAATTGGCCACAAACATACCGTATACGCCCACCAGAGTCAGGGTAACTTGGCTCTTATTCTTATAATTATGTAAACTAAGTCCGTTTATACCCCCCACACAACAACCAAATTCGCGCCCACAGGATTGCCCCTCTTCTACTTCACCACCCCAAATCTCACCACAATGGCTTCAAATTTACGCTCTTTTTGTTCAAGAAATAAGCGGGAATTGTCAGGAAAACGATGAACTTTCCCCAGACGCCTGAAGTGGGATTCTCGCTGCAGTTGCGAGTGGTCAGAGTAAAGCTCAAACGTTGAGACGAGTTGCCCTACTAAAACGGCCTCGGGTCTGCGTCCATAACGTCTGCTTACGCACTCTCTTGTGTCTGCAGCTATTCTTACGATCAGAGATGTGTACGAAGGTTCGCTTACATACCTCTCTGCGCACGCAGCTATTCTCACAGCTTATCACGACCTGGCCACAGTAAACTATACGACTCCTGTGCCGACCTTAACCTTTCGCCTCTTTTTAACCTGGCCTTAGGTACCTCTATACATAGATTCTACTTTTGTCTATTACTCTTGGTTACTGTACCCCTTTCCGACCGAATGAATCCGTTCTCGTGCCGAATCGCCTATCGGTTTTGGTCGCCTCGCTTGCCTTCACTATATCCTTCCAGCGGATCATATTAAAATCCGCATGCCCGGAGCAATGTTTAAGGTGCATATAGCCCATTACGCCGAGGGTTTCCAGTAGCCCGTATCATGTCTTCATTGGCTTCGTACTACTCCATCTGCTGCGTGAACGTTTCCTTCAGCCAATGGTACTCCTTGCGAAGTTCACAAGTAACTCCAACGCCTTCTGAAGTATTGCTCTGCCATCGTTGTCTACGCTGTTTTCACCGCCGCCACCGTTGCTTCTGAAGTTGCTTATTCGCTTCGTAGTCCCGTTAATTAGGACTGATCGCGTCGCGTTTAGGGTTGTCACCTTACTTCCTACGCTATCTCTTCCTCCTACTAACATAGCACGAGTTTTAATAGTAGATCGCGCGCTTTAGTACTAAAGTGGGTGCGTTTTCCCGTTTTACTATAATCTCCACCCCTCACTACTCACTAGTGGGCAAAATACCAAAAACTGGAGAGAGTAAGACACCTAAGCAAGCCCCCGTTGTTTGTGGCCGTAAAAAAGAGAGACTTGACTTACTACGCCGATGACAAAAAACCCCGCACTCACAATGACCTCACAGCTTCTAACCCCCCACTAAACTTCACCATCCCATCAACTCTAATCTTCAACTCCATCAAAATGGATTATCCACAACATGACACGCCTACAAAGGCCCGGGTTCTAGGTACTATATCATACCTGGAGAGATATAAGATCCCTTATTTTAAAAGTAGGGTTTTCGAGCATGCCGGCGTAAGCCATCGGCAAGGCTGGCAAATTCTAAACGAGGGCCGGGCCCGACGGCACAATGGCGACACCCAAACTACCGAACGACGTGGCCGTAAGAAGGTCCTTAGCAAAGAGGATCTCCAGGCGATGGAAGACCTGGTCTGGTCTCGAGACTTTGAGGCCGCGGCTCTGACATGGCAGTCTCTGGCATGGGAAGCCGGAATTCATACATCCTGCAGTTGGCGTACTATTCAACGCGCTATAGGTACTCTTGGCTATCGGAAGTGTATTACCTGCGATAAAGGTTGGGTCTCGTCGGATACAGCAGCCCGTAGGGTCAAAGACGCCCAAGTCGCCCTCGAGAAGAGGCCTCGGCCGCAAGACTGGCACGATGTCCGGTTTGCTGATGAGTTGCTTTTTAGCATCGGGCCTCAAGGGAAGGCACGGATCATTAGGAAGCCAGGCGAGCGATACTGTCCAGAGTGTACCCAGGACCGGGTTCTTCCGAAGCAGAAGGATGTTAAGAGGCTCCACGCATGGGCGGCAGTCGGCCATGGCTTTAAATCGTCCCTCATATTCTATGAAGGCCCTACTAATACCAACGGCAAGATATCTCATCAGGCCTATCGCGATTCTGTTCTTGAGCCTGTAGTGGGTTCGTGGATCGATGCCAGCCACCAGTTTGTCCTCGAGGAAGATGGAGACTCCAAGAATGGTTTAGGGTCTGACGGTATCGTCGAGAAGTGGAAAGATGAGCATGGCTTAAAGCGATATTTGAATACGCCTCAATCGCCAGATCTCTCCGTGATGGAAGACTGCTGGAAGGCCCTGAAAGCCCAAATTGGAGAGCGTGATACCTGGGATGTAAATGAGTTGAAAAAGCTGGTAATTTTTGGTTGGGATCGTGTTGAACAGAAAACAATCGACCAATGGGTCGAATCTATGACGCAGAGAATGAGGGATGTGATTAGCTGTGAGGGTCGAATGACTGAGCGGTAGGAATACCTCGATTTGTGTGCGTCGGGATCACAGAGGCTCGGCAAATGCAACAGTCTTCTTAAGCTTAGATTTCCGTAGTAGAAGCAGCTCTTTGTTAGATAAAGCCGCAAGCCAAGTGCTCCGCAAATGCGCAACAAGTTTTTACATCTGATCAAAACTTAAGATCTGCTGGAGAACTATCCGACGCAGTTAAGAACTCTACGATGCCATCTTTATCTGGTTAGAAGTCTGGTAAATCATAAGCTCACAGACGGCCATCAGTTGGACTGCGCTGTCAAGCGCTCTTATTGCCTGGATGAACTACTGTGGCAGTTGCGAAATTGTCATGACTTAATCCTCAAAATGCCTCCTAGAACGTTAGTAAAGTTCATTCTTCACGGAGAGCTTTGAATTTAGTCGGTCCAACAGCTGGTCAGACGGTCTACAACCTCTCGAGGCAAATAAACAAACATTTCCTCAGGATCTCGTGTTCTATTTCTGACAGAAGACTACTATGTACTATTATTACTAAAATCGGCGGCGCTTAATCCCCGCGCTCACTCTATCCGTCCTGATTTACAAAGATGCCAAATGTATGTATGCTGCCGAAGCCGTGTGTGGCATGCGCCCCGACGGATGCTCATGCGCGAGTCCAAGTGAAATGGTATAGGCCGTCTCCATGCGGTTGACATGCTCAATGTCCACCTGTCGTTATGTAAAATCAAATGTCTGACTCCATTGCCCATGTATAATGCAAGTTTTAATCACAACCCCCTCCTTGTCGATCCTCTTCTGTAGACACAACGCGGTACAGAAAAAGCTACCAGTTGCAGAACATGAAGTAATGGTTGATGAACAGATTATAGACGTTAATGATGATTAATGGCAGCGGGTGGTACCAGGTGAATCCGTTGATGAGCCGCCATGTGACGACGCCGACCATGGCTCCGGTAACGATGACGGTCCAAAAGATGCAGAGCAGTCGCATGTTGCGGTACTTGTTACTCTTATGGGCCTTGGCGTCTCCTGAGGCGGCCCAGAGAAGTTCAATGTTGAAGAGGCGATCCTTGATGGCGGTGAGGTAGGCGTAACTCTGGATTGTCATGACGTGCTGCACGTTGAAGCCGTACTTGGCCTTTGCCCATACACGCATGAGAATGACACCGTAAAGAATTGAGGGGATCGCGAATGCCAAGTTCCAGAACTTGAACCACTCCGGGCGAATGGCAAGCAGGAGAGTACCGGCGATAGGGGCGAGGAAAATATTGAGAGAAACGGCCGAGTAGTAGAGGAATCCTGGTAGAGGTTAGCCATGAACATTGCATGCTCTCTAACAAAACATACCTGAGAGGTAGCAGATTTTCTGCATCAAAGTCAGGTTTGAAACCCAGAAGTGGCCGTTGGTTAGGAGAGTGGTAGAGCCACGAGCCCATCGCATCTGCTGGGAGAAGAAGGCACGAGGAGAGTTGGGGCAGACACCGGTGGCGAGACAGAGGGGAATGTACTTGACCTTCCAGCCACGGTCGACGGCGCCAAAACTGTGCGATGTTAACAAACAGTATTTCAAGCTGATCAAAATTTTACTAACCCAGTGTGAACATCCTCGGAGAAGCCAATCTCAGCAGTTCCACCGACTTCGACAAGAGACTCGCGACGGTAAAGAGCGTTGCTTCCAACGCAAATTGAAGCTCCCCATCTGTTGCGGTTGACCTGAACGACACGGTAAAACAGCTCCTGTGTGGCTCCAGCTCCCTGCTCGACCCACGTCTGGTCGTCGGTGACTCGGAAATACTGAGGACTCTGAACCAGCGCGGTCTTCTCGTCGGCCAAGTGCTCCACAATCAACTCCTTCACGAAGTCCGGACGGGGGCAGAAGTCGGCATCGAAGATGGCAAAGAAATCTCCATTGGTACGGGCAAATGTCCATCGCAGGTTGCCGGCCTTGCGGAGACGAGGGCGATCATCGCGGACAGAGTAGTTGAAGCCATATGTCTCAGCAAGAGCGCGGACAGTATCCGAAGCACTGTCATCCATAACGTGAACCTGAAGCTTAGACGCAGGCCAGTCAATCTTGACAATGTGCTTATAAGTGTTCTCTAGAATTTCGAGAGGTTCCGAGCAGCACGGCAGGAAGATGTCGACGGTAGGAGCGTTCTCTTCGGTGATGGGGAAACGCTCTACCATCTCCAAATGGGCCTTGTAGTCCCAATCTCTTCCGATGATGCCAACAGCGTACGAAATCAAGAGGTAGATGCACATGGCACCGGCGAAGACACCATACCAATAGAACGCCGGAGCGGACAGCGCAAACAGCCACATACCGGCGCCAAGGGAGAGAAAAGAAAAGACTCCAAAGATGTAAAGCAGGATACGGTTCGTGTGTACGTATGTCAGCTTTTCGGTGTCATTGGGGCAGACGGGAAGAACCAGAGGCGGCTCTTCCTTGGGACAATATGTTGCGCGAAACTTGTTGTACAGCCTCTTGGGGAATGATTCACCCGAAGAGTGCCGCAAAGCAGTCGTATGCTTTTCATTTGCCTTCTCGGGATCGGAAACTACAGGCGGTACGGCGGTGTTTTCAATATCAGTGTCGGATGCCGAGTTTTGGTGACCTTTTTCACTGTAGACTTCTCTGGCCAACGGTGAAGGCTCCTAGGCACACGTTAGCCATGTTCCTTCCGCAGCTTTGGATATGCGGAACAAATAACCTACAATTTCGGGTCTGCTGAGGCGGTGGTTGGAAGATTCTGCTAAGCTTGTTCTTTGTGCTGACCTCTCCGGCGTGTCTATGGGAGAAGGCCCATGTACAGCATTCTGAAGGAGATCAGTCAATGCTTTGGAAAGCTTGGGAGGGCCGTTCATGGCAAGTAATAATGGTCAAACATACCACAGTAAATGTTGAATCACTAGCAAGCGAGGCAACAGCGCTGCTATCGTTGTCGGTGTCGAAAGGGTTTGATCCAAACGGATTATTCGGGGGCGTCAAGCCCGAGTCGGGGGTTTCTCCCCTCGGAGTGAAAGGACGCGACATTATGGTATTATCGGGGGTGACCGGGAACTAGCAGAAATGTTCTCAAACGGTCTTATGTTGATGAATATATGAAAGTGCTTTCCAACTACCACAGGAAAAGGGTACAAGCGGAAAGCAAGTCAAAGAGAAGACAGCTTAAAAAAAGTCGAAGATTTCCCGTGACGATGCCCAATGAACAGGTAACGGCGCCTGGACAAACAAAGGCCGGGGGAGGGTAAAGCGAGACACGAGCGGCAGAAAGCACCAAAATCCAGCAAACGTCGTCGAAGCGAGTGACCGAAGACGTGGTTGTGAAACTTGGTGATCAGCCTCGTAATGCTAGCGAGTGTGAGGCGACGAGACCACAGTAGGTAGTGACGAGAGCAGTTTATGCAAAAGCAAGCAGCAACTGACGACCAGGCTGTGCGAGTAGCGAATGGACGGAGGCAGAAAAAAGGTTGTCAGAGGCAAGCCACCCGGCAGTTGACGGAGTAAGAGGAGGAGGCTGAGGTGGAGGGGAGACGAGTGGAGGGGAATAGATGGGAGGGGTGAAGGGGTAAGAGACAAAAACGAGTGTTCATGGATGAAGACGTCAGGTGAGACTGGAGGTGAGAGTGAGGTGAAGGGTGAAACGAGATAGTGAATGTTAGCATCAACCAAGAGCGGCAGGAGGCTGGGGGGGAGGAAGCCACATCCACGCACCACAGCAATTACTGGAAATACAATCACAGAAAGAGAGGCAAAAACAGGAGACCCAAGGCCAAGGCGGGCAGGAGTGAGTTCTCCGTTGGTTTCTTTGGCGATTTACAAGGATCAATACGGTACGGGGGGGTTAGGTTGGGCTACGGGATAAGGATGCGTATTTGCTAGGCAGACGATAGATACCATGTATGTGTATTTCCCCATCTCCATTCATTGAACAAAAATCAGATGCAGGTAGATTCTTGACCAGCGGCACATGGGCATGTATGGAGTACTACTGTTGTTGCCATGGATTCTACAGTTGGATATGGATCATGGGTTTACCAGCTCAGTCACCAAGACACGGCGATTGGAGGGATACGTGGGCAATCTCCCGCTTTCTCGGTCTCGTACCGCGGTGGCATGGCCCGACAAGACGAGTTGGTGACATCAGTGCCAAGGTGAAGTCAGATTGTCCGGCACCGTTGATATCTGCAGTTTTTAGGGCGACCCACGGGGGACACGGACGAACTCCACAGATGGAGGATGCGAGGTTTCCATGAAGCTGCAGATGGTCTACACTAGCTGAATTAGGTTATTTCTCGGCATGGCTTGGTGGCAGGGGGAAAGGGCCGTCATGAATGGAACGAGTGGATGGTGATGAAGGAAGATGGGAGAAGAAGGAAGACGAGTGACAGGGGGGTGGATGGTAAAGACATTAAGCAATGGGTTTAGGAGAGAGAGAAAAATGGAACTAGAAGAAAAAAGCGTGTCTCTGCGGAGTGGAAAATACCAAGGCCGCATCACACATTACCTTGCATGTATACGGGAGTGACTCCCAAGAGTAACTACCAATTTTTCAAGACGAATACGTGGACGTGGGGGAGGAAACATACACACGGATGGTCATCAGATCGAACACTGGGAATAACGGCGGACATGACCCGAGACTCCTGCTCCTGCCAAAAGGTAGAAATCATCAAGCCACCGCCATCATCACTGACAGGGGAGACTCCAGCTCAAAACGGGGATTATTCATCTCCCGCATGACTTCCCTGCTCTGCTTGTTGGTTTTCTCGGAGGTTTTGCGGTGGCTAACGTCAAATGTGGAAGGTATCTACTGAAAACATGTGCTTCAGTTCAAAGAGAAAAAGGAAAAAAGGCAAGGCAGAGGGAAAGAGCCGCCTAGGTGGACACTGGAAAGAGCATGGGTTGGTTGGTGTTGTTGCTAGTTGCGCCTGCCCAGACCTAGGAAGGAAACGCAACATGCGACCTCAGTGACGGCGACGGCGGGAAGGAGATCATGGTTGGTGAGGCAGGTACACAGTGGTATGTGCATGGGGGCTGCAGTCACGACGAAGTTATCGTATCTGATCCTTCCCGGCCAGATTATAGACAGGCCCACCACTGCTGCTGCCACTCTTGTGGGTTCTGTGGTCTTTTGTGAGGTCGTTCCTTCCTTCACGTCGTGTTCTGGTGTCTTCGGTCCTACTCAGTTTGGAAAAGATACCTCATTGGGGTACGTACCCTTTTCCACCACGGAAAGCGGGAGCAGGGGTGGTGAGCTCGGGCAGGTGGCTGTCTCCTCCTCTCCTTTTTGCTATTTGACGGTCGGGGCAGGGGTCTTGACATGATGGTGACCCGTATCTGCGAGTTCCTCCTTTCTCACTTCCTCCTTCCTGTCCGCCACGACCGTCTCATTTCCGCCGCCAAACTTGGAATATTTGATACCAGCCTACGATTTGGACTTTGTCTTCTGCTTCCAAGGTACCCCTGGCCAGGAAGAGCGAATATTCCGACACACTGACAGCAGCCGTCCTTATCAAATGCCATCTCCAGCAGGATTCCAGCGGCGGTTGCAAACGATGAGATGCACTAAAACCTGAACCAACGTCCTAGCCGCTGGAACCGGGCCAATAAGATGAACAAATCTCACCACCAAACGATAAGACAAACGAGGCTGGCTTCTCCAAGAGTTTGATATTTCGTCATAGTGAGTGATGGCCTGTCTCATCTTGATTCTGTGGGCATCTGTATTCCGCTGTAACAAACAGCGCTGTTGCAAGGCCTATAATCAAAAATCCGGCCTTGGATCTCGCCAAACACCACACACCATAGCACACTATACATGCACAAAAGAATCAACAATACGTGCTGTTAAACAACCAACTGGCATGTGTCCCACCTCAGAACGCCTCAGTGGAGTAGATCAAGAGACATTGGGGGCCGAACACGCACACGCTGTTCCCCAGACAGAAACCGTTTTGTCTCCAGCATTTACTTTCCTGACATTGGGCCGAGTTGTTTGCTGTGTGTGCATAGACCGCATCTAACGTAATAAGCGTAATCTTGACAGCCTCCACTACGTAGGCTAATCCAACATCTCATTCGTTGGTGTGTGCCTCTTGACACTTCGTCTTGGGTGGACTCTGCTTCGTGCCAACGGCAAGCCTTGAGCTTTGGAGAGACGGCGTGGCAGTGGTCCCGCCACTACCAGTTGCTGACGAGTCTGTTTAGGACATTTGCATGGCTATATCGGCATTTTCAGAGGTCTCCAGATCCCAAGAACCCGCATGAGAAGAAATTTTCATTTCAGCCAATACACTTCAGGAGCCTGCAGAAAGCAAGGCACCGGGCCAGCCGGACTGTTAGCCCACAGATTCCAAGATCACAAGCATCTTGGCCATCTGGGCAGCGAGCACAGTCAAACTTGGGCCAGTCATCTCACCATCGGGAGACTTCACTCTGCATCGAAACCGCTGAACTTCCAATCACCATCTCCTTGCCGCCCCTGCTCCTCCATGACCCCTGTCAAACCCAACAAAAGGGCATTTTTCCCCACTGCACACGCGCGCAAAATCAAAAGTCGGCCACTTGCCCAACCGCTTCGCCGATCCGGGTTGCCTCTGCCGAGACTAGAGAAGAAAGACTCCAGGCCGCTCCTTGTCTTGCGTTTTGACCACCGCTCTCACTTACGAGCCAAGGCAACGACATGCGTCAACGATGCATCTCCTACAACGCCGTCATCAACTGTTAACAAATATTTCTTCCTCAATATCATGTCTTTGAGGATTGAAATCGTGGATTCTGGTCAACTTGGAGGGACCGTGGTAGTCAAAACTGCGCAAGACAGGGACTACTACAAGTGACACTTGCAGAGAGTCACGTAAAGCACGTAATTGCTCTAAATGACCTTCTCATCTCGGTTCTTTTTTTTGACAGGCCTGACGGCACGACAGCGGCGCAAATATTTTTTTCTTCCCCTCCAATCCCTAGCGGCCGGGCTTCTCCCCCCTCCACGGCTCCTCATCTTTGACCGTTTTCTTGGCCTTGTCGGTTTGGCGGCACGGGCGCCAAGGCGCCAAAACGAAGGCATGTCGCCAGATAAGCACCCAATATTTCGCCAACGCCTGCTCAACTTGCTCGGTATTTGCAGTTTTTGACTGGTGGGGGTTGAGGTGACGTATACATGTTTATGAGTGCTTTTGGAGCGGGACGTCAAAACATGCCCAATCTGTTTTGAGACCTGTGTCCGGCGGGCTCATCTCGATGACAACATGCCATGGAATTATGTCCTCCATGGTTGGCCTCACTGAGCCCCTCTTTGAAGTCCATTCCCCAATCCCGCTCCGCCCTCCCCCCGCCTCGGATGCCAACCATTCCGCCAAGGCCCGCGGTGCATGTACCTCCCAGGGACCGGTTCCTTCGCGAGATGCGTGACGGCACAGCACACCACCGCCATACTGGCAAACGCGCCACGAAGAAACCCGCAAGAAAGGCAGGCCAGCTGGGTGCCACGGCCAGAGCACGGGAGTAAAGGGTCAACCAGCGATTGTTCAGGTCCCAGCCTTGGTAATATGCGCATCGTCTGCGGCCTGCGGCAATCGTATGTAGTAGCGCATGAGATAATGCCCGTTTTACACCAGTAGTTGTCAGGTTTGTTTTTGAACATTACAAATGGGTGCATCATAAGCTGCAGCCAGTGGATGAGGCTACTGATGCCCGTATCGGACAGCCAGCCCCCCCGACTGGCGTGCGAAGCAGCTGATGGTTGTCGCTGCCCTTGATTGTAAAGCATGCATCTTATGTGGCTGGAATTTGGTGTCTGCGTATGTGTGAGACAAAGAGGAGTGAGACCTATTGTCTGTATGTACCCGTGGTTCTGAGCCTAGTCCGGGATTCAACGACGGGGTTTTCTGCAGGTATACACTGCATATCCAAGGTTTCGACTGCTCGACTATCTACATACACGATCTTGCATATGGGGTGACGTGGAATAATACGCAGGTTCCTGCGGATCAGGTTTAACTTGTAGGTGGGCTGGATCGAGACTAGTTGTTCACCGTGTAGTCCTTCCATCTTGAAAGTCTTTTAATGGGTTTGAAGGTGGCGTGTAGAATTCAGCACCTTGAATTGTAGTGTTGACAAGGCTATTGATGTTCATGAGGACTATGTTCATGATACTATGTCAATAGTCGGTAGACGAAAATGACTGCAAGATATGAATTACTAAGGCATTAAAACCCCGTGAACTAAATAAACTACGCGTATACAGCCTCACGCGCGCTCTCACATCTACCAGAAGGCGGACAGCAACATCAACACCACGGGCGCCGCGAGCAGGAAAGAGGCTCTGACCGTGACAGCCGCGTCTTTTTCCCCGTCGCCGGAGCCGGAGCCAGAGCTGCCGCTGTCGCCGTTGTCGAGTTCCATGCTAAAGTGCGCGGCGCTGAAGGTGACGTTCCCCTTGGAGTGCCACGTCTCCGTCCCGAACTCGACGAGACCGAGCCAGGACTCCTTGTCGATTTCGCCGGACTCGAGGACGTAGTTGAAGAGCGGCGTGACGTCCTCGTCGAACTCGTTCACGTCCTCGCCGTTGCGGGTGACCCAGGTAAAGACCTTTTGCTCGCGCTGGTTGGTGTCGTACCAGAGGGAGCTATTGGTGGGGCAAGGTTAGTATGGATTTTGAATACGAGAAGGATTGCATTCTACGCTGGACTCCTCCGGACAAGGGGGGTAGGGGAAAGCGCTGTGCAGCTTTTACAGAGGGGATGACAATTGGTGAAATTGACTTACAACTCGGTCGAACCCAGCGTGATGTTCGTGAGGATGGAGTCGCCCATGAGCGGGTACGGGTTGCCGACCTTGCCCAGCCAGATCATGATCTCGGCCTCAGCGTCGACGGGGTTGTACGTGCGGCTCTTGTTCTTGTCGACGAAGAAGTCCCACGCGGCATTGGCGACGGTGCCCGTGAGGTTCTTTTTGTTCTCCGACCAGACGTTCGCCGAGAAGTCCCGCGGCGGGCTGTCGCCTGGGTTACCTGCCCTCATGGTCCATTGGGTCGCGAGGCGCAACGACTTGATGGCGTCGAGGCGCGTGGGCAGCTTGGTCGAGTTGAAGCGGACGTGGGGGAACGAGTGGACGTTCTCCGGGTTCTCCTCCCAGTTCCACGGCGCGTCGAACGCCGGGACGGACTGGTCGACCTGTGAGCCGGCATCAGCGGGGTGATCGGGGGGAGGGGAAGGGGTCTGAGATGTGAGATGTTGTGAAGGGAGAAATATGCAGGGTCTTGAGATGGGGAGAGAGCAGTGGGGGGTGAAGACCGGCCGGAGGCCGGAGGATAGCAGACAGATACAAGAATAGGAACAAGAACAGGAACAGGAAGAGGAATAGGAATAGGGTCACGCGTGGCTACATGCTATGGCAGCACCTCACGTCACATTGACTTACCGATACGCATTGGAAGCCGTCGCCGACTGCGGACCAGGCGTTTGACTGGACTGCATGTCTCTGGGGTCAGCCTCTGGTGCGGGAGAAAATGCATGAGGCTCACGTGAAAGAGTTTTTGAGGTTCCTCACTTACAGATGAACTGGTTATCGTCGCTTGTGAACTTGTTTTCCCTTCCGCAGATGGTGGCATCATAGTCTGCGTACACGGACCTGACGGCGGCCAGACCGGCGGCAGCAAACAGGACGTTTCTCATTGTGCGGGTATTATCCAGTGATCCGCGAGGTGTGTGAGATGACTGTTCCTGCGGATGTCGAGGAGTTAAAGAGCGGTGGACGATGAGCGAATGTAAACGGGTCGATTCCCTTGTGACGTGGGGGAGGAGGAAGAGAAGGGTGATAAAAAAGGGGACGCGAGCAGGCCTAGACCGTCGTGATGTTGTTCTATACTAGTATGTACTGGGGAAAGAGGAAAAACAAATTCGAAAAGAGCCAGGCTCGAAAAGCGAAGCGAGACCCTGCGTGCTTATTCCCCCACGTCGAATGACAGCAGGAACTGCGGAGCGGCGGCGAGCAGTGACGAAGGCTGGGCGTTGGAGGTCCGGATCTGGCTGTACCAAGAGTTGAGTGAGTGTACGGATATGCCAGGTACGTACGTCACTGTCTTTTCTGTTGCCTTGTTTAGTTTTATTATTCCTTCTGATGAGATTGATTCATATGAAATTCACTTACTGACAATGTATTGAATTCTCAAAGTCAACAGGTGAATGAGATGAGAGAGGATTTGGTGTTGACTGTCGTCAGCGTGTAGGCTGGTATATGCGTATAAAACCCAGTATGTAAATCACGGAAAAGCTACTTTTTCTGGCATGGGCAAGTGACGTGTGATGAGGTACCACCAAGAGTGAGTGGGATAAGTCCAAGTGAGTGGGAATAAGCAACCACACCGCGCCGTCTAGCCGGTTGTGTCCAACGGCCACCATTGAATGCCTTTCCTGGTATGGTAATGCTCATTTTCTGTTTGCGGTTAGTCGCTGGCTACCGAAATGGGTATAAGAGATAACGCGAGTGAATAAGCAGATAGATGTTGATGGTGAATGCTGTTTTGCGAATTTGCACGCATTGTACTGTACTGACGGCCAAATGCATTTCATTCAATGTAGACTAATGCCAAGCTCTTGGAAGACTTGGGTCCAAGACGCATTATCTTGGTGTCACAGTATTTCAACCACCAGCGAAGAAATATTGCGGACGCGTCAGACAGTGAACAATGGACGGACGGCTCAGCGTAAATGCTGTAGAGTCCAAGGGTGGCTGCCGCTAGACAAAACACCAAAAGTCTTGGGTGTCATGGCTAGGCGGATGATGACGATGGCTTCCCAGTTTTTCTTCCCCATAGCACACCGCATAATTGGGGACTTCCCCAGTGAAGATTCCGGACTCGCGGGGCGGAAGAAACAGGCTTGGTGAGTGTAGTCAACGGAGAAGCTTAAGCAGCTTTCACTAAAGAATTATGGTTATTCGCTCTGCAGCTCCCTACAGAGTAGTCTCCGTCAACTGCTGAATTATTCTCTTTCATTTAAAATGTCGATATCCTAGACAACATGAACTGAAATGCATCAATGTGAACAACGCTCATGAGCGCTTCGTTGAGATTCGTTGGGAAATCACCCGTATTCGGGCGAGTCTCAATAGTGAGCACTGGGAAATGAGATAAAACTCACCCTATCGCGACCATTCATATGGCCTCATTGCATTCAACTCACGCAGGCGAGATGCCTCTTTCAGGGCATCTCATCTCAGAGCCGCACCAAGTTTAAACTCACCACGGTAAACGACCGCCCTGTAAAGGCCTGGACCACCGTAGACTGACTAAGCCCCTGGCCTCTCACTCACTGCTCAGAGGCACCCCTAGACTTCGCTTAGAGGGGGCCCTCGCAGCCCTCGGGCACCGCCAAAGATCACTTCTCGTAACCCGTAACTGCCCCAAAACAGAATGGAACGGCAGAGATGGGATCCCAGAATCTCGTATAGCCCAGGCCGCTGAAGTACATAATCGTCAGCCGTCGCCCCCCTCGTCGCTTCGGACTACTCCCTCTTTAACACGAATCGACGACGAGTAAGCAAAAAACGAGGATGTCTCGTGAAAGAAAAACGAGGTCATCAGGATCCGATGTATTCATGTGGGAAACCCGACCACCCACCACCACTACTACAGGGTCTACAAACCCGGATTTCGACCCAGCACAACGGTGAACAGAGACCCCCCTTTTTCGCTTCCCCCCTCCCATCCGAAAGATTGGCAGGCTGTACCACCAAGCACACCAAGGAACACCAAGAGCTTGGACAACCAACTCGGACGGCTTTCGGAGGAGAGGGAGGACTCCAACACACACAATGACCCCAATTGTTGGTCCCAATTTGCTGCCGATGAACACCTACATCTACTCCGCCGAGAAGAACCAGAAAAGGGGGCCGCTTTTTCTGGGCAAAGTGCCGCCGTAACCGACGTTCCTGACGCCAAATGTCGGGTGTCTCCAGATGCAGCTCTTAACAGACGGAATGGATTTCACGACAGCCGCCGAGACGAGATTGAGATTACCTGGGTCAAGATGCCAACAGCCTGAACGGGATTGGGGTCAGGGGAAGAGGCGGGTAAAAATTCATCAGGTGATGAGAATCAGGGGGAAAAAAAAAAAACACAGTTACCAAAATTAGCGGTTATAGGCGGAAGACGAAGGGCGCAAAGTCGAGCATTGTAATGCTTCGGTAGGTAAACCAAACCGAGTCCGATCCGATATAGACGACGACCACAGGCCTGAAAAGAGCATCAACCAGCGAGGACCACAGCACCGAACAGCAGCCTCGCATAACCTCTCTCTCCCCCTAGTTACCCCCGCCAACTCCGACTGAATCCTTCCGGTGTCCACACTCTCACACTTAAAGCTCCAGACTGCCGCGCCACACCAGGAATCAACCGAGACGAAAGATGGAGAGAGTGCCCCATCGAGCCCATCTCCAAGTCCTGTTCCGTGCCCACGATCCACCATGCCGAGCCTGTAATCAACGAGGCGTCGTCAGCAGTGACAGGGGTAGAGGCTTGGTCTGGGTGGGAACCTGCATCTCTCCGCCCTGGTGCCAGCTTGGCGGTCCGCTGGGCCTACCCACACCAGGTTTTCGAGGTCACCTTCAAAGGGGGAACCAGCTAACGGCGACACGGCTGTGTGTACTGTGGTACTGTATGCGTACATACGCAGCTGAATGGTGAGTGTTTGTGCGTGGCCTCCCTTCCGCTGCGTATAGACGCTTCGGCATACGGATGTGACTGTCCCCCCAGCTCCGGCAAAAGACGGGCTTGCTTATTTCTACTCTTGGCGTGACTTTTCAGCACCGTCTCGCGGCTGAAGCAGTCCTACACGGGTCCTTCGGGTAGTCGCGAGATGAAAAGACCCCGAAAGCTTACAGTAAACGCACCTCAGCTCCAGCAAACAAAACCCACCTGGAGGGCAGAAGATAACGGTGCCTCTTGACCCCCCAAGGTTCATGTCTAGCGAGACGAGAGAAAGTCTACGTTATTACGGTTGCCAGATTCGGCCCTGTGCGCCCCCCTATGCCTTATCGATCTAACGGGGATCTACCTCGTCAGGTGTTGGACTCACCTGCGTCGAAGAGGGACTCTCTCAAAGTACCCACAGACGTTATTTCATTACCATCATGGTTTTATTATTTTATCTTGTCATTTTCTTTTCCTCTGCAAGTTTGAATTCCCTATCCGTAATCGGGTTTCCAGCTCCCCAATCGGCTGTGCGCAAAAGCACGTCAGAATGGGGGAGCCCGAGTTTCATCGCTCCGTGACAGATGCGCAAGCTCCTGTTCCTCTGATTCCCTACTGCTGATGACACCTGTCCCTGCATAATCCTTCCTGGTTTGGGGTTTTTTTTTTTTCTCCCCCTTCCTGTCCAGTGTCTGATTCAGGTCCTCTCTTCCCCCCCTTTGGTTTGATGTCTTGTCTTGTGTCTCTCGCTCACGCTGCCTTGCTCGTCCGTTCCATTCCCTGGACTCAGCCTTCGTGCTGTGTGGGACAAGACCGAGCCAACAGCAAGCCCTGCTGCATGACTGTGGCGTCCCCGCGCTGCGGCAATTGTTCAATGGTCTGGCCAGCCCGTGGTTGTGGATGTCTCGTGCCTGAAGATCGGACGTCTTTCCTCTGCCTTTTCCTGCTAGCCCTGCAGTGTGCATGGCGTTCAGCAGGGGACGCAGGTTCAGTCAAAAAGTATTTTGCCATCGCGCTACTATTCCCGTCCTCCCGGCCCAATCTGTGCGAGACACACACACACAACTTTGGCTTAATGAGCCTCATTTTCATATCCGGTATGATTTCTATTTTTTGTTTTATTTCCCTTTTTCGCCTCCCCAGTATCTCGTCAATTTTGGCCCCCATTGGCCATATACCCCCCCTTGGGCCACCCCTGCTGATGTACAGTTTCCGTCACTCACTATGCTGGCACCAAGACTGTCTCTGAGCGCTGGCGATTGGGGGAGCAGCGGGTTCTGTCGGAGGGCGAGATGATCGGCTCTCGATTAACCACTCACCAGTCTAGGTAATCCTGTACTTTGAGGCCAAGGCGATGTTGTGATTGCACTTTGTAATGAGGTCCCCTCTCCAATGCCCCTACCTCATCTCCTGACTTCCGCCACTCCGATGGAGGAGAGGAAGGCGGGAAGTCAGAGGAGTGGAGGTACATGGTGAGAGAGGATGCAAGCAAGCTTGGGGGGCATCTAGAGTGGTTCGTAAGCCGGTGTTTCGGGGTAGTCCGGCCGCCCAATCGCCCCAATTTCATCCCACGAACGAGAGCAGCTTCTAGAGAAGAGCGATAGCGTTTACGGGTTTTGATATAATCTCTTACAGATCGGCCGGCGGAGCCAGTACCGCATCGCTGGCCGTCGCCGTGGCCACTATGAGTGAGGCCGAAGTGGGCTGGGAGGCTCTCTGTATGAGGTGGCAGGGTTGGGATGACCCCTCTGCGGGCTGTATGGATAAAACATGAGGGCAAACGGATGATGGCGATCAGCGAGAGTATCAGACCGATCCCAGTCCACTACCTTAATTCCGAAGCGCTGGGAGTCCAACTGCCATGTTTCGACGACGGCAATAGAATGGGCGCGCGACATGGGGGCCTGGGAACCGTTACCGTCATGACTGGCACGCATACAGTCTTGATTATTCCCCCCCTAGTCCCCCTCATGAGCGGCCGTTGTGGGCATAATCTGACGACGAGCAGGCCACACGGAGAGAGTCAGTTCAGTTACATTGTGGACCGTGAGTGATGACCAACAATGACGATGATGAAGCCGAAATAAACAGACTGTGGATATGGCGTCAACCGGTGGGGGAGAGGTCTCTCTTTTTTTTCTCGTGTTTACTGTACTTGCTGGCCGTTGGCAGGATTCAACTCGCGGTAACGAATGCAGCCAAGGCCTCGTGATAGATGAGACCGAGAGGCCATCACGAAGATGACCTTGTTCCCTGGCCGGTGGCCTTAAGATTTTGGATAGCCGCCCAGAACCACGCAGCTTCTAGTAGCTGTGGAGTCTCGTCAAGATTACCTCTAATGGTAACGGCCATGCTGGCTCGCAGAATATGTCGATACATTAGTGTCGCTGCACAGGTGGAGTGATGAGCAGTGGCACTTCCTAGAAGGTTGGCATTGTTACACCCTTTTTTTTGGTTTTTTCTTTCTTCTTGACGAGCAGGCTTCTTCGCCAAGTAAGGAGTACCTCAACCAATTGAATCGGGAACTTGGGTAAGGCCACCCGATATGCCTGAGAAGGCGGGTAAACTCATTTTGGTCAGATTGGACAGTTTGTGCATGAACTGATGGCGACAATGGAGAGATATTGTCTTGGTGGACTTCAGTGGAGGCACTTTAAGCTTGTACTCTCCCACACCACAACACACTAGGGTACCTCACTATCGTGTCTCGAATGTTTCTTTTTTTTTCTCTTTTCTCACCCTTACTTGCTTGGCTTCGCTACTGTCCCTCGGGCACCAATGCACCGCTGGAACATCGAAAAAGCCCTTGCTGCGGCTTAAACCACTTCCACATAACCCAAAGACTAGCTCTATGCACAAAGGTCGAGAACCGCCCACCAACCGAGATGATGTCACAGACTTTGACTTGACAGGCCTGACAGCAATAGGCGGGCCGGCTAAGACACAAGCAGGTCCCTTGCTGCCAGGCCTGCCATGCCAACACTGCCTGCTAGCGTTGGTCTTAGGGTCCCCGGTAACTGAAGCGAATCTGCTTTTGCCCACCTGTCCGTCTCCATTCAGCAGAACAGCAGGGAGGCAAGGTTACAAGAGACCAAGTAGTACACGGACATGGGAATCTACTGATACCCGCGCGGTACGTACTCGCAGTGAGTGCTGAATCTCTATTACTCTCAGGCAGCTTGTGGCCCCTACGCATAGCGGTAGCATGTATTTGTAACTGCCGCTAAATTTCAGCTTTTTCTTGAGCTTAGTTTTGGAGGCCAGCAGCAGCAGGTACTTGGTTCTTTGTGCACTGGCACTGTACCACTTTCATAGTGATGGAGTCTTCCCCCCCTCCCTCATCTCCAATCTCCAATCTCCATGGCACCAGCCAGCACCCGCTTCTAATGTTCCAGACGATCAGGTACATCCTTCGGCACCGGTGGAAGCCAATGGGGCAATGTACCTGTCATCGGATGGGGCAGAAATAGGAAGGCAATATCATACACCTGGCACTGATGGAGGAGCGAGCCACTGTAACTTTGGGGAAACTGGAGCGTATTCGTTCGCTGCTTATCCCGCCAATCCGTTTTGCCCTTGTTTTTCTTTCCTCTATGGCCTCCCCCTCTTGTTGGGCTGTCATTTACTTTTTCATTTCACAGACATGGGACCGCGTCATGGAGAGACTTGTCATTAGTCAACGGTAACCATCCATCGGCTGTAAAATGATACCGCTACTTCTCGTCGTCAACATTGGCGCAGGCTGTGGTTTGCAGGTTACAGATCCATCTGTAAAAGCTTGAGACAAAGACCCCTTTTCAAGGGCCTTACTCTCATGTTTATCGTTGATCATCGCCGTCGCCTCCCGATGATGGGCTAGGCCCCCTGAGAAGGAAAGCTCTTTTTCAGGGACCGGGCCAAGGTGTTCCCGTTATTGTCCTACACTAGAGCGCCTGAGCCCCTCGTTTTCAAAACGGAGGACACGCATCCCTTCCACGCCATCCCGTCCCTCATGATGCTGCGACTGTCCGGGGGATCCCGCCACTGTCGCAGCGCGGGCCATCCGGAGCAGCCCGGCTTCTCCTAGGTGGGCAGTAAATGGTATACCGCTGCCTCATGAGTGAATATGTGTGCAAAGCAAGCTGAGCCGGTGAGCAGAAAACGACCGACGATGACAACAGCTCTCCTGCGTGGATGTGTAAAACATGCCCACTGGGCCCCATATCCCTAGCCCGACATCCTGTCCGCCAACTGCTTCTGCTTCCGCTACTACTGCAAGGCGGAGGAGTCTTGGGTACGTACGGTACGGTTGGTGTACCGAATGCCAAGCTTCCAGCGGTGGAAACGGTGCCGTGCGATAAGGCCAAGCGTCTCGAAGGCGAAAATTGGCGATTATCACCTAGAAGGGGCATTGTCTCTTCGTCCCTCTCGTCCTGTAGTTTGTCTATCGTTGCTTTTGCCCGACTACTTCCTCACATCACCTCGACATTCTACTTTGTGTATGTGCCCGCCTTCCGAGTCTTCAGCTTCAGCCCTCAACGGTATGAGCAAAAGGTAACGACAATAAACTGAACGTACCATAAACCACCAGTTGAGACGCCTCACTATTCTAGGAAGCCCTCAACCCGGACCTGGCCCCGGCCTCGTCTTGCCCTGTCCTGGTTCCTCTCTATGTACTATGTATACGTAGCACACTGTGGTCCGGTCTCTCTCGGCTGGGATGGATGGGAAGTGGTGCTTCCTGGTACTCTCTTTTGCAAGGATGTGATGCCCATGCCATGCCTATCTCCTTCTCTCACACGCACTCTCTCTCTCCATGCTCCTCTCACCCGCCCATCCAATCCACTTGCAATCCCCATCCCATCCTATCCCATCTCATCCCATTACCCATCCCCTTTCCCACCATCCAATGCTGTGGTCCACAGTTTACAAGCCGCCGCCTGCACCGTCAAAGCAGGAGTAAATAGAGAGACACCTCTGAAGAGAGCCAAGACCCTGGGGAATATATCAAGAAAGAGCCCCTGTGCCCTGCTGGCCCTTTTCCACTTGCAGGATCGTCCAGCCCGCTTTGTCGCCTGTTGTTACTTGCGCTTGTTTGTGGTACATTTTTCCTCACCTTCGTTGGAGATTGATGATTCCCCAGGTTGAATAAACCTGCCACTCGCTCCACGCCCTCCTTATTCGTGCCTCGGCGCATTACATTAAAATCAGACACATACCCCCCCCCCCCCCCCCCCCCCCCCCATCCATTCGCTTCAAGCGCAGCAAGACATTGCTCTTGTCTCCAAGACCTCATCGTCAACCTCTTATAACGGGCGCCACCTCCATGTGAACCTGGGTTTAAGCGTTAGTGTCACTATTCATCCCACTCTCGCTTTCATACGGTTCTTTCGCGTCTCACTTCCACGCCGATATCCGCGCCCACACACCCATCCCCCCTCTCAAGTCCCGCCACAGTGACTTGCTTCGACTGTTCTGAACCGGCTTGTCTTGTCCTTCGTTCACTCAGCCAGACTGCCAGAGCTTCAACTTGGGAAGCCACATAAAAAAGGAAGAAAAAAGGAAGCAGTGCTTAGGAAGCCAAGCAAAGCAAGGGAATTCAGCTTTGGACTTTTCAGGAACTTCGTCTCGCCTTTCTGTCTCTGCCAGCCAGGACCACCGGTTTCTCTCCACAACCCTTGAATCCGCTGGTGTCATCGATCCCCAGCACCATACTCTCTCCACACATTCAAAAAGGCACTCTTGTCCGCCCTCCACCTCCCATTACACAACGTGGTCATCAGCAACGTCAACCATTATTCCGCTCGTTTCACTCTTCGCCGGAACTTTCGGTCGCTTGCCAGGCTTTTTAATTCGATACTCTCGGGCTTTAGGTGAAAAGCCAGTTTTCTGAATCCTCAGATATCTCTATCGAGGTCGCCGAATCCAGTAATCGGTTCCGCCTCGCACTCTAACGCCAGTAACGCCAGTCGTTACCTCTCAACACTCGGGAAGCCAACCCGTTTGCACTCTACCCGGTCGCTGGCTCTGTTGCCCAACAGAGCAGATCACTCGATGGCTGCAAGCTTCGCTCGTGTAGGCCTCATCACAACAGATTCATCCTCTACCGTCGGCAGCATGGTTTCTCAGTCGCCCGCCCTCAGCCCGGGGCACTCCGATGCCGACTCCAGCAACGGAACACCCAATTCCTCTCCTCCCGCCTCCAGACCTCGCAGTCCCGAGCTGAAGCACAATGCGAGGAGCTCTTCTGAACTCGACCCTCTCCCTCCTATGGACGTCAAGAACGTCTGCTTTGTTGGCGCTGGTTTTGTTGGTAAGTGTTTGTGATTTGGTAGCAGCCCTTAGATCATCTTCTATCCACCCCTAGCCCTGACTCGCCGAAACCTTCGTCCTGGCAAATTTATGAGCTGGTGCAGCTTGATTTCGGAAATTAGGCCGACAGACGACGGTCTTGCTTTCTAAAAAAGCTGGTGCGCTGCTCTGTGCTTTGGCAGCCTGCGTCCAGTTGTGTCACTTACACACATCGTCAAAACTGCCTTTTCAAGATCTCGTATTCGATGTAGTCAAAAATCCGAGCTAACCACAACTTGCAGGTGGCCCAACTGCTGCTCTGATTGCTCTCCACAACCCCAACCTCACCGTCAACGTCGTCGATCTCAACGCCGACCGCATTGCGGCATGGAACTCTCCTCACCTGCCCATCCACGAGGCCGGTCTTCCCAAGATCGTCCGCATCGCCCGCGACGGCACCAACGAGACGAGCGCTTTCCTCCCCTCGGTGGGCAAGGCAGTGCAGCTCCCTTCCCGCCAGCCCAACCTCACCTTCACCACCGATGTAAAGCGATGCATCGGCGAGGCGGACATTGTCCTCATCTGCGTTAACACGCCTACCAAGACATACGGTCTCGGTGCGGGTTACACTGCCGATCTCAGTGCTCTTGAGGGAGCCAGCGAGACAGTGGCCAAGTACGCAAGGAACGGCGCCGTCATCGTGGAGAAGAGCACTGTTCCTACGGGAACTGCCCGCATGATCAAGGAGATTGTAAGTTGGGACATTTAAAAAAAAATAGAGCCGCAGGGCTACCAGAATCAGGCACTAATACGCAGCAGATGGCTCAATACCAGCCCGAGTCTGAGTTCGAGATTGTCTCCAACCCGGAGTTCCTTGCTGAGGGAACCGCAGTTCGTGATCTCATGCACCCCGACCGCATTTTGATCGGCAGCTCTACCACTCCCGCCGGCATCCGCGCCGCCAACGCCCTCAAGAGCGTCTATGCCGCCTGGGTACCCGAGTCCAAGATTCTTACCGTCAACACCTGGTCCAGCGAGCTGACCAAGCTGGTCGCCAACGCAATGCTTGCTCAGCGTATCAGCAGCATCAACAGCATCAGCGCTCTCTGCGAGGAGCTTGGTGCCGACGTCCAGGAGATCAGCCAGGGTATCGGTGCTGATTCCCGCCTGGGCAAGAAATTCCTCCACGCCGGTGTTGGTTTCGGAGGTTCTTGTTTCGAGAAGGACATCCTGAACCTTACTTACATGGCCCGTACTCTTCACCTGGACACTGTCGCCGACTACTGGATGGGAGTCCTCGACATTAACAAGTACCAGCGCGAGCGCTTTGCCCAGAAGGTCCACCGCGCTTTGAACGGTAACCTGCGTGGCAAGAAGGTCGCCATCCTTGGCTTTGCCTTCAAGGAGAACACCAACGACACCCGCAACAGCATTGCTGTCCACATTATTGCCGAGCTCGCCCACGAGATGCCCAGCGAAATCGCCATCTTCGACCCCGGCTGCGACCCCCGCGAGGTCATGGAAGAGGTCCGCAGCTCGATCCACGACGAGCGCGTGCTGGAGCGGGTCAAGGTCCGCTCTACCTGGCGTGAAACTGTCCACGGCTCGAGCGCCATGTGCATCCTGACCCCCTGGTATCACTTCCGCTACCCCAAGAAGGCCCAGGCTACTGCCCGCCGCTCCTCAATCTGGAGCGGTGGTGAGGCTTCTCGCGAGGAGGCTGCCGCTTTCCTCAAGGAGGCCCCCCTGTCCGAGATGGACGTCGTCGAGCTTGAGAAGTTCGTCTCCCGCGGTGCTCCCGACACACCCCTTGATCCCCTCAAGCGCATGATGCCCGAAAACGAGTGCCCTCAAGACTGCAAGGGATGCAAATTGGACGCCGCAAGCGAGGACCTCGGCGACCCGATCGACTGGGAGTGGACCGCCTCCGTCATGAAGCGCCCTCGACTCGTGCTTGACGGCCGCAACGTCGTCTCTGGACCGGAGCTCGAGAAGCTCGGCTTCACGGTACAGGGCATCGGCAAGGGACTCAACATTTGAGGCATCGGGAGACGCGCGTTGTGTGATTACGGAATTATCAGAAAAAGAGCGGTTGCGGAGCGACGCATTGGGGATGCTGTGCATTTTTTATTTTTCCAACCAACATTGACGACGGCCGAACGTACAATTACATGAGTACTCCGCTGCAAAGAACGGCGTTTAGGAAAGGGCAAAGGGCAATAGGCGGCGTAAACATCATTATTCTTTCATGATTTAGGGATCACCTTATTTTTTTTTTCCCCGATCTCTAGATCTGCTTTTTCTTTCTTTACTTTCACTTCCGCTAGCTGGAGGAACATTTAGACCTAGCCAAATCTTGTAATTCTGGCCGGTGACAAGAGACGCCCTAGGGGTTGAAGCTTTTGCTGAAAGTGGGATAAATATACCCAATTTACAAGTTCTACTCTATTTGACTGTGGTTTTGGTGATTGTGACGATTGGCTCGAGTGCATCAGTTAACTATTAGTTGATGAGCCCTCTGTAATCAACGTGAGAAAGATGTCAAATATTTACATGAACCATAAGCAGAGCCATCTACGTGATATCGTGCCATTCAATTTGGTCCCCGTGCAACGCTGATTCAGTAACCAGATCCCAAAGACCAGGATGTCCCAGCGGCGTTCCGCTCTCCGAGCACAACAAAAGAATCCACCTTGTGCCGCGGGGTGATTGCGCGTCCGTCACAGCCTCCGCCGAAAAGAAGAAGGGAAAAAAAAAAAAAACTGTGCGTCTCAGAGTCCGTACTGTTCGCTTCAACCATCCGGCGGTCACCCTGGGTGGCCAGGTTGTAATCTATCTGAAGTTGGCCTTGGTGGAGACAATAATAATGGGGGTTTCATTCGAGCGTGTCCCGGTACCAACTTTATTTGAATAAACTCGAGGGGACGACTCGCACGGTGGTCCACTGAGGGTCCCTCTAGAGAAAATATACGCGGGACTGACTGGTCATTATTCTCTGCTTTTTTTCTTTTCCTCTTCTTCTTTTCTGGCCTGGCTTCTTCAGTCGTCATCTCATTCCGGCATGGGGGCGGGTTTGCGGGTCCCCTTTCCCACCCCCTGGATTGCGCTTCTTGTCTGGGCATATTGCGGACGGGAATTGGGCCAGATTCGGGGTGCTCTGGGCTGACGATCTTGGTTCGTTCGTTTCATCTGGGGACGAGGTCTGTAATTGATTATTTGCCCATGGACTAGGGGGGGGGGGGGGGGGGGGGGGGGGTCACCTGGTTGAAATTTCGACGCCGTCTACCGGTTACAGGTCTGCTGGTTTCCCATTGGCGGGATCTATGGACGTGGTATATCACGGTTGTAGGTTCCTTGTACATTGTTTTAGGCCGTACTGTATTTGTTTTGTCTACATTTCTATGGTGACTTGTTGAATAGACAGACTGGGTTTTTAGTGTCTACTTTATGAACAACGTCATTTGTTTGATGCCGAAGTACCTTACTCTGCATCCGTAGCGAAGCAGTGCCAAGAACATCTGGGCTTGTTCGTGAACCGAAAAGCTTGGTCTGGTTCCCCCCTGGAAACTTTACCCTGAAGACTGAAGCGTGGAACGGTGTCTCACCGTCATTGGAGGATTTCAAACGCCGTGTTTCTGTTGCATTGCAGTAGTGGTGTCCGTTATCGCGAATGCCGATGTGGATTGTTTGGAGTTGGGCAGGCTTTGCGGCTCCGCTGTGGAGGAGAGTCGGGCGACGGTCTGGATGCGAATAGGGGCTGCCGACTCGGCGCCGGCGCCATTTTCGCCTTGTAACCAACGGCCAGACCCCCCTTCCTTAATTGAGGATCCGCGTCGAGAATGGTCTGTTGGGCTGCTGGTGGCGTTTGCGGAGGAAGTCTGTTTTGCGAGTAAGGCCCGGCTAACACGGAATGGATAAGTGAGGTGATGACGAGGCCTCTTCCCGCTAGAGGTACAGATCACCGGCTGCTTCATGGGGTGATTTCCTTGGGGTTTAGGACGCGTATGCTCGCCGTTTGGTAATGCTTCTCGCAATAGAGGTGGGCTTCATCAGACGGATATTACACATTCCATGCAGTGTTAAGATTAGATGATTGCAAACTAGCCATCACAGGCTTGGCGACTAGTGAATCCCATGCCTATACTGTTTCAATTACAACAAGATGGTCAAGTCTCGAAATGTTCTTGTCTTGGCCCTATACCATGTCCTCAAAAGAATACATCTTGACTAAACAATAGATCTTTGGTGTTTATAATTGTAGCTTTCGATCAACCGACATCTCATCGAAATGTCGTGATCTTGCCAAATGTGTCTGCCATGCCCCAGATGCCGGCTCTCAAACCGCTCAATTGCACAATTTGCGAATGATCCACAAACAAGTTGACATCAACCCCAAACTCCCTGACATACCAGTTGAATACTGCTGGGTCTGCCGCCTCGAACATGACCTTCTCCATCGGCAGATCCCGCAGAATCTTCTGGATCACGTCCGTCCGCCAGGACTTTACATTTTCCGTGATTCCCTCGCTCTCAATCATGATCCGCTCGACGCCCATGTCAATGAACTTTTTGCCGAGGTCGACCACCTTTGAAGGGTCTGATTGGCTGCCCAAACTCTCCAAGTCAGCCGACGCCGTGTCGCCGCCGGCGCCGAACTGAATACCGATTTCAGGTTTGGGAATGAGACCGGCTGATTGCACTCGTTCAACGAGGCGGAACCAGTCGGACGGCGGCAGGGAAAGGAAGCCTGTTGAGAGCTCGATCACGTCGAAGCCTAGCCGCTTGCAGGTTTCAAGGTAGCGATCGACGGCATTTTGGGGGTTGGATTGGGTCACGATGTGTTCGATCCAGCCGCCCTGTAAGTGTGAGCTTGCAACCGTTTTCATGAAGGGATGTGACTTGGAGAGGCATACCGTTGAAACGTAGACATCGTGTTGATGCGCAAGGTCAATGAGTTCCTTGAGCTTCTCTTCTGGGAATAGCGAGAATGAACCACCGGCGAATTTGAGGCCGTCAACATAGTGGCCCATCCTAAGACTTTGTTCAGTCTATCTGACTTGGGACGGAGGGGAGAAGTCGCCGACTCACGTATCGAGTACATCCTCGAGATACCGCTTACCCATGACAGAGTAATAAGGGCCGCGAATCTCGGTGACGGACTTGGTGCGCGGCTTGGGATCGCGTGGGTTATGACGGATAAATCCGTAACCCTTTTCATCCTCAAGCATGACTCTAGGTCGCGGAGCTGCCATCGGAACACTCGTTGACGCCGCAAAGGACCGTGCGAGCGGAGCGGGAACCGCCGGGCGGAGAGTGGAGGGGGCTGCTCGGAGTAAGGCCGACCGGCCTGCGGCTCGGGATAGCACACCGGCAGACATATTGTTGTTCACTAAGATATGTGGGAGATATAAATTCAGGGTAAGTTTTTTCTGCTTCTTTCAAATAATGCGTACTGGGAGACAGTTTGCAATTAATTGTTAGAACTATACGGAATCTTGCATGTTGTCTTTAGAGAAGCACTTTTAAAGTACTTGAGCTGTTCTCCGTGTCACGTCTTTGTGAGGTCGAGATGACATCACAATTCTGAACTTGGTCGAATGCCCACTCAAATTGCTCGGCAGCCGCTCATTGACTGATACTTGAGACGGAATTAGTCATTTTTCAGTCGAAGAAGATGTTGGTATTGCTTGAGATAATAATTACTTTCACCGTAGCCGGCCTTGATTTTATCTTAGTGGTCAACCGACTAATAACAGCGCAATTATGACAATGGTACGAATAGAGACAACTGCCATTACTTTATCATAACCAAATTAAATACAAACATGGATTTTCTGCCCCGAATATCTAAGAGGTAGTCGACGAGAGTCCTTAAAAGATGCTGACTCAGGTACACGGTGGGTTATCAAATTGGTCAAGGTGCCAAAGCCTCCCATCTCCGAGTTATTTCTGGGGGATGCACCAGGCAGAAGATAATTGAGGTAAATTTTGATATTTTGGAGGCAGACAGGCTTAAGTGCAACTGGTGTGAAGATTGCTGGAGCGTCAACGCTTTCTTCATGATGGAGAAGCCATGTCGACAATTTGCTTGGATAAACTAGGGCTACTCAAGTGGACCTATTGCAGAATTAGCACAAGCAAATCCGGAATGGTGTAATGGTCAACATTTGACGCTCTCATACGAGAGCTCCGTCAGGCTCGGGGTTCAATTCCCCGTTCCGGAATTTCGTTTTGATTTTTTTTTTTTTGCGCGATGAGTTACGTTCTGCTAGCATCCACCTACGAAAAGTGATCGATTCAATTCCAACAGAGTGAGAGCAAGCTAGACAATGTGTCTGTCAACTTTTTATTTTTGTCGATGACCGATTTTGATGTTTGTTACCATACAGACAACAAAACCAGCGTAATGAAATCCAACTAAACTGAGCCAACGGATAACCTCGTTTGAATAAATCAGGGCCAGGTCACTGTTTGCATGGCTTCATTAAAGCGTCAAAGGCTCCGGCGGTAAATATAAACCGACCGTTTGACTAAACAGGACTCGGAAAGGATGAAACCTTCTTATAAATTCGTTCTGCTTTGGTGTTGTATTATATGAAGAATTTGCCCGTAACTTGGTCCATTACATGACGGACGTCAACTTTTTGACCTGCAACTTGCATCTTGAATACTGCATCCAGCAATTTCCTTGTCTTCCGTATATACAGGCCCCATTGTTCTCCTTCTTTCAAGGATCTGAGCACCCAGTCGCGATGGATGGGGTCAGTGGTGGACAGGCCGGCCAGGAACAGCGAAGACGGCAGTATCGAAGTAGGGGTGTTGGCTCGAGAGGGGTCTTGCTGAATCTTCAGTTGATACTGTAGAATCTTTGAAACGGAGGTATGAGTGTTGACGCATGGTAATGGCTAACTTGGTCAGCGTGGACAATCGCTAGCTCAGCCCTGTACTTACATATACCCAATAGAGGTAAAGAAGCGCTGAGTGAAGCGCCGAGGATACAGCATAATAATTGTATTGAGCCGACTCAAGGACTTCGCCCATTGCATGATTCGGTTCCAGTCCTTTACAAGAATATAGTGCCTCGTGATCGCAGCGATCAAGTTCACGCTGAATATCGTCGTACAGAGACTTGACATAGTCCATCCGTATGGGTGGACCCGTTAAGAACTCTGCCTGCAACTGTTCCTGGAGTCTTGTATCAAGTTCGCCGATTCGGTTGCGAAGAATATCTGCTCGAAGCAAATTCATGGCTGCGCTATATGAGGGAGTAGAGGAATCAGAGGCGTGAAAGTTAAAAACAGACGACAACGCAGGTGACTGCCGGAGCAGCCTCACAAGCTGACCGCCTCCTAGTCCAAAGCAGGTAGCCCGTGAATCTAGAAGAGCAAGCCGCAAGACGATACGTCGCACTAGACTGTTGGGATCTGCAAGTGCTTTTTCTCCAGCGTTTGTTGACACGATGTCGACTGCGGCTGCGATGAGATCAAAAAAGTCGTCAACGCAGCCACCCATAACATGCACTTGTTTAATGCGGACGAAAAGAGCACCGAGGAGGCTGGCGATATCTGTGCCCTGGAGATTCTTGTGTTCGTGGAAGGTTTCTTCTGCAAGTTTGTTGAATTTGTTGGCTTGCTCAAAGCAGAGCGGGTCTTTTATTGATAGATGGGATGCAGAAAACGCCAAAATAGCGTAAAGAAGGGGCGGAAAAGTCAGGGACTGAGTAAATGCTGAGATGAAGAGATTATTTGACTCCTTGGGACGATCATCCACCTTCGAGTACCCTTTCATGACCTCGAGATAGTGCTGAATTAGATGACGATTGTCATCATTGATAACGGACGGCACGTCTCCAGTGCTCTGAGATTGAAAGCCGGGACGAATGATGCGATCAGCGTCATTGTTTGGCTGCCATGTGGAGGTTGAGATAACAGCTAAGGGGTCAGATAGGTTGAGAAGCGAGGTGTCTGTATTTGAAAAAGGAAAGAAATCGTCCAAGCCCTCTCCTGTAAGATTGAAAGCCAAACACTCGCTTTCAAATTTGAAGTCTAGTTCAAAGGCGCCTGTTTGGTAGACAGAAGGACTAAAAGGTTGACTTGGATCACAGCCATCTTTGTCGAGCGGACGCTCTTGGACACCTTGAGACAATGGAATGTCGGAAGCCGAACACTTGTCGTTTGCAACTGATTCCGGGTTGGGACTATTTGCTACAGAAGGGGATTTTGAGGTTTTCGCTAGTGATCGTGGCCGCCGCTGCCCTATTGCCCGTCTTCGTTTCGGCGGGGGCACATAGCTCTCTCCAATCTCTGGTGGCTTCCATTGGCATTGGAACTCAAGCCTCCGGCAGTTGGCGCACTTTGAGGGCAAGCCATCCTTGGCTCCTGGCACTGGCGTAGGTCCTCCACACCGAACTTTGCGTATTCTGCAGGTATAGCATGCTGCAGCCTTGCGGTCAGTTCACGTTATGAGCAGACAGTTATCGGTGCCCGAACCTTTGAGGGTCGCCTTCATGTTTGCTGTCTTCAACCGTTACAAAAGTCTTCCGCAAACACACCAGTAGTGGACTGAGGTATAATCGATGTTACCCTATACACTAGCTTGTGTGGTTATGCTTTTGAAGCGTCTGGATTTTGAGGTTGGGGCACCTGTCGCCCTTTTGACGACAGGAAAGTGATAAGCGACACGCGGAGAGCGACTGAATCGGCTTTTCTACCCAAGTGAGGCTTGTCGGTAAGCAGGTTTATTGGCTATGTTGGCAAGCGACAATGTCGGACATCCTTGTCATGTGACACTATCGGCATTTCTTGTAAGTAGTTGGTCACGGGATCCTGTCGGCAACCAGCAACTTCGCGAAATGTTCAACAATCATGTGGTTAAAACTATGCAGTTGATCTATTTAAACATCATGATGTGCGTATTTTGTTTATGTCTGCTCCTCAGTTCTATAACATCTTAAGTAACCACCATACTTGCCATGACGAATCAGCCAACGCCCAAGATTCGGGTTCCAGTACCAACAACAACCTTTCTTCCGGAAACAGTGACATCGCACGCTGTTATCATTGAGCCTTACCATGTAGATCTCCTTGAAGAGTATGGCTACATCAGTCGCGAGTATCTTTTGAGCGGGATCGCTTCTGGAGAATCTTATTGTACCCGGATTCTTCTCCGCTGTCCAGCTGTTATTTCGAACTTCACTGGATTGGTAATCCTAGAACCATCACACTTGTGGGGTGGAACAAGCATCTGGAGACATATAAACCGATGGCTTATGCGCAATGGTAACTGACTCAGAACTGTGTGAAATTCTATCGCTAATAACATCCCTACAGGGCATGCTTGGTTGGAAGTTGACTCTCAAGCGCCTTCAGCACTGGGTAAAATCAAACGGGTAAACCCTACAAGATATAAAGACTTGCATTTCATACCAGGCCCGCTGGCCGACGAGTTTCAGGAGTCGATTCCATACGCTGCCGTTACCACCAAGGAATCACTTCGCATTGCTTACGATTCATTCAAAGCCAAGTGGTGGCCAGCAACTATTCAGTGTCCTGAAATAATTGTCCAGGCTTCCTATGCCCTCCGGGCAGGCGACTTGGGGCTCAAGGCTACTCGAGTAATCTTAACCGGATTGTCACAGACAGGAGGACTTACAAGACGCTTCATTACACACTCGTCTCATTTGAGGCTGCCAAATGGTAACTTGCCCTTTGAAGCATTCGTTCCCTGCCAATCAGGTGGAGAGGCTCTGCCTGACATACCTGGAGCAAAGATCATGGAGCTCCTGGGCGAGTCAGAGTTTCTATCTGTTCGAGCACTCTGTGGAGTGGGTGGCCAGATGAAGGACATTTCACACCGGCGATCAGATAGCGATGGATTCCGACTGTATGAAGTTGCCGGCATGGGGCACCGGGAGTCAAGATATGCATCCGAGGTTGACCTTGCCAGATGGTCCGTGGCTAAACTTCACGGAGCGAAATGGAGCACATTTGCGAACTCATTCATTTATCATGCCATCTTCGAGAGAATGGAGAAATGGATAAGCGAATCGGCTATATCGCCTCCTCCAAGCGCCATCATTCAGACAATAGCCCTAAGTGATGAGATTTTTCGCGATGAGCATGGAAACGCCGCTGGAGGTGTCAGAACCGTGCACACAGAAGCACCTCTATCTAGAATCGTCGCAGCGACCCCCAAAGGAAGACCGAGTTGGTATTGTGGTAAGTTTGTACCCCAAACCTGATTAGAATAATGGCTGACCGGTTGAATTAGGTTCTGAGTGGCCTTTTGACAATGACAAGCTTCGAAATCTGTATGGATCTGTGGTGAACTTTCGACGTATGGCTGGTCAGGCCATCAGTGACCAACTTAGATCCGGGTTCCTTCTCCAAGCGGACGCGGAGACGCTTCGTCGCGAAACCATTGAGAATGTCCACTTTTGAATTTGGTTAGCCTAGATACATGAAGCGTTAGAAGATGTGTGGGGGCGAATGCAGAGTGATTTGAGCTGGATATTCAGAGCAACCGGGAGAACTATACAGTCGTTACTGAAGCCGCCTGAGGAGTGCAATCAATTTCCGTAACCTTTATCGTCCCTCGATCAATGAGCTGTGATGTGCTGGCAAATATGTGACTGACTCTTACCAACGTAGACTTATGATGAGCGGTCTCTTGTTGCGTTTGGATGAAAGTGTGTGTAATAATGTTTCTTGCAGACCTGATTTCGTCGGCGTTCTATAGATCAAATTGAAACTAAGCTCTATAATGATACAATTCAAAGATTACTTGTAGATGCGTTTACAAAATGAAATGCCGTTTTAGTCCCCTACTGTTCACTCTGAACACCAGTCAAAGTCTCGCTTGACTTCCATAATTTATTCTCTCCCTCCTCATCAAATGCGTGAGGCGCGTAGCCAAAGTCCGCCATGGAGGCCAAGTCCTTTGCTGGACCACTGACTCCGACATCATAAAGATACTTTCCTCCCTTTCCTTCCCAGACGTCCGCCGTAGCAGCCCACGTAGAAGTCGCCGCGCCTTGAGCTGGCGTCTTCACCTCAGCTGCCACAGCTGCATCGGATTGCCAAGATGAAGCCGTCGCCAAGTCGACGTGCGCATGCAATCCCGTCATGACGATGCCGGGCTGAACGGAAACAGCGTGTACGCCTTTTGGGCCGTAGACGCGGTCGATGTAGTTCGCCATCCAGAGGTTCGCCGTCTTTGACTGGCCGTACGCGACCCAAGGGTTGTATTCGGTTTGGCTGAAGTTTGGGTCGTCCCAGTTGATTGATGAAGCTCTATGCCCTGAAGAGGTGAGGACCACAACGCGGGAGTTGAAGGCGGTTGTACTGCTCCGGATAAGGGTGGGAAGAAGCAAGGTAGTGAGTGTGAAGTGTGCGAGATGATTTACACCAAGTTGCTGGTCGAAGCCATCAGCTGTCTTGGCGGGTTCCGGAATGGCCATGATTCCTAAGGAGAACATGTGTCAGTCAAGAACTTGATATTGGAAAGATCTTTCAACTTACCAGCATTGTTGATAAGGACATTAAGCTTGTCAGACTTTTCCAAAAATGACTGCGAGGCTTTTTTGACTGAGTCGAGAGAGTTCATGTCCATTTCGATAGACTCAAGCTTGCCATTTCCCTCAGATGATTTGGTGATTTCTTCAATGACAGTCTTAGCCTTTGCGGAGTCTCGAGCCGTGATGTAGATGTCGGCACCGGTAGTATGAAGGGCACGCGCCGTCTCGAGACCCATACCAGACGTGCCGCCGGTAATGAGGATAACCCTGCCTGACCACTTATTGGTGAGGTCGTTGTCGCGAATGATTTGAAGAGCAGTAGGGCGAGCATCGCCAGGGCCTTTAGGGTTGGCGAAGATATTGGCATAGGGGTGGAAGGCGTCCATTGCGAGAGATGCGTGTGATATTTGGATCGATGATAAGGGCTTGGATGGAGTATGATGGGTTCAATTAAGTTACTGTTCAAGTGTGTGATGCTGTTCTATTTTCTTTTCTCAAACAGAGGAATCTATAGCCCTTTTTATATCCTGTGAGTCCAATGTCGCCGGGAGGATTTGACTGTCCCAAAAAGCGATATATCCTGCATGATGCCATTGCCGCTTTGTGTGTTTTCTGAATTGTCCGCTCCTCATGTTGATGCTAAGCGACCGCGATGCTACTCAAATTGTCCGCTGGCGATGAGGGGAGAGCGGCAATTTTGGAAGGATTCCGTGGTGTGAAATGTCCGCTTGAGGGTACCCAATTGTCCGCTCGTGCATATTCCCTGCCCCATGTTCCCCAACGCTTAGCGATGAGGGAGGGCGCTGGGAGAAGCGTCATGTTTAGGATGCGAGGGACTTTGGGCTTATGTCCGTCCCTAACGGCACTGTAAAGGCCGAAATGTCAGAAAAAATTCAGTATCGGCGTTCTATAACGCCGCCCGAGATGCAAACCGAACTCAGTTAGCGGCATCGGGGTAAGTCAGCATCACTCCTGCAAGTAAGACATGAAAGGAATTGTATTATTCGCTCACCTTTTAATTTCGCATAGTAACCTCTGACGCATCTATTTTCTCCGTAGATAGGAAGCTTCTACTCGCCAATGAACACGCGGACAACAGCTAAGGTTCTAATTATCCTGCTGTCCTTTGCAACATCGCTCTTTCAGCGGCCAGTGTACTTGGTCACTTCTGAGCAAACAAACATGGCGTCCTCGGCCTTCACGAGCTCTGAGCATCACTTGGAAAGAGTGAAAGACATGGCACCTCAGTCTTGTCGCCAATGTAGGCACGTCTCACCCCAAAGCTGCTGATGCCTGAAGCATACTGACCTCTCGTCAGGCGTCTAAAGAGGAAATGCCCGCGGGAGTTCCCTTCTTGTTCACTAGTTGGGTTTTCATTCAAACCCTTGAACCGTGACCACGACTGACTACCTGTCCAAGTGTACTCGACTGGGTAAAACATGTCAGTATCCAGCAGGGCGAAAAGCATATGGCTCGCCACAAGGGGAATCTGAAAAACCCCAGTTCATATCTACGCCAACGCCATCCATCGACTCTGAGATCTGGAGCGGCACGACGAAGCCATATTCGTCTTTCCCTACTACTTTCTTTCTCGATACCGACATATTTCAACCCGTCTCCCATGATTCCTTGAGCGGGACATGCTCTGTACCCAAGTATGTTTTAGAGTTACTTGGCCAAGACCTGGTATCGGTTTGCAATGCGTACTTCAGTTCTATCGACCCTTGGTTCCCGTTCGTGAGCAGAAAGAAGCTGCGGCAGGATCTGGAGATTGGGCTGTCAGCAGATTTGGCCCTCTTGCTGCTCAGCATGAAACTAGTCATGGAACCAGATGCAGGCACTTACTTGGTCGCCATCGAGTCACCAACATACGAGGCTGTCCGAAGGTACATTAGCACCTTGGAGACTGTATTGCCAATGACGATGCGCTTCTTCCAGTCACTTGTTCTCATGGCTACCTATGAAATCGGCCATGGCATTTTCCCTGCGGCATACTTGACCGTAGGCCGCGCAGCAAGACTCGGCCTTCTGAGAGGAGTACACGATCGAAACCACACAACCCAACTTTTCCAGACTCCGCCAACATGGACTCACTGGGAAGAAGAGCGTCGAACATGGTGGGCTACAATAATCTTAGAACGGTCAGTCTATCTTCAGCACTTTCGACCGACGAGTGCTTTCTTCGTTAGTTGCTCTTGACTTCACAGGTCGCTTACACACAAAATCAGCTACATGAGCCTCGGCCCTGTAGGTCTTCCGCTCGCAACACCCGAGCCAGTTCAGGGCGACTTGTTACCAACGTCAGACTTGGATTGGTTTCGGGGATCAATAGGCACAAGCCAACCTCTATACACAACCGGCTTCTCCACTGATTCAGAGATTGGTCCTTTCGCACGAGTTTGTCAAGCATCACATATTCTCGGACGAGTACTCTCCCACAGAAGCTCAAGGAAAGGCTCCCTAGTCAGCAAAGACATACTAAATGAAGCACTTCAGCTAGAAGCGACGTTGTCGGCGCTCGATATGCACCTCTCCCAGTCGTTTCATGCTGCCGCTACGGCTGTAGATGTTGCTCTCTGCACGGTCGCGCGACTAACTCTGTATCATGGCTACGCTTGCATACAGCCCGCTGCTGTAGGAGAACGACTGCCAGAGGAAAGTGAAATGCAGAATGTATCCATACGCGGACTGAAGCAGATTATTTCAGTGTGTGGGCCTATGCTCGCATCAGTCGTCATTCAACAAGCTGCGCAGAACTTCAATAGTCTGAGCCCGTTGGTCATCCAGGTTCTGTACGATATCGCCACTGAATGCCAATGGTTTGTCCGTGAGGGCGATGTTGTAGAGGGAGCGGATACAACATTGCAGTTAGTCACTGAAGCGTTGGGCCTGATTTCACAGCGCTGGAGGGTTGCAGGTAAATGACCTTGATTTTGACCTCCAGGCTAGAAAACTGACTTTTTTTTCCTTTTTCATAGCGAAATGTCTTCAACTCTTGAATGGTTCGAGCGGTTAGTAAGTCAGTAAAAGCACCGCCTCTGCAGACTCTTTTCACATTTGGTGTGTCGCGGATACGAAGCTCATTGTTGCTGCCACATGCACTACCTTGCTGGCGTAAACCTCGGGTCTTGCGGCTCCACGGTTGAATCAAGTCAGAAATCGGTATGCAACACGACGAAGAGTGAATGGCGTGCCGCGAAGAGAGTTGATTTCATGAGCGCAGCATGATTTAAGATAGCCAAGGGCGGGTATATTGGATTTCAATCCTTTTAGCGTCATTGCAGACATAAGACGAGTAAGGGATACTTTAATGATATTCCGTCAACGAGCTTGGTGTTCAATTGCTCCGCAAACTGCGTCCTGGTCGGACACCTAAACATCTGCTTTTAATGTGCAGTGGATGGAAAGCCGCTCAGACTAGCCTAAGAGCAGGCTTTCCCAACGAGAAATCGGATAACTCTGGAGGCGGTAACAACACTTCTTTTACGGATATCATTTGGTGTACTTGCCTATACCTGTACTCGTTGAATTTCTATGAGGCGCTTTCAGATACGGTCATGTCTAATGTGTCAAGATCCTTTCCAGCCACATCTGAACCTCCTGAGCTACCCGGTCGCTATTCTTCTCAAGGAACATCATGTGCCCATTACCGAGGATTCCTACGTCCTCTAATTTCAGGTGGTCAGCGTCTACCCCCGCTTGTCGCAAATACTCAACAGTGCACCAATCGTAAGGGGCGTGGTAGGAGGCCTGGCCAGTAACCACCAGAACGAGAACGTCTCGTAGGTTAACAAGCTTCCGTGGTGGCAGCTCACTTTTGCTCGCCTGTAACAGTCCATCCAGCAGGCCCGTTACCCCCGCCTTGACTTGACAGCGTACCAAATCCACGGCGGGATCATTCACCGGGGGATCATACGTGAGCGGTGCATTGGAAATGCCGTACGGAGACCCGGGCGCCGTTCTAATAGTGACCTTGGAGAATGGCGGGCCTAAGGGCTCAAGGGCGACGATGGCCTTTACCAGCGCCGGTCGTGCATCGGCTAATAGCCAAAGGATAGGGTTGGGTAATACCCGCGGGTACCCGTATGGGTAGTACCCAAAACTACCCGTGGGTAGTTTGGGTAAACCCGAATTACCCACGGGCAGTCCCACTATATTTACCCGCGGGTTGAAAGGCCCGTGGGTAAAACGACCCATGGGTTACACTACCCACGGGTAATTTTGCTACCCACAAGAAACGCGGGAAATACTGTAACTAAGATAGAAAGAAAATATAACTAGTTAGTTATAGGGAGAAAGAGTAAGTTACATAAAACATAGATGGCTAGAATAGATTACTATAAATATAAGAAACTAATAGAGAATAATACGATAAAGTCGGAGTGAAATCAGAGGAACAATGTATATTTAATCGCTATCCTCGTCAGGAGAGAGTTCGACAAGATCTAGCCGAGTAAGTCTCTTCCTTTTGCGACCCCCAAGCTCGGAGAAGTTTGGGAGTTCTTGGGATACAGAAGGCGTAGGTGAGTTGCTAAGTTGGGAAACTTGACTCGATAGTTTTGGCTGTTGAGAGCTAGATAAGGATGGCAGCTCCTCATCTCTATCGCTAATATCCTCCTCTTCTACTGAGACTTCGTAAGGAGGCGGGGAGGGAGCATCTCCTGTAGCAGTAATAGAGATCTTAGTAAGATCATCAGAGACCTTCAGATATCTCTGAATATCAGCTTTATCCAATAGAGAAGAGTAGTTAAAAGCTTCTCTAATAATATGCTGGCGCTCTTCAGATGCTTCAGTGATATTCGTGTCATCTAGAACTTCCTCAAGTGTGGTTTGGGAAAGCCAGGCCTCATTATTCTGGCTAATTTTGATAGTCAAAGTATCAAAAATAGTATCAGCCGAAAGGTTGAACCAAGCGTAGTGACAGATATGGCGAGCAAGGCTGAATGATCGCTCTAAGGGTATTGACGTCGGTTGAATAGATAAGAAGTCTCGAGCCATGCGACAAATACTATGGAATCTGGGATAGCTATTGTCTAGGCGGACCCAAAATTGCTGAACAGTTTCATCAGGGAACATAACTAAATATAGTTATTAGCTGTTAAGCCTAGTAAGATATAAGTCTTTATCTTACCAATATTAAAAAAGTCATTACAGATATTTCGTGCGTCTTGGGATGATGACATTTTGCCCTTATAATAGGTTAGTACAGTGAGTTGCTACAATAGATTGCTACAAATACCCTTTTCTTTGAACTGCGTGATAGTAAACTATGCAGAGTGTATCGGAGTCCTTCAGTTGCAGCTTTTTGAGTATTGGTATGGCGTTCCGAATCTTGATGGTACTGCTTTGTATATACCTCGATAAATTCTTGCTGTACTCGAGTTCGAAGTGAGGCTGAAGAAGGAAGGTATTCGAAGTAATTTGCGAATTGGAATCGCGTGTCAAAAGTACTCGAAACTGATGTCCCAGCTTCAGGGGTAAGGAGAGTTGCAATACCATATACCTTGAAGGAATCCTCTTCAATTAGCTTTTGAACGTATTTTTCCAGCTTCTCTTGGCCCTTTTTCGTAGCAGCCTGAAGGATTGATATCCAAGTAAAGTCTTTGCTAGTAACTTTATCTTTAAGTGCAGAGGCGCAAAAGTACAAGTGAACTGTTGCAACTTGTAATAAAGTAAAGGTATGACCAGGGGTAAGGTTATTTAACCGGCTGAGGATGTTTGTAAAGAGTAAAAACGGGCTGGTGATATCAAGCAGAATATCAAGAGCCTCCCAATCGGTCTCCACAAGAGAGAATTGTTCCTGTAGAGAGTGCTTTTCAACCCAAGCTGAAATCGTTGTTTTAAGCTCTCTTGCGCGGAGACACATAAGTATAGTAGAGTTCCACCTTGTCTTAACATCGCGGAGGAGGCGTAGTGGTCGCTGGCCAATGCGAGTCGATTTCTAGAGGTCGAGAAACTCTTGCGTCTTCTTACTAGAAAGCTTAAGGGAAACTGCGAGGTCACGAATCTAGAGGTATATATGTTAATATAAAATCTTATAACTAGGTGAAGTATCTAACCTTTTGAATAACAGCTCCAAAAGGATTTTCCCCAGCAGTAGAATCTTCAGTATCAAAATCATCGTCAGAGTCCTCTTGATCTTTAGCTCGAGTAGTAGAAGGCTCAAACTCTGTAGAGGCTTCTACCATCGAAATTCGAAGAGCCTCAAAAATCGCTCGAACAACAAGGTTGAAAATATGGGCTAAACAGCGAATATGATATATCGGCTGTACTATGGATGTCGACCCTTTTGCAAGTTCTTATGCTAGGACTTTTGGCTTAAAAGAACTTGCGTTGTCTGCAGAGACTGTCTGAAATCGAATTGTCTTCTTCGTCCTCTGGCGAATATTTTCTAACAGAGTCGATAAAGCCGTTGCTTGCTTAGAGGCTGTATAACCATCTGTCATATCAATAGCACCAAGAAGAACCTGTTGTAACCTCCAGTGCTTGTCGATAAAATGGCATAAAACACCAAGCAGTGAATATTTTAACCCAGGTGTACTCCAGATATCAATCATCAGAGAGACATAGCTACCAGGCGGAATTAGCTGAAGAGTGTAGTGTTGAATGCGTAAGGCCTCCTCGGATATCCAGCTTCGGAGCGTCTTTCGAGATGGGAGGTGGTAGAGAGGATTCAGGTGTGAACAGAATTGCCGGAAACTTAAGTTGTCAACAGTATTAAGCGCTAAGTTGGATCCAACAATACAGTAAACTAATGCTTGATGCTCCGAGACTGCTTTCAATTAGGTACCCTAGATTGCGATTACTACAAATGATTGCTACAATGACCTGTAAAACTTACAGGCACCTGGTTTGCGCCTAAACGTCGAGTCTTACAAGACTTTGCAGCAAGGTGTCGTTGCATAGCACTTGTACCAGAGTTTTTGATTGTTGGATGATTGAAAACTTGGTGACAGTGCTTGCAGACTAATTTTGGCTCCCCTGATGTCATATGGTAGCCTTGGTGAAAGTGATCCCAGAATGATACTCGGCGTTGTAAAGTCCACAAGGATTTGGCGAAGCGTTTTCGTTCAGGTTGAGGGGATTTGGACAACGGTGTGTGTTTGCCAAGGATTACCCATTGGAGATACCATGGCAGGGTTTTGAAAAACGAGAGAAAAGTCTGGAAAGTCTCAATAACAAATAAAATGATTTCCGACTGTATCTGTAAACCAGAAGGTAGAGTATTGATTGTTAGAGTCTGCGTAGAATTTACAAGCTCGAAAGCAGCAGAACAATCGGATGCAAAAGGGTCTGGCCCAAAAGGGTCAGACGCAATTGAGTTCGACATCATACGTAGTAAGAATTACCTTTAGTATAAACAGGAAGTAGTTTGCAGGATTACTACAAGATGAATACAAACATTTGATTATATAGCCTTACGTAAATTTCTATTTTAGGGTTTCTAACTAATACGTTTCGTATACAAATCTAAAAGCTCTGAATTCTCCTTCGACTTGTTTTTTCTCCCACTTACATTCATCCTTCAATGCCTCGCTTATCAACTAGCCCTGTGTCAGATCAGAGCTCTCCGCTAACAGTGGAGGGCTCTTCACCGCCAAATAGTTACCCCTCATCATCAGCGAGGGGTAATCCCCTGAAACAGCCAATTACAGAGATTCGGGAGACTCCGCCAAGAAGTTCAAGTCATGCAACCTACTATAGCCAGGCTAGCCCAGACCTGAGTCAACCAGAATTACCACCGCTAAAGCGGAACTTTGCGACGAAGTTGGCGAGACGAACAGATACTGGCCAACCACCAACCATTGCACGGAAAGATCAGCTGAACTTCGCGCCAAAGAAGCAGCTAAAAGCTGCTCGAAAAAAGCCCGTCCAGATCACTAAACGCTAGAAAGTTCGTAGATGGAGGCCTGGTAGTAAGTAAGAAGTAACTCTTTATTATTTAATTACTGAAATGTGAAGCAAATGCACTTCGTGAGATTCGAAAATATCAAAAGACCACCAATCTTTTAATTCCGCGGAGCAGTTTCGCAAGAGTAGTTCGAGAAATAACACTTGATCTTCCACTAAGAAACCGCCATAAGATCCGCTACCAGTCAATGGCTATAGAGGCTCTCCATGAGATGAGCGAACAGTTTCTAATCAACATGTTCGAGAGTAAGATATCCTATCCTGATCTTCAAACTATTATATTAACATGAATATTAATAGATGCAAATCTCTGTGCTATTCACGCTAAAAGAGTAACTTTGCAGAAGAAAGATCTTGACTTAGTTAAATAGTTAATAAAGAAGATGGGAGCATGGAGTACTAGATTGTTTTAGCAGCTGTAGATTACTACAAACGATTGCTACAATACGAGAATCAGACTAGAGAGAATTCATGTCCTTATTCATGCTAGCCTTATTGCTAATTCTTAATTCTTAATCTGTCAAACAAACCCTCTCGCTATGCTTATCTGCAATTATAGAGAAAAGTCAAGCAAACGAGTTAGCTTCTAAGCCAACTCATGGACCTGACGCCAGTTGTATGGCGCTTTATCCCGAGCAAGGTCAAGCTTCAGGAAGAATGGTATCAGCTTTAGTATAGCTGAGAACTTCTTATCCATCGCAGATAAGATGTTGGCTGTTTTATCGAGAGCAGTAAACTCTTCCCAAACTTCAGCAGGGCCCAGAAGCTCCCAAACACCTTTCTTGATCATCGAGTCACTGATCTCAGAGAACATAGCCTTCACTAAAGGCTTTGGAGTGGAGGCATATCGGCGCTGAGCTGTAGTGAAGAGAGATCCTTGAATCTTGATGGCTGGGCGGTGCGCGAGTGCGAATTAGCTGAGAATATTAGTATTACTACAAAGGATTGCTACAATTAAGCACTTACGTCTTCTTCTTCTTGACAGAAGAATTAAGAACCAGGCGTATCTTCTTCTTCTTAGACAAGCGGTTCAGGTGCCAGTACTTGGCGAGTGCAAACCAAAGAAGCACTTCCTCTTTGGTGAAGATGTCGCCAGCTACTGGAAATTTAAAGCCAGGTCGAATGAAGCCATAATCCTCCATCGCAGCTAGGGTAAAGGCAGGATTGCTGTTCAGCCGCTTGACCTTGATGTAAAGTATCTCAAGAGTCATCTCCCAGGTATCACGGAAGAACTAGTATTCTCGGATCTGGTTTTCCTGTCTGTTTGTTAGCTATTGCTATAGTAATTAATTATAGTCATCCAGTTACCTGGATCATCTTGTCGATAATCGCATTCGACTGCTCAGCAACATTAATAGTCGGCAACTGGTTATCAAGGTCAACGTCAAAGTTGAGCATGCCCTCAACTCCATCCAGGTTTTCCTGGGTAGCCTCATCAATCTCATTCAAAGGGATATCCTCCCAAGCCTCGTCTTCATCGTCATCGACGATATTATAGGAGCTAGACGAGACTGGGCCAGTCATCTGAGCTAGCAGCTGGTCTGGATGGTTGCCTTTGAGGAAGCTAAAAGCACTTAAGCACTGATTTGAAACACCAAAAGAAATAAAAAAGAACTCACTATCGTGCATCAACTTGCTGGATTTCCCTAGCCTCAAGGGCCGCGCGCTCATCAGCAGACGCACTAATATAGGAGCTTTTAGCCCTCAAGGCTTTAAGCTTGCGGGATTTCTGCTGGTTGATCGACTTCTTCGAGCGATCAAGTGCCTTCTGCTTCTCAGTCATCTTATCGATGCGCTGACGAGACTTCTTGGTGTGCGCGTTGTCGGAATAATCCTCTTCAGCTTTACGCTTGGCTCCAGCACCAGATCCAAGCGGTCGGCCTAGAAGAGATTAGTACAAATGATTGCTACAAAGCTGGTGTGAACGTACCGCGATCCTGTCCTGAGGACATATTTTACTACTATTCCCTAATTGATTTAATAAGTCAAAACTAATAATTGTAAGATCAAAGTATCAAATTACCTTAATTGAGAGGCTTGTCGGTGCGGCTGGGTGTTAGTGGTGGAGGTAGGTTGTAGTATTGTCTGGGGAGAAGTTTTCTGAAGCTTCAGAACCTCACAAAAAAAAAACAAAATACGCCAAAAAGTGGTCTGTGCGCAGCCGCGGCTTCTTGTTTTTTTTCTCAAAAAGAATCTCTTTGAAAACCTCTGTTCAGTAGTTATCTGTAAAAGATTCTATATTGATTGGACCTGGACTTGTGTTTCTAGGAGTCCTACCTGATTCATGGTTAACTTTATAATATGATGCCTGGCATAGCCCGAAAGACTATGCCTGGTGCTAAGGAGCAGCAGAAACGCCGTTGGCGCCCTGGCAGTAAGTCTAGATTGCTACAAAAGATGGCTACACACTAACCCTAATACCTAGCAAAAGCTCTCCGGGAGGTCAGGAACTACCAGAAGACATTTGACTTCCTGATTCCGAAGCCCCCATTCCAGCGACTCTGGAAGGAAATCTGCGATGACATCGACCCCTCCAAGCGCCTGCGCTAGCAGGCGACTGCTATTAGCGCTCTTCAAGAGTCTTCGGAGTCTCTTCTCTTTGGTGTTTTCGACAGTAAGCTTCACTTGCAAACTCTTATCGAGTTGAACGAACTATCTAGTGATTAACTTTGCTGCGATCCACACCAATCGCGTCACCATTAAGCCGAAGGATCTGCATCTCGTCCAGGCTATCTTGAAGGCCGGCAGAGTCCACGGAGACAAGTGGTTCGACCCCGAGTCTGGGAAATGCGGGCGATTAATTGAAGGCATTCAGGGCGTTCGGAAGTTAGGAGTAACAAGGTAGCAGGTCTATTCGTTGCGCAATATGTCCACTCTTGAGGCTGGCTACTACAAAAGATGTCTAAAATTCGTGATGCATACTTACTGAAATCTACCCACGGGTATACACCCGTGGGTACCCAAACCCGTGGGTACCCAAACCCGTGGGCCCCCCTTCAGTTTACTACCCGTGGGCTTTTTTACCCAAACCTACTTTACCCATGGGTACCCGTGGGTAATAGTAAAACTTTCGGGCACTACCCATAACTACCCGACCCATTTCGCGGGTACCCGTGGGACCCGCGGGCCGGGTAATGCCCATGCGTACCAAAGGATGGGCCCGCCGGCCGAATGGCCCACAGCAATAATCGGCCGGTCGATGGCATCGACCAAAGCCGTGCACGCCGCCTGCGATGCCGCCTCCTGCACAGTTGGATCGGCAATCATCTGCACTCCCGAGGCATAAAAGCGGTCGAAGATGGTGTCTCCCATCACTCCGTTGCCGGGCCATTGTGTGTGCAGCTCAGCCTGCGGCCAGAGCCTGTACTTGCTGCACCCGGTAAACATTTTTTGTATTTGCTCTGCGGGGTATGCGACAACTTTCTCGGCTCCGGGCAACCAGGGACTCCTGCCCCGGAAGGGCAAGTCGACAACGTAGACCTCGTAGCCTTGGGAGAGGAAATATGATGCCCAGCCAGGATCGCCATCTGGTTTTGTGATCCAGTCCTGATTTGTTATTCTTGGGTTTTTACATCGAACATTTGGAAAAAGCCATGCCCCAGGCGGTGGGCAATAGAGGGGTAAAGGTGGCTTACCTGTCCTGTGCGAGTTCCTCCGTGGATGAAGAGGACCGGAAACGGCTTGGTCTTTTGGCCGGGTCTGGGCTGGAGATGTTCTACATACATCTGTCCATGCATTGAGTGGTTTCCATCCTCATCCGTCAAATATTGTCCCCCAATGTAGAACGTTTCACGAGCATGAAGGACCTCCTCAGCGGTTAATGCTGCAATATCTTCCATCGTGGAGGTAGCGACTAGCCGGTGTGAAAAGTGGTGAAGGCGTTGATGTGGTAAGGCTGTTACCCTGGGCTATTGCGTCTTTCAAAAGTGCACTGGTACTGAGACGGTAGTAATCGTCTTCCAGATCCTTTCAGAATTCCGCCTGGGTAAATCATGTGACCGGGCAAATGGAACCTGCATGACACTGGCTGTTGGCACAGCCAGTAGCAGATGGAACCTCACAGAGTACCATCAATGAAAGACCTATCAGACGTACGTCCGTGAGGAAGCCTAGAGTTATCAACAAAATCGGAATTCAGGATTCTGTTTTTTTCTTTTTTCTTTTGCATAATTAAATTCACTTTCTAGCCCATTTTCGTATAGCCTTGTTCTAACTATGGCATAATTAGAATAAACATAGCGCACGGTTTGAGCCTGCTCAAGAGTGAGCAATGTGGTAGCATTCCTGCCGCTGCAAGTCAGTCGCTTGGTCTCAAGACGACATTGATAGGGCGCGCTGATGGTGCCGTCAACCATACCGTCAACAGAGTCACGCTGCACCACTACATTGGCAGTAGTTCTGGTCGTCCGGGTAAAGTTAGGCATCCTTTAGTCCTGGCCTTCCGCTTGCCAGAAAGCCCGAATACTCGGAGTATTTGATTTTCGAGGCCTAGAAGGACTCGGCCAGTTGCTTGGCGAGGACAGTGGTGCCATGGGTTTCGCGGAAAGCAAAGTCGTGGTTTTTTTCAGGTTATCCCAGCGGCCATGTGATGTCTAGCAGAGATGAGTTGTGGCCTACATCGGTAGACTCGGTGCTGGAACCGTGGCGGGTGTGTAGATTCAGCCGATAACGCCGGAAAAGCCCCCGTTACCAATATTCAGGTAAGGCTGGTTTTCATGACAACTCACGACAACAAGTATCAGCGGACTCAAGGAAGTGGCCCAGCAAAGGCCTACCTCCGTTTGTAGAAGTACGTTGACCAAGATGAATCGTTCCAACATTTCGATTGCTATATCGTTTTGCCAACTGGGAATAGCATCAGGCAAGCAAAGACGCCATAGCCAGGGTATGAACTTGGCGGGCCGAAACTTCTGGTTCGAATTCTCAGGCTCCTGATATGCGGGTGAGCGTTCGATTGCTGTATGCCAGGCTCCCTCAAGCAATTTCATACAGGGCCGATTCAGCACAGGTCACTCGCAACCAAAGCTTCAATAAGCAAGAAGTATTTCTATCCAAATTAAAAAAGAAACTTTTGTTGGCCAAAATGACCACATTGCCTTGACTAAACGGCTGACCCGAGATAGAAAATGCCGTCCAATAATGCTCGTCAATGACTGCGCCAGGGTTGCATGGTAGGTGATATTTACCCGTCAATAAGAAGCCAGATTATGGTAAGTCGAAAGCTAGGCACTAAGATGTTGCCGTTGCTATCACGCCTGGATCTTGAAGGGGCATAGACCTGGCGAATACCAGGATTGTGACATTTTTCATCGTCATGCTGACTTGTTTGATTGTCTCGGGCATTGATCTAAGTGAAAATAACGGATGTCAGAGACGTTACAGTGTTCCAGTAGAAGTTCAAAGTTGATAACGGGTAAAGGTTGTGGTATTCAGATGCCACTGCAACAATATGGCTTAATAAATCCATAGTAGAGACTGGCTGTTCGGATACAGGGCAGCAGCTACTAATCGTTGACAAGCTTCCCAGTTTGGCAGGTTGCAACGGCTAGGCGAGTGCTCACTAAGATAGAAGGCGTGGCCCTTCCCCTCGCCAGTAACAACCAAAGAAGGTTTGGTGCTGGTTTCGCGTGTCATTTCCTCTACGGAAGGATGCGCTGGGCCGAACATACTTGCCTGGGGATCCCTCTTCATCATGCCCTGAAGCCTTTTATATTTGCGGTGGTTCATTCCCCGGAAGCTCACTTTGTTGTTGCCTCAAGCATGGGCGCCTATATTGTAGTTTGTTTTACACTAAATAGATAACTTTCTTGCTTTCCGATCTGGTGATATTGGTACCGCAGCATCACCGTATCCGAGGACATTCTATACCCGCCAGCGTAGCGGAGGCTATCCACCGAAGTGACTTTTCCTACTGATGCCGTTCTCTTATGTAGGGTCTCGTGGCCCATAAAGACGGTGTAGGCTGTCTTCGCAGGCCGATTTGTCTCAAGGCTAGGCTCAAAATGCTGGAGATTTAGTCAATTATTTATCACCGAGTGGTAGATTTGTTCCTTCACTTCTGTTTTTGTGTCAAGTATTGTGGTATGGGATCTTGATAATTGAACATGGAGTAGCCAAACTTGTTGCTCCAAGCCAAGCCCTAAATTTGGGACGCACTATCTAGATATAGGTTTACAGGCAGCCCCTGAGCGGCGGAGATCAGCAATGTATCTTGCCACGCTGGTGAGAGGACCCTTCTTCGAAGCCGTCTCATCATAAACCATCTAAATCACATAGCGCACGACAATACCCATTACACATATATGTCCCATTGTCACAGGTAGCTACTTGAGTAGGTGAACTGACATGAAACCATGTTTGTTGGACTGCTACCTTTGCTGCTATCGTCAAGTCTACATAAGCTGATTTATTTAATCGAACACCCTTGAACTGGCGGTGCCCAACCTTTTATCAGACCTGGAGAAATTGTTTGGTAGTAGACTTCGTTGAGGGCCGATCCTATTTGGTACAACCTCCTTGTGATGCCACGGTGTATGTAGCACCCCGAATATCATTCGACCCAATTTTTCCCTTGTCTTGGCTGCGGGCGTCAATGATTCTAAAATCTCCGTCAAGGAAGATATTCAGGTTCGCTGACGTATTGATGCCATTGGCAATGTCAACAACGTGACACTGCGCATTCTGACAGCAGCAGGTGGGTGTGCCAACAAAGCCCGGTGCGCCACCCGAAGTTTGATCGGGTGATCTGAAGATTTGGAAGATCTTGCATCTCTTGGCCTGTCGATTTTCTAAAATTTGGTCAGTCGACGTCGTAGGAACTAATTTCGAGCGTCAGAAGATACCTAAAGCGTTATCTGGAATGGCCGAGGCAACAGCTAGAGCTGCACCAATGACAGAAAGAATGACGGATGACTTCATTGTATCAATTTTCGAGCTAGATAATGACTAGAACGTGAGAACCCGGTTTCAAATTCTTGGGACGGAAAGCGTGCTGATGAGTGGTTTTATAACGTCCCACACCCACTTCTGGGCACCCCCCACATTTGGGCACCCCATTTACACCAAAAACGCCGTTTTTCGAAATTCTATATTAAACTAACTACTATACTTACTAAGAAAAGAAAATATATATAAACTATGTTAAGTATAATTATAGCCATCTAATTTTTTATAAAGGTTTAAATATAATAATAGTTATAATATAGAAGTTTAAAACTAAAAGCTTTAAAATGTTAGTAGATACTAGTAACTTACTAGTATTCCTTAACATTAGAAAAATATATTTTCGCTTATATATACTTATTTAAAAAATCTAGGAAATTAATATTTATACTTATTAAAAGTATATAACTATATCTAAAAGAGATTTAAAAGTATTACTTTAGTAAATATAGTATAATTAAGGGTTAAAATTCTATAATAGAAACTTTTCTTAAGGGAAATTTTAAAATATTATTCTAAGCTTAAAGAATTTTTTACTAAGTATAAGAATATATAAATCTACTATATCTTACTTAAAAATTCTAATCATATTAGTTAAATATCTCTACCTATTTTATATATTAAGATATAGGCTAGGTAAATTAGTATTATAAATGTTAAACCTTGAATTTATAATACTTATTATCAATAATACTAGTATATAGCTACTTAAGTATTATAATTAAGTCTTAATCTATTTAACATATATTTATTCTCTTTAATAAGTAAAGTATTTAGTTTAATATAGAATTTCGAAAAACGGCGTTTTTGGTGTAAATGGGGTGCCCAAATGTGGGGGGTGCCCAGAAGTGGGTGTGGGACGTTACTGGTCCCCTGAGACTACCGTTTTCCAAGTACTCTGTTGAGTGTTGGACTTACAATGAAAATGCATACTATTCAATCTCAGAAATCAGAAGCACAGCCAAACCAATTTTCGTATTAGTTAAAAGCTAAATATATGAATCGAGCATTGTACGAATTATCGCTTGAATCAAGTGACTGCAACAAAAGTATTTGTAATTTTGAACACAGTTGTATCTAGTTTCAAGATAATGTAAAGCTTAACACGCACAGCCAATTGCACTCAAGAAATTGCGAGAGTATTACTCAAACTCAGGTATACTATACAGCTATAGAATTATATCCAACAGAAGAAGTAAAATAAATTGCTAATAGTTCAAGCTTTTTTTTAATTTCCTAAAGAGCTTCAAAATGGCAAAAGTTCATAAGCTTTCACTAGTTCGTCTCATGTGCGAATCGTACACCCATTAGGCCGCATCGGTTAAGGCCATTGGGCCAGCCAAACTCGTTTTACTTACATTAGTCCCGCATTGGACAATTAGTCGGCTCATGTCATTCGGCAACACCGACCTACTCCTGTCCATGTTGCAATACACTGACTCTTCGGTATCAAGGCTTCATTTTTTAAGAGGAATCAAAAAGCTGTTGACAAACGATGTTGATTTGTTGAGCATCTTATTCTTTTTTTCTTTGATTTACAAGAGCAGATATTGCCGCTTACATCGAGAACATTCCTATAAAGCTACCCGAAGCAAATTGTCAAGGTCAATCTAATTCACAGCTTTTTTTGCGTTAAAATGAAGGCCACTTTAGTTTCCATCATTCTGGTGACTCTGGGCACCATTTCGTAAGTTGCGCATTCTGCTGTTTGCAGATTGGGTTATTGTCATCCTGAACTAATAGATGGTATAGCCAGGCAAATCGCTTCCAGTGTGCAGGAACCAACGGCGAGACACTTGCCTATGAGCCATCTGGATTTCTGACGGCAACCTTGACGGGGGCTGCGTGTAAAGGTGTAAAGGGAACCATCGATCTCAACACCAACTTGAAAGGCAATCGTAAATGCTGCGTCACGACCGATTTTAATGCATTCAAGACTGCTTGCGAAGGACAGAAGCTTCCAATTCAGTTTGCTAAGAACTACGTCGCTGCTGCTCAGCCTTGCTAAACACGAAAGCTGGATCAACCTGATATCACTCTGGACCGAGGACTGTAGCAACTCTAGACTATGAATATAACTACTACATACATGGGTGAAACCGGCACAGAACGCTCAGAATATGGTAGTGTGTCATGTGTAGAACTAACTAGCTAGCCCGTGGGCTGTGGAGGTTGTAAAAGCCCCACAGTGGGCGGCTGCTTCGCGTAGCAGGCGGTCCGCCAAATTCACAAGTGAGCCTCCTACCCATTGCTCATGCTATGCATGCATCCATGGATTGTCAGCACCACATTGCCCTAATGCTCCGTACCTGATTCTCAGTTCAAACCTGCGATGGCGTTTTTTTGCAGCGAATACAGTTATTATTCGTGCGGAAGTACATCTCATTTCGAGACACCATAAGCGGTCGGTCTGAATGACAGTAGATAACATAGGTTGGGTGTATTGGAAGTTGAAACTGTGTGATAGCATCGTGCTATGTGTTGTCATCAATCCCCAAACGGAAAGGTTGAGGCATTTCTTTTCCTTAATTTCATTAACTAGGTAACCACAGTGTAACCTCCATGCCGAGAAAAGCATTACTGCACACTCATATATCAAGAACATATCTATCCATAGCCTCAAATCTATTCCCTTTCACGATGATGAGTATCTAAAATTAGTTGCACTAGAGTACAAGCCGCACTTCGTGGTCGACGACGATTGCTTCTACTATCAGAAATGTGAAGGGAACAACACACCCGTGACGAACACAAGGACACGATAATTAGCACATAAATTGCGTTGGTTCTTCTAGACATAACTCAGTATCCGAGCGGCAGAGGCTATCGGTGTATCCTACCATAGGCGCAGGGAGGAACGTCTACCCTATTAGGTAGCTAGTCATGACTAACACTAATCTCATATTGCATAGCAAGTGATAATTACTATACACACCCGTAGGTACTTCCTTCACTACATAGTATTCTGAGTGTGCTGTGCCGGTTTTTCCCAACAGATCATGAGACTGACTCCTCCCCCCCTCCTCTTTTTTTTTTTTTTTTTTTAACCATTCAGAGATTCTATTCTGAATAATTTTATACTTCTGTTCTAGCGAAAGAGTACAGAAGAACTCTTCACTACGCCCTTGATGGCTGATGCTTACTTTGGAAGCGAGTCGAGATCGAGGCCATCTGCGGCTAAATACTAGACTTCTCTATTACAATCCTGCTGCTGAATTGGATAAAAGGCCGGCTTCCTGATGTACATAAGTATTATACTTTGAATGGCTTCGGGAAGCTTGCGTGGAACGAAGCTGTGGATACTATCTCTATCCTTGCCTACCTAGGACGAGGAGCAGAAGGTGACGTCGAGATGCTACCTGTCCTGATCTCGTCCTTGCCGATCATCGCCACCCCAGCCAGTTGCTCGAAAAGGATTTCCCCCACATCTGCACTACTGCTCGTGCCAGGTATCTCAAGACTTACTGTTGGGGTTATTTTCACAAGCTTTCTGGTATATGAGCCCTGATTTGAGAGGAGGGTCAAGAGGGGGGAGAACAGTCTGGGAGGGACGTTCTCACTCTGAAAATTGATGACCTTCTATTAGCCCCCAGTGCAGCTGATAATTGACTGGGTTTTTGGATCGTCGAAAGTTCGTAGAATTTGGAGGAACCGAGTCTGTATGTAATCACTATTAGAAAAGTCTTCAACTGGAAGATGTCCTCATCAGCAGACTGATCACAAGAGTATGCACCAGATTTACCCTTTGAAAGGACATCTCACTTTGTGGGTTCCCTGCTACAGCAACATTGGTCAATGTTCAACATTATAGTTACCACACGCGACAAACGAGCCGCAGCTTGGTAGGGTTTCCCAGAAGAGATGATTATTCTAGTAACCTGGGCTTTATATAACGCTTTGGCGAAGAAAGCTTATCGAATCCATCCGCAGATAAATCAGGATGCACTTCTCAACTGTCAAATTGTGGTTACAACAGCCACTTCTACAATTTCCCATTTCCATATCCCCACTTATCAAATGTAATTACTCGCTTGATTAGCAGGCTTTTCTACCACTCTAGTCGCCACTTCACGGAACGTTGACAAACTATCATGTGTCTAGTGATTCCTCTGTAACAGGCAGTGAGCAACAGCTGTCTCCAAAAGCACAAGTTTCGTACTCCCATGCGTTTTCCCCCGTCACATAAAGCATCATTACTTTCACAGCCTTTCAATTTTCTCTCTTTACATTTCCGCTCTGCCATATACATATTTCTCCGTTTCTGCCTCGACCTTCATTTTCGCTTTTGCTTTCTCCTCTACGTTCACCCTCGCTTACGCTATTTACTTTCATTTCCACTTTCTACTTCTACTCCTACCCTTGCATCTGCCTCTGGTTTTACTGTTGCGATAGTTGGAATACGGAGTCGTGTGGCACTTCTAGCTACACGCCCGCCACGCTGAGAGGCCCAAGCCTCCTAGACCTACGTAATAGGCTAAGGGGGAATATCCCCACCTTCTAGTTAATAATACTACTTTTAACTATTATGAACTATTAATTAGAACTAATTTACTATTATTTATTATTAATAAACGGAATTCCGTTTTACCCCCCTATGAAACCTATACTAATTAGTAGTAAATCTTATAGTTATTATTAATTTAGTTAACTTTATAATTACTACTCTATTATAAATAAACTATAGATTAGTAAGGTTAATACTAGAAGAGACGACTTCTTAAACTAGATACCTAAGCCTAGGTAAAAGTAGGGATTTCGTACTAATAAGAGAAGAAGTAAGAGTAACTAGGATCTATAGAAACTAGTAGAAGAAAGCTTCTTTTCTTTAAATCTACTAGTAATCTAATTATTTAAGTAACCTAGGGACTACTATGCTTACCCTAGGCGGGATAAGGTTAATTATAGCTAATTATTATTAGTAAGAGCATTCTATTATGCATTTTTAATTACTAGAAGAAGAGACCTACTAAATCAATAGTCTTCTAACCTCTTTACGCTATAAGGGCGAAGATTTATAAATCCTATAAGGGATAATAACTTCCCTAACTATAACTATCCCCTACGCGCAGTGCTAATTACAAGGCGCCTACTAGTTTCTTAATAAATCCCTAGATAAGGTATTAACTATGAGGCGCTTACTATAAGAGACCTCCCTATTAAAAGAAGAATATACTAAAAGGTAAGTAGAGACTATTAGTAGTAATCTACCTATATAGCTATATATATATACCTCTAAGGCTATAACTTAAGAGAAATATACGTAGTTATAAGCATTATAAAGCTAATTATCTACTAGATTCTAAACTTCTTAATAATAAGGAGTAAAGCTTGAAATAAGAAAGAGAGATTTATAAGAGAATCTATAATAGAACTCTCTCCTTACTAATTCGAGACTTATATATACTCTTATACCCCTTAAGAATATTAATAAGAACAGTACTAATAGAAATAAATAACGAACTAATAAAAATCCTTAATTTTATAATTCTTCTCTTTAGAATTATAATATCCTAAATCGTCTTTTAACTCCTACTTCTAGGCTTATATCTTATACTAATTATAACTAATACTATTAAGGATTAGAATTTTAGATTCTAAATAGAAGTAATCCTTTTATATTATTAAAATAGAGTAAAATTTATAAGAAGGATCGCCTATAAGTAGCATTACTACTAAAAGCTAATTAATAATCCCTATCTTATAGAGAATTAAAAGTATAATTAATTTAGTAGTATAGAGTAACTAAGTAATCGACCTTATAAGTATTAGTTTATAATAACTAGGTTCTTATATAGGTTCCTACTTAAGACTTATAAGAAGAGGAATCTTATAAGCCTTAAGCTATAAAACGAAGTTTCTCTTAATTTTGCTAACTAGTTAGAAGAAGACTTCTAGAACGTACCTTTCCTAATCTTATAATTCTTTAGAGACTATTTAATTAGTAACGGCGTCTACGTCGAAATAGATAGTAAGAAAATCTTAAGAAACATAGTATTAGCCTTTAAAGAGGAAGAATTCTACTACTAGTTACTTTAAGAACTTAAATAAGGCGTTAAGAGATATTATAACCTAAAGGCTTTAATAAAAGACCTTAAATTCTATAAAGAGATTATGAGACTAGTAATAATAGCTAATAGTATAGGAGGAAGAGTTAAACTAACTTTATAGCTACCTTCTCTATAAGACTAACCTTTATAAGAATAATAATAGTAGTAATTACTATACTAACTATTATATCTTATAGTCTCTCTATTAATAGACTTTTAACTATATAAGTTAGTAGACTATATTAGAAAGTAATTAATAGAATTTATAAAACTATACTTTAATAATATAAAATATAGTAGTAATATATATAATATACTTAAAAAGAAGATACTAATGTCCCACACCCACTTCTGGGCACCCCCCACATTTGGGCACCCCATTTACACCAAAAACGCCGTTTTTCGAAATTCTATATTAAACTGTTAGAAGTATAAGTATATTATACTTCTATTTTACTTATTTATCCTATTTAGTCTTATCTAAGACTTAGTAGGACTTACAAAAGTAACTAGCTAAGAATGGCTGCTTGCTAGTTTAAACATATGACATTCAGATCCCTATGGAATACTCTCTTTAACCTTATCTAAAAGTCTATTTAGTTAAAGAAGATTCTAGTCTGATTTATAAGCTGCTTTATAAGCTAGTTGACGTATATACTTACGTATACTAAACCTAGCTTATAGCTTCCTATATTAGCTATTATAGGCGACGTTATACTACTATATAACTAGCCTAATTCTCTCCCTTAGCTAGCTATTAGTTCCTCAACCAACTCAGCTTCAATATAAGCCTATACATTCTTTACTATTAAAGCCCTACTTCATAAGTACAAGTTCCCTTACTCTAATACCCTGTTATAAGGATATCGTACTATCTACGAGATTCCTACCTACCGTTCCAACAGGTTATGAGCCCAGCGGAGTAATAACTTTACTTATTCTTTTATCCTCAACTCTTCGGTTATTAAATATCTTAAACTCTATTTTATTCCTATAAACGATATAAGTTTTAGGAATTTATATTTATTATTCTTTTAAACCGTATATTATTATAACGGTTATTATTATAACGGCTATATTCCCCTAAGACGAAAAGTCTAAAACTTTAACTCTATTCTAGTACTATTAAGGCAGACGAAGTGTAAGTCCTTAGTACTACTAAATACGAGACTATTAAGGGGATTACGTCTTAGAAACTATTATTCTAAGATATTACTTGCTGCTTTTAGTGCTTATATACCCTATTATAAAGGCATATCCTAGGGCTTAGCACTTAATAACAAGGCAAAATACCTGTTATTTACTCAAGGCATAGCTCCTTAGTATCTTCAGCAGCCTATTAAGGGATAAATTCCCTATATTATAAGCAGTTTTTGGGCTATAAGTCCCCTATCTCAAGGGCAATAAGTACCCAAGGGCTATAAGTCCCTATATTTAAGGGCAATAAGCACCCTATTAAAAGTCAATATGTCTTCGACTACTACGACTACTACTACTGCTATAAGAGCCGTTACAGGCTGTTTAATGCCTGAAAATCAACGATTAAAGGGTATAGATAACTGGAATACCTGGATTACTACCCTTCAAATCTATTTTAAATTGCTGAATTTATCCCAATACTTTGAGGATCAAGAGAAATATTCAGCTATAACCGAAGAGCAAAAATCACAAGCCTTACTAGTTATAAGGCAAAATTTACAGCCAGAACCTCTTAGCCTGGTTTTTAATAATAAAGACCCAGCAGAAGCCCTAAAGTTACTAAAGGATACCTATGAAGGTTCCGGGCCGGTTCTAAGGCAACAGCTATATCTCGAATTCTACGCTATTAAATTCGAGGATTATAGCTCTTTAAATCTATTTATTAGCTCTTTTAAGGCTTATTTATCTAAATTAGCCTCTGTAGGAGCAAAAATGAGACTATAGACCAAAATACGGTCTTTATAGCTGCCTTATCAAAATCATTTCCTATTTGGGCTGAAAGGCAAAGGGCTGCCTTACGTTCTAAAGAGATACCTACTTTAGAAGCCCTTATTACGGATATATTAGATGAAAATAGGCGTGATGAGGACACCCCTATGTCTAATTCCTATATCCATAGGCAACAGTCTCAACAACGGTCTAAAAAGACTAAGAGGTCTAACTATAGACCTAATGCCTCTAAAGGCAATAATAAAAGGGAAAACCAACAGCCTCCTAGCAACTCCTACTCTTTCTATAATTTAGAATATTATAGTGGGATTGATGCTAGTTACTTTAATAAGAGGCCTAATAGCCCTAGTTCTAGTTCTAGTCCTAAGAACTGGTGGCTGTATGATTCCGGTTCTACTGTTCACATAGCTAACAGTAGAGAATTCTTTACAGCCTATACTTCTAAAGACAACCTCCCAAAAGTCAAAACAGGCGCTGGACCTATAAAACCTAAGGGCCAAGGTACTATAGACCTACCGCTCTACTTTAAAGGTCAAAGGTCAACTATTAGGCTTGAACAAGCCTTATATATACCGGATTTCCCTATAAATATTATTTCAGGTCTAAGGCACTATCTCTCAGGAGGCTATATTAACGGGAATTATTTGTATTACCCGTCTCACAAAGCCTTTGCTGCCTTAAATATCCCTAAAAGGGGATTTTTCCTATCTATATATGGGAAATTAGAACCTGATATTCATAGTTTGAGGAATAAGAAGACGAATAAGTGCTCCTCAACTAATAAGACTAAAAAGTCTACTACCTCTAATTATAACGAGGTTGATTTATCCTCTAGAATCGATGAACTTTCCGATTCTGAAGCCTCTAACTATATGGCTTTTGAGGAATTACAAGGTAACCCTAATCCTAAGGGTCTAAAGGGTCAAAATAACCCTAATCTTTAGGGTAATAACTCTACTAATCCTACTATGGATTGGCATAACAAATTAGGACATCCTAGTTACTCTTACCTATATAAGACAGCTAAGATAACTAAGGGGATTCCTATCAACCAGCTTAAAAAGGACGATTTACAGTGCCCTAGCTGTGAGAAAGCTAAGTTAACTAGACAACAGTCTATAGTTAACTATAACAGGGCTACTAAACCTCTCGATCGACTATGTATCGATACGATTAAGATTACGCCTTCTACTATAGCTGGGAATATCTACGCTATCCCATATACTGACGATTATACTAGCTATAGAGATATAGATTTCAGTCCTACTAAGGATAAAATCTTATCTCTTATACAAAATAAGCTAGAATATTATTATACGCAGTATAACCAGTACCCTAAGTCATTACGAATTGATAATGGTACTGAATTCGCTATAAGCGAATTAGAAGCCTATACTAAACCTAAAGGGATAGTTATAGAGCTTACTACTGCATACACGCCAGAACAAAACGGTATAGCTAAACGAGCAAATCGAATCATAGTTGAAAAGGCTAGAACTATATTACTAGCTTTAAAACTACCTCTATTTCTATGGGATGAAGTCTTTAAAGCTGTTATTAAGTTATTAAACTATACAGCTACTTCAAGACTCCCTATTACACCATACGAGGCATTTTTCAACTATATATTTCCTAATAAGGATAATCGACCTGATTTATCTTCCTTATATAACATAGGAGATTCGGTCTATATATATTATCCTAAGGAAAAACAAGTCAAATCGAATAAGGTTTATACCTATACTCAAGAGGGCATATACCTCTATACAGAGGCAACGAATATTCATATTATATACTGCCCTACTAAGCCTTATAAATCACGAATCATAAGGGCTACTCATATTCGTTTTATACGAAATACTATAAGAGAGGGGGAACAAGAGGCTCAAGATTCCTCTAAATCCATTACTTCTAGTATTTCTAAAGACGTCTCTAGAGACGTTAAAGAAGCTAAAGAAGTTATACCCTCTAAAGACGTCTGTTATAGTCTCTAAAGACTTTAAAAACAAAATCGAAATCAGGCTTCTTTCTATTAAGAACAAGGAGGAATATATAACTATTAAAGAGAATAACTATATTATTCACTATCTCTTTTCTAGTTACTATACTAAGGAACCGTCTACTATTAAACAGGTTCTTAAAAGCCCTGAAAAAGACAAATGGCTTAAAGCTATATATCAAGAGATTTCCCAACTTATCTCTAAAGGCACCTTTAAGGCTATAAATTCTAAGTTAGCCTCAACCCAGCCTATAACGGCTAGATGGGTATTTAAGCGGAAATTATTACCTAATGGAAAAATCGATAAATATAAAGCCCGCCTTGTGGCTAGAGGCTTTGAACAACGTTACGGAATCGATTATTTCCAGACTTTCGCTATAGGGTCTAACCCTACAACTTATAGGGTTTTATTTGCCCTTGCCGCCTATTACGATTGGGAAATTCATCATATCGATATCATAGGAGCTTTTTTAAACGGCGAATTAGAGGAAGATATCTATTTAGATCCCTCTAATATTCCTCTAGCTGAATTCTTTAAACAGAACCCTAAACAAAACACTATAGGATATAATCCTACTAGTAATCAGGTTCTAAAGCTAGAAAAAGCCCTATACGGCCTAAAACAGAGCCCTCGACAGTGGCAACTTAAGGTTAAGGCTATATTTAAACAACTAGGCCTACAACCTCTTAAATCCGACGAGGCAACCTACTATAATAATAATAAGGACAATCCTATTATCATAGTAACCCACGTCGACGATTTTATTATATTCGCTAAGAATCTTAACGAAATAAAGAAGCTTAAGTTATTGGTTTCTAAATTCGTTGAAATTAAGGATCTAGGCGAAATCAGCTATTTTCTAGGTCTCAAGATCACTAGAGATAGACCTAATGGGTCTTTACAAATCTCTCAAAGCCACTATATTCAACAAATCCTAGAAAACAACAACTTTAACGGCATTCAAGAGGCTATACGAGAGGCTATTTGGCTTCAAGGTCTTTTATCTGAACTAGGCTTTAACTATAAGCCGATACCAATCAAAACCGATAATAACGGAGCCCTAAACCTAGCCTATAACCCAGAATATCATAATCGAACAAAACACACGGCGATATACTATTATTATACTAGGCAAGAAGTAGAAAAAGGAAATATCTCTATATCCTATATTCCTTCTACTAGTATGCCGGCTGACGGGTTAACTAAGCCTCTATCTAGACCTAACTTTATTAAGTTTATTAAACTTATAGGTTTAGATCCTTCTTCTAGTATTAACTAGAATTACCCTTTTATCTTTTCTACTAAATAGTATAAAAGAGGGGGTGTTAGAAGTATAAGTATATTATACTTCTATTTTACTTATTTATCCTATTTAGTCTTATCTAAGACTTAGTAGGACTTACAAAAGTAACTAGCTAAGAATGGCTGCTTGCTAGTTTAAACATATGACATTCAGATCCCTATGGAATACTCTCTTTAACCTTATCTAAAAGTCTATTTAGTTAAAGAAGATTCTAGTCTGATTTATAAGCTGCTTTATAAGCTAGTTGACGTATATACTTACGTATACTAAACCTAGCTTATAGCTTCCTATATTAGCTATTATAGGCGACGTTATACTACTATATAACTAGCCTAATTCTCTCCCTTAGCTAGCTATTAGTTCCTCAACCAACTCAGCTTCAATATAAGCCTATACATTCTTTACTATTAAAGCCCTACTTCATAAGTACAAGTTCCCTTACTCTAATACCCTGTTATAAGGATATCGTACTATCTACGAGATTCCTACCTACCGTTCCAACATAAACTAACTACTATACTTACTAAGAAAAGAAAATATATATAAACTATGTTAAGTATAATTATAGCCATCTAATTTTTTATAAAGGTTTAATATAATAATAGTTATAATATAGAAGTTTAAAACTAAAAGCTTTAAAATGTTAGTAGATACTAGTAACTTACTAGTATTCCTTAACATTAGAAAAATATATTTTTGCTTATATATACTTATTTAAAAAATCTAGGAAATTAATATTTATACTTATTAAAAGTATATAATTATATCTAAAAGAGATTTAAAAGTATTACTTTAGTAAATATAGTATAATTGTTGAATAGGCTCTCTGTACGATCGTACTGTCATAAATGTAGGGTGAACCAAAGATTCTATTTTCCGTGATTACCTTTCCTAACTAGATGTTGCCTTCCTTACGAACAGATATATCTCTGTCCATACCTAGACACGAGTCGTGCATGACAGGTAATAAACCATGATCCCTTCCTCAGACATTTAGGTGTTACAGGTGCTAGTCATGCCACCTATACACCCCTTTGCCTGTGACAGCCTTGTCGTACGGTCATGTGATTATCGTTATTCCAACAATAATTAAGGGTTAAAATTCTATAATAGAAACTTTTCTTAAGGGAAATTTTAAAATATTATTCTAAGCTTAAAGAATTTTTTACTAAGTATAAGAATATATAAATCTACTATATCTTACTTAAAAATTCTAATCATATTAGTTAAATATCTCTACCTATTTTATATATTAAGATATAGGCTAGGTAAATTAGTATTATAAATGTTAAACCTTGAATTTATAATACTTATTATTAATAATACTAGTATATAGCTACTTAAGTATTATAATTAAGTCTTAATCTATTTAATATATATTTATTCTCTTTAATAAGTAAAGTATTTAGTTTAATATAGAATTTCGAAAAACGGCGTTTTTGGTGTAAATGGGGTGCCCAAATGTGGGGGGTGCCCAGAAGTGGGTGTGGGACGTTAGTATTTATAGATTACTATAGAATACTAAGAATTTATACTTCTTAATATAATAGAGTACTTCCCTTAATATTAAAAGGAATAGCTAAAACCTACTTCTACGCCTTAATTAAAGTAATTAACTTATAGCCTAACTTTAAGACTATAATTAACTAATTAAAATTATACTTTAAGACTAGAGAGAGGTAATAAGCGTACGTTACGTAGTAGAATATAACTACTCTTCTCTAAATTATTTATAATAACCTTAGAAAGACTAAATCGGAGTATTTTAATATACTATATAATAAATTAAGTAAGATTTAGCCCGGTTTACTATAATAGGATCATAATAACTAATCCCTCTATACCTAACTTCTATATACTTATAGAGATATTCTAGAGTATATAATAGCGTTATTTATACTAGCTGAGACGTATAAGGGACTTTATAGCTAATTAATCTTATTAATCGAGATAGCTACTTATCTTAACTAATAATAATTTAATATAGTAGCTAACCTACTAGAGTAGTACTAGACTAATAGAACTTTTAATAGTTAAGGGCGTTATTTATAATATAGTCGTTTATTATAAAGTCAATTATTATAAGGAAGAAGCTGTAATAGACCCTTATTACTACTAACGCCTAAGAAGTACTATATATATAGAAAACCTAACTACTAGTTAAATAAATATACTATAGAAGAGAGATAAAAAGCATATAAGAAGTTTAAGACTACTTAATATATCTAGGATATATTACTTCTAGTATATAGCTAATTTCTTATTTAATATAAGGGTTTTAATAAGTTAGACTTATAACTTACTACTAAAGACCCTTAGTAATACTACTATATAACTAAATAACCTAGTAAAAGTAATGAAGAGGAAGATACTAGTAGTAATAGTTAATTCTAAGTTACTACCTACTTTACTATAATAGTAATTAATAGCAATAAGATCACTACGATCCTAGTAGACTAGATAACTTACTATACTATTATAAAAGAAGACCTCTTTTATAACTAACTAGAACTAAAAGAGCTACCTTTATAATTTATACTCGAGGGACGCTACTCTACTTAGAACTTCTAAGGGATCATGCCTAACTCGGGCGTAGCAGGATTCTTAACTACTAGCTACTTATAATTCATAGCCTTATAATAAATTTATAAAGGGATTATATTAAATACCGAGGCAGCTAGTAGCGTTATAATAAAATTTAGTAATAAGATACTACTAAAGTCTATAAGGACTACTAAAGTACTAATGCTATTTAGAAGTATTAAATTTTATATTATTAAGACTAATACCCCCTTCCTTATATACCTAGGAGATATAGACTAATTAAAGGTCTACTTTAATAACGTTATAAATACCCTTATCTAAGAAAATAAGGTTATACCTATTATTTATAAATAGGGCTACCTATAGTTATTACTTAATAAGGAGAAACTACTTACTTAGAACTACTTTATAGATACTAAATTATAACGAGTTTACTATTACTTTAGATACCTATCTATTTAATGATTATATAAAGTGCTTTAGAGGGCTAGCTACCTAGTTAAAATTATAGTAATTAAGTAACTATTAAAAGTCTATTATTACTACTAAATATACGTACTAGTACTATTATAGTTTAAATTCACATTACGAGATAATTATGAATTTAACTACGAGGTTATTACTAACGTAATATACCTTAAGGGTAATAGACTGGTCCTCTACGTCGTTAATACTACTATAGCGTTTAACGCCGTTCGGTTCCTTAAGGATATTTCTATAAAAGCTATATAGGAAGCCTTATACCTCTACTAAATAGATATATATTAGGGACCCCTAGACTAGCTAGTTACTAATACTAGAATAAACTTCTACTTAATAGAATTCCGAAACGCAGCGAGAGGAATAGTAATCAAAATTAAGGAAATTCCTATAAAAGCCTATAATAATATTAAGAAAGTTAAGCAATACTATATACCTCTATAGAGGGTGTATAAAATTATTAAGATAGAAGACCTAATAATTATACTAAAATTAGCGCTTTAAATAGTAATTAAAGTAGTTAATAATACTACTAACCTAAACGGAATAGTATTAATACTCTTAATATTTAGCTTATACTTATAAATTACTAATGATTCGCTACTATCTCCTAAAGTTATATAGTAAGTAAAAGTAATTAAGAAGGTAATAAGCGAAATATATAAACTTTATATAAGGTAATAAGTAGTAGAAGCTATTACTACTTATAATAGCCTTAATATAGGGCTAATTATTAATTTATTACTATAGTTATAAGTATGAGTATAGCGCGAAAAGAAGGGCTAGACTAGACTATTTACTTTAGTAGTTATAAATAGCGAAACCTATACTATTAATATGCTATATAGTTTAAAGACCTTCTAGTCTACTATAGTTAAACTATATTATAAAGATCCTAATTAACTATTTAATTCTACTACTATGCTAGAAGAAGAAGAACTTAAAGCTAAGATACTATAGTAGGAAGTAGTACGCAACGAAATTATCGTTACTAGTAGAGGTAGTAAACTAGACGAACTATAAAAGGCACTAGAGCTACTAAGAAGACGCCCGGGCAGACCCTAGAAGAGACTATTATTAATCACCTACTTTATAAAGGAATTTAATAATAACCTAGATTATTAATAAATATTCTTATTAATTAAGGAGTAAGTAGATAAAGAATTAGTAATTAAATTATAATAAGAAGGTATTATTACTATACTAAGTAAACTATTTAAATAGTTAACTAAATAAGAGATTAATAGCCTTATTACTAGAGGAGTATTTAAATTTACTTAGTTTAATAAGAGAAGGTATTAGAATATATAAATCTTCTGATCTCGTATTATTAATAAAGTTAAGGGTAAAATAACCGAACCCTATAAGAAATCGAGACTTATAATATAGAGTTATACTAATGATAGTAAGAAGGCTATATTAACCTAATTACTAACGATTTAGTAGGCGAGTTAATAGCTAATTCTATTAATTACCCTATTACTCTTATAAGAAGGGAAATAACTATAGCTTTAAGATATTATATAAGCCTACGTTTAATCCTCTATAAGGCTTAATTATACTATTCTCGCCTACTTACTAAAGTAAATTCAAGACTAGTACTTAAAAGGGACTATTATAGAGGTTATAAAGCCTTTATATAGAATTATAGAAGCTAGAACCTACTAGTAAGTAATGTATTATAAGTATTATAGAGAGAATCTCTAGATAGTTACTTCTTTATATAATCTATGCTTATTAATCTTATTTATTAAAAATCTATACTTTAGCTATATTAGTATATAAACTAATAATACTCTCGGTTTATTAGACAAGGCGTTCTTATAATTAAAAGATAAATAGTTAGAAAAAGCGGCTTTTTATTACGGCTAGCTAGTAATAGTAGGGTTTCTATTAATAGAAGCTAAGGTAAGGGACTAACTTAGGCGTCTTAACTTATACTACTAACTAGTAGATCGAGGGTTAGGATAAGGTAATTAGTCTTATACTAAGTAACGAGGTAGTAATATTATAAATTATAAACTAAGTTAAAAGTTATCTAGGATAAATTATAAGTTAATTACTAAAGAACTATCTAGGAGGACCTTAAGTAAGGCTTAAGTCCTAATCTATATATAAGTTAGTCTTAAGTAGGATAAGCGTATATCCTAGTATAGGTAGTAAGTACTTATTCTTAACTAGGATAAGTGCTTATTTTAGTATTTACTAAGTGCTTATTCCTTATTAGCTTATCTATACTTATTCTACTTATTATATAACTTTATAAGATAGTTCTCCCTTACTCTAAGAGAGGTCTTCTTATTATCCCTATATTACTTATATATAACTTACTTATAACTACTATCCTTGAGTAGGGTAGTTCCTCTATTAGGTATAACTAATAAGTTATAATATTAGGTCTCCCTCTTAAAGGTCTTATTCCTAAGACTTATTATAAGTAGGTTATTATTCTTAAGTTAGGAAATTATTAATTTTACTTCCTTATTTTATCTATAATGCTAATACTATGTTAAGTTATATAGAGAAATTAAAATTATCTAGGGCTTCTACTTATTATTATTTATTATATATTCTTTATTTTATTAATAAAGGTGTTAAGGTTAATATACTTTATTCTAATTGTTATTTATAAGGGGTGCGTTATTTACTACTTCTTAATTCTAATATTTATAATACTTATTACTACCTTAGTATTCCTTATAATATATTTAAAGATGCAATCTATACTTATAGGTATTGCTTTTTTTATTTTACTTACTCTTACTAATCTATACTTAGTAAATTACCTTATAGTAGAATCCGATCGGTTAAATTAAGAAAAAGAGGTAAAGGAGTTGTATTTTTATAAGAGGGCTATAGTTTTATAATAGAAGGCTGAGGCTTATTAAAAGGCTTAGGCTAAGTTAACTAAGTTACTTATAAAGTTAAAGCGTCTTTATACTTAGAAGTAAATAGTATTTAAGAAGGGGGTAGGGGTAGTAGAGGAGTCTCCTAAGGAGTTATTATCTAAGTCGTTCTTAGTAAATAAAGTTTAAGTAATAGGTGCGTTTAGTATAGTAGATCTTTTATTAGTTTTTAAGGATTAGAATCTAGGTTCCCTAAGTTTTATACTTAGAGGGGTATCTAGGAGTAGTTAGGCCCTTATTTATAGAATTAGGTTTTCCTTTATTACTTTATCTTAGAATTCTTAAAGTTTCTCTTATATATTCTTAAGATGCTTTTTAAGTTCTTATAAATCCTCTTTATATCTATATCCCTTTTATTTAATAAAGTACTTCTATCCTCTAGTCTTTTTATTATTATTATAATCTAGAATAGTTTCTACTTTATATTCTTCCTCTACTTCTTTTATTTTAATATAATCTCATATATACAAGCCCTTAGGCGCGGGTTCTAGTAGTAATATATAAAAGATCAGGTATATCCTTATAGTATTTAGTAAGTTAAGTTTATAATTAACTTTAAATATTTTTCTTATAATTTTAAAAGGTTTGAGTTTTTTAAAGTTAAGTTTGTTACTAGGCTGCTTTATTTTAATATTTTATTAAATAAGGTATGTACTATCTCCCTCTTTAAAGGATAGTCCCTTTATCCTTAAGTAGTTAGTATATTTTTATATTTATTATTTAATATACTTAAGGTCCTTTTTTAGATCTTAGTAGACTTTCTTAAGTTCCTTAATTATAACTATAGCTTTTATAACTATAGGTCCTTATTTAAGTTCGTTATAAGTTATTAGATTAAATTTATAATTTAAAAAGAAAGGTAATTCTTATATACTTTCTCCTACTACGCTATTATATATAAACTATACTATTAGTAGTATTTTTACTTAATTATCTTATTTATAATTAAGGTAGTATCTTAAGTAAGTCTCTAAGATCTAGTTAATTCTTTTTATTTATCTATTAGTTTATAAGTAGAAAGTAGTACTAAGTTTATATTTCGCTCCTAGTTATGAGATTAGTAATCTCTAGAACTTAGATATAAAAATAGATCCTCTATTAGATACGATTTCCTTTAGTATTCTATGTTAGCTAATAATAGTTTTAAGGAATATATATACTAAGTCTTTTACTATACTTAATTCTTTATAAGGTATAAAGTAGGCATATTTAGTAAGTTAGTTTATTATAACTAGGATGTTATTATAGATTACCTCTATAAGTAGTTCCTTAAATAGGAGTAGTTTTATTATAAAATTAAGAGATATTAATTACTATAGTTTAGCTAGTATTAATAGTAGTTATAGTTCTCTATAAGGTTTATATCTACTAGGTTTGCTTTTCATATAGATTTTATAATTCTTAATTACTTTAGTAATATCCTTTCTTATAACTTATTTATTATAATGCTATCTAATTCTCTTCTAAGTTTTTATAATTCCTTAATAGCTATATATAAGTACGGTATGAATTTCTATGATTAGTTATAAGTTATTCTTCTAGTTATACTAGTCCTAACTCTTTTACTAATTATTAGGAGTTTCTATATAGGTATAAGTCCTCCTTTATATTCTTTAAGGATAACCTAAGTTTCTTCTAGGACTAGAATTATAAGGTCTAGTTATTAACTAAGAGCATTAGCTCTATTATTTTCTAATCCTTTATAATAGATAATTTTAAAATTAAATTTAGATAGGAATTCTAACTATCTTACTTATTATTTATTAAGTTCCTTTAATATTATAAAGTATACTAAGTTCTTATAATTAGTATAAACTTTTACTTAATACTTAGTTTTTAAGAGTTATAGCCTCTATTCCTTAAATACTTTAATAATTATTATAAGTTCTTTATTATAAATCTAGTAATTAAGTTCTAGTTTAGAAAGTTTCTAAGAGTAAAAAGCGCAGGGGTATAGAATATTATCTTTATCCCGTTATTTAAGTTATCCTCTTATAATAGAATCTAAGGTATTAGTTTCTAGCTTAAAAGGCTTCTTAGAGTTTAGAATCATAATAATAGGTTCTAAGCTTATATAGTCTTTTACTTTTTAAAAGGCTTCTTATTACTTATTAAACTATTCTTAAGGTACGTCTTTTTAAGTAAGTTTAATAAGTAGTAATATTATCTTAGAGTAGTTTTTAAGGAATTATTAGTAAAAGTTAATAAATCTTAAAAAAGCTAGGATATCCTTAAGGTTTTCTAATATTAGCTATTTACTAATAGCTTTAACTTTATTTACTAATATCTTAATTTATTTAAGTATAATAGTAAATCTTAAAAATTTAACTTCTTACTTATAAAATAGGCTTTTCTTAGGTTCTATAAGTAGTTTAGCTACTTTTAATACTTTGAGGATTTAGTAAATGTATTATTTATATTCTTTAAGTATTTTTAAAAATATAAGAATATCATTAAGATAGATAATAATAGTCTTATCTAAGTATTCTTATAGTACGTAGTTAATTATAGTTTAAAATATAGTAGGTATATTAGTAAGTCTAAATAATATAATAAGAGTCTTAAATTATCCTCATCTTATCTTAAAAGCTACTTTCTATTTATCTCCTTTAGCTATTTAAATAAGGTTATAAGCTCCTTTAAAGTCTAAGGTAGTAAACTATTAAGTATTATAAAGTAAGTCTCTTAATTCTAAAATTAAGGGTAATAAGTAGTAGTTTTTAATAGTAATATTGTTTAGTTTCTAATAGTTTATATATAATCATTTCTTATTATTCTTCTTTAATATAAAGAGTACTAAGTATCTAGTTAGTAATATTAAGGGTTAAATAAATCCTTTAACTAAGTTTTTATTTAACTACTTATTAAGGGTGTCTATTTCTTCTTAATTAAGGAGATAGATTTTATTAAAAGTAGGTTTATAACCTTCCTTTAGTTTAATCTTATAGTTAAAACTACTATGTTTTAGTAATTTAGTTTTAAGTTCTAGTATAAAAAGTTTATTATAGATTCTATACTCTATAGGTATCTTTAATAGTAGGTCTTTTATAATTTCTTTCTTTGTTATTATAGCTAGCGTCCTAGTGCGTATGTCTTTTATCTTAAGGATTAAGGCTAGTCTTATTCTTTATACTACTAGTAATCTACGTAAAGGCTTTATTAAGCGCTACTTAGGGGCTAGATTTTTATATATAATTAGGCCTATTCCTTAATCTATTTAGGGGTTATTCTTTTATAACTATAGGATTTTAAAAATAACATCGTATTATCTTATTTTAGTAATATTAAGAGTTATAAACTTAGTATAACTATAGTAAATTAAAGGGAGTTATACTATCTCTAAATTAATAATACTTCTATTATATTTAGGGAATTGATAGGGACGCATCACGAATTGATAGGGACGCATCATCCTTAGGGACGCATCACATTCTAAGGTTGTGATTGGCTAGAAATTTTGGTGACCCACAGGTACAAGTCGGCGAAGGCGGTGAGGCCAGCGTTGCTAACGCCCCACCTTTTCACAGCCATAAGAGGCCTGCCTCCGTTTCATAGACATAAAGCCGGCCCGCCCTACTAGCCTACGTTTCTTGGCTATTCCTCCCATTTGAGATTTGCAAAACCATCTAAACGACCGCTTTTGCAAATCTCAAATGGTAGGTCTTTTTCTTCCCTTCTAAGGAGGAATTGGGTTTTATCAAACTAAACTGAAACGGCTTTTATAAATCTCAATTGATTTCTACTTCTATTTCCTCTTATATAATAATAAAGAATGCCCCCCCTACCCTCAACGTTTGAGACTCTCATCACTACTACTAAGTAGTTCCCATTGACTCCTCGTCCTACGGATGCTTGCCTGTAATCTTCTTCCATTCGAACGAAGGCCAGTTGATCGGCCAGTACTAAGAGTAGTTACTTGGCTTCGTGTCTGCCGCTGGGAAGAGGTTGGCGCCTGGCTACTGGCTGTCTCTTGTGTAAGCCTTGCTAAGGTGGTCCTATTACGGCTTCCTGGTGGTCTGCCACGCCTGCGCCCTGCTGCTAATTGGCTAGGTTGTTGACTTTGTAGTTGGCTGTGTGATTGTCTAGCTAGCTGGTTGCTTGATTGGGTGCTATCCCTTAATGATAGGGATGATGGGACTGGCTGCATTGAGTTCTTAGGTCTGCCACGGAGGTTTCCTGCAATCTTCGGATCAAGGATCCGTCGATATGGATCCTGGGAAGAAGACTCCCGCAGCCGCCATCGTGGGTGAACCTCATCCTTCATAAACTGTACCCCATCTACAAGTTTAGAGTAGATCTTATGGCAGCATGGGATACCATACTCTATAGAGACAGTACAGTCCTCTGTGCAGTCTCTAAGAGGCGCTGGAAATGGATTTCTACCTGTTGGTAGAGCCTTCTTTGCCAGACGGTATTGCTTCGTAATCAAACCAAGACACTGCGATGAGAGTATTGTTCGAAGCTCCCCAAGGTACTCAGATCTGTTCCCTATAAACTCACGGCTTGTGAGGATCTCATCCTGTGCACAAGCTTGCTTGAAGCGAACCTCTTGATCCTTAAGCATATCCTGCATCACATTAACTAAGTGATATAGGTGGCTAAGTCCATTAAGAAGATAGCCCTTGATGTTGTTGTTGCTTGATTCCGTCCCTGAGGTTACACGGATGCCGAAGTTTCGGTACTGGCGAATAGAATAACGTGCCCACTGCTCCCTTAGTGGTAGATATATTCCATGCAGGTAGTTCAGAATAGGCCGTTGGTCCTTAAACTCTTTGCAAAGGTTTGCCCATGCTTTCCTAAAGGCATCCTCTGTCTCAGCAAATAGAACCAACTTCCACATTATAAGAACCCCCCGGTAGCTATGTAGCGTAGCCCCATCTACTGAAGTATGGATATAGGCATGGTCCTCATCGCTAAGTTCGGTAACTGGTTGTGGAGCTAGATCGTCTTCTTCAGACCCACTACTACTAGAATAGCTCTGAAGCCACTTCTGCTTGGCTTTAAGCATAACGTTTGAGTTGATATGGTGAATACAAAGCTGTTGTTGCACATTCGGAAAGTATTCGTTAAGAGCTGCCTTCATCTGTCTGTCGTAGTCGGTGATAATAACATCTGGTTGGCGAATAGAGTTCTGATTAATGAGTTGTAAGATACTCTGCGATAAGAACTGGAACCCCTCTAGTCTCTCATTATCGATGAGACCAAATGCTGCATTGAATACCGATCCAAGACATGTTTGCCCTGTAGCTTGGAAGAGTGGAAGCTTGAAGCGATTGGTGTTATAGGTGTTGTCAAAGCTGATAACCTCGGGGAACCGCTTCCACATCCGGAGAGAGTATGGAAACGTCCAGACAAGCCCAACAAGCCGATTCGGCTCATCATCCGCCCACTTCACAATATAAGGGATCTCCCGCTCATCAAAAAGCTTGATTAGAGCTGCATGTTACGGTCAGCTATCCGACAGTAGGGTCTGCTAACAGAAGTTGGGGATTGACGCTAGTAAACAGTATTGTCGTGTCGTAAGTCTGGTTCGTAGGTCGTAGGCTGTGTCGTAGATCGGTAGTCAGAGGCTAAGGTGATCAATCTTAGGCTCAACAAGTATTCGCAGTGAAGGTAAGCTGAAAGTATCCTGAGGATGAATACAAAGTTGATTGCTGAAGAGCTATGGAAGTCTGACTATGAGTCGAGCTCAGGTCATACTATATACAAGTCCGAACAGTACCCTTTGTTTGTTTTACCGTTCCTGATCCTGACGGGGTCCGTTCCTCGTTCATACGGATCCCGTATGTGCCAAGGACGGACTCCGTATTCTTGGCGTACGGATCTAATCTCTTATCTTATCGTCACGTGACTTGCACCATAGTTCTTCCGTTCCCGAGTGAGTCCCTGTTGTTCCCGTGATCCTGCAGTACAAATGTGTGGAAAAAAACATCAACAACAGCGAGAACGAAATTTTTGAAAATCGGAGCAAAAACGGCCCCAAATACGCGTGCTCGCGGCCACAGAGCCCCCTTCGATGCAATGCCATCCTCGGCCTTGATTCTACGTCCCAAAGGGGCCCAAGATGGCCGCAGAGCACGCCCCGACTACAATGAAAAACTTGAGAGCAAGCCGCAAAATACGACATATCAATAGACAACACTGTTACCACCACCACAGGCGAGCCACAAGCCGCTACACGAAGCACTAAGACTGCGCCCAAACAATCAACTTCAACACAACAGCCGCCGACAGGTTTTGGGTCACCTGTCACCCCCGACAAAGTTTGCAACGTCCCACAACGACGAAGATGAGTCCGACAGAACAGTATCACCTTCCGCACGGAGAAAGCACCAGGCATTAGGCATGCTACGATCGATGCCACACAATACTACAGACCACAGACAGACTAGTCCCCTGTCGCCCCTTTTGCGAAGAAGGATTGGTGTCCCTTCAACGCGCGACAATGTCTGCGGAATCTGTGCGGGAGCTCTCATACCCAGTAATCGAACATGTCGGAGTCAGTGGAGCATTGTGCTTCGTGGAAGACCCTTGGGCCAATGTGGTGGAGGGCAATAGTGGTCAACAGGCAAGAAACAAGAGGCCACATAGGAACCCGGCAGGAGGCAACAAAGAATTTACAGATGCAACTGAGAAAACGGCACATACAAGTCCGGGAGGATACGGACAAAACAAAGAGACAAAGCTGAGCGCTGGGGGGAGACTGTAGGTACAAAGAACCAGATACGGTGCTACCAGCACCAACTGAACCGAAGCAGGAGGACGCAAAACAAGCATTCTAGAGAGCAACACAAAAGCGAGAAAGCAGACAGGAGAGCAACACACTTCTTCAACAGAAGGCACAAACACACAGAATAGAGAACATAGTGGGGAGCTTGGGGATAGCTGGCCCTGATGCAACATCAGGGCGAAGTGGGGCGTCGCTGTTCATTGTCGACGCTTCGGCTACCTGCCAAACCCCGCTTTCCGGGCATAGCTGCTGGCATAAGAGCGGCTTCATAACCGAGTAGGAATAAATCAATCAATCAATCATGCAGTACAAATGTCCTGTTCTAGCCGCCCGAAAAAAAAAAACATCAACAACAGCGAGAACGAAATTTTTGAAAATCGGAGCAAAAACGGCCCTAAATACGCGTGCTCGCGGCCACAGAGCCCCCTTCGATGCAATGCCATCCTCGGCCTTGATTCTACGTCCCAAAGGGGCCCAAGATGGCCGCAGAGCACGCCCCGACTATAATGAAAAACTTGAGAGCAAGCCGCAAAATACGACATATCAATAGACAACACTGTTACCACCACCACAGGCGAGCCACAAGCCGCTACACGAAGCACTAAGACTGCGCCCAAACAATCAACTTCAACACAACAGCCGCCGACAGGTTTTGGGTCACCTGTCACCCCCGACAAAGTTTGCAACGTCCCACAACGACGAAGATGAGTCCGACAGAACAGTATCACCTTCCGCACGGAGAAAGCACCAGGCATTAGGCATGCTACGATCGATGCCACACAATACTACAGACCACAGACAGACTGGTCCCCTGTCGCCCCTTTTGCGAAGAAGGATTGGTGTCCCTTCAACGCGCGACAATGTCTGCGGAATCTGTGCGGGAGCTCTCATACCCAGTAATCGAACATGTCGGAGTCAGTGGAGCATTGTGCTTCGTGGAAGACCCTTGGGCCAATGTGGTGGAGGGCAATAGTGGTCAACAGGCAAGAAACAAGAGGCCACATAGGAACCCGGCAGGAGGCAACAAAGAATTTACAGATGCAACTGAGAAAACGGCACATACAAGTCCGGGAGGATACGGACAAAACAAAGAGACAAAGCTGAGCGCTGGGGGGAGACTGTAGGTACAAAGAACCAGATACGGTGCTACCAGCACCAACTGAACCGAAGCAGGAGGACGCAAAACAAGCATTCTAGAGAGCAACACAAAAGCGAGAAAGCAGACAGGAGAGCAACACACTTCTTCAACAGAGGGCACAAACACACAGAATAGAGAACATAGTAGGGAGCTTGGGGATAGCTGGCCCTGATGCAACATCAGGGCGAAGTGGGGCGTCGCTGTTCATTGTCGACGCTTCGGCTACCTGCCAAACCCCGCTTTCCGGGCATAGCTGCTGGCATAAGAGCGGCTTCATAACCGAGTAGGAATAAATCAATCAATCAATCATGTTCTAGCCGCCCGACGCCTAAGTAGGTCGTTCAGCTGTTATCCTTGTTTACGGGTCGTAACATCAGGTCCTCTCTCCAAAGGTCTTGTCCTCAAGACCCAACATAAGTAGGTCGTTGGTCCCAGGTTGGGGATCCGTCAATCGTGCTTCCTGATTTACCTATGATGCTGACACTATGTCAGGTCGCGTTTCTGAAAATCCTGCGATTTCCACTCTTCGTCGTTATCGTCGTTCCCTTAACATTGCGGAGAACGGGTTTGAGGTCATGCCTTGTCGTCGCTGTCGGTCTAAGGGATTGCGCTGTAAAATGCTGCCCGGTTCCTTGGTTTGTGGAGAGTGTGTCGCGGTGGGCGGCACTCGTCGTTCGTGCAACGCTTCCGATGATGCGATCTGTCAACGTTCGTGTGGTTTTGGGTCCGTTTGTTTTTTGCTCGTGCTAATTCGTATATAGTGGAACGTCTGATGGTTGAATCTCGGCGTTTGGACGATGAGGAGGAAAAAACCGAGGAATTGTTTCGAAAAAGGATGGAGGCGCTGCAAAAGGCGCAGGCCGAAGTGAATGAGACACTTGCGAAGTTGGATCGTGTTCGCAAGGCTAAGCGAATAGTGTTCAAAAAAGGTCGCAAGGAGACCTCGGTGGTGGCTGAAGAGGGGGTAGCGGAGCCTTCTCTTGCCGAGTCTTCCTTGGTTCTTGAGGCACAGTCGGTGGGTGCTTTTAGTGCGGTAGACCTGGATGCCGTCTTCGGTGATTGGAATCCGGGTACTCTAAACTTCTTATCGGGGGAGTCTTAGTTGGGTTCGGGTGTTCCTAGGCGAATAAATGGTTTTCCTTGTCGCGGTCTGTCTGCCTCTGCTGGTGGTCTGACATGTCTGTGTGGGTGTTTGATGCGTTGGTAACCAGTGTTGTCTGTCGGGGTTGGTGTCGCTGGCGCTGCTGGCGTCGTTTCTCGTTCTTGGTGTTGTTGCCAGTAGGTCGCGAGTTCGTCCTTCGCATTGGTGATGTTCTTGGCTGGTTCCCATGTGTTGTCTTCGTGACCATATCCTTTCCACTTGATGAGGTATTGGTATCCTTCTGGTTCTTCAAGGTGGTCGATGATTCGTTCGACTTCGTACTCTGGTTCGTTGTCTTCCACAATGATGAGGTCGTTTGTCTGTGATCCTTGTGGTGCTGGTTCGAGTAGCGAAATGTGGAATGTTGGAAAACACTTTATCGTGTCGGGTAGGTCGAGTTCGTAATTGACTGGTGAAACTTTTCGGAGGATTTTGAAAGGTCCGAGTTTCTTGAAATCTAACTTATCGTTTGGTCGTTTCGTTTTAATGTTTCGCCGTATGAGATAGGCGCTATCTCCCTCCTTCAAGGTTGGTCCCTCAATCCTTCGTTTGTTGCTAAATCGTGTCATTCGTTATCGTACAAATTCGAGTTCTTTTCGTGCGTTGTCTTGGATTTCCTTGATTTGGTTGGCTGTGGCGACGGCCTTGATTGCTGCAGACGTGCCTGATCGTGGTTCTCCGTATGCGGTTGGCTCGAATCCGTAGTTAAGGTAGAAAGGGGATTCCTTGGTGCTTTCTCCTACTGCGCTGTTGTAGGCGAATTGGGCCATTGGTAGTAGTACTACCCAATTGTCTTGGTTGTAGTTAACGTAGGCGCGGAGGTAGGTTTCGAGGATCTGGTTGACTCTTTCTGTTTGTCCGTCGGTCTGCGGGTGAAATGCGGTGGACATTGCTTGCTTGATGCCGAGTTGCGATGTAATTGATTTCCAAAATTTGGAAGTGAAGATCTTGTCTCTGTCTGACACAATTTCCTTAGGTGTTCCGTGATTGGCGATGATGTACTTGAGGAATGTGTAGGCGAATTCTTCGGCGTTGCTTGCTTCCTTGTACGGGATGAAGTAGGCGTACTTCGTGAGTCTGTCGACGATGACGAGAACGCTGTCAAAGTAGACTCCCGTAAGGGGTTCTCGAGACTTCGGTAGTTTGACAATAAAGTCGAGTGATATAGAGTGCCAGGCGGTTTGCGGCACAGGCAAAGGTTGTAACAATCCATAAGGTTGGTGTCAGGCTGGTTTGCTTTTGAGGCAAACCTCGCAATCCTTAATTGCTATTGCGACACGTTCTCTAGTGACCTTTTCTCCATATTGTTGTCGTAGTCGTTTCCAGGTTTTTGTGATTCCTTGGTGACCGTATGCTGGCCGAGCGTGGAACTCCATGATTGCTTCATCGTCCAGTCCGCTAGTCGAGCTAGCACTAGATCGTCTGGCCATCATCAAGAGTTTTGTGGCGGGCACGAGGTCTCCATTCTCGTTGTGTTTGAGAATCACCTGGGTCTCGTTTGGTACCGGGATATTGTAGTCCGGTCGTCGGCTGAGGGCGTCGGCCCTGCCGTTCTCTGATCCTTTCCGATAGATGATTCGGAAATTGAATTCTAAGAGGAATTCTGACCATCTGATTTGTCGTTTGTTGAGTTCCTTCGAAGTGGTGAAGTGGGCTAGGTTCTTGTGGTCCGTATACATAAGTACTTGGTGGATGGTTCCTGAGAGTTGGGGTCGCTATTCCTTGAATGCTTCGATGATTGCTATGAGTTCTTTGTCGTGGATCTGGTAGTTGAGTTCTGATCCGCGGAGCTTGCGTGAGAAGAAGCCACAGGGGTGCAGGCGTCCTTCTGAGTCTCGTTGAGATAATTGTGCTCCTAGCGCGAAATCTGAGGCGTCTGTTTCTACTTCGAATTGTTCTAGTAGGTTGGGAATCATCAGGACTAGTTCGCTAGTGATGCGGTCCTTGATTGTTTAAAAGGCGGTTTCCTATTTTTCTTTCTACTCGAATGGTTGGTCTTTCTTGCTGAGGTCTGTAAGGGGTGCGTTGATTTTTCCGTAGAGTCCGATGAACTTTCGGTAAAAATTGACGAATCCGAGGAATCCTTGGACTTCCTTGAGGTTCGTCGGTGTCGGCCATTCTTTAACGGCTTGAACTTTCTTTTTAGACATGCTGATGTGTCCGGGAGTAATGGTGAATCCGAGGTATTCTACTTCTTGGGTGTGAAATGTGCTTTTCTCGGGTTTAACCAGGAGTTTGGCGTCTTGGAGGGCTTGAAGTACGAGGTATACGTGCTCCTTGTGTTGTTCCATCGTTGGTGAGAAGATGAGGATGTCGTCAAGGTAGACGACTACGAAGATGTCCACGTATTTCCTGAGAACTTGGTTGATCATGTTCTGGAAAGTGGCTGGGGCATTGGTGAGACCGAAAGGCATGACGAGGTACTCGAAATGTCCTCTGCGTGTTCTGAAGGCGGTCTTCCATTCTTCTCCTTGCTTTATTCTGATGAGGTTGTAGGCACCCTTGAGGTCTAGTGCCGTGAAGTAGTTGGCTCCGTGGAGGAGTCGTTGTAGTTCTTCGATTAATGGTAGCGGGTACCGATTTTTAATCGTCATTTCGTTGAGCATTCGGTAGTCGATACAAAGTCGTAGTTTTCCGTTCTTTTTTGGTACGAACAGGATTAGGCTTCCTGCTGGTGATGTTGATTCTCTGATGTAGCCTTTCTCGAGGTTTTCGTCGAGGTATTTGTCGAGGGCTTCTATTTCTGTTGGGTTGAGTCCGTAAATTTTGTTGAACTTGGGTTCCTTCCCCTCCTTAATGGGGATTTCGTGATCGAAATTCGTGTGTTTGGGCAGTCCGGTTTCTAGTTCGGCTGCGAAGAGTTTTTCGTAGACTCTGTATTCTTCTGGGATAGACAGAAGTGGATCGTCTTTTTGTTCGAGATCCGTTTGCTTTAATGGTCGTGATGCGGCTTCTTTCGCCTTGAGGTAGTAGATGTATCGTTTTGCTGTTCTTTGGTGGGTGGATCTGTTTGAGGCCTGGGTTCTGCAGGGCTGCTCAGGGACTAGATCGTCGTTGTCCTAATGGAGTTGGCCTGTTCTCTAATCTATCCGTGGGTTGTTCTTTTCTAGCCATGGTATTCCTAACACAATGTCGTATGCACCGAGTTCGGCAATGTCGAATTGGAGTTGTTCGTTTCGATCTAGGTAACTCATCTCGAGGGGCGCAGTCTCGTTTTTGATGGTTCCTCCTTCGTACTAGACTTGTTCTCCTTCTATGTTGCTAAGCTGGTACGTGTATTCCTTCTTCTGCCATGGTAGTCGTAGTCGGTTCACCGCTTGGGGTGATATAAAATTCATTTCGGCTCCGCTGTCGATGAGCGCGATGGTTGTCGTGTCGTTGATGGTAACTGCGAGTTGCAGGTGTACTTTCTGGTCTAGGAATGCTAGACAGATGGACCTTGTCGTTGTTGCCTGTCTCGGTCCTTTATCGGTAGGCGAGTCTAGTTTTTTGACTGCTTTAGTTGTCTTGGGTAGGTGATGTGCTTCCCTTCTCGTCGTGCCTTCGTGAGGCGATTTTCCTGGAATCGGAGCCTCGGGGGGCTTGATCCTTCTTGTAGGAGTCTGTAGGCTTTTGCCTTTTGGGTTGCGTGGATGAGGCATTCGTCCGTTCGACATTCTTCCCACTTCATGTTTTTGTCGTGGGTGCACCTTATGGGGTATTGTCGGCTGGGGGTGAACGTGGCGATGTTGCCGTCGAACTTCCTGAGTTCCCACCCTGTGAGAGTGTGGGCGGTGTAGACGTTTCGTAGGGGGGTGTTGTCGTATTTCCTGGGTTGGAAGTGGTGTTCGTATTTTTCTCCTATGTGCGTCTCGTAGTAGTCGAAGAAGCACTGGGCCCAAAAGAGGTAGCGATGGCTTGGGTCTGTGATTCTGAGGTAGGGGTGATCTTCGATCCTGAGTTGCGGGGTGTAGTGCGTCCTGGGTCCTATGTTTGGCATGCTATAAAGTTCGATGAATTGCTTATCATTGTGCTGATTTACTTGCTTGTGTGCAATGCGTTCGGGGGTGTTGTCCTTCTCGGGTTCCTCTTCAGAGCTGGTGTCGTCTACACTGGGGGTGAGCCCATAGGCGATCTCCGTCTGAGCACGTTGGCAGGCAACGTCACGAGGTTCGTCCGAGTCGTAGGGTGAATCTTCTCCTTCTCCGAACGTCTAGTTGCTAGTGAGACTGAGGATTTGTTGTTCAGTCAGGGGGTCGTGCTGATATTCAGGTTCCTTATCCGAATCTTCTTCGTTCTCGAATTCCCTGATTCGATTCATTTCGCGTTGAACTTATGCTTCGGAGTCTCTGATCCTTTGTCGGGTTTCTTTATCGTAACCCATGGGATTGTCGTAGGTGGCTTGCCTTGAGGTGATGCGTGGGGCTGACGAGCCTGCGGGTTTAAGTTGTTGTACTCGTAGCCTCCCGTCAAGTTGTTCGGTGGTTTTTCTGATTATCTTGCTGTTGGCCTGGGAGGCTATTGCAAGGGTTTTGCTGGTAGGCTAGTGTCCTGTCATTTCTTTGTTGCTGAGGTGTATAGGGCATTTGTCGTCGTAGCATCCTGTCTATGATAGGGATGCGTGGGGTGTCTTAGTTGCTATACTAGCTTGCTTGGTTCGCTCGGGTACTGGCTTCCAGTTGGGCTTCTTGGGTTGTCCGCAGTCTCTGGCGATGTATCTTATTTTTTCGCAATTGTAGTACTTGGGGTTCTAAGGTTTCTTGTCGTTGCTCTTGGTAGCGGCACTGAGGTCTATGGGTCCGCTGTGTTGTCTATAGGAAGTGCTTTGTCGGGTGTTGTTCTAGTTGTTGCGGGGTCTGTTGTCGTTCCGCTGGTTGTTGAACTTGTGCTGAGGCTGCCATTGGTACTTGCGTCCTGAGTTCGGGTTTTGTCTTTTCTCTCCTCGTTCCTTTCGTCGTTTATAGAGGCGGTTGTCGATCTTGATAGCATGTTCGACGTAGGCGAGGAAACTGGGGGGTGTTTCTAACTTGGCTATTTCGTCCTTAACGTTATCTTTGAGTCCTTGGTAGAAGGCGAAGACCTTGCTTTCGTCGGTCATGTGGAGTCTTGCAGCTAATCGTCTGAACTCGGCGGCGTAGAGCGTGGCTGACTTGGTTTGTCGCAGGTGTGATAGGTCTCGCTCGGCCTGCCTTCGCTCATCGGGGTCGAGGAAGAGGGATTCCAGGGCTTTAACATAGCCTGCGAAGCTGAAGAAGATGCTCTTCACCTCTTCGCTGTATTTTTCGACCGGGTTGTCGAGCCATTCTTGTTGCAGGGGCTCGAACCAGGCGAGGGCTCTTCCTCGTAGGAAAGTGGCCGCGTGCACTACGCGTTCGGTGTCGTTCTGGAAAGTGTTGATGTGGAAGGCTTGGTAGGTCCGTACCTGAACCAAGTGTCCTTTAAGTTGTCCTGGGGTCCCGTCGAAGGTAGAGGGGGTGTTGAGCTTGAGGCGTTCGCGTCCTTCGACCGGGGCGGAAATCACGTTGGCGGCAGCTCGAAGGGTGTTGACTTCCTTCTCAAGTTCCTGAGTCTTGCGCGCTTGCTCCTGAAGTTCCTTGAGAGCAGTGGCGTTTTGGTTGAACATGTCGCGCATCTCCTTGAAGTCCTTGGTAGTTTTGTCGAGCTGTCGTTTGAGTTCTTCGGTGTCGTCCTCGCTGTCTGAGTCGTCCTTCATTTTCTGGTCCTCGACTTCCTGGGCCAGGCTCTGAGGAGCTTTTCCTCCAGAGGTGGATGAGGATCCGGGGGTAGGAGACTTGACAGAGGCGCGGGAAGACATTCTGTACTGTTTAGTAGGTATCAATAGTCAACTTACTGAACAGGAGCAATCAAAGTGTTACGGTCAGCTATCCGACAGTAGGGTCTGCTAACAGAAGTTGGGGATTGACGCTAGTAAACAGTATTGTCGTGTCGTAAGTCTGGTTCGTAGGTCGTAGGCTGTGTCGTAGATCGGTAGTCAGAGGCTAAGGTGATCAATCTTAGGCTCAACAAGTATTCGCAGTGAAGGTAAGCTGAAAGTATCCTGAGGATGAATACAAAGTTGATTGCTGAAGAGCTATGGAAGTCTGACTATGAGTCGAGCTCAGGTCATACTATATACAAGTCCGAACAGTACCCTTTGTTTGTTTTACCGTTCCTGATCCTGACGGGGTCCGTTCCTCGTTCATACGGATCCCGTATATACCAAGGACGGACTCCGTATTCTTGGCGTACGGATCTAATCTCTTATCTTATCGTTACGTGACTTGCACCATAGTTCTTCCGTTCCCGAGTGAGTCCCTGTTGTTCCCGTGATCCTGCAGTACAAATGTCCTGTTCTAAACATCAACAACAGCGAGAACGAAATTTTTGAAAACAGCATCAAATTGATCAAACCACGCCCGCTCGCGCTCTCAGAGGTCACTTTGGGCATAATGTCATCCTCGGCATTGATTCTGCTCCCAAAGAGCCTGCTCGTGGCCGCGGGCGGGCTCTGACCACGAAAAATTCGAGAGCAAGCCACAAAGTATGACACGTCAATAGACAACACCATCGACACCACCGCGGTTGAGTCACGGGCTATCACGTGAGCACAACGACCAAGCCCAAACAAACATCAACACCACAGCCACCGATAGGTTATGGGTCGCCTATCACCCCCGACAAAGTTTGCAACGTCCCGCGACAACAACGACGACAAGCCCGACAGAACGGTATCACCTCCTGCATAGAGAAAGCACCAGACACCAGGCATGCTACGATCGATGCCACAAAATACTACAGTTTGCAGACAGATTGGTCCCCTGTCGCCCCCTCCGCGAAGAAGGATTGTCGCCCCTTCAACGTATGACAATGTCTGCGGAATCTGTGTACGAGCTCTCATACTTAGTAATCGGACGAATCGAAGCGGTTGGAGCATTGTGTTTTGCGGATTGAGTCCGACTCCAGGCGGTGGATGGAGGTGGTGGTCGAAAGATGGAAACATAGAGCCACATAGGAACCCAGCATGAGGCAACAAAAAGATTTACAGATTCAACTGAGATATAGCATATGCGAGTCTGAGAGGATGCGGACAAGATAAAGAGACGAAGCTGAGGGCTGGGGGGAGACTATAGGTATACAGAACCAGACATGGTGCCTAGCACCAACAGAACCGAAGTAGGAGGACGCGAAAGAAGGATTCTAGAAGGCAACACCAAGCGAGAGAGCAGGCAGGAGGACAACAATCTTCAACAGAGGGCATAAACACACAAGAATAGATAGCATAGTGGGAGCTTGGGGACAGCTGGTCCTGATCCAACAACAGGGCGAAGTGGGGCGTCGCGGTTTATCGTCGATGCTTCGGCTGTCTGCCAAACCCCGCTTTCCGGGCATAGCTGCTAGCATAAGAGCGGCTTCATAACCGTGTAGGAATCAATCAATCAATCAATCAAATGTCCTGTTCTAGCCGCCCGACGCCCAAGTAGGTCGTTCAGCTGTTATCCTTGTTTACGGGTCGTAACACTGCAGTTGGTGTATACACATTAAGCTTTTCGCGATTGATTCGGGCTCTAGCGTTATAGATATCCCGCTGGGTGAAAACAGATTTAGGAAACTGCTCCTGAATAATAGCACCTACGTCGCGTGCCCGAATACCAACCCGCCGACTAGTAGTCTCAACTGCATCCTTAATAGGCTCAGTCAACCTCCTATAGGCTGGGTGTGCAGATGATGCTAAGCTAGGGATATGATTATGCTGGCTGTGTATTGGGTTGGAATGCTGACGTAAAAGCCATTTCCCCTCCTCTATTGCTTCAGCAATAATTTGCCATTGGCAATCACACTTCCGAGATGCGCGGGCTCGGATGCCAGCACCTCTACCTCGCTTTGGTAGCCTAAATCGATCGCAACGAAGTGTATAGCGAATTATACGTCCTTTACGATAGCATCTATTATACTTTGCAATCCCAAATCCATGCTCTTTTGCAAATTTATTAACTCGGTCGAGGAGGGTTTCAATTGTTGCTTCTGGTTCGCCAGGGATCGGTGGGTTTGGAATAGTTTCGGGGGTAGGTGATTTCGACCTTTCGCTTGTAGTAAGGAATAAAGTACTTGGAGAAGATGGTATCGCTATCACTTCTGGGCTTTGTCGGGGAGGTGAATAAGGTGGAGGAGGAGGAGACTCGCCGATTGAGGATATGTCTGAAGGGTGTGGTGAGTAGCCCCAAGCCTCACGATATCGACGAACGCGTTCACATTGTTGGAGGAGAGCACGCGTAAGACGTCGGTTTGTCCCAACAACCTCTTGAATGAGGCTTAGAACAGTAGAGAACTGATCTGAAGTGGGTTGTAAGGGTTGATTTTCAGGTTGTAATACTAATTGGCTTTCTTTTGGTTGACGTTCAGGTAAAATTGTACGCTGCATACGTATTGTCCCCTTTGGAAAGGAACATAGAAGATATAATTCATCTCCCTGGGGGTTGTAGCTTGTGTCGGAATCTTGCTGTAATTGTTCAGGTGGAATCTCAGAGATTAGGTCAGGTTGACCCTCACGATCGCCAGCCCCATAGAATTGACTGATAGTGGCATCACTACTAACTGAGATAGCACGGCGTTGGCGCTTGGGAGAAGGCAATTGATTGTATATACTAGAGCTGCTGGGTCGGCGACGCGATTGGGGCCTTGATTGACTTGTAGAGGTAGACATCTTGACGTTGTAAAGGAGAATAAATTGAATATGTCTAATGCGCTTTCGTAGTTATGAAGGGATGGGCTAAGAAGATAAGAAAGATACTTCATTAGATGATGGCAGAATTCGGATGCACTAACAATAAAATTTTGAGCTAATCACAACCTTAGAATGTGATGCGTCCCTAAGGATGATGCGTCCCTATCAATTCGTGATGCGTCCCTATCAATTCCCTTTTTATTACTATGGTCTTCCTATTTTTATACTATGTTAGCTTATTATAATAGTCCTTAGATCCTTTTTAGCTCCTTATAATATTTTATAATATATCTTCGTTTATTATAGTTATAATATTTATAATCTTTCTTCTTATTAAGGTTCTTTTAATATCCTTTATTAGTAATGCTTAGGTCTATAGGTTTGCTATATTATCTATAAGTAGTATTCTTAAGTACGTTTTATAATTTATATTGCTTATGATTCTATTAGAAGTTCCTTTAATTTTATTATTAATATTTCTTTACTAAGTTAGTAAGTTATTATTTTTCTCTCTTTTCTTTTCTTTACTTAAATAGCTAGTTATTAATCTTAATAGTATATTTAGTATAAGTAAGGAAGGTTAATAGTGCGTCTACCTTAACTATCTTATCTTTAATATTATCCTTAAAGCCTTAATAGAAAGTAAAGACCTTGCTTTTATTAATTATATTAAGTCTAGCTATTAGTTATTAAAATTCTATAGTATATAAGGTAGCTAATTTAGTTTATTATAGGTTTATAAGTTTCTTTTCTACTTACCTTTTCTTATTAAGGTCTAGGAATAATAACTAGAGGGCTTTAATATATCCTCTAAAGCTAAAGAAAATGTCTTTTACTTCTTAATAGTACTTCTTAGGGGGGTTGTCTAGCTATTCCTACTATAAGGGTTTAAACTAAGTAAGGGCTCTTCCTTATAAGAACGTAGTAGTATAAATAACTCATTCTATATTGTTCTAGAATGTATTTATATAGAAGGCTTGATAGGTGCATATCTAAACTAGATATTCTTTAAGTTAACTAGGGGTTTTATTAAACGTAGTAGGTATGTTAAGCTTGAGACACTCTCTCCCTTTAATAGGTATAAATATAATATTCACAGCAGCCTTAAGAGTTATAACTTCCTTTTTAAGTTCTTTAGTATAGCGGCCTTATTCTTAAAGTTCTCTAAGGGCCTTAACGTTTTAGTTAAATAGATTTTTTATTTCTCTAAGGTCGTTATAATTCTATTTAAGTTATTATTTAAGGTCCTTATTATTATAATTAGTTTCTTCTTTTATTTCCTAATTCTTAAGTTCTTAAGCTAGGTTCTAAGTAACGGGTCTATTAGAGTTAGTTAAGGAGTTAAGAGTAGGGGCTTTAATAGTTCTATATAAAGACATCTTATCTTATACTATTTATTAGTCTCTTAGGGTTAACTTATTAAATAGGAGTAATTAAAGTATTATAACTAGTTAGTAATAGTAAGGTTTCTATTAATAGAAGCTAAGGTAAGGGACTAACTGTTGGAACGGTAGGTAGGAATCTCGTAGATAGTACGATATCCTTATAACAGGGTATTAGAGTAAGGGAACTTGTACTTATGAAGTAGGGCTTTAATAGTAAAGAATGTATAGGCTTATATTGAAGCTGAGTTGGTTGAGGAACTAATAGCTAGCTAAGGGAGAGAATTAGGCTAGTTATATAGTAGTATAACGTCGCCTATAATAGCTAATATAGGAAGCTATAAGCTAGGTTTAGTATACGTAAGTATATACGTCAACTAGCTTATAAAGCAGCTTATAAATCAGACTAGAATCTTCTTTAACTAAATAGACTTTTAGATAAGGTTAAAGAGAGTATTCCATAGGGATCTGAATGTCATATGTTTAAACTAGCAAGCAGCCATTCTTAGCTAGTTACTTTTGTAAGTCCTACTAAGTCTTAGATAAGACTAAATAGGATAAATAAGTAAAATAGAAGTATAATATACTTATACTTCTAACACTAACTTAGGTATCTTAACTTATACTACTAACTAGTAGATTAAGGGTTAGTATTACGACCTGTTAGATATACTTAATAAACCTACTAGGTCGGGCGGCTACGACAAGATATATATACGTAAGATCACGGGAACAAGGGTAAACCTCTCGGCAAGGAAGAACTATGTTACAAGTCACGTAACAATCGACTAATCAGGATAAAGTCGATAAAGTCGACAAGCAACTCTATAGACTCTTGTAAAGGACTAATTAGAAGAGAGTCGATAGAGTCGACGAGCGACTCTATAGACTCTCTAAGACATTAGGAAACGGGACTTATATATAGACCAGGACTTAAGCATCTACTTAAGCCTTCTAGATAGTTCTTTAGCAATCAACTTATGATTTATCCTCGAATAACTTTCAGCTTACCTCTTAGTATTATAAATACTAAGAACCTTATTACTATAATATAAGACTAATTACCTTACCTTAACCTTACGATCTATTAGAACGACTTCTACGAACTAGTATTAGTCTCTTACTATACCTTCTATTAGCAAAACCCTACTATTAGATAGCTAGCCGTAATACTTTGATTACTCCTATTTAGTAAGTTACTTTTTAAGACTAACGAATAGTATAAGACAAGATGTCTTCGCACGGAACTACCGAAAACCCTACTCTTAGAACCTTGTCTACGTCCGAGAGACATATTCCCTAGAATCTAGCCTAAAAGATTTAAGACTAGGAAATAAAGGAGGAATCCGATAGCGATAACGATAATAAAGAACTTAAGTAGCAACTTAAGCGGAATAATAACAAGCTTAGGGAAATGAAAAACCTATTTAACTAGAACGTTAAAGCCTTCAAGGAGCTATAGGAATAAGCCTACCGTACTAAAGAACTAGAAAAGGAAGTTATAACCCTTCGAGCTACTACGAATATTATATTAACTCCTATCGAAGGAAGAAAACGCCTTAAGCTTAATACCCCTACTACCTTCGACGAAACCCTTAGATAGCTTAAAAGATACTTAATATAGATATAGACCTATTAAGCCTTCTATATTAATACGTTTTAAAACGATACCGAACGTATTATCTATGCTACTACCTTCTTAAGAGGGAAGGCTTTTGCTTAGTTTAAACCCTTCTAATAAGAATAGCTAGATACCTTTATCGAGAGATATAGTTAAGAAGTAAAAGATATCTTTTTCAGCTTTAGTAGATATATTAAAGCCTTTTAATCTCTTTTCTTAGACCTTAATAAGAAAAGATAAGTAGAAAGAGAACTAGCAAGCCTATAATAAAACAAATTAGCTATAATATACGCTATAGAATTTCGACGACTTATAGCTAGACTCGATATAACCGACGAAAGCAAAGTTTTTACTTTCTACTAAGGTCTTAAGGACGATATTAAGGACGAAATAGCTAAAGTAGATATGCTACCTAGCTTTCTTAATTATGTCGAATACGCTATTAAGATTAATAACCGACTATTTAAACGATGTAAGGAAAAAAGAGAAAAACATTAAATAGCTAACTTAGGAAAGAAATATTAATAGCAACCTTAATATAAGTTTAATAATAAAAACTAGAATAATAGGAATAATAATTAGTAAAGCACTGTATATAGATAATATAGTAGACCTATAGACCTGAGCGTCGCGTAAAAAGATAAACCTAGACGTAGAGAATTTAAATGCTATAACTACGACAAGCTAGGATATATAGCTAGACACTATATATAGCCTAAGAAACTTACGATACCCCTTAAGCAAGCTAACGCTATAACTAAAATCCCTAGCTATAAAGAAAAGGGATAGATAGCTTGCTATAATAATAATTATATTATGCATAAGCATATAAAAGAGAATAGTAGATAGTATTTTTAAAACCTTATAAGACGATTAGGATACGATACTACTAACATACCTAAGGCTATTATTATAATAGACCGATATACTAGTAGACCGGATTATACTAAGTAGCGATAAAAGCTACTTAACGACTAGGAATAAGTAAAGAAGGCTACGGAACTTAATAACGCCTTCTAAGATAGTAGTATTATATACTAACCGGGACTTTTATAAGATATCCTATACCTTGCTAACTATTGATAGACGAATAAAGTAAATACCTTGGAAAGTTTTTTAGAAGAAGAAGCTAGGAAACTTAAAGAAGAAAACGAGATAGCTATTAAACGGATATAAGACGTTATTAACTATACGATATAAATTCGAAATAATAGCGAAGTTAGAGATACCTTTTAATATATATAGAAAACCCGAGACTGCTATATCGTACTATACGGAAATACCTAAGGATAGTATTAACTTAAGTATAAAACAACTTAATTTGTCTACCGACCTTAAAACGATAGAAAGACGGAACGAACCCTCGCGGTAGCTAGCAAATACGCTTATAAAGCTACTAAGTAATTAGATAAAATACTAAGATAATAACAATTTAGGGATGCTAGCATCTAAACCTAAGTATACTAAGTAAAAGATAACCTAAGCTAACGATAGAGCTTACTATATACTACGGTAGCTAGCGACTCGACCTTTGAATTGCTATAAAGAACCCGCGCTATTCCTTAACCTATTTCGGAATAGGCTAAAGACGTCGTAGACAGACTACCCTCGGCGGAAGTATGTTTATAAGGAACGTCGATAGACGATACCGACCTAGAAAACGTAGAAGAAGAATACTAGCTTCTAAGAAGTACTTAACAAAGGCCTTACGCAGATTACTAGTAGCAACTAGAGCAAGACTACGCCTAATGCTAAGGATAAGAGATATTAGTACTAAGATGCTAGCAGCTATAACGATTAATAAAGTTACGGAAGATCTAATATTAAAGATACTTATTAAATATAGGGTTTATAGCAAACTCTTTATACTAGAACTCGAGACCGGATTACTAGAATATAGCAAGTAGGATTATAAGATCGAAATTAAGGAAGGATATAAACCTACTTTTAATAAAATATACCTACTTAACTAAGAAGAAATAAAAGCTTTAGACGAATAGCTTAACGAAAATCTTGCAAAAGGATTTATTAGACTTTCGAAATTACTTATAAGATACCTTATACTATTTATATTAAAGAAGAACGGGAAGAAACGACTTTATATCGATTATTGACGACTTAACGATATTACGATTAAAGACTATTACCTACTACCCTTTATATCGGAACTAAGAGACTTATTCTACGAGGCTTAATAGTTTATAGCCTTAGACTTTAAAAGAGCTTATAACCTTATCCAAATTATAGAAGGAGATAAGTAGAAAATAGCCTTCCGAACGAGAAGAGGATAGTTTAAAACGTTAGTTATGCTATTTAGACTTACTAACGCACCGGCTATATTCTAAACTATAATTAACTAAGTATTATAAGAATATCTAGATAAGTCTATTATTATATACCTTAACGATATCTTTATATTCTCTAAAACGTTAGAAGAATATAAGAAGCATGTCTACGAGATTCTTAAAGCACTTAAATAAGCAAAGCTACTTATAAAACTAGAGAAGAGTCTGTTTTATAAATAGGAAGTAGAATTTTTAAGGTTTATAATCACGCTAGGCGTAATCAAGATATCCCCTAATAAAATCAAGGCTATATAAGAATAGCTTATACTAAAGAACCTAAAGGATATACTATCCTTCTTAGGATTTATTAACTTCTACCGAAAATTCCTTAAAGACTATTCTAAAACGATATTGCCTCTTACCGAACTTACTAAGAAAAATATACCTTAGGAATAGATAGATAAATAATAGAAAGCGTTCTAAGAAGTTAAGGATAAGGTTATATCGGAACCCGTTATCTAGATTCTAAACCCTAAGAAGCCTTTCAAGCTTGAAACGGATGCTTCGAACGAAGCTAAAGGAGCGTAGCTAGGCTAAAGGGATAAGAACGGAGTCTTATACCCTTGTAGATTCTTTTTAAGGATGTTCTAAGGACCTAAACTAAATTACTAGATCTATAATAAGGAACTTATAGTAATTATCGACGTATTTAAAGAATAGAGACCCTAATTATTAGGAATAAAGTACGAAGTAAAAGTATATACGGATTATAAGAATCTAGCATACTTTACTATTTTAAAAAAGCTTAATAAACGATAAATTAGATAGTTAGAATTCCTCTTAGAATTTAACTTTAGAATTATCTATAGGAAAGGATTAGAAAACAATAGAGTAGACGCGTTTAGCTGAAGACTTGATTATAAAGACGAAGTCTTAGAAGAAACTTAGGTTATCCTTAAAGAAGATAATAGCGACCTTATACCTGCTATAAAACTCTTAATAATCGGCGACTGTATTAAGACTAGTACGACTAGGAGGATAATATACGACTAGATTAGGGAGATATATAGCATACCTACTTATAGTTACTAAGGAGTTACGAAAACCTAGAAACGAATTAGATAATACTATAATAAGTAAGTAATAAGAAAAGACGTTGCTAACGTAATTAAGGATTACGAAGTCTATATAAAAAGTAAGCCTAGTAGATATAAACTATATAGAGAACTATAACTATTGCTAGTATTACTAGCACCTTAGTACTTAATCTTTCTAGACTTTATCGTTAAACTACTAAAATCGAGAGAACTACTTACTAAAGTATAGTATAATAGTATATTAGTAGTTATAGATAGATTTACGAAGTATACGTATTTTATATTATACTTAGAATTAAGCATAGTAGAAGACTTAGTATATACTTTTCTTAGGATTATTATTAGCTAATACGGCCTGCCTTAGGAAATAGTATTAGATAGAGGATTAGTCTTTACGTCTAAGTTCTAGAGATCCTTGATCTTATAACTTAAAGCAAAGCATAGCCTTAGTATTACCTTCTACCTATAGTCTAACGGATAAACAGAAAGAATTAACTAGATCTTAGAAACATACCTAAGGAGTTATATAAACTACGACTAAGATAACTAGGTTAAGTTATTACTAACTATATAGTTTGCATATAATAGTTTAATAGGAGAAAGTATACGAGAATTACCTTTCTTCCTTAACTATAGATTTAACCTTACTACTTATAAAAAACCCCGAACTAGCTTTACCGTAATAAAAATAGTAGTAGATATTAAGAAACTTAAGGAAATCTAATAAAAACTACCTTAAAAACTCGAATTCGTATAGTAAAGAATAAAGAAATACGCCAACCGATATAAGGTAAGAAGCCTACCTTTAAAAGAAGGAGGTAGCGCCTATCTTATATAGCGAAATATTAAAACGAAACGACTTAGTAATAAACTCGACTTTAAAAAACTAAGACCTTTCGAAATTATAAAGAAAATTTCCGAAGTTAACTACGAGTTAAAACTACTAGAAATAATAAAATATTACCTAGTCTTTTATATCTTATTATTAGAATTAGTACTAGACGGTATATATACCGAAGACTATATTATTATAGAAATAAATAATACTAAATACGAAGTAGAACGTATTCTAGACTATTAGAGGAATAACGAAATAATAAAATACTTTATTAAGTAGAAAAACTATAGATACAAAGACGATTCGTAGGAACTAGCTAAGAACCTAGAATACGCTTAGGAAGAACTTTAACAATACTAGCATTAGAGGACGTCTCTAGACCTTAGTCGTCTAAACCGACGCTAGACTAATCTACGACGTTAATAATACCTAGGGAATAAAGTATACCTATAGTTTCTAAGCTAGCACTTTGTAAACTAAAAACCTCGGAACGATACTTATTCTTAACCTCCTCTATATGCTATAAACTAGATCGAATAAGATTAGTCGCTTTACGATTAATATCCTTACGACGCCTTCGTAAACGACGAATCTTCGCTATAAAAGCTAACTATTCTTCTTTAGCTTTCTTAAGCTTATTATTAATTTTTATTTTTTATTACCGAACCTGAATAAGTGAAGTGTTACGAGCAGGTCAGGGCAACTAACTGTGGCATAAAGCAAAAGCTTCGGTAATGATGACTCCGGCATCATTATCCCCTGTTCTGCACTATATAGCTACGCCGGCCAGGCACCAACTGGTTAGGCCGTAACACCATGTCTCCCCTCTAAGAGGCATGTCCCTATGCCGAGGACCAATCGGACATATCGCGGGTATAAGCAGGGAAACTCCAGGCTAGTAGGGAACCAATCTACATAATTGCCTGCCCACGGTCGGGCGTCACAGGGACCAGGGAGGACTGGCGACGTATGGGATTTGAACCCACAACCCTCTACGCGGGGTGGAGTCATCATTGTGTTACGAGCAGGTCAGGGCAACCAACTATGGCATAAAGCAAAAGCTTCGGTAATGATGACTCCGGCATTATTATCCCCTGTTCTGCACTATATAGCTACGCCGGCCAGGCACCAACTGGTTAGGCCGTAACAGGAAGCCGCGGAAGGACCGTAAATATCGTAAGAATGCTTATCGGCAACATAACGCGAATAACGAGAAGAATTAACTTCGGAAACGATGTAGTCGATACCGGCAGCCGCGCAACCGGAATAAAGGATAAGCATAATAAACCTAAACAAATCGATAAGCTAGCTAAGTTCCTTATAAGCTATAGGGTTCTTTAATTTAGATTTTTAAACGCAACCTAACATAATATTAGCATTATAAATAAACAAGGAAGTACGATTAACGACTTTCTAACCTAAGAGCTACGACCTACTTATATTAGCCTTAAGGATAAGACTATCGAAGGGAGACCTAATATTACGACCTGTTAGATATACTTAACAAACCTACTAGGTCGGGCGGCTACGATAAGACATATATACGTAGGATTACGGGAACAAAGGTAAACCTCTCGGCAAGGAAGAACTATATTATAAATCATGTAATAATCGACTAATCAGGATAGAGTCGACAGAGTCGACAAGCGACTCTATAGACTCTTATAAAGGACTAATTAGAAGAGAGTCGATAGAGTCGACAAGCGACTCTATAGACTCTCCAAGACATTAGGAAACGGGACTTGTATATAGACCAGGACTTAAGCATCTGCTCAAGCCCTCTAGATAGTTCTTCAGCAATCAACTTATAATTCATCCTCGAATAACTTTTAGCTTACTTCTTAGTATTATAAATACTAAGAACCTCGTTACTATAGTGTTACGAGCAGGTCAGGGCAACCAACTGTGGCACAAAGCAAAAGCTTCGGTAATGATGACTCCGGCATCATTATCCCCTGTTCTGCACTATATAGCTACGCCGGCCAGGCACCAACTGGTTGGGCCGTAACACCATGTCTCCCCTCTAAGAGGCATGTCCCTATGCCGAGGACCAATCGGACATATCGCGGGTATAAGCAGGGAAACTCCAGGCTAGTAGGGAACCAATCTACATAATTGCCTGCCCACGGTCGGGCGTCGCAGGGACCAGGGAGGACTGGCGACGTATGGGATTTGAACCCACAACCCTCTACGCGGGGTGGAGTCATCATTGTGTTACGAGCAGGTCAGGGCAACTAACTGTGGCACAAAGCAAAAGCTTCGGTAATGATGACTCCGGCATCATTATCCCCTGTTCTGCACTATATAGCTACGCCGGCCAGGCACCAACTGGTTGGGCCGTAACATATAGTATAAGACTGATTACCTTACCCTAACCTTACGATCTACTAGAACGACCTCTACGAACCAGTGTTAGTCTCTTACTATACCTTCTGTTAGCAAAACCCTACTGTTAGATAGCTAGCCGTAATAGTTAGGGTAAGGTAATTAGTCTTATACTAAGTAATAAAGTAGTAATATTATAAACTATAAACTAAGTTAAAAGTTATCTAGGATGAATTATAAGTTGATTATTAAAGAACTATTTAGGAGGACCTTAAGTAGGGCTTAAGTCCTGATCTATATATAAGTTAGTCCTAAGTAGGATGTTACGGCCAGCTAGTGACAGTAGGGTTTCTGCTAACAGAAGTTGAGGCTACGATACTAACAATAGGTCTTGCGTCGTATACAGGTATGTCGTACTGGTAGATCGAGGGTTAGGGTAAGGTGATCAGTCTTACACTAGGTAACGAGGTATAGTAATATCACAAACTGTGAGCTAAGCTGAAAGTCATCGAGGATGAATTACAAGTTGATTGCTGAAGAACTATCTAGAGGGCTTGAGCAGGTGCTCAAGTCCTGGTCTATATACAAGTCCCGTTTCCCAAGGCCGACGTCCGCGTCGTCGCTTGCCGATATCTCGATTGTCGGCAGCCGACATGCCAAGAGTCGTATCTCTTATTCCTTTCTTATCATCACGTGACTTGAACATAGTTCTTCCTTTTCCGGCGGGGCGACCCTTGTCCCTTCCGTCGCCTGCATATATCTTGTCTCTAGCCGCTGTTGTCAGATTGAGCGCGCTACGCGAGGCTTCGGCAACGCTCGGCAGAACACTATTTCCGAGCGCCGAGCCCCGGGTCAGGGGGTGGCATACCCCCTTCCCTACGCGCCCCTGAAGGGCCCTTAGACAGTTACACACATAACGGAATATACATCGTTCTGAACCCTCAATTCGACAATTAACAGTCTGATACGTGCTGCGTTTACGTTAAACGCCGCCAGCCATCTATTCTACGCATACGAAAGCCCTTTCTACGCGCCCAATTGAACCCCTATCGTCGAAATGTCCTCCTCAAGCGCGAAAATCACCCTGAATACCCCTGCCGACTGGATCCTATGGATCGACCAGCTGCAGTCGAAGGCTAAGTCCTACGACCTCTGGCGATATATCGATCCCCAGCGCCTAGGCGCCTTAAACACGGGACAAACGCGTCTCGAGCGGCAGATGGAGCGGCCGAAGCGCCCCGAAATATACGATCACCCTAAGACCGGCAAAGCCGAAGTGCTAAACGAAGACGCCGACTACGAAACGCGCGCACAAGCGCTGGAGGAGCTCTCGGCAGCCAATCTCGCCCTGTATAAGGAACGTCGGTCTGAATATATGGAGCGCTCCAAGACCCATGAAGCGTTCCTGAAAGGGATTCGCGTGCTCGAAGACTAGGTCCGAGATACAGTCAGCACCTCTCTCCTTAAGAGCTGCTGTACCGCGGACCGCGCACTGGACCGCTGGGTCTACGCGTTGAAGGAACGCGTAGGGATAACCACTCGTGAGAGACGCACCGCCGCGAGAGCTTCGTAACAGTGCTCCCCTGCTCTCTGACTCTGATGTCGACGGTTCCGTATGCTTCGATAGCCACTTGCTGAGCGCCTGCCCATAAGTAGTCGCCTGCTGGCGCTCCTGACAGTGTGGTGAACCACGAGGGGTCGTTGAATACATGGATCGTTGATCCAGAGTCCAGGATCGCCGATCTGAAGAGCTCGTATGTCTCCGGAGCGGTGTGGAAGGCACTCGGGACGGTCCCCTTGCTTCGGCCATATAGTCAGTGTTCTTCTTTCGCTGGTTCTCTCACCTTCCTGACACGGTTTGCGAGCGTTTCGTCTTTTCTCATCCGCTCGTCGAGGTTCGCGAGAAGCTTTCTACTCGGCTCGTACCACTCAGGGCGCTCCCGTTCGTTGACGAGCCAGCACTTCGAGAGCGGGTGAGGTTTCAGGCACGCAGGGCACAGCCGGTTGCCCTCGCTCTCCCCATCGCTTCTCTTCCGCGACCGGTCTCTGCGAGCTCCTCCTCTGGAGCGCGTGTTTCCTCGAGATCCCCGGCTGCTTCTCATTGGTACCGTTAGGCGCGCGGGGGAAGTTCGTTCCCCTTCCTCTTCGTTTCTTGAAGTGGCTTCTGTGGTAGGACCAAACGCTCCGCGTCCGGCCTGCTTCTTCGGGTTGTGTTGAGAGGTTGTTTGTAGGAACCGCCGCGCGTCTGACAGGACTTCTCCAACGCTCAGTTTCTCGCTTTCGACGCGTTCGTCCTTGACGGTCTGGTATGAGAAGATCCATGTATCGGCGTAGCTGTGGCTCACGGCGTAGGTGAATTCCGGGAACCATATACTGGGGAGCTCGGTACCCGGGACGCCCGCCGCTGCTGCTTCGTGGATTGATTCTTCCCACTTCGTAAGCCACTCTTCTAGCTCTTTCTTCGTTGCGAGTCGCTTCCGCTCCGGTATCTGGAGCGCTCTCTTATATGCTTCGCTCGCGGCGGTGCGTCTCTCACGAGTGGTTATCCCTACGCGTTCCTTCAACGCGTAGACCCAGCGGTCCAGTGCGCGGTCCGCGGTACAGCAGCTCTTGAGGAGAGAGGTGCTAACTGTATCTCGGACCTAGTCTTCGAGCACGCGAATCCCTTTCAGGAACGCTTCATGGGTCTTGGAGCGCTCCATATATTCAGACCGACGTTCCTTATACAGGGCGAGATTGGCTGCCGAGAGCTCCTCTAGCGCTTGTGCGCGCGTTTCGTAGTCGGCGTCTTCGTTTAGCACTTCGGCTTTGCCGGTCTTGGGGTGATCGTATATTTCGGGGCGCTTCGGCCGCTCCATCCGCCGCTCGAGACGCGTTTGTCCCGTGTTTAAGGCGCCTGGGCGCTGGGGATCGATATATCGCCAGAGGTCGTAGGACTTGGCCTTCGACTGCAGCTGGTCGATCCATAGGATCCAGTCGGCAGGGGTATTCAGGGTGATTTTCGCGCTTGAGGAGGACATTTCGACGATAGGGGTTCAATTGGGCGCGTAGAAAGGGCTTTCGTATGCGTAGAATAGATGGCTAGCGGCGTTTAACGTAAACGCAGCACGTATCAGACTGTTAATTGTCGAATTGAGGGTTCAGAACGATGTATATTCCGTTATGTGTGTAACTGTCTAAGGGCCCTTCAGGGGCGCGTAGGGAAGGGGGTATGCCACCCCCTGACCCGGGGCTCGGCGCTTGGAAATAGTGTTCTGCCGAGCGTTGCCGAAGCCTCGCGTAGCGCGCTCAATCTGACAAAAGTACTAAATTAATGGATTTAATAGCAAATAGAATCGCCTAATTAAAAAATAACATTTATCCTACTCGACCTTATAATAACTAAGCTATTCATTTTTATTAATAGGTCGTTTACTAATAACTACGACCTCTCCTCCTAATTAGGGTTTCTAATTATCCTAGTTAATAATACTTCCTCTAATAATAATAATAGAGAATTTATAATTTATAATAACCTCGTTTATTATAACTTTATAAAGAGTAAATAAGTTACTTATAGCGTATTAATATTAGAGATCTATAAGATAGTTACTAGTATTAATATAGCCTACGCCCTTACTATAACCCTAGTAATAATTACTAATTACTTCAACTTATTAACGATTTAGATAGTTATCTATACTAATTCTTATTTACTATATAAGTATCTTATAAAGCTAAGTACTATTAAAGAAAAGCAACTTATAATTAATATTATAATATTAAGATAATTATATAAGAGATAAGAACTATAAGAAATTTATTAGATTAATAGTAAAGACAACCCTACTAATGCCCTCACAAAGAGCAAACTAAATTAAGCCCTTGAGAGATTTATTAATAGCAATATAATAACAATACGTATAGAGGGATAAGTAATAAGACTGTAACTATGGGAGAAAGTAGGGATAGGAGGCCGAATTAACGAGGAGACGGAACTATATAGGGATAACGTATTCCAACCGCTTTAATACTATAAAAAGAGAGTTTCTAGTATTACGATAGTTAGAATACGGAGTCGTGTAGCACTTCCAGCCACACGCCCGCCACGCTGAGAGGCCCAAGCCTCCCAGACCCACGTGACAGGCCAAGGGGGAATATCCCCACCTTCTAGTCAACAACACCACTTTCAACTATCATGAACCATTGATTAGAACCAATTTACTGTTATTTGTTATTGACGAACGGAATTCCGTTTCACCCCCCTGTGAAACCTACATTTACCTCTTGTCCTACTTTATCTCATGCCTTCACCTTCAACTTCCGCTTTGTATCTCGCTTCCACTGTGTCCTCCTCAGCACCGACGATAATACCAACTGTGGCGAAGAGTCTGGGCGACTTTGAGTGAGATTTTCCAATCCCAATCAAGATTCTGCCACTCATTGACCGAGGGACCTGGGCGTCCAGGCACAATAGCCGCACGGGGGAATACTTAGAAAGCAACAAGCCTTCGGTCGTGGCTTTCTTGATGAGTACCACCGCAACCATACCCTTACAGAGCCGGAACTATGGCGGTAGTTCCAGAGTGACCACGAAGATCGACTGGGAGAAGCGTCTCCGCCTGTTTTTTCGCCAATGCTAAAGTACCTGCGAGACTTCCTGACAATGTATGGTGTATACGTCATGGAAGACGGCAAATGGATTGGCAAACAGTTTGCCGACACTGCTAAACAGCCTGGCTCCCCTAAGACTCTGCTGCAGAAGTCGACGGTATTGCCTGCAAAAACAGGCACTTTTGGATTATGCTGGAAACCCCCAGATTTCTAGACAGCGGTATAAAACAACCGCTGGCAACTGTAAGGTCTGCAGTCACGTTCACATGCACAATTACGCAGCCGCCAGCTTCTCGGTTCGTAGTGCTTCCAACAGTCGATAACAATAGCCACATCTAGCTATGCTACTACCTCGTCAAAATCAATTGCTATAGTGGTGGCAGCCTGTTCCAGATGTTACGCCAACTCCTCGGCAACTGACGGATCTTTGCGAGCTATCCACATCTGACATCAGATACAGTAGTGGCTGGTATAAAGTTCTAGAATTCCAGCTGTTGATTTCTGGCATAACTGCCACAAAGGCTAAATTCCCCAATCTCCATCCCCAAGGGCCAGGCGCTGTAGTTCTGCTACAACCACCTTTCTCAATATAACAGGTTATCCAATAGCTGTAGTAGGACAAGCACTCCTTTGGGGCTTTCTAATCAGGGCGCAAAGGGGAGGAATTTCATTTGGGGAATTTTCGCCTATTCTTGCAGCAGACATCGTCAGAAGTCTTGATCAGAGTGCCAGAATGGTGGACACGCAGTCAACGGACACTTTTCATTCAACCTTTTCATAGCGATTCTTCCTGATCAGAGCCAGAGAGATTCGATTGACGAAAGTGAACCAGTACACACAACAGCCCCTCATTAGACCTGATCAGCGAGATCCTAACATGAGCTGTGGTTATGGTTGTGTTTGTGTTTGCTGTTCAATCGCTGACGGTCCGCATGCTGAATTTCTCCGATCTCGCTTCATTAAGACGCTAGAACCCACTGGTGGGCAACCTACCAAAAACATCGTGTACAGAATCGTCAGATGGATGCTGTTGCAATTGCCAGAACTCAGGATTGAAGTGGTTCTGTCTCCGACGAGACTGCTGCCCGCCGGCTGCCCACGCAACGGGCAGACAGGGCTCACTTCCGCGATCACTTCAACCAGTACTTTGAATTCAACTTCTCCTAAGCATCGGACATAGGCACATACGTTGTTTTCTTCCTGAAAAGGATATCCCACCCATCAGTATTGCTGTGTTCACAACAATAGGAACTAGCTAGAAAGGAGCTAACAACGCGGAGAAGTCGTTTCTAAAGCCTGGAGCAAGTTTGCATAGAAGCATTTATATTTATAATGGGAGACTAGGCTTATGCCAGTCAGCATAGGATCAACGGTGCACAGCCATGGAATCTTCATCAGCCTGATAAAGCACTATTATGTAGCGGGCACGAGCATCAAGCATGTCTTGGTAAACGACCGTTACGACATGTAAGATTTGATCTCTATGACGATTTATTGATTCGAAGCTAGCCTGTCGAAAAGCACTTTCAGCTCTGGCTGGCTTATCGATCAGAATCACTAAACATGCCATAGGTTTGCACTAGTGTCTCGACGATAGCGATCCAAAGGGGCATTTGACGGGGACTGCTCAGTGTCACGCAGTCAATTTGCCCACCACTTATGGGGTAAAAAAAGATGCTTCCATTCATTAGAGACTGTCTAGGGGTTATTGGGTTGATTATATAACCGTCTATTCGGTAATTACCGATTTGAAGGTTTTCATGCACAAAATGACATCCCCGTTAGTTTTATATGGGAAACAATAGCCGGGTGCATGGGTTGAATGCATGCCCCGATATATGCAGTGGTCCGTGTGACACTCAGCTTGACCCACTGACGAAAAGCTTCATCAACTTTTTGGCGCCTTTTTCATCGGGTTCACAGGGACACCCGCACGGCAAACGAAGGACCCCTTCCAAATTGGGGCCAATGTGGAAGAAGAAGCTGGAAAGTAGAGGATTGAAGGTTGTGGGAGAGGTTAATATTCTCCAGTTGCCCGGCACTTGAGTAAGGTTGTTGAGGTCGCCTACCCACGTGAGGCATCGCGGCTGGTAGCCCGCATTTAGGCTGTAACGGAGCCACTTCAAGCCGGACTTCCGACGATTGCAATATCCTTGTCCTCAAAGAAGAAGCCTTACTATGTCCATGCTTCTGTAGCTGGGCTACTAAGAATTAATTCACTATTATCTCTACGTGAGTTCACGCTATGAAAGTTGAACGCATCAATAGTCACGGGGTCCATATTTCCCGACTTGATTTAGCGTCGAAATAGAGTTAACAAGCAGAAGTACATGCTTCGGATTCGGGACGTTGGCATCTCGGGTTTCTCACTGTAGGCCGACAATATTCCACATCTAGTTGCTTCCCCCCACCCACCCACTGGTGCACCGAGTCCGACATTTAGACTCGATTAGAATGCCGCAACTACGTGAGACGCATTTCACATTACGTTTAGTTGTCGACGATGTCGAAATTATGAACTTTCAATGACTCGAAAAATGAATTTTACAGTACCTCTTTAAAAAGCCATAGGACTCTGTTTCTGTAGCATAGGATGCCGAGTTTCCTAAGAAAGTAGCAGTGTCAGTTAACTACGGACAAAGAATAACTTGGGTCTCTAATGGGACTTTGAAAAGACAATCATGAGTTTGCAGTTGATAAAATTTATGGTTTGCCCGGTCTTATTATATTTCAGCATTACTTGACACTATTTTAGAGTCTGCTAGTTGGTGATTAAATTAAAGCACCCAATTCTCAGTCGAAAATTAAATACATTGTGAATCAAAGCTGTGAAATTTTCCTACGGACCTTGAAGCTGAAGAATGAAGGAACCTAACGCAAGCTTTTTCGTCGTCGATGCAAAGCCTCAATAATAGAGCTTGTTCTTTTTTTCCAGTCTCTGAATTTCCTAGCACAAGGCAGCAAAATCACCCCAGACTTGGCCTGCAGAGCTTGATGAAGTGGTCGGTCCGACCGTACATGGCCAGGGAGCAAGTCAAAGAGTGGTAGTTGAGCTTAGCTATAACGACGGCAGCTTCGTACTTGGCCAAAAAAAAAAAAAAAAAAAAAAAAAAAAGAATGCCAGCTTAAGTCTACGGCAACCGCGGATTCTGCCTCGATACCTGTATGCAATCCCCAATTTCGTACCTAATACAAAACTTGACACACACAGAGTTCAACCTGCCAATTGGCATCGCCACGCGGCTTCTAAAGCATCGGTTAAGTTAGAATTCTCGACATCATTCAACACCGTACCGGATGTGTGGGTGGAGTTCGCTTGACGCTGTTCTGTCATGACCTTTGACGAACAATCTGGCAATCTCGGGTTGACGTGGCCCCGTCCGCCATACAGTCATGGGCCGGAGGCGTTCGAAAGCCCCATAGACCATGAAATGAACTTGTACAGCTCGGACATTAATTTGCGGCAAGGTAAAAGACAAAGGAAGGGATAACAAATTATCTTACGTTACTCTGTAATTGGCGGCACGCAGCAGGCCCCAATGAACCTACCAGCATCAAACTTTCAACTACTTACCTACCTGGGCTCGAGCTTCGAGGGTTAAATACCGCAGCCCTGGTCTTCCATTACTACTGACATTCGCAACGATGCAAAGAGCACTAAAGTCTTTGTGCTGTGTCATGGAGATGCAATAAATCAATTTTAATATAACAGTCTTTTCGGTATACGCCAGTGCCTCATTCTCTGGCTAGAGAAAATGCAAATGCTACGGATAGTGCGGAACCTGTGTAACCCTTGGCATTTCTGCACCTTACGATGACAGTCTGATGCCCCTGAACATTGTCAAGAGCGTAGGACAGAAGTGTGATGAATTTTCAGTATGTAAACACTGAAAATCCGTGATAGGTTTTTAGAAAGCGGTCTGAGTTGTTCAAGATCAAACACTGGAGTGATTGTCAGTATGCTCATTCGGAATCCATGAGGATATCACGCGACTCAAGTCTCCACATGACACAAGACCTGCTAGTAAAGTTTAATGGGCTGCAAGATGGCCAATCAGGCCATTGTCTTCCTGCGTATACGTGCGCGAATGGACCTCTCTTAGGTCTGTCTACTGACTCAATCATACAGTCATGCCAACCATGAACGGCTAGCCACCTCGTACCTTACATGCCCTGAGGCTTAGCATAAGCACATCAAATTCAGGCATAATCTTTTCTTTAGACGAACGATCCTTTCGGTTCTTGCGGGAGTTTAATAGATTAATCAATTGTTTTTACTCGTATGGTCCGGTGTTTCTCCTGTCTTCGCGTTGAACAGTATCCGACAAGCCATTACGAGCTGAAAGATTGTCTGACGCCTTAACTATAAGTATCAAGCTGCATTTTCTTCAAAACAGCATTTTTTATTTACTCACAACCTCAACCATTTCTCATAAGTTCAAATATGCATTTTCAATCGACTATTATTCTCTCTTCTTTGGTGGCAGCCGCGAGTGCTGTTTCGACATGCGCATCCGGGGCCCCATCGGTATCCAGCCGAGACAACTACTGGTTCTCTCGGCAGTCGAACGGAATTCATGTTGCAACGTGGCCACAAGGATATGCCAACTATGCAGCGCCTTCTCTCAACTCTAAGCAAGGCGTACTGCAGATTGTCAACCAAAGTCAGACACGAAAGAGCATTTGCCTGATGAAGGGTGATGTTGGGTTTACTTGCTACTGGCTGAACGCTGGAGATACTTGCAAAACCAACATTCAGGTATCACCTGAGTGGTCTGTCAAGGTAAGTTTCAAACGCTGCATGTCTGATGTGTTACTAAGACTGCTCTTTAAGGTTGGCGACGTTTAAGATACAGGCAGCATCCATAGGGTGCGGTAGTTGGCAACGCACCTTGCCATTCCAAGTGCAGATGTAACCCGCTATAACCTCAAGTTGGAAAGAGACCTCCGAGAATCAGGGACTGTTAACGAGCAATCACCGAGCGGAACCTGCTAGTCTAGATGGCGGAAGGTCGATGCGCGGATTGCCAACTACCCACCAAAGTGGCAGTTGCATTATAAGTACCAATAAATAGACTAAGCTCTTGCTCCTTTCGGGGCTCTAAGTCAAATTTCAATTGGAATTGTTTTTGAAACTAGCACACTAGCCCACATGAAGTGCAACTGTTTATCTGAGTACTCACTCGCCGCATGTGCGATACAGCGTTTGAAAACTTGCATTGCATGAAGCACTGGGTAAAGCTACCATATTCGAACAGCTGAGTTGACTTCAATTCCAAGGTTAAAGCATTGATTTCTGTGTAAACATTGCGGCAGGCAACTCGGTTTTGGTACGAAAGAAACTCTGGTAAGCGTGAATTTGCTCAACAAATGCTTTCTCGCCATACAACTAGATCAGCCCCGAAGAAGTTTCAAGGCTCGACGCATAGATGTGCGGATTGAATAACGGTTCGAAGGTAACTTCTGGGACGTAGAGACCGCCTTTGGCTTTAGAGTATGATAATTTGAATACGGGAGATTGTGTTGGGATGGATTGGTTAATGTTACAGCGGTATTTGATTGGTGCTGGGACTGTCGGACTATCGTAAGTGCAATGTTTGAAGGTTGATAAAAGATGATACGACTTTTGAAACTATTGAAACTACCGTGGCTACTAATGGCTCTTTCTATCCAGTATACTAGGAACTTCTGTCGAGCCACACTGCATTATGGTGCTAGTCAACGGGGGTTGTCGTTGACGGACGAAATCGTCGAAGTCAAATTCTGAACCCCACAATTTTTGAGATTTCACTGCACGACAAAGGGTAAGAAGAAGGTAGGTCCAGCATCGACCTTTACCGAAGTATTAGAGGCTTACTTCTCAACGATCTATAGTAAGGCGTAAGGTACGTTACTATTTGTCGCGCTTTCCCTCCTACGGCCTCCACACATTAGATTTGAAGTTCAGATAAAATAGTAATGCAATAACATAGACAACATGAGTGCCAAGGCAGGTTGAATCATACGAGTACTTAGGGATACTCAATCGGGACTCACACTCGGAGAACTAGGACTATGAGCCATTTGATCCACCAAGGCCATGGTGCCACCTACAACCGTGCATGGTCTCCAAGCATCCAGCTGCTTACTTCTCGGTGCATAGCGCACCGAGATCTCCTTGTTGATGGATCAAGACTTTGGTTTGTTCGAATCACATGTATGTCAATTTCTTCTCTGATCGAAAAGCTTGTCCGTTATATAAATACTAGTCTAAACCAGTATCCAGATTGGAGAACGTCGCTTACTTCAAAGCAAAGTTTTCATATGCACCAGCAACTTTACGCCACCTATCACCAAGCTTGTTACTACGAGGTGATTCAGCTGTTCACTATACTCCACGAGATACTCTAATTATGGACAGAGTACTGCCTGAGTTGAAAAAGCTAGCCTCGTTTCCTTCGAAGCTTCGAGTCTACATCACTTCCGACATTGAGAATGAGCCTGACGACCAAGAGTCCCTCGTCCGATATCTTCTGTATGCGAACGAATTCGATACCAGAGGTATCTGCGCGGTCACCTCTGCATGGTTGTCGTCGTGTACGGCTCCCGAGTCGATGCATCAGATCATCGATGGGTACAAATTGGTAGTCGACAATCTGAACAAACATGTCCATCCTGATGCGCAGTACCCCTCCGCGGAGGATCTGCACAAACTTGTTGTTTCAGGCCACCCTGTAGGTAGTATTCGTAACATTCTTTTTCATTGCCTTTGGAGCTGACAGTATATACTAGGTGTACGGCAAAGAGGCTTTAGCTCTCCCTCCGAGTCGAGGAGCACTAGATCTGGTGGAAAAACTATGCGAGTTTCCAAACCCGCTTTGGGTTGTTTGCTGGGGTGGAACAAACGTCATTGCGGAAGCATTGCAGCATATTCGCAGGACGAAGGCCTCGACAGACGAGGCTGCGCTGCATGCACGCCTTCGAGTATACGCTATATCGGACCAAGACGACACAGGAGAATGGATTAGGAACACGTTCCCCGAGGTCTTTTACATTGCATCCATTCATGGGTTCGGAGCGTTCGACATGTCTACATGGCAGGGCATTTCCCACCCCATCTCAGGTGGTGACTTGAGCAAAGCATCCAAGGAATGGCTCCGCGAGAACATCCAAAAAGGTCCACTTGGAAACGTCTACCCCACTCCCATGCACATTATGGAAGGGGATACCCCGACGTTTCTATATCTAATCCAAAACGGCCTGGGTGACCCGGAGCATCCGAGCTTCGGAAGCTGGGGTGGACGGTATCGGGCAATCAAAGTTGGCAGCGCGCACTATGCCGACGTCGTTGACACGATTGTTGACGTCCATGGGACTGAGCGGACTGATCAGAAGGCGACCATTGCCCGGTGGCGTGACCACTTCCAGAACGACTTCGCAACCCGAATGAGCTGGTCTCTAGAAGCCAATTTCTGGGATGCCAGCCACCATCCAGTGCCAATCATTGACGGGTGCTGCGGTCCCCAAGTTATCAGACGGAGGGTGCAGTCAGGCGATGTGATTGTGCTAGATGCCAGCGCTTCATATGACCCTGACAGCCCCTTGGATAACTCGGGATTGGAGTTTCAGTGGTATCAATATCATGAGCCGACAATCAACCATCCTATTGGTGCGCAGGCAACTCCACGCTGCAAGCTGAGGCCGTTGGCGCCGCCGGCGGAAGGAGACTCAATGCTGGCCTATAACGACGCGGGTTTCACCAATGTTGCCCTCGGCCCCAAGGTCGAGATCACGGTGCCGGATGCAAAAGCCCCGGCAATCTTAAACTACCCAGCACTTCACTGGCTGCCCCACACAGGCCTTGATGGCATGTCATATCACATTATTCTGCAAGTGTCTAACAAGACGGCAAAATTTCCTGTGCGGAGATACCTCCGAGTGATCTTAGATGCTGGTATGTCGTAAGTGGACTGACGCTACGTTAAAACCCTCATGGACTGGAAAATGTTTATAGTTATACGATCATAGACGATGAATTCGGAATTGGGAAGTCTTGGTGTTGGTATGCCAAAGCTTTTAAGCAAAACTGGTAGTAAATATCATTCTGATCATTATGGCTGCGTTTTCGCACTGGTAACATTCATCATCTCCAAGGCCTTAGCTACTGTAGTTAAGTTTAGGCCAGAGACATTTCGTGACCAGAAGAATCATCCCTGGTTCTTTGGGTTGCCGGGATCCTCACTGAGGTCGGGTTGCTCATATCAAGGCATACGGAGCGACAAGACAGATCGATGTCCATCCTGTTTCTTTTGCACTTAGACTTCGTTTCTCCCACACAGTAGCGCAAACAGCACGTGTGAGCTGCTGATTCAAAGGTACATTATCAAGACGCCAAGATAGGCTATCATTAGGGCAGGAAAAAGTCTACTAGGTATGGGAACCACCATTTGAGCGAGCGTGGCTATCCGAGAAGTCGAATGTGTGAGGCGCAGCGAACGTATCGTAAACGAGAGCGAAAAATGGGGAGTTGAATTATTACGTCGATCTGGTCCCAGCACTGGCCAACCAGCAACGGATAGCGACACACACCCAACGCCCTTTGGGATATTCTTGACACGACAGGACAAGATGCCCTCACCAATAGTTTGTTGAACTGTAATTATAAGAGATATCCTTATGCACAGCTCCCAGGCATGCGTTATGAACTTTCAAATCAAAAATGGGGGAACCAAATGTTGTCGACGTCCGCATCGAGCACTATGCTCCGGGCAGGATCCTCGGCATCCACGAGCAAACACCCCGGATATCGTGGCGCTTCATCGAAACACCAACCGACTTTCAGCAGGAACAATATGAGATAGAGCTTACGCGGTATACAGACAGTGGCGGCGTGGCTGAGGTGACGTCAACCAAGGTCGCCTCTGCCGAGTCCCATCTCGTCCCTTGGCCAGCTATCACTTCTGCTTTTGTATCCAGAGAAAAGTGGTCCATTCGCGTGCGTGCCACGGGAAAAGGGCATAGTTCAGACCACACCATGGAGCGAACCTTGCACACTGGAAGCCGGACTCATTTCACGCTCTGATTGGAACTGCGATCGCATATCCTCGCCTTGGGCGACCACTTTCTGGCACCGGGCTGGACGGTTTATGACCGGCGACTCCAGTATCAAAGCTATGACATTACCGAACTTTTGCAGTCTGGCGCCAATTATCTCGGTATCAGAGTTGCTGAGGGCTGGTGTACCGGTCGCTTTGGGTTCGGCAGCCGTCGCGCCATTTGGGCCGATCGAACGGCTCTGCTTGCGCAGTTACACATTAACTACTCCGACGGGACAAAAGAGTGCGTCGCCACGGATGGGTCGTGGGAGGTGTTGCATGGCCCAATTCGGCTTGCTGAGCTGTATGATGGAGAGGTATACGACGCTCGGGCTGAAGTCGGCGGCTAGTCATCTCCTGGCCGGCCACACTGTCAGCAATCCTGGAGCAAGGTTGAGGTACTATCATCCCTGCCTGCAGATGTAGTTCTCAAACCCGGGTATGGGGAGCCGGCACGCCATATCGAGCGAGTGCTGCCGAAGAAAAAGATCACTACACCCTCAGGCAAGGTTGTGCTTGACTTTGGTCAGAACCTGGTCGGTGTGGTGCAGATTAACGACATCAGGGGCCAAGCGGGCGACTGCATCGCCTTGACGCACGCAGAGGTCCTGGAGCATGGTGAGCTGGGCTTACGGCCGCTGCGGGCATGTAAAGCCCGGGATATGTATACCCTACGAGGAGACGAGGCGGGAGAAACGTACCGGCCCCGGTTTACTTTCCACGGGTTTCGCTACGTCCAGGTCGACGGCTGGCCGAGCGCGTCTGATGATGTCCTGTCATCTGTGGAGGCCCTCGTCGTGCATACCGACATGCAACCTACCGGTGACTTCTCCTGCTCCGACAGCGATATTAACCAGCTGTTCAGCAATGTGCGGTGGAGTATGAAGGGCAACTTTCTCTCGGTGCCTACCGACTGTCCTCAACGAGACGAACGCCTTGGGTGGACTGGAGATGCCGCCCTCTTTACCCCAACCCCCACCCGGTTATACAAATGTTTCGGGATTCTCCGGAACTGGATGGAGGACGTCAGGATTGATCAGAGCCTCCGCGGAGGAATCCCCCCATTGGTATGTCCAGACATACTTAAAGGGTTTAAGGTGTGGGGAGACATTTGGCCAACGGCCATTTGGCACGACGTCGTCATCCTCACTCCCTGGGCTCTCTGGTTAGAATCTGGTGACAAAGTCATTTTGGAGGAGAGCTACGATTCTATGTTGACTTGGTTACGCGAGATTCCCTGAAACAAAAAGTACCCTGGCGGCGGTGTTTTGTTCGATCCCAGTACTATTCAGCTCGGAGTAAGACTGTTGTTATCTCACTCCCTTTCAACACCAATGTTGAGGCATCCACTAACATCGACAGGATTGGCTTGACCCTACTGCACCGGCAGATCAGCCCCAGAAAGCAGTTACTGACCCCATATTAGTCGCCGACGCTTTTCTGATTAACTCCCTGGATCTTGTGCTGCAGACAGCTCGCATCCTCAACCGTGGAGAAGACGTAGAATGCCTAGAAAAAGAAACTCAAGCGGCGCGCAAACAGTTCACAGCCGAATACATTACAAGCAACGGCCGGCTCATTTCGGATTCCCAGACAGCCTACGCCCTGGCAATATGCTTCAACCTCCTGTCGCCTGCATTGTTCAAACATGCAGGCGATCGGTTGGTTGAAATTGTCAGACAAAGCCAGTTCAAAATTGGCACGGGATTCGCGGGGACCCCATTCATCTGCGAAGCCTTGGTTCTGACCGGACACGCCAACATCGCATTCGCAATGCTCCTCAACAAGCAGTGCCCATCGTGGCTGTACCCGGTCAACATGGGTGCCACCACCATCTGGGAACGGTGGGATAGCATGCTGCCCGACGGGTCCATTAATGAAGGGGAGATGACATCCTTCAACCACTATGCCCTTGGCGCTATAGCCACGTTTCTCATGAAGCGCCTCGCGGGCCTGGCTCCAGCCGAGCCCGGCTGGCGGTCATCAGTGGCACGCCCTGTGATCGGCGGCGGATTCCGCCACGCAAAAACCGAGCATACGACCCCGTATGGTACGGCCTCATGTTCTTGGGAACTGGTATCTGACGCCACTGCTGTCGGCGGACAGATGCTCAAAGTAAACGTTCAAGTGCCGCCGACCACTGAGATGGAAGTGATACTTCCTGGGGCTGAGCAGGGAAAGTCTGTCAAGGTCGGCGCGGGAACTTGGTCTTTCTCGGTCGACTACCAAGAATCACAAGAATGGCCCGTTGAACCGATGTCTTATCCATTTTGAGGAGAGGGGGCATGTGTACGTCGATTGCAATGGGTCCTGTCCATGCCAAGTCTAGAAATTCCACATTAATGGCCTCCTATCCCCTGCATACTCAACAATACATAAACAGTACGCGAAAAACCCCTATGTGCTCTTTGTTGCTGCAATGTAGCGTTATGTATCGATGAAGGTTCCCGGTACCTCTGGGGTACTCAGAATTCATACAAAATGGTTGTATTACAAATCTCAGCATATGACCTGATGAGTGAAGATGTAAATTAGTTCTCTCCTAGGCTAATTTGAGCCAATCAGCTTATTTTCGCTTTGCATGGCTCTAATATAGAAATTTTCGTATTTGAAGATTCCTGGGCGCCATTTACCCCCCCCCCCCCCCCCCGGCGTTGACCCAAACTAGGTATTTCGCCTTACTTGAAGTCTCTTATCTCTTTCCGGGGTATTCTGTGTAACCTGCTGTATGTTACAACTGATGTCTTCGGTTAGAGTACCGCAGGGCGAACCATGGGAACGTTTAGCTTCGATACGTTAGTCTTCGCCGTCGGCCAGAGATACTTAACATTTCCTAGAGCTTTGGAGTTCCCTTCAATCTTACGGGAGCTTTTGGAGCTCGGTTAGCGAGAGATTGACATGAATGTTTCGCTCTATATAGCACCGCACCAGAACGTATTTCTTGCGACTGAGCTGAACGCCTTTAGGAACAAGATGGTACACCTTAATTCCCGAGTCGTCAGATGACATAGAGCGTCCGCCAATGTCCCTTTGGGTCAAGTGTCAGCCAGCTAGGTTAAAAAGGTTCGCCAGCCATTGCTCACGCTAGATGGGCTTCTCTAACTTTCTCTATGCGCTCCAATGGTGAACTGCGTTGTACTGTCTGCGATTCGACTTATGGCCACAGATGGAATAAAACTATACCCTCGATGAATGGCCGTAAAAGGAATCTTTAAGCACAAAGCACCACAATTGAATGAGGAAATAATACGCCATTGGCCTTTGCCCCTCCCTCGATGGTTCGATGCTATGGCTCAGCTTGGCGTTGCAGTCAATCGCCAATCCTTTTCTCTCCTATCAGATGCATTTACTGTTAGTCGGTCCATGTGATTTACCCCATGGGGAGATCCCCTCACATTTGGATGCTTGACCATGTCAGCAGATTACGACCGAGACCGGATGCGAGAGCTTGTGAAAGAAGCTCCTCCGTGGTATCGCACTCCTAGTTTGATCAAACTCTATCTGCTTCTCATCGCCCCTCTACTTACGTCAACTGCTTGGGGTTTCGACAGCAGCCTCACCAACGGCCTTCAGTCCATCGATCATTTCATGGACAACTTCGGCCGCCCAACGGGACCAACGCTTGGCTTCTTTGGTGCCGCTGCATCTGTGGGCGGCATCATTAGTTGTCTCATCAGTGGCCCTCTGAAGGAGCGATTCGGACGACGACCAATGGTTTCGGCGGGAGCCGTCTTGGTGGTTGGAATGGCTATAATGCAAGCCTTTTCCACCAACTTCCACATGTTTGTCGCTGGGAAGCTTCTGATCGGGCTAGGCTCCTTCTCCCAGCAGGTAGCTGCTCCAGTGCTTGTTTCCGAGCTTGCACACCCTAAGCAGCGAGTGGCCTTGAGCTCTTTGTATAGTACCAGCATCTTCATCGGTCTTATTATCGGTAGCTGGGCAACTTTTGCCACCTATTCCATGAACTCAAATTGGTCCTGGAAGCTGCCATGCCTCCTGCAGGCCGCTTTACCTGCTTACCAAGCAGTCATGGCATGCTTTTGCCCCGAGAGCCCAAGGTGGCTTATTTTCAAGGGGCGCATCGAGGAAGCCCGTGCCATTTTGATCAAATATCATGGCAATGGCGTCGAGACTGAGATCGTCAAGCTTGAGCTACAAGAGATGATTGCTGGTGTCGAGGCCGACAAGACCATACTGAAATTCAACATCGACGGCCTTAAGAGCATTTTCGGGACAAAGGGTAACCGCCACCGATTGTGGCTCTGCTTATGGACAGCAATCGGCTCGCAGACAATCGGTGGAGGGTTTACCGCCAACTATCTGCCCCTTATCCTCGACCAGATTGGCATGAAGTCCCAAAAGCAAAAGACGCTGATAAATGCCTTGCTCAACGTGTGGAACTGGGTCGTGGCATTCATCGCAGCTTTTATCATTCCCAAGGTCGGCCGCCGAACTATTTTTCTTATTTCATCTATCGGCGTCAACGTTACCTTCGTCATCTGGACCATTTTGTCGGCTTTGTGCGATCAGACGCCTCATGTGGGGCTCGGAATCGGCGTTCTCGTCATGATATGCGCGGGCGCCTTCTTCGTCTGTCTCTGCTGGATTCCTCTGGTCATTGCATACCCCATCGAGACCGTCACCACAAAGCAACGCGGTATGTACTTTGCCATTACACTTTTTACAATCAACATCACGAGCTTCACCAGTTCTTACTTGAGTCCCATTGGTATTACGAATATCGGGTGGCGTTACTACATCTTCAGCTGTATCTGGAATGCCATTCTTCTCGCGGTTGTTTACTTCACGTTTGTGGAGACGACCGGTTTGACTTTGGAGGAGATCGCCGGTATCTTCGATGGTACTGACGCCTATGATGCTGCGGCTGCTATAGGTCATGGCCTTGAAAAGGATGAAGGGCTTGTGAGCATCGGTCTGCAAGTCGAGAAGGCTTAAAAACGGACTTGGCGGTATACTTGGATTTTATATCGCTGGGTGGGATGCTTGTAGTATGCCAACAAATTTGTTCGTTTCTATGTTGGATCTAGATATACGTTGTCTCCATCACGTACAATGGCAAATGCTGTCTGATTACCCTGTATCAAGAAAAGAGCGTACTATGTCATCGAGCGCTGTTCGTCAAAAGGTACAATTTGCCGGCTATCTACTCACCATGACTCCACTCGAGCGAGAAAGATGCGTGATAAGCATTAATATATCTTTACGTTTTTTATCTTTTTTCACCCCTGAAACCAATATCTGGGTAGCGCTTTGGAAGTCTGAAAGTCTTTGGTACCCATTGAACAGGAAGAAGATGTAGTTCATGGAGATATTGATGATCTACTTGGTTTGGTTGAGTTGACAACGTTTGGCTGTCTCCCAGGTAGCTATATGCCCACAGTTGCTGCCCACCAACATTTGAAGGGATGGAGATACTTCCCAGAGGTTTGTACCCGGTTGGAGGGGAATAGTAATCTGACAAAGAGTTTACTCCGCAGCTAAAATTCAGTGACCACTCCCTCCACCCCCAGGTGTAAGTAACAATCAACCTCTAGCTGCGAACCTCTAGACATACTCAAAGAATGCGATGTATGGAGCGAGCTAACCATTCAAAAGATTTTCGGCTGCAAATACGAATAATCCGTTTTGGGAAACCCATAGTGGAGCCTCTCGTCACACAGGCTTGGAGATCAATTGTGCTATTTGAGGTAAATGCAAGCGCTTCGCGCTTGTTTGCATGCCGCCACCATATTTTCTGTCCTTGATTTCATTGTGCATTGGCATTGGGATCAATCGATGGCTTCTTTGGTCTCTCTTCGGGGAACATTAAGCCGGGAACTAATGTGGGCTGAGTATAGGCGACACAGACTGAATAATGCTTCGCATCCATCTACAGTGCTGCCTTAAGTGCGTCGATTAGCTGCTATCGGTAGCTATCCTGGTCAGTGACTAGCCCAAGAGCTTTCTTATCGTTTATGCTTATGGTGACTACTCGGTTTATATCATGCCGACCACAATTGAATTTGTTTGAGCGTCAATATGATTCTCCTCCTTCGATGTCTTTTTTATAGATAGCAACACGCCAGCAACATCTTGAGAATAGCCAGTCACTATCAAGTTTATCTGATTACAATCTTTTGTAAAACACTATGGACTTATCGAACGGAGAGGTGCCAATAATCCGCGGCTTTGCTCCGGATCCCTCGGTCGTCCGTATAAACGATACCTATTTTCTTGTAACGTCCTCCTTTCATCTATTTCCTGGGCTTCCTATTTTCGCTTCGAAAGACTTGATCTCTTGGGCGCATATCGGCATTTCAATACACTGTGCATTTTGATGACTGGATTTCTAACCATTTTCCAAGGGAATGCTGTCAACAGAAGTGACCAACTGAGTTTGGCTTTGTCGACTACACGACTGAGACGTCATGCCTGATTTTGTCGGTCCCGTTACTGGTGTGTTTGCTACCTACGCCGGAGTGAAGCTAGACTCGAAGACGCGCGTGCAGTTTACAAATTTAGATGTTAACTAATTTAGAATAATGAGTTGCTTTGTTTCGGGTTGGATGACTCTAAGCAGATTCGTTGGTTTCAGAAGACTTGCGGATACAGTTGGGTGAGAGTTAAAATTGATTTGCAAACGGACAACTTCTCCTTTCTTCTATAGTCAAAAGATTTTAGTTAAATCTACGGTGAGAACCTCGTCTCGATGTCCAGAAATGTCTCATGATTACACGGCCTATCTTACTTGCACAGCGAGTTGCGTAAGAGTCTGGCTCATGCTCAAGATCTTCGGGAGACAGCGCCAGTTTGTTAGCATTAAGCATCGTTTCATCTTCCAAGATTCTAAGTCGGCATTTCATCTGTAGCCATTCAGCATCCGATAGGATAGCACATTGCATTAAACATTTGAGAGAGTAAAAAGAGACAGCGAAAGAGATAACAGTTAGGCAGGGGAGTACAGTAAATATGTAGCTCATCCTCTGGAAATCGAATAGTCATAACCCGGTCTTTATTACAGTCGATGGCTATCCTATACCATTTTACACTTAGCATCCCTATTCGGTAATCAGGTAGCATACATAGTACATTTAATAGAGTGTCTCATGATCTAAGGTATATTCTATTCTGTTGGTGCTAATTGTTTAGTTGTGAGAAAGCTCAGCTCTTTACAATAACTAAGGGCAGTAATACTGATTAACTACTATTAGATGCTGTTTCTAAGTTGGTGGTGCCTATTTCCATGGGTGGCTGCTATCCGTTCTTGGAAAAAGAATCTGAAACCCGGATTGATCTAAAAAGTCGTCTGGAGACACTAGCTTGTCATGCCACCCCCTGACATTCTTGTCGTGGGATATGATGCTAGCTAGGTGCTGTTGCGTAAGAAAGCTACTTTTATAACAGCATGGTTATGGCCGTCGAGCGTTTTGAGACATTGGCCGATGATAATATCCCAGATGTGAATAATCCCGTCATAGCAGCTTGGCGCTAAATGGGTGCCGTCATTCGAGACGACTACTAAATTAACCCGGCTGATATGACCCTCAAGCGCCTGAATACACTGACATATAGCGCTATCCCAGACCTTGACAGTTCCGTTAGTTGACCCTAATACTAGTTTGCATAAATGCTGCTCATGACGGAAAAGGTCGCGTGTGATGCTACGCTTAACAGCATCATGGACCTAGGGTAATGGTGTTTACTGTGACGAACCTGATAGAAGTCTCGCAACAGGCTGCCTTTCGTCCGCTCGATACGTGCGATGTTGTCCTTCGGGTCAGTAGACTGAAGGTTAGAAATGAATCTCTTATCCTGCGCGGAACAGTCTTGGACGTCTATTCAACTCCTAAAAGTGACCCTGGCGAAGTCTTGCAAAATTCCTACTGATCTTTACATTCCTAACGACGCTGAAGTTTCCATTCCCCGAGTACGGGGTACGGGACTCCCTGACTGTCAAATGTCGACATCGCCACAGCCTAGCGATCGTTTGGCGTGTCCCGGTGGTTTGATATGGGGACACTAGTTATTGTATCTTTTTATCTCTTGAGGAGCCCTTCTTCCACAATTATATCAAAGGCTGATTTGCAAAAAGGTTGTTGTTTGGACAGTTGATTCAGATAGCTGATGTGATGGTAATTGACGAAAAATTAGACAGCGGTTGCTTTTTCCTCATAATGGGAAATCAGGCTGAGCAGCAGCGGGCTAATCAGAGTGTGGATACGTGAGGGCATGAGGTGTTGGGAAATGTAGACTGTGCCGATCGCTAAAGTCGCATTTTACCACAGGACATCCAGTCTGCTATCTTTACAAACCATTCACTCTTTTTCCTCTGAATGATGATTATTTGACCTCTCATAATATCCCCTTGGGAAGCACAGAGACTTTACGCGGCAACAACTCGTTCGAAGACATCTGGGGTGGCGGCAATCGCCAGCTCCTAATTTTGTCTACTGGTTTTCACGGTAGACAAAATTAAGGCTATAGTTTATTTTATTAGCAAGGTTGATAGCATCATGCGGGTAAGGAGCCGTTGATGACCCTAGTTCGGGTTGGAGGGAGCTGGACACCCTCAAGCATGCAGTTCATCGTCGGGATCAACGTGTAGCTTATCTGTGGTACGGAGATTGAGTATTAATGAAGACAACTGGATAGGATTGGAAAATGGTTAACTTTGGCAACAACCAAGGTAAAGAGAAGGATAGCAAAAGCTAGAGCGACAGAACCAGCGAATACACATAATTAGCATAAAACAACCTAGGGCTTCAAAACAGACCGCAAAATGACGGAACAGCTGGAAATAATTGCTTTCCCACTCTTCAATTAGTTGCCTGTTACTGTTTTTACTCCTGTTGCCTTCGTCAGTTGGTCACTGGTCGCTTTAGCAACTTTTCCCACCAAAAGAAAAGGCAACATTGGTGGGGCAGTTACCACTTGAGCGCCTGACCTCGCACTTAACACAAAGTCGTACTTTTAAATTATACAGATTCACCTTGTGTACATTAATCTTCGATCCATCACGGGAGAGGCAATCACGTTATCTGTGGATATCAAAAGAAACAAGATTACTCGCATGGGTTTATCTTTTGCAGCATGATTTTAGGTATCAGCTTCTGGCGGTGGGCTACCTTCACGGTCAGAGGTGACCCCGAAAATGCATGTAGGTAATAAACAGAGATGCTGTCAAAACGCAAAGAAAATTGCTTGGCAGGTGCATCTCGTCTTCGTTATCGGCATCAGTTAAATGCGAACACAAATCACTCAACTTGAATCGCGGCAGTGGTAGTATGATCCGCATGAGCTTCGGGCGTAGAGTCCAATGTGGCAATCATGTGCCGAACTTCTTGCTCGGCTTCCCGGGGACTAACAGCAAGGAGTCGTCGGTCGGACGGAAATGGACTAAGGAATAGAATGGATGGAACGGTACACTCAGTTACGAGAAATTAGCGGAGAACGTTAACGTCTGCTTTGGGCGAATTTTGGATGATCGCAATCGGATGGCCAGGACGGGGAAACGCCGACCCACGTGGCCCGGGCTCCGTGTTTTTTCGGGGGGAGAGGGATAATATCGGCTCGGTAAACGTGCCGGAAGACGCAACGAGTCGACGGCCGATCACTTCCGTAAAGCAGAATAAAAACGATTAAGACGCCACTGTTTTAACTTGGGTGTGCAACATCTCCCGCAATAAAGCTGTGGTGCCTGTAAACTCTGTTAACTTCCCGAAAGTTTGACGCTGGCATTGGTCTAAATGTGGTCAATGCTTGCTACAGCGAGTCATCAACTGACTCAGCTTCGTGACGATCACTTCACAGCTCTCCACCCACTGCTGAGCTACATTTGACGTACTTCGTCCATTGGGTGGCTCAGAGGCAATCATGGGCTGGTGTGTGGTGATATATAATCTGATGGATAGATAAGGAGTGTGGGAGCCGAAGGGGACGCCTCGGAGATGTCCAGGTTGAAATTCGGAATGACTGAGCCACTAGGAATAGCGTGGAGTAATCCGACGGGCCCACTGTGCCCCTTTGGGATGCTGCTTTTTTTTTTCTTTTTTTCGGCGAGGCCAAGCGGGTAAGGTCTTTCTGTTGATGAGATTGCAACCAACTGCTCTATAGACATATGGAGTCGGTGATGGCATCTGACGAAACCAAGTTCATTTCAAATATTGACATCCATGTGCTCATTGCGCTTGCGAGGCCTCCAGTGGAATTATCACGAACTTGCGGACTGATGAATATCAGATATCATTTCTGAAAACCTGCGACGCCCTTTTTGCAACTGACTCGTTAGGCGAGGCTTCCCGCATGTAGGTGCTCTACCCGCAAGCAACAACGCAATCTGTCAGTGTTGTTGGGACCCTCGGGCCGCAGTCACTCCTACCATATTCCCCAGACCCTCCTGATGAACGGCGGGGCGAAATGCCTTTTCGCTGCGTACATTACTCACGATCCATGAGAGGCATCAGACGTCGGGAACAAGTTACCGTTTAGCGGTCGAAGTCCGGAATAGGCAAGGGAGATTGCCAACAATTAGCTGAAAAGGACAAGTGCAGAATTGATTCAGGTGAGGCGACAATCTTTGCCCACTGACGGAAAACATGAAGCCCGGCTTTTTGACCAGAACAAGAACTGATGGGGGTTCGCGGTGTGACGTTACATGCCGTACAATCTGGAGTTGACGATGAAATTTCTACTAGCCATTTCGGGATGCGGGCACTGGGGTGCATAGTACTACTATGTACAAGCCTTGAAGGCTCCATCGCCGTCACTGTAAAAGCGGCAGTTTAAATTAGGATATCCAAGGCTAAGGCTTGATTAGGCCCAAGGCGACATCAACAGCGACATGGGCATTGCGATTCCAAGCCACTTGCTTTGACCATCTCACTTTCTCACTTGTAGGGCGGGGAGGCGATTGACGAGCTTAGAAAATGCATATTGCTAAAGTCTATCTTATTTTCTATCCAGGGCCCAAAACACTAAACAGAACACAATGACAAGCATAAGTTGCATAACAGATGTAGATGTTGGTATAAAATTGGACAGTGTATTGACATTAACTCGTGGCAGTGTCCTGGGTGGTTCTAAGAGAAGACCTCCAAAACTCCTATCCGTTCCAGACGTCCCTGAGGTTTGATGGCTTCCTCGCAAAATTGGCAAATGCCTCTCGCCAGGTCTCGTCTACGAGAGGCTATCAATGGCGGTATGTTGGGCGGCAAAGTAAGGCGCTTATCGGTGGGCACCCTCACCGTTGCAGTAGGGAACGGGGTAGGTGGTGCTGTTGCAGAGACGGATGACACCCTTGACCCAGTTAAGGTTACCGTAGTTCTGGCTAGAGTAGGTGTCGGAGGTGAACTCCGTCTTCTTGGGGCTGTCGGTGCAGCCGGACAGGATGTTACCCTTGACGCGGCGGACGTTGGGCTGGGAGACGACGAGGCCGTACTGGCCCTCGGGGACGGTGAAGCCAAGAGTCTGGGTCTCGGTGGTGGTCCAAGACTGGGCGTAAGAGACGGAGAGGGACAGACCCAAGACACCCTCAGCGAAGCTGCCGGTGATACCGGAGCTGACAGTGACGGTGTTGGAGAGGGAGTAGCCGTTGGCAACAGAGACGGTAGCGCTGCCGCCAATGGAGCTCAGGACGGGGGAGATGGCAATGTCCCAGTTAAGGAACTCATCGTCAGAGAGGACCTGGACCTCGGTGGACTCGGCACAGCCGCGGGCAGAGACGCCCTCGCTGCGGGGAAGAACAGCGGGAGCAACCTCGAGAGAGGCACGAGCCTGGAGAGCGTCGTACTCGGCAGACTTCATGATCTGGTGGGAGCCATCCTCACCAACGACGACGACATCATCGTACTGAAGGGCAACAGGGGCCGGGGCAGCGGCAACGGCGCCGATAAGGCCGGTAGCAGCGAGAACAGAGAAGCGCATCTTGATTTAAGGGGGTTGAAAGGAGTGTAAATGGGTCTTTTGCAAAAAGGAGTGGCTTTGAGAAGTAAAGACTGGAAGAGTTGTTTGAGAAAAGAGTGTGAGGGACGAATGGTAATGGAGAATGGACTGGCCTTTCAGAATGATGAGTTCCAAGTGTTTTGGAGGATGGCGGCTATCTTTATACAGGAGGGGGTAGCTGCGTTTCGTCGCGGCTGTGGTGGGTTGATCTCCAGTTTGACAGGTTCAGGCTTTCGGTATCTGTTCACGTTCACAAGTCTCGGGCTGCCCGCTGCGCAAGATAGTTCCCACTGGCTGTGCCCCCTTGTTCCGGATAGGTAGAAGACGAAGCGCACATGCGCGCGCGCGCTCACCTCAAAGTGTCGGTCATCGGGAAGCCGTATCCTCGCCAAGAAGCAATCTGGGGTCAAGGATGGGAGAGTATCTGGTGATCGGACCAGCCGGTCAAGGAATCATGGTATCGAATTCGGTCTTCTAGGATACTTGATATCATCAAGGTGATAATATGACTGAAGCAGGCCCAAATGCGATACGACCATGAACTGACTCAAGAAAGAATTCGTCACTCGGTCTCTTCCCGGCGTGGGGGACCGGTTCAGATGGATCGCAGACGTGATGGGATGGGACGAACACCAAGTAGGGCCAAGACATATTCGGTGGGTGGACCCATTCAAGAGGGGCCAAGCGATCCAACGAGACCTAAAATCAATTAGAAGGGGAAACTTGTAAATTAGCATTGCCAGCAGAACGCCAGCAGAACACGCAGTCTGGGACGAACTTGGACAAGGCAAATACTGCTGTTTTCCGGTTTCAGATTGAGGGTATAGACACCAAGCCTGGGCACACAAGGTGAGCGGAGCGTGGAGTTGTGCGGCTCTTGATGTGGCCCATCACCCAATCGACTTTCGGCAGAGCGACCGAGTCATGCTAACCTCAACGCGGGCCCCGGTTCACCGTTTCATGCGACATCATCCATGCCCGTATACAGCCCAATGTGGAAGGAACTTATTAGCTCATGCATTCCTTAACACCCCCTGCTTGACCCCGTCTCTCCCCTCGACCACGATGCCCACCATCAGACGCAAATAGGATCAGCCAACCCAACTAGTACAGGCTGAATGATAGTGATGCCCCAAAGGGCTGAAGGATTGCCCGGTTCTCTCTCAGCTGCTCCTCCGTAAGGCGCACATGTAGTTTGGTAGCGAGATGGGGGAGATTGGACTCCGCTCGTCTTTGCACCGCCTAGAGGGGCGCCCAGAGGTAACATCCATCCACCGGCCATTCCGCGGTCAATGACGATGAAACTCCTTTTACGGGCCACGGGGGTCCATGAACTCGGTGACAGCCTGCCGGGCGTGACCGCGGATAAGGTGGATATCCAGATAGGAAGAGAGGTGGGATGACCTTTACCGCTGGTTGGCACAGCTCGAGTGGTGCGGTATCCGGGAGCGATAGATTGATCCTCAGGAGTTTGCCATGATTCGTAACATGCGCATGAGGTAAGTGAAGTGTCGATATAAACCGTCTGGAGTTCCGCCCCTAGGCTCATGAAGTTTACTCCCCAGCTTCACTCACGCCCACACATTCTTTTCTTCGGTTCAGATCTAGTAATCAGTACCAACTCAGTTCATTCATTTCACAACCAACTCCGTTTCAGTCACTACCTTCACCAAACAAACTCCCACACACAATCTTTATCAATACCGCCAAAATGCAGCTCTCTATCGCCAAGGTCGCCTCCGTCTTCTTTTTCCTCTCTGTCGCGTACGTATTCCCAGCTGCCCCGTTCAAGACATTTCTCTGACTCTAATCCCAGTTCGGCCGACTTGCACGATAACTGTGCTTGCCACAACGGCGACAGCTACAACTGGCGCATCACCACCAAGGCTTGCGAGCTCTACAGCTCCAAGAACTACGAGTGGGGTGTTGGCGTCTACGACGAGGCTTCCGGACGCGTGAGTGACACTCGGTACCTTTACCAATCCAACGGACTCGCTAACCGGCCCGCTAGTGCGTCAAGAAGGGTGACAACGACCAGCTTGCTGGTAAGGAGTGGGAGGCTGCGTGCCGCGAGGTCGCCACCTCCGGCTTCCAGTGTGCCGACGGCCAGGGCCTGTACTGCAAGGCCGCGCCTAAGGATGTTCGCGGCCGCTGCTAAGCGTCTCGCGGAGACGCCGGGGTCCAGATATTAAGGCTTATGCCTTTTTCTTTGCATCTATGAACCAGCATTAGCCTGTTCATAAGGCTGACTGGGACATCATCATCATGCTCCACCCATACATTCTTAGCCGGTCCTCTGGATTATGGTGCGTGGGAGCACGAGTACAAAACAAACATCTTGACCAGGAAGTGGCTTTTGACAAATCGTTAGCGGAAATGGTCCGTTTAGTTACGAAATCTAGGCGTTGTTGGTGTTCGTATACCTGCAGTGTGGTGTCGTGTATCCTCAATCTGCTCGCATCATTAAGACTTGTCCTATAGATGATTAACTTATGCATTCAATTTTCTTATCCCCAATCTAAACAGTGATGTTTGTGTTTATGGCCTGTGCACATTGTGTTAAGCCTTACAAATGACATTTTACCCAAGTCATCTTGCTCCTTGGCTAGCCAAGCTACGATGACATGGCTGTACGTTTTTTAGTGCATTTCTCGCATTAGGCGAGAACCAACACTTCATAACAAAAACCTGGGGAAGATGGCCGAACTCCCATCGCATAGTGAGCATACCTGCTGAAAAAGCTGCTTTTTGAAAATTCACATCGTATTGGATTCCAAGCGTCCCCAATGAAAAATTCTGAAACACAATCCATAGAATCAGTGGACCCCCATGAAAATGATTTCATCCCTGGCTGCAGCTCCAACTATAACAGCTTTTCCTCTTTCTTCACCTTTCCTGAATATCACTTCATGGATCAGTGCTTTCGCATTTTGCAAAAAAAAACATGATAATCACTAAAAATTCTCTGAAGCCAAAGTCCAGAACCGCATCCAAAAGATCGTGGTGGATAGTTTTCCCATCTTCCTATTCATAGACATCACGAACCTTTCCCTAAAAGGCTAGAAGTCCGCCGGTAAGTGGGAATCTAGACCACATGTCGTGCCAGTTAGCTGCTGTAAAACCTGGATATTCCTGGCCTCTTTTGGCGAAACTCTAATTAAGGGTGATAGTCGGTTGCATCCGCGCCAGAGCTCCGAGGGCCCTGCCAAGTAAAAGCTGGGATACACCCTGGTCTGAATCTGCACCCTGCATACCGCACTGTTCCAGATTTAGTCCCTACCCTGATGTCGAACCCATCAAAGACTGCACAAAACAGGCTCTTGTTACCTATCGTGGATTGCTAAGAATTGCATTTGTGGACATCCGGAAACCGCGGAAGTGGAACAATCAATAGCCAACACGTGCAACAACTGGTACGGTATGAGCTTTTCTTGTTTAAACAGTGGCCCGAGCAGCCTGTGAATATTCAGTACCTGTGCCATAATTCCCATTTTCCACAATTGGGTGACGCGTTGAGACGTTCATGCATTCATTATACGAACACGGTCTTAATGCCTTGTAGGGCTCAGCGAGATTAGAGGTGGTCTTTGCTTCGAAATCGATGAAGGATACGACCTGTATGAACATGTTTGTAATATCACACTCAATGCCCCGATGATACACCGAGTTTTGTACAGGGTGGGGCGATTCCGACGCAAAATCCGACCCCGGTACGGATAAAGTCGGCATCGGCCAGTCGGAGTTTCGAAGATCCGAGAGGTCCGCCCGGAATCCAAGAATCACGGCGAAGTCTCATAAGAGGCCGTACGCCGTAAGTACTGACGGCCCGGCGCCGGGGATGATCAATTCCATTTGGACTCGACACTCACAATGTTTCACGGACCATCGTGACCTGGGGATGTTTGCTTGGACAATCGTAATCAGAAAGCCATAGCTGGAATAATCGTTCAGCCTACCGCGCTGGCGGGTTGGACCATCCAAACTCAAAGTGCTTCAGCTGTGACCAAGCGTGGACCGATGAGTGATGTGGCTCATTGTTTCACTGTGTCTTTGTTGAGTTGAGATCTCTCAAGATCGCCTATTTGTGTTGCTTGCAGGTGACATAAAATTCAAGGCAGGTCAGCAAATCGGGCTGCTGTTTGGAAACATTTTCAATGTTCTTGCTGATTTGTTTGAAACTATGTGGCGATACAAGATTCATTGTTGAATGCGTTGTAGCCAATCATCTAGGAGAAAGCTTGAAATATGCAGTGTACACATGTGACAAACCCATTGAATAATCACGCGATTTGTGGCTGAGAGAATTTGTGAGAAGTATCTTTGATAGTAAGAGGTAAAGGTGGCTGAAGCTGAAAGCAGAGTGCTGCACTATGGCTGTGCCATCAAACCTTCGCTGAAAACCAGAGTGGCGGTTGACAGAAAGCCTTGGGCATACATTAGCGGATAATCGTAAAGTCTGTGCAGAATCCCTCTGAACAATGCTTCATTTCATGTGGCATGCACTTAGTAATGATGGTTACTTCACCCCCAGACTGCTTCGAAATCGCCAACCATCTTCGTGGTCTGCCTTGCAATGAAAGACATTGTCTGAGCTTCTCTTATTGCACGGACTCTGTGTATCGAATAGCACCATTCATAAAGGAATGAGCACTAATCTGGGTCTGTGCCACTTTCCTTTGGCACGCTCTTTGGCGTTTATGTCGATCCCCGGTTCGTAGTCATACCGTTTGTTCTTCCCTTTAAAAGTTAAGGCCAGGCGTTATCCCCGCATCTCAGCTCCTTCTTGTGGCTGAAGCCACAGAGTTTCATCCGTTGACGTCGATTGGGAAGTCTAATGAGGCCTCTCCTCCCCAACCATCTTGCCGGGTAGTTTCCTCGCTTTGGAGAGGTTAACAAGCGAGTCTAATTCATTTAGTCATCACTAGTGGCGTCGACATAGTCCTCTCCTTCATCCCTTCCTACTCAGCCGCATGCAGGCCAGCCGTCGGGATTAGAGTCAATAGTGCCAGGCGCATTCTTGGCATTACCGTTGATGCTTTTCACGTGTAGCTTTCCATATCTCGTCCAGCTGAAGCCTGCTTTGATGTCTGTCGACCTTTGAATATTAAAATAACACCTGGACCACCTAAAATCAGGCTCATATTCTCGTCATCACTCTTGTCGCAAATTCCTCAATCACAAAACCTTCCATCAAGCTATTTCTCACCCGACACACCCCAAGATGGCAGCTCCTGTACAGCTGGCTCAGGCCACCAATGCCGTTGGCGTCTTTCCCCAACTGATTGCCAAGCAAACAGAAACCCTAATCCTGAAGGAGAGGATGCTCTCCCTCACTGGCGACTGTTTCGACATTAAGCTTGCAAACGGCCAGCCAATCTTCAAAGTGCAAGGCAAGGTCATGTCCATTTCCGGGCGCAAGTCTGTCTTTGACATGGCGGGGACCCATCTTTTCGACATCGTCAAGGAACACTTCCATATTCACACTACGTTCGCCGCGATCGACCCCTCAGACAGGAAGATAATGGAAGTCAAGAGTAGCTTCGCACGTATGTTGTTCATATAACCCCCATGGTTCAAATACCTGATAACTAACTAACTGTACGTTTAGTTCTCGGCTCTAAGGCGACGGCGACTTTCATTTCACCTAGTACTGGCAAGAGCGAATCTCTCCAAATGAAAGGAAACTGGATGTCAACACAAGCGGACATTGTCGACACCAGCACCGGCCAGGTGGTCGCACGAATTGACCGTAACATGCTCAGGGTGCGTGACATTATTGGAGGAAAACAAACGTATTCTCTTACAGTGGCTCCCGGCATGGACATGGCGTTGATGGCGGCTATGTGTATTTGCTTAGATGAGAAGAAGAACGACAAGGGGGGTCTGTTCCTTTGATGTCAGAACTACTGGAAGCGTGACTTTCGTATGGAGCAGCATTTACGACATTCGGTTCAGCATATGCATCGTGTGGTGGAGGAAATTGAGGTGGCGCGGCTTCTTGTTAATATCACCTATCCGAATTAAGTATACATTTTCCAGCAATAATTGGCTCTTCGCGGCGCACTTTGTCCTTTTTCGTAACAAGACTCCATAACAACACTAAGCGAATTATAATGGGGATTACTAAGCCGGATCAGATGCACTTGAACGGCATGCTATCAAGTCATCTAGCAAGACCTCGAAGGCGCTTTGAATGAAGTTCAACCGGCCTGGTGTCGGCTCGGTTCGGCTCCACCATCGGTTTGGGGCTGCGACAATGATCCACCGAGCTCATATACCGGCTCAAGTCCCGAGCAGCGACTCGTGTACTTGGCTCGTGACCCAATGACATTACTTGTCGTCTTCCCCGCAAACTACAGAGGCTTTGGGGGACATGTTTTTCGGAGAATTCACGTAGAAATTGGTAATGGATTGCGCGGTCCAATCGGGTTGTGGGAGGATAGCAAGATCTAAGAGTCGATCGAAATATTGTCAATTGACAGCCACAATGGAGAGCAATATCTCGTCTCCAGCTCGGCATCTTATTTCCCGAGCATTCAAACTTAAAAGCTCGAGCTTTAGCATCGTTTGTTCATTTGTTGACTGGGACGCTCGCAACTTGGGTCTGTGTTTGCAATCCAACCTGTAACATCCTCCCATCCGTCCCAACTCTCTCAGGCGGATCGGATTGCGATCTAGTCGCGAGTTCTTCTCCGTCACATATCCTACGGACAGCTAGAAAGCAGCACGAGTTATGACAATTCATCTTCTGTTGTTATGGGTTGCGGCCGCGGCTCGAGCTTCGCCGTTGGTGACAGGTGATAACTCTTCCACTGACCGGTAAGCACCTCCCCAACGACAAACACACAAAAAGGAGATATTGTTCTAACATCCTTCACCATAAGCACATTCTTTCCTCGCGGTGTAGCTCTCGGTGTAGAAGCCCAAGTGCAGACACAGGCGTTTGCCCCTTTCACGCTTACCCCGGAAATTCCGGTGGCCACGCTCGACTATGGGGCCGAGAGGGGGGGATATCCGATCTTTGACGTTTCGGCTGTCGACCGCCCCACGCAAATCGAAGTGAAGTACACCGAGCATTTTGACGGTCTAAATCATCCTTTCGGCGATGGACCGTACAGCTTTTCGAATCAGCTGGGAAACAGTTTTCGCGTGGAGACGTTCAACATCACCGCCGCAGGCAAAGTGGTGTCGCCCCTCATTCAGGGAGGCCAGAAATGGCAATCAATCAGGCTTTTGACCAATGGGACGATCTCGTTCTCGAACGTTGGGTTCGAGGCGACAATTGACACCGTCGAGCCAGAGAATCTACCCGGGAAATTCCACAGTGACGATGAGAAGCTTAATGAAATTTGGAAGCTTGGTGCTCGAGCAGCAATCGCTGCCTGTGTTGACAAGGGAACACAAAAGGCCATCTGGGAGGTGGACGAGGAGAATGGAGTTCTCGCAACCAGTGTGAGGCCCTCCTTGACGTGGAAAGGCACGACTTGGACGAACTACACTGTCGATTTCGATACAAAGATCAAGAAGGGTGGCAGCTGGTGGACGACGGTGAGTTTCCAACAATCAACGTACCAAAAGCCATGAACTAATACAATCCCAGGGAGCCAGCGATCGCAGGTAACGGATACACACTAATGCTCACTGGCGAACTTCCAGAGGGAAGCAGATTTGAAAACGCCAACACGACTCTAACGCCACCAAACACGATTTCCCTCGCTTACGGACCCGACTTTGTGAACCAAACCACGTTGACCAGCTATCATCTGGGTGTCTTCAAGGTTCCCTTCGCCGTGAAGGAGGACACCTGGTACCGCATCTCGACTTCGATGTCGCCAAACGGCCACTTGACAGTTTCGGTCAACGACACGCAGGTGCTGAACATTTCTCGATCCGATTACCCATGGGCGCTTGCATCTGCAGGCATGGCTTACGGAGGATCGCCAGACTTCACCGGCTCCTTCGGATTCGGCGCATACCAAGACCAAGCAGCCTACTTTAAAAATGTGCATGCCTATGATACTGCCAACGGGTCGACGTTGTACTTGAACAGTTTGACCAGTCAGGAAGTGCTGGTCGAATACGGCACGCGAGCCAACTACGAAAGCATATGCATGGACGGCCCGAAGCGTGACAGACTTGTCTGGCTGGGCGACTTTTACCACACGGCTCGCATCCTGGCTGTCAGCACGTCACGCACTGATCAATCTAGGGGCACTCTGCAAGTTTCGCTGGATACACAGATCCAGAACGGCCAGTTGAGCATTTCGCCTAATCTAGGATACGACCTAAAGTCCATTGCTACTGCACTGGCGCCCTCGGGAAGCTACGGATTGCAGGATTACCAGCTCCTCGGTCTCATGGGATTCCACGATCATGTGCGACTTACAAACGACCTCGAATGGGCGCGATCGACTTGGCCGCAGTGGCAGAAAGTAATCGACTGGCTGCTCCCGCAAATAAACTCCACAACGGGACTCGTGTCCTTTGATGGCGGCTTTGCTTTCTCTGGACCGGCGGACGGTGGATCGGCCGTTTCCTGCGAGGCTGTTCAGAGCTTGGTCGGCGCCGCAGATGTGGCTGCTGCTCTTAACGACACCGAATCCGAGAAGAAGTACCGTGAGGTTGCGGCCTCGCTGGCGAGTGCGATTAACGAAAAGCTGTGGAACGACGACATTGGCGCCTACGGGTTGTCGCTCGCCTCTTTGGGAGACATCTCGGTAGCAGGGACTGCTTTTTGCATTACTTCGGGAGTCGCATCTGCTAACCAGACAGCGCGATCCATCGAGGCGCTGTCACGTTTGAGACTCGGCCCCGGATACAAGGACACTTCCCTGGTCTCTTCCAATGACACCAGCGTCAACATCTCGCCCAACACCAACGGCTTTCTCCTCGCGGCGTTGTTCATGGGCAACGCCACAAAGACGGGCAAGAAGCTCATTGACAGCCTCTGGAGCACCATGCTCCCCGGTACCGAAGCGCAAAACAAGAGCGCTGTCGGCACGAGTTGGGAGTACGTCAACGCCGCTACGTCGGAGCCTGGCTTGGGCTTGTTCACCAGCTTGAGCCATCCTTGGGGTGGAGCAGCTACGTACGTATTGACGGAGTGGGCTGCAGGTATCCAACCTGCTGCTGGAACCGGTGGTTTTGGTTATAAGAACTGGGTCATTGCGCCTGCAGCTGGAGTTGAGATGGGGTTGAAGACGGCGAGCGCTACAGTTGTCACAGCCTTTGACGGCAGCTTGAGTGCTGAGTGGAAGATTGAGGGCAATGACCTGTTTGTCACGATTAAGGCACCTACAGCTACCCAGGGCAAGTTCGTTTATGGCGAGAAGAGCATCGAGCTGAAGGGCCGCGAGGTGTATGAGTTCCATGTCGATTCTTCATTAGAAGCCGGCATAATTTAGCCGACCATGTCACGCTAGATTCTAATGATAATAGTACACAGTATATAGATACATTAAAAGCCATTTCTAGATCATACGAGATGGTGGTTTTGAGTTTGCTCATCTTAAGATATCGTCGTCCAAACGTGGTTTACTGCTTCGCGTGCTGGCAAGACGCGTCTCGACGTCATCCATTATAGAGTGGATTCGTGGGTCTGGCTGTCATCGCGTGCCTCCACTCTGTGCACACATTCGGTTGTATAGTGTAGTGGTTATCACTGTAAGCTCCATTCCGAACACCTTGCATGTCTCAACTCAATCCTGACCTTAACCAGCCGGATTTTGATCATCCTCAAAGTCTTCCGGTAACCCCGGTTCGAACCCGGGTACGACCTCACTTTTTGTAGCAATTTCAATCATTTTGCTAAAAAAAAAGCCTGCTTTTTGCTATCCCAAGGTCAATGAACCTATGCAATCGTGGGACTTCACTCGTTGTGTTGCCACAATTATCGCGACTAGACAGCCGGAAGTCCCGGGGGCGGCTTTGCGGATTAGCACCAGCCACAGGCGGTCTCCGGCTAGTCTCGGTTGTTCCGGCCGACCTCGGAATCGCGGCGCACGCAATGTACGTGTGATGATTGAATCCCAACCTCCGCACATCACATGACGCGTACTCAACGATCTGAACCTGGTGAGTGAGCAGTACTGCGCAGCACCTCCGCAAAAACCTTCGTGTAAACCCACAATGTCTATCCCCACACAATTCGTGCGGAAGTCTCTCTTCCCCGCATCTCGATACGTAACACGAAGCCACTTTGTTGCTCCATCCTCACCTTTCAACTTCTGTTACCGCACAATGGCTACCGCTGGAAAGAAAGAGTTCCTCTGCATCCTCCCGGATAAGCCGGACGCGCTGGCACGGCGTCTGGAGGTCAGACCGTGAGTCGGAATATCCCTGTCTAGCCGAGCGATGCCCCGAGGCTTTAATCTCGTTGTGGACGCAAGAGCTGGGCTAACCTGTTGTAGCACTCATTTGGCTGAGGCCAAGTCGTCTGCATCGGTTGGAAAGGTGGTTGTTGGCGGTGCGTCCTCACACATTTTTCTTATGCGTCGAATGATGTGAAATTAGGTCTGATAGAACCGCAACAGGAGCCATGTTTGAGACGGAACACCCCTCTGAGGGAAAGCCGCCTGCTTTCAAGGGAAGCATGATTATCTACACCGTCAGCAGTGCCGATGAGGCATGGGAGCTGATCAAGAACGATGTTTACGCCAAGAACGACGTCTGGGACCTTGAGAAGGCCCAGGTAATTCCGGTAAGTGGTCATACGTCGATGCAATTCACTGGGAGAATGCTACCATTTGAGGCTAACACCTCTTGTTTGCATACAGTTTGTTTCCGCTATTCGCGAGAGTCTCTAGATCAACGCCCTTCAGCTGGTTTAAAAAAAGAAGCATAGACAGCATATCCCTTTGAATCATTATACGGAGACATGTGCTAATTACGTTATCCGTTTGCATTCTACATGACCTTCGTTATCGTCATTGCACTTCGTGATCCACAGACTGCATCAAGTCTTCAACGTCCAGTCGCTCAGCCAGGTCCAGTAATGCCTGCGGCGAGAGACCGCCCATTCCGCTGGTATCAAATATGTCCCACCCAGGCTCTTCCATCTGATCCAAGAATGAACCATGGTCGTGGTGGTGCGGATGTGCCGTGCTCGGTGACGGAGTAGGAGCCTGTTCCGGGGCGGGAGTCAAGGCGGTCATGATGTGCTCGAGCTGGCTGAGTTCCAGCTTTCTCAGAGGAGCCACGAGACTTCCCTTTGCAATCATCCTGTCCAAGACGCATTTGATGTTCTCGCACCAGGTGTCGTCATGGAGTAAAGAAGGGTCGATAACGCGGATGAGGTAGAGGAGGAATGCGGATGAGAAGGCGTCTTCCAGTTGGAATGGCAAGAAAGCTTCTGAAGGGGAGTCAGCATTGTGTACGGAAACCGGGTTCAAATGAATGTGCCAAAAAAGCTTACCTAGCAAGTCGTCGTCGCCCAATACTCGGAGAGTTCGGAGAACTGTCTGAGCAGAGTCCACACAGGATTGTAGTAATGATGCGACAGGCGGTGTCAACGAGACTGTTTGCGTATTCCTTAGGTCGGAATGCTCGATATGAATGTGCAGGGCACACATTACGAGAGGTCGGGTGGTGAGAACTACACACTGATGTGGGTTAGCTAGTGTGCTTAAGGATTGCCGAGTCTTACGTACGTGGTGATACGAGAGTATAAGTCTCAATGCCATCCTCGACGCCCTACTCACCGACCCCTGGAAGTGGGTGTCGAGGAGCGCTGTCAAATCTCTGGATAGACGAGCCAAGTCCCTTAGGATTGACTGAGTGTTGGGGACAAGTGAGCCGTCGAACGACTTGCCCACGCCGTACACAGCTGGTTACTCTAGATCAGCACGAGTCAATCAATTGTGAATGATGACAGATTGCTCACTTGTAAGAATGCGCGCCATGAGGCGCGAAATCCGAACGTGAAGAGTCATGTTCAGTGCGTCGAGCGAATTGTCGACCTGAGAAGGAAGCTTCACGGTAATATCTTCGTCCCGGATGGAACTCGGCGCTCCCATGAGAGCGGCAAACTCGCGGTCCAGGGTGTACACCACCCAAAAGACGATATTGCAGCGCCTTGAGTGCTCGATGCCGACGACTTCTTCTGGCATGTGCCTGTAAATGCCTTCAACGATGCTAATACGCAACGCCTGGCCGATCTACGAGTGTGTGTTAGCTTCCTGGTAAATACGCCTCAGATATTGATTGTAGAGTCCTTACGTGTTGAAATGCTGCTAATCTCATATCCAGACACTGGAAGTAGACAGCCGCCAACGCAAGAGCCTGGATGGAAGAGATCGTATCCGGATTAAGACCCGACAGATCTGGCAGCAGTGCCATTGCCCTGGTAGCGTATTGGACGCCCGCCGGTCCCGTATGTGCGCTGCCACTGGATACCACAAAGGCTTTCCCGAATGCGAGTATCAAAAGGTACTGCGCGTACCATAACCTTGACGAGCTGGCTTTGGCGGAAGGGTCTTCATAAAATTCGTGAAGGTGCTTCATGAACGCTGGCTCGTCGATGAGGTAGAAGACTGCACCAAGGTAAAACTTGGCTGTGTTGAAAAGGAACTTGGCATAGTCGAGAGGCGGGAGGTTCGACACGTCAGGCGTCTCGTTGTAACCTAATGGTTTCCATTGCATCCTGAAAGCACCTTCATGAGGGAGATGCCATGGGTCTGGCGCTGCCTCTGGAATTCTCTTGCCAAGCAGGGCTAGCACCCGACGGCAAAAGGACCATGATGAGGTCGGTCCCATGTACCCTTGGAACCATAATCAGCATGCATGCATTGGTTGGATACCGGGATCGAGAGTCATAGACATAGACTTACAGTACTTGCCACCGGCTTTCGCAAACGTATAGTCATTATCTACCAAAGGGTTCTGCCGGAATCCTGGCCCAAAGTCCCCATGGTGTGGAGGCACACGATCGTGTTCATGTTCATCACGATCGGACTCGGGCTCAGATTGCGGGTCCCCGCCGAGCTGTGGGCTGTCTATTCAAGTCATGTCAGTCAGAAACCGGCTGCAGGTGGATCTCAATCTCCAGATCCCCCGGGGGTCCAGCGTGTGCATGTCGGCTTACCATGACTTGGCGTTTCCAACTGGCCAACCGCTTCCTCCTGTCGGGGCAACGGATTCCGGTGTGGCGTTGCATACGGCTCACTGTAGCGAGGCGGAACATCTTCAGCATCATCTCCTCGACTCGGCGCCCTGACCGACCGGTCCGAGGCCTGGTCACTGTTTCGACTCTGGAGTTCACGGAGGTAACTGGAGTGGGTCAGCCTTTGAACCGCTTTGAGCAACTCATCGATCACCAAACAACTCACCTTTCCGGAACTGATACCCTCTTGTCCTCAGCGGCAAAGATACATCTGTGCTTCTTGCGGTCGCATCGTGTACACGGTTGCGATCCAGAGCACTTGACCTTCATCACCCGACATCTCTCGCAACTTTGGACTCAAAAGTTAGTCATGTGACTCAATTTTCCGTTTTCGGGACATTCGGGTTTGGGAGGGAAAAAACCCCGCACGCACGCTTTTTGACATTTTTTCGTCACTTTGTATTGTCCGTGACTTAATTGTGGCATTTTGAACGATTTCCTGGACTTGAGTCGAAAAATTCCATATCAATTGACATGAGCAGTTGTTGTGAGAATGTTGTCGTCGCGTAGAGATGTCGGACCAGTCTTCCGACGTTGTTCATGGCTGCGGCAGCGCGTTGTCTTTATTTAGCTGGCCCTCTGACAAATTGGGACAAACCCAAGAGGCTTAGCACTTGGCTTATCAATGTTGGCTGGGGTAGTACCGCGCCCGCAGATAACCGGAGAGATGCTTGCTTTTCCCCACATTCCCTACCTCCTGGCATCGGAGGTGATCTGGGGATGATATACATGACTGACACATACAAACAGTCAGGTGGGATGGCCAACTGTGTCATGTCAACGCAAGAGGCGTCGAGAATTCTGATTTCTGGGGTACATGCCGATCAAGCATTGGGCACCAGATTAACGATCTTCATGTCACTTCGGCATGTTTGCGGGGAAAAGGGGGTTCCCCCTAGAGCACCGACCAAGTTGCTCTAGATTTTATTTGCCGTTAAAAGCCAGGAAACCTTTTTTCCGGACTTTCGGTTTTTGTTCATTGCGATTTCTTTGGTCATTTATTAAGACAAAGTTTGTCAGAAGGTTTTGGCGGTAAGCTTCTCTATGTTTGCCAGGAGATGCTGGAGTTGTGACCGAAAAGTGATGCGGAGATGACTTATCCGCCAAGAACAACTTCCCTTGAAAGACCTAATTGAAGATACGTTGCGAAACATTAGAAGTCATCAACGACTATTAAAAGCACACGAGTCGATCTTCGGAAGCCGAACCTCGATGTCTTGGCCGCTACTCGATATGGGTTAGTTCAATGGTTGGCATAATGTCGGAGAACACATCCGACATTCCATACATCCGAGCACGCGACCAAAGGTGGATATCGGGATATTCTTCCGACATTTTCTGTCAACCAATCATGTTTGTGATTGTTATCAACCAACCTACTGGGGCATGTCCTAGGAAAGGCGCGCCAGGACTGTGGATGTGTCAAACCCAAAAACGAAATTCAGCTTGAAATGGCGAAAGGCCTGAATCAAGCGCAGTGAATGTGTAGTTATAGAGCATTTGCAAATTTGAGCAATCAAGATGGCAACTAGAATCAATTTAACCAGGCGATTCTTTTTGCACAGGTTGGTAACAGCTGTCGATGAGACTAAGGTAGACAAGACGTAACTAATAATACTCCACAATCCAGACCTACGGCCTCAACCCCGCTGTTCCTGGGTCAGTCAATTGGCCCCTTGAGAATGGCATCTTCGGATGGGTCAGCAGCAGCCTCCGCGGCGCAATCAAGCTACAAGATTGTAGAAAGAGTCGACAAGTTTGAAGAAGCCCAAGCAAAACGTCCTGACTTTGACCATACCGGCACTGCCATTGAAGTAACTAAGTCACCTAATCCGACTTGGAAGTATGGCCACGGAATTCGCTCGCAACATCCGCCAGCGGAACCGAAACATACAGAGATAGACCCCTACGCCCCGGATCGGCCTATGGTGAACAACTATAGGCTTCTAGTTTCGGGGATTGCACCTCGTCCTATAGGTTTCTTGAGTACTGTATCAAGCAACGGCAGCAAAAATCTGGCGCCATTCAGCTACTTCCAGGTCATTGATCATGACCCGCCAATGTTTATAGTTGGCTTTTCTTCCAGGCCTGGTCGAATGAAAGACACCTATCGCAACTTGAAAGAAACCGGAGAGTGTGTCATAAATACTGTGTCGGAAGATATGATTGAGGCGGTCAACGCAACATCTATTGATGCGCCTTACGGTGTCTCAGAATGGGAGATTTCAGGGCTCCATGAAGCGCCCACGACCACCGTGAAACCCTCGAGAGTCAAGGAATCGGTGTTTTCTATCGAAGCAAAAGTGGTGGACTCTAAAGACTTCAATGATCATTCCAAGGAGGGTATGAGCATTGCCGGAATGATCTTGCTAAAGGCGACTCGTTTTTGGGTCAGAGATGATGCCGCCAACTCCGACTTCAGTCATATTGAATTGGATAAGCTGCGGCCCGTTGGCCAGCTCGGTGGAATGTCCTACGGGCGAATCACATCCACTTTTGAAGTGCCTCGGAAGAGATGGCAAGATGAAATGCCCGAGAGTGAGTTGTTGCAAGACTTGGAAAAGCCGAAGCCTAGGGAATGAACATTCAGCATTTGCAAGCCACTCATTGTGTAAAAAAATAAGAGTATATATGAAATTCAAATCGCTCGTCATTATCTAAGGATATAATTTTTATCATCATGCCCCCCACCAAGTCGCCTTTTAACACCAACCTAGCCTTCTAACCATCTAGCCAAAGATGCGCCGACGCAACTCCTTCTTCAGAATAACAGCCTCATGCTTTGTCCTCTCCACCGCTCCCTTATTCTCAATAGCTCGCCTGTGCAGGTAACCCATGCACTCGGCCACGGATCCCCACGGAATGTACTTGAAGGGCTTGGGAATGTCGTCCCTCTTCAAGCCAGAGTCGGTAACGCAGGTGTCGTAGTTGTCCAGCAACTCGCAGCTCAGCTCGTCAGCCAGACCCATGAGCTGTCCACACTCCAATGTCGTCGTCGGTTGGCCGTCGAGCAATCTGCGGCGGTGGGCAGCGATGGCTTTGGTGGAGCTGTTGGCGTTGTGGGTGGCCAGGAAGAGAGCGCTGTGGGGGAACTGAAGGCCTTCGGCTCCCTTGGGGAGTCTCTGGCTGATGAACATGTCGGCAATGTTGTCGAAGCAGTTGTGGGTGTCCTCAATGGTGTCGTGGATCAGAGAGCGGACTTCATGCTCGATGTAGGCGCCGCGGACGAGCTTGATTCCAAGGCTCCAGCCTTCCTTTGCAGCCAATGCGATGTGACGTTCGGCGTTGGCAGTGGAACCCTTCAGGTATCCCTGGATGGTGTTGAAGACCAAGGGGCGTGCCTCGCGGTTGTGTCGTCTCATGAGATCAATCGTCCACTCATCCAAAGTTGGTTGAAGGGCCTGCTGCTCGGCGTCAATCCAGACGCGGGATCCTTGCTGTCTTGTGGCGTCGCAAATCTCATCTAGGGCTTCACGGAGAACATCAGGGATGGGCTTGCATCCCCTCATGGCATCAACCGCGATGGGGCCAGCACCGGTAACCCTAAGTTGTGAATGTTAGTCTTATAATTCGCTGCATTAAAGCCTTGAGTGTCACTTACTTGACGGCAATAAAGTCGCCAGGTTGCATCATTTGCAGTGTGTCGAGGTTTCCCTTCTTCCATTCCTGGACCATCTGGTAGAAAGCCGGCGCATAATCCCCATCTTTCGCCTCCGCATTCGCCTTCTTGGTGTCAAGGACAATTTCCCGGGCGTAGTTAAGAATCACGCCCTGGTAGCCTGTCCGCTTGATGTTTTCCACAGCCTTCCTGACTTCCGGAACGTTTGTTCCCGCACAAAAGTGATCATAGATTGTCCACCGAAGTAGCTTGTTCAAGATGGGGTTTCTGTCGGGGTTGAATAATGCAGATTTGGATGTTGTGATGAAGCCCAGGATTGGTAGGGATAGCCTCATAAGCAAGGGTGAGGATGTGAATTGTGTAAGGAAAAGTGATCGGAGGAGAGTTGGTGTTGGTAATCTTGAGAGAGCTGGTTTTCTTGTGGTGGTGGTGGTGGCTTGAGGGATGAGTGCCTGGGGCTTGTCTACCGTGGTGCTGACACGGTTCGCCGCCGTGGTGCTCACATACCTCCTCGCCGCTCCCTGAGAGAGGGACCTGCACAGAGGCACGGACACCTGGCTGCACACGACGAGTTTGGCAGGCATCGTGAGATTGAAGGGTTTGGATGATGAGGAACTCCAATGACGAAGGGAAGGGGAAAGAGATAGGGTTAGATATAGTTATGGACGGCTAAGGGCGGCATAAAGCTTGTTGTGTCAAAGTGGCTGCGTGACTAGTATCTCGAGCGTCGCCGAGCCACCCCACACACCGACCGGCTTTCCGATCTTGTCTCAGAGCTAAATGTCAGTGTCATTGTGAGGCTCTGCATATCACGGGTTCTAGCGGCGTTCATCCAATTAGCATGATCCACTTGTGGATGGGTAAGATGCAACTTCGAGATGAAAGAATGGATGCCATTGGTAGTAATTGTATCCCACGGGACCCAAAATCTGGAGAAGAGGCGTTATCGGATCCTTTGAGTAGAGTTTCATTAGATAACAATGACTATTTTTTGCAGTGTCGGAGGCGACAGACTGGGGGCAACCCTTGAAGAAACTGGTCGGTGCGGGCTTCCGACATATCGGATCGGACGCTTGGCTCAATGTCGGAGTGCCATTCCGACAACGCCAGTGACACCCCCAAATTTCAAAACCGCCACGTCTGAACGCAGCACCCGACATCGGCATATCACAAAGAGCTGTAAACTTGAGAGTAAAATAATGATAGGCAAGAATTACTTATACAAATGCTCGAATTAATAAAGAGCTGGGTGTTCTTCTATATTGCATGGCTATACGCTGTACTTGCCCCCCTCTTGGGTGAGCGCAATCACTTAGGGTTACATACAGCACAAGTGTATTGTTACGGCCAGCTAACTGACAGTGGGTTTGTGTTAACAGTAAGCCAGGGATTGAGAGTAGTAACAGTCGTTCCGTGGTCCTGGTCGAATAGATCGTAGATCTTCAAAGGTCTTGGTGATCAGTCAAGGCCTCAACAAGAGTCGTAGAGTAGTCGTCACTTAGGTATAGCTGAAAGTACCGGTTAGGGTAATCACAAAGTTGATTGCTGAAGAGCTATGGAAGTCTGACCTTGAGCCAGGCTCAGGTCATACTATATACAAGTCCTGAACAGTGTTTTTTGTCTACCTGGGGGTGATCACCTAGGTGCATAAGGTGATCGCGATCAGTTGGCAATGCCAACTGATCCCAACTGATCACTGAGCGTCCCGTCCTGTGCTCCACTGATCGTTTCCTTATCTTATCGTCACGTGACTTGTACCATAGTTCTTCCGTGCCGAGTGAGTTCCCGCTGTTCCCGTGATCCTGTAGTACAAATGGAAAATGTGAAAAACATCAACAACAGCGAGAACGAAATTTTTGAAAATCGGAGCAAAAACGGCCCCAAATACGCGTGCTCGCGGCCACAGAGCCCCCTTCGATGCAATGCCATCCTCGGCCTTGATTCTACGTCCCAAAGGGGCCCAAGATGGCCGCAGAGCACGCCCCGACTACAATGAAAAACTTGAGAGCAAGCCGCAAAATACGACATATCAATAGACAACACTGTTACCACCACCACAGGCGAGCCACAAGCCGCTACACGAAGCACTAAGACTGCGCCCAAACAATCAACTTCAACACAACAGCCGCCGACAGGTTTTGGGTTACCTGTCACCCCCGACAAAGTTTGCAACGTCCCACAACGACGAAGATGAGTCCGACAGAACAGTATCACCTTCCGCACGGAGAAAGCACCAGGCATTAGGCATGCTACGATCGATGCCACACAATACTACAGACCACAGACAGACTGGTCCCCTGTCGCCCCTTTTGCGAAGAAGGATTGGTGTCCCTTCAACGCGCGACAATGTCTGCGGAATCTGTGCGGGAGCTCTCATACCTAGTAATCGAACATGTCGGAGTTAGTGGAGCATTGTGCTTCGTGGAAGACCCTTGGGCCAATGTGGTGGAGGGCAATAGTGGTCAACAGGCAAGAAACAAGAGGCTACATAGGAACCCGGCAGGAGGCAACAAAGAATTTACAGATGCAACTGAGAAAACGGCACATACAAGTCCGGGAGGATACGGACAAAACAAAGAGACAAAGCTGAGCGCTGGGGGGAGACTGTAGGTACAAAGAACCAGATACGGTGCTACCAGCACCAACTGAACCGAAGCAGGAGGACGCAAAACAAGCATTCTAGAGAGCAACACAAAAGCGAGAAAGCAGACAGGAGAGCAACACACTTCTTCAACAGAGGGCACAAACACACAGAATAGAGAACATAGTGGGGAGCTTGGGGATAGCTGGCCCTGATGCAACATCAGGGCGAAGTGGGGCGTCGCTGTTCATTGTCGACGCTTCGGCTACCTGCCAAACCCCGCTTTCCGGGCATAGCTGCTGGCATAAGAGCGGCTTCATAACCGAGTAGGAATAAATCAATCAATCAATGTAGTACAAATGTGAAAAAACATCAACAACAGCGAGAACGAAATTTTTGAAAATCGGAGCAAAAACGGCCCCAAATACGCGTGCTCGCGGCCATAGAGCCCCCTTCGATGCAATGCCATCCTCGGCCTTGATTCTACGTCCCAAAGGGGCCCAAGATGGCCGCAGAGCACGCCCCGACTACAATGAAAAACTTGAGAGCAAGCCGCAAAATACGACATATCAATAGACAACACTGTTACCACCACCACAGGCGAGCCACAAGCCGCTACACGAAGCACTAAGACTGCGCCCAAACAATCAACTTCAACACAACAGCCGCCGACAGGTTTTGGGTCACCTGTCACCCCCGACAAAGTTTGCAACGTCCTACAACGACGAAGATGAGTCCGACAGAACAGTATCACCTTCCGCACGGAGAAAGCACTAGGCATTAGGCATGCTACGATCGATGCCACACAATACTACAGACCACAGACAGACTGGTCCCCTGTCGCCCCTTTTGCGAAGAAGGATTGGTGTCCCTTCAACGCGCGACAATGTCTGCGGAATCTGTGCGGGAGCTCTCATACCTAGTAATCGAACATGTCGGAGTCAGTAGAGCATTATGCTTCGTGGAAGACCCTTGGGCCAATGTGGTGGAGGGCAATAGTGGTCAACAGGCAAGAAACAAGAGGCTACATAGGAACCCGGCAGGAGGCAACAAAGAATTTACAGATGCAACTGAGAAAACGGCATATACAAGTCCGGGAGGATACGGACAAAACAAAGAGACAAAGCTGAGCGCTGGGGGGAGACTGTAGGTACAAAGAACCAGATACGGTGCTACCAGCACCAACTGAACCGAAGCAGGAGGACGCAAAACAAGCATTCTAGAGAGCAACACAAAAGCGAGAAAGCAGACAGGAGAGCAACACACTTCTTCAACAGAGGGCACAAACACACAGAATAGAGAACATAGTGGGGAGCTTGGGGATAGCTGGCCCTGATGCAACATCAGGGCGAAGTGGGGCGTCGCTGTTCATTGTCGACGCTTCGGCTACCTGCCAAACCCCGCTTTCCGGGCATAGCTGCTGGCATAAGAGCGGCTTCATAACCGAGTAGGAATAAATCAATCAATCATGTAGTACAAATGTCCTGTCCTAGCCGCCCGACGCCTAAGTGGGTCGTTCGGCTGTTATCCTTGTTTACGGGTCGTAACATGTATTGCCATGAATCAATCGCTATGTTTGAGTATTCTAAACCCTCTCTCCAAGTTAACAACTGTAGCGGTTGTAATTGAACCAGTCTGAGGCGACATGTGATACAAACTCCAAATCATCTAACCTGGATATGTTAGGGAGTAGCTGAAATGAAACACAAGCATAATTTTGAAGTTGTTTATCTCGCTTGTTTTTCAACTCTTTTAAAATTAACAGCAAGTGATCGGCGTGTCCCGCGGGGTTTGGGTGCAGGGGTGAACCATTATAACTCTGCGATATCCGGCGTTAAGCCCTTTTCTAACTTTCTCCAGTTAATGCTGTCGAAGCTGCTGGTTTTGGACACTTGGTGCCAGTATTCTTCGCCTGATGGCCTGAGTTTGATTCTCACTGCGCAAGAGGACGTGGTTGACGACATTCGTGAGCGTCAACAACGCGGGGACTAGACGGACTCGCCGACGCCAATAGATGTATTACAGCGAGTATTAACGAACGAGGAACGTGAATGACTTTTTAAAGAATGTTTTAGAATTAATGCAGCGACTCTGGGGAGGGAAAGATGATCGACTCTTAACAGGCTTTTGCCACGCCAAGGGAGCCATCGAAAACAGGGCGGCCGGTCTCCCCAGTAGCACCTAGGATGGCGACCTTTTTTTGTATTTATTTTTGGATTTGCAAAATTTGAGACTTCATAATGGAACGTTGATCTTTATTCATATTATTTAGATAACTCGAGAGTCTTTATAGCCAATTTTGAAAATATTACTTCGCAGCCGCTCCCAAGTAGCGAGACAGAGTAACTGCGGAGTTGTGGACATCAGCGTTTAGAGCAACTTACGCACTGAGTATCCACTTTACCGCTACTTCAATTAGAAAATGACCTTAAATTGCTTTAGAACCTTTAAAAACCATGAATAGGCTTTCATCAATGATCCGAAGCAGGACATAGTGTAATTCTTGGGTGTTGTCTGCTATTGGTACAGCACGATCGATACTCTTAAGTTTGTACTCACCGGCCATCTGATACGCACAGTATTTTCACGATTGACTGATGTTTCGGTGATAAAAGATAGTGTGGTTCTAGTCATCCTGACTGCATGCGGAAGCAGTAGCCTATGGAACGAGTGCTTGCGGTCTAGCCAGACTCCTACCTACTTCATCCTGTCTTCAACAACTTGGCCTTCGTTTAGGACTAGTCCGCCGGCCCAGCAACAACGTACAGAAGTAATAGCCTTTCCGTTGGAGGCGATGAGAAGAAAGCACTGAGAGCGTCCCTATCTGTTATTATGTGCAAATTTTGGCTTCAGCATTTAAGTCCAAAATGTGGCTAGTATCTGAGCTACAATTGAATACTATCAAATGTTTATACATTTGGAAGATGCCCAAAGCAACCGCAAATACATCCATTTATCAGGTGAAAAGTACCGAAAGCCAGAAGATTCTCAAGTGAAAGAGGGTAGATCGATCCTGCGCTACAGTAATTTCATCCAATTGCACTGGCAGTAAAAGAGCGATGTATGATCAATGTTTTCCCTTTGTGTAGGTGGCATATTGAGAGAACAGCCATTTATGAGGGAACCCAAATATGATACATGCTTTTGGATGCTGCATAGGAAGACAACCAATGTCAAGGGCAAGGTGGTCAAGAGATCGCACGACAACACTACTTAATGTTAAATAAAGAGACCGCAATTAGTCGACCAATGCGTAATAAAGTGGAGACGGAACTCGGTGCTCAGGACTGAAGGATGACAGTTGCTCCACCAGAGTTTCTAAGATTACTGAGTGCCGTTATTGCCGTGTGGCGTTCCCCGCACTATGACAAGGCGCGCTCGTGCATTATGAAGCTACTACGGATTTTATGATCCAAGAACGATCTAGTTTGAGGGCCTGAGTTCCGCATTAAATAGTAACAATGCATCCGCTCTTAATTTTATACTAAGAACCTCTTTATCTACCCCAAGAAGACAACTTCGAAAGAAAATGAATATGGAGGTTACAAAGAGGTTCGGGCTAGACCGACCTTGAAAGTTATATATTTTACCTTTTGTCTAAACCTTAGAGTTTAATAACTTATATTGCTACATCTCAAAATATCCACCTAAATGCGGTTTGGGTAACTACTCTGCGTATATTTCCGTCTCGGCCCGTTTGAGAAGGCCGATTGGCCGTATGCAGTAAAACTATAAAGCCTGCAAATCAACTAATCAAGGTGGGAGAGTTTCTTTCTTATAGCAGCCACCGTAGTTAACAAAACTATATCCTCTTTATATACTACGCTTTCATCCATAGTTAGCAATTCCTTGCCGACAAAGACATTGAATACTACCACACGACGCTGTCCTTCGTCACCTCTTACAACAAACAACCAGATTTGCACAACAGCCTTGCTCAACACAATGCAACTCTCCTTACCTCTTATCTTAGCCTTGCAGGCGACTACTATCTCAGCCGCCACGACTGTTGTGTGCATGCCTGGAAATGGCGCTAAAATCAGTGATGCCCAATGGGCTATCACGAACCGAAGAAACGATTTACGTTTGAACGACGATGGATTCTGGAACGGAGGCGTAACCACTTGCGGCGGCCAACAAGTTGTAGCACTATGCCGCTCCAAAGACTACGGCCAAATATGGTCGACAGTCCTTAAGAACGGTTTTGTCCAGTGCTTTAAGCCAGAGCTCAAACACTGGTGGGACTGTAACCGATGCAAATGAGTTAAATTCTCTTATTTGGAAGTAAACTACAATAGGAAGCTGAGCCAATGAATCGATTTTTTAATTTTGCGGGAGTAACTAATTGTTTGAAAAGAAAGAGATATCAAGGGAAATGCAAGACTGAGGTACTAAGTTTCGGCTGACGTCTCGGCCGTCAGAAACCCTCATTAACCAAATACGGTTACGAGCTAAAGTCGCCCAAATGAAAGTGAATTCCCCGGGCATTGTTTATGTATGATGGTGAAAGGTTTGTAGGATGAAGCATTATGATTTGGTTCTTTCTAAATCGGTGACATTTCAGTCTCAGATTTCCCTTCATCTTGCGGTAAATAAATGCTGCTTAACACAAAATATATAAATACAGTACGGGTGTTACCAAATAGTAGGCTGTATTTTTAACATAAGTTGCAAGACGAATGGGGTGCTATTTCAAATCAAGGAAAATGCATCACCGCCGCCTGAAGCATTCAGCCTATGAAAGATAGTGTCACAGGTAGGTTGGGGCAACCAACTACGCCACAAAGAAAAGGCTTGAGTATTCACAACTCTGTTGTTATTTTCCCCCTTCTGCATTCTATAGCTACGCTGGCCAGCTTCCAGCTAGTTGGGTCGTGAGAACTATCCTCGCTCATCTGATTTCGCTACGCAAGAGTTTCAAGCAAGTTTCCTTAGCATAAAGAGCAGGTAAAAAAGAAAGGAGCATTGGTATGTTACAGTACCACATTAAACGTCTTATGCGGCTGTTAAATCTCACATCTCATGCATAACTTTCGATACGCAGTTTCTGTTATGTGCCTATAACCCAACCGAGGTCGATGGGCCACCATTCTCTTCAGAACTTCAATTACTCATTTGATGAAACATTACAGTCTTTTCTTGCCTAAATGAATGACTATTTAAACTGACATGAGTTGTGTGTCGCCATCAAGAAGTATGAAGAGCGTTAACAACAAAAGACAAGCAAGCAAAATATCAAACTTCAAAACATTACTGCCAGGCAACTAACGTATGCCAATTTGGTCAAAACGCTTGAAATAGGGTGAGAAGAAACGTACTACAAGGTATTTGCGGCTAGGGTATTAGTGAAACTGATCTGCGATCAAGACTTATTTCCAAAATCCAAGATACCACCCATTGACAAGAATAAATGGGTCGACGTCCCTCAACGGCAAAGTCCTTGCTCATACTGAAAGGATAAATTAAAGTTAGCCTACAAAAGACTCATCATGATCTTCCCAGGACTCTTTTTATGAGGGACTTTTTCCTTGGCCGTGGTACAGGCCGGTTGATATGTCGAACTTGCCGGAGCAGGCCGAGGAGACTGGTGACTGCCAGAATCTCGGCTTCGCCGTCTAGATTTCCAGAAAGAAGCAAAATGCCTTCGCTATATTCATGCGGAAGATCAAATCCGATACCGACGTGATGATAGATTGCGTAAATCGTAGGCGTGCCTTTACGGGCATCCACTCCAGAATCCACAAGGGTGTATCTCATAGCTCCATGCTCCTTTGGGTGGGTTTGCCATTCGAGGCTTGGCGGCTGTGATGGAGTCTCGTTCATGGTTTCATGTGTGATGGTGAACCAAGGATGACGGACAGGCCGTTGAGGTGTCATCGTGTCGGGAATCGGATAAAAACTCGCCAATTGGAGGCAAGGTCTGTGGGTCGTATTTAAGGAACTGATTTGAAAATGCTCGAGCTCCTCTCGTGGTAGGAACCTGTGATAGGTGTTATTGGATCTCTGCGATACCTGTTCTCTCTGGTTGGGAGTAACAAACATATTGGCCGTCTCCCCATCGAAAGTGGGAACCCTTCTTTCCACAGTACCAGCTGTTTTCTTCGCCTCTTCATCAAAATTGACGAGGTAACGAACTTCGCCATCTGTGCCGTCTCCGGTTGGTCTTTTCATCGTTGCCAAGATGAGTTTAAAATTGCTGCTGCCTATTGGCTCCGATTTGGTAGTGTCGGCGTAGGTCTGAGATATGTCATAAAGCGGGAGATGACTGGTGGTGTCGTTATGCCTCGGAATATACACCACGCGAGATAGGTAAGCTGGTGTGATTGAGAGCTGACGCCCCAACCTTTGTTCAATGGAAGAATTGGAACCCTCGTTGTGCCGAACTGTATTGTGTTTCCTATACACAGGATGTGCCGCCATGCTAGAGATTGCAGCCATGGTAGAGGAGACGGCTTATACCTTTGGAAAGAGTCTGAAATGGCCGATAGAACGAGTTTCCCTTAATTTTACGTTGATGATTGAATGGAGGGTCTAGCGATACCCATATAAGTGCAATAAAGGGAATCGAAGGCCAGATTGGATCAGACCACAATGCGTCTACACAAAGGTCACTGGATGCGTTGCAACTTAAGAACAAGCGAATAGCGCAAGAGTATTTGATTCTTTCTAGTCTGCAATCAAATCATCTTATTATACCTGGATGATCTTCGGCTACCCAAGACGTGACTGTAAATGGTGACAAGCCCAACGAAATCTGGTCTGTACAAAACGGGAAGCACTGTCAGCAAGACAAGAATATTTCCCCATGGGGTAAGAGTCTAAGCTTGAAGCAAACATAGACTGCCAAGTCATGTGACCGAGAATGCAGCCAAAACCAGTGTGAAGTCGACAAGGGCTATATTGTTAGTGCAAACAGCCTCGTCAGATTGTCTGCCGTCACGCCAGGTAATATGACCAGCTGCGGCCCGCTAGTCCGCGGCGAAGGAGATGTGGGAAGTTGATTCGTTGAAGGAATATGTATTCCGTCCCACAGATCTCTGACGTCTTTTCTGCAAAGCTCAGTAGCAGATTTACCGGAGCTTACCCGCCATTTCATTCTTGCTGCATCAGGTAAATCCGATGGCCGTAGCTCCAACCATCGACCCCGGTCAACTCCGCCGAACTCCGCGTCATTCTCAAGTTAACGGGAAATATGTCCCGTTCTGCGACCAACACGGCTTTTTGATTTTTCATTGGTCACAAACGACAGATTTTTTTTTAACCTTAACGTTTTATGATCTCTTGACGGTTTACTAGGCGCCGATGTGTGGGTAGATTTAGTTCAGGAAGAGTCACGGTGCTTTAACGGGATACAAATTCCGCCGTTGCCACGAGAAATGCTTCAGAACCACTGCCGATCTGGCACGCTGTAACGAAGTTCAACAAGGCTCATGCGCCGCGTAACTATTGTCAATGGGGAAAAGAAAATCAGATGTTCGCAAAAATATATGATGCTATGACATTAAACCTGGCTTTTTTTTTACTTATGATCGAAGCCATGAATTACCAGCCAAGGAACCAGAAGCCAAGTAATCAATGCACTTGATGCACACGCTATACCCCCATTAGGAAATACTTCCAGCCGACAGATGGCTTCTGGAGCTACGCAATTGGGCCCCTGTTCTGATCCCGTGTGATCCTTGCACCTCCATGGATACCTTAACTCACCATGTAAGGTTGAACATGGCCTTCGGCACTACCCGGAATAAACCGAGAAAGGTCTGGGGCAGGTCAAGTGGCCCCTTGATTATCTTGGCTTAAGTCGATGGCGTGGCGACGACAAACGCCCTTCCGTCTTTGACTAATTGTTTTCTCGCCTACATATCATTGCGCCTCGTCGTGCCGTTCATAATGGATGCGATATATGCGATATGCCCGCAGCTTCAGCAAAATAGGTTCAACGATTAACAGAGATACCAGCTCAATGCTTTCTCTACTATCGCGACTGACAGGCGGAGACAGGAACGCTTGTTTGAAGATCTGGTAGGCGTCTCTTTTCTCTTGAAAGTGACCGTCTGCTAACAACTTTCATGGAAAGCTTACAGAATGACTTTTTGTTCTTGAGAGGGACCAGAAGCGAGGCCGGGGAACAACCATTGAATGGCGTGATCAGTCTGCAGTTACCAGCTGGACAGCATGCAAACGGCGTACGGCTTCGGATGGTTGGTTTTCTGAGGTGCAGGTAGGTACAGCTTCAGTGATTCAGTTTCCAAGTTGTCAATTACAGAGAGTTTCTAACAACCTGAACTTTTAAGGGATCATGATATAAGCTCAAGTTCTCCTAGTTCCTTTAGAACTGTTCGTGTCTTTGAGCATGAATGGGCGCCGTTCATCATCGACCATAGTCTGAAAGTCGACTCTGCCCAATCACCAAACATCGAGACACACGAATGGCCTTTCGAATTCATGATTCCGGGCGATACTCCAGAGACCTTTCGCGGATGTAGTTGTTGCAGCGTCACCTACCAGCTTACTGGAACCACGATACGAGGGAAATCATCAACGGCAACTCCACAAGCATATCAGCCAATACGAATCAGTAGGACACTGCAAAACTCCGAGTTTGAGCTAATGGATCCAACAACCATGGAGGGAACGTGGGGGGACAGGATATCTTACTGCATCTCTATTGGACATCGGGCAGTTGCCCTGGGGACAGCCATTCCGTTGGAAATGCGTCTGACGCCACTGGATAAGAAGTCGAAGATCTCGAAGGTCAGGTGCGAACTTTTGGAGAGCCATAAATTTGACTATGGGGGGCCTCGCCCTTTAACATCCTTTAGTGGGGAAAGGCAGGTTGCTGAATGGTTTGCTACCGTGGAAAGTCAAGAGGACTCTGCACGACAAGAATACCGAATCACTCAAAAGCTTCCACTTCCGAATGAACCAAAGAGATGCTCCCCAGACGTTGACATGGACAATCTCAGCACGAACCATGTCCTTCATGTTGAGGTAGATGTGGCCGAACCTGGAGATGACTTATTCAGGGCAAGTTCGACTTTCTACTGCCAGGGCCTATGCACTGACTGGAATACAGGCGCGTTACCATGCTACCATTCCTATTGTTTTGTTTATTTCTCCAAAGATACCCATCGATGCGTCTGAAAATTTTGTTCGACCAAAGAGTCCCACCGGGGAATGCCTGCCAATGTTGTTTGGGGGCTTGGATGTGCCGCCTTTGTATGGCGAACATAAGTGCGATAAAATCTTGGAGCAGACCAGCTGGGAAACCCCAGTGTAACAAGAGATGGGGAAACAATACGAGGAGCGTTAAACGGCAGCTCTTGATCACCTCCTTCATTAGTAACTTTTCTTGGAAAGAATTCCGTTCAATAACGTAATAGACAAGTTAATAACTGCGACTATGGCTCTATTTGTGAGTCTCGACGGTGCATGAATGAATGATAATCGGTATAAGATCACCAGGTCGGTCTATCAAGAGTACCATAATAATGGCTACGAAACATTAATACCGCAGCACAAAATACTGTTCAAAACGGTACAAACCTACCTAAGTTTTAGTTCATGACGGCGATGAAGAGCATTATAATGGTATGTATAGATAAAGTTACTCTCGCTTGCTACTAAATTTTGGAAGAAAGAACCAAGTGAGTAGTAGGACCACCAATGCCCCGAGGACGATTGGGGAAAGTATTTGTACACCATGACGCTGGGCTTGAGCCCCGATAGCTAATGGGAGAATCGCCGCTCCGCTTCCACCGAGTCCTATGGCGAAGCCAATGGCGCTGATATGCAGATGTCTTGGGAGCAGCTTGGTAATTGCCACAATGACTGCTGGGAAGAGGGGGCCAAGGAAAAATCCTTGCAACGAGACGGTAAGAGCTGATACAAAGAATTGGGGAATCAACCAGAAGAGTAGCTGCAAACAAATGGCAGCGCCAAGATAGATCTAAAGTGAGTTAATGGGTGTAACAAATCTAAGCTGGCGATAGACCAACATACCATGACTGCGGACCTCTCGCCGATCCGAGGCGTCACGAAACTCAACGTTATGCGACCTGCGGCGAGGCCAGCCCAAAAGCCCGTAGCCGTCATGCCGCTGGCAAACTCTTCACCATGTCGAACTTGTAACATGAATGTGACAATCCAACCACCCAAAGACACCTCAAGCCCAACATATCCAAGGGTGAATATCGCACACAGCCATGTAACTCTCGCAGAGGGAAGCTTAAACAGTATTTCATGAATGATGGACTCTCTTGGCTCTGGGCCTTTGGGATTGGCCTTTCGATAGGCATCCGCTGACGCAGACCAGAATGTCGTGACTGTCGCAATGAGTTCTACGACCGCGATACCAGCCTACCGCCCCATGTAACTTAGCAAAGTCCGATGACGAAAAGCGCTTAGAAACGACATACCATGACATAATAAAACATGTACCACGGAAGCCCAGCCTTGGTGACCATGATGGTTGCGATTACGGGGCCCATGACGGCTCCGAGGCCATAGCAGGCATGCATCGCATTGACCAGCATACTGGAATCTGCCAAGTTACTGGCTACCCAAGAATTCCACGCAGCATCGCCGATTCCATTACCTAGGCCGGCCAGCATGTAAATGAAAACGAGAGCTGGATAGGGAAGATGGAGGGAGATGGCGATATACGCAATAAGATGACAACCAGACCCTATGATGGCGATGCCTCTTTGCCCCACATTTTCATGGAGGCTGCTATTAAGAGCAGCAGAGAGCGAATAGCCGATAAAGGGAGCGAGAAATATAAGTGAGGTGAAAGAGTAAGGTAGATCATAGTATTTTCCCAACTGATATTAGTTTATTAGATTAATGATATGTAAAACCTAGCCTATAGAACTTGTGAGGTAACTTACATGGGGTATTATGGCCTATGAGCAGTGTGTAAGCGATAACTCTAACGACTGGTTACTTACAGAAACTTACTCCATACGAGGCATCATTAGCCCCCATGACCATCAGACTCCAAAAGACAGCTGCGATGCGGGTAATGTTTGAACGCGGATGATTCCATTTTTGCAAGACATGAGCGGCGTCTTCGGGAGGAGCAGGTGTGGGAGACTCATAGCTCCGACGTTGAAGCAAGTGACTGAAGTCCTCCTGACATCCCCTTGCCGCGACAGGTCCGCGACAGGTGCAGTCCCTTCGCCTGTGGGGTTTGCTGACAGCCGAGCGTCAGGCGGCAGCGCAGGAAGACTCTGCAGTTCGAGCGTTTGCGTACTACCATGACCCATTTTCGATGTCTATAATCTGTGCTGGATTGAGTTGTAAGGGCTGGTAAGCAAGGCCTGCCCAAGAGCGCACAAGTGAAAAAAGGCCTAGTTATTGATGACACTGAATCATGAAATACGGCTGAACGTCGGGTAACTGCTTTGGTGAACATGAACAACAATGACACAAATTGTGGGATCGGACCTAGCTTGGCTTTAGGTAAAGACGGATGTCGGACTTCCCAAAATGGCAAAAGTGGCAACCACTCACAAGGGTGTCACGTTGGTTGTTGAGGTAAGCAACAAGCTATCCGAAGACCTTTCTGAGGCTACGTAATAGCATGGGTATGGCTCACATGTTGTTGCAGATGATGGTGGTAACTGTGGGAGCCAAGCTCGCACCACCTTGCTGGATTTAGCATGAAACTGAATGAAGCCACAATCTGACGAATAATTAGATGTGCAGTGCTCTCTGCCTGTACACAGAAAGTCGGCTCTAGGTAAATACAAGGCCGATGGGCTCACTGAGATGTGACTTATCACACCTCATTAATGATGACTTACTTGTAAATTCTGCCAACTCTGAAGTGGTATGCAATGCAAAGCTTGTATCAAACTGTACCTTGTTGCGACCGTTGGACCCGGGTACGGGAGACCGGCAATGTGGAGTTCAGCTGCCAGTCTAGAAAGTGGGCCGTGTACGGTATCAAGAGACGAAAGTTCCCGAACCAGGTGCCACAATAAAAGGCTCGGTAAAAGCCGTTGTTAAACAAACGTTTCGCCGGTGGGTGGTTCGGTACAATATTCGCTGTCCCCACGGAACATGTTTTCCTTCTGACGGGCACAAGCCAAGAAGTGTGCTAGTGTAACAATAAGCTACTCACTACCGGTAGTCCGGCATTCGTTTAGGTCCTTTGCCTACCCAATAATCAAAGACGCCACTTTGGTTTTATTATGCCACGGGTTGATTATTTTTTCCCCCCACCTCCAAGACTATTTCTGGCATGTTAGATTCCAGGCATAGCTTGCCATGAGTTGTTGCCCAATGGTGAATGGTCCGCAGAGGTCATTCTCGAGGACCCCGCACCAGTGAAGGCATGCCAGCCATATGTGAGTCAGCCGACATGACGGAGTGGCTGGCATTAATGGTTCGTTCTGACCTCCACATTCCTCTAACAACCTCGTATTACTAATTGGTGGTTGGCGGAGAGAGTTGGTCAAGGGGCCACGATGGCCTTTTGTCCTGGTTTTGGTATTCAAGCCCTTGTTTGCTACAGGTCATAGTTTAATAGTCCATTGAGCCAAAGTCACAACGGCAAACAGACGCTGGCATTTCATTGCTTCAGCGCTGTTAAATTATTGGATATTGTTCCTGGAAAATAACCGTCTTGTTTCTGTGTGACTGTGGCTACCGCAGGGTTGATTTGCTTGATTGGCAAAAAGAAGATACTCAGAAAGGAATACCAACATTGCCGGCCGATCATTCTACCTAGCAACATGGAACTTGGCGACTCCAAGGGGAAAATACCTATTCGCATTATTACACTAAATGTCAGATACGCCGTCAAAAAGACCCTGGTCCCGAATGAACAGCCATGGGAAATTCGCCTCCCAAAGTTGGTCGCCCAACTGAGGGTGCATACCGCGGGCCAAATGAATGCATTTGTTTGCATCCAAGAGGCTCAGTATCAGCAACTTCGCGACATTCAAGACAACCTTGGACCACGATGGGCACACATCGGCCGCGGACGCGCTGATGGGCAGTTAGATGGAGAGTTCTCACCCATCTTTTATAGAACTGACCATTGGACCCTTGAGGAAAACCAAACGTACTGGCTAAGCCCTACGCCAGACATTCCCTCAAATGGCTGGGGTGCCCAGATCAACCGTATTGTCACCATTGGGCTGTTCCGACACAAGGCATCATCCACCAAAGTGGTCGTCATGAGCACGCATCTCGATCATCGCAGTCACGAAGCACGTTCTGAGAGTGCAAAATTGCTTCTTAAATTGGCCCAGAAATGGCAGGCAGACTCCTCACAGAACACTGGGGATATCGTTCATGTGTTTCTTGGCGGAGATTTCAACAGCGGTCCTGGCGATGAGCCCCACAGGCTGTTGACTAGCGAGCCTGGCGGTATGGTCGACATCAAAAACCTCGTTCCCGAGTCTCACCATTGCGGGAATAAGATAACCTACACGACGTTTGGGGAGGCGGAGCCAACGATAATTGACCACCTCTTCGTTTTGAACCCCACTGCAATTGACTTTGTCAACTTTGCGGTGCTTTCAAATAGGTTCGATGATGGCATATACTATTCAGACCACCGGCCTGTTCTAGCAGATATAGAGATTCCTGTTGTTTAGAGCAGTTCTCATAGTCAATCAACCTGAGAGAGACTTTTTACTATAGAAGAGACAGAAAGACACCATCATATGCCCCGATGACCCGCGTTTAACTTCTTGCACGAGGTTAAACATTCAGGCCATGTCACGCAGTAGTGGACAGATATAGTTCTGCTATGTTATGTGAAAAGGGTCTTCATTCCAAAAATTATAATCGTGAATCTCGTTTCCCTTGAACTATAACAAAAGGATCATTTTGAACAGAATAGGCTCACTTAAAAAAAGCATACATAAGAATACTGCGTGCCTTGCTACTTAAGCATTGCCTTGAGCCATCCTCGAGGACCTTGATCATCAGCTGTTTCCGCAAACTTTGACGAACCTTCAATAACATCTGTATCCAATGTAAGAACGCCCATCTTTCTTGCCTCGTCTTCTGTGAACGTCCCGTAGTAGTCCATATCATCCATCACCCCTGCCTCTGGCGGGGGCCAAACAGTGTTGATTGCTAAATGAAGAAGGAATGATATGGCGAAACCGAGAGGAAAGGCAAGGTAGTACAAATTGATCCACGCAGAAGCAACATGGACGCTGTTTGGTGTAACACTGGCTGCGAACCCAGGGAGTTGGGTCGCAAATCCACAGACCCACGCTACAAACATCCTGGGATTGATACCGTTCCAGTAGTAATAAGAACCATCGGGCCGGGGGTGAAAAAGGTCTGTAAGCTTAATCTTACGACGACGGATGATGAAATAATCGCATATCTGTATCCCGATGACCGGCCCAAGAAACACGCTGTACGCTGACAGGACGCTGATGAACACCGCGGCTGAGGATAGCAACTCCCAGGGGCAGAGAGCAATGCTCAACACGAGACCGATATAAGCGCCTCGGCGGATGTTAATATAGCGGGAGAACAATCCGGCAAGGTCCATGCCAGCTGAAAAGGCATTATCGACGGAGTTGATGCTCAATTGAATACACAGAAGACCAAGACCAGCGAAGAAAGCTCCAGCACGACTTTTCGCATCGTAGTTGGAGTTAAGCCAAGCTTGTACAATCAATGGTGGATTCCAGATCGGTTCTCCATAGATGACACCAGTGGCTGAAGCGGCCAGGCAACCAAAGGTGGGGAAGATTGCTCCGAAAAATATGATGCTAAACCATTGACCGAATATCTGGTCGCCAGGCCGGCGTGCGAATCGGCAGTAATCGGGTTGATTGGTAAGTCCTACAGCTATACTTCCAATGACGGTGGTGATTCCGTGGACGATCTGCCAGCCTAGTTCGTTGGACGACATCGGCTTCGCGCCCTGCCTAACCAGGGGGCCTGCCTCACCCGCGGTTGCTAATGCCCATATCATGATTGAAACAAGGGTTATCGACGAGATGATGTTGAAAGCCAGGAGCAACTTCTGAATCCGCTCAGGTCTGATATAAAGAATGGGTATGAGCAGCACATTGAAGATAATCCAGCCGATGAAGTCCTTGGTTGTGAGATGTGATGACTCTGGGAACACGTTGCCGAGAGACTCAAAGGATGGGAAGATTGCTGATAAACTGGAGCCATTGTGTTAGCTTCTTTTCGATTATGGGGTATAGCACTTACCAGTTGACAACAGTCAAGCCACCAGTCCATGACTGAACAGCAAACCACACGAGGCTAAGAATAATTCTTTGAACCAGTATGAGGTATTGCCCATAGACACCCCAAATGTAACGAGACACAACGGGGAACCCAATGTGCCACTCAGCACCGACACAGCCGTTTGCTATGGCGACGACAGCGATGATGATCTTGCCTATAATGATGGAGATGACGCTCTGCCAGACTGAGAGACCAGCTGCAACAAGGGAGGCACCCAATTGCCAGTTGGAAACTACTGGATAATCAGTCACCGGTTCTCACAAATCAAATCTTTGCTCGAGAGAAACTGACTAGCCACTTGGTTGGTCAACCAGAAGGAAATGAACGTAGATGTCGTCCATCTTCGGCGCTCCGGCGGCATAGGCCGAATATCCTCATTGATCCAGATATTCGATTCAGCTACATCCGTATCTGGTAGCCTTAGTGATCTGATTATACTGTTAAGATTCATCTTCAAAATCGGTGTCTCAACTGTCGAGCCTCACACGGTTATGATAGAAAAAGGATGTGTGCAGCGTCCAATTTTATGGGACTGGTTCAAAGATGAATTGATCGTTTGTCGCATTTCAAGACACATGCTACCGCGTTATCACTACGAAAGCGTCGCATTCACGCCCACATTCTTCCTGTGCTTATCACCCCAAATACCTCCGCAGTCAAATCACACGGACATCCTGGATATCCAATAGATGTGCTCTTATCATTGGAGGCAGAACTCCAACTCTGAACCTTCACCCATCGATTACCGCGGACTGTTCTTATCAAAGTTTCCCGCTGTTTGTGGGGTCGCTGTTGATAAGAACAAATTGGGCAAAGAAGAACATGTCTCAAACAAGGGCAGCCTAGTCAACCCCGCATCTCTTCTCGGCATCTGACACCCGACATAACTAGTTGCATGGCTTTTGAGGGATTGTCGCGCTTGTACCTTCCAATTTTCATCCCTAATCATCTCTTATGTCGGGTTATCATCGTACGGTCAACAAGTTGGGTACAGGTCGAACATTTAGCCGTTTAACCGCTTAGATAACTAATACGATCTCCAACAATATCATGTACCGTAGATAAGTGACGCGATCACCAGTATGAAGCTCAACAGGCTGGCATATAGACCATCTCCAGGCACTATCTTACTATCAAGCTATTTTCATAGTTGAGTGTTACAATATGGGAGAGCTACCACCGCCAAAGAAAACGGTCCGCATTGGTGTTGATGTAGGCGGTAAGTTGCATCCATGGAATACCAATTTGATATCCGTTAGATCCATCTTGACCTGACTTTTTCGAATTAAAGGGACAAACACCGATGCGGTCGCTATTGATCTTAGTCTCCAACAAACCGTCAATCGCGGCGTTTTGGCCCATTTCAAAACTCCCACGACCCCCGATGCAACCTCTGGTATTGAGGTTGCAGTTTGCACCGTTCTCGCCGCGGCTGGTCTGACCAACTCACCAGAACGCATTGCAAGTGTCACCATCGGAACGACACATTTCATCAATGCCGTTATTGAGCGTGATGTGCGACGGCTGCAGCGCGTTGGCGTTCTTCGACTAAGCAAATCATTCCTGCGCGAAGTTCCGGCCTTCGCCGAATTCCCACCAGACCTGGCAGCCGTCCTCAAGTCATATGTTGGCATTGTTGATGGTGGCCTTCACATCGACGGCTCACAGGAGGCACCTGTCGTGGAGGCCCAAGTTGTAGCCGAGTGTGCAAAGATTCGCGAGAGCGGTGTCACTGCCTTGGTTATTTCAGGGGTGTACTCGCCTATCGATGAAGTATTTGGCCAAGAGGAAAAAGTTCGTAACATCATCCTTCGAGAAATCCCTGGCATCGACGTGGTCTGCAGTAAGGAGGCCAGCGCTAGTATTGGCTTCATCGAAAGGGAGAACGCGGCGATTTTGAACGGCGCTATTCTGCGGTACGCCAGGAAAACAGTCAGCAGGTTTCGCTTAGCCATGAAGAGGCTCAATCTCGAATGTCCATTGTTCCTCACGCAGAACGATGGTACTATTCTGGATGCTGCTTCGGCCGCCAAGATTCCGATCAGGACGTTTTCGAGCGGCCCAACAAACTCCATGCGGGGTGCAGCTTACCTCGCAGGTCTGGATTCCGGCGCCGACAATTCAGCGATTGTGGTCGACATTGGAGGCACGACGTCAGACGTTGGAGTCTTGCTTCCCTCAGGCATGCCTCGACAGGCTTCAGCATATGTTACGGTGGCTGGTGTTAGAGTCAACTACTCCATGCCTCATCTTCATTCCATTGGTCTTGGTGGAGGTTCGATCGTGAGGACGATAGATGACAAGGTTAAAGTCGGCCCTGAGTCAGTTGGACTAGAGCTTGTAACGCGCAGTCTTGTTTTTGGAGGAGACGTCTGCACAACAACGGATATTGCTGTGGCCGCTGGTAAAGCAGTCATTGGTGCTACTGAGAAAGTCAAGGGCCTGGAAACTGGATTCGTCGAACAAGCCATCTCCCGTATCCGAACACTGCTTGAAGGGGCTGTTGATGTTATCAAAACGTCTCCAGACCCAGTGCCAGTTCTTCTGGTTGGCGGAGGCGCGATACTATCACCTGAAAGTTTGAAAGGCGCTTCAAAGCTGGTCAGACCACCATTTCACGATGTGGCAAATGCCGTCGGCGCCGCCATCGCCAGAGTCTGCGGAGCGGTTGACATTGTACAAGGGACAACAAATCAAACAGAAGGCCAGGCAGTCGAAAATGCTAAGAAACTAGCTATCGAACGTGCTATTTCTGCAGGTGCCATCCCGGAAAGCATCAAGATTGCGGAGATTGAGACGATGCCATTGCAATATGTTGCCAACCAGGTCAGGACTCTCGTTAAGGCTGTTGGGGATATTGATCTCCATGCCAAGCTAGATGATACGGATGCATTCAACTTTGAGGACGATGTTGAAGAGCAGGTGGAGAGTACTAAAGACTTCACCCGCGCAACAAAGGAGGAGGAGATAATCGACCCGGTTCTATATAAGCCTGAAGTCAAAGTGAACGACAATGGTGTCGCAGAGTGGCTTATTAGCGAGACGGATTTAGAATATTTAGCCGATGGCTGTTATGTTCTCGGGTGTGCGGGAGGTGGAAGCCCGGCCGCTTCGAAAATACAACTTCGAAACATGTTGCGAGCGGGATATACAATGCGAATTATTGAACCCTCCGCGCTCAAAGAGAGAGACGTCATTTACTGGGGTGGTAAGTTTCACGAATTCGTTTATGCCAGTCTTTTTTGTATATCGCAGCTTGACTAACTGAATGTAGGACATATGGGCTCTCCAGCCGTTTCAATAGAACGTCTCCAGTCGATAGAGACAGTTGACGCCTTCCGAGCCTTGATGGAATATTTGCACCACGACAGATTTGACGCAGTTATGGGTCTAGAAATTGGTGGTGCTAATGGCCTTGAGCCATTCCTGGTTGGCTCCTCTCGGTTCTACGACAGCCCAATCATCGACGGGGACTGGATGGGAAGAGCATATCCCACTTACTGGCAAACCACGTTAGCTGTGCACGCGCCTTTGGAGCTAGTCCCATGTGCCATTGATTCAGGCGACGGCAAGACCATAGTCATGACGAGGGCTCCTAACGATGAGATAGTTGATCGCGCATTGCGCGCCTCGTGCTCAGAAATGGGCTCGCGGGTAGGCATGGCAGCTAAGCCTACAACTGCTGAAAAGGTGAAGAGTTTTGGTGTGCTTAACACAGTATCGCTAGCCTGGAGAATCGGCCGATCAATCGCCCTCTGCCAAGCAACAAATACCATGAGCACAGTTGCTGAGTCGATCATTGCGGAGGCTGGAGGCCCTGAAAGTGCCAAGGTCTTATTTAGGGGTAAGATTATTCGAGTTGAAAGACGCCTCTTCAAAGGCCATTCTTATGGAGAAGTCCATATTGCTGCTTTTGAAGGGGGAGAGGAGGAAGAGGCAAGCAACGTTAAGGATAGGGCTGTTGCTGTGGCAGAGTCCGGCACTTTGAAAATCCCTTTCAAGAACGAGAATATTCTTGCGGAGCACACTAACGAAGATGGTAGTGCTCAAATACTGGCATGTGTGCCGGACTTGATTTCCATCCTGGATAACGAGTCTGGGAGAGCACTTGGCGTTCCCGAGTTCAAATATGGTTATAGGGTTACGGTTATCGGCATTACATGCTCGCCTAGATGGACTGAGACAAAAGCAGGACTGGATATCGGCGGGCCGAGGGCATTTGGTTATGATCTAGATTACAAACCTTTGGGAAAATATGTCGAACCACGAAGTGTTATTCAGGAGTATCTCTCATAGAAATACAATAAGACGTAACTGTATAGTTCTATGGTGTCAGGACTTAGTGTCTACTTCGTGCTTTTTTGGGGGACTTGTACTTTGTGGATAAGGTTTCCTTTCTAAATAGTCATACATTCGGACTTGCGGTGCCGCGCAACGGCGTAACGGAGCGAAAGGCGTGGAAAAGGTGTGAAGACGGTTGATTCTATAAACAGGGGTATGAAGCGAAGGCAGGGTTTTACACCCCTGTAGAGGCACCTCAGAAGCCTACCCTCACAACAGGACTAAACTAGAATTGCAGGCCTTAATTCATGTATAGGGGCTTTCCAATCATTGCAACAACTGTTGCAAAGGCTCCATCGGCAGTAGGAAGAACTTCCAGGACGCCATTGTTGTTATCCCAAGTTCCGACGTGTGAAGTGTCGTCAGTGCTACTGTCTCCACCAATTTTGACTGGAACACCCAAAATCCTCAAAAACCCACCTGAAGTCCGGATTAAATCGATCTTCTCGCTCACTTCGGATACCAAAACGCCTCTAAAACCGATTCGGAAACTCAAGTTTTGTATGACAATGATCGCTTGTGGTTGAACGAGTTGCGTTGGCACTTTTGATGCGTGCTTCATCCTCCGATATGCTGATTCGGGATTCTCAACATCCCTGCTCACGAGGATCAAGTTAGCTTGAGAAACTTTGGAAAGGCGAACTAGTTGAATAGCAAACAATGTGCATCTTAACATACCATGTGCCTGGAGAAACGGCTAATGCTCTGATATCGTTAAAGGTGATAGTAATGTCAACCGAGTCGTCCGCAATATCTGACTCCAAAAGAATCTCACTTTCAGCAGTATTGAAGGAGACCCAGGGCGTGTATGTAAAATCGAACTCCCCTTGATCCGCAGTTTGGCCGAAATCTCCCTCAGCGGCTATTTCCCCTTCTGCATACCGGATGTACATCCTGTCGCTTGGCTTATCACTACTACGCGCGTCTGTCCAGTTCGGTACTACATCTTGATACAGTGGGCAGTAGTATGCAGGAACGCAAACAGAGCTTTTAGGAGCAGCCAGTCTCCTTCCTGATCGGACAGCGATCAACATTCTCTGGCGTTGCTCTGCAGATGCGGAATTACTATCCATAGTGATTCTAAGATGTCTCTGTTAACAATATCTCCCTCCGCCAGTTGTAATGAGATACCTAAGATATCTTACCCTGGTATTTGCTGTTCGCATTTGAGCGCGAAAACAAGCTTCCTCAAGTCTTTGGCCCATCTTTGAGCCAAAGTGCTTCCGACGTTGTTGGCAGACGTTATCAGCGCGGCTAACGCTGCGTCAACATCTCGACTGGAATTACAGAATGCCAATGCGTTGGTATGATACCACTGCAAAAATGTCAAATCACCAGTATCGCCGGTGTCTGAGTGTTTTCTGAATGTCTTCAACGCCTTTTCTTTTAGTCTTCCGTAGATTTCTAGGTTGTGATCTAGGTCTTTAATATATGACTCGATCTGAACTGCGACTTGGTCTTCAGCTCCCTAACCAATCACTGTCAGCTTAGTGTTAAGAGACGTTACTCGGATGTGATTTTACTAACGATATCAACTAGCATTAGATAGCTGTGAGATTTCATGCGTGGTTAAAGAATGTTATTTCTCTCGTCTAGGAGGATTTAATTACTTACTCCTTCAAAGATTCGATGTACGAATCCTTAGAGGTAGGATCATAAAACAGACTGTTCGGATGAAGATAGTTGTTACAAGCTTCAAAGATCCCTGAGTTGGTATAGTCTGCTGGGACTCTTGGGGATACAAAGGGTCCTTTCTGAGTCTTGCTGGCAATGTATATGGCAGTATCTCCACTCGGTTCGAAGTCGAGTGCCTCCTTAATCGCATTGGCATAGGCTAGCCAGAAGTTTCTGCAGGCTTTCGTATATGCCATTGTTATTCTCAGTCCTGAATTCAAGACGATGACTTAGCATGCAAATTCAACCAGACTTCATGACGCACGATATCGCCAAGTCTCATCAATGGGATAAATGTCTGGCCCGAGACACACAACCATCAATGGTATCCTGGGTCGAAATCAATACGATGTATGATGATTGCTTCTCAACTTACTTTCACTAGATGCCGAACCGGCTCTTTGCTGGCTCTAATCGAGGAGCTATGTCTTGCGGGCTTTCCGAAGTTGCTCTTGCAAGTACTTTGTTTACCTCCCCGCATCTTGAATATGACACACGCAATCAAATCTGTTCGATATTGGATAATTTCCGCTTGTGGAAAGGTACCAAAAATTTGGCAGTGTGCGTACAACTTTCTTGATTTGTCTTGACCAGAAAAGGTAAGGATGTCTCAGTTTTTGAGATTGTGGGCCCATTCTAAGCTTCAATGGAGTATACCAAACAGGTATCCGAGAATATGCAGCTACTGACAGAATCTTTGCTCTGAACAGACGCATATCTAGATGCAATTTGATTACTTATGAACAAAATTTCAAAATCACACCTTGCCATGATTGTCATTAGCTTTAGTATCACCATACCTGACAACAATTTAAGACTTTCACGCTTACACAAATTCCATTAATGCATACTTCATGAGTCCCTGGTTATACCTTTGTTTCTACTGACTAGACAACTTGGAGATTCATATTTTCTTAACTGTCAGTCACCAGATAGCCCGACTGCTTCACAAGATGATTTTCTTCTTCTTAATGCTAGGTTATTTCTTATCAGTTTCTTCGACATGTTCGCTAGCGTTTTTGAAAACATTCTCGGATGTAACAACACCGACGTTGGCCTCCTGGCCATCAAAGAGCCAAGCAATGCTTTCAAGTGTATGACCTCGAGTTTCGGGGTAGGTGAACCAAACAGATATAAGCATGGCAACCAAGATTGCAACGAAGACAAAGTAGTACTTCCACTGGATGGCATCGAGAGCAATCGGATTAATAAAAGTATTGAAGAAAATGGCCCCGAGAGAAACCATTTGACACATGGCCAGCCCTCGGGCTCGTAGTTGATATGTCCAGATCTCGACCGGGTACGAGACGACAAGTGGCGTAAGTGCAATATCGTAACCGAGGAAATAGCTAAGAAAACCAGTCAGTAAGCTGCCATCTTGAGCAAAAGTAAAGGGCGAAACAATACGTACATGAATAAGAAGGGGACGACTGCAAGTCCAGTGGGGCCGTGGCCGGTAGCGGCAAAACTGCCAGAAAGCCCAGTGACAATAATATAAGAAACTAGCATAATAACACCACTGGTCATAAATAATGCCTTACGTCCAACCTTATCAACACAGGCGGCTGCGGCGATGGACCAGATAAAGTTCCAGATTTGTAGACAGCCTGAAATAAGCGTCTGGTTGGTGACAGATGTGATGCCGACAGAGTCCAGGATGATGGCTAGGTAGTAACTGACAACGCCGTTGCCGCACCACTGCGCAAAGATGCCGAGACTAACAGAGATCCATAGACGGTGGCGATTTCCAGGTGTAGACCACAAATCGGCCCAGGAAGAACTTTCGTTAGCTTCTTTTTCGGCCTTGAGAGTTTCTTCAATTTCGGCCATCTCAAAAGCAACAAGAGGCGCGTTGAGGTCACCACCGCAATGAGACTTGGCAAGATTCATGCGTGCCTCGTCGGCGCGATCCATTGACACAAGCCATCGGGGAGATTCGTCCATCATAAAGAGAGACGGAATTATGATGACTGGAAGTAGAGCCATCAGTCCAGATGGAATCCTCCATGAGGCTGAACTTTCCATGTTTCGGGTGCCGAAGGTCTGCCAAATATTCTTAGTGCTTGTACGAAGAACTCGAGGTTTGAGAGCTCCTTACCGCCCAAGCCGCCACAATACTACCGATATACCAGCCGCAGTTATACTTTCAACGCATGTTCGATTAGCTAGGTATTGGAAAGAAAGAAAGAACACCGAAATGTCTTCCAGGGGTAATGCTACGAACCACGCTGGATGCAATACCACGGTGCGTGGGGAAAGCGTTCTCGGCAATGAGCAGTGGGGCGCCGACCGATAGGCCTTGGGAAACTCCCATGATGAATCGGGCAACAATGAAGGCAGCCTGGTTTGGAGCAGCAGTCTGTAAAGCGGTGCCGACTAAAGCAGCCAAAACGCTTAGCCAGAGGCCGATCTTGCGACCCCAACGGTTGCAAATAATGGCGGAGGCTGGAAACCCAACGACGGCACCAAGAGAATACACGGCATTGATAAAACCAAGCCATGCGCCAGTTGGGTTGCTCATGAATTCACGCCATTGTGGCAGAGCTAGAAAGCCGTTCATAATGGAGCCGTCAAATCCGTTCGAGCTTGTGAACAGCATGAATGAGGCGATACAAAAGTTGAGCTTGATGAGGTGCCTTTTTTTCCACCACGGAACTCCATCGTTGGGAAGTACGCTCGCCAGCTCGTGGCCAACAGCCTTAGCGTCTCCTACTGATGGCTGCTTCATTGTGATGTTGTTCGATGAACGGACCCGGAAGGAACAATGTGCATGAGGAAGATATCAAGGCGAAGGGATCAGAAAAGCATGTAGAAAGAAGGCAACACAGTTCGTCCTATCACGATCCTTTTAAACACGAAAAGAAGACTTCAGTTGCATGCAGAATCAGCCCATGTTAAGGAAACCGACCACCGTTTGACCTCATGTCGTCAGAGTTGTACTAGAAAGCGGGCTACCCCAAGCAGCAAGGCCGAGCCCCAGAGGACCCAATCAACCCCAGAGATTCCACACATAAGCCCTCCGGGTGAGGCAAGAGCTCTGGGGATTCTCAGTTCTGGGTGAGACCAGTCCAATGAGTATCTTGGCAGTTAACCCCCTTCGGACCGCGAGTCGGGGGCAGTGGAGTCTATAGACTGCAAAGCGGGGCACACGCTTGCTTGGTCTAACTTGGCGTATCATTGAATGGCAGTTGGAAGCGCCTGCAGGGCGAGGAAGCACATCAACCTGATGGAAACCTCTTTCATTTAGGATGATACCGGACGGAGTAGCTCGGAAATATTCGGTCATAATCCTTCCTGGTGTTTATCAAAGTCGTGGACTTATAGAGCGTTGCGCAAAGTTGTATGGGTAGCATTGACGGTATTTCGCCCTTTGTGGCTCCGCTTAAGCACATCAGCTGGCACAGTCATTGAAAGTATACAGAGGCTTGAAATATTCAAATTCAGTCTCTTTTACCAAAAGAAACCTTGCTATGAAGTCGCTCAAGTGAGGCTGAATACCAAGCAACGATTGTGTTCACGTGTCAAAGTGATGACGTTTCTTAGGCAGGCCCCTGTATAAAGCACCGCTAAGGGGTAACCCACTTTGTCTTAGGGACCTTGAAACCAATCAACTAGTCACAACTTAGCAAGTCGGAGCTCAGGCTCATCAACGATTACACTACATCTTCCTTCACTCTGGTACACCGAGGACTTGAAAGACTACGCGCGGCGCCAGGACAAGAACAAGGCCAGTTTTAAGGATAACCTTGTCTTCAAGAAGTTGCTCATACAGTTTTGATATCTTCGGCATGTCCTTTTCATGAGGTGAAAGTCCTATCTTATTTTCAAGGCAAGGTCAGCACCGTGGACATGAGTTATGGCTAAAGTTCGGTTATTACCCCGTGAGGCCGGGGAGAACTCCGTGTTGCTTCTGTCCATTTTGGGCGGAACATCGGGCCGACAAGCTCAAGACCCACTCTTGAGCAGGAATTGGACGTGTCCCCATGCTCATGTGGCCGAATCATCCTGGGATTACGGCAACTATTGGCATGGTCAAGACTTACAAGACTTACACTATGAACCCTTTGGACACAATGAATGGGTCTGCTTGCTTATGGGATTCTCATCTAAGCGCCCTCTCAAGTCGAGATTGCTTTACTACGAAGCCCTTGTATTTAAGGGCTTAGTTAATTCTTATAGCGAGCGAAGCAGTACACGTGGACTTGTACCTGTAGGTAACCTTCACAGAAGCCAGACCGAGAGCCAATTGCCAAGGGAAGATTCTTCCATGACGGCAAACCGGCTACCGATATTGCATTATCCAAAGTCCCGGACACGGCGAAAATTGGCGGCTACTTAACCTAAGGGACAACTGGAGGCTTTCTGAGCATATCACGTGTTGTTTCCACCAATGGTTCCACAGGTCTTGGCTGGTTGTTAAGATAAGCGACGATTACCAATTCCTTTTCTCAATGTGCCAACGCTTAAATGATTAGGAAAACTCAGACTCCTTGTTCCTTGTAAAAACTATATAAGCCCATCGTTGTGTTTCTGGTTAGTCTGCAAGTTTTATGACATCAACATCGACTAATAAGGAATTATAACAGGCACGCAATTAGTTTCGTTTCGGAAGACCTGCATCATTATCAACAAGAAGCCAACCACAGTTCTACCTTGAGAAGCAACTGAAACAAGCGAGCAATTAAACAACTCTCTCTGCATTTGCAAGCCGAGAAAACTAATGCTTACGGTGTTTGCCGATCCAGCGCAGAGTGGACTTCTCTACTCTCTACCGTTCAACAAGACTATTCGTCCGACTTTATCGAAAAAAAAAAAAAAAAAAAGATCGAGATTCACACTAGTGTCGCAGGAGGCGGCGACACAATCAAGAGCCCATGTCTCAACAACCAGATGCACAGTCCAGTGCTCAATATCAGCAATTCAACTGGCACCAAGACCTAAGAATGGATGACGAAGGGAATTCCCCAACTCTCTCTCGGTCAGCTTTGAACGCAGAAGTACCACGTGGACAGCAGCTGAAGGCGTATCGCGACCTTCTTCAGAGCCTGGATAAGGAGAACGAGAAGAGAGCAGAGAGATTACTCTCCGATATGGGCAAGAAAACGGAGAAAAGGTCGTAAGAATATTGATAGAAGCTCAATTCATGGATTGCACTATAAGAACGGGATTCTACGTTCTATGTTTGCATTCCAGTCATTTTATGATGCCGCGACTTAAATTAAGAAGAGTAAAACATAGCTCAGCATCTCAACCTTATAAAGGAGAAAACATTAACAAGCGGGTGAGTCTATTGATCAATCGGAAAGTACCGTGTGCTTCAAAACTCGAATTGCATACTTTCCGTGCAATTGGCCCACACAAGCAACTGAGTTTTTGAGGTGTGACGGAACTAGAGATATGACAATTGGGCTAGGAAGGTGTAAAAGAGTGCCTTAATTTAGAAAGAAAGGATTTGCGTGAGGAAGCACATGCATACGTCTACGGTGTGCGATTCAGAAGCTTATGTAAAACACACCTTGCTCGGTGTGCTGGGTGAGCATTGTCTCCACCTAGTTTGAAGCACCTAGCTTTACATGCTTTACTATCGTCGTTCATGTCTAACTTCCTTCCACGACTTTCATCACACTTCCGTTATCATACCATAGCGTGCATCTCTTCCTGGCTATATACAAGTGCATATATTTGGTTCTGACTTATCGTGACACATCGTGCCTAAACACCTTCATGGCGTTGAGAGTCAAATTACAACTTTGATCACGTCATTCTAGGCGATCTAAACGAGATGACTTTGGTTCGTGTTCTTAAGCTGCTTGCATGATAGAAATGGCTAGCTTCATGGTTAGATTACCAAAGGCATAGCGCGCAACGAAGGCGAACCCGCGTAGGTAGTCCAGCTTGTGTGAAGTAATATCAATTAGCTCACTATCGAATAACCTTTGTAGTCTGTCTGTCTCACGTTGAAAGAGAGCCGGATTGATTATGGTATTTAACATTTGTAGGTCGGATGAGATGCATAGGATGAGAGCTTTAGGGGTGCGTTAGCCAGGGAAATTTTGACATCATTCCAATAGACAGTTTTCTCAGCCGGTGTCAGCAATTTCTCGGTTGTCGCGTTACCTATTCGGCTACAAAAGTAGTATTGAACAGGCAAGACAGGAACTCTGACAATCATTATATACAGATTCGGGGTTCAATCTTGATCTTGTACAATCACAAAAACCGGCTATACTCTAATTACATAAGGTTTAGAGCCTCGGCAAAGGCTTGGACTGGCCGTCTTGGTCAATTCCAGCCTCGACAGCTTTGATCTGCAGCGCCAAAATCTTGGAGAAATATCGGCAGATTGCGAGGTTGCCGCCCATAAACCAGAACCCGGGGTGTCCGCTCCGCCGCCACATTGTCCTGAACTCACCTTCCTCGTCATAACCCCAAACATCACCAATCCTGTCTGCAAGCTCATCGCCAAAGATGTTCCTGGCCTCGGTCCTCATGTTTTGGTATCCCGTCGCGAAGATGACCTCATCCGCCTGGAGCTCTGACCCGTCGGCGAATCGTAGACCGTGAGGAAGCACCTCCGTGATCTCCTGCCCCTGCTTGATCTTGATCTCGCCGTCGATAATGAGCTGGCTGCATCCGACATCGATGTAATATCCGCCGCCTCGCTGGAAATACTTGACGAAAAAGCCGCCACCGCTGGGGCCCATGTCAAGCTGGAAGCCGACCTTTTGTAGCCCTTCGAGGAGTTTGGCATCGTTGGCATTTTCCAGTTCGGTCATGCCGATTTGGAGCGACTTGAAAATCTCCGCGGGTAAGCTCCACAACCAGAGATCGGCGTCGTCGACGGGCGCGGAGTCCTCATCATAGAGCCCCTTCAGTCCGATATCAGTAATGGAAGCAGATGAAACGACACTGGTGGAACTGCGTTGGACCATCGTCACATCGTATCCGTTCTCGTAGAAATCCTGGGCTATATCATGGCCGGAATTGCAAGATCCGACAACAATAGCCTTCTTCCCTTTGGAGTTGGGCTTTGCGCCGGCAAACTCTGAACTGTGACACAGGCGGTCGCCTTTGAAGTTGCTCATGCCCTTGATGTCAGGGAAGAACATCTTGCCAGAGTGGCCTGTGGCCTGGATGACGTGGCGGGGGTGCAGGACCCGAGTTTCCTTGGTCCCGTCGGGCTTTTGACGGTCCAAGGTAAGCGTCCACTGCCTCTTTGAGTCGTCCCAAGACGATTTGGTCATTGTCGTCGACGTCCAGACATTGAGCTCGAGAAGACTGGCATATGCTTCGAAAAAGTCCGCGATCTTGTCTTTGGGAGTGAAAACTGGCCAGTTTGCTGGAAAGTTGATGTAGGGTAAATGGTCGTACCAAACGGGGTCGTGCAGCACAAGTTGGTGGTATCTCTTGCGCCAGCTATCCCCCACCCGGCCGTGCTTGTCGACGACCAACGCATTTATGTTGAGCATCTTTAAACGAGCAGCGACGGTAAGTCCGGCTTGGCCAGCACCTAATACGAGGATAAGCTACTTGTCCGACGCGAGCAGTTCCGGGCTTTAGGTACTTACCGATGACCACCACTGTCGGTTCCGTGTTTGTGTAGTTGAGCTCGTCGTCCCTCTTTTCTTTCCAGTTTTTACCGTCTCGAATGCCAACATGCTCGACCCCCTTCTCACGGCGGTGCCGCAGGGGTTCCTCATGGCCGTTCAACTCTCGTAGAACGGTGAAGAAGGTGAGGATCTCCCACTTGTCACCCGACTCCACCATCCGGACGACACCCTGGCCGGGCCCGACCTGGGTCTGGACGTTGATGTAGAACTGGAGACATAGGACCTTGCCGTAAGCATCAATGGGAGCAAGTCGAGGAGCCCGATTATCGGAAGACGCGTCCACGGCGACCTCGGTCAATCGGCACCGGTCGGCAAGAAACTTTTCGATTTTTTCTCTGCCCTTCAGAGTCCGTAGATCCCATGATAAACAGAGGTGGTCCCTCCAATACCCGTCTGACACGAACAGCTGTGCGAGAGCTTTGTAGTTCTTGGACCTCAAAGCAGCGTTGAAGGCGTTGACAGCCTCCACGGCCACCTTCCCCGCATCAACCGATGTTGAACGGACTGTTGGAGGATATGGGCGGGGTGGGAGGTTCACCGAGCCTGGCTCGACACGTTCGTTGTGCGGAAACTTTCCTGTCATGGTGTATTTGGTCTGAAGGAAGAAATTGGAGGCAGTCGTCCAAGCAAAGATGGGCGGGTATGGTTCAAAATAGCTTCAAAACCGAGGCTAAGATGCAGGATTTAAACACGATTGCTACCCCTCTTGACAAGGATAGGAACCCTCCCGTTACTCCGCGCCAAAGTTGAGTCGTGACATCACCTGATAAGCCAGACGCGGCCCGTAGGATGAGGGGTTCCCGGGGATAGATCGGCCTCAGCGATGGATATCCGTAACTGGCGACGAACCTGTTACCAACTCTGCATCGATATGCGGGTGTCAGTTCTGGCGACTCAACAAGTTTCGCCATTCTGGAGCTCGTTGGCTCAAGAGCTGCCAAGAATGGACCATAAGCTCCAGTTTCCCGCCGGTCTCTGTCTCGGTTTGTCTCTCAGCTGCATGCTGTGGGCGCGAGGAGCTGCCCCAAGGGTGCATATTGCGGGGGGGCCAGGCCGTAACCCGTAGCCTCCGGGCAAATCACAGAGCTCGGGGATGCAGATGCTGGAGGAGACAATGATGTGTTTGGCCCAGACAGCCTGAACTCTGCCTTGAATGGGGGCTTGTGGGACCCGTTGGCGGCTCGAATTACCCCAGAATGGGGCGGCGGCAGCATGAATGCAGGACGGGCGACTCTCCGCCGTCTGTCTTCTCCGCATTTCAGTTCGCGGGGGTTGGGCATGGAGGCTTTTGTTGCCTTTGGCTAAAGGTGCCTCCAGATGGTCCCAAGCATTCAGCAATAGATGCCTGGGTCATCTCAGGTAAGCTCTTAACTTGAAGGGAGTTGTGGCTACTCTTCTAGCTCATTCGTGAATCTCCCTATCTCAGCATCTCTGCAGTGGCAATGCAAGAAAGCAGGACAAATCCTACAGAGCAAACTGGGATACGCCAGCAGGTCAGGATGTGTGGGGGTAAGTGCGGGGAATTGCGGCAGCCCGCATCAAGTAATCCGGGGAAAAGGAAAAGTCCGACACAATCCGTTTCCAATGGCGCGCTATCTGTGTCGAGAAACATCGAATTTATGGGGGCTCGGATTTCAATGATGACATTGGCTAATCACTCTATTGGAGAACTTGTCTGATTTCATATGATCGTATTAGAAGGTGGACTTGTTGACCTTCTGTGTTGGTAATTCACACAACCGTCCCTAACTTGAAGAAAGTTTTTGAAAATGAGAATAAGATTTTTGAGTCTTTCATAAAATTTCTTTAATACAGACCCCAAACCCAAAAGCAATGTCCCATAATTATGACTTTCGAAAGTTAATTACGCGGTGTTGAGGGTATAGTAACTAAGTTAGTTGTTGATGGAAAGGCATATTAGATTAAGCTTACGGTTGCTAATGGATATTGTCCTATAGTAGGACTGAACTATGAAAAATGTTTCTTCTGTCTAAACGCCGACCCACTAAATGGCCAACAAAGTGAAGATCAGATCAAATGGGTCCGGCAATGATGTGCTTCGGAGAGCAGACACTGATACAATCACAGATGTTGAGGACCTGGAGCTTACCATCCATATCATCATCAAAGAAATTATCAACGTTCAGGCAACGTCTCGGAAATGATTTCTACCAGGAAACCACAGACACTGATGCTGTTGGCTTAAATATTACGAGGTATTCACGGAACAGGAACCAAAGATTTTTGAAATGATCTCATATATCAAACATGAGGACGCCTCGGCACAAAGGATCGTCCGATATCTAATCGCATTTACATCCAGTGTCTTAAATCATACTTATGTACAAGAAAGTTTGTGAGCAAGCATACCCAAGTGGGCATCACAAGCTCGGAACAACGCAACAACTTCTAGGTTTTTTTTTCTCCATCCATCTTCGCCTTCCAAGTCCCCAATGGGGATACTTAGTAGGCAGCGCGGGCAAGGCGGGCAGCGCGGCGGTGCATAGAGCGAGCACGGCGGCGAGCAGCAGACTTGTCACAGTCGCTGTCGGCGGAAGCGGTCTGGGAGGGCTGGGCAGAGGGCTCAGCGGGGACGGTGCCGTTGCCGGAAGCGGGAGTAGAGGGGACGGGGGTGACGGGGGTGGTGGCGCCGTCGCTGCCAGTGCAGTCACCGTCGGAGGTCTGGCCGAGGAGGTTGGCGGTGTGGTCCTCGCAAGAGTTGGGCCAGGTGACGGGGCCGGGGGCGGTGTAGTTCTTGGGGCAGGGTAGTAGATGTTGATCAGCAGACCGGGCTCCTCGCCGGTGTAGGCACCGGGGAACTTGACGGTGGGAGCGGGGGTACCGGAGGCAGCACCCTCGACGGAGATCTGAGCGCAAGCAATGTAGAACTGGGCACCACCCTTGGAGCCGGCGCCGTGGAGACCGACGTGCTCAGCACGGAGCAGGTACTCGCCGGTAGGGACCTCCTTGGGGAGGGTGAAGGTGAAGTTGTGGATACCGGCGTTGTTCACGTACGTGGCCCACTGGAGACCGGCGTCGGTGATGTCGGAGGTGGTCAGCTCGTAGATCTTGAACCAGTCACCGTCACCCTTGTAGGAGGAGACGGAGTCGGGAGCCTTGGAGAGGTAGACGGCGAGGGGGCCGGGGTGGCCCATGTCGTTCTCGACGATGAAGCCGAGCTCGTCGCCGGCCTTGACGGCCTTGGTCTTGGTCTTGGCCAGGACGTCATCGTCGTTGCCGCCCTTGTTGCAGACGATGCCCTCAGAGGTGACATCCTCGACGGGGGAGTTGGAGTTCTTGGCCTCACGGACGAACTCGTAGCGCTCGGTCTGTTCGCCGTTGACGATCAGGGTAGGGAAGACGTAGTGGGCGGTGGCCTGGGACACGAGGGCCGCGGCGGCGAGGAAACCGAAGGTACGCATCTTGGTTGTTGGTTTTTGGTTGTTTTTGGGGAGGTGGTAGAGAGAATGTGGTTGTTGTCGAACAAAGACTGGACGGGAGAAAATGAAGAAGCTTGATTTTCCACCAGGGAATGAATGAATGAAGATTCGAAAAAAAAGAAAGAGAGTGGTTTGTACAATGACAAAAGACAGTGATGTATGGTTGAGAACGAAGAGAGAAAGGGAAATCAGAGTTTAACGGCCGCGAAGAAAGGATATCTTATATCTCGAGCCGTCATTCTCTCACCCCTGGCAGTCGTTACCCATCAGCGGCCCATGGCATCCCATGAACCAAACAATATTTCTGCCTTCTCCACTCTCTGTCATTCCATCTTCTTTCTCCCTAGGCATCGTGGGCTTGACCACAAAAAGGGGTGATTCGCCCACGTTGGCTAAGCAAGGGTTCGATATCGTCCACTAGAATCAAAAGAGGATTCTGGGCAAGCTCGTTTGAAACGTTGGAGCGACCCATCTGCAGGATCAAATTCCCACCAAGCACGGCTCCCACGGCCGGGGATGATCCCCTCATCGGGTCAGAACTAGAGTACGGTTGACGACATCCACCCCTGAAGGACTGTCCACGATGGGGGGGGCATCACGGTCGAAATATGGTCGCCAAGCTTGGCTCATGCGCCGATTCCTATATGATCCTGTTCATCTAAAGTCGCCCTTACGATAGGTTCGAAAAGCGCTCCCCTGCAAACTACGGGTCCTCGGCTGCGTGTGCCTGGCATGGGCCTCCAAATCGGTCGCTTATAGATTGCCCGGGGTCCACACAACTCGCCTCATTCGACTAAGCCGTTGACGGGCATGCCCGTCCAGGTCTATCGCCGTTTGGCGGTTAACAATTTCGGACGATATGCCACGTTTGTTGGTCAAGCCCTGGCAGTATGTTGTCAGGGGCTATGCGAGATTTGGGACCAGAAGTACCCATTTACAAATATTGGTTGACATCTTTTTGGGCCAAGTACACAAGCTACTACAGCAAGGCATCACGTATAGCAGAAAACAGCGGTATTTCCAAAAAGAACACATAGTTCCCCAGATACAATATAAGTAGGTTTCCCTTCAGACGGGATCGTAGCCGGGAGGTCATGTTGTGCTGAACTTTGTTCTGGTTTGTGATCGACGCGCCCCGAAGTGTGGTGGGCGCCACCTGAAACATGGGCCAGCGGCACAGCGAGAGAAAAACCGCTGGGCCCAATTCCCTGTCGCAGATCAATTTACTCGGGACGAAAACTACACCAGAAAAAAAAAAAAAAAAAAAGGAGGTGTCCACTGTTGTGCCGTGCTCGCAGCCATCACAGGACTCTCCATGTTCGGACACGTCCAGAATGTGCAGTTGATTGCAAGTCACAATTTCTCGGTCCCTAAAGCCGAGGCCAGTTAGGCGTGGGCAACTGAATTTGATCTTTGTGTTTTGTAATCATGCACCGTGACGGCCATGACTTGACCAGCATTGGGCCTGTGGCAATCGTCATGATGCCCCTCCAGCTTGACCCAGCGCTTCACATTTAGAGTGAAAATAGAGTACGGTTGTTTAAGTGCCGCCTGCCGAGATATCATAGCAACTCCTATTAAGACCTGGATCAGCCAACTGGGCGGTGCTCTCATCCCATGTTGAGAGAAAAGATGCCTGTTGTGCTGGTCAGACTCCGCTAAAGATCTTCAGTAGATCCAGATTACGACATGTACCGTGGCTCCTCTTTGCTCCATCAAAGGAGAAGGCCGTCTGTGAGAAAAACACCAAGACCATTCCATCCGTAATATAGGTTAATATCGGACTCCATGGATATTTTCTTACCATGGGCGCTGCCCAAAGAGCCCATGGATGTAAATCGAATTTTTTTCAGGCGCCTCTGCAGAATCGGATTGAACGAGAGCCAACCAATACTTGAAATATTTGCCGTATCCACTGCTCCTTAGCATTTGTCTGCTCCCGGATCCATTGCATAGTCAACCAAAGAGGGCAATGATGTGCTCACCGCAGCGATACGACTCATTTCACTGCTGCAGAAGAGTTCTTGTGGTTTCAGATGCCCTTCGCTTTGAGTGAAGTTATTTGGAAAGGTATCCGAAGCCGACTTCCCTGACGATGAGATGACGGGATGTTATTACACGAAACATTGGCGGTGTATTCGTCTAAATTTTACAATCTTGGGCCTGTCATGTCCTGGCAAAACAAATTGCTGCCAGCGAGGTCAGGGTCAAATATTGCCAATATTGTACTATTTCTGGGAAGCGGTAGGCATGATACGAATCCATCCATAGCTGGTGCTATGTTCGGCCTGTAAAGTGGGTTTAGCGAGCGTATTCGCCATATGGAAATCCCCAGCTGCTGTGCCGTCTCGGAATACGAATACCGTTGTTTATATGGCTGCCATTGTTATAACTTTTACGATCGTAGGAGAGAAACAAAGCAACCACTAAGCCTAAACTAGTTCTTCCTCAATCCAAAAACGCTGCTGTAGGCTAGGTAGTTTGGTTCTTGGCAATACATGAAGCGGAAGCGAGGAAACATCGTGCCTCCTAACTGGGGGCCAGACGCCCACTTGGGAGATGTGTCCGCACCATGACGATTCCATACGATACACTAGATTTGGCGGGTCTCCCACAACCGGTTTTACATGGAGCAATCCACATTAGAGCAGTAAATTTTTTCATGGGCAGAAAATACTCGACGAAGTGCCGGCTGTCATGCCAGCGTCAAGCCGTCAAGCACAAGTGCGAGATCATGTTTTCTTTGGTTCGGGTGGCAGAAGAGATCAACGTGTTCCCATCGCTTCATTTTTCGTTGTTGTATATTTAAATACCCATTTATACCTTATGTACTGAAACTCAAACTCAGGGCATGAGGTCAACGTGGAACATTAGATTGTTCAACGTCTTTCTCACGGTTTAGCTTCCTCGAGTATTTACTAGGAGTCCTTCTTCTCTTCCCCAGCGTTTGGTTGATCATCCTCGCTAGCCTCTTTCTTGTCTTGTCCCTCCAACTTGTACCACGGCCCATGTATCGCGCCGGTGCCAGCACCAACCAAGAGTCCCAGCCCGGTGGTTGGTATCGCAGCCACACCACCAACGACGGCAGATGTGATGGTTCCCACACCAGCACCCAGCCCAGCTCCTAATCCAGCCCCAATGCCTGCGCCACCTACGCCACCCTGCCACACACCGCTCTGCAACCTCTGGGATTCTTTGTTCAACGATTTGGCCTTCTTTTCGTGTCGTGATGCTTCATCCAGTAGCTTCTTCTTTTCCTCTGTATCTTCGGTCTCTTCGCCCTGTTGACGAGAGCGTTGGGCTGCTTCTGCCTCTTTTTGTGCTTCCTCGAGTTTGGCGGAAGCCTGGGCAAGGATCTTGTCCTTGTTAGTCTGCTTGTCCTCTGGTGGCGGAGAAGACATTGAGAATATGTGATGACGTAATTTGTGATATGAATGGACTTGTTGTAAGGCTTGAAAGTTTGCTGCTTAAAAAGTATTACGAAGATGCGGTTTCTAAGGTATCACGAAGGTGGTCCGTCAAGCGGCGATGTTGTTAAGAGCAGATTGTTTACATCACTCGCTTGTTTGCACAATGCCCACATATGATGCGTTGATGATAGTGTCCGAGGTGGCGTTTGCAAGCCACATCCAATAGAAAGTATCTGGACCATATCTAGGTTTGGAGCTAGCCACGTCGTCACCAAATCGTCCACTCATACTGCTTCCTTACCATCCTCTGTATTTTGGTGGCTTGAACATCTCTGGTTCTACCCAATCTTCTCAAGCGCAGGTAATCGCGTAATGCAACTTGAAGATGAATCAAGCTCATGACCTGCGATTGTCGCATTCGTTGTGTGGGGCGTTTAACGGGATGTGGAGCATCAAGCCCTCTGAGGTAGTGATTGGTTGGGGGCGAATAATGGGCATCGATAACTTGGTGAAGGTCGCAGCATGTATCTTCCACGTAAGGTCGAGCAGTTGATACTTATGAAGCATTCTCCATGCTCGACATTCTTGCATTAAATTACTCTTGAGTGCTTAATATCCGGCCAGTTCTGTCGTCAGAGAGTCCTCTGTAGAATGTAAGCTCTGTGTGCAAGAACCGAGACGTTACGCAATACACCTCTTGACATTATCGTTGGAAGAATTAATAGACACCTTTCCCACCAATTATATGGCGTCAAAATATCACAATAATATTCACGAGCGTTCTCCTGTTATCTACTGGGTATCTCAGTTGCTGGAATGAAGATCAACTATACCCACCTAACATGTGAAGCAACCGTAGCTAATGCCTCAACATGGGTAAAAATGACGTCTTTGCTCAATTCTGATACCTCAAAGCATGCACTCGTCATTCCAACCGTTCCAATAAATACCAGCTTCATTTCTCACTGACTGTCGAAGAGAAAAGCCGGGGGAAAAAACCCCAATCTCGTAACAGAACTAAATCAAACCCAGCACACTTGAACGAACACCAAGAAGAGCATGTTAAATGGTAATTTTTTAATCATATTTCACTTTATTCGTGTCTATTAACTTTTGAACGCCAAATTATTGATCATGCATGGTCATGTCCCTCGTGGTCCTCTTCGTCATCCGCCCAGTCAGGGAACCCGTCATCAAACATGTCCTGCAGCTTATCCATCTTCTTCTCATCGTTCCACTTCTTGTTCTTCATCACCTTCTGCCACTTCTTCCACTCGTCGTCATTCAACAAGCACTCATCCAGCGCCTTCTCAAGACCCTTGATGTCGAGGTTCTCTCCGATAAACACCAGCTCCTGCCGGCGGTCACCCCACTCGCCGCCCTTCTTGATGTCATGTGCAACAAGAGCGTCGACCTCTGGGTCACCCGTCAGGTAATCTTCGGGGGATAATGTGCAGAACCAAGGACGACCACCAGTCATGGTCAGCATCGCGCCAGCCTGGGACCAGTCGCCGGCTCTGTGCGGTCGAGTGGCGAGGTAAAATTCGCCCTTTGAGCGGAAGAGACGGTTGAAGAGCGGGTCAGCAGTCTTGTTGGCGAGGATAACGTCGTTTGACGGAGGCTCGAGGGAGTCCTCCATGTCGTCGTCTTCATCGTCTTTCTCCTCCTCATCGTCTTCCCATTCTTCGTCTTCCTTCTCGACGTCACTCATGTCGGCGTCGTCGTCTTCATCTTCATCCATCTCGTCATCTTCGCCTTCAGGGGCTTCCATTTGGAGGATAAATTTGTCGTAGATGAGAGACCAGAGTCTCCTAGGGTGGAAGGGTCGTGTTCTTGAGTAGATGAAGTTGCGGACATTGTATTCTTCCGTCTCAGGCTTGGGTGTAATTTTCTTTCGGCCGTTGACCTGTACATGGGTTAGTCCGGAGTTCGTTGTGAATTGTTCCTGAAAAGCTTACCTCACGGACGGTCATGGCGTGCAGATCTTGCAGCCAACCGACACCGGACTGTGCGACCTTGAGGTCGAATGTGTTGGTGTTGACAATTTCATTGACGTCAATCTTTCCGTAGTTGGACTCGAGGATCTTGGCTCTTGGGTTAAGTTTCTTGATCAAGTCAAGGACGCGAGCCAGGTCCTTCTTCGTGACCTAAGTTAACTATGTTAGCAGAGGAATACCAGTTGTGGAACAAGAAGGCGTACCATATCGATCTTGTTCAAGACGATAACATCAGCGAACTCGATTTGATCCACCATGAGATCAGACACAGTTCTCTCATCTTCGGGCACGACATCGTCTCGTCTTGAGGAGAGCAGGTCGCTTGTGTGGAAGTCATTGAAGATTGTAAAGGCATCAATGACGGTGACGGTTGTGTCAAGGCGGGCAAACTTATCGACGCCACCTGCATCAGCTCTGAGGAAAGCTTTGTTAACTTTGTTTCGTCACAGATTCAAGTCAGACACTTACAGTCTTTTAAGGAGCTTCAAGGTATCCTCATCAAGACCCTCGGGACCCTCGCCCATGGCTTGCATCTGTTCCGCGAGCCGAGCATCGAACGTCTCAGCGACCTGCTCGGGCTCACTAATACCACTGCTCTCGATAACGACGTAGTCGAATTCGTGGAGCTCAGAGAGGTTGACCAACTCTTCCAGCAGATCTCCTCGGAGGGTGCAGCAGATACAGCCATTCTGTAGAGCGATGACCTTCTCTTCCGTTTTTGTAAGTCGGTGGCTCTTCTTGATCAAGGATGCATCGACGTTGACACTGTAAATAACATCGTCAGTAAGTCGTCAATGTAGCAAATTCAGCGTGGACTAGTTTACTTACGCTCCAATGTCATTCACAATAACTGCAATGCGAAGACCATGTTCGCTCTTGAGGAGGTGTTGGAGAAGAGTGGTTTTTCCGCTGCCCTGCATTCGGTGTAAGTGGTAGCCCTGGCCTTATTGACCTGTTTCCAAGGATGCTACTGACCAAGAATCCAGAAAGAAGAGTAACCGGCAATGGCTTTGCTTGGGAAACTTTGGATACATCGACTCCAGAATCGTTACGGGTAAGCTTTGGAACGTCGCTGTTGGCCTTTGGGTTGGTCGTCGCCGGGACGACAACACTGCCCGACTTGGGCTTGGTTGATGACGCAGAAAGCTTCTTGCCCATTTTGACGGCTTAATTTCCTCCTTATTTTCTCGACGAACTGAAAGACTTGAGGATGAAATCAAACCAAGCCCGATTCTTTCGACTGCAGGATATTTATATCATCTCTCTGAACATTCCATCGTTTGATATCTGATCATCTTCCAGGGAATCAAATGCCATCAAGGTGCTCTGAGCACGTATCGTACAAGTCGGGCCATCCAGGTTCTGATGATGAACCCCGGACTGCAATACGGGATTGGCTAGCTTGGGTCCGGGGCGGTAATCAGGAATCGGCCTCGTCATGATTGGTCGATAAGACCTCCACCGGGGCCGTTTTCCCAGGAACATGTTCCCAAAGTTGAAAAGTATGTCAGGGAAGCAGGGTCTAATGTCGGTAAGACCCTTAAGGACCCTGAGGGTTTCGGCGATCTAGATGGCGGGAGTACTTCAGCAAAGGAGCCGATGATACGATCGAGAAGAGGGTTTTGAGCCCTCGGGTTTGCTTAGACCGGCACATATTTGAGCGATTGGGATCGGGGTTTTCCTTTGATCAGCTGGGCACAAGCAGAACTACAAACGAAAAGACGGACGAGGGTGTATATGCATACTCCTAGTCAAGCACCGAGGTCACCTTGCCGACAGAAGATACCACTATGACAGCCGGACCACGGTGAATAAGGTGCATTGCCCAAGACACTACTGTAGACTATAGTATCGTTTTCTAAACATATGGATAGAGTATCGTTTAAGATAGGCGATACTCAATCAAGCTAATGCTTTCCGTGCCCGTGTTACTAACTGAGTAGTCTATTGAACCGTTGTCTTCCACTAGGTAGTTGTGCCGTCTTCTCATGTTCTCAAAGGCGACAACGCGCGGTGGATAATGCAGCACAGGTTGACAGAAATGGCGGTATGAATTGTCCCCCACTCCTTGCTACTCTGATCGGGATCTCATTATCCGTATCAGCGCGGAAATGATTGGAATGATGCAGGACGGCACTGACGGCAGCACTGAGTATGCGAAGCTTTGGACACGTGCAACGCGACGGATAAATCATACAATTTATTATTCATCAGACCCTGGTCACCCGAACAAGGGCAAATAAATTGTCGGACAAATTGATAAGGCCACTGATAAGCCCACCAAACTGAGGGCTGGAGACCCAATTGATACTACTGCATTCGTCATCAGATGAGCGATCCTCTGGAATCAAGAGAAGTCATCACTGATTGCAAGTGTACTTGAACACTGTTTCCCATATCAAACAGTTCATTTCATTTTCTCTATGAAGACGACATCATAAATAGATACGAAACCTTGGGCGTATATTTGTGACCACCACCTCATCTCCAGCACTAGCAGTTACTTGTGCCAAGGAAGTCCATGATTCATTAGATGAATTTCAGTGTGCAGATTGAGCCTCTCACAGCCGTGGAGTCGAGATCTTCCACTTTGGACTTAAAACAGACGAAAGGGAAGCAAATTAAGCTTGCGATTGGCTTCCCAGATTTTGCGACCCTACAACGGTACGTAGGCGGCGACGTGAACTAGTTTTGAGACAGGCTGGCGTGAGTTCCGAAGGATGTGTAGTGCAATTGGCCTTGATGACTTCAAAGCGGGTATGGCTTGTGGGGATGGAAGTTGGCTTCCGCAGGCTTGAGTTCTCATGCTAACGTCTGTGTGGCAAGTGAGGGAACCTAGCCTAACGTGATATAGTCCTTCTTGCGATCACTAAATACACGTCGGATCCGTTGTTGTACCAACCATGGAACGCGTTAGCTCTTGTTGAGCACAAGAGTTGCCTCCAAAGGATATCGTAGCCGAAAGACTGGTAGTATCAAGGCCACCCGAGCAAAAACCGGCGCGGGGCTTTCAGAAAGGGTATTAAAAGAAGTATGCCGTATAAATAGAATATTAAGACAGACGGATTTAGGCCGGATGGTAGAGAAAGGAACGTCATTGTCAGACGACGAGTCGCAAAGATGGGCGCAGGGTGCCCATGCATTTTCGTTTCATCGACGACCCCGTAGTGGGCAACCCACGGCTCCTTGAACCACGAACTGACGGAGATCCATGGCCTTCGTTACCCCAGGCACCACCAGCCCTAGCCACGATAGACAGTGATGGCGAGTGTTGATTGATCATTTGGATGGGCCTTCAAACATAGCCAGCATGGCACTCTTGCAATTTTTGCCGCTCGAGTCGGCACGAGTTGACCTGACTAGGAACGATGAATCTTGGCCAGTCCAGAGGACGGCTCCCTAATCCCAGTCTTCTAAGTGGTTTCTGTTGTTGCCGATGACGAACGCAGAAAGCCATCACTTCTGCTAAAATCTGCAATTATTTGGTTTGCTGCATCATGCGTCCTAAGCCGACAAATTGCAGAACCTGATGGGTGAGAATTCATGAGCCGAGGAACAGAGATAATGCCATGATGATGACGAGAGCCTCGGGTTTTAGGACAATTTCATCAACGTCGACATTTAAAAAAAGACGATGGATGTTTCTAAACCCCGACAAGGACCCCCAATGAAAGGCCTCCCACGCGAGCTCATCTGCCCTGTTTACTCCATTGCCCTCAGTCCTCATGGCGTTCAAGTGGAGATATTGTCAAGAAAACCCCGACATGGTGGATAACGATTCCCAAAGATAGTGAATCATGGACTCCAGAATTCGCAAAAACTGTGAGTGCAGTCACATTTTTGGGGGGTTTCAGGCGCCCTCAGGCCAAGCGCCAAGAAGCGCGTCAAACACCATCGAGGGGCTTGTGGTGCGGCATGCGGGTTGACCTAGAGTGACAGCGGCCGGGGCTCACTTGAAACCCGCCGGACGGAGGAGGGTATGGTCAAGGCGACCATTGGGGGGGGGGGATAACCTGACCAATTACCCACTTATTTAAATGAATTATGGGTCTATCTGACCAATTTTATGATTGGCTGTATTGAGGTGAAGTGGGTCCACCTGACCATGGAATTTTTAATCGGTCAGGTGCACGGACCAGTTACTGATTGCGTCCCACTACTGATTGGGGTGCATACCCCATATTAATATTTAAATCCCTATTCCATTCTGATTCTCTTCCTTTTCCCTCCGTAACCCTTTTCCATTCTGATTCTCTTCCTTTTCCCTCCGTAACCCTTTCAAATCGTATGCGCCCCCCCCCCCCCCCCTGGCGCACCGATTCCTAATTACTTCCGAATCAGTTCAGAAATCCGACATCATGCCTTCATACAAGGATTCTGTAAGTGTTCAACGAGGTAAGTGATTCAGAAGCGATTCCACAACGATTCAGAAACAGTTCTGAATCGATTCAGGCTGGCGAAGTCAAGCTCGCCCCTGGCGAACTCTACTGCCGCTGGGGTGGTAGATCCAGCAGCATCACGTGCACCAAGGTAATTCAGAATCAGTTCCGGATCAGTTCAGAACTAATTTCGAATCGATTAGACGGAGCGGTTCTCGAGCGAGTCGAACCTCAAGAACCACATCAAGAAGCACAAGCTCGACGGGGTCCCGGCCAAGGTTAAGAGCCGCAAGTCCGGCGCGAACTCCGTCGAGGAGAACGATGATGCAGCTGGTAAGTGATTCTGAACTGATTCTGTACCGATTCTGAACTAGTTCTAAACTGATTATGAATAGAATTCTACGACCGCATCCACGGCATCGCCATCGGCGCTCGCGATGACAGCGAGCTGCAGACTCCTTCCAAGAAACGGAAGGCGCAGACCCCTCCCCCCCTTCTTGCCGTGCCCACGCGCAAGCGGGGCAACCAAACTGTGGTAAGTGATTCTCAATCGATCCGGAATCCTTTTGGAACCCATTCTGAATCGATTCTGCAACAGATCAACTTCGCCGAAATGCGTCGCGCCGCCGGCTTCCCTGCCAAGGGCAAGTGCACCTACTGCACCACTGCCCGCAATGCTAGTAAGTTTAGAATCAGTCTTGAAGCAGTTCAGAACTAATTACGAATCGATTCAGAATGTCCTCCCGCCCTTCGCGATCAGGAATGTGAGGTCTGGGCCCGCTTTGAGGATGATGAAGAAGATGAGGCCTGAATCAATTCAGGATCGGTTTGGAACCAGTTTGGGACTTCTTTCGGGACCGATTTGGAACCGCTTTAGAATCAATTCTTTATAGATACCCGGGGCGTTCGGTTTTTAAGCTTTTTTTTAAAAAAGCATTTCTAAATCAATATAGAAATGATTTAGAATCGATTCTCTACCTATCCTATATGCTATCAAAGTCCTAACCTTCTCCGCCGCTCTGCTAACTCTAGTTCCTTTTCTTGTAATTCAAGCTTCTGTTTTTCAACTAGAAGTTTTCTTGCTTCTAATTCTAATCGCTTTTCTTCTAATTCTAGACTTTGCTTCTGTAAGTCAAAGTCATCTTGTTGTCCCTGTCTGATTTCGTTTCTTAAGTTAGAAATAGATGTTCTTTGGAGAGTATTTGACCTAATAACCCCAGAAGATGAAGCATGGGAAAGACGAGGGGATCGATTCCGAATCGCTTCTGAAAGACTTCGGGATCGATTCGGAATTGAGGATGGACTTCTTGAATTAGTACCCCTTGAGGGACTAGACGTAAAGAGTCGGGTTGATAAAAGCCTTTCAACACGTTCATTATCTAGTTGCTCACGGGATTACCTCTGGCGTTGGCGTTTAAGTTCTAAAATAATTTAGAAATAATTATTAATAAATATTAAAGTATTTTTAACTTACGTAAACGGCTTGCAGCTGTATTATAACGGCCAATAATAGAAACATCTTTCCAGGAAAGCCGGATTCCTAGTGTTGTAAACACTGTATCCTGCTCTAAAAGATGGCGATCGTATTCTGCACATCTAAGTACTTTTGAATTAGTTCTCAACGCATTCCAAACCAATTCCGAATCAATTCAGAAGGGATTCCAAACTTACTTCTGGATACATCTAAGTAATGGTAAATACCGATTACTCCAAGTATATGAGGCTTCATGTAAAACCTCAACAGTATTTGTATTAGGTATGAATTGACTCCAATCTGATAAGGGGATTTTAGAGCAGTTCTGATTAAGTCCAGCTGCAATTGTTTTTCGGGCTTTATGTTGAGCCCATGCTTTTATTTGAGGTTCAGCTAAGTAAATTAGTTCCCAAGTGATTCTGAAGCGATTCGGAAGCGATATAGAATTGATCCTTACTCTCAAATGCCTGACATAAAGCGAAGTAGTCTTCTGAGGAACGGCAGAATAGTAGGCTGCGCATTTGATTCCATAGAGAGTCAGGGCTACGGTCTTCTGTACAGTATGCCTCAATCCCTCGTTGGAAATGAATTAAACAGAAGCGTACAGAGCGTTCAACCTGCCATGCCCATGGTCTATGCTCTGGGTCACATTCCAGAGATAGATATTTCCCAAACCCTAGATAATTAGTTATAAATCGGTTCTGAATCGGTTTAGAAACTATTAAGAACCCATACCAATAAGGTTTTTATGGTCTTGATCAACTGTAATACCTAGTAGACCCCTACCATGAAGGTGTTTCCACTTGACTTTATATCCAAATTTCTTATAAAGTAGTTTAAACACAATTGTATACATCTGCTGATACATTTCTGTACTTTCAGAATTGGTAAAAACTCGGATAAGTGGAATTGCTAAAATAGTTAGGAATCTGTTAAGAATCCGTTCTAAATCGATTTAGAAGCGATTACGCACCTTTCGAAGATATCGAATTATACCATCCCCAAATAACCTCAACTTCCTCCTTTCCAGCTAGATGTTTATAGTTTGTATCTACCTGGAAAGTATTAAAAGCCTCTTTCTTCCATAATTCAGCTTGCTCTGCATGAAATACAATACATAGGTATGTATTGCCGTCATCATTAAAGTACTGAATATACTATAAGTAAATTAGTATTGAACCCGCTCAGAACCGATTCAGAATCACTTCATACCCGAATTTGACGCCTAGTTTGAGCATACTGGTATTCATACCAAATCGCTAGACGTGAACAGCCTGCTGGAAAGCTAATTGCTTCTTGTTTACGGATAATTGAGCGTAAGAAGTCTGTATTTGCTAGACTTTGATGAACGCTTGTAATAGTCTGGCTATTATAAGTATCACAGAATTCCTGAAGTTCGCGAGATTGTAGGAATGCATCTAGAATCAATACTGGATTAGTTCTGAATCGGTTCGGAAACGATTCTAGAAGGATTCTCACTTAACCCCGTTCTAGGTTGATTGATCTTCTGGACTACCTGTTGCAGCCTAGATATAATACTAGCTGGGGCTCTAACTGGTGGTGGTGGTGGATGTAAATGGACCCCATGAGAAGTTAGAAGAATAACTGGGGTAGCTTCTAGATCAAGCGGGACCCAGAAGTTCCATTTTACTGAACACGTAATTTGAAGAATTGTTTCAGGAACGATATGATTAGCGTCTAGATTGATTCAGAATCAGTTGGGAACCCATTTGGAATCGATTCGATACTAATTTACTTACCGCATCGTGTAATTCTCCTCTTATTGCTAGCAAAAAGATAACAGCTATCAGTAGGGGAGCTTTCTTCTATACTTCCCCCTTGAAGTATAGTTTTGATTAGAGGTAAATATAGCTGGAATTCGATTGGAGGAAAGCCAATATAATGGTTTTCTCCTTGGAGACTTTGTGACCAGCAGATGCAGCGGGCTGTAATCTGGGAAGTTCCTGGAATATACTAAAGTGATTCCGAATCAGTTCCAAATTGATTCCCGATCCATTCAGAAAGGCTTCTTACCCCATACTCTGTATTAACTACTTCAAGACTACATCTTTCTGTAAACGGTCGGCAGGCGGTATGTTGTTGGAAACGTTTTATCTGTGCTTGTGCCCATCTATTTATAAGTATTAGTATATTATTTCTAAAAGGGTTCCGAACCCGTTCGGAATCGATTCTGAATGCTTACGAAACTGCTTTCCGTTTGAGATCATACTGTAGTACCTCTGTTCGTAATGCTTCAATACTTTGCAAGATTTCTGGGGTAACTTTCTGATGCTTCCAGCATGGAAGATTCTGATCGAAATAAGAGCATGCCTTTCCACCTGTACAAGTGTAAGTTGAACGTAAACAAACAGCATTTTGAAGGAATGCTGAAGTCGTCCGTTTTGGTGGGAATTGCCGGGCATGGTTGTACTGAATCTGTGATGTAATTAGTTCTGAAGTAGTTCGGGATCGATCCCGGATCGATTCAAAAGTAGTTCGTTTACCATTCTCCAAGGCGATTTAATATCCTCCTCATTTAAAGTCCTTATATCAATAACATAAAGGACTCCATTCTCACTTGTTTCTGGATATTCTATAAATGTAGGTAGAAAGATTACTTTTTGAGCAAGTACATGAACATCCCTGAGGCTATTATGCCCAGAACGGGTTGCCTCTGATGAAACAAGTGTTGGAGGTATTTCTGAATCGGTTTCGAGTTGATCCTGAATCGATTTAGAACTAATTCCAAAGTCGTTCTCATATATCCCTACCTCCTCATTTACTGGTAAGCCAGACTGGGCCTGGGCTGGTAGTTGATAGTAAAGATTTAAGTCTTCTTCAGCTTCTGCATCAAGACTAGTAGGTTCTAACAGAGGACTTATTCCCTCTAGGCGAGGGAAGAGATTTTCAATCGATTGAAGAGCCATTGTAAATCGATTCGGAACGGATTTGGAAGCGTTTAAATGTCGTATGTTCTTACAAAAAGTATGTCAAGGGTGAGGTTTCAAACCGCGCTAAGGAATTTCAACCTGACCATAGCTAACTAGCTGACCATGGTCAGCTGATCTCAGGGTAGCCCCACAAATCACAAAATAAGTGGGTAATTGGTCAGGTTATCCCCCCCCCCCCAATGGTCGCCTTGACCACACCCTCGGACGGAGCTCCTGGGTACGACTCTCCGGGGGTAGGTTCCAGCGCTGAACAGTGTTGGTGGCCGTAGCGTCGGGGTCATTGTAAGGCCATGATTGGGCACTCAGTCCCCTGTCACATCCCCGGAGGTTTCCTCGCGTGCACTTGTCGCACCAGAGACGGACACCATCTCCACCAGAGACGATGTTCATCGTCTACCCCCTTGTTCCGTCTTCTGGGGGTGGTGTTTGATGTGAGTGTACGATAAGACATGGGCGCGGAATAGGCCTGTGTGGCGGGAGAAGAACGGGAGAAGCCCTGTTAGGCGTGGTGGTATTGATAATTGTTGGGTTCCCAAGCTCTGATCTTTTGGAGTGCCTCCTCTCGACCTTTTCCTTGGTTCTTGGTCCGTTTCTTTTCAGGGACTCGCCGGGTTCGAGATTCGATTCTTTCTCAGACGCTTGCGTCTTTTTATTTTCTCGTTCTGCTTCTCTTTTCACAGCTGTGCTGTTCTTTTTCTCCATAGAATTGGATTACCGCTGGTCGATTTCGTCTGTTAGTTCGTCAAAGCCGTTAATGTTGAGGAAGGCACTGAGCAAATGCCCGTCATGGAGGGAACAGAAACAAGGTCGATGCTGAGGTGAGCTAAGGCAATCCTTCAAACGATGATTCCTCCGAAACTAACTGCAAAACCAGACAGAGGAGGAGAAGAGCAGGTTCCAAATTCCCAGGCAGGCCGCGTCACAACTTGGTCCGTCACCTAGAACGCCGCTCACCAACTCCGGAACAAGAGGCAGAAGACGCAGACGGAGAGCAGGAGCCTGCGAATGGAAAGGAAGAGGAAGAGGAAGAGGAGGAAGATGAGGACAAAAAAGAAGAGGAACAAAGCAACCCGGCTGGAAACAACCGAAAGGCGGAAGAGGAGGAAGAAGAAAGTGGAGGAGAAGAGGAAAAGAAGGGTGTCACCAACGGCGCGCAAAAAGAAGCCGAATCAGCCAGTGACTCTGACGCCCCGAAAGCTCCGGGAGCTCCTGCATCTGAATCTGATTCAAGTGCCAGCGATTCCGAACAAGAACAACGACCTCCCGCAGTGACACCGCCTCCGGGAGCAGCACCGCCGGCATCAACTCCAACAATTCTACCAACCGCGCCACCGGCTGCCTTGAACCCGGCGGTACCGAGTAGTATTCCACCATCAAGGGGGTTCATCACACTTGTCCCCGGTGCACCGCCGGCGGCAGTTCCGCCGCCAGAGTCGTCTGATCCACCAGCTGCAACACCTTCATCACGTCCAGTTACAACACCCCAACGATCTCCTCCGTCTAGGCAAACTCCTTCGCTGCCACCACAAATTTCGCAGCCATCTACACCTCCTGCTGCAGAAACGCCATCAGCATCATTACCACCACCACCACCACCACCTGCCGTGGAAAATGCAGCCTCTGGAACCCCTCGACCGGATCTTGTTCCATCAAACGCACAGATGGAGGCGACCAACAGCCCGGTCTCGGCAGCACCTGCAACTTCAGACAACAACAATCGTAGCCTCAACATAGGTATCGCCTTCACGGTTGTGGGTACGTAAAACGCTATCGTTCTGTTTCGTGAGACACGGCTAACAAACCTACAGCTGTTATTGCTTTGCTGATCGGAGCCTACATCTTCATCAGGAAGAGATACAAGCGCAAGAAGAAGGTTGCGGCCGTAGCTGAGAATATGAACCAGAATGCAGCCCCTACGCCTCCTGGCCCTGGGCCTAACGCAGCTGGTGGTTTCTTCCCGCGCGAATCAGTCATACTTAGTCAACCAAAGCGAGACACTCGCGAAATGGAACAGGCCATGGTCGCAACCTACCGCCAAACCAAGATTGCAAACCGTACAACTAGGGAGATGGAGGAGCAAATGGTTGCTCAGTTCATGGCAGCCAACGCCGCGATACCGGATCCCCAACCACTGGCCCCTCCTCCTCCCGCCAAGGGCGCCACCACGAGGAACATGCAGGCAACAAGCTTCTACTACGAGAAGTCAATTAACGAGCCCAACAACGATCCCCACGACGAGCCTCCTTTCGTTCCTGCGCCACTAAGGATAAGCACCGCTCAACGACAACCACCGGTATCAATAGCACGAGCTCCATACCCAACATCCACATACGACATGTATCAGGAACTTGGCCAAGGGCCGTACCGAGAGTCAATCAATATAGGGTTCCAGCCTTACAACCCAGATAGTTACTACCAGGCGCAACCTCCACCACAGCCCCCAGCACAATCCCAACCACAGCCCCAAATGCTGTCCCAACAGCAGTACCAACCTCAATACCAGCCACAGCCGGGTGGCTTGCCTCGCGCCGAGAGAGGCCCGGATGGAAGATACATCGGATAGCCCGCATAAACATTCAGAAAAATCACGACGCTCTTTACTGCGATAACACGGCGACATTCCGTTTGGTGTGGGGGATGACCATGTTCGGAGGGTCCAAGGGAAGACCGGATGAGGATCGGATGATTGACCTTCCAAACGATGGACAAAGCATAAAAAGTACGGATGACGTCTTGTTTTCCTGTCATGCCACAATAACACATTTTCCTTGCTGTCAAGTTACAACCGAAACTGGTCAAGATCACCAAAGACCATGTACAATACTCAATCAATACCACGGCTAATGATGAACGCTCTCACATTGCAAAGCTCATGAATGTACTCGCTGAACCTGCTGCATACGAGACTGACTGTTTACTAAAGTGAAAATGATCCCACAAGCTATTACTTCGAGTTTTTTCCTTCTTCTTTTCTGCTTAGAATGCGTCTGCCTCTCGGCGCCCAAGATCAGTGGGTGTGGGGATTGCACGAATGCTGAAACTGAGGACGTATCCAACCCCTGACTCGGCCAAAAATAGCCACCGTGAAAAATTTCCAAGAGTTTTAGACGGATGTGGTCTTTAGAAAGAGGAAGGAAGAGCCGAGTACACGTGGCAATCAACAGGATCTGGGTATGTCACTGCAGAAGGGGAAGAGTGTGCGGCCTGACATCTGCCCTTCTTTGCCTCGCTCCTGGGGATGAGTGAGTTGTTGGTACGGCGATGATGTGAGACTACTGACGTGCAATTTGCCCACGGTGAAATCGGTTAGGAAATGATAAATTGTTCGGTATCGCTTTTTAGTTGGCTTTGCTCGTGCCTCGACCCACGCTCTTTTATCTTGACAATTCATGAGCCCCGGAGGTGAAGCAGCCCCCAACGAAAGAGGATGAGTAGTCCGGTTTTTGACTTCGGATTAGACGGTAGTCAATATTCTGTGATACTTTCATGTCTATTTGGGGGCAATATCCAGAACAAGCAGCAAGCAAAGTTGGGATGAGTCGCGGAGGGAGCTGATGTTAATGTCGCTGTGTTGGCAGGCGAATAAAAGCAAAGGTGGTGATAATTGTCAACGGTATCGCGATATCGTTAATGTCATTCGCGGATTCCCATCCACAGGCGCAACTCATCGTAAAAAAGACTAGAACTTTAGAAAAAGGAAATGATATTGTCTAACATGCTTGGTTTTCTCCTGCTATTTAAAAGCATATGATCATTACAACTTCAACACAAGGTATAACACGACATGACTGACGAAGAGGACTTGAATGTTACAGACATTCTTAGAAGACGGTGGGCTAAAAATCGACACTATAGCTCTTCAATCTCAACCCCTCAAAAAACTTTGATGACGTCGGCAATGGCTTTTAGATCATCTTATATATTCTTTTTCAAATAATGTACTACCATCATCTAGCAGGAAAGAAAATTGACATGAGTGTACTTATTCCGGTAGTGAACGCTGTGGTAACAATAATGTACCTATTACCATTAATAATGAACCCATGCGTCTGCAGGTAGAAAGTTTAACTTGACGGTAGCTACGGCATCCCACTTCGCGCGTTCGCGGGTTCGCGCGAAACCAATTAATCAGCGTCCGGACTATTCATATGCTTCAACATAGTGGACTCGGATGGATAACGGGTCAAATCAGTATTAAATGACCGAATAAAATAAATGCCGCCCAAAGGTAGAGACATCTGATTGATAATCTTCTTGCTCCATTGAGTCGCTCATGCGAACGCCCTCGGAGGACGAGCTCGGAGCTTGAACTTTGTCTCCAGCTTGATCTAGTATAAGAAGCGTCTTCACCTTCAGTAAACTGATTAAAATTTGATTTGAAGCCTTAAAATAACCAAAAACCGATTGCCTTTTCCTTAATTCTCAACAGAACCAACTGACAACTGAGACAAGATGACCGAAACTGTTCTTGTGTTTGGCGCATCTGGCAACATAGGCGTTGCTGCCATCATTGGTGCTCGGCGGGCCAATCGCCATGTCATTGCTGTCGTCCGCAACCAAGCCGGTGCGGAAAAGATGTTCCGTCACGTCGGTAGCCGTGAAGGCATCACGGTTGTGGAGGCAGACGTGACTTCAGAGGAATCAGTTCATGACATCGTCGACCAAGTTCGAGCTGGGAAGCTTCCCGCTTTCCAGCATGTCTGGGCCTCACGTACGTGGAATCGGTGATTTTCAGCCGGTCAGGTCAGAGCTAACATAATTGCTCTAGCTGGTGGTTCTTACGCAAGAAATCCCATATTAGACTTCAAGATTGCGGACCTTCGCGAGGTCATGGCGGTGAACTTTGAATCTTACGTCAGTAAGTGGCACAAATAATAATTCAATGCCCACGGAATGATTATCTAACAAGCTTTCAGTTGCCTATCATGCTACTGTGCCATACCTGCTCGAACAAGGCTTTGCGGATAGCACTTGGACAATGTGCACCGGTGCCTCCGGTGACTTTGGCACACCCGCAGCAGCAGCCATGTCACAAGGAGCCCTGTATAGCTTTGCCATTGCAGCCTCTCGGGAGAACGAAGGGAATGCGATTCGTTTCAACGAGGTTTATCTTGCCTATCGGGTTCAGTACCAATTGGAGCCGGATTCAGAGAGATTTGCTGGTTTTCATATGACTACCTGCTCAGATTTTGCCCCTCTATACGAACAGCTCCTTGGCAGGGTGGATATTAGAGGAACCAGGGTCATGGTAAAAACCCCAGAGGATGTTAACAACCTGAAGTATGAGAAGCGGTACAACTAAGTGTCATATCCCTGACGCCCAAGATGGAGCCACCGTTAGGCGTTTGGGACAGGGCACGTCCTCAACATGACTAAGCACGCTATTATTAATGTTGTTTATTCATCTTTGATACCTATACTGGGATCGATAAAAGAAGGCAGCTATGCGAAAACATCAGTTCTTACGTTCACTCATTGCCAAGAAACAATCCGAATTTAGCTTGCTTTTTTCATATTATAATAGCCAATGTGAATAATCTAATCAGCGAGTTGAGGTTGTACGGCCATCAAAATCTCGGGGTAGTTTCTCTAACAGGTAGAATAGTCCCGAGTATCATGACTTTAGACGAACCATATTTGATGAGATAGTGCTGTTATTGCTTCTGATTGGTTGTTAAGATCTCCTGCGTAGTTACCACTCGGGTCCGTCCTTCGCCGACTCGATACTATCCATCCGCGAACGGGTCTTTCATTGAAACCGTTAGCCGAAAGACTGTCTTCATCTGATATAAAACACATATATCTGCCTCCAACTAGAATGAGGGGGATGGAGTACACATCACTTTCAATCTTCTATGCCTTTTCAAAATTTCTGCAATCCATTCACAATGCCAGCATTCACGAAAGCAATTCCGACCAGCATTCTCATATTTGGGGCTTCGGGTCACATCGGTCGGCCGTTGACCGAATTTCTAACCCGGGAGGCGCCCACAATCAAGCTCCGCCTTGCCACGAGCAATCAATCCAAAGAAGAGACACTTCGAAACGCATTTCCCAACGCCGAAGTCGTTCAAGCCAATTACGCGGACTCCGCGTCAATTTCGGCCGCGGTGGCCGGCATAGAGGGTGTCTTCATCATCACACCTCCGGGGCTGGTAGAAGAAGGCCCTATGACAAACCTGGTGTCTGCTTTGAAGCAAGCCAGCAGCGTCATTCACATCATCCGCTTTACAGGTCTATTTCCCGAATTTTCACCATCACGCATACCTGCCACGCTCGGCAGAGGATCTTTGCCGGTCGAGCATCGCGTCGCCAAACGCGTACTTGACGAAAGCGGTCTGCCCGTTACCTATGTCAATTGCGGAGCCACTTTTATAGATAACTTATCAATCCAGATGCAATCAGTCCTGGCGAAGAACACGCTAATCTGGCCGGAACATCGTGTGCCGTTCTTGGATCCAAGGGATATCGCAGAAGTTGTCGGAAGACTGTTTTTGTCCGCCAACGCCAAGCACATCGGCGCCTTTCATACTATGAATAATGGCCAGGACCGGCTGAAGTTTGAAGAGCTAGCTGGCATTATCTCCGAAGTTTTGGGAGAGAAGGTCAACTATGACGGGAGCTTTGAGGCGTTCTCTGGGTTCTATGGCCCTTTCATGGGACCTCACCTTGTGCAGGAATTGTGGAACTTCTTCAAGTTTGAGGAGGCCAATGAAGAAATTTGGGCTTTGAATAATTTTGTTGAGAGGACGATTGGAAGGAAACCTACCTCTGTGAGGGAATGGCTTTTGGAACACAAGGATGAGCTGACGCGAGGACCGGGTGATCTTAGATGGGCTGCAAACTAGGCACAGAAGCTCCCAAAGAAAGGGTGATTAAGGAATCTCTCATGTATGATGTGGTCAAATAAGGGTGACTTATATAAATCTTTTAAATCTTATCATGCAATTTTACCTCTGGTGAGTTCCTGACCGGGCTCGCGACAAGAGAAACCCTGGATACCCCGACAACTTGACATCCCCAACGTGGGGTTAGTTGTTCCACCATGATTGAGAGAGCCGTCTACCAAACGAAGTGAATAACGTAAATGAGATAGCCCAGTTATGGACTATCGGGGCGGTGCTGCACGATTCTGTTGCTCGTTTACGTGGCAACCCTCAACAGGTAAGAAACGGCCACATTCAATGCGGTGTCTGTTGAGTAAATCAGTGCATGTCGTTGATATTCTCAGCGGTAAACAATTTGCGCCTGTGCCAGAACTGGAAACAGGACATGTTTACTTGTATGATATTGTCCGTTTACACCCCGCAAGGAAGAATTAAAAAAATAAAAAAGATACGTCAACATAAATCCCCACAGCCGAGCTCCAGAATTCTGCCTCACTTTTTACCTTGGCGGTATAAGTGCCCAGTTTATTATTGTGAACCCATGCTGTTAAGGGTTGGCAACAGTCGTCACTAGTGGGACTATACGATTAGCAGTATCTGGACAGCAATAAGCACTAAGCTGCTAGGAGGGGTGGGAGGCTAAACCGAGGCACCCGGCCGATCTTTTGCCTTGACCAAGACGTTGCACCCATGCTTAGCGCTTACTAGCCGTGGAAGACGAAAGCGATGATATAAATGAGGGGTTGTGACGGCCGAAAATGCTTCATCCAACGTAGAAACTCGTCTAAGCTAAGACAAGACGACTGCTCATACCCATCAGCCATGTCTACTATCGATCACGCTCAAGTACCGCCCGTGGTTGTCGTTGTCCCCGGGTCATTCGCGCCGGCCAAACTCTACGATACTTTTACTGCAGTTTTGCGGAAGCATGGTATTGAGTCTGAGGTGGTTGACACCCCGTCAGTTGGCATCCGAGAAGGCCTAGGCCCTCAGTCCATGAGTGACGATGTGGCTGAGATCGTCAAGGTGGTGTCTGATCTCTTAGAAAAGGGAAAGCAAGTTATCTTGTTGACGCACTCTTACGGTGGTATACCCGGAACTCAAAGTCTCCAGCAACTATCTCGGGTCTCGCGAGAGGCAGCAGGCAAGGCAGGAGGTATCGACAAGATCATCTACTTGACAGCCATAGTACCTCCGGTTGGCGTGGGCAACTTTGATTTCTTGGGCACCAATGTCCCTGATTTTCTGACAGTTGATGTACGTAAACTACCTTGTAGTGTTTTCTCTGCTCACATGTTACCGATGTAGGACGACTACATGCGCATTACTCCCGAAGGAACCGCATCTCTGACGTTTTCGGACTTGCCGCCCGGTCAGGCGTTGGAGGCTGCAAAGCAAATGTCCGAGCACTCTACGCCAAGCTTCAAAGAGAAGCTGACGTACCCTGGATATAACGATGTCGAGGTCCACTACATCGTGTGCGAGGAAGACCGGCTGGTTCTACCAGAACACCAACTCGCAATGGTTGAGTTCCTCAAGGGATCCACTGGACGGGATATTAATGTGCACAAGCTGCAGAGCGGGCACGCACCTGTTGCCAGCCAGCCTGAAAATTTGGCAAAGATCGTGGCAGAAATTTGTGGAGGAGCTGAAAGCGTTTAGAGATGGACTGGAGATTGGTGTCCAGATGAGCGCGTGGTCATGTTTGATATACCACACCGTAAAATGTTCATTATCATATGTTCGATGAAAGCGTCATGCAGACAGTTCACTGGATCTTGCCTTCGATCTGTATCCTGCTGATAGATTTCGAGCCTCCGTCTTTGTTGAATTAGGTACGTCGAGGTATGTCAACTTCATACCATCCTACGCCAGCATGGTTTCCAATTTGGGCACGTCTCACTAGTTCAAGTGTCTTTGAATATGTTCGTTTCCGGTAGGGATCAAGCTAAACCTAAATCTAAATTCATCTTAGTAGCTAATCACGATTGTCGGCCTTAACCGTTTTATTGGACATGTCGATACCAAGAAGCACAGATGGTCATTCACCCTCGAGCATACTTCATATGTTGAACAAGGTCCTTTTCAACAGTCTCTAGGTTAGCCGAGCTCAGTCTGCTTATCGGCAGAAAAAAAAAAGGTCAGTCATGCCGGGTGTAGATTGTACAATTTCTGGAGGTTTATGACATCAATCCTGCATACAAAAAGCCTTTCAATCTTGACACGATGATTAAGAAACAAAAGTTGTGTGTATCCCTGACAATCTTCCGACCATGCTTACTTATTTCAAGACCCATCTTGAATCCTCAAAGCTGGGACCGCGTTCCACAGAGCAATCGCATCATCGCAAACCTATCATTCAAACGAACCCAGTGTCGGGCATAACCATAGCCACAAACATCAAATTCATCAGTTAGCGTAACGCAACTTCACCGGAACACCATCCCTCGGCGCCATGGTGAAGTGAACGTCCTTCCTCGGCTTGCCCTGGCGGCCAACCCAATCCATCTTGTCAAACTTCTGCAGCAGCCGCACAAGAAGGAACGCAGCTTCCGTGAGGGCAAATTGTTCTACACCAAAGTCAGTCAATCTCGCTGTCAAAATTCTCCTCACACGATGGGTTGTTAAAACTCACGTCCAATGCAGATACGCGGCCCGCCGCTGAAGGGGATATAGTTCCAGTCCAGCCTCATACCCTCCCATCTCTCAGGCTTAAACTCCAGCGCGTCCGAAGACCAGATGTCCTGTCTCCGATGCAGCACATACGGCGCAAAGTTCACCGTCTGGCCCTTGGGGACCACGATAGGCGAGAGCCCATCCGGGCCTCCGCCCCTCGGCAGGACCGTGTCGCGGACGGCCTTGCGGAGGTTCATCGGGACCGGGTTGTATATTCTCATCGTCTCGCGCAGGACAAACTGCAGGTACTGGGAGTCCTTGAGCGTGGCAAAGTTGATGTGGCTCGCGTCGTCGCTGTAGGGGCCGAAGTCGTTGATGACGGACTCGCGGAGCTTTTCGAAAACATCAGGGTGCTGCGCGATGAGCAGCAACACCCAGGAGAGCAGCGTGGCAGTGGTATCGCGTCCGGCCAGGAGGAGGCCCAGGATCTGGTCTCTCAGCTCGTACTGGTCGCGCGTCTGTTCGACGAGGGCGTCGATGAGACTGTACTTCTCCGACGAGGGCTTCGCGGAGCTGAGGGCGAGCTTCACGTAGTGGCTGACGTACTTGCGCATGTAATCCACGGCCTTCTGGCCTCTTTTCACGGGCGCGAGCCAGTAGAGCCCCTGGAACCGGACGCGCAGGGTGATCCACATTTGCGCCTCGTGGAAGGCTTCGGCGAAGGTCATGTCGCTGTCGTCCTGGTCGGCCGCCATGGCCGTCGCGGCGCTCGTCTCGGAGGTCTTGCCGGTGGCGGCAGCCATCTGCGACTCTACGCTCTCTCCGAAAAGGAAACCCGTGGCGGTGTCGAGGGTGAAGCGGAAGAGCAGAGGCATGATGTCGATCTCCACGGCGCCGTCGCTCTGCTTTCCGGATAGCTGCATAGCCTTGAACAGCGACTGCACTGCCAACTCCGTCTTTTGCAAGTCGTTGATGTTGTCGCGGGAGAATTGCGGTCTGAACATTGCTCTGGAATGCTCCCAGAACGGGCCGTCTGCAGTGAAGATGCTGGTTCCCAGCAGAGGGCGGAATTGCTCGATCCTCAACTCTCCCAAATCGAAGTCTTTGAACTTCGTGGCCAGGATGGCCTGGATGTTGGCAGGTTCGACGGTGTGCAGCGTCCTACGACTAAAGAAGCCCGGCATGGTGTATGTGGGCCCGTTGGTCTGGTAGTCCTTCTCGAAGATGTCGTCGATCAGGTCACCTCCGTTTTTGCCATTTTCGAGGATTCTCCATAGGAACCCAATGCCAAATGGAATGTTGGAGGACACATGTTTTGGGAAAGTAGCGTTGTTGGCTTTGGCAAAGCGCTGAAGGCGGTGGCGGCCGAGGTAGTACGCAACGGCGTAGTAAAAGATGCACAGCGGAACAGCGTATGCAAGCGTTGCAAAGGAGAGCAGCGCCATGATGGGCAATATTCAGTCTGATCGACTGTTGTTTTCTGCCACCAAAAAACACTCTCTGGGTCTCGGGGCTGGCTACAGGTTTTGTATTTCCTCTGAACCCTTTCCAGGGTGTGGGTTTGTTGGAAGGTCATCAAGGGGTTGCAGTAACCCTGTTGGTCCCCATCTCCCTCCTGGGGTCTGCAGGTTTGCGCACTCTCGGGCTTCTTCTTTAGCCTTAGTGAAACTCCAGTTTTCTCTGCTGCTCAGCAAAAGACAAGGGCGGTGTTTGTCAGCGATGTAACAGGGCCCGTACGCAGATCTGATGTCTTTCTCATGTCGTCCCCGTCGTTCTCGCTATCGGTGTTAGGGAGTCCGCCTAGGGCGTGCTTAGCGAACTAGGTGCAACTTTAACGTTAAAGACATCTATTTGAATAGGAATAACCATATCCGCTACGGTGCTCCTGCGAGTAATGAATCGTCGGCCGTGATTGAGTGAGAGTTCGGCCGAGGTAACCTAGGTCTGTGGGCCGCGGTTGAGATCGAGCCGTCTGGGAGTTGGCTCGATCTAGCCCGCGGGGCAGGGGTAACGTGGAGAACGTCACAATTTTAGACTCTGGCGATGACGGTAGCCATGCCTTGGTAAGCGAGTCGTTTGTATGGCCCTTGATAATCGACATGACTCAAGTTGCGTTCATCTCAAGGCGGGGAATGGCTCTGGCACCGGTCAAGAATACTAATCACAACCAATGCCGAATCTGTGTGACAGGTTTTTCAGAATCGTTTGAATCAACAACTGTCCAACAGACGTAGGGTCTCCTCGGACACGTAGTGTTACACACTTCAAGGCCAGACCCTCTCGGACATCGGAGTATTGTATGAATATAGCAACTCCTCCACAAAACTGGAGCACAGACGAATATCTCAGAAGTTCCCACCAATGGAGGCTTGCTAGGAGTTAGTTGCGGTAGATTTCTACAACATCCAATGGAAGGGTGGCCGAGTTGGTTATGGCGCCAGGTTAAGGTCAGCTTAACATCTGTTTCCTGGCGGGGCAACCCGCGCGAGTTCGAGTCTCGTCCCTTTCATTTTGCTTTTGTTAGTTCGACCTGAACAACTTGTTTGGCTGTTTTACTGTAAACAATCCATATCTATTGGCAGAGGATCTTAACCAAAAAATGATCAACTGCTTCAGCTGATGATAGTTTCACAGGACACTACCGGCTCAAGAAGGTATCTCTATCTGCTGAACGTTAGCTCAGAGTATGTTCAAATGTCGCTCGTCCACAAGACATCGCATAGCGTGGTTTCTAAAACCGCAACGAACGTTTGAATAATGAGCTTTTTCCATCATCGCTTCCATGAATGTGTTTCGGCATTTCATGCAAAGTTGGCGTAGACACAAGAGCTTATATCGGAGATGATCACTCATCGTCCGAGGTTGTTCACGACACTGCCAACCATGACAGCAACCTCCCTCTCCCAATTGCCTTCCACTCTGCCCTTCCCCTTCAGAGCACTAGGCATCTGGCATCCCTTAACAACACACTCCCTCACAGCCTCACCCACATTCGCCCTATTCGATCGAAGAGTTCTCGCCGAGACTCCACCTCTGTTGACAATTTCCTGTACTCTGGTGCCCAAACTACCCGCCATTGTTCTCCAAAAGTAGCTTGGCAGGCTGCCCGTTTCGAGGTACGCAAGCAGCGGCTGTAGCATGTTTGTTTGCTTCTGGGGCGCAGTGATTAGAGGATGCGCTGGCAGTTTAGTCGATTCGAGGACCAATTCAAGCGCAACGATATTTTGGCATCTCGCCGAGATTTCAGACAAGGTCCTATCCAGGGTCGGCAGCTGACTCAAGGATCGCGACAGCGACGCGATTGATGACTGGAGCGCAGAACGGAAATACACCTCCAGAGCCTGCAACAGCAGGGTCGGTGTCCATTTCTCGCCCTTCATGGCAGGCATGGGTGAGAGCAAGAAGAGGGTTACCATGGCGGACACGGTCCTGGCCTTGGTTTCCTCACCCTGTGAAAAGGTGGCCGAATTCGGGACCGCAAAGTCGCGGATGATCTTCTCAGCCGTTTCTTTGACAGACCTCTCAATTGGCGCAATAACGCTGTCTCTCAGAGTGCGAATCGCATCCACCCTGGCCAGTCCGTGTCCTTCCTCACCGGGGGCAGTACGGTCAAGCACATCGCGCAGGGAGAGGAGGGTGTGCGAGCACCGTACAAGAGCCCTGTGATCCTCCTTCTTTCCAGCAGCAGCAGCAGCTGTGCTAACGCTTCCACTCGCAATCTCTGCGTGCTGCACCTCGAGCTGGCGACCAAGCTGGAGACATCGTCCCACAGAGCGACCGAGCTTTAGTGTCTCCCACAACCTTGTAGCCACTTGACGAACCTCCTCAGCCTCAGCATGCTTATCGATGACTTCCTTCTCCAGTTGGCGGTAGCTGTCGTTTAAACTTTTGATCTGGGCGTCGAGCTCCCCGATGATGCGTTTACTAGATGCTGTTTGCTCTTCGGTGTATTTCAGTAGCGGCGCCGCAGACTTTGTGGTCAAGAGGTCAATGTGCGAGTCAATCTCCTGGGTATCGAAAAGAACCCTCGAAAGCGGGGTGGAGAGGTCGAGGGGTGCATCGTTTGGATTGTTAGTCGCGAGAACGAGTGTATTAGCAAAGGAGGCGGGGTTGAAGTCGGGAGACAGGAAGGTCTCATAGTCGATATAGGAGGCGTCTTCTGGGTCGTGGGTCGTCATGATGGCTTCTGGGGAGCCATTGACCGTATGCAGCCGACACAAAGGGTGTTTCCGTCGTGGTGGTGCACAAGGCTAGGTGGAACTGGAGCTTTGAAGCTGCAGATGAACAACCCAAGCTCCAAGTGTCCTGTCTCGGGAAGAGAACGGTACGTACCGGTGGATGAGAAAGCTGGGAGGACGCTTACATAACACAAGCCCCGGATTATGTGGCTGGTGAAAACGGGTGCAAGATCTGATGTGGCTAAAAGGTCTCCACCGTTTTTGTTTCTCCCCAGCCACACTCTAATCAGCGACCAACCTGCCCGGACCACCTTTGGAGCGCCCGATGACGCTGTGCGCCACTAAACCAACAATGGCCGTAAACAGTCAGCAAATGGAACTGCGGGATATTGTTTCTCTGCCGATTGTTTGTCACCATCATCTCTACTCTGGTGTTGTTGTTTTTTTCGTCCGGAGCTTCGGCATCTCCACTTTTTGACGCAAAAAACCACTTGACAAACAACCCGACCATTCCGCATGGATCAGGTCCTCTCCCGCGCATACCAGGCTGTCTCTCCATCTCCCCTCTCTTCCTTTACTACTGTGGTAAAGCGTGCCTTTATGATCAGCGAAAGCGGGTACTAATCAACTCCGTCGTCAAGGTACGCTGACTTACCTAGTGTATTATCCGACTAAAAATCCATACTCCGCCTTTCCGAACGTTCCATACATACCGATACCTATCATCTTGTAATAATCATAATTTCGCCATCATCTTTTTGATTTTTCTCTCTCTCTTTTTCCATCCACCTCATGTCGCCCGTTCTCCCTTTGTCTCTGAACCTGCGAAGCCTATCCCTCTCCCCCTCGTCAGCAATGTCCTAATAACCCCCGCGCCGACCTCGTCTTCTCAATTGACGATCGCGGACATTCGACGACCATCGTCATACCTCCGGACAACCCGGCAGCAACCGCCACAATGCATATCAACTTCGCTCACCTCTTCCACCGCGACCTGCTCCCCCTCCCCGCTGGCGCGAACGATTCCGACACCATCCTTGGCGGCGTTCACTTCAACCGTACCGTCCTCAACTTCTGGAACTACACCCTCTATTCCAACGGCACCATCTCCAACGGCTCGAATTGCTTCCTTACAGAGCAACCTCATACCCCCGTCTACCTGTTCCCGAATGGCTCCTTCGTCAACTCGACATGGTGCTACGACCCCGTCCGTACTATCGGTCCCCGCGCAAAGGCCGGCGTGGGAATTGGTGTGATTTTCGCTGTCGCCCTAATGCTCATTCTCGCCTGCCTCAAGAAACACGGCAAACAATATCTGCCGACGGTCAAACGTTTCTATCCCGTCGGAAAGAGATGGCAGTGGTACTACGCCATTCTCGTCTGCGTCACAGCCTTCATCAGTCTCTTCACCACTATTGATGTCGATCGCTTCTGGGTCGTCGGACTGCCCATCATCCTCAACAGCTTCTTCTGGTATATTATGCAGCAGTTTACCATGGCGCTGGTATGGGAGGCCGTTCGTCACTGGGGCAGCTGGAGCGAGCGCCAATTCATCGATCCGGATCCGTTCTCCCTGCGCGAGGGTGACAAGCGGAGCAAATTCGAGTTCTGGCTTCCGTTGTGGTATTATCTCTGGCTATGGCTGGTATGTTTCGCTCTCCATCCACCAATGCACATGCCGTCGCTAACAAGACATCTACAGAACTTCTTCCTCATCATCCCCCGCAACTGGGGCGAAATCGAGAAACAGCGCTCCCCAGATCAAACCGCCTCTCGCGCCGCCCCGAACGCAACCGACGTCCGCTTCAAAGTTGCTACCTTCTGCCTTGTCGTCTGCTGGCTCACCATCATTGTCTCCCTCCGACACTCGATCCTACACTACTACCCTCGCAACCGGGGCATCGTCAACAAGGCCCGCGGCTTCATTCGCTACCTACCATGGCGCTTTGTGCTAATCGTCCCCCTCGCGGCCTGTCTCGTCGCCTACCAGGGACTAGTTTCGTTCAAATGGGACTATTCCGTCCTCAACACCAAAGCGAACCTGGGCGCCGTCTACGCCGGAGGCTACGGTCCGGCGCTGCTGATTCTCTATATCCAAATCATATACGGCTTCACCTCCCCGAACGAGGACAAGGAGCTCATCCGCCAGCGTCGCGTACGCGGGGCCGAAATCGACCGGGACATGGGTTACGTCCCGAAGCCCGCGTGGTGGAAGCGCATAAACAGAGACGACCACCTCGTCGGCAAGATGTCCCTGCGTGACCGCATCGCGCGCAACGTCCGCGAAGTGGGCGGCGGCAACGCAACGGCGCGCGGCGTACAACAAAACATTGATGCGCAGAATGCCGATCACGAGCAGGCGGACCGCGAAATCGAGATGGGCAACATGGCCGGCAACAGCTCCACGTCCACCCCGGTACGGCCGGGCTTCGACGCCGCAAAGGGCTCGACGTTTTCCACGTACAGTGGCAAGTCGGACCGCCGTCGGCAGGAGCGGACTATGAACGCCGCAGCCGAGCTTCTCTTCCCCAACTCGGGACCTGCTCGTGCGGACCGCTCGGCAGAGCTGATGCAGGATGGTCCCCCGCCGGCGTACAGTGACGTCCAGGCCAGGGGTAGACAGTCCGACAACAACTCGGTCAACTCCTTGACCCCCGGGCAGCGGAGCAACAGCACCAGCACCGCCGTCTCCTTGTCCCAGCAGCCCCAACAAGTGAAGAGCATGCTGGATGTGTAAAAGTCTTGGAGACCAAAGAAAGGCGGAGATGTGTAAAAACCAAAAAGACATGTGACCCCTTAACCAACTCGGGGGAGCGCAGCAACAGTTTAAAGCTCATGAGCCATGACGACCAAGGGGGGGTTTATACTAGTATCTATTATTAAAGGCGTTTTTGGAGCTTACTCTGGAAGAGACATTTTACGGCCCGAGCCGAAGCAAGCAGATTGTGTTGTAGGCATAATGGTAAAATTTAAAAAAGAATATCACAAATGATACCGTATCAAATGAGTCTTTTTTGCAGCCGTCTGCTCTGTCCGAGGCGTTGATGAAAGTGACATGAGCAGCCGTTTCTCTCTCTCTCTCTCTCTCTTAGGATTCAAAACTGGCATCTATCTGTACATGCCATCCTTCGCCGGGGGCTATGCATACATTCACCACTTCTCCAGTTCCGTCCGTCCGTACGGGTGCTACAGACGTATGTATCCACGACCGGACGGGCCTCGACATGGATATATGCAGTGCATTGCCCATCTTAACCCGCGCGGCCTGCCCCCTTTTCAAACGCCGGGGACGCGATACCGCCAGTGAATAATAATAAATACCCCTGCCATCACTTTTCCAAGATTCTCCCCGACGCAATACCGCCATCGCCGTCAGACTAATGGACGAAAGGTAGGTATTCAATCAGCAGCAGCAGCAGCAGCAGCAGCGGCAGCAGCAACAACAGTGGACTTCCGCCTCGGCAACCCGGAAATCACAAGGCTATCGGATACCGGCGGCAGTCTGCAGTCTACAAAGATTACAAAGTCAACACCACATTCGTATAAGACAAGTCTCTCTCGTCGCCCTGGCTTTTGCAATAATACACCTCATTCTCACAAGGGGAAACCCGGAAAATCCTCCATCGGAACTAAAACATGGCGTTCAATCTCATGTAAGAAACAGTGAGTAAAATCAACGCAGTGGCTGTGCCAAAACTCTTCTTTCCCCCCCCCCCCCGGAGCGACAGACACACATGTGAATCGCCGCCAAAGACAACCTACACGTGAAGTCGTACGCCCATGACTCGTCAGCAGCCGTCCCATCCCCCCTCGATTCCTTCCAGATGCCACCACGGAAAGGTCAGAGCACCGGGGGAGGGGGAGGAGGAGGGGGAGGGGGGATATGTCGTTCATCCAATGACAGAAGGTATATAAACCCGAGAACAACGAATCTCGGTCTATGCGGAGTAACAAAAAAGAGTGCCATCTGGTGGAGAGGGGTGAGAACCTTTTAGCAAGGTACGACGACGACCAAGTACCTGACGGCGCTCTGCGCTAAGATTTGGCGGCGGAAGGGGGGGAGAAGAGAGGGAGAGGGGGGGGGGGAGGGAGTGGACGGGTTGTGCAAAAAAAAACAAAAAACCCGGCATCTCAAGTGTTGGTGCGGTTACATGTGGTTATGTGCCTGAATAGACCCATATCGGCAAGAGGGGAAGCAAAAAAAATAAAATAAAATAAAACAGTCCGCTTGTTAACGTTATGCAAGTCAGCGGCCTTCGTTCCTCGATCTAGGCCTCAATCTCGGCCAGTCTACCAGACTGTTGGGGAGGGAGGGGAGGGGCGGTCGTGCTTTTCGCGTAGGAGCAAAATGGTCCGGTCTGTCGCTCGGTCGGTCGCGGAAGAAGATGGATGACTGACTGCATGCTGAGTTAGCCCACAAGAGAAAGGAAATAAAAGTCCTTCTTCCACTGGCAGACGGGAACATTGGCATACAATGCAGCCACGGCCGCCACCAGTGCGTTGGCTGCATGACACGACAGGGGAGAGGGGGAATGTTCTCACGACGAGCGCCTTTGCTCGCCGAATGAAAAACAGTCTGGGGTGGGCTTTTGGTAACTGGCGGGAGTGCCAGCAGAACCAACAAGCTCCTCTCATGTGCGGCTCCTGCTTGCGACGTAGGGGAAGGGGACATGGGGGATACTACGGGGGAATCAAATAGTTCATGTGAGTCTCCTTCGGATGCGAGCCTACGCACGTCTTCCCTATCTGTGCCTATGCTGTGCGCCGAACTGGAGACAGCTCGCGACTAAACTGTATGTTCATGCATGGCGCCATTCATGCACCTAGGTCGTTGCTCTCTTATTCTCATCCGAGTATCTATACGGAGAGGATACGGTACGTGTGTACCGTTCAGTCGCGGGGGCCCCAAGGTTCTTCGCGATTCAGGCTTACGAGGCATATCTGGCGTGGGAGACCGAGAGTTTGACGTCGCCATGCTACGACGGCGTGGGTGAGGTTGGATTGACACCGAGGTCAATGCCTCATGAAAGAGCGGTGAAGAATGGATTTCGGTGACAAGAGACAAAAAAAAAAGTGTTGGAATGGGGCGTCAACCGGCATCCCAAGAGAAGAAAAGCCTCAGGGATAGGTCTAGTCTGAGAGAATTCAAGCCAACTCCAACAGTGCAACGCAGCTTTTTTAGATCTGCGCGAGGCGGGATCGAGGTCGATGACTTCTGGGGCCGTGGGGAACATTGTTGTCTCTCGCAAGGCAGGGGTTGGCTTGTCGTCCGCTGGCAGGTGACTTGTTCTCCTAGCAAATTGTACGTGTAGGGCTAGTTAGTTGCATTGGTTCGAGGCACAAGCCCACCTTACAACGTAGTCAAAGTAAGTCGGCGGCCCTGAGTTGTTCAAAGATCAGCAGAGGGATCTCTAAATTTCAGTTTCACTGGGTTTGCTTCGGTATGAAGACTCCAATAGTCTGGAATTTCCCGATCGACATGATCCACAAAAGCTGTTTTACATTGCATCAGACTGGGCCAAGAACCAGAAACCCAACAGTTCACATGTCCTGCTTCCAGAAATCTGATTCACTTTGTGATTTCTTAGCGACAAACTCACCACCTGGTCAAACACCAGGTTGAAAGATAGTCTTGAAGACCCCGCCAAACCCCCACAGATGGACACCAAAAGCTACGGCTGAGGTGCAAAGGATAGTCGGCGCCAGGCGATTGCCGATAATGTTTCCATTCCCGCCTTATGGTTTGCGCCGTTTGACTCCGGTAGCGTGGACGTGGTCTCCCTTACTCGAGATGCATAATGCTCACCCAAGCTTGCGAGCTACTAAGCACAATCGAAGGCAAGCTAGCTGTTCAACGCTAGGAAAGCTTGACTACTGGAGCGTTCAATTCTCGTCACATGCTATGTCGAACCAATAGTGCGCAAGACCGACATATCCTTCTGGCATTACCCTGTCTCTAGTTGCAATTATCATGAGATTTGATGGATGTAGCATGGTGCTTTCTGCACCGTGCCTTGCATCGTGCAGCTTGGTCTTTGCCAAATCGCGGAACACCAGTAGGTGGGCTCTGGCTCTGCCAGGCACAATCACAGTCGTGCTGTCATAATACCATGGTAACATGGTAAGGTTGAGATGGCTGCCCTGTAGCTTCAGCGCTGCCATTTGCCAACAAGGACTACCCTGTCCGAGCCCGATGGCCACGTTTCTACCATCGTCCCACCCATATTATACTCTCCCACTGGCAGTTGACAACTGCAAGCCTGGAGCTTTTTGGCCAGCTCCGCTCACCCATTGGTCCTGAGTCCTTGGGAAGCGGTCCTGAATGGATATAAACAAATCGTAATGTATGGAGACGTTGAGGTGAATGTCTCTTCATCTTTGGGACTCGTACCTGCGAATAAGGGTGTCGTCAGCACAGGGTAATTAATACTCCAAGGCTGGCACCGCTGCTGGGACTAACGTCTCCGGAATAATTGCACTGTGACACCCCCCAGTGACTCTTCACCTTTAACTGTGTCTCAATCTTTGAATGGTGAAATAGAGGCGGCGTCACTTCCGCTGATTCAAGTAGAATATCGGGTCATTTATGACAAAAACGACTGTGGCTGGCCATGTCTCATGCTTGAGAAAGGTACCCGTGAGCCACCACCTGGCCGCGTTCAGAAGACAATCGGCAAGGCACTGTTAAGGAGCAAACTCGACTGACTCGAAAAGCAGCCGTTCGCGCAGAAGAAACTGGTCCTCCTTTCGAAGGGAGATGCTTGGGTAGTTCAAACTCTTATTTCAGTGTTGGTAGTATGTCAGCGGAAGTTTGGTGACGGTGTTATCTGCCCTGGCATCATTGTTAGTTTTCAGATTCGGAACCGCGAGTCACCAAGTCGACATCTTAACACCTGTCCGCTTACCTCCGCCGCGGGGTAATGACTAGCAGCCAAACCGGATGTGCAGGTTGTACAAAGCAAATGGAAGTCGACTCGCCCATCAGGATGCGGCACTATCCAACCCCAGGGCCAGCTTCAGTTCCAGCAATCTGCATGTGGCTGCAGCTTCCAAGCGCGTCCCAAAAAAGGCATCCCGTTAATTGACAACAATGGGCTCACATCATCCTCCTCATCCTATTGGCACTCCCGCTTAATCTGAAACGGGCCAAGCTGCGTTATACTGCCGGCGGTTCTAGATCGAGCTCCCTTGCCTACTTCGCATCTTCCGTTTGCAGCCTTGCAGGCACTCCGTGTATGATTTGGGAAAACCTGGCGAAGGCGGATATGCGATAGAAAACTGTTTAAGGACCGACGGATATCGGAAGGTGACATCAAGGTTTTGGCAGAATGTTTGCTGGGAGGGACCCTGTCTGCTGCGACGGCCCCGAACGTGTCATTACGTCGATGGCCATTGTGCGCGGAATGCTCCAACCGCGCAGACATCCTGAGCCTGGCCTGAGGGAAAGGATCTGGCCTTACTTAGTGCCTAGGTCTTGATCAGCAGTCCGGTGAGCTTGCGTGCCCACCCTCTCCGCTGATGGACAGCGGTGCGCCCCTAAGCCGTCGGTACTGGCATCTTCCTGGCAGGGATAGGACACGCGAAGCCAGGGGCGGGGATCCCTTTGCATCGCTTTACCCTGCGTAGAGTTTATTTCTCCATCTTCCGATGAAGGAATCCATCTCCTTGCAAACTGGGAGGATGCCACGCGTTGGTCGCTCTAAGCCCGGTGGCTGTGTGTCTTCGTCGGTTGGTCGTCTACTTGCCGCAATGCAACCCGTGCGTAGCGAACCCTAACCGTCTCTTCATCTCATACCTAGCCACAACATCTGCGTCATCAATATTCCAACTGTACCACATCGTAGGATCTTCAGTGCAGACTGCATTGCAAACCCAATGTCAAGGTGCGGTTCATTGATACCAACATGGATGGCAACAAATTTATTGAATGTTAACGTCTCTCAAGCTACCGGCAGTATGGTTGCATGACTCTCTTTAGTCGTTAATTCACGATGACCTTCTATGAAATTGACATGCTTCGTACCTGCGAGGATATGTTGAAGGAGGATGGGATTGCATTGTAGCAGAAGCTGCGATTGCCAGTAGGATGACATCTATACAACTGAAAGAGGTCGAGTCAAACTCATCCTTGAAAATTAACTAGCATCGAAAACGGGCTCGCAGAAAAGAATGGACCATTAGACAAGATAAGGCTCATTGGTGAAGCCATCCGAGCCACTAGATATGGTATAATGGTATTGGATCTTGGTGATCTTCAGCAGCGACAGTTGTACACTGATAAAGGGAATATTCTGTGATACGTCCTGCAGATCAGCGGGTACCCCTGCCCTCCTAGAGGTGACAAGCGCCAACCCTGCCGGGCGATCGAGAAGAGCACTGTCATTACGTCCTTGCGGCCATCCTTTAGTGCTTGCAAGGGTTACTGCGCCGTATTGTATGCTGCCAGCCCCCGTGTTCAGCCCAAGGCGGGGGGGCACCGTCGGCAGATTTTCATACCGAGCAGCAAGCGCGAAAAAGTACGTCAGGCGTTGAGCGCTTGCCGAGCATGCGTCTCTGGTGCGTGTTCTCGAGGGGAACAGTTGGAAGACAACGTGAAGAACGAAACTGACGGCACTAGCATTTGTCAGGGAGAAAACAGTAATAGGCCGGAATTGGTGAAAAGGGCCATTGTATCAACAGGGGACCGCAGGGCTAGGTGCCTGCGACAAGCGCTGAACGAGGTAATGTGGCCGTCCTAGGCTTTCTAGTGCCAGGTCGGGACCAACATAGCGGGTCAAAGCATGTTAGTACAGATATCAACAGCTGGAACCGGACTTTTACAAGACGGTGATGAGATACCGTACCAATCCGAGGTGGTGGTTGCGATTTTGGAGCCCAGTTGGCTTTCCTCATCTGGGCCCAGACGTTGTGCGGAGCAAAAGAGCAATCGCGAATGCGACCCAGGGGCACAGATAAGCATTTCAGTTCGATTTTTTGTTCCACGCACATCTTGCCAGTAATAGGCAGCCTTGGCGTTTGGGATTAGGAGATGAGAATCCGAACGTCTCGCCTTCTTTCGAGCTCTCCCATCTAGTTATGTAAAGGCAACTGCATAGTCCGTTTCGAATGGTAATACAGTCTCTTGGCCGAGACGGAAGTTAACGTTGCCCTGGTGGCAGATCCAGGCACAGGGTTGTGCTCACATCATCATAGTGAACATGATGGGGGTCACGGGACAAAGACGGAGTTCATCATCTCGGTGATGTGATAGCGATGACATGGTTAGCATCTTGGTCCTTTTTTTCCTTTTGGTTGTTGTTGGTGGTGGTGGTGGTGGTGGTGGTACGTAGTACCCATGTTGGATTGAACCTGACTTAGTCTGGGCCTGGTAGGCAGGGTCAACTTTTGCCTACCGTCGAACACGGCACCTATACTTCTAGGTCACGCTGGAGTTAGTCAGGGCCAGCAAAGGGAGAGGACTGTCTTGTCACAATGAGTGTCTGGGTTTGGAGTAGGGAGAGAGGACTACCGAGAACTCATGTCCACATGAACAGGGCAAACACAGCCGTCAAGCCAGCGTCGGGAGGTCGGAAGGATGATTGGTAAGAGGTTGATTGATGGCCTTTTGTCTAGCGTCTGCAATGTCGACAAGAAAAAGTGTGTGTGTGTGTGTGTGTGGGTTGGTGGGTTGGCGTGCATCTTGGGTGCGACATTCCTTGAGCTACCTCGAAGCCAGGTACCTGAAGAAGGGCGTCGGGGCCGTTGGAGACGAGGAATGTGACAGGTGACCCAAAGACACCTTAGCTGACTGGGCTGGAATGAAGACGCGCAGCGCGATACGTTAAAGACAGTTGTGTCAAAACACCGGTAGAGGACAGGGAAGCAACGTGGTCAACGACCCGGTCATGCTGAAGGACAATCTGAGACGAGACTGATAGGAGGGAGAGCGGCCAAAAGAAGAAAAAAAAAAAAAAAAAAAAGACATGGAATATCAGAGACAAACGGTAATCCATATTTACCACGAAAGGGAAGGAAGTCAGGGGTCAGAGCAGCGACCTTCCCTTGATAGGACGTGTATTCGGGAATAAAGCCTACTTTTTCAAGGCAGGCAAGTTCGGTCTTTCTCTCGATATCAAACAGACCACAGAACAGCAGGCACAATGTGTGTCGAGTAGACTGAACCCTGAATAAGCAGGCTCTACCTCTAGTTCCTTCTGCTCTCATTTACCAGACACTCCAAGGTAATACCAGACACCATATCAGATGCAGGTGTTGTTGCACCAGAGAATCGCCTTCATCCCGTCTGGTCCTGGCGCCTTCATCAATATGCTTCTGCGCTCTGTCATCCATTATTATGCGACTCGCAAGAAACACAAAGAGCCTTTACGCAAAACGGAAGCATCGGAAGCAGAACCCAACAGATTCGGCTACGGCTGGCCGTCAATCTGGTACCTACCTGGTTCATGCCTTCGCTTGTTTCCTACTTTTTTCTCCTTCCCGCCTCCCGTTCGGCGTCCCGCATGGCAGGTGGCCCGTGTAGCTCTGGGCCGTTAATTCGAAATAGTTTTCCCTTCTAATATAGTGCACCGGCCGCAGAATAAGGTATCGTGGTCCGGACATTTAACTGCTAGTGAGCGATGCTGAGACGGAAGGAAGGCGGGGCTGGAGGGGACTGGACCGGCGCTTCAATGCGGGGTGGGCTCTCGCTTGGCGGGTGACGGCGGCGCACAGGTCCCTTCCCAGCACCCGTAGTGCCTTTTTATAGAAAGGGGAAGCTCCCTGGGAGGCTATTAAAGTGCTTCGCGGCCACTCGGCCTTGACAGGGACGGGGGGGTTGGCCCACGGACGCCAACAGCTGGCCCCATCCCGTGCGTTGTAGTGTAAATGTACCTTATCTCCCAGGTCGGTATGCATGTACCTGGCCCTAAGCCGCGCTAGCAGATGCTCCCAGTAGCCTGAGGCCTGTGAGAGAGCTCCCAACCCCTCGCATGATGCAGCAAAAAGAGGGGCAGGACAATGGAGGGGTGGGCAAGGAGGGGAGGGGACGAGGGGCACGGGTAAGTACCTTCGGTATGACACACTCAGCAAGCCGATACTTCCGCTATGGGCGTACCTTCCTGGAACCGACCACTTGCTTTTTGTGAAGAAAGTACCTGCCGTGCCTGCCTCCGCTGTGCCTGCCTTCCTTTCGGCGGTGCGGGTCTCTACCTGCCTGAAGCTGCATTCTATATTATACGTGCAGTAGTAGGAAGGTACGGGGATAGAAGAAGGAACAGACGGGCAGGATACTGAAGCAAACTAAGCAAAAGCAAATGTGTGCCTGCCTCAAGTAAGGTGCTAATAGTGGGTGCCTTCCTGCGTAGCCCTGTCAAACTGTGCCTCCCGAACCTGCGGGTGTTGAATGGAAGAACGGAGAGGGGGAAAGGGAAAAAGAAGAAGAAGAAAGAACAAACGCGGAAGCTGCAACCTGGCAACTGTACCTCTAGTCGTTGTTGCTTTCTTTCTCACTCAAGTTGTGAACCGTAGCTTACCCTATCATCGTCCTTTTCCTCGTCTTACCCAAGTAGGTGCCCATATGATAATGACCTCTGGACCTTATCGCATTGTCCCGGATCTTGCATTGCTTATCGTCGCCGCCGCCGTGTCCGCCGGTACCCCTCCTCCACCACCACCGCCTCGAAACTACCTGGTCCACCCCTCATATCCTCACCACCATAACCAACACACACCTCGCCTACCGTCACCGACACGTACTCTGACCACACCTTCCCGACGTTTTCCTGACACGGATATCCATGGTGTCTGTCTTAGTGACAGTTCAGCTGCCGTCATTCCCCTCCACCACCGGTCGGTCGCCTCCACATCTGCCCCTCCAAGCAAACAATCGAAAGACAGCCATCCCCAGGCCGAAACATCCAGGCATCGTAGCACCGAATGCATCCTGCCGAATTCCCCTTTGCGTCCGTATCCGTCCAACATGTCTCCGCCTTCTGTGTACCCCTGCGTGTGTACTAGTAGGCTCGCTGCCCAGGACCAGGCACCTCGAGGCACAAGACAGGTCAAAGAAAAGCCAGGGAATGCCAAGGTTTTGGACGGTTTGTCTGCTGTGTTGGCTTGGACGCAGCGCTATATCCTTACAGAAGTCCAACTGTAAACTGATGGCTTGGGGGGTCGGCGAGCGTCAGCGCCCATCAAACTTCCATCGCATCTTCGGCGGTCAGCCACCGTCCCAGACCGACTCGTTGCTGTTCCCCATTTTTAACCACCGCCCTTGACTTCGACCTCGACCCGTCAAATCGTCATCCCTTCTGCCAATCGTCGCCCGTCCCTTGACACTTTCATCCTTTGTGCCTGGCAGCGTTCTAACCCACAGACAGTCAAGTCATATCTCGTACAGTAAATCCCGGTCCCTCGCTCAGCCAGTCAGCCAGCCCTCATCGGTACCTTACGTCTGGCCCTGACTGCCCTGACGGCGCCTGTCAACATTACCAACCCCCCCCTTGTCTCGACTCAAGAGCCACCACGTTCTTCTCCCATTCGCAGACGCCATGTCGCTTATTGTGCCCGCTAGTCGGTCTGCCTAAGCAAGGCGAGGCCTTAATACGCAGTACCAGGTACGCCGTGCCCCACGGACACACTCTCTCGTCGCCGCCTCCATCCTCCGTTTCCACGGGGCCGTCAGAGTGCCAAAGCCGTCAGCTTCACCTTTCACCTTCGTGGATGGCGAGCACACCATTTCCCCTCCGTCGTGGACCATTATCGCCTCCCGTCCGTCGTCAATCCGTCTTAGTTTGAGAGACCCCCAACCGCCCGGCTGACTGGGATCCCACCGTCAAACCGTCTGACTTTGATGGTGTACCGCCTGTACCCCCCCCCCCCCCCTCCCTTGTACCTCCCGCCAATCGATCCATCGATACCACTACCGCCGTCACGTCCTGGCTCTGACCCTGGCCCTGGCGAGAGGACAGGCCCTAGCTGTGGTCCTGGACCTGGCTTGCCCGCCCTTGTGTCCACCCAAGTCACCTCGTACCGCCTGCGCTTCCGCTCGCTTTGAGTGCCATTAACGGCCATCGTCAACTACTTACCAACCCTCTCTCGCACCTCTTCGCGGACATTTTCCCTCTTCTTTCCCTCTTCAGCATCTAGTCCTGCGACCCTCTTTCCATCGGACACGACTCTTTTGAGGTTCTTGGACCGGCAGATCGTATATCGCCTCAGCAACGGCTTGGGATACACACTCCACAATCAGGCACCCTGCCCTACGTTCGGTACTTGAGCCGATCACCGTCAAGTAACAGCAAACTGACGCACTGTTAACGATAACTTTCAGTATCGTTGAGCTAGGACGGACGCAAAGCATTCATCATCTTCGCCTCCTTCTCCTCCTCCTTCTTTCTGTCCCACTACTGAAATCAGACGGCTCTTCCAACAGGCCGGAAACCCGTCACCTCGGTTCTTGTTTGGCATTGGACCGGACTGCATTGGCTCTACGATAGCCCACAGACGCTCCCACCCAAATTCGCCGACTTGGTGCACCGGATCCCCCCAATACGCACCCCCTTCAGAGGAGGCTGGTTGGCTGGCTACTCCAACCTACCTGGACAAGACTCCGCCCAGCTCTTGACGCTACCGCCCGCTAGGCTCGAACGAACGCAGGCAGGCGCAAAACCAGAGGCAGGGGGAAGAAAAGTCAGCGAGGAACCACTGGGAACCACTTTACTGCAGCCAGCAGGGTCAGATCAGGGCAGGTCTTTCATCATCGACCATTCATCGCCACACTCCCCTGGCAGCCCTTTTCTAGAGCCGCCTGCCCCTCGCCCTACCAAAGTGTCTCTCTTCTCTTCGTCCTCCACTTCAGCACGCTGCGCTACCGACCGTACCGTACCAAAACCGGCCTTGCACCTTGTCCAGCAAAACCACCCCACTCAGGCCCGGGATCCATCATCGACTCGCCGTCGCATTTCTACCGGCACTCTGCGACCCTCACCTCTTCAAACCTGGGTCACAACTTCTTCTTCGTTGTCGCTCCTTGGACCCAGCGAGTCACAAAGCACGATCTACACATTTGACGGCACCGCATTTTATCTCCTTCAGGCAGGAAATTCTACTCGGATGATTTGAACAACTGTTTCTTTATCCTTTCTCTTTCTTGTCATCCCTTCTACCGGCCGCCTTCCCCCCCCTCAACCCTTCGTCACTGCTGCACCAGGCATCTCCGCAGGCTATCCTCTCCACGCAGCTAGACATTTAAGCTCGCCTCAGCCTCGCCAGCTTGCGTGCACATGGTTATTTGACGGTCGCAGTCCCCCGCCAGAATATTCTTCACATCGCCGACCCTCGCACATTTCAAACGAGACATTATGGCCGCCGCTTTCAGGCCAGTAAACTCGCCTCTGCCTGTAGAGGTCAAGGTGGACAGCAGGATGATCACTACACCCACCACCCCCAGGATAAACACAGCACCGCACCCTAACGCTTCGCAACCTTTGCCGGAGGATGTAAAGACCCCGACAAAAGCAACGTTCGGGGGTGTAGGCAGCAGTGGTAACAGCGGCTTAGCGTCGCAAAAACCTTTACCAAGCTCACCATTTCCCCAGGCCGTTCAGGTTCCTGAGAGTGCTGAAAAGGCAAAAACACCTACCAGAGCAAATTCGCAGCATTCGAGAAAGTCAAGAGACTCTGAAGACGTGGACATGGACGAGTCAGACGGCGAGGGTGCCGGAGAGGATGGAGCAGGGTCAGACGACGACAGCGTGAACGCCGACGGCACCAGGTCGAACAAGAAGAAGAAGTCTCAACGATTCTACTGCACAGACTATCCGCCCTGCAACTTGAGCTTCACGCGGAGTGAGCATTTGGCGAGACACATTCGGTAGGCGCCCATCTTTCCCAAGTGACGCTAGTTGCTGACCGATCCAGAAAACACACAGGCGAGAGACCATTCCAGTGTCACTGTTCCCGACGGTTCTCCCGGCTCGATAACCTGCGACAGCACGCACAGACGGTGCACGTCAACGAGGACATTCCGATCGATTCCCTAGCGGCCACTGGCGCCAGATTCCAAAGACAAATGCGCACAGAGCGGGTACGTCAACAGGGCGGTAGAGCTCGCGCGTCAACGGCTGGAAGTGCCTCTGGCCCGGTCAGAGGACACTCAAAGTCTCTATCGACGTCCAGCATTGCCAGCGTCGGCTCCATCTCCTCCGCCTTTGGTATTCGGGACGATATTCGTAGGCGTCCCCCACCTCTCGTCATGGCTGACCCCCGCTCGCGCTTGTCTCTGGAGTCGTACCGGAACGACGGCCCATATGGATATCGCCCGGCATCGCCGACTGAATACGGCACACCGACGTCAGCAACCTTTTCAACCGGTCAAAGCAGTCCACGATGGGGTTCTGGTGTTGCATCCCCAACCACATCTCATTCTCGCTCACAGAGCATGTATTCGTCTGGTTCAAGGACCCCTGGACGCCGGCTCAGCGTACCGTCCGGTGCAAACCCTTTCCAATCGCCTCATGGAGGCCCGGTCAACAGACTTGTGTATGGTGCCCCTGTTAACACCTCCAACAATGGGACATTCTCTCCAGCCGCGAGCAGTCACCTGGCATCTCCCACGACTCCTACCTCTGGTTGGTCAGGTAGGCGTGATTCGACATCATCCGCAGCGGACGAAGCATGGCGTCGCCGCACCTGGCACCCTGATACCAGGAACTTCAATACCAACACTAGCCATCTTAGCAACGTCTTGACACCAAGTCAAATTCAGCCAAACCCCGCACCACCCATTGCCAACGCACCAAACCCGCAGCAAACCCTTCGGTTGCCTGGTATTGAGTCGTTCGATCCCCTTCCGTCGCGACAAATCTCGCCGCCCAGGCGTATTCCGTCCCCAATGATGGTCGACTCGGAGGCCGCTCACCCGCCGGCTCTTCTTCCCAGCACTGATGCTGCTGCTGTTGAAGATCGGAGGAACGTTTCGCAGTGGGATATGGGGCTTCACCGAGGCTTGACTAGATTGGATATAACCTCTAACACAACTCCCCCTCGCGATAGTGCAGGCGCGTGGGCGAACGAGGCAAATCAGGCCGTGCAGGCTCAGGCGGAGCAGGTCAGGTTGAACCCGCCGACTGTTCGATTCGAAGTGGATCCGCCTTCGTATTCCCACTCAAGCGCCTTTAGCCGTAACCACCAGCACACAATGTCCGCCCCGTCTATTGCTTCTAGAGACTCCAAAAGGCACGGTTGGTATCATGGGCCTAGTGCAAGTCACGTTCATGGACCTCGACCCGAGGCACCTGGCCACGATCCTCGCGGTCCGCACGTTAACCGGATGGTCCACCCGAATATTAACGCCTTTCCCGGCTTTCCCGCTCGTCAGGCCGAACCGCAGCCGACCCAACAGCAGCAACCAGGCCGTGGACCCAACCCCGACCCTCTGAGGCGCCTTGAAGCCCTGGTTGCAGTTGCAACAAGCGAGGGCACTACCGCAACCGCCTACTAAACCTACGAATTATCATGAATATAACACCATACCTCACGGATGGTCTATACATACGCTACGACTGATGACTTTCCGACTCTATCCATATCGGCAGGAACCACTGACACCACTCTGCATGATATACGGTCGCTTTTATTGATGATATCCCGTTTTACTTTGCTGGTGATCAGCTTGCATTATTTTTGTTGGCGTTGTTACATAGCGTTGTTTTTGTTTCCTCTCTTTCGGGTGATGACCCTCGTTGTCTCTCAACTCAGTCTTGTCAACCTTTGCTTGTTGGTTATGCTCTTGATATCCGGGTTCTGGGCCCGCCTTTCTGGACATTTATGACTTTCTAATCCGATTTGGGAGGCTCGTACGGTTTTGGTCTTTTTTTTTCCTCTCTCTTTTTCACTATTCGTACTAGAGTTACTTGTTTGCTTTTTTTGATTCCCCGTAACGCTGGCTCACGATCAATGAGAGATACCCACTCATTATGGGATGGATCTAAGAGATGGATGGTAATGTGCCGCACTTCTGGCGGTTGATGATGGGCATCTGTATCCACCTGTGAGCCTCGCTAGGCTAGGAATTGAAAGGGAACGATCGACGGGTAGGTGGGCTTGATACCCGAGCTTGATCATGGCCGTTTCTCTAGTTTGCGGGGCCAGGATGATGCTCAAGGATTTTCTTATTAGGATATGGTGGTTTACATGCCATCACGTTGGCGGCACACATCTGTCTGTAGGGCGTACGATCAGCAGGAATAACGATGCACATGCTTTGAATAAGTTACCCTTTTCGTGATGAACATTGTACATGCCACCACGATGTCTGCATTTCATTTGCCAGTGATTCAGGGTCTGAAATGTAGAGACAAGAGTAGGCCAGTCTGTATGTATGCACAATGATGCCAATGTCGGCAGCCCCGAATCTTGGTCATCAGCAACTAGCCAATCAGGTTGGTTTTTTACCGACGATCAAGACGGACCTTCACGGGGGTTGAGAGCGCCAACACACCAACGCCTCAAAATGATACCAGGCGACCAGGGAGCAATGGCCCACCTCTTGGAATATGCCGATCCCCGGTCGGCGCGTATTTCTCTAGAGGCTACAGAGACGGCTCCGGGGTCTATCATGACAAAGGACCGGTTCGAGAACCGCTGCCGGTCAATCCTCCGTTACGTGCCGCGCTGACGACAGATCGACGGACCCTGCGGCTGTTTTGTCTCTGACGGGAGGAATCAGGCAGATTATCCAGCTCACATAAGCGCTAGTAAGAAAGCAGGCTGTCGTATGCTGTCTGCAGCATCGTTTATGTTTCACAGGACACAGGGCCGAACTGCGAGGGAGGAATAAGGATCCATGAGGAGGAGTATGAGATGCTTTAAATAATGGGGAATTGCATGATCCCCAATACCACCAGCCCGGAGTTTCTATTTCGAACATCCACCACGTTTTCTTATTCAACCAGAAAACGAACTACACTGTGACTTTGTTTGACTGACTGTGTTGCAACGACCATGTTGACGAGGCACGGGAAATCCCATGGCTTCGTCGTCGTAGCCTCTCTCCTCGGCCTTGCGGGTGTCGTTGGCGCTTCGCCATGCGACCCTGCTACCTTTTCCTTCCCTTCTTCCATCCTCGGCGCAGAGCACGTGCGAACTACGGCTGCGGTGGTGAGAAACTACACCGGCCTCGGCCGCTTCCGGCCAGACCCGACTGTGGTCATACCGCCGGAGGGCGTAAACCCGTTTTGCAATGTCACGGTGTCTTACACGCATCCCGGGCACGACGACACGGTCAACGTCCACGTCTGGCTGCCGCTCGACAAGGGTGAGTGGAACGAGCGGTTCATGGGTACGGGCGGAGGAGGCTTTGCCGCCGGCGACGTCGACGGCGACTACCCTTCCAAGGCGGTCCAGGCCGGGTACGTCGCCGCGGCCACCGACGCCGGACATCTGGTGACTGAGGGCGTGGACTCGTGGAGCCTGAAGGCGCCGGGGAACGTCAACTGGCCGCTGTTGTTCAACTTTGCGTACCGGTCGCTTCACGAGCTTGCTGTTGTCGGGAAGCACGTTACTCGGGAGTATTACGGCCAGGAGGCCAAGTTCAGTTATTGGAGGGGTTGCTCGACGGGCGGGAGACAGGGGCTGGCCGTTGCGCAGAGGTATCCGGGGGATTTCGACGGCGTTCTGTCCATGTGTCCTGCCGTTGATCTGCCTGCGCTCAGCGCCGTGTTGTATTACCCGCAGATGGTTATGAACGAGGCCAAGTGGTGGCCTGAGAAGTGCGAGTTGGAGGCTGTGGTCGAGGCTGCCGTTGAAGCGTGCGATGGGACTGATGGGAGAAAAGACGGCATCATTGGGAGGCTGAGTAAGTGTGAGTTTGAAGTTGAGAAGGTCTTGGGGAGGAAGTTTAAGTGTGAGGGCCGGGAGAGCAGAGTCCACGAGAAGACTGTTGAGGTCGTCAAAAAGGTGATGAGGGGGTTGGAGGATGAGGAGGGAAAGGTGATGTTTCCGGGTTACGTGCCCGGTGCGCCTTTCACGGGCATGTTTGCGCTGATGAACTCTGTCTGTGAAGGGGAAGATCGAGGGAAGTGCAAGGGGATCCCGTTTAATGTCGGCGAAGCGTGGATTCGGTTGTTCGTCTTCAAGGATCCGACGTTCGACCCGACGTCGGTTACTCTGCAGCAATTCCGTGACGCCTTCCGCCTGGGTGTGGAACAGTACGATTCTATCCTCGCGAGTTCTCACGACCTTAGAGGGTTCAAGAACCGCGGGGGCAAGCTGTTGATGTGGCATGGCGTCGCGGACCAAGTTGTTACCGTGCTGGCGGGGAGGAACTTTTACGAGCGGGCCAAGAAGCTTGACAGGGAGAGAGGGGTGGTGACTAAGGATTACTGGAGATACTTCGAGGTGCCAGGGGTGAATCACTGTTCCTCGATGACTGGCGCTCCGTTTCCGTGGGATGCGATGGATAATTTGAGGAAGTGGGTGGAAGAAGGGGTTGCGCCCGAGGTGTTGCATGCTCGTAAAGTTGAGGACAAGGACGGGAAGAAGACGCTCGGTGAGGAGTCCAGGACCATCTGCCTGTGGCCTGAGGAGGGTGTTTGGGATGGAAAGGGGTGGAAGTGTGTTCCGCCTGGAGATAAGGTCGCTGTTGAGACGGGGCATGGTGAGCTTTGAGGTCCTTGGAGTTGGACTGATCACAGACACTGATGGTTAACCAGGTCAGCTAAGAACACAAACACCTGTCGTAGCTTCGACTATACTTGAGCATGCGACACAACATTAGCAAGCTCAGAAGACAGCACTTGCTACACACATGAGGTAGAATACTCAAGAGTCCTATTGCAGTCTATCCCTCTATCATTTACCATTTACTCTTAGTGCTTAAGTCCCACTTCGTGTTAATGTTAGCTCGGAAATGTGACATCTTTCGCATGAAACCATCATGATTTACATTCTCGCCGCACTGTATAGACATCTCGTGGTGTTTGCTGCTATCAAGTGACATGCAAGCTCCCTTGACTGGCCTGTTGTCAGTGATTGTCTCGTCGTACCACTCTTCTTGCGTCTTCATTGTAGAAGAACTACACTTTTATGTCACGATAATCTTCATACTACGAGTGTGAATTAACATTTAACTCCAAGTTCTTATCGGATAGCCAAACCCTCAGAGATAATCTATCATTTTCGCTTCTTGTCACGCCGCCTACGAGTATCACTCGAGGCCACATGGTAAATAGCAAAGAAATAAAAGAACACAGCAATAACCAGACAGCTAACTAACTAATTACAAAGGTACTTTGGAGGCACCAGCTTGATTTCCCAAATGCAGGCTGACGCCAAGCACACATGCAGGCTCTTCCATTGGTCGTACCATTCTATCGGGACGAAAACTCCATTTCTATTCGTCTTATCTTCTGTTGGCCATTTGGTGATGACTTGGCTAACGCTTATGTGGCCTATCATGATGTTCCGTTTCCATTCTTTGTAAGTTGAAGCATACACTGGCCCTGCGTGAGGAGTTGTTGGCTTCCGAATCACGAAAACTGCATGAGTGTTGCACAATTGACGCCCCGAACGATAGCTACACTTTGGAATACCTCCCAAATATTGAGATAAGCCATACACAAGACAATCCCGTCTGTCAACCGTCGACGGACGGTGTCGATCGAGTCGAAAGGTTGCGTACTACCAGGTACTAGTTGAAAGGAAAAGTTACTCGATAATCTAGTTCACCATTTAACTTTTTATGCTAAACCTACAATCCCAAAACAATCTTTCACTATTGCATCTCACTCAGACATCCCCGAGCTTTCTTCTATCCTCGGTGGTAGTATTTATGACAGTTAAAATTCCTCAGCTGTCTTGTTCGGTAGATCGGTGCAGACCAATAACATCAAATTAGTTTTGAGATTGCTTTCCTTTCCTGGAAGTTCGTCCAACCAGTATCTAACTTTCCTAGGGCATGACAACAAGCTTCGTTAGCGTACCAGCAATAACTAATAGGCTTTATGCTTATATTATAGCTCCTATTGCCGTGATCTGTTATTAGCTTGTTCGTTCACATCAGTATGAAAATCCCCAACCTGGAAGTGGTGTATAAATTGAGCTACGCAACTGTCGGTAGTCTATTCAAACTATCATACAATTTCTCTTTCCTCAAGATGTGTCAAGCCATGAAAGAGAATATCTGATGGCTTTCATCCCCTCGTCGGACCCAACAGCAGAATGCATTTACTGTGTACTGCCGACGGTGGTGGCGAAACTTATGGGAAAATCGCCCCATTCAGTATACACACTAGACCCTCACAAGAGAGGTAAGAGCACCCAGCATGTTCAAAATCTGACCAGCAATAGGGGTGACGCAAGCTTGAAGTGAACCGCCCGGGGGAATGATGACTGAGCCTGATCCAACTTCGGAGTCATATCCACGAGAAACGCCGATGCGCTTCTGGTTGAGCAGGTAGTAGACCTCCTGAGGCGCAATGCGGTTCAGCCCGGCAGAATCCATGACGTCAACCTCCAAGGTAGCCTTGAGGTTGGTTTTTCCTCTGTTGTTCCATCCGGCACTGCAAGCCGATTTGCCCGGGTTGTGGAAGCTGTTGAGGGCCCAAGTGTGAATTTGTCCCTTGTCGACACAGACAATGTCATGGCCAGCTTGTCCGAGCTCACTGTAGCCGTGGTACTCGACGCACCACTGTCCTGATTCGCACTGTCCCGGGACCCTATAGATGATATCGGCGTGCTGGGTGGATGCCTGGCATGTGAGCTTGAAGGTGTTCACATCTGTTCCAGTGCGGTCGCCGTAGCCGTCCATAAACAGCCACTGCCCGCCGCTGCGAGGCCCCGGCTCACGGAATCGGCACACGGGAACGGTGAAGGAGCTGCGCTTCTCAAGGTCTCTCATCACGACTGCCCCAGGGTTGGGGTTTTGGGACGGATTTTGTGATTGAAGATTGAAGTCGGCCAACTTGGAAATATCGATGTGTTTAGTAGTAGTTTCCCATACTGCTCTTCGTTCTAGGGACGAAGCAGTGACAGCTTGAAGGTAGCGAGTGATAAAAGTTAGGTATGCAATGAGAAATGAGCGAAATTGGTAATGAATGAGGTTGGTGGCTGATTGAGATTGTGAGTGCCGAAAACCTTTTGCTACTTGGAAGTTGGCATCGAACTTTTATAGACGAAATGTCTGACTGAGGCTGGAGATGGTTTTCACCGTTGAAATCTGATGACTGAATTATAGCGAGTTCAAGCGAGAGTTCCAGCTAGCCTCACTGACAGCTTCAAAGATCTAAAGCACGATGCGAAAACGGAGCCAACTCCTGCCATTGGGCAAGATTTTAGGTCCTACTCAGCTCCTCATTCCAAGAGAGTTTTCATTAGCGTGTGAGTTAAAGACAGAAAGGACTAGCTACCCAATTTCGGGCCATGAAACTTTGAAATCATTTAGTAAGGCAGTTAGTTGATCAGCTATCAGCTGGATTGGTACTTACCTACATCAGAACAATTTGAAATACAATTTATATAAATGAGCATGAACATTTTCTCGATTCTGCTATTGACAGCGCCACGTCTAGTCCCTTGTGAAATTACTGCAAATAACGGCAGTCTGCTGCAGCGGGGGAATGGTGAGAGTTGTTGAGACATCTCTTGGTATTGCCTAGCAATAGTAAATATAAATCAAAGCAGGCACAGCCCAAGTGTCTTTGAGAACTAGCGAGGAAAGCCCTCAAGAGACAGAATCATCATTTCCCCTTACATGCTGCCCAAAGTAAGCTGTTGAAACTTTCCGCATGTTGCGCCTTGTCAAATAAATTTATTTTGCTTTTTGTAAGTTCCATCTTCGGTTTGGCTCACTAAAATAGTCCCATCTCTTGCCGGCAGCAGACCCAGATACGACTTCTGCCCATGACCCCCACTTAGTTCAATCATATTCTTATTGCGCGACTCAGCTTCGGTCTCCCTTCTCGCGAATTTCTCATCTGAGGCTGTATGGCGGAGACCTTTATGCTCTGGCCCGGTCTGGCCGGGCTTTCGTATCGAATTCTCATTTTCTTTCCAAACACGGTGCTGTGTTCCCACCTGGACAGCGGCTACTACGGATGTCATGCAGGCTGGGCCTTGAGTTTGTCTTCCGGCAACTTAGCCGCTTAGGCAATGCCTGTTGAACCGTAGAGAGCACCGTATCTTTGCCGATGCCGTCCACCAGAATGCAAAGTCCTTTTCTGCTTTTGATATTCAGTGTTATGACTGAGATCATGGTGGTTTGACGACATGTTTGTGGCTTCCGATAAAGTTAATCTCGAGCGGATGGTGTCGACTGTGTATAACTTCACATGATCCGGATACTTCGGATAATGACTGGAGTTTACTTGATTCTATTATCCAGAATCTAGAAGAACTCCCCATCATTGCAGGCCATGTAAGTAAATGGTTGAACGCCATGTGAGATTCTAGCTGGTAACGGGATCGCCGGATCTGTGTCCAGGGGATGTGTATACTGAGGGAGCCTGCACGTAACCAAGCTTGCTTCAATTCGATAGAGTGTCAAATAAATTTTTACTTACCCTCATTCAACGAGGCACCTCACGTGTTCCGTAAGGTAAGACCAGAGCCATGACTCGGACTTTGAGGCTATGGATTGAGGCTAGGGCTTAGGCATCATCATTTTCCATGCATGCTCAGGTGCCGTTGCTAGCTGGTAGTTTATTTCAAAGAAGGCAACCCACAACACTTAAGATAGCGAATCGATACAGCTTTCACAGGCAAACGAAGATTCTCCTTGCAGATTTATTTACCTTATTACACAAACATAAAAGCTCCCTGTGATATTAGATATCGATTTGAGGCGACTTGTACTACGTAATGAAAAAGGGATACGCGTTCGGTTATCCGGCTGTTGTAACAACCCACTAGCAGCATTTTGCTTTTTTTAAGTTTACATTTACAACGTAAGACACAGGACTGCAAGTAGTTGTCCACTCTTTTCTTTAGGACTACTTGACATGAACCAGGCGTCAGGTAACATCTCGTTTTGCACGGATCAATAAAAGTACTTGCGGAAATTGCAGGTTAACTCAAATTCATGTACAGGTCTCCAAAGAGTATTTTCGCCTGACATAGCCCACGCTGTGCCTTCGCTTTCGGTCTTATGAACTTCAAACTAAAATACGTGACTGTTAATCCAGAAGCCGTACGTCTATCGGCGCATGACAGAGAACTAAGCAGTTATGCAACTCTAATTTGCACCTTCTCGGCGCTTGATCTCAAGTGGAACCGTGACGTCGGTCGTAAGAGTGAAGTCATTCAGCCGGTGGCCGACAGGCGGACCACCCTTACGATCAACATCGCCCACAAGTCGGAAGTCCCAGAATCGCAACATCTCCACAAACAGCACCTTGATAGCGGTGCTGCTGAAGAACCGGCCTGGACAGCTATGTGTGCCTAGGCCCCAGGCCAAGTAGTCAGAGGTTGTTGTGATGTAATGGAACTTGTTCTCGTTGCCCTCCTTCTGACGCAGCTTGTAGTAGCGGAATCCATCGAACTCGCTCGCTGGGGCCATATCCGCCACCTCAGCGTAACTTTGCTGAGTGCTGGGGGAGGTCATAACATGGTATACTGGAACACCAATACGGGTGCCCGCAGGCAAGGTGTGGCCAGTCGAGAGAGTGACGGGGGACTGCACGATACGAGCCATATTGACCAGCTTATTGGGACACAAACGCATGCTCTCCTTGAGGAAGGAATCGAGTTTGCGAAGCTTGACATATGAGGTGCGACCCATGATGCGGCGGCCCTTGTCATCCATGGTGAAACCGTCCTGTTGCAGAACATCCTCAATCTCCTGGCGAAGAGGCGCGAAGTACTCTGGTCTAGTTGCCAAATCATACATGGCACGGGTCACTGTGTAACTCACGCTGTGGATGGAAACCCATGAAACTTGAGAAAAGTCAGCAATAGTTCAGCGGGAACGAATTCGATGTGGACACTTACGGGCTAGTTGATTGAGTGCCAGCGATTCTGCGATATCCTCGTGGGTGGCGCCTTTAGGAATGATAGTATACTTCAAGAGCCACGAGCAAAATGTCCCTTGTGCGTCATCGAATTCAAGAGCCTCTTCGTCTGACATGTAGTGTTGCAAAGGCTTCTTCTCGTCCATGAAAGCGTTTGGATCCTCCATTGCCGCCCTTTCTTTGACCAGATTTTCAACGATGGGCATCAGGATCTTCTTGCCACCCTCAAGATGTGACTGCATTTGCTTGACTTCTGGCAGGTACTTTCCGATAATCAGACGAAGCCAGTAAGGATATTTGTTCAGCGCATGGCGGGCGCGCATCAGATCGATTGTGTATCCAATCGAGGAGCGCAACCATTCAGGTCGACGGCTGATGGGACGCCCAATAAAGATGCGGGAGAGCATCAGAGCTGAAATTTTAGTGACGCTCATATGAAGCCCCTTTGTTGACCACTTCTCACTGCCAACGTCATTGAGCTCGATATCCATCGCAAAGCGTAACTCGTCCAAAATGGCAGGGATAGCGCCATTCGTATGCCGCGTCAGGTCGATACGAACGGTAGGCAACAGCTCTGTTCCATAGGTACCTCCGCCAACCTTGGTAACGGCCATAGAGTGGTCAATCTTGACTTCAGCATGGAGAGACACCTTCTCTTCAGGCATGTTCTTGACATCATCTACAAGGTTACCGGGAAGAATGACAATGGGTCTCGAAGTTTTGAGAATGAAAGGCGTGTCTGGGTACTATTTGCATAGTTAGATAGACTGGTCTTTGAATTGCAAATGTTGAGAATGAGAAACATACCTTTTCATACATCCGCGTGAGAGTGTTGAAAACACCCTCCGGGCCAGGGTCCGGAACCTCGACGGGCATATTGAGATTGGGTTTCCTGAAGAACACATAGTATGAAAATGTGGAGATGGCTAGGACAAGAGCGAGCAGAGTGGTTGGCTGGCAACTTGAAAGAGAGCCCACAACGGTCTGCGTTATAGCCATGATGGGAACTTATACACTGGCAGGCGATGCTGGACTATGCGCTGTAATGAAACGATTCGAGGACCTTTAGTAATCGAGGATAAAGAGTAATGAAAATAGCTAGCGATGATGTAGTAAGAAGGTGCTGTTTCTGGACTTTAGAGATTGGTTCTGGCAATCTAACAGTCTCAAAAATCAGGAAGTAGACTATCATATATGGCTAATCGCTGGCCTCGCAAATGTCAGCTGTTAAGACCAAACCCCGCTAATACGGCATGATTGTAATTGTGCCAAACACCATCCTCTTGGTATTCCGGCTGTGCTACTCTTTAGCAAGACCCAACGGACCGGTCCAAATACACCAGTTTGAATCATGCCGGACCCAGCCCGGCTTGGCCATACTCCACCATACAATGACTGAACTGATACATTGCCAGTGCACAGACATCCATGCCCCTACGGAGACTTTGTTGTTGCAATTGCGTTCCAAGGCGCGTGCTGAACAACAATCATCTCGTTGAAAAGATATGCACTTTGCGGGGTTAGCTAAAGCTGGAGAATTGTCGAGTCATTGCATTCTCACATAATCTAGGTACAGGGATGATGGGGGTTGGGTGCCCTGCGAGGCTGCAATTGACTTGACAAAATAATTTCCCGGACAAGATAAATTAGGCATGTTTATTGCTACAATCAGCTGAACCGGAGACTTTTCAAGAACCAGTCGATCCGTTACAACGATCTTGGCATCTGAAACTTGGGTTGGGGAATTTGCGCAGCAGCTTCAATCCCTGTTCCGCCTCGTCTAATAACCTCTGCCGGCATGGTATGTCGTTCCTAAACGATCCCATCATATGCAAGTCTTGGCGATCTGCGAATGGAATGGACCCAATTACTAATTACTGCCTTTTCGATGCAGGATTTGATATGCTTAGCTAGGTAGTGCAAGAGTAAACTCTAAGATCAAATGGCACCTCTGTGGATTTCAATGTATCATACGAGTCTTCCATAGGTTCTCCAACCTACCAATACCCAGAGAAAAGTTGCGAGTGACTGATTGCCAAAGTATGCGATGCTTAACTTTGCCGATGCAGATGGTGTGCTGTCACCACACAGCGGTTAAACGGCTCAATTTTTAGATGAGATAAGTTTATAGCGTAGAGTCCTAACTACGTAATCCACAAATGCTATCTACTGAGGTACAAACGACTTGCTAAAGCCTTAGATTGATGTAAAGTCTTGTTTCGGACCAGTCCCATGATTCAATGTAAATCAATATCCCGCTCACTCCATATGCCAAGTAAACAAAATCAAGAAATGAACCCGAGGTGGTGCAAACCTTATGCCTTGTGCATCCTGCTAGCATGCAGATAACGGCCAAGAGCCACCATCGGATAACCATGTCGCATACAACCAAAGTCCAACCACAAAGTATTTGGGAATCCGACGCTCACATAGGCTTCCTGCTCCCAAGTGACACCTGCAGAGGAATTGACCTGAGTACGGAGAAGATACTGTACACCTCTCTCAACTGCGGGGTCTGTATGAGGTAGATGCGATAGAAGAGCCATGAGAGCCCAGGCAGTCTGTGTGGGAGTCGAAACAAGACCTTGGCCAGCCAAAGACTCGTCTCGGTATGTGCCGAGACTCTCGCCCCAACCCCCGTCAGGATTTTGCACGGCCTTAATCCAGGAAAGGGGTTCAGATACAAGAATCTCCTCCTCTGGTTGTTCTATCGATTGTAGATAGGGTAGGGCACAAAGAACACTACTGGTGCCGTTGAGGTAGTTCACATGCCACCTTGCCCACCATGTTCCCGTAAGTTTGTCTTGCGTTTTTGCCAAATACCGAAGTCCCAGTTTACACGCGTTACAGACACGCTCGTAAACGGCTGGAGGCAAGACAGAGGAGCAAGTTGAATCAGTGAGTATGTAGCCGAGTACTTCAAGAACGCGACCGGTGATGTCAGGGACACTTGGGTCGAAAAACTCGACACCATCAGCAAAGGGGAAGAGATTTGCAACTTTGCTGGTGTTGTCGATGTCATATGCACCCCATCCGCCGTCGCCACCTTGCATGGCTAGGAGCCAATTGAGTGCTCGTGCTCCACTGGCGGAGTTGATATCTTTCGGATTTCGCATGATGATTGCGAAGAGACAAACCAGGGTGTCGTCGTTGTCAGGGAAGTATTCGTTCTATTTCAGTCGTTAGAGCTCTGTGTTGTTTTCACAAGAATGGAGTCAAGGGATGTCTTACGCAGTATTGGAATGACCATCCTCCTGGAAGAGCCGCTCTCGGATTTGTCTTGACGTAGTCGCCGTGCACCTTGAGGATTTGGTGGTCCTTAAACCATTTTATTGACAGATCTGTTCGATTGTCGGCAAGACCAGTCTCCAAGAGCCCAAGTGTCATGAGTGCTGTATCCCAAACTGGCCCGATAGTTACTTGCATGCGGAGGCCGTCGGCGTCTTCCCAAAGTGCGTCTTCCATAGCTCGGGTCAAGTGTCCCATGACTGGGTGGCTCGCAGGGAGACCTGAGGCGTGTAGGCCGACGACGCACAAGAAGTTGGAAATAGTAAGAGAGCCGAATCCCCCTGCGTCTAGATGATTGTAGATATATTGCACACACTGATCGAGGCAATAGGTCCGCAAGAAAGACTTCTTCAAGAGGGGCTCAACGACGCTGGCAGCCTTGTCGATCATTGTACACGCAAAACGACCAAGCTGTCCCTCATTCCACAAAGTCGACAATTGTGGAATAGACTTGAGTGTCCGATCTAACGGATTCAAGAATAACTCATCGAGGAACGTGGCCCCGAGAACCTCTTCATCATCTTTGGCCCCGACCGGGTACAGCGGAAATACTGGTTGATGATGCTTCAGCAACATCACAGGTACAGCCGATACCCGAGACCAGTACGAAAAAGAGTAGATGTTGACTGGCGATAGTCCCGCAGGGAGAGCCATGAGCTCAGCTGGAACCTGAGCCATATCTTTCCACGCGATGATGCCGAAAAGTGCCAGAACCAGTTGTGTTAAAACTCCAACTTTACTGACGCCTCCATGACGCAACACAAAGGCCCTTGCTCTGCGCATAGCCTTGGAATCTATAGGTGTTCCGAGTAGCTTCAGCCCAAAATAGGCTTCGACTGTTGTTGAGACATCGCCGTCCCACTCGTGCACACAAGGAGCCAGGCCCCATGACCCATCTTCTGTATTTTGCTGAGACAAAAGCCAGCTCTGGAACTTGGAGGCCTCATCTTGCGATAGAGGCGGGCCAAGGATTTGTCGGATGCATAACCATTGGACTGTGAAAGAGATGCTACTTCGAACTTCGAGATACCAATGGCCATCAGGCTTCATTTGATCGTAGGCATGGTCTGCAGCTTGTTTGACGCAATGGGCGACCGAATCCGCAAGGGGATTATCTTGTTGTGTAAGGAGAACAGTGTCTGTCGACATGATTGTATTTGATCAATTTTTGAAGTTTACGGTTTTCACATACAACCTTCGAGGTCGACCCGATGATCTTGAATTAATGTACTCGCGATACGTTGCAGACCATCCTATTCTGGTGCTAGCATTTTCCCTAAACCAAACCACAACCCCACAACATACTGACTGCCGCAGGAGACTTATTCAGTGGGACTGGTCTGTGATTCTTAGTGTCATGGATTTCCAAAAAGATGAGACAATAAAGATCCTTGACCTTGTTTTCCGCTCGCCGGCTCAAAACGTTCGCGATGCCTTGGATAGATCTGTGTGCCAAGCAACGCCGAGCGTGTCGACATCCGGAAATCAATGAAGATTTTCTTGGCCAGGCGGTGCTAGACAACACTCGGTGTATAGACTTTCCTAAGGCTGCTACTTTCGGAAACAAAGACTGCAGTCAGTCATATTACACCATATATGGAGCCCTCGCCAAGACGTTAGACGAAAGAACCACCACTTGGATGGTGGGGGCCCTCCATGGAGATCGCTTATGCGGGGTTATAGTCTTCCAGTTAGGCAGGTTGTGCTGTACAACGCAGCGGAACGCTCCGCTTAACAACTCGAGTCAGGCCTATTAGTCTAGTGACAGGTAGCCTAGTTTCAAGAGGTATATCGGTTTCTTGCATAAAACAGACGCTTCACATGGAATGACTCTTGAGCCAGGGTAACCCAACCTGAATCTGACGCGTCCCAATTGCCCGGCCCGCTTGCTCAGTGACCAGAGCTTGCTAGGATATGACACGGAGTATTGTCAAGCAACTTGATAGGGCGCATTCAAATGGCCGTAGCGAATCCTGGACTGGCATTTACACACGGCCAGTTACAACTTTTTAACGCGTTAGTCTATTCCCGTATGGGATACGGTTGGAATGAGACAGGCATCAATGAATCAAGTTATGATTTTTTGATCACTAAATGTCACCGAGAGTGGGAACGGCTAGCATTCCAGTTCATATGAAAGAGCAACAATGCAGACGTTATCAATGGCTACAGCTTCCGAGAACCCCAAAGTTGTACAATCCTGTACAATGCTATTCTTCTGACAAACCAATACCCAACTCTATGGATTCCAACATTGACTGATACCCATGCTTTTTCTCATTTCAGACCTGAATAAGTGCCTCATTCGAGACTCCTGCCAGGGGGACTGTACACTTGTTACCATTTTCCCCCGCATAGTCAAAGTTTTGATTTTGTTGTTCATTCTCATACAATCCCTGTGCGTCAGCGTGCAGAATCTCTTCAGTTCTGTACAAACTCCAACGACGTTTTCCTCTCAAACACACAAAAAAACCACCCTCGCGGTTTCCATCACTACTGGCACCTATACAAACACAACCATTGTCAACACCACCGTCAGCACCATGCATCTGACGCAAATCAACATGCTGCTTATCACTGCGGTGATAGGTGGCATTACGTACTTTGCTTTTTCATTGTATAAAGCTCGCAGCTTCTTTCGTCGCTTACAGAACGATGGCATCCCTATGCCTCCTCACAATTTCATCTTAGGACATCTCGGTCTGATGATGAGTATCATGATCTCTTTACCGCGCGATGTCATGCCTACGGTTGTGCTGGCCGATCAGGTCAGGCGGCGGTATCCGCATCTCGATAAGGCCTTCTATCTCGACATGTGGCCGTTTACTGGGCCCATGTTGATGGTTATCTCACCAGACCTTATGCGCCAAGCAACACAAGGAGAGAACTCTCTGCCAAAAGTTGCATTCCTGAAGAATTATATCAAGCCATTAAGCGGCGGACACGACCTTGTTAGCATGGAAGGAGACGAGTGGAAGCGCTGGCGAGACGTGTTTCGTCCGGCTTTTGGTCGCGCAACAGAACTCGTCCCTAACCTTGTCGAAAGCATTTGCGTCTTCCGGGACCAGCTCGTAGGCCGAGCAAAGACGCAGGGTGGCGTGTTCCAATTGCATCATTCTGCTCTTATGCTGGCCATGGACATGTCTGGCAAGGCGATTTGGAACCACAACATGGACAGCCAGAAATCCTACAACGATATGGCCGATGCGATTGTATCACAGTTGCGGTGGCTTTTGGTCGATGGATTCATGCCTTTCGCAAGCCTGAACTTTATTCGACCGCTGGTGCACATGTATAACGGCTTTAGGATGGAAAGATACATCGCCGGTCTACAACAAAAGAACAGGAGCAGCAACAATGAAGATGATTGTATCATCAACAGGGCTATATCCAAAGTCAATAACCGCTATACCGACACAAAAGCTACAGTCGATCCATACGCTGAACTCGGTGGGAAAGATCACTTCGACCGGGTTATTAGAAGCCAGATGCGATTCCTACTCCTCGCTGGCTACGACACAACGGGCTCAACAATTACATATGTTTTACACATTCTATCAAAACACCCCGAAGTCCTTGCCAAGGTGCGCGAGGAACACAATCGAGTGTTGGGATCAGATGTCTCTTGTGCGGCTCAGCAGCTCAAAAGGAATCCGCATCTCGTAAACAATGTCCCATATACCATGGCCGTCATTAAAGAAACACTTCGACTTTATCCACCTACGTCCACCTTGAGAAATGGAAAGCCGGGCTTCTATCTCTATGATCGCGACAGTACAGGGTCTATGACCAAATATCCTACCGAAGGGTGCATCGTTTTCGGAAATCATCACGGTCTTCATCATAATCCTCGCTACTGGAAAGAGCCAGACACATTTCTCCCTGAACGCTTTCTAACAGACCCAAGTGACCCATCAGGGTTGCATCCACTTCCAGACACCTGGCGTCCTGTATGTCCTTCCAACTCTGATACATCGATGATGCAGTCTGACTAACATCGTGCTCAATAGTTTGAAAAGGGCCCTAGAGCTTGCATGGGCTCAGAGTTGGCCATGGTCGAAATCAAAGCTGTTATCATGCTAGTGGCGCGCGAGTTTGATTTTACACCTGCATACGAAGAATTGGAGGCCATCCAATCAAAAACGGCCAAAGGAGAAGCAAAGATCGGCTTGGGTGTTTTACTACCAGGCAAGGCACCAAAACATGTAAACGGTGATAGAGTATATCAAACCACAGGAGGGGGAGGAAGCCACCCAGCTGATGGGTATCCGTCTCGAGTTAGGTTTGCATTATGAAGTTATTCAGTTGTCAATATACTATCATCCATTTGGGTTCCATGAACAGCCACGATTTCTTCCCCACTGTCCACTTAATTAGGATTAATGAATCAGCTTCACGTGATATAAAAGCATGAGGATCGAAGGTTTAATGATAGATGACTTCAATATACTGAGGGCTAGATAGCCAGATACTGTTAGGCCTGGGAAGGATCTCAACACTAGTTTTCATAGAAGGTTTCAGTGAAACCATCAAAAATGGGTAATGACCGCCTGCCGAGGAATCAACCCTCCGTATCAAAAATACGGTCTTGGCGGTCTAAGATGCACAGATAGATGATAGATACTAGAGCGGCATGTTGTTTAGTCCTAAGATAGGAAGGTGTTTGTATCAACGCGTATTTTTGATTTATGTCCATTATCGTTCATGATCGCCTGTCCATAACCATGCCGAAGCGACGATTTTTTCTTGGCAAACTTTAGCCCACTCTTGGCCTATATACGGGTCTACGATCTGACACCGGCCTGGGTTGTGATACCAATTCTCCGGTAGCTTGGTGGGGGGGCTTCCCCACAAGCATTGGCGCCTGCGCCTGCCGGCCGGCAGGGGGTGTTTTGGGGGACTATCCCTGTGCTGGTTTTCCGGTGTTGATATCGCTATAACGGGGGATATCTAATCCAACACCATATTCCACGTCGTTGTGCCTTGGTTGTCAGCTTCTTTGGCGGCGATATCTTTACCACAACCACTTTCTAATTGGAATTGACTCACGACAATTCTAGCTCTTTGATTCAGACGTTTTATCTTACTCTTTAAGCATATTCTCTTGCGGTGCTCACCATGGATACCGCAATTGGCCAAGAGGCCATCACCATGGTTATGGCCAACAGCACAACAGCTTTTTCAAAGGAATGGAATGAAGGGTATTCGTACTACATCGCAGTGTCAGTTTTAATTGCCACCATATCAATTCTGTCTTTCTTCAAAAGTTCGTCCAAGTCAACCCCCTTACCATGGGTAAACCGACCTGGCTATTTAGATCTTTTTCACATGAAGGCAAAGTACAGATTCCTCATGGGTGCAAGAGATATGGTGCTACAAGGCTTTGAAAAATTCCGCGACAGTCCAGGATTCCGAATGGTTGCAGACGGTGGCGAGATCGTCATGTTGGCACCTAAATATGCAGCTGAATTGAAAAACGACCACCGAGTTGATTTTGTAAAGTTATTCCTGCAGGTAACCATCCGAGATTCTAAGATGCGAAAAGATGAAGGGCCTCGACTGATAGCGGAGTGGTAGGATTTCCACGAAGGCATCCCTGGATTTGACTTTACACAACAAGGTGCCCGAGACGCCAAAATCTTGCGAGAGGTTACAAAGAGCCAATTAACACACCATTTAAGTAGGTGTTTCGAGAATGTCTTCAGCTTGGGATATTTTTCTAATTTAGTCACTCACTACCAGGCAAAATTACAGATTCACTTTCATCAGAATGTGTAGCGTCTATGCAGCAAATATTTACAGACGATGAGGGTACGTAGTGTGATTTGAATAGTCACCATTGACCAAAGAAGTCAAGCTAGAGAGTTGCACTAATATGAAATAACAGAATTTCATGAGGTTGAACTAAGATCTTCGCTCTTGAACATGATTTCTCGGATATCGTCAAAAGCGTTCCTTGGGGGGGACCCGTTATATCAAAACGAGGAATGGCTCAAGATAACTACCACATATGCTGGCACGGTGAACCGCGCAGCAGTGATGCTTCGACTCTGGCCACGTTACATGCGCCCTCTGGTACATTGGATTCTACCATCTTGCCGCGAAGCACGAACACAGGTTCGCCTAGCCCGCCGACTATTTGAGCCGATGCTTGAGCGTAGGAGACGTGCAAAGGCAGAAGATCCAAATGTTCAGTTCGACGACACCGTTGAGTGGGCCGAAAAAGCCGCCAAAGGAATGCCTTATGATGCCTCCGCTGTTCAGCTACTTTTCTCGATGGCTGCAATGCACACAACAACAGACCTTCTGACTCAAATCATACTTGATCTTGCAGCTCACCCGGAGATTCTGAGTCCACTTCGCAAGGAGATAGAGACAGTCTTGGATGAAGAGGGTGGCTGGACCAAGATGGCCTTACACAAGATGAAGTTACTTGACAGCGTTTTGAAAGAATGCCAGCGGATGAAGCCGGCAGCAATTAGCGGCCTTCGCGGGATTCTTAACGCAGACGTAACAATGTCGGACGGACTTCATCTGACCAAAGGCACATCTATAGCAGTTTCGTCGCATCTTCATTGGGACGAAAATGTCTATAAGAACCCAAGTAAGTGGGATGGATGGCGCTTTTACAACCTTCGCCAAGAACCAGGTATGGAACACCGATCACAACTTGTGTCATCAACTTCGCCCGAACATATGGGTTTCGGTATTGGAACACACGCGTGCCCGGGCCGGTTCTTCGGAGCTCACGAAGTCAAAGTTGCGCTGTGCCACTTTCTCTTGAAATATGACTGGAAGCTGGCCGAGGGATCCGTACCTCAAACGCGAACTTTCATGTGGTCGCTTGTTGCTGATCCTAAGGCAAGGATTATGATCAAGAGACGATAATTAAAGAATCAGGATATATGCAGATTCTTAAACGAAGTGTATGGAATTACACTGGATTATGAAGAAGAACTGAGGTGATTCAAAATGCTGTCTCTCTCTGCATCTTTCCATTAAAAAAGACCAACACGCTCTTGTCTAAGCATGTCGACTTTGCATTTTTTGCAAAGCTTTTCTTCATCAGAATGCATAGTTTTCATTAATAAAGACTCTAAAGGATGGAAAATCAAATAGTAAAGGGATCTTCATGTGCAGATAGTACTATGTAGAGTAGACTGTTAACAAAAGCTTCGTGTTTTGGTATGCACTACAAAAATCAACTGTCTAAGTTTTGAATGCGAGAAAGTCAATAGGGAACGCTAGAGTAACACGTTGACTGTCAACAATTGAGCAGATATCTACGGGATAATGAAATCTAAGTAATTGCCATTTGAATACAGCAATCTAATCCATGCTTAAACTTAACCAGCTAGTAGTCCACAGGAAATCTTGCGCGAAGGCGCTCGCCATACTTGTAAAACAGAAATGGAACAGGGATAAATGCCAATCCAATAAACGCCAGCAAACTGTTACCCCAGCCTAGGCCCAGCCCCTTATACAATCCTGGACCTGCAAGAGGTAGGAATGCGCCAAAAAGGCTTCTCATAAATGTGTTTGCAGCCAAAGCCGATGCTGAGGCTTCTGCTCCGAAAGCGTCCACGAGGTAGATTTGGGACGGCATAAGAATGATGAAAGAACCAAATCCAATCACGAATGTGCCTAATACAGGCACAATCCAATGGGTGTTCGCATTGGCACTCCAGCCATACCAAAAGAATCCAATGGACACGACCGGTGACATCCAGACGGACAATAAAAGGCGAATTTCAGGCCTTGCAGGGGCTCCTGTGGCCTTGGTCTTCTTCATCTGCTTATCGCTTACTGCGCCGACAAGTCCAACACCGAATATCATGCCGATCGCAATTCCGAGATAGGCAAGTCCAGCAAGGCTAGGACCCCAGCCGTACTTTGTCTGAAAAACGGAAGGGAAAGTCGTGTATAGAAGATAGGTAAGTCCAAACATGAGTGCGCAGTATAGAGACAAGAGTAGAATGATGGGCGAGAAGAGTAGCATCTTTGTAGGTCGTACAACTGCACGGCCGAGAAGTTGCCATCGTGTTATGTCTTTGGTCGTTCGAGCTCGGAGTTGGTCGTTACCAGTTTGCTTGCGCAGGAAGGCAGCTTTTCGTTCTAATAGGACAGGCTCGAAGGTTTCGCGCATGACAAATACTCCGATAAGGGACACAACTGCAGCCTTGAATATTCTGTTAGAATCAATTCTGAATGTTCATCAGAGGGCCCGGGGTAATACCAATATGAAGATCAACCAGAACGTCCAGCGCCAACCGCTGTATTGAGTGAGAAAACCACCCAAAACTGGCCCAATAACCTGGTTGAAAGTCAGATAAAAGAGGTTGAAACTGTTGAAAAAACTTCCTCATGCATTACTCACCGGACCTAGTAGAGGACCAAGGCTGAAGAGGGCCATTGCCTTGCCGCGCTCATCGGCGCTATACATATCTGCGATTGTCCCACCTCCAACGGCCATTGGAGCTGCACCGGCACAACCAGCAAGAAATCGAAAGCCGAGAAACATCGAAGTATTGGTACTTAGAGCGCATCCGACAGTGAAGAGTTCATATGTCAAGTTACACATGTGATAGACACCAAGTCGGCCGTATATCTCGGACAATGGTGCAATAAGAAAAGGTCCGACACAGTATCCAAGGACATAGATCGAGACAGTCAGTGATGAGACCATTGGACTGGTAACCCCGAATTCTTTAACCAAATACTGAGCACCAGGAGCAAACATGACTGCAGCCAGGTTGCTATTTTCATATAAGTCAATGAGAATTGTCTCCAGTATTCAAGAGCTTACTCACGAGTAAAGCGTGAAAGAGCTAACAAGAAGCACATGAGCAAGCTTAGTTCGGGAACTCCATTTTTGAGGATTCAAGACGTCATCAGGTCCCTCCCAATCAATGACAAAAGGGTCATCTTTGACTTTCTCCAAGCTAAGATTACTTCCAGAACCCATAGAGACATGACGGTCCTCGTATGGAGAACTGCTTTGTTGTGACGTGCCTTTCGAGTTTTGCGATGGCATATTGAAATCTTAAAGATGAATGTTGGAAACGGTAACTTTGAAGGAGAAGTTGAGTGTAGAATGACACAAGTGGAACAAATGCTGTGAGGAGAATAACGAAGATATGAAGTTCTTCAGATACTTTACATGCAGTCTCACCTAAATTCCAAGCGCTGATTCTCGTTTCCTCTGACCCATCATTCAAAGTCTAGCAAGCCCTGTCAATCCTAAACCTTCTACGTGGTGGTTATGAGGCAGAATTCCATCTGCCATAAATAGCCACATTTCGCTACCCCGACACTCAGAATATGCATCTAATGAATATGCTAATATTCTGGGAAACCACGGCGATTCAGTTGGTGCATATCTGCACTGCCTACTAGAAACGTCAAAAGTCGCCGTATGAACAAGGCGTATCGATTCGGGAAACCCAGTGCTCAGGTTTGCTGGTAGGATGTGACGTCTCAGGCATACCCACCCGTACCCGGATGTTTCTGCATAGTACCCACCGCCTTGCTTTTGCCAACTTTGACCCAAAGCCAAGGGGCCTAATGAAAACGCACCGGCTCCGGCGCTCCACAGGCATAAACAATCAGACTTGACCATACTGTCAGATTAACCGCCAAGTAATACCTCGAAAGCGAGAAAAGTACCTAAACAGGGTCTTGTGTTACATGGACGAGGATCATGCGACAATGCTGAAGTCTGCCGTACCCATTACTGCCACATATAGCTAGATGCGGTGGCGCTGATGAGGCTACTTGCCATCGTGTTCTCCTCTTTGTAATCAATTAACAGCTGTAAATCAACCATTTGCACCTCTCCTCGTCATTCATCATGTCTCAAGTCAAAGACATCTTTCTATCCGCCTTGAGTGAGCGGGGCGCACTGCTGGTCATTATTGCAGTTATCTTCTCTGCCACATACATTTACCCTCGCTTGCGTATACGAAAAAAAATCAGCCAAATCCCTCTCATGGGAGAGGAAATTGGAGGTTACTACAAACGGCGAAACGAGTTCTTGAGGGACCCTATGAGATTCTACTGGGATGGATATCAAAAATGCAAGAACAAAGCTTTTCGAGTCACACACTATGAAGGTATTGATTGTTCTGCGAGGCACCGGATCGGACCCAATTAACAAAGTACCTTTACCTAGGTGAACGAATTGTTTTGCCAGGAAATGCACTGGATGAGCTCTGGAATATGTCTGAGGCTGTCCTCAATAAAAATAAAGCATATGATCAAGTAAGTCTTAACTTCATAAAGTAAAGCATGTCAAGACCTCTTGCTAAATATCGTCATCATTTGAAGAGGGTACTCAGACAGTACACAGGTCTGCCTTCCGGCAACCCCTTCCTGGTGCACTGCATCCGCTCAGACCTAACTAGAAACCTAAGTAAGTACCATCAACTTTCAATTTGTTTGCTTTCCCTCATGCTAATCGGCAAAAGAACGCATCAACCAGCATCTTGTCTCTGAAGTTGAAAGAACAGTTGATGAGATCATCGGAACCTGCAATGACTGGACTTCACATCCAATTTATCGGACATCTCTTCGCATCGTTGCTATCGTCTCTGGATCTGTTTATGTTGGCCCAGAAGTGTGCCGTGACGAACAGTTCATCCATGATAGCAGTGAGTCTCTACACTACCAATCTTATCGAGCACCAAACTAATATCATAACTATAGTACATTTCACTGAAAATGTTTTGGCTTCTGTGCACATGCTTCAGATGTACCCAGGATGGATGCGTCCGGTGGCTCGCTTCTTTAAACGCGAACGTACTCAGCTCGCCAAATCATGGAACCATTTGAAAGCTTCCAAAAGACTTGTTGTGCCAATTATTGAGCAACGACGTAAAGAGGTTGAAGCTGGCCATGCCTCATACGACGACATGCTAGCCTGGATGATGGCGAAACAGGACGCATGGAAACAAACAGATGACGATTTGGCTGGCTCAATGGTACAACTTGGTGTCGCTTCAACTCACAACACATCTTCTACGATTGCTCAAACTCTATACCAATTGGCCATTCGCCCAGAACTGGTGAAAGAGCTGCGAGAGGAGGCCCGCAGCGTCTGCGAGCAATTTGACGGAAAATTAAGTCCGAGCGCATTGCACGAACTAAAGCTGCTCGACAGCGTCATGAAAGAAGCACAGAGGCTGAACCCCACGACGCCTTCACACTTTCACCGTTATGTCGAGAAAGACATTACTTTGAAGGATGGAACATTTATCCCCGAGGGTATCACTGTTGAAGCGATATTCGCGCCCCCTCTCTTCGATCCGGTCCTTTTCCCCGACCCGCAAAAATTTGATCCATATCGATTTCTCAAGCTTCGCAGCGGAGAGACCCCAGACCCCAACCATTACAAGAACAAGGAGCAATACACTTTCAGCCATGCGACGAAGGAGAACCTGGCTTGGGGTTATGGCTCCCACGTGTGCCCTGGCCGCTACTTTGCTAACAACGAGATCAAACTGATCCTTGCTCGCATGCTCTTGCGTTATGATATCCGGATGCCGGGTGGAGTGAATGAGGTGATGAAGCCCCAGAGAGCTGGAATGGGCTGGACACCTGACTTGAGAAAGCCAATTGAATTCAGGGCTATAGGCCGGGAATAGTGATGATGCGCGGTCTATGTTGCTAAAAGTTCTCTTGCTTTATATTAAGATTGATTGTTAAATCGAGAGCATTTCGGAGGGCAAGAATGCATTGTATTTCTGAGCGTTTAGGTCTCGAGCGCATGCCGCAATTGCTTAGCAATAAAGTGCCAATTCTTTCCTTCCTCAATTTGTCGTGATGCCAGGGATCACTATACATCTTGCGATTTTCAGAAATTTGTATTGTATTTTGCCAAATTTCCAAGTGCATCCTGCTCCATAGTAAGAACATGAAGACATAACATAGAGCAATCCCCGTGTGTACCATCTTTGCCCAAGATATCGCTAGTCCTGCCAGATGACAGAGCTTATAATAATGTCCTTGTAACTGACTGTGAGTTACTGTAGGCTTTCTGTGCTCAAAGACACATCGTATGAACCGTAACGTGTAAGGTTTTGAGTGAAATTTTAAACTGACGTGAGACGCAGGGTTTAGGATTATTCCGTGGATGAGGGTGGTGACACCATACCTTGCAACATATAGGTGCCAGACCATAAGAGCACAGGCCGGCTTTCCCAAGAGTCTTAATGTGTCAGAGAAAGAAGATTTGGCAATGCCTGGTTAAGCATCCGACGGCTACCGTTCATCATACTCGATCAAGGCCAGGCTGGAGCTTTGCGGGTATATCCGTTTGGACTTGCAGGATTGGAATCCACAGGGAGCACCCTCCTGACACGCTCGAAATGGTCATGTTGCATATCTTTAGGATCTAATATGGGTAACATTGGGTCTCGTTTCTGTATCAGAGCAATTTGAGGCAACACGGAGACTTGGCAGCTCCCCGCCGGTCACCTTGTGAGATGCATGATAACTTAGTAAAGTAGATCGACCGGGTGGAAGGTTGAGCGAGCTGGCTTTGTTTGGAGCAAAGGCTAATGTACCTTAGTTTGAATGCCAATAACCTTTCTTCTGTTGTTCACATTATCACCGTCATCAACGGAACCCCCTGTTTTTCCAACCCTAGATAAAAGGATAACTAGCCGCTCAGCATCTAGTATTTACTACCAAACACCGATTGAATAAACACCTATTTGCACCCAATTATCGAACGTACATATCCACCTGCCAATCATGTCTCAAATCGTCGAATTAGGGTGGATTCCTGTCAAGCAGGACTACGAAAACTTACCTGCAACTAAAGAGATAAAGGAACTTCACTCTAAAGCCGTAGGCATTACCAACCTTCTGGCCCAATGGGAGAGTGTTCAAGGACCCGGCGGATTGAACGACAGCCCTTGCAAGAGTGTTCATTTAGCCGCAGGTGAAGTCTCCCCATCCGTAACACATCAACATTATGATCAGTTTCGATGCTTTCATCCGAAAAAACACTGCTTCGAAATATTTTACTTACTCTGTCATTAGTCTGGAGTTCCGTTGAAGCTGCAGATGCTGCAAAACAATCTCCCGATGGCCAAGCAATGAGAAGCCTTTGGGGCCAAGTCATCGACATGTCTAGTCCATCAGGTCCAGTTCTACCTTGGACCGGTTACTTCGATCTAAAGGGCGACGACTTTGCTAAAGTTGCGGATGCCAAGGTCGTCCTCCTTACTGGGTGCTACCTCTCCGTCGACGTCGATGCTGGAGCTTTTCAGGAAAAGTGGCAGTCACTTATGCGTGCCCAAGCTAGCTCTGGAGGTGTCACTAAAGGGTATGTCGCAGGCGCACATGGTTGGTCGATTGGCGAGATTGTTCACAAAGGTGAAAAGAAGAAGGTTTTCATGGTTGCGACTGGTTGGGAAAGTGAAGATGATGTGAAGGCCGTCGTTGGTGGAGACAAGAGCGCCAAGTTTGAGGAGGCTTTAAAGGATTTCAATATGCAGCAGCAACAATATGTCTGCAATGGTATGAATAAAGTCAAGTAAAAGAGTATGAGAAGGGGCGATAAGCCTTAAAATCAAATAAAAATAAGTATCATGGCATGCCTTCTTTAAAGTTTACATTGAGCACCTGCCTTACTCAAGGTACAAGAAAATTCATTCTTTCATCCAGTCTCTTGGCTGTCTCTATATGAATCCGTGTCTCTACTGTTATGTGAGGATTTCACAGATGATGACAGAAATGCTATTTCCGAGACATATGCACTTCGGATCTTCCAATGGTATCATTTGGGTGCAATTTTGAAGTTATTACTCTTTTTGTGATTCATTAACTGCAGATCGAAATAAAAATGAAACAAAAACTTGGGAATAGCGCTCTTTTCTCCCATGTTGAAAATCATATTTTTGGTAAGAAGTGACAAACACTGTGTTTCTGAACAAATCACGATACGAACATTCGCAAGCTGGCAATTATAAACAGAGGATCAAGTAAAAAGGACTAACCAACATCAATAAATTCTAGCAACTAATTCATAGGCCTTATCTTGCTGAATGACATGGGGGACGCTTCGGAGGAGTCCGGATACTTAGAGTGCCACGTGATACGTCACATGACCAACCCACCGGTCTCCCAAATTTACCTTTATCGACGCGGCCAAAGCCGTTTAGTTCAAGAAACCGGCATGGGGCACTTAACACAGAACAACCGCCCGTAAGGAAATGAACACCTTCAAACCGCGGTCCCGAGCCGATGCAGGGTGGTTCTCGGTCGGTGTCGCTTCGTCTTTCCCCGATTTAGGGTCGGATGATGGCAACCTCTCGGATCTTCGCTTCTGCAGCACAGATCTCCAGCCGGGATGCAAGGTCTTTCACGCACCCAAAACAAACGGCTCTACGCCGCAGGCCACTGAGGTGCCCATTGGGACAGACGATATCCAGAGTGCCGAAATGGAGGCGGATCTGAAAGACCAGGTCCTTGTGTTCAGGTTCAAAGGAAAGTTTCATGCGATCGACCATGTGAGTCAGTCGCTGTAGGTGTCGAGATTTCTTCAAGCTGACCACCATTGATTTCAGAAATGCCCACATTCGTCATACCCGCTTTCTCAAGGTGTACCTTTTGACATTGAGGATTTTGGTATAGTTCTTAGCGCTGGTATAACGTGCCCGAAGCATAGCTGGTCATTTGACCTTTTCTCGGGAATGTCAGATCGGGCTCGGTATAAACTTGGCGTTTGGGAGGTGCAGCTGCGGGACTTTACAGCATCGGAAGCTTTGATTTCGATAGATGATGTTGCAGAGAAAGAAGTTTGGGTGAGGAGAAAGCAGAGAATTGGTTAGATATCCCTACAAATGTATGATTCCCCTTTTGCGCACTCCGAGCAAACAGACGACAGCACTCGAGTAGACTTGTAAGCTTGGACGTGAAGATTAGTCAAATAACGGACGGCAATGTATCTCAAATATTATGTTACTCGCAAGAGCATTGGTTTGGGACTGATTTTATCCTGCGTGGATTATGAAATGTCTTGAGTTTATTGGGCAAACAATAGTCAAGTTTTGGGAATGAACTTTGAAAAAGTATGGCACTGAAGAAGATGTAAAGGAAAATGTATAGTATTGAAACATGCATTTATGTGGAGAAAAGTCACCGTAGTCATTGCTGGAACTCAGTACCAGAGTGCCTTGTTCCAGAACAGTGCCTTGTCGTTGGCCAGGTCATCTTCGTCCAAGTAGAAGGTGGTGTTGAAGACGATCTGGGTGCCAGCGGTAGAAGAGTTACCGTACTGGGGCCACTCTAGCTTGTCCTCCGTCCACTTGGTGTTGGGGTTTCCAGTGAGAACAAAAGACAGGAGATACTTCTGCATCATGACCTTGAAACTTGTCAGCATGAGCTTATCTAGGTAACCAGATATGATAGCTTACAGCAATGGTAGCATTGACAGAGGAACCGCCACCAGGACCACCGGCGCCGCCGGAAGGGGGCCCGCCAGCACTGGAAGTGGCGGTGGCAGCCGCAGATGCAGATGTGGCCGTGGAGTTGGAGACTTCGCTGCTAGTGGAAGTGGAGCTGGAAAGTGTGTATGTGCTGTACCCTGGAAAGAGTTAGACTACATCGACGTGAGTCGGTTATTATACTTACAGTAATAACTCTGATCAGTGCCGTGGGTGGCAGAGTCAAGAGCAACCAGTCCGTTCCATGTTTGGTTATTCATAGCGTGCGTGAGAGCAAGGTTGTGGGCGGTCAAATCAAAATGCTGCTTCATGTCCGCGAAACGCAGACCAGGCTCGGTATAATCGCTCTCGGGGTATAGTGCAAGGATCTCATCAACGACACTGTCGGTGATAGAAGGGAAGAAGATACGGAGGTATGTGGCGACGTCCTCTGTGGTGTTCACATCGTCGTAGGGACTCGAGTTGGCTTCATGTTGTTCGTGTGTAGCAACAACGGGGCCGGTGAAGTTGAATCGGCCCTGGTAAAGCTGAGCCTCGTCTGTCTCTGGTTAGCTGGCTATGCAGAGATTATTTGTTAGGGGTCATACAAGTATCAGCAATGATGTCGCCGTCAACACGGGGCTGGAACTGATAAGTATAGGCGGATTTGACGGTGGAGGCAGCAGTGTTGAGTGTATCGAAATCAATGCTACGCATGCACTCCAAATTTCCACCAGCGCAACCGGCTTCAGAAGAGACGTTCAGCCAGAATGCCTTTCGGTAGTGTTAGTATTAGCTTCGACATGGAAATAGTAATTGTGCATACCTCGGCGTGCTGGTGGCCAGCACCAGGAACGAAACCTGGCGACATGACATAGGCGCGGTTGTATAGCTGCTCAGCGTGGCCAGCAAATCGCTGCAAATGTGACGTTAGTTTAATCACCTGGCCTAAAGAGCGGTCTAGAACTTACAGTCATCTGGAAGAGTACCTGTGACCCGCCAGCGGAAAAGCCAACGGCGGTAATCTCATCAGGGTTGCCGCCAAAGTTGCTAATGTACTTCTTTGTCCACTTGAAAGCAGCTTCAACATCCCAGATGGCAGTGTTGGAAGTGCCACCCTCGTGCAAGAAGGTGGGTCCATTGGCCAAGCCGGTAAGGCCGAGGCGGTAGTTATAGGCGACGTAAACGAACTCCTTGGATAGATCGAAAAGACCTTCAGGGGTGTTCTCTGATTTGCTGCCGCCTTCAAAGCCGCCGCCGTACGTCCAAACCATAACGGGGAGGTTCTTGCCTTCAGAACCAGCAGGGGCCCAGACGTCGACGTAGAGACAGTCTTCCTCGGAGCTACATGCAACATCGGCCGACGCCAAAGTACCGGTGTTGACTTCCGTCTCTACGGGAGGTTCTTGCGGCTTGGCCCAACGAAGGTCGCCGGTCGGAACGGCGGCGAAACGAATGTTTTGGTACTTGTAATATCCCAAAGACTCATTGCCTGCAGCAGCCGCGACAGTACAGTAGTCAAGAGTTACGGAGGGCATGCTGCCGGTACTTGAGGTTGCAGTAGGGGCTAAGGTCGTAGTCTGAGCCAGAGTTGTCGAGGCTGCCATCAGCAGCGATGAATGTTGGAACTTCATATTAAACACAGGGAGAGTTGCTTGTGGTCGGTTGAAGGTTGTTGTGATCACTCTGCGCTTACAACAAAAGGCCACCACTCATATGATCGCGATGGCACCAAATATATATATTTGATTAATCATGCTTAAGAAGACTCTGTATATAAGAGTCTCCGCATTCATCGGAGAGCACGACGCGTAGTCCCAGCCGCGTAAGGTATCACACCACTAAGCCTCAATGATGAATGTTGTCTTAGTCTTTTTTCAACATTAAGGATCACCTTGGATGCTTTCCCGTACGAGAAGGATAAGTCTTTGATGTTGTATTTAGAAACAATCAGTTCCTGCTATTGGCTCGCATCTGCCCCACAAGGCTTCGTAGCCTGGGATGAACTTGCTCAATAGCTCTTGTTCACGAAGCGGCGGCTGATTTAGCACGGAAAATGCCGTCCTTGTCCGGGGCATCGGAGAAGTGGCCCACAGTTTAAATCACACTTCGCCCCCTGAAAATATTCCAGAAGGTATTTTACATAAGGTAGATATCTCCGGTCTACCAAGAGCGGGAACGTGGGGTTGAAGCGAGAACTCAGGGCGGTATTGGGGCGGAATGATGCTTGCTGCGCCCACCTTCCGTTGATTGTGGGTCAGGTGCGACTGAGCCATCATCGACAATTTCTCGCAGGTCCTGCAAAAGTCGGGGAGTGCCGCTATTGTTTCTTATACTATTTGTAGCGTGTTTCCATTCTTGTCTTTATGGAATCTTGTGTCTGTACACCTTATGAACATCTAGGGTAGCAATTGTTGATCATTCTCAGAATGGCGCTTGTCGTTAAATCAAAGTCTTCTGAGTTTGGACTGTAAACGTATTTCCTATCCCAACTACTACTAATTACCTTATAAAGACAAAATGAACATGAATGTGGCTAGTCTACCCGGGTGCTTTGCATAGGCTCCGCAAGGGATTTGGTGCAGTATTACTCCAAGAATACTGATTGACACGAAAACGTCAGTGTTAAATACAGCTTCGTGCCTGACATCACTATTGACAAACAAGCTTTTATCGTTGAGAGACCCTACTGCTTCTCACTTCTTGGTGCACCAGCTTCAAAGTGTTGCCTACCCAATTCTTCCGTCTCAAGCGTAAGTTCTTCCATCCAGAATGACAGAATAAGTCCAATTCCACCAAATGCTGTCAGGGTGTACCAAATCGACCTCATGCTATCATTGTAAACGGCCTTGATAGCACTTATCACCTCTATTGGCATTGAAGATTCGAGGTCTCTCAAGTATGGTATGAAGCCGACCGCTTCACTTGGATTTTCCAAAGCAGACAAGGCTTCAGGAAGCGGTAGCAATGGAGCAATTTTCTTTCCAAAAATGCTACTGAATATGGTCGATCCCATGGACAGACCAATGAGAGCACCGAACAACCTGAAAGATACCAAAATCCCACTTGCTAGCCCATGATCATCAGCGCTTTCCATGGCGGCCTGAAGCGGAATGCTGGGGAGCGTGAAGAGTGTGCCAATGCCGATGCCAAGGAGGATCTGGAACCCAGCAATCTCGGCAACGGAAGACTCTCTGTCCCAAAGAACACAGAGACCAGTGCCCACTGTGCAAGCGATCCAGCCTAGCCAAATCTCCCAGCGGTATCGTCTTGTGTACTCGACGCCAACCGCTGAAAGACCGGAGAAGGTAACTACCATCGCACACATGGGGAGGACGTTAACAGCGGATCGTAAAGGCGACTGGAGAAGGACTGCCTGGAATTGTAGAGGCACGTATATCAAGATGGCGTACGTAATCATGCCGTGGATGAGGGCCCCGGTGAGCGCGACTTGTGCAGTTCTAGACTGAAAGATTCGATACGGAAAAACAGGTTCGGACGGTTTCGATTCCCAGACGCAGAATGCCAGGATGAAAATGACACCGACAAGGAGCGGTACGATCGTCTTCCATGACGACCAAGGGTACATTGCGCCGGCCCAACTGAGCGGCAGGCAGAACAGAGTGCAGCCGACGGCAAACAGAAGCATGCCAACCATGTCAAGCCTCCCCAACCTAGAACGAAGACTACCGCTAATCGGTTTGAGATCCAGGAAGAAAAAGGCCAAAATGACGGCAACGGCAAGAATGGGTATGTTCATCCAGCCAATCCATCGCCAATCGGAGTATTCACTGAGTAATGCACCGATTATGGGGCCTGCAAGTGTCCCTGCCGCCATTGGTATACTGTGTAGTCCAATCCAGAGTGGCCGTTCTTTCAAAGTCGTGATGTCGGCAGTAATAATCTCGGAAAGGACGTCTAGACCACCTCCGCCTAGACCCTGGATCACGCGCCCAAGAATGACGATGGGCATGGACTTTGCTACGGCAAAGATGATAGATCCAATCAAGAAGAGAATGCACGCCGCATACATGGACATCTTTCGGCCGAGAACGTCAGATGCGCTAGTGTAAATCGGTTGTGTTACGACGACACCGAGCATGAAGGAGATGCTGGCCCAAAAGGCTTCAAGGGTTGTGCCGCCGAGTTGCGATGTGATGGCCTTTAGGATGCCGTGGTCAGCGCGGTTGAGGCCGGGTAAGAATAGCTAGAAACTCACTGGGATAGCAACAGCTAGCATTGTGGCATCAAGCGATACTACCAGAACCATTATGCCGAGAGAGGTGAATGCTACGTAAAATGGAACAGGTTTATTCCAATTTGATTTATATGTCTTCGTGGCAGGCCCCTCCATCACCTGCTGCATCTTGTTCGGAATGTGCTCGACTTGCTTCTCGATATCGGTGACTGTGGAATTAGTCGATACGGCAGTGATGCCATTGTCGCAGTCAGCTTGTGGTGGCATTTTGATAATCGTGCAGGCGGCGAACTGCTGGGGGCCTTTAGTGTTGGCTTTTCAAGTGGCCCAGGGTTCCAGGTGATATGCCTCGTCCGTACCGTTTCAGTCTGAAAGTTGAAGTGACAACGGCCGGCGGGATAGCGCCGAATTATAGAGTCTGAAGGCATAGTGATGTGTCCTAGTTGTGGCGGTATTGCGCGTAGGTGCTCAACCAACGTTCTGTTCTGTACATTCGATGCGGCTCTTTTTCCCTGATGTGGCCACATGTTGTTTGAGCTTTTTGATCCTTTGGTTATGAGCTTAATCTTTTCAGCCACTTCATTTTGACTGGTTAATATGTGCACTTTCAAATCGTTTCGGTTTTGGAGTGCATGCAACTAGCCATTCTCGGAGTCGTGGTCAGAAACTGTGTCAGCTTGGCTTACTGGCTTGACGGTTTTTACCAAAACAGCAACGAAGTTAGCGAATAACATGCAAGGGCGACAAGTTTGGGCATCATGTATTGGTGGCCTGTTTCGTTCACGCCAATTCAGTAACTTGGATTGGAATTTTGCCCACACTAGCACGCTTGGCGACTTGAGCTCTGTGCTCGATTTGGATCACGATTGGTTCACACAATACCACGTCTGTATCCCTTAATCTTGCTACCTAGCCTTACCAACCCACACAACACAAGAAAATCCCCTCATATGACGTGTTTAACTGAGAAGTTAGCCTCCCTGTCATGGCTACAATGTGGATCATGGTGGCGGAGACAACAAGCCGCCTCAACGCTTGTTACAGGAACTGTTTAAGTTCAGTAAACATCTGTCCCACGGACAGCGCCGAGCTGAAATGGACCGGCTGGGGCTACTCTCGGTCCAAGCTCCAGTGCAAGTTCATATTACATACTTAATACAAACAGCATTACTCAACAATTCTTTTTGGCTCATCAGCGACAAAGATAGATAGGATAATGACATCACATAAAATAGGGGTCTTCATGGCGCTGCTCCGGTTGAAAGCTTGGTATGACCCACTATCAGAGGGTAGTGGGGGAAAACCTTAGTCATATTCATCCAAGCGCGCAGTTAAAATACGGTGTCCTAAATAGGATGGCCTAAAGAGAATGACCTAAATAGGATGACACTGTATGAAGCCACAATCCAAAGGATTTGCAATTTCCACTCCTGATATCACATATTACATATCATGAGGTACGCAGGTTTCCATTAATGTAAGAGACGATACGTCCAAGTTCCAGAGTATCCAGACTTTCGAGTCTCTGCCTGATGGCTGTTCCCGTGCTGTCCAGTCCTAGCTATGATTACGGAAACTTTTATACAATAAGATCTCTTTGCTTTCTGGATGCAAATCATGTAGAATGATTTCATAACTACCACCTTTGCGCATCTCCAATTTTCGACGCTTTGTATACCGTTGACTAGAGACATTTGTACTGACTACGTATGTCTGAAGGCTTACTAGGAGGTCCTTTTAACCGTTACCATTGACTAGGGTGACTGTAAAACTTAGCTACATATTATAAGTTTGTAGGATTTTCCTGCTGCTTGTGGTTGCTTCGGAGGCCGCGCGCAGCAGGTTAAGCAATGGCCACCACGCCCTACCAGAGGAGGTCCACTAGGTGGCTAGGGCGTATAAACAGAGTAAGGTAGGTTGCCGCAAGGCTTAAAAAGAGCAATTCCCTCTTCTTAGTAGAAACTTTTCAAGAAAATCGGCATTCTTTTCGCAATATCTTGAACGGCATTAACTTCTCAAGTCAAAATGGCTCAAGATAACAGCAGCGTCGAACAACTTTACCATAAGTTGAGCCCAATTGATGCCGCCATCAACAGAGGAGATCCCATTGGCACAGAGGAGTTTTTAGCGGCCTTGGATTCTTTGACCGCCGTGTTTGGTATGTGATTCTAGGGTCATATGGTGCCATCCTTAGGAAACTAATGGAACTCTCCCAATCAGATACTGCCGGAGTCGACATGTTAGAGGGGGGAAGAAATGATATGGCAGAGAACATTGGTGTAAGTCAAGATTAAATTATTTTGCGAACCTTAGAGCATGTAAATTCCGCATCATAAATGGCCTGCTTACGGATTATGTTTTAGAAACTTCGTAATCGGGCAAGCAGATCCCCAGAAAAGTCGCAGCGTCTGCAAGACATGATCCTGGCAGAGCGTGCCGAAGGACAGCACGATGCAACCGAGGCACTCCTGTGGCTCACCAGGTATACTTCCATTTACGCCCTTTTAACAAGCTACATTTTCACAAAACGAAGAAGCCTAACTTGGTTGATACAGGGGTCTTGAGTTTTTCGTCGCGGCAATGAAGCGAACTTTGGCCAACAGCTCCGAAAAGCTCTCGGATAGCATCATGTCTGGATATAAGGATACCTTAAAAAAGCACCACGGGTTCATAGCTAAGACAGCTATTAAGGTCGGTGTGTCGAAAACCTGTCCTTCCAGAGAGGATCTGTTTGGTAGATTGGGACAGGACAGCAGTTTAACGACGCGTTCACTTCAGGCGTCTGTTGGCTCATTTGAAAAGATTCTTGGAGTGCTGCAGCCTTTCCTTGCTAGGGCGGATGTTAAATTTTAGAACATGCCTTCTACATGAACATTTAAGACTTGTGCTATAGTATGATTATATCTTTTATTAGTTCCACTTCTTCATCATACGAGACCAAAATAGCATTGATTGTGAGTGTTGCCTTTGTAACTGAAATACACTTGACGCCCTCATCCATAATAACAGGGGTTTTATATGCGTCATCTTATCACTCGCATTCATAAAGACGACTGCGTGTAGAATTTTGTTTTCATAGACCATGTGAATTACGTGATTGGTAGTAAGCCTGCCTAGAGTATGATGACACGTGAAAGCCGTAGTAGCGGCAGGCTTTGTGGAAACAAAGACGGCCAGTTCCACCTGCATCAAAGACGATGGCGCTGAAGCCTAGCCAATTACCCTGGATACCTTAGGTTGGGGAAAGAAGTGAAATATTTGTATCTGGAAGGAAGAAAAGGCTTTCAAGCCTTAGGGACACGCCTTCTATTTTGCCGTAACTAGAGTAAGTGGAAGGTCTACCCTTCAGATTTAATCTCCATGTCCCCATCTTCTACCACTCAACACCAAGAGAAAACACCTTTAGACTGCCAACCAGACACGAAGCCCCGATATTCTGTTTGGTTTGAAATATCCTTCAAGACCAATACAGCATACCTTAGCATACCAACACTCTTGCGCTTATGTCGCTCGCAATTTAACTCGCTACGACTGTGGAGATCATGTCTGTTCTCGGCTTTGCCGTCAAGTTGCATCCCGCGGGATCCTCCAAAACCGAACCCGAAACCGACACCGACGCCCAAGCTAGCACTGCGACAATCTACTCCGAAAAGCCGCGCTGGAAGCTCCACGATTCGCCACCCTTCTCATTATCGGAGAAGCAACTGAAAGGTCGTGAGCTTTGTGTAGTGTGCATCAAGGCGGCGCTGGATGAACACGCCTGTCCCGACTGCAAGCTTGCTCGATACTGCTCCGTCAAATGTCAGGATCTAGACTCGTCTACTCACAAACGAATTTGTGCCGGTTTCCGCAACCATCTGTCCGAAGCACGCCCTTCCGAAAACCATTACAGAGCTGTTTTCTTCCCTTGCAACAGCGAAGACCCTGAGTTTGTCTGGCTCAAAGTTTTACTCGATCACGCAACCGGCATTCTTCACTTTGAGACGGACAAAAGTCATGCCCTCGACTATGTGGAACAGCTTGGGCAGCCGAATGTTTGCTGCCTGAACCTCAACAACGAGGACGTTATTGAGAATGCACGGTTCTCACATGGCTTCGACCTTATTGTTTTTAACAAAAACGAAAACAACTCTAGAGACCTTCAATGGTCAAATCGTTGCCTCCTTAGCTTTGGAAAGCCTGGTTTCCTCAGCTGCGTTTTCGGCCCAACTTTTCTCTGGGCATACGACCTCAACACCGACATAGATAACGAAAACGGCGAAAGTTCCAACGGTGATTGGTCTTTGAACAGATGTCGCGATATCGAGCTTCGTGACCTTCGGCATACAATCGACTGCTACGTTCTGAACATTAATAACCCAGCTGTTAGCGACGACTCAATGCTCGGGATAGCACCGTACATTATGCCCGCTCTTAAAATCAATGATCTCGATGACAAGACAATGCAGGCACTTGGCGTAACGCAACAGATGGAAATGACCAAAGCCTGGAGGCCACTTGAGGGTCAAGCTCTTTCGACTTTTCGAGACCTGAACATGTTTTACATCGGCCTACGTTGGTACATTCGCAGTGCCTTGCCTGTTCTGAGAGATCCTCTGCTTGAAGCGCATGGGCGACATGGGGATGTTTTGAACATCTTCAAGTACACTTTTGAATGCAAGGACAAGAGTAATGACTTTGAACACTTGGATACGCCCCGGTATCTCAAGCTTTGTGAGTTTCGTCACACTGCCAGCTTCAATCTTTTTCAGGTCAATGGTGGATTTATTCGTCCGGCCCATGTTCAGGCGGTGATGGGATATTTTAAAATGGCTAAAGCGACTCGAACTGAGCCATCCGAAAAGGGATTTCGCGCGTACTGGGACTGGTTCAAGCGCAGCGAGACAAAGAAAGGCCATTCACTCGACGATGTTCCCTCTCCATACGATCTAGAAGAAGTGGACGACGTCGGTTTCGACATATGGTCTCAGCACCTGGTTTCTATCATCCAGTCTCGGCCGTCTCTAGAAAGCTTTTTGAATACTACCAGAGTCTCTAGAGTCTGACATGGATTTTGGAACCTTAAAACATATTCTTCTCGTTTACCTCCGGTTAAGAGCCCAGGCTAGGGAGTTTATGGGAGAATACATGCAGAGTCGACAATCCTGGTCGCAGACATGACTGTGAATGAAGAACGGCAAAGATTGTGGTTTGTTAAATGTATGACCTACTGGTATTCGTTGCTGTTGTCAACAGAGCGGTGGGAACGTCAAGCTCAAGAAACAGGCAGCAGATGCTCGGAAACAATCACACTTGGTGTTTAGAACTTCCGAGACCCAAATCTCGTATGCCGTAGCATGAAATTGAAGAAAATGACACTTGACTTCTTGTTGTCCAACACTAGGTAATTTTTGATTGCCTATCTAACGATACCTTATATAATGGACGATAGGTTTGAGCTGTTGGATTTTCACACGACCCTTCACCGGAGCTCAGCATGATTCATAACCGTAGAAGTAGCAAGTCTTTCGACGATGGAAAAGGAATCCTAATGGAGCCTAAGGTTTGTGTAACAGAAATCACCATCGGTGGGAAGATTAGGAGCGGTATTTTAAGGCAATTCTGATATGATATTGAAGTGAAGGGGATCAACCTATGACAACCCTAAGTAAATCCTTGTCTAAGTAGCTACCCTTCCCCAGTAAATAACCTTGGTTTAAAGCGACTTGTCGACTACGCGTCAGCAAAGGTTGCACTCCTAACAGATTGCTTAGAGCGATCTGTGCCAGGATTGCAGCTCCAAGCCGGAATGAACTTAGCAGCCGCAGCCACACCGGGAGCAGCCCTCACCGCAAGCCGAGCCAGCAGCCGAGCCACAGTCACGGTTTGCACCACAAGTTCTCCAGGAGCCAAAGCCACCGTTCCAAGCAGTCCAGCACCATCTTCCGGCTCCCTCGCCGCATCTCTTCCAGCAGTACCCGTCCGTGCATCCAAACGAGGGCTCGTTGTCCTTCAAGCAGGCATCAGGTTCCTCCTGGCGTCCGATAAGGTTGCGCTTCGCGTTGGAGGAGCCAGGGCTGACAACAGCACCGCTCGGTCGAACACTGGGGCCCAGAGGGTGCTCCTTGCAGGCGCGGACCATGGCAGGGTCCGCTCCCTTGAGAGCAACCGCCGCGTCGGTGTAGGTCATGACACCAAGGCTGCCGCAGACTGCGGCGGCCTCAGCGGGAGCCACGCCGGCAAGAATAGGGTTGGCGAGGAGGACGGCCGAAGCGATGATGGCAGTGAACTTCATTTTGAAAGTTTCTATGTCCTTGTTAGTATTTTGTCAAACTTGAATCTGGTTTGATGAAGGCCAGTACCGTGGAGTATTGGAACAAGAGTGGTTCTTTGTGTTGGTGGAGTGTGACTTGATTGAATGAGTCTGTGATGGTCTGGTTTTCCGAATTTTCAGATATGGAGGACAGCACCAGTCTTTATACTTGATTGCTCCCCTACTTTCTCATGTCCTCGTTAACATAGCTACAGCTTCCTTTTCCCAATGCTACTAAAGGTTAGGCAAGTATCATTCACACTTGCCGCCAGAAACCTCTCACATGCAGCCAAGACAAGTAGGCTGAATGTTCCATCTCGCCAAGATGTAGGTCAAGCATCCAGGAAAGAATCCATAAGAGGAAAGAGAAAGTATAATTGATATTCTTACTATCTTTGAGTAGGACCTGATGGGAGGTAATAGGCGGAGTGACAAGGGACAGTGATTGAGATGAGCGCTACGCGACTATCAGCTGCATATGCGGAGAGAATGCTGGCTTGGAGCTCAACCTAGTCCCAGAGAAGATTACGAAGAACCTATTCTGTATTTATTTCTCAAGGAAAGTTTAACATACGAATCCTGGATCTATTAAAGGAAAGTGGGAGTTGTCTACATCTTCCATTCGGTTTTGTTCCGCGACAATGGATCCAGTCATTTTACACAGTGAGCAACCAGAGAGAAATACATTGGCACTTCCGAAGAAAGGCTTGGATCAGTAACACATGATTGAGAATGCGATTTTGTTCACTGTGCGGCATGGCTATTTAACGCAGAACAGGGGTCATTGACATCGACTTTGAAATTACCCATATGTTTACTTTGCGGCACAGTTGGTTACCTTGCCCCACACATACATATACGAGCAGTATACCTCGCTTATGAGCTTTGCTTAGGTCTGCTAAGCGACTTAGACTTAAAGAGACCTTCCTAAAAGTCTCTAGACCCTTAAAAATCAAAAGCAAGTTCCTAGGGTTAAGCCTCTGCTGTGCGACTATGCAATTCATGCAGTCATCTACATTGTCTTTAAGCAATAGATAACATCTGTTGATTCTTAGTAAGAAAATGAAACATGTCATATGAGAGGTGAGCCAAAAGTCTTCGGCCAAGTATGTGTAGAATGTGTATGGGCGAATGACTAGAATTTGTGGGGCTTTCATATAGGAGCTCAGATGATTGTTTGCCTAAAAGGGGCAATGTTTAACAGACTGCCTACCTACCTTGTCTATACCCTGCAGCCAGTCACCAATGTAACCGTAAGCAACATCTGATCCTTCCTCCAATTATGTCTCACGCATTGTTACATTTCGAGGGTCCAAATCACATTCTAAACAAATTCGCATGCACGGCATGGAGGTTCACTTAAACAGCTTGTAATGCAGACGCTAAAATTGAAAATGGAATAGTATCTCACATTAAAGACCCTCAGAAACAAGGGTATCATCAAATCAATGAGCTGGAACTTCTGTTTAATGCCTTGCCGATAACCCACAGTAATCCTTCGCTTTGTAGATCCACTCTACCTTTGTTTTAACCAGTGGGATGCAAGCGGCTGGGCGTCAGCCGCTGCAGGTCGAATTATTCCACTAGATTCGGCTCTATCCGCGAGAAGCTCGGCTTGGCAACAGGCACAAAGTCTGCGGGGTATTATCCGATCGAACACAGATACTGCAATTTCTACTCGAATAGGAAGTATTATGCTATTAGCATTTGGAGAAACATGGCCCTTAAAATGGGCTGGTTTGTGCCCTGTTGCCAGGCCGCAGTCGATGGAATAGTCACGAGAGCAAATCACCTCCCATGTTTGTTACCCCGCCATGCCATGGCCGCCTGCCGCCCTTACGCCCAGCCCGCAAAGCCGGGCGTAAATAGATCCTGGATATGGATACGCTAGGTGCAAGAATTATGAAACTTCCGAGTTGAGAACGATAAACTAGAAGAAATACTAATCAGTCTCACAAGAGGATCGCATACACATTGTACCGTAACGTTTCACGTTCTGGCCGTAATATTGGCTGCTGCAGCGGTATTGGCTTTCGCAGTTTGTATCATACGATTGTCGCTTAAACACCTGGCCCTTATCATTCTTGGCGAGATGGATTCTAAGCTGACAGGTCTCAGATGTTGTTCCCAGTGGCAACCTTGATAGACCTATTGTCAAGGAGCAGTCAATCCGCATTCGCAGACTCGTAAAGGATCATTGCTTGCAGGATGAAAATTGCCTCAATGGCTGTTCCGAGGAAAAGCATCGGTCTTGAGTCCCGAAACACGGAGAAGATGTCCACGCAGTTCTTGGTACGTAAGTGAAGGCTTTTGTTACGGGCTATGCCACGGTTTATGAGCTGTGCCTATGCATTATCCCTACCCAAGTGCAGCCAAACAACAAGTGGACGACTTATTGTTACGTATCCTTTTGGGCTTTTGGCTTAATGAGCTAGCACCTCTGTTTTCAATACGCGCTGGAGGCTAGTGTGCGGCTACCACTGCAACCCTATAAGCAGGTTCTGGCAACCTACAGCATCTCCGTTTTTTTTATGTTGGAGGCTGGTGTACGACTGCCACTGCAACCTTGTTGGCGGGGTCTGCTCCTTCACAGCTTTTTTCCTAAAACGCTCTGTGATTTTTGACTTCCGTGAGTAATTTTGATTATTGAAGATTTTGTATTTAGTAAACTTGAGAGCACAGGTAAAATGCTCACACATGTCTACGATGGCCCAGGTAATATACACGGTCTGCTCTATAACTGATGCATTTGGCGGTCGTGGTAACGCATCAGATGACCAAAGCAGGCATATATTAGAAGCGGAGCCAACAAACAGTGAGGGGCTCATTAGAGCAGTGCATTTACAATAGCCATTGGTCACATTATGGGCTGAAAATTCTCTTCAATCTAACTGAAAAATGGGCAACTGTATAACCACCGACATGACTTGGTACTACGTAGCTAGCTATGCATGCGTAGCATGGGAAAACAACAATGGATGAGTTCTTATCAGATTTTCGGTATTTTACAGCAGTTTAATTGATGTTTTAATCACCTTCTACTGCTTCTTATTACGGGCGATATGATAGAACACCATCGTCATCGTTTAAATATAACAAAGCAACACAAAACACAACCCATAGCAAAACTGCTCGGAATTAAAAGTGAGTATATGAAATAAGATGCGCTTCCGACCCTGCTTTCAATAACATACTTTAGTAATATACCTAATTGTGTAACTTATAACCTAGTGATTCCGTCACTTATGTTCATTGGCCCAGGGGTTGGTGCTCTAGTGGCTTGCGGCAACCCGATTAACGAGGTCTTAGCAACACAAAAGGGTGCAAGCAACCATTCTATTAATACGATTTGTTATCATGTATCCATAGGTCTAATAACGTAGCTACTGGAGAGATTTTGAAATGGGAAAAGATTTCCAAGTGGGTGTTTCGGAGTGTTGAGACTTTGATATAGTGTGATGGGTTAAGCACCAGGCCCAGGGCTTCCTTATTACCTAGTTTATGTAGCATGGTATGGCTGTGTTGTATTCAATCATATCGTATCATGTGGTGTCCTTTTATCGCATAACATTTGTGACGAACACGCTAGGCACGAAGATGCTGGCCCGGAAAGGGCGTTCATTCTCCAAGAGTTTACAGCTTTAGAGGCACACTAAATATATCCAGCCGGCTGGCAGGTATCTCTCTAGTACAGACTGTATCAGGTTATCTCATCGTGACTCGTGCCATTCATCCCACAAACGTCCCATCGTTACAACATTTGTGCTAGGAAATTAGTCGTCCAACTTCTATAGAATTTAGACGGAATGTGACATAGGTGTGGACTTTGAATAGAAGCATATGTTGATTCAGAAGTTTATGCTAGCGAACTTAAACGGTGCATTGCCTTCAATTCCGGACTCTTCTCCTCTTCGTTTTGCTGGGTTGTTCTTACGTCGCGCCTCCTACATCACGCCCTTGTTGAGCTATTTGAAATAGTCCGATCGCTGTGATCACCGTTCGACCTGCCCTTTGACTTCATTGCGGACGTCACACCTGCTTAGGGCCACAGTAGTGCGTCTCTTATTCCATCAAGTGCTATTGGGCTACAATTCCATTGAGAACCATAAAGGGGTCCATATTTTTACAAATTCCGTGGAAATAGGTATATGATTGGTAAAAGCCTCACGATATCTGTTCTTGACTGGCCAACACTGTGGATGATATGTATCTGTAACCCAGCACCACTTGGTGGGATAGAATGAAGTGACAGTGCATTGTTAACCTCCACTAAATCGACCCCGAGCAGCTTGTTCCGCAATTGCTTCCTTTTTCTATTCATGGACCTCGGTATTCTCGCTATGCTAACTTGCCTAGTCATCCTCTAAAATCCATGAAATGGTTCTCTAGGACGAGGTTTCACTGCATTTTTAACCCCCTGAGGGACAATTAGACTGAGTGTGGGAAAACAGCGGCTCATCTAAGGGAAAACCAACACATCTAAGTGGCTCATTCATCCGACACTGGAGACAACGGCATTACCCCGGTTATTGTTAATGTCATGATTGGCTGGACACAGTCCCACCCGCTCTTGGTGGGGTTTCCCTCCGCCTGCCAAGCACAAATCCAGCCCATAAGGCACAAGTGCTCTCCACTGATCTCATCACCGGACTCATATCCAAGAACACCTCGGGCTGTGTTGGCCCGGTCGTGGTAGATACGAACCGATGTACGTTAGACGTGGATATAAATGTCGCCGGCTTCAAGAGGCGGGGTGAACTCATAAGCAAACCTCATTTTCCGACTAAGTGAACCCCTATTTGTTCATCCAGAAGCAGCGCTTTTCAGTGCTCAAGAAACGATTCAAGTTGACGGAACACGACTCAGGTATGGCGGACTTCAAGGTCGTCGACGTACGCGTCGACCACTACCGACCTGGCAACACACTGGGAATTCACGTCACGAAACCTCGTCTGTCATGGAGATTTGAGAACGCGCCACCAGGATTCAAACAGGGGGAAAGAACAATCAGAGTATCGCGACATTCTGGATCTGGGTTTGCCGCTATCGGCGAATACTCTAGCAGTGACTCCGATACACAAGGATTGCCTTGGCCTATTGATGAGGCAATCTCGTCTCGAGAAAAATACCAAATCGAAGTTCGAGTTCGAGGTACTGACCACGCGGAACTATCCTCGTGGAGCGAGCCATATGTCTTTGAAACAGGTCTGCTGAGCCGCAGGGAATGGAGTTGTGCACGCATTTCCTCGCCGTGGGCTGAGGACGGCAAAGATGCACCACAGCCCGAAGACTTGTTTCGCAAAGAGTTTACATCTGAAGGGAACATCCAATCAGCAAGACTCTATGTCACGGCGCAGGGTATCTACGAAGCTGAAATCAATGGGAAGAAAGTTGGCGACTATTTCCTTGCCCCTGGCTGGACTGCATACGACGGCAGACTCCAGTACCAGACATACGACATCACCGAGTACATCACCTCTTCCAACTGCATCGGCATCCGCGTGGCCGAAGGCTGGTTCAATGGCCGCATTGGATTCGAAGGTGGTCGGCGAAACATCTGGGGAACGAGGACTGCGCTCATGGCCCAGCTTGAGATCAAGTATGAGGACGGCACACTCAAGACCGTCGTTACAGATGGCACTTGGAAAGTATGTCGTGGGCCAACGAAGCTCGCCGAAATCTATGATGGTGAAAAGTACGACGCAACCGCAGAAATAAACGGATGGTCGACAACGTCAACTCTGGGAGACTGGAAATCTGTTGTGACTCTTCCAACGATTGATAACAGCATCGAGTTAATTGCTGGTTTCGGTGAACCCGTCCGACGTCTGGATAGTATCAAGGCCGTCGAGCAGATTAATACTCAGTCAGGGAAGACGATCTTGGACTTTGGCCAGAACCTCGTTGGATACGTCCGCATTCAAGGCGTCAAAGGCCGACGGGGGGACAAGGTAACTCTGACTCATGCTGAAGTCATTGAGAACGGCGAGTTAGGAACGAGACCGCTACGTGAGTGCGAAGCAAAAGATGTCTACACTCTCAAAGGAGACGAGAATGGAGAATCTTGGGAACCGCGCTTCAGCTTTCACGGCTTCCGCTACGTCCAGGTTGACGGGTGGCCTTCACCAGACATTGATCTTACCAACGCATTAGAGGCCATCGTTTGTCACACGGATATGCAGGAAACCGGTGCGTTTACCTGTTCCGACGCTCTGTTGAATCAACTCTTCAGCAACGTACGCTGGTCGATGAGGGGAAACTTCTTATCCCTTCCAACTGATTGCCCGCAACGGGACGAGCGTCTTGGATGGACTGGGGACCTCGCTCTATTCGCACCTACTGCTACGTTTATCTATGACTGCTTTGGCATTCTGAAGAACTGGTTAGCCGACGTCGCCATCGACCAAAAGGCCCTGGACGGAATTCCGCCAATGGTGTCGCCCAACGTTCTTGTTGGCCATAAGAACTGGGGCAAGATCACCGCTAACGCCATCTGGAACGATGTGGTTGTCCTAGCACCTTGGGCTCTTTACGAAGAAACGGCTGACGCCAGCATTCTCCAAGATCAATACGAGTCCATGACAACTTGGCTTGAAAATGTGCCTAGAAACAAGACAGGCGCGGTTCACCTTTGGGACTTTGAACTGTTCCAGCTAGGGGTGAGTGCACATAGTTGACGTCCGAATCATTCAAAGTATGACTTATATAAATAGGACTGGCTGGATCCCAATGCTCCTCCGGATGAGCCAATGAAGGCACTGACGGACCCTCCTCTGGTTGCCAATGCGTTCCTAGTTAGATCACTCTACCTGATGAGCAAAATCGCCACCGTTCTACAGAAGCCCGCGGACGCTGAGCGCTACCGTCAGGAAGCAGAGGCAGGTCGCAAGGAGTTCCAGGATGAGTATGTCAGTGCCAACGGGCGTCTGACATCGGATTCTCAAACCGCGTATGCTCTCGCAATAGCCTTCGACCTTCTCTCCCCGTCACAGACCATACGAGCTGGGAATAGACTTTCCGAGGTCGTCAGGCGCAATGGATTTAAAATCGGCACTGGCTTCGGCGGTACTCCTTTCATCTGCGAGGCGCTCACCCGCACAGGTCACAGCGATGTTGCGTATGCAATGCTCTTGAACCGCAATTGTCCATCTTGGCTCTATCCCGTCACAATGGGTGCGACAACAGTTTGGGAGCGTTGGGATAGTATGTTGCCCGACGGAACTATCAACCCTGGTGACATGACATCGTTCAATCACTATGCCTTTGGTGCTGTGGCGAAGTTTCTCGCTGAGCGGCTGGCAGGTCTGCAACGTTTAGAGCCTGGTTGGAAGAAGTCAAGGGCGGAGCCAGTACTGGGTGCTGAGTTTACACGTGCGTCGGCGTCACACATCACGCCATATGGCAAGGTGTCTTGTTCATGGCAGCTGAACAACAAAGGCAGCGGTGTATCACAACTCAAGGTCGACGTCGTTGTCCCGCCGCTCACGGAGATGGAGGTGATATTGCCTGATAATGAGGGGAAGAGAGTTGAGCTTGTTGGATCTGGAGAGTGGACTTTCGTTGCCGAATACAAGCGGGATTACAAGTGGCCAGTAAAGCCACTTTCTTTCTTCCCGGAGTAGAGAAGAAGCGGCCAAATCACGGGGATCGATTGCTGTGCCGCCAACAAAATCCCGAAACTTGGCGATTCTTGCAAGCAAGTATCAAAACAGCGCCCTTCAAGCTAATGCAGGCCGAGAAGTCTGCCAAGGCTTGTGTCGCATAACGCCAAGGAGAATGTGGCCCTTCAGTTGCTGGGCTTTGAAGCCTTTTCCAACGTCAGGTTATTGGCATGTTCGGGACAGAAAGGCCTTGTAGGTTATCAAACAATCAATAGCATGTAGCACGCAAGGTTCTTCAACGTCATTTAATAGTTAGGTCGTACACCACATACAAAGTCGTCCAAATGTTACTCCCATCAAAAATGAAAGCCCAAAACGCTTTTCTTCATATGCCAAGTGAGTAAGCATATAAAAAGACCGAGCGAAACTTTCACAGAGTATTAGAAATGCTTAGTAGGTACCAGCAGACTTGATGACGATGCTATCCTTTGCCAGATCGGCGTACTGCAACTTTGATGTCAGCAACTGTTAACTAAATCATCTAAAGGAGTTCTTACCTCCTCATCGCGTTTGTAGGTACCAGCAGACTTGATCTGAATGGAGTTCTTGGCTGCCTCAGCGTACTCTTCGCCACGCTTGTAGGTACCAGCAGACTTGATTTGGATAGAGTTCTTGGCTGCCTCAGCGTATTCCTCGCCACGCTTGTAGGTTCCGGCAGACTTGATGACAATGCTGTCCTTGGCGAGGTCGGCATACTCCTCGTTTCGCTTGTAGGTACCAGCAGACTTGATCTGGATAGAGTTCTTGGCTGCCTCGGCGTATTCCTCGTCGCGCTTGTATGTGCCAGCGGACTTGATCTGGATGGAGTTCTTGGCTGCCTCGGCGTATTCCTCGTCGCGCTTGTATGTGCCAGCGGACTTAATCTGGATGGAGTTCTTGGCTGCCGCAGCGTATTCCTCGCCACGCTTGTAGGTACCGGCAGACTTGATGACAATGCTGTCCTTGGCGAGGTCGGCATAATCGGCAACAGGGGCGGCAACGGCCACGAGGGCCTGGACGGCGAGAACAGTAAGGACGGACAACTGCATCTTGATGGGTATTGGGACAACTTTTGCAGGAGAGATTATGGATGAGAATCTTTGATGGTGTGACACCTTTATATTTCAGGCTGGTTCTAGGTGGTAACCAACGAAGCCCTCTCCCCTCATTGTTTCGGAGTATTGCGCCTTACCAGGTTCTTCGCATTGTGTCAACCTCAAGGAGCCATTAGGCATCTCTGGAGTGCACATTCTTCGTCATACGCGCAGGATTGAATGGCCTATACAGGAAGGTACTTATGGCTTACCGTGATACTGATAGGACGATGACAATCGACGGCCTTTCCAGATCCTGCAATGGAACGCTACTCCTTGAACAACCCTAGGCTTTTCGCGGATCCAAAAAGTGCAGAACTGCAGCCTTTACTTTCGATTTGTCTTTTTTATTACTCCTGATAGGTTAACCGACTACCCCTCTGCCTTGTAACCTGGCAATTGGACCACTCAGGAGCGGGGTTCCGCCTCCATACGCTTCGGACTTCCACGATCAGGCATGTCTTCTCCTCGAGATTCTATCATTCTGCAATCCTAAGTGGTTGGGAGTATCTGCGGTTCTTGAATTATATAGATCCACACGCCCGTAAAATTGGACTTTTGTAAAGACCCATGTGGCAGCTAAGCCGAATACAGAAGCTCGAGTATCTGAAGGAATATCCTACATGAATGTGGATAAGTAAGGGTGTCATCAGCACACCAAGATATTATGGGACTCACATTTGCCACAGTATAATGCCGATGATAGAGAACTACCGCGGGATTAATGTGTCTGGTTTTCTCGAAAGCTGCATGAATTACTTTATCTAGCTCACTTTTTCACCTCTCATAATCATCTCGTTCTTTCCAAATCCCCGAAGAGCGTGCTGTATTGAGTTTCGATATGTGGTGGAAATTTGGAGCAGCTTACGAAAGCCTTCCGCAATCGGAGGGAAAAGTCAGCGAGACAGCCGGGCATCCGCTAAGGGTATTAAACCACCGATGGCCAAAATCAACTGTCATCTTGGGGATAACTAACCTGGTCACGATCCTCGCACTCGCCTACAGTTTCAGCAGAGGGCAAATAAATGACGTGGTAGACAAGTGCACGCAAAAACTTTCTACTCCTTGTAAGTTGTGCCACCAGTCGGTTAGTCATGAGAATAATCCAATTGATCACTTTATAGCACCGGCGCTTGAAGCCGTCAAATACCAAACACCTCGACATTATAATGCTGAGTTCAGACAAACCAACAAATGGCGTGGTCCACCTGGGAACCATTCCAATGACGTTGATCTGGCGTGGCACGAGATCGAGCTTGGAGCCGGAGGCATTTGGGTTTCTGAAGATGAAGTGAGATTATTAAACATGACCGACTCCGCAGAGCTTCCATTCCATAAAATTCCCGAAGAGCATGGTGGCGGCTACTTGGCTATGCTTGAAGTTTTTCATTTGCTCCATTGTCTAGTAAGAACGCGTCTTCACCATGCCGTAAACCATGTCTAACCCGTCGCGCAGAACTCCCTGAGGATGGGGCTATTTTACAACTATGATCATTACAAGTTTCTTGACGAAGGCGTCCCCGATGAGAATATTTATTCTCACTTTGGTAAGCCTTCCTACCATTTGCAAGACATGTTGCAGCGAGCTTAGAGTTAATACTTGCCTCTCCCATTCAGATCATTGTATCGACATGTTACGGATGAACCTTATGTGTTACGCGGACGTAACGCCAGCCCTATTTGTGGATCCTTTGAGCAATCCACTGCGTCGAGATGCGCTGCCAAACTGGTCATCCATGCACACATGCAGAGACTTTGACGCTATTCTGGAGTGGAACAAGCATGGCCCACGATCGGTGCGTTGGCGCGACGCTGGGGCCAATCCGTCGTGGAATCCAGATTTAGAGGGTGCTGAGCAACCTTTTCCACCGGAGGGACACGGGGACGGAGACCATCACCACTGAGAATGCTCATGAGAAAGTTGTGGATTGGTTTTGGCGGTTGGTAAATTGTGGAGCGTTGAGAGATTGTAGATCCCAGGTGATTGTGACAAAGCTCATGGCCGTTGCTCCGTATTCCCGTTCAGACATTTTTGGTCAATTGAAGGTGCATGGTATTTGATTTGTTATTGCCTTATACTAGATTTACTGAGATTTCTGAATGGTACAGAATTGGCAATCTGTATCCTTGAGAAAGCAAATAGGCTAAGAGTATTGCCATAACCAGGTGCCACTGAAGCTTTATTACCAATCAATTCTCGACATTAGCTGTTAAAAATGATCACTTTTGATTATATTCAGATCAATGCTTTAAGCAAACAATATCTACATATTGAGTTGGAATCCATATTCACATTACCTCATGGCTGGTTCCCAATGTTGAGCCCCCACCATTCTCGGCACAAAGAAAGCCGGAGCGGCTATTGGTGCTCTTCCACTGCACCTAAAATTGTCATACTCGAGACATAGTTATAGGCGAGCAGATGGTATCCATACACCTAAAGAAACAAGGTTGTCAAGGGGACTTTGACAAGCTTGCCTACATGTCGGCATATGGACTGTCGGGACAATCCCGCACGCGCATTTCGGCCGAATATCCCACGGGACAAGCCGAATGACATATGTGGCCCCCCGCATTCATCCCCGCACTAGCCCAGCTTCCCGTGGCCCGAGATCGTAAACACACAATAAGGTAAGGTCGGCGGCAGCAAAATTGAATTTCCGACTGGATTGCCCCGCGTCATATGTACGCCTGAACGTTTTCTGGAATAACTTCATTTGTAGTCTACAACCCATTGGTGGAATAGCGTGGAGCCATCACGGAATTGGCCACAAAACTGGCTTGGGTTGTCGTGATCGCGCCTTTCGGCGTAGTCCCACCCGAGATGCGACTCTAACATAGTTTAAAGGGGCCGAAATAAATTGATGCCAATTTCCTGAGAATATAAACCACGTTTGCTGGCCGTTGACTTGTTTAGCCGTTCAGTAAATCGGGTTTGCTGCGTGTTTCTCTGCCAATCTTTCTGCATCGTCTGGATCTGTTTCCCCACGTTTGACTTCAACACACCAGCAAAATGAGAGTACAAAGTATCGCGACCGCCTTGGTCACCGCCTTGTCCTCTGTCTCCGCTGCCCCTGTCAGTGAAGTCAATCCACTCCGAGTTCGCCAAGAATGCAAGCCTCCCTACTTTCTCCTCACGGGTGACTCCACCGTCGCTGTGAACGGAGGCTGGGGCGACGGATTCCTCAGCTTTCTTCAGTCTCCAGCAGATGGAAAGAATTATGGCAAGAGTGGAGCAACAACGGTTTCCTTCAGAGCGGCGGGTATCTGGAATACTGTGATCAACGAGGTCAAGGCAAACAAGGATGCCTTCAGCCCAATTGTGACGATCCAGTTCGGTCACAACGACCAAAAGGCGGCAGCCAACATTTCTCTGGATCAGTTCCAAACCAACCTGCAAGACCTTGCAAATGAAGTGACGGCTGCTGGTGGGACTCCGGTAAGAAGAAGACGCCGTTGGTGAAGAATTGAAATGTTTGTTAACTTAACCGAAGATTTTGATTTCCTCTCTCACTCGGCGCGTTTTCAGCGGAGGCAAAGTCATCCAAAACCTCGAGAACGAGCGAATCAGAGCCGAGGCCGCAGCTGCAGTGGTTGGCGCCACTTACCTTGATCTCAACACAGCCAGCACCAACTACGTTAACGCTATTGGTAACGCGAACGGAAAGCTTTACGACCTGTCGACTGGCGACTCTACCCACTTGAACACGGCCGGTGAGGTTGTGTTTGGGCGCCTGGTTGCGGACCTGCTTCTCGAGAAGCGCACCGACCTTGTGCGGTACTTCAAGGAGAACAAGGCTATCAGTGACAAGATCAGGAACGGAGAGTTCGCGACCGGAAACGAGACAGACTAGATGCGTCAATGACTGGGAAGATTTATGATAGGGGCATGATTCAATGTTTGCAGACGAGATGGAGTTGTCAATTACCAGTTACCCCATACCTATTTGAAGCAACTGAACTGTACATACACTTTAAGAAGCCTTGTACAAACCGTTGTTTGTCTCGGATTCAGAATCGTTGGTATAAACTACTAAACAACTAAATTTTGACCAGCATATCCTTTCGAGAACATTGGTACTAGTTGCCCAGATAAGAACAGACAGATATTGAAGTTCCCAATATGGATTCAAAATCGAACTATATCAAGTTGTAGTTCTTATCTAGACGACCGATACAACTTTGCATGGACCTGACGGCATTCAGTTAAGCATAGCTCTGATGTAGGGACTTAGCACTAGCGAATCGCTTGGCCTGTCATCATACATCTGCAGCTTTCTTATCTTTGCTATTCTATTAGCTAGGGTAAATGTGAATCAGTGCTTGATGCCGTGTTGTTACTTTCAGAGGTTTTGACTCGGCCCACGCTCTCTGGCCGGTAGCTTCGGTTATAGATCAATTGCCTCGAATGTAACCGGGTGCTCATCTGATGCTGCGGTCGCAAATACACCGATTAATGGTCCGACAAAATCTGGATCCGTCATTTCTAACGTATCGACAGCGGCAATTTCCGATGGAAGCCTTTCAGTAGAAGGATCTACCGTGTAGAACAGCTTGAATTCTTGCTCCGTATAGGCCATCGTGATGGAAATCCCAGAAGGAAAGCTCTCAAGTTTGTGTTCTTTTCTCTCATCAATCTCTTGTGCAGTGTTCTTCTGTTGGAACACCATCGTAGATTTTGAAGCATCAAAAAAGAGGCGAAAGTATCGGTGTTCATCCTTGTAGTATGCCAGTCCACAGTTCACACCTGTTGTTGCCCAGTCTTCTGAAATCCCCGCAACTGTTGCACTACTTTTCCCTTGCAGCCTTCGTTGCCTCTTGCCGACGAAGGTGGGTGATTCCTGTCGGTTCGAAAGTTCCACGGCCGACGGAATGAGTTTGACGGTGGTGTCCGACTCGGCGAACTGGTATCTGTTCAAGATGGCGTTGCGAATGTAAACCCAGTCAACAGAAAGCGTCGAAGAAGTCAAAGAGCTCTCAGCTGTTGTTCTTATTAAACCGGGAACTGACTTCACAGGCTCAAATATAGGCCACTCGCTGGTCCAGTCGACTGAAGTCAAGAATGTTTCCCTGCCCATCGCGTACCTGCCTTCCATGTCCTTTCGAACACCCAAACAGACAGTCCACCAACTCCCATTGTGGTCTTCGAAAAGGTCGCCGTGGCCAGTGTGTTGGACGTACTCGTTAGTTCCATAGGCAGTCAAGACTGGATTATGCGGGCACGGCTCGTAGGGCCCCCATATGTTTCTTGATCGAGCCATAGTGATCATGTGGGTTATGTGTGTGCCACCCTCGGCGATGAGAAGATAATACCATCCATCTCGCTTGTAAATATGGGGCCCTTCTGGGTATATGCCACCCGTGCCGGTCCAGATTGTGCGTTCCTCGGACAGTCTTTTGCCGGTAACAACGTCAACTTCAAAGGTGTTGATCCGAGTCCATGGGCCAGGAGTTGCAGAGCCTGTTATGTACTTTTTACCATCTTGATCGAAGAAAATGTCGGGGTCGATGCCAATGAAGTCGAAGTGGACGGGATCGCTCCATCTACCAGCCCATATATCGTTTGTCGAGATGAGAAAGTTCTCCTTGTCCACAGACTTCTTTTCTTTATCGTACCTAGCGTTCGTGCAGACAATGTAGAACGTCCCCGAGTGGTGTCGGATTGTCGGGGCATAAAGTCCTGCCGTAGCAGGAAGCGTCTTGCCATCTGTCTCCGGCGCTGGTGGTGAGAGTCTTGTCGATGATCTGAAGAGATCTATCTGACCAGGTCTGTCAATGGCGTTTCCTAAAGAGCGGAATATCAGTCTCCTGCTAGCCCATTCGGAGCTCTTGTAAATAATTACCTATATGTTTCCATGACTTCAGATCGTCAGAGGCAAATATGGGCAGTGCCGGGAACAAATGAAAAGAAGAATTAACGAGAAAGAACCAGTCCCCAACACGCACTATGGAGGGATCAGGCGCAAAACCTGGGATGATGGGGTTAACTTCGGCTAGATTCATGACTGCTGTGTTGCTTTGGTTGCCGAATTGTTGGTGCAAACCTGTGTTCAGTCCATTTTTGAGAGTCAATCTTCACCTTGCCGTCGTGTTCGAGTTCGTAATCGTCAGCACGCTCAACGTGTACCAACCTACTACATATGCATAATCATCATAAACTACTGGTTAGAACCGCCTGGCTTTGTTTTTCTCGGGGCATCTCCGCTGGTAATACCGAGATATCGGGTCACAGGGTTGCATTGTAATACGGAGGATTCGCGTATTCCCGTATAGGACTCTGGGGTTAGAGCTTGCCCCAATTCGGGCATGGTCATAAGTGAGTAGCGAGGATCTTTTGGAGACAGACTTGGGGTATGGTATGATGTCTCCGCATCTAGACTCAATCAGCCGCTTTGACCAACCCAACCTCCAATGTAGTCCGTGAAAAGGCAGCCGGGGCATGGCCAACTATGGGGATCACATTTGCCTCCAGTTCACGTCGGCAACTTTTCTATTCGTCCTAACTGACAAATCTGGTGACACGGCTAGTCCGGTGCAGTCTAATACTCTTTGGGAAATGATACGCCTTGTAGTTCATAGTCTATTCTGTTCTAGTGAAACCCTTACGGTACAAATGGCCGTGGGACCTGGACATCAGCTTTGGAGGCGAAGATTACCTAAATGGTACGGGTGCCATGCGATGTTTAACCATTGGGTGGGAACGTAATCCGCCTAGTTTTCCGCCCTGAGCATCTCCCCATGGGGTAACTACCCCTCAAATCCATACTATTCCGGGGTCTAGAACTAACGCAGAAGTTCCTTGTATGTAGATACACTAGAGACTAATTGTTTCTACGCAGTAGAGGTATCCAATACGTTGGTTCATGTTATTTTCCTTCCTTATGCTCGCTCAGATATACCCCGCAAACCGAATCTATCCAATGTATGCTGCAGGCAATGAGAAAGGAGGGTAAGATGCACACGTGACGGCCAAGCTATCCCAATGGCTCGGGTCATGCCACGGATATATCAAAACCAACTGCATAAATAAGCCGCCGAGTCCTACCCTACCCTCACAGGCATTTATCACCAACCGATTATCTTTCTTTGCATGCAATCATGGCTGGCAATCCAGTATCCGTGTCGCCAAGCGAAAAGCGCCCCGATGGCAACGCTGACCTGGACCATATCGAGACGCCGATGAAGCCGGCTGAGCTTGTCTCGGAGGCTATCGCCAAGGGCCAGATCACTTCAGGATATGAAAACCTGACCGCTTGGGAGACAGTTAAGAAGTTCAAGTTTGTGAGTCTCGTCTGTTTCCTGGCGGCCCTGAGTGCTGCCACTGATGGATATCAAGTTGCGTAAGTGTCACCCATTTTTGCCTCCTCTCGCGTTTCAACACGAGTGTTACACGGCCATGACCTGGATTTGGTTCGCTAAATGTGATGCAGAATGAGTGCGAGTATCATTGCGAACAAAGGCTTTGTCCAACAGTTCGCAACCACGACAAATGCCGCGGGACAGAAGTTTATCGATTCACCCATCATCAGTGCTTGGGGCGCCTGCATGAATGTCGGTCAAATGATTGGTCAGACTACCGTGTCTTTCATAAGCGCGAGGTTCGGCCGAAAGGTTGCCATGTACTGGCTCTGGTTTACTCTTTTGGCCAGTGTACTGGCAGAAACTCTTGCAAGACATTGGGCTGTTTGGCTGGTGGCCAAGATGCTCGCTGGTTATGGTGTTGGTTGCCTGCAGGCTGTCACCCTTGGATACATCACCGAGATTGCGCCTCCTCGAATCAGAGGTGGTCTTCTCATGTGCTACAGCTTTTGGTGGACTCTGGGCTCTTTCCTTACCCATGTTGCCTTGCAAAGCATGAGCAAGAGAGCCCCGTACAACTGGCTGACCCCAGTTTATACCCAATGGGCCCAAGTAGGGTTGATGCTCATCATCTATGTCTTCCTCCCCGAGTCTCCGGCATGGCTTGCGACTATTGGCCGCGAAGAACAGGCGAAGAAGTGCCTGACGTGGTTGCATCGCGGAGTCGAAGGGTATGATGTCGATCATCAGTACAGCATTCTCGCACTAGCACTCGAACACGAACGCAATGTCGCAGCCGAGAGCCGAAAGGTATCCTGGACGAACATCTTCCGCGGAACGGACGGTCGCAGAACTCTGACGGCCTTGTGGACCGTTGTCGCACAGCAGTTCACCGGTCTAGCGCTCTTCGGTACTTTCGGAACCTACTTCTTCCAGCAGGCCGGTCTGGCGGACCCCTTCGCAATCAAGGCCATCACGGTATCTCTCCAGATTGTCACAGTCATCGCAGCCGTGTTCCTGGTCGATAGACTCGGTCGAAGGCTCATGGCTTGCCTTGCCACAACAACAATGTGGGTTACTTGCCTGGTCGTAGGCATCTTGGGCGTTGCACCTCAAGTCAAGGCCACCACTTACATCTTCGTCCTGTTCGCTAGTTTGTGGAGTAAGTTCAGCAAGCAAGTTCTTTTGTTTTTATATAGCAATCGGTCGCACTGGAACATGTTGCTAATTGCTCTTTTGCGTATTAGACGTCGGTATTGCAGCTAACGGTGCCGCTGGCTGGGGCTTCGTTGGAGAGATTTCATCTCAGCGCCTTCGACCGTACACCTCAGGCTTCGCAGCCTCCGCCAATTCCTTTGCGGGGTTGATCATGTCCATTCTGATGCCGTATATGGTCAATGCGAACCGCTGGAACTGGGGTTATAAGACTGGCTTCTTCTATGCCGGTGTTGGTGCCCCATTTGTGGCTGGGATGTGGTTCTTGATCCCTGAAGTTGCTGGGTAAGTGCCGAATCGATTTTCTTCACAATATGGTGTAAGTACTAACTCGTGCATAGACGATCTGCTGCAGAACTGGACGAGCTCTTCGAGCGGAAGATCAAGCCTTGGCGCTTCCACAAGACCGAAACAGCCACCCAGCGCTTGCTCCGAGCTGAGCGGGAAGAATAATATGGCATATCCGGTATATCCTTGTCATCTAACAATGCGCTGCGCTTGCCGTAATATAGTTGCACATGGTTGATTTCGAATTTACATGAGGAGCCGGCTTCTTCCGATCCAGGTGTTCGTATGTGGGCTAAAACAGAATATGCGCCTAGTTTGAGTTTGTTCTCTAGTGATGTTTATAATGGATAATTCTTTGAAAATAATGCTTGACAAATTACATTAATCTTATCTCTCGAAATAGTTACATGAAGACAAAGGAAATCTGGGGTATAACCAAGTTTAAGCCTGTCCTGACCGGAATTTGTTCCAATGTGCCACCACCTCCTCCCGTTCCTCTCGAGTCGCATTTCTATAGTCGTTGATACCTTGCCTGAGTCTAATTAATAAAACTTCAGCCTTCAACTTTGTGAGGCTACGCTTTGAAAGCTCTTTCTCTATGCCCTTCAAAGTATAGCCAGGCAAACCAAATATAGCTGCAGTTTATTCTTGTTAGTTACTTTCTTGTTCAATAGATTAAGGATGGTTGTATCCCATGCTGCACCCATGGAGATCCGAAATCGGCGTGGACGAAGAAACTTACCTGCAAAAAGATTACAACCGAACCCGCGGGGGGCTTGATAAAGCCCTTTACCAAATCCCTTGATTCCCTCCTCCTTAGCTCCTTTGTAAGGTCGTACCACAATGCCACGGAATGCGTCCCAGGTCCCCAGAACAGCTTCTTTCCCAGCAGTCCTGAGACCACTACCAAGTCCTGTGATCTCATCTCGTCTGCGGACCTCATGGCTGAAAGCTCCGTAGGAAGGATAGTTGTGGAAGCCATTCGCGACATTATAGAATACCGCGACTGGCGCTTTCAAGCCAGCTTTGGCTATCTCAAACCCATATCGGCCTGTCGCACGCGTGACCTCCTTAGCCCTTCCTCGTCGACGTTGCTGATAAGATACAACCGATGCCTTTCTCTTGCCATCCGGGACATTATCTAGCATGGCAACATCGGTTGCTGGATCGACATTTTGCAAAGACTTTGTTGCCATCTTGAGAGCGACGGCGTTCATTTGCGCTGGTGTCATGGTGTTCTCGCGCATGACATGTCTTAATCGCCCTTGAGGTTCATCTCCGTTAATCTGACCAGGTGCGTCGCTTGTAGTAGTATCGGTACCATCCCCTTCTGACTTTGTCCTTTCTAGTTGGATCTGTTCGGTCGTTTGACCGGGAGGAGTTACCGTGTCGTATTTCGCATGCAGCCGGTGGGAATAATCAGATGTCGCTATCCCAATGGCAGTAAAAAAGCCAGAGACGGCGGCAACGAGCCCGATCACAGGATGCTCAGCGCCTTCATCAACATACCAGTGCTTGTGTCTCAGAAGCTTGAAATCGTGCGGCTTCACCAACCCCTTGTCCACAAGACAGGTGACGGCAAAACTACTGAGGTGCGCCCCTGTCTTTTTGTGCCGCCAATTTGCCAGCCTCTCCGGACAAATGTCACAGCGCATACCATCGACGGCCAAGCGCTCTTGAATATCACTAGCTGTATCGCGTGCGCCGTCCTCAGCGGCAATACGCTCAGCCATTTGCTGCACCGCAACCTGTACTTCAGGCTTCAGCGCAAAAGTGATACTCGCTGCTAGAGTTTCTGCCGTCATCTCCTTGAACGGCACTGGCGCAGGACCCGCGCCCGCTCGAGCAATCATCTGGCCCCAGAAAGGTTGGTCTCCAAAGAATGGAACAACCACCGTGGGCCGACCAGCAGCGATGCCGGCTGCCGAAGTACCTGCACCACCATGATGCACGACAGCAGAGACCCTTTTGAAGAGCCAGTCGTGAGGGCAATTACCAATTAGGTAGATGTTTTCTGGAACGTTGTCCCCACCACCAACACCGCCCCAGCCCTTGGAGACAATAGCTCGGACCCCTGAGATCCTAACCGCATCGAAGATTAGTTGTGTAAGGGCCTTTGGATCATCTACGACAATAGATCCAAACCCGATATAGATAGGCGGGGGACCGCTTTCAAGAAATGCAGTCAAGTCTGCTGGTGGTGAATACTTGTCTGCTAAGGAAAGGAATGAAAATCCGGTAATGTTTATATGAGAATCCCAGTCGGCGGGCTTTGGAATAAGCGACTCGGACCAGAGAAAGGTAAAGGGAACGCGAAGTCTTGGGAGGAGCTGACAACCCCACATCGGGCTGATAGGATCTAATCCTAGTGTTTGGGTGCGGAACTTGTTGATCAAGTCGCCAAGTCTGATGTCTTATTAGCTTTGACTTCAGAGCCTAGGCTTAACAAGAAACAAACCCTTGCCAAGTAAGAAGCTCCATCATCACAAAGGATAAGTAGTTGGCGACACTCGTATCTGCTTCGCCGTAACTCATCGACGCCAGTGGATGGTGAAAAGCTTGCGTCGGACACCACGGCATGGTAAACACCATGTGTAGCGGTATACCGAGCTTTTCTGCACAGTGAATATGTGCCATTGACGGAGGATTAGCGATGATGGCATCGGCAACGAAAAGGTCGTCGGCGTTCTTCACGTTGGCAGCTGTAATTTGCTCACCAGTACCATCGCCGGCTTCGATGCAACTTCTCCATGCGCCATTGATAATCTCGGCCATTTCCTTTCTTCTTTGCCCAATGTCGCCGGCTTTCACACTTTCACGGCTGGGCAGCAAACCCGGATTCTTCACCATGTATGCCATGAGTGCCTCCGGATCCCCGCCAATGCTGAAAAACTCAACCCCATTCGATTCTACAAAATCCTTGAAAACTGGGTGAGTACATATCCTTACGCGATGGCCAAAGGGTGGCTTCATGAGAAGCTGGGCGATAGGGATAAATGGCTGGATATCTCCGCGAGATCCGACGATATGGATGGCAATATTGAGTCGGGGGTTCCTCTCCGGAGGGTTGTTCCTCAGCTTCTCAAGAACCTCGCTTGTTCGTCGTCGCTGTAGGGTTTCCTCCAATTCTTCATTCTTGTCGCCACCGGGCCTGGCCTTGAAAGCGCCCTCAAAGTCCTGGCACCATTTTGCAAGCTTTTGCGGGTTGGCGTGAAATCGCACCTTGACGCGTCCATCGTTTCCGACGTTGCCGGTCGTTGCCGTCTCTGATCTCTCAGTGTTGAACTGGATATGGCCGGGCCCATTGGATTTCATGCGACTGAGTGCCATGACACAGATTTTGACAGAGCCCAGGTCCGAGGACCGAGCTAAGTTGGAAATAAAATGTGATATGTAATGTTCTCTCAGTCAAGTTTGTTGAAACGCGACCGTATTTAATGCGATGCAATGTGATGAAATGAAGTCGAAATCTGCGCGGCAAAATCAACAGCTTGACTCGCGACAAATCACGTGTGGTTTTCCTGTCTTCCAGTCAAGCCGAAAAGCATTATGCCATAAACGTCATAGGGGTCTATCATTTACATAAGCGTTCATTTAAGAGTGAGAAAAGTACATATAGGCAATGCTGGGAACAGGTGAAGGTTTGCGCCGCTTATGGTTAGTGCACTTAGTGGACCCTCACTGCGAAAACAAGTCGCTCGTTATGGTAATTCTAGCCTAAGTAAAAGCCATCTGAGTTGATGTAATTGGCATCTAGCATTTTGTTGCAGCATACAATCAGCTCAGGAATAAAAGCACAACCACAATCAACTCAAAAAATGCAGCACAAGTGCGATCAATATTGTCTATATCAATGGCGAAAAATATTAAGGTCTTGTTGGCTGGGTGACTGGCTGTTGATCATAACAGGGTCTGCCAGGTTATAGCCTGTAGCACCCTCTGATCCACTCTTTCCAGGCTCTGTGTGCTTGTCGCTCGCAAACGTAGACACACCAAGATAGGAGGATTAATGCGATTCTTCAGTCACGCAAAAAAATGAAGAGGCAAACAGAGGAGAAAGAGAAAAGAAACTCGGGAAAACACTTGCCAACTGCATCAAGTGTCTGATTAAAAGTGAAGATTGAATCGCAAGTTTGCAATCATGAACCCCGTCACTAACTTATACTGTTAGATAAGTCAAGACTGGGAGGGTATTAGATCTTCGTATCATATGTTAACTTCTCTCCCAATCCTAAACCATTACCAATTCCCAAATGGAAATTCGCAATGCTTCATCTTACAAAACCATGGTTTGAGAAGGGGGCCCGTATCACACGACCAATAGTTGATGTTTTCGTCAAGGGCTTCATTATCAGCATGGGCAACATCTAGGCATTTGTAATATTAGAGTCTTATCCACGTCTTTTGTCACTGAACTTCATTAAAGCTACATTAAGACTCAATGGAGTGTGTTATAGTGATCAATAAGAGATTCGCAGTGCGATTTGAATTGAAATAGATAGTGTTATAGTGTTAGGAGTTTGGAGAAGGTGAACCAGCAAGATGTATCAGTTTGTGCTGTAGATTATTGACAAGCAATAGAATACACTTCTCACCCCTCCTTTATTCAAAGTCTGACTCGAAGTCAAATATTGACACGGATCAACCCGACGCCTGTTTATTCTATTTTGTCAGGTACAGAGCAATTAGGGAATGATTCATGACAATCACTTCCAATTACCCTCGTTATTTTTGCCAGTCTGCCTTTCTCTCTAGTGCCCATTATAGATAGAAATGGCTTCAATTTAGTTTTGTCTATAGACAAAAACAGAAAGTCAGTATCACCAGATCCATACTGGTAAGGTTGCGCTTGGGATCTTGATAGTTCTGTTTACTCCTTAAACACGAAAAGAACTACCTCAGTTGATAACAAGCCAGACACAGAATACCTTCTCATGTACTGTTGAGTCTTTTCCCGCCCTCTGATCCACTGAATGATGCTCTCAACGGCCCATGAACTTCTCGAGGATTACATCTACGAAGCAAAGCTTGCTTCACAGCATTGGATTTGGCATATTTCTGGCGCACCGCGTTTTTCTTGATCCCGCGATTCCAAGTCTTCATCAAAACAAGTACCACTTCAAGGAAATAACTCATCTTCGAAAACACAGCTTTTGGCCGATAAACGGCCTGTGGCTATTAGCGTGGAGCGGCAGCATTCATAGAAATCACGATGAATCTTGGGGTAGCACCGTGTTAGACGTTCTTAACTCTTTGATTCGCTATCGTTACTGGATAACTAGACATTATAAGACGTAGATTCCATAATTGCATGCCTGCACCTCCTTGAGCCGTCTATCTACCTTACAGGTAGAAGTAGCAGAAAGGTCCAGACAGCGTGTCCATCACGTCTTGGATCTGGATCGAGGGGCCAGTGTATCCCATCTCAATAACGTCCGTGAGCTGGGTCTTGTTGGAAGGGGGGTTGTTCGCCCAGGTGAGGTGGCCGTAGTCGCCACCGTTGACGTCCTTGTGGCGTGTGGCAGGGTCAAGTGCTTGCCTGGGAAGATTTCCATGTCAGACCCGGAACGTTACATTCACAGACGGGCGCGATTAAGCTTAAATAAACTCACCAGAAGGTCCACATCCGGTCCATCATGCCGTGATGAACCCAAAAAGCAGGGTCACCAGGAGAAGTGAACAGGTCAGCGCCCGGGTCACCGCTGATTGCGTAATGCATGCCTCCATGGGGTCCGATTTCAACAGTGTAGGGCACGCCCTCGGAAAGGAGGCGGTATTCCGCGAAACTGGGCTTCAGCAGCAGATCTGTGGATCCAGTTAGCCTGTTTTTCTTATTTTTGTCATCTGATGGGTCCAGGCATTGCATACTCAGCACAGTGGTGTAGTTGGCATATCTCTGGTTCATGGCCGGGCCGACGTCTCTCTTCAAACGGCGGGGGTTGTAACCAAGACCACCATCGGGACCTGGCGCGGTTCCCTCGAGACCACCCACGGGACCGAGATGCACCGTCATGTTGGCAAAGGGCCCGGTGGTCACGTAACCGCCTCCAACACCAGCGGGCAGCTGGATGTTGCCACCGCCGACACCATCGGGTGGGGTGATGACGGGTCCGTCATGGGGCACGTAATCTCCGTTTCCACCCAGGCTGTAGGGGTCGCCGTTGAAAATTGGGGACTTTTCAGGCGCCGAGGCATACCTGGGCCAGTCCCAGTACTGATTCAAGGTGTCAGTTACTGAGTCGTTCTCACTAGGTGGAAAAATATTTCAATGGAGAACCTACGGGTTGGTAGCCGGTGTAGCCGCACTCCTCCCGGAGCGCCTTTTCATACAGATGGACAAACCAACGGTGCCATGGCATGAAGTTACCTTTCAGAACGTTAGCTTCTAGGACAATCAATCAAAAGACCATCCATACTAACCCGTGTAATGGATGGTCATCGTCTGTTGAATGTGTGTCACGGTAAAATCGTCAAACTAATTTGGTACAAACAGGTTAATATCGGTTCGGTCCGAAAAGGGGGCGGCGGCCTTACCCGCGACCGTGCGCCAGCTGCAACATTAGCAGGTGTGCGCGGCGGCAATCTCTGAAGACACTTAACAGCATTGACATAGGCAAGTCTTTCTTTCTTGGAAAGAGAGCCACTGCATCTAGTCAGTTTGTAACTCGGGGATTCCAGATGGTTAGGTGAACTTACTACTCCCGACGGAACGCGATATTCCTGGCCGTGCAAGTGGCCTTTTCGCCACGCTTGCGCAGAGCTGCTTCACGCTCATCAAGAGACTTCAGCACGTCAGCCTTGATGCTCTCAGTGAGATCGATGAACTCGGCTTTATCGGCAGCGATGTCGTTGCGAGCCTGGACCGCTGGAAGAGCCAGGGCGGAGGAGGCTAGGATAGCCGAAGAGACGATGGAGCTGATCTTCATGTTGGCGGGCTCTTTTGCAAATCCAGAATCTGGTTGCAAGGTTTCAGTGATTCAACGACGCCCCCGTGTCAAGACTGAGTGCGAGTCGTGCTTGATGAGGAGGAAGAAATAAAAAACAGGCATGTCAAAGGGCGATGGGGGCAAGATAATAAAGCTGTGGCACTTCCGAGCAACGGAGCAATATGCCGGCAAATTGCCATGTCCGATTTTCATTTTGAGGACGATTTATTCAATAGGATGTTCCAACTTTCATTCTATAGCCAAGCTAGGTATAACCCGATGCAGGCCTGCGGCGCAGCTGCTTCCAACTTGCAGGATGATGTGGAGGCATCTTCAGGTGGTGCAGGTGGCGCCCAATAGCCGGAACAGTGCCGAGACCAACCACAACTACCATGGAACTGTTGATGCAGGATCTGAGATACCACCAACGCGGAATACGTTCGCAAAAGGGAAGTTAGTTTTCTTTTTTGGCTCCCTGATGTGTGGAATCTGGGTTCATCGGGTCACGCCCATGGTACCACAATTTTCATACTACGTAGGATTCAGCTAATAAATTAGACTAGTCGACAAGCAATATCATCGCCGCAGCGAATCACAGGGTTGTGTACATAACGCCATGATCCATAACATAGGTAGAGATAGGTTATATCGCCACAAGGGCATGCAGTCCCCCCTGACCGCGGCGAGGTCCGCAGAGCCGCTATGAGGGGGCACAACAAGGTATTCCGGTAGCCGAAAGTTCCGGGAATCACACACCTTTGCCGCAATATTGTGCTAGGCTCTTCTTTTTGTTGCCGAGCCGCCGCAACCCGTGAAGAACTGCGGGCGCTAGACAATTCTTCCCCGGACGTATCCTTGTATCTTGTGAATAGTCGAATTGCCCCACAGGTGCCCCTGTTAATGCCTCCAGTTAGTCGAACGATTTCTGGCCTCTGTGGCCTGGAATAAAAGGAAGAAACACTTCAGTTCTATAATGGCGTAATAGCAAGGTTTGCCTCGTGTTATATCTCTTCGGGCCCCTGTAGCCTCGGAGGTTAGCCCACATGCCGGTAGCCTACTGCATGTGTAATTGCAGGACATGATGTGTCATGTTTGTGTGTCTCTTTGGTTGGATGCTTGGGTCCTGCTCCTGCATCTCATCATGCGAGCCACAATACTAAGCGTACCAACACGTGGGATCAGAAATTTCTTTTTCTTCTCTGTGCCGCTGGGGTGCAGCACTGCTGCCGACATTCTACAGCGGAGCTTACCACAGCAATGGGACGGTGACGGCTTGGCTATGGCGAGATAAAACTTTTTGCGCCACTCCTTAGAGTCCCGCTCTTGATTTTTGCTTTCACTTGGTTCCTCTTTCATCTTCAGGCTTCCGCTGCCTGGATTTCGTCAAGATGGCTGATTCAACTCATCTTCCGCCAGATATTAACAGAGGTCCCGAGATTCTCGCAATATGCGGGACTTTGGTAGGGATTACTGTGGTAATTGTCCTGTTGAGGATATACGTAAGGGCAAGAATTGTTCGGATAGTTGGTTGGGATGACTGGTGCATGATTGCAGCGACGGTAAGTGGCCATCACAACACGCACATTTCATAGGTGCGAAAATCTCGCCTGTCACCACGTCTTTCCATCTTTGCTGTGTTCTTGCAGACGTTTTTCAACAAACCCGATGTTATACTTCCAATATTTAAATGTTTGAAGGTCCAGAATCTGACTAGCTGCTCACAGGTCGTGCTATTTGCCGAGATGATGGTCATCATCCCCGAGGTCGAAATGGGCGGTGGCAGGCATTTCCAGTATATTCAACCACCGGAAAACATCATCAAAGGCCTTCATCTCAACTTTGTTACTCAACCGTTGTGTTTGATTGGCTTGTGTTTGGCAAAAGTCAGTGTCGGATTGTTCTTGCTAAGGATGACACCTTCGGCTTAGATGCGAAACTTCATTCTCGGCACAATCGTATTTACAATTCTCTCCGCGATCGGAAACTTGTGTAAGACTTTGCCAGCAGAAACATATAGGGAGCAATATTTTCTAACGCGCGTAGTAACCGTCTTTTTCCAATGCCGACCGCTGGCATTTACCTGGGATACGTCAATCGAGGGAGGCGAATGCATTCCACCCGGTAACTTGAAGTTTGCTGCATTCTTCAACTCAGGTAATTCCCAACTGAATGGATATATCACGTATCATTCTAATCAAGGTTGACTTCAGGTGTTTCCGTGTTTACCGATCTACTTTTCGCTCTGCTGCCGATCCCGATGTTATGGAAGGTTCAACTCAACTGGAAGGTCAAGTCTGCAGTAATTGGAGTTTTGTCCCTGGGCATCTTGTTAGTCAATTCTATCTCATCTGGCTGTGTTTTAAGGCCGGATACTGCACGTATACATATGCTAACGGCCTTTCTTAGTGCTACCGTCGCTGCTATCGTCAAGATATCGTTTCTGCCCAATTACGGAAAGCATGGAGACTTTCTATTCGACAGTTCAGACATTACGATCTGGTACGTCGCTTTGCTCTTTGTACAGCCCTCGTTTATTCAATAACTTGTTCTAACAAACTTCGTCCAGGACCACGGTGGAAATTTGCACAGCCATCGTCGCGGCATCGATCCCCTGCCTCAAGCCCCTTTTCAAAGCGCTGCTCGCCGGCTCTTCGGCAAAATACACATCAAAGTATAACAATAACAACCATGGATATGTTCGTAACGATGGAACAAACCGTACTGGGGCTCCAGGAAATGGCTCAGGCAATATCGAAATGTTTTCCAGATCACGACATACCACCGCAATCAATTCGGCATTTCGATCAAAGATGGATTCGGAAGAGAGCATTGTTGGACCTCAAGGTAGCGCACAGTCTGATGGTATCACCAAAACGATGCATATTTCTGTATCTGTCGACGACGGCCAGCAGAAGAACCCGAAAGACCTCGTATAATTCGGATGTGTCGTGTGTCGCTGCATAACTCAGTAGGTAAATCCAGGTACTGCGAAACATGAAAAAGAAACGATTGACAATAGAGAAGAATGATTGATTTTGTATCTGATGCCTTTGGATAAGAACTCAAATGCCCGATGATTACAATGAAAATGTTATGCACCGGACCCGTGGCCCCGCACAACCATGCCAATTGATTGATGACTGCATGTATGGGACGTCACTATGACTTTCGTAGAGCTCGATTACATTTCATGGACATCATCGATTGAAAGATAGCGTTAAGGCTTATTTCTACTGATAACCTCCGTGTGTATGTTCTTGGAACCAATTTCTTGGGTAGGTAGTCTATAACCGCCATTCTGATACGCCCAAAGTTGAGCTTGGCAAGATGTCTCCCGACAAAGTAGCATTCACCACCGTAAGCAAAACTTGATCTTTGTGGATTTGTAACAGCGGGACAATTTCTCAGTACTAACCATTGACGCGCCATAGATTGGCATGATAGGAGTTGGCAGCATGGGAGCTGCCATGAGCCTCCTCTTTGCCGAAAATGACTATCGAGTCTTCTTCTTCGATCCGAGTGCGCATATGCCCACAGCAACTTTCCCATGGAGTCTACGGTGCTAACTCGCTCGCAGACAAAGACAATGTGGACAAACTGAGACGCGATGCAATGAACCTTGGCCTCGATGACCGAATTACCGGAAGAGAAAGTTACGAGGATCTATGCCAGACTGTGAAGGACAAGAGCAAGCCGGGAGTTTTTGTTTTCAGCACTCCACATGGCTCGGTCGGTGACAAAGCTGTTGATGGGCTATTATCAGGCGGTCTTGAGAAGGGTGACATCATCATCGACTGCGCCAATGAACATTGGCAGGTTACTGAACGTCGTCAACGAAAACTCGATCCCAAGGACATCCATTACATCGGATGCGGTGTCTCAGGCGGATACCAGAGTGCCCGTTCGGGTCCCTCTTTCTCCCCCGGCGGCAGCCAGGATGCTGTGCGTCAAGTTCTGCCTTTTCTTGAACAACTCGCCGCAAAAGGACGAAATGGCAAGCCCTGCACAGGCATAGTCGGGCCCGGTGGAAGCGGGCATTTTGTTAAGATGATCCACAATGGCATCGAGCAGGGCATGATGTCGGTCTTGGCTGAGGTGTGGTCAATCATGGTCCGGGGATTAGGGATGAGCTATTCAGAGATTGGAAAAGTATTCAAAGACTGGAACGATTCCGGGCCTTTGCATGACTGTTTCCTCATCAGTATCGGAGTCGACATCTCAAATGCGAAGGACGAAAAGGGTGACAACCCTCTTGCACATGTTCGAGACAAGGTGGTCCAAGACGCGGAGGAATCTGAAGGGACGGGCAATTGGACGTGCGAAGCGGCTGTCGGTCTTCATCAGCCAGCTGCGACCATCGTTAGCGCCCACCTTTTCCGTTACGCATCTGCATATGCAGGCCAGCGCAGAGACAACAAAGAAGCCGCAGGTGGCGGCATCGAGTCTAAAACTTTGGACGTGAGCGACAAACAAAAGTTCATCTCCACGTTACACATGGCAACTTATTTCGGCTTTTTAACGTGCTTCGCGCAAGGAATGGATATTATCCAAGCTCAGGACAGGAAGATGGGCTGGAAGCTCAACTACCGGAGTATCCTACAGCTCTGGCGTGGCGGTTGTATCATTCAGGCTGATCACATTGTCGATTTATTCGACGAACTATACAGCCGAGAGGATCGCAACGACGACGATGATGTTCTCTCCAATCATGAAATTGCCAAAGAACTCTCTCAGAACTTTGCCGCTCTCAAACAGACCGTTTTGAAAGCAGTCGAGGCCGATTTGTGCGTCCCATCTCTCAGTCAGAGTTTGGAGTACTACAAGTACTCGATGTCGACGGAACTTCCCACGCAGTTCATGGAGGCAGAATTGGACTACTTTGGAAAGCACATGTTTGACAAGAAAGAGGATCCCTGGCCAGGTGAGCCTAAAACCGGGCAGCATCATTTCGAATGGAAACAAGCCAAGGGAAAAAAGGATGAGCAGTGAGCCTTGAGTTGGAACAGGGCCGCAACGCGTTTTAAATAGTCTGTTTGTAACGTGACAGCGGAATCAGAATTCTAGTGCGTGTTTATTTGCCAATGAATATGAAAGCGCCAGTTTCGAAAATTCTCAAGGTTGACTGGAGCAACACGCATCGTCGCTGTAGGCACAAATTAGCTGTAGTAACGGTGATTCATTATTAAAGATAACGTAGAACAGCAAATTTAGTCTTGTATTTGTCGCTCTGTTTGACATATGATGCAGTTAAAGTAAGCCAAATTCGGTTACGGCTGAGATGGCGGTCGGTCGCGTGGCTGTGGAGGGTGCATGTCCAGTCCACCTTAAAGGTGGGCGTTTGCGGCACTGGTCAATGAGGGGGGTCATCTGCATCTGCGGGGAGACACTAATCCCCAACGTCCCAGTAGTTTGGGAACTAAACAGGAGCCAAATCCAATGTCGTTCCAGATATCATACGTTGAAAGCTGTTCGGTACCTCATACAAAGACGACATCGTAAGTCTGCTCGACTTTACACGCGCTGTGCTGTTTCTCGCAGTCTCCGTATTGAAAAGTAGAGACGCCAGGAGGAGTGCTTGACTCGGTGACTTGCATCTTTTGTCGTGCATTGCACCCTCACCTGTATGGTAGCATGAGATGAACCGGAACGCGCAGACAACGGTGCACGTTCACGTCTGCGGCCAGAACGAGAGCGAGTAGACGTTTGCCTTGGGCTCATCCATTGCATGTTCTTGTCATCTGTCGGCGGCCTCATTGGGGCAAAGTTTATAGTTTACTGCTGGAAACGGAACGGCTGGAACATATTACGACAGTCAGACTTAATAACCTTTGCGAATGCACAAACTCTCACCGTCAGCTCTCCAGGGTTGCATAACCTTGCCCATCTCGCCAATCGCTATCAAAAACGAGGAGATGGATAGCATTACTTGTAACGGGCAATGCTAAGCTGCGCCATTCCTGCGCCAGCCCTTGCCCCTTTGCCCCTCATGGCAATATCAAGCCGCATCGCCGAGCCCGAGCTCCCGTCGCTTGGCGTGATCACCCGTTGCTTGTACCGGGCGGCCCGGATAAAAACAAACCAACATGGTCGAGAGATAGGGGGGCACGTCACTGTAGGTTGCAGCCAGAAAATACCCGGATCGCCGCCACTTTCCCTTTCTTAGGCTCAGGGGCTATTACATGGACGTATTAATGGTCACTGCCCCATAAAGCAAATAAACATCAGACCGAACTCTAGGTGCCGACATCTGGGCACACCCCTGACGGCGAGTCATGGTTGGACCATAGCTACCACCACGTTTGGTTGCAAGACCCAGAAAAACAATTAGCTTGCGTGGTCGAGCTGGGGCTTTGCTGAACTCTATCCAAAAATTGCTGGTCGCCTCGTCCGACATGAGCGTTGTTTACTGTCAGCGCAATGCTATATATGAAGGACTTGGATGTCCGACCGCGTAGTCTAGAGGTGAAAGAGTTCCCTTACACCACCGCCACATTCTTTAACAACTTCTTTTTTGGTGTTTCTTCGAGAACAATAATGTCGCTCGCTAGAATTTCCAAGGCTTCGGTCTTGGCCGTGCTGGCCGTGTGCGCCTCCGCCACATGCGCTTCCAGCAGCAAGAACTCTACTTCCGGTCTTGTGGCTTCGACCTACTTCGCCGGATACCACGCCAACCGCGGCTTCCCCGTGTCTGCCATGCCATGGGAGAAGTACACCGATGTCAAGTATGCCTTCGCTGAGACATCCGAGGACGGCAGCCTCAACTTGACCAAGTCCGCTCCCGATCAGCTCCCCGCCTTCGTCTCGGCGGCCCACGAGAAGGGTGTCAAGGCCCTTGTCTCTATTGGAGGTTGGACTGGCAGCCGCTGGTTCAGCACTGCCTTTGGTAGCGCAGAGAACCGTACCGCCTTTGTCAAGACTTGCCTCGACCTTGTCGAGAAGGTATGATTATCCCGCACACAATATTCAAAGCAGTAGCGCTAACTATAACGCAAGTATTCTTTGGACGGTCTGGACTTTGATTGGGAGTACCCTAACCGCCAGGGTCTTGGTTGCAACGCCATCAACAAGGACGATACCGCCAACTTCCTTACCTTCCTTAAGGAGCTCCGCCAGAAGCAGCCCAAGGAGCTCTACCTGACTGCTGCCAGCAGTCTGTTCCCCTGGTACGACGCTACTGGTGTCAGCAGTGTCAACGGCACTCTGAGTGGCTTTGCCGATGTCCTTGACTACGTCATGGTCATGGCCTACGACATCTACGGTGCCTGGGCAACTACTGGCGGCCCCAACGCGCCTTTGGCTTTCGGTTGCGACTCGCGCAACAACCAGGGCGGTGCCAAGGAGGGTGTCGAGAAGTGGGTTAACTCTGGCATTCCCGCCAACAAGATCGTCCTCGCCGTCGCTGCTTACGGACACGGCTTCTCCGTCAACTCCACGAGCGCTTTCTCTGGAAGCAACACCCTCAACGCCTACCCCCCTCAGAACAGCAGCAACCGCTTCCAGGGCAGCAGCTGGGATGACGACCCGCGCGTTGATGAGTGCGGCAACGCCTCGCCCCCTAGTGGTACTTATCCATTCTGGAGCTTGATCAAGGAGGCCAACTTCCTTGACGAGACCGGCAAGCCTCGCGAAAACATTGCCTACGGCTTTGACAACTGCAGCATGACTGTAAGTTACATATTATTAAAATTACTCTCCCCAACTGTTACTGACCATCTTAAAAGCCCTTTGCCTACAACGAGACCGCTCAGATCTGGGTTTCTTACGACAACCCGGAGTCCCTTACCGCCAAGGGCAAGTACATTAAGAGTGCCAACCTGGCTGGGTTCGCCATGTGGGAGGCTGGTGGCGACTACAAGAACACTCTTGTTGATGCTATTCGCTCTGCTGTCGGATTGTAAAGCGCTGTATTTGAATATTCCCATGTAATTATTAGAGAGCTGTCTCAACGACATAAACCTATAATAACCAAATACTTTCTTTTCTCATTCTCACTACGAACCAGACCAATCGCATACCAGTGCTGTGTCCCTCTGCATCATGAAAGCACTCGACTCGAACCAAAATGTCGGCAATGCTGTGATCAGTGATCAGGTTTGACTCTAAATTGCGAGAAACACCATGCCGCGAGAAGCATTGCCAATGACACTTTGAGTGGAGTCTCTTGGCGATCTCAATCACGGACAACTCTGCAGGTCAAATGTCCGACTCGTGCACGCTACATATATTACGGACAACGCCATCGGCATTCATGTCCCGGGAACCCAAAAAAGCCCAAAGCTTGTTTAGGCGGGGCTTTTTTTCTTTCGGGGTGGAACTATTTCTGGCGTTTCTGAACGGGGCCCAAGCGCCTTGTTGCTGGGGTTTTTTTAAGGAGGTTAGGTTCAAGGCCAGTCTTTGAAGCTGACAAGCTTCGATCAATAGCAGTGGACAACCCATCCGATGTGGTTTTTAAAAACTTGCGATTACTAAAGACTTTAAACCAAAATAGAGTAAAGTATATATCACCAAAAAAGAAAAAAAAAATAAAACATACAACACCAGGGATTCCCCAGTCGTCACCGACCTGAGTACTAGTCCGGCCCTTTCCAGCTTGACTATGGGAGAGCGGACGGGATCCCGTATTTTCTGGAAGGTATGGTCGTATGTGATTGTACTGAAGGTCTGTTGTCTTATGAACTCTAGTGATTGTTGGTGTCTCGACTTACCACCCTGTAAGAATGAAATATCCCTCGACAGTGTAAGTGAAAAGCGCACTAGGCATCAAAAACACGTTGAGGCACCATAAAGAGGTGAAGCATGAAAAAAGAGTCTAGCGAGTATTAAGTCTGCAATCAAAGTCACAAAAATGCATTGGTTCATTGTTGACTAAATATGTCATCTCCTCGGAGCTTCTATATGTTTCCAAGATGCAGAGTCTTGCATCCCAACGGTATGGTTGCAAAGGACTCACTTCCGTATCCTTTCATAGTACATCCAATAGAGTATATCTCGAATACACCATGACACTTTTATGAACAGCAGCCTGTTTATTGAACCCACAGGCGAAACAGAAGCATATCACTTTACATGGTTGCCTTTCGCAGGCTACCCACATCCATTGTAGCACAGTCAACTTTAAGCCAAAGAAAAAGCCGCCTTGTTAAGAAAACGGCGAGAAAAAAGTGCCAACTTCTGGTGTGATTTCAAGCTTGTCCCGACTTCCGCTGGCACCCGCTTCTTGTGCAATTCCCAAACCAAAACGTAATGGAAGGAGATCGCGATGCCGTGACTTTCTCTACAACCTGCTCAGTTTATCTAGGACATTCTTAACTTCTTTGGAAAGAACGACTTCTTGTGTTATCAAGCCCCAGTTGAGAACTTTCCACTCTACACTTTCATAGGCTTCACAAAAAAAGCCTGTACCTGAAAAGAGGTTAATTTCTTTTCTCTTGCTCCTTCCATTATCTGGCTTTTCTCTCAACCACTTGTCTTCTTGAACAGATCACCAATATCTTTCTCCCCCACGCCAAATTTCTCTCAGCAGCAGACTTATCCCTCAACAAAACTCATCACCCTCCCTCTGATATTCGCAACTACACAACGCTTATCTGCCATCCGCTTATTGCAATCAATCCATTGTAAGTTTCATCAGCAAATTCGGGTTTAATGGTCTCCATCTATTCTTCGTTCACTAATACTCTTTCCGCTACCAAGTCAATCAATCATCATGGCTCCCAAGAAGAACACCGCCACCGAGGCAGGCGCTGCCCCTACCAGTCATGTATGCACTGAGTCCGAAATTTCACTCATGGTAGCCATGCTCAAGTTCATGCCTCGCCCGTCCACCTTCAACCTCGAGAAGATTACCCAGGAGATTGGGGCTGCCAGCCCTCACAGCACCCGCGAGCGCATCCGCGTCGCTGGCAACAAGCATGGCTGGTTCCAGGGCGCCACCGGTGCCTCTGACGGCACTCCCAAGAAAAGCCGTACGCCCAAGGCTCCCGGCTCTGGTGTTGGCCGCAAGAAGAAGGCTCCTTCCGATGACGACGAAGCAGCTGAGCAGGAAACTCCTTCGAAGAAGAAGGCCCGCACCAGCAAAGCCAAGGCTGCGGCTGCTGATGAGATTGAGAAGGATGACGTTCAGGATGCTCAGGATGAGGATAACACCGCCGATGGTCAGGTTTAAGAGAATTACAGTTACGCTTACTTATTGGCGATAGCAGGTGATAGATGAGTTTCTATCCTATCTTTAGTAGTCTAGATGACGGAGAAAGTCGCCATCAGAATCAGCGGTAGCTTCATTAAGGTCATTTATTTTTCAAGGATAACTAGATGTGTGTTTCGTCTCTTCTAGAGCATGTTGTCGCGACTTCGTATCTTCTGTTCTGAATGCGTAAAAGTTTCTTTCATAGATGACTCTGCATTTTTGATACCTTCCCGTTTCTTCTGTTCACACAATCTCACTTTATGACGTTGCATCGCATAATACTTATACCATCAGATCGTTTATAATCCATTACTTCATATACCACGCTTCCCTCTCGTGATTTCTTTTCTATTCACTTCTTCGTTCATATCCATTCAATTCTAATACTTTGGGCTGGGCTTCCCAGTCGGCAAAAGCGAAATGATCAGTATCCGCCCGGCGTTGGAAATGCCCGCCAAGGGCAATTCTTCCGACAAAAACATCGTCATCACGAGACCATGGTTCCAAGCGCAAAGCAAACAGGTAGACGAAGTGGAGGAAGACTCAAATGTCAAAGAAACCAACTCAAGGAAAACGAAAACGCAATCAGAAGTATCTGGCATTGTTGAGTGGTCTTTGAGTGACGAGACTGGGTAGCTCGTCATTCCCTCTATCCCACGAAGCCATGAAGAACTCCATTGGAACGGAAGACCACAGGAATGAATACCCTCTCCGTCGGAAAAATGCATAACAAAACATGCCTGAAGGCGCCGACTAAACTGGCCTCGGTGACGAGCTTATTCTACCCTATCCAGCATCGGACCCAACACCAATTCAAAACCTGGTCGCCGCACTGCTGCTCAGCATACAATCTCTCAACATCTAGGCCTCAGGGCGACAAACGTCCTTCTTAACCTGACTATGCGGCTGCGTACGTTGAACGACCTGGATGAATCTGGCTGTGAAGGACCAAAAACATTGATGTGAGAAGCTAGAACACAGCATAGGGAGAAGGCGGATGCGCAGCTTGGCGACCCCGTGGAAAGTATGAGCAGAATTCACGACGTTGAGTGCTCTGACGGTGAAGGCACCGAGCAAACGGAAGGCTTATATGATTGAATCAAGAATTGCCCGACACCAAGAAAGGCGCAGGAGCTGGTGAAAGAGCGGGAAGAAGACACATGAAGCCATCAAGAAGACGACTACTGTGGAATGGAACCAATTGATAATCATAATTAATTGAGGTTTAGCAAGTTGTTCTTCATATCATTTGACAAATCAGACCCTAGCTTGCTCGATCCGCCTGCAGATGCCAATCCTCTTTTCTGCTCTGCAGTCTATGACTTTTGGGTAACGACCCTAATACCGCGGGTTCTGTCCATAGCCCTGGTTCGGGTCGTATCCCTGGTTTCCTCCATAGTTCTGAGGTTGGCCAGAGTAATGCTGCTCGGGCTGGTATCCCTGATGCTGCTGGTACTGATCGGGCCTGTACTCCTGGTGTTGTTGGTATTGGTCAGGCCGGTATTCCTGATGCTGCTGATGTTGCTGGTAGTTTCCAGGGTTGTAACCTTGCTGAGGTCCGCCAGTCTCGTGATGTGAAGGAGGAGGAGGGTAGTTGCCCTGCACCGGAGGGACGGGCTGGTGGCCTCCGCCAAGCTGCACATTTGGAGAGCCCACGCTAACTCCCTCGTTGCCGATGTCGTCGGGAACGCTGATCTTCACCTTTGGAAGATACTTTTGAACCTTGCCCTCCACAATAGTTTGCACGAATACCCAACTCTCGCGCTCAAACTTGCGGTGTCCACCATTGACAACTCCCAAGATGCTTTCACGCAGGGTCTCCTGGACCTTGCGGATCAGACCACGGATCTTGTTGACCAGCTTCATCTTGATATCATCACCAAAACCACGGTCCGCTTGCCCACCAGCTTCTCTGTCAAGCTGTGAATCAAAGGGGTTGCCTCCCAAGATCTTCTCGAGAGGCCGTTGGAACTCGTCCGGTAGAAGCTCGAACAGCTGCTTCTCAATACCTCCCAACACACTGCGGAACTCAAGACGGACCTCCCTATGGACCTTGGCAAGACCGGTGCTCAGTTTGTCGCTGATGACCTTTGAAAAACCGCCACCGCTTCCGCTGTCCTCTCCATCGCGGTCACCAAAGCCTCTAGAAGCGCCCTCGTCAGATGATTGTTTCTTGCCGAAAAGCCCGCCGAGGCCCTTCACCAGGTCCTTGACCTGGTCCTCTACCTCTCCCTTTACACCGTCACCAATGTCACGCGTGCTCGTGTTACCGCGCAACCAGCGCTTGATGTGATCCAGTGCGATACGGGTGAACTGCTCGGCGATGGGAGCATGTTGCTCTCTGAGCTTCGCACCAACCTTCTCCTTGATTTCAGGGCTGATAACGCGAGCTTTTTCCTCGGGATTGCGCGCGGCATCCTTGACGGTATTACTGATGACTCCCAAGAGGCCATCGAGCTCGAACTTGTTTCCTCCTTGTCTATCGTCGCCAATGTGATCCTGCACAGCATTGATTGCGGCGGAGAAGAAACCCTTAGCACCACGAGAGAAGGAATCAGTGTGTTCAATGCCGCGAGATTGATCGCCGCCACCACCGCTGCGGTTCTCGGTCAGGTCGAAGATATCCCTGAGGTCATCGCCAGCCTCATCTGTGATTTTGCTGAAGTTCCGAGTAAGGCTGGCAATCTCGTCAGCGAAAGGCAGAGACTGTGCACCGTAGGCATCCGGAGGCGAGTCATTCAAGCTTCGAGCGCCACTGGGATCCTTGTCCTTGTTGAACAGTGAACGGAAGGCGTCGATGACCTGATCCTCAAGACTATCAATTGTCTTCTGCTGAAAAGTCTCCAGCTCGGAGGTTATGCGGGGTTGGATTTGGGGTGCAAGTGAGTCGACATAGTTGTCGATCTTCTCAAACACGATGTCCGGAATGCCGTGGCGGCTCTTGCCGAGGTCGGAAGACATGACTGCAGTGAAAATGAGGGTATGGAAGGGGTCTGGCGGACGATATGTTGTCTAGGGCTGGTGCTATGCCCAACTTGTACTCCCGCTGGTAAGGCAGAGGCAGCCAAAGCTAGGGGTGCGGGGAGAGCTGAGCTGAGGTGAGCTGAGCTGGCAATGCGGGGTGGTGGGGTGGACGCGACTGAGTCACGTGCTATGACGTCGAATCCCCGTGCGGTTTATAACGGTTGCTTTGTAACAGAACCAGCTCACACGTTTTAAAAAAAACGGACAACGGATTATGAAACGGCATTTGCATAGATGGTCTATGCTAGCTACGGCACAACTCTTATGAACATATAGCGTCAAACTTGGTAAGATGCGAAAACAGTTTTAAAATGCCAGAGAATGAAATTACCAACACAGCCTGTCATTCACACAAAGTTGCTGATATCAACTGGTTTTCCCACTTAACTCCACTACCTGCCCGCCTAGAGTTTCCCTGAGTGCGAGTGCCAACGGTAAGCAAGAGGTTTGATTCATCATTTCTTCAAAGACTCTAAAATGAGTGTCTTGTAGCCCTCAACAGCCGTTTCAAGGTCGGAAACAGTGATGTGCTCGTCGTTTGAGTGGGCCACAAGAATCGTCCCTGGACCATACAAATAGCGCTTGTGTGTGCCCTTCAAGTTGGGGACATCTGTGAAATAGTTCACGACAGTGGTGTTGAAGCCTATCTGCATTAGCCATGTTTCCATAACGCGTCGCCTATCCCATGCAGATGTAGCTTACCATCAATATCATAATCCAGACTTACTGGCTTTGCGCCTGCGTTAAAAGAGAGGCTCACATGCTCTGGCGTGGCGGCATATGCTGCCTGGCTGATGATGCTTTTGACTGAGTCTACGTCCTCGACAGCAACTCGAATAGACGTCCGCGCAGTAGCATTCTCAGGAATGACATTGCTCGCAATTCCACCCTCTATGACGCCTACGTTCAAAGTAGTGTTTCCGAATTGTTCAGAAGACGGCAAGTCGACGTCGATGATCGCACCCAACGAGCGAACAAGTAGATCAATTGCATTGCGTCCTTGTTCGGGATACCCAGAATGCCCCGCAATTCCGCTGGCCGTGACATTAAGGCCCAACACTCCCTTGTGGGCACGTACAAGTTTGTTCTCTGTCGGCTCGCCAAAGATGACCGCCTCCCATGTAACATTGAGGTTGTTGGCAGTCTGCATCCCTTGACCGCCTGATTCCTCGCCCACAACGAACAACAGAGAGACATCACCGTCTTTGATGTCACCACTCTCGAGGAGTTCCTCTACGGCAATGATCTGGGCGGCGACGC